>NC_090986.1:36297500-37757500 GCF_041146395.1 Eulemur rufifrons
TGGAACCATTTCTGTATGCCCAGTTGGGTGAGCAGCTGCTCATTTTTTCAGCGTGCTAAGGTCTTGGGGTTAAACTTGCCCATTGATTGGATGTGACGTTTACCTTCACAAATAATTCTTCTTGTACTCACATTATGTGGTTTTGGTTCAGAAGCAACCCATTACAGTATGGGAAAGTCATATCCAAGAGGAATAATTTTTCCTTCAGGGAGGTGATTTGCTCTTACTAAGGTCTAATAACAGGGATCAGTTGCCATTCAAAGGGCAGGAAAAAAAGCACTTGAGTTTTAAATTCTGGGACCAGAAATCACAAATAACTTCAATCAGTTATGAGATGGCCATAGTCATGCATCTCCATAAACACTGCAACTTTAAAACTGAAGCAGAAAGGAGACCCGAAGGCAGAGATTGTTCTACTGGTTCCTGGAATCAAGTTGTCCAGACTACTACTGGTTGCAAGATTTCCATGCAACTTTGCCACTTGGATGGTAATCTATTAAAAAAAAAAAAAAAAAAGGTCAAGCTAACTTCCAAGATAAGAAATATGCTGCCTCTGTGTCAATTCTACTTTACAAATCTGGCTTGAGCGCCTATCTTTAGCAAAACACAAATAAATTAAATCCAGAAACATAGCTCCTTGGAGTCTGGAAATGAGCAATTTCACGTGTTTAGAGAAAGGAAGTATGTGAATTTTCATATGTCCACATTTGGGTGAAAAATTTAGAAAGAATTCTGACACTAGAGAGGAACAGGGTATGAGTCTAGAGAGGATCGGATTTTAGTTGGGTAATAGAAAAATGAAGAATTTTCCAGAGACTGGACAATTCATATATGTGTGTGTATGTGTGCATACAAATATATCCTGATACATACTTGCAAACTCACAAACATACAGATATATTCACATGTCCATTTATATTTAATAAAAAAGAACAAAGACGAAAATTGATAAATTAGGAAAAAAATGTCCATAAAAGTAAATAGAGAAATACAATGGGGAGGACAGGAATAAAATAGAATATAGACTTTGGGACATGTTATATATATATATAACATGTATATATACATGTATATATAACACGTATAACATATATAACATATATATATAACATAACAATATATACTTTATTGTTAGACTTGATTTTATAACATGAATTATATTATGTAATTACAATGCAAATTTATGTTTTAAATGAATCATTAAAATTAAAATGAATGACCACAGAGAGAAAATATTTTAATTGCCTTTAAAAAACGTTACAACAATATTTTGACTACGCATTCCTACCAGTATAAAATCTAAATGGTGAAAAACCATAACATTTGTCAGCAGACTGCTTTTTATAATAATATTGTTTGTGTTAGTGCTTTATTTTTTATCCTGAGACTGTCATAAATGTGCTGCAAGATAAAACATATGAGTAATTGTATGAGCGTCATTGAGAATGGAGATTTCTCACTGTGGAGGAGAAGATACATATGGAAGGTCTGTGAAGTTATGCAAAAACTCTTTCACTTTGTATTCAAACAGGGAGTATCAATGCTTGAGGTGTCTTGTCCTTAAACTGCATATGTCTCAATACCACCCACGGAAAATTGCTCAGATCTGTGGCTAAACCAGGAGCACTGAGCATCCTTAGCACACAGGTTGAAGTTACAATTTACTGTTTCAACCAGAAAGTAAAAAGGCCACATTGGAAAAATTGCTGATTCTGGAAGTAGGGAGGGATTGTACTTGGATGCCTTCCCATTAAAGGACATGAGGCAGTTATCAAAGACTGTGCCTTTGCTACTTGACTACTTTACTACATAACAAGAAAACTAAGGAGCAGCCTAAGAAACCTCTCACTGTCCGTCGGGAACAGTTGAGCATCACAAAAATAATGACTACAATGGATTAAATATATAATAAATGTGTTTAAATCCATGAGTTGTTAATAAATCTCAAAAGATTCGTATTGGTTATTCCCATCTTTAAAGAATGAAAGAAAACTTTAGAACATGTGACAGAAAAATCAATAATTTATCATGGCTTTTATTCAATACCTTATTTTTTTCAACAAATAGATAATGGAAGTTTCTTTTATGAAAATATCCTGAATAATGTAAGAAAATGAAGGATAAAATTAAAATACAAACATTTTGCAATTCCTAATGAGTTAATAAATCCAGGGAATGATCATTAATATTTAATACAGCAAGGAGTGAAAACAGTGATAGTCAGACATGCACCTCCTGAGGAAAAAATACAATATCACCTGTACAATAAAAACTGAAATGGAATCTGATTAAAACTTTTGATTTCACTTCCAGTTCATTTTTTAGTTCTAAAGGGATATAGCAATATGTGGAAAAGCATCACAAAGTTATAATGGGCAAAATTCAGACTGTGAAAACTACATGATAAAGATTTTCATGTCTATTAACAATAACAACATTGCAAGAAAAAAAGAGGGGGAAAACAGATGGGGAAAGGCAGACCTAAAGATGGAAAGAAGTTTAAGATGCATAACAATAAATTATAACATATGGATCTTATTTGGATCACAATTAAAGCAAATGGTAAAAATCAACTAATCAAAATACAGAATATTTATGAAACAACTGAATAATGCAAACACTGACCAGATATTCTATGAAATAAAGAGATGACTAATTTTGATGTGATAATAGCATTGCATTTCTGTTTTTTTAAAAGCTCTTATCTTTTAGAAACACAAAATGAAATATTTATAGAAGAAATGCTATATTACCTTGGATTGATTTGAAATAGTACAGAAGTAAGGGGTATGGATATAATGAAACAACATTGACCATGTAATGAAAACTGTTAAAGTTGAGTGATGAGTCAGTCTTCTCTCTATTAATATTAATTTTCAAAATACAAAAAATATAAAGAAATGAATAAATTACATCTATTCTTTACTGATGCACCTGAACTTGGAGATCTGATAATAGAAATGGGAGAAAATGACTACAACATATCTGACATGTGGGCGTACTTTTGTTGGCTTAATATTTACAATTACATATTAAATGATACATGATGCATTGAGATGTGTTTTTTCTTCTCTCCTTCTTCCTTCACACAGACCAGTGACCTGAAGTTGTCTAACACAGCTGAAGAATTTTTTTCTGTTTCTATCTTTAGGATAAGCCAATGCCTATACATTTTCTGTCATCCACACAGTGGCTGCTCCAGAATTTCCTATAAAAGGAAGTTGTGAGCAGCTGTCTGGTTGCAAGTATGGGTGACAGCCTTGTGGATAATAGGAGACTTATGTTGTATTTGTTTAGCAAGATTACTGCTTGAAAGGATCTACGAAAGTGGTGATGAACTCATAGGTTGCCTAAGATCTACCCATTCACCCCATTTACCATCCTTTCTACCAACCACTGCTCTTGCATCTATCTTTTTTTTTATTTCAGCATATTATAGGAGTACAAATGTTTAAGTTACATATATTGCCTTTGCCCCACCTGAGTCAGAGCTTTAAATCCCTCAGACGGTGCACACCGCACCCATTAGGTGTGAATATACCCATCCCCTCCTCCCCCCTCCCATCTGCCTGACACCTGATGAATGTTACTACTATATGTGCACTTAAGTGTCAGTCAGTTAATACCAATTTGATGGTGATTACATGTGAAGCTTGATTTTCCATTCTTGTGATACTTCACTTAGTAGAATGGGCTCCAGTTCTATCCGGGATAATACAAGAGGGGCTAGATCAACATTGTTTTTTTGTGGCTGAGTAGAACTTCATGGCATACATTTATTTCAAAGGAAATCCACAATATAATCCACAATCCCTGCCTGGAAGGATTAGACACTGCTTTATTTTCCCCTATACTGTTATTCAAATAAATATGCTTCTGCTTATGAGGAGAAGGATGTGAGTTTGGCTCATCTGCAACGTGTAGGTCATGGAATGCCAGGGCATTACCTCATTCTATTGCTTCTGGCTCATGGAAAAAGAGAGATATTATTGGCTAGAGCCAGATGGCCAATGTTCATAACCTGGCTTTCTTTCTTACTAGCTATATGGCTATAGAAAATATAAATCCTTTCCTTTAGTTCTTCAGTTTGATTATGGCAAAGATTAGAATAATAATAGGATTTCTCATTTTAAGCCTTGTTTCAAGAATAAAATAACTTAGTAAGTAAAAAAACTGTTAACACATAAGAAATGTTTGATAAATGTAGTCATTTTCATCATAAGTTGTTGGAAGTTACCCTAGGAAGATCACGGTTGTGATCATTTGAGATGGGGGGTAATAAACACAAATCTTGAGAGCTCTCAGAAAAGTCCATAAGCCTCATTAGTCTGAGAAAGGTCTTGTAAAGGATGGCATCTGACTGTCTTTCTTCTCTTTCATGAGGTGGTTATGCAATCCATATTTGATTAGCTCTTGCCTCTTTAAATCAGAGATTTCTTCCTTTTATTTAATTTTAAAAAACAACAGGAAAGGGCCTATTGTGAACAATTAATAATTGAACATTTTTATCCTTTAAGGATGAACACTTAAGAAAAGTAATATTGTACTACAGAAAAATAGCCATTGGATATTGCAAAACGCTAAAATTATAAAACATACAAGTAATTGCATGGGTGTCATTGAAAACAGAGATTTCTCACTGTGGAGGAGAAGATACATACGGAAGATATATGAAGTTAAATTTCTTATAAAATGGAAAACTTCTATGTAATTATATATTAATTATTTATATATGACATGACTGGGAAACTTTAAATTTATATCTAATTGCAAATGTGTTTTAAATGAAGTAAACTTGTACCTGAAGATCTCTCCATATCTCTGAATCACCTATGTTTAGAAAGAATATTTTGTTGTCCCCCTTTTATACATGTTGGTTTATAAATAGAACTGTAGGAGGCAATTAGAGTTATTTCAATTAATACATTCAAAACCCTCTGCAAAATTCTACAGAGATCAGTACATACTACCACAGGATATGTATGTGTTTTTTTATATTTAAATACTAAGTTACCTCAATTCCATGCTGCAGATTGGCTGACCATGACTATAATTAATCTTCTAATGATTAAAAAGACATTTTTTGATGTCAAATAATTGAGAATAATAGACTCTATGAATTTTATAAAAACCAATTTATTAAGTTGGTCCTTAACATCTTGGATAACTTCCAATAGTATAAGTGAATGAAATTTAGCAATGAAGTATTTCTTTTGAAGATAAGATTTATATATGAAAATGCTCTGAAGAAAACCTATCTATTTCACAGCGGCAGTAACTGTAAAGGTAAATATATAGAATTGTTTAAAATGGAAATGTGAAGAATGAGGTTAAATAGAACTGAAAGAGATGAAGAACATATTTGATAACATAAGATCATTTTCCTACATAGGCTAGGATATTCAACTCCCATAAGTCACTTTAAAGAGAGGTGGTTAACATTCTTTAAATTCACTTTTATATAGTGTTGTATTGTTACACATTTGCTGCCTGGCTTCTTTTTCATATTAATATGTAACAGGAGATATAAAAATATGTGGTACTCTTCCACAAGGTACTAAAAGATGCATAAAGAGTGACATCAAAAAATAAAGTGATATGAAAACAATTACTAATTATAATAATTACATGCATGTTCCTGGAGAAATAGCTTTAATAGTTTAATAAATATTTATTAGTAACTACTGTGGACCATAGAGCAATCTGGAGCTTTCCACAATTTTGTTTTTGTCTCATTTTTCAGCTTCAACTCTCTTATGCCTTGCACACACACTTTCTATTGCCATACTTAAATATTTTCAATTTCCTAAATTCTTTCCAGGACACTTAGATATGGTTCATGCTTTTTTTCTCTGAAATGCAGTGTTTTATTTTTATTTTTTTCCTCCTTTCCCATTCCCTGCAATAAAACTGCCAAAGATCTCCATTTTTCAGATTTGACGCTAGAAAAGATTGTGTGTCATCCGCTCCCCACCAGAAAACAATTAATCATAGCCTCCTTTAAACTAGCACTATTCAGCATTTACAAAACATTACCAAATTGATATTTAACAAATCCATCTCCTCTTTCTAGACCATGGTCATTTCTCTCCGTGTTGCCAGTATTGAGCCAAATGACTAATCGTTGAATGCATGCTATGGTTTAGGTAAGACTGTTAGACTATTGCATCCTTTTAACTGGCTATTTCATTAAGGTTAAGATGTCAAGATTCCTTAATTTGATCAGCCTTATGTGGTTTAGAAATAATTTAAGATATGGCAAAACGTTGTCAGAACTATTGATTTCATCTATATTGACCTAACTTTGAACATGTGTAACAGATACTGTTCAACTATCACACTCTCTAGAGCAGTGCTGTTTAAGAAAACTTCCTACAGTGATAAGCAATTCCATATCTGAGGTGTTCAATATGTTAACCACTAGTCAAATGTGGCTATTAAGGATTTGAAATGAATAGTGTGCCTGAGAAGTAAATAGTTCTATTTCATTTTAATTAATTTATATTTATATTTAAGTAGCCACATCTTACAACTAGTGGCAACCCATTAGACAACACCACTCCAGAGTTAGAAGATAGTGAGAATTCAATATTTTCAATCCTCCACTTCATACTAGCTATGCATCTTTACATATTTCCATTTAGTTAAATAATTTCATAAATGGATGTTTTTCCAGCCTACTGCTGCACACTGGAAATTGAAAGATAATATATATTCACAGAACTCTAGACAGTTTTATTTTCTAAGGAAGAGTTGTGATAAAATCTACCTCAAATTGATAAATATATGAATAATAAACATTTGCCTCAACGTGTTTGCTCATATCCAAATTGTATAGTTTGCAGAGAAATGAAAGAAAAGGAGAAGTGAGAGAAACAGAGTAGGCTTCGTAGAGCAAGAAGAAATATAAAAGGTAGAGTGGAGATATTGATCATAGAGTAAAATGGTTCAAAATGAATTTAGTAGGATCCAGAAGTACAAAACAGAGATAATAATATGAAGGTAGACATTCTAAGGAATACTCTTTTCTCTATTTCCAAATTTAATTAAAAACACCTCAGATTTCAGATTATGTAGATTTTCATATATTGGTTTATTCATTGTTAATTCTTCTAACCTGCATGTTCGGTAAGAGTAGATGTTATGTCTGGCTTGTTCAGGGTGCCCTTTCACCTAGAATATACTTAACCCATAGGAAGCCCTTAGTAAATATCAGATGAAAGACTGGCTTAATCACTATGTTCTAAGCAATATCATAAAAAATTATAAATCCACATTAAAACATACTGATGAAAATAAGCAACTTGAAATACAGAAAGTATTGAAAGCAACTTAGAAATTACAAATCATTTACATGTCAGCAACAACAATATAATTTTCACCATTAGCAGGAGATAATTGCAGTAAAAGAAATATCTTTCAAGTGACAAGGTAAACTAATAACTAATGGCAACAAATTGTTTTGTTAATACTGGAAAGCCAGCATCTGACAATCAATTTTTTTTTTTTCTTTCTCAGGGGCTAATTACTATTTTCATATGCCTTCTTTTTTCCCAGTGTTTTAATACATATGATACGAGTGTGTGTGTGCTCATGCGCACCTTTGTATTTTTTTATAAATTGTGTGGGTTTTATTTAGATAAGAAAAAGACAGCAAATTCAGACAGATGGTATTCTCAGCGAAAAAGAAGAAAACCAAAAGGTGATTAAAACTATTTTAATATTTGATTTCATTAAGCATATCTTAAGCAAATTATGGCGATATATATTCAGTTAAATCTGAATGGAAGGACATGGCTCTTTGTTATGTCATTACTCTACATTTTTTTCAATTTTTTGTTTACAATATTTCATAATTTAAAATGAAACAAAAGTATATCTATGGTGTAAAACCTAAATTTGTGACAGCAATTCATTTTTCTTAATTCCAAAAGTTTTCATATACTTATTGTGACACCAGTTTTAAGTAAATGCTAATTTAAACTGTTTAAAAACCAATCTTGAAGTGTCTAAAGTGTCATTTCTTTGAAATGTAGCACTTATGAGAAACAGTATTTAAATCCATTTCAGACAGGCATATCTATATGTTACATTGAGTTTAGAAAAATAGCCATTAAGTTGACATGTTTCCTGTCTCATTAATTTATATTTGAGCAAAGCATACCAGTTAAATGTTTAATTATAATTTTATCCTCTGTTCATAAAATGTATACATTTTTATTTGTAATGGTTGCTTTTACCAATTTCATAAATTTCCTATTTTTACCCTTTCGCAAAGGAGGCTTTGCTGAATTTTTGCCCATGAAAGATTTTATTTCAGCACTGAGTCATATTAAAATATGAAAAAATTAAGTTGGCTGGAAACACATGAAATCAGCAAAGTTAAGAGAACATATTAGTATTGGGGGAATTTGAGAAAATGCTGCTTATCCAGCATCACCACTGTGGCTACCCAGAGGCAAGTTTAATTAGGCTACAATTCATATTGCAGAAAGTAGTTTTGTAATTACCTTCAAATAACCAAATGATATAGCATTCTAAAAAGAGTTGCATATTCCCAGTAATGAGCCAATTTGCGATTGATGGAATTTTTTATGTAAGACATTTATTAGGTAAACAATATTTAAAAATATGTTACTCCAAATATATATCCATGTAGTTGAATTTTAGGAGCTTATTTCAGAATATATAGAAGTAATAAAAATAAGTTAAAAATAAAACCTACTCAAAACATGTTTTGCTCAACATTAAAAGTACTATTTCCAAAACCGAGAAATACTTAACTAGGTTTCAGATTGGACCATAAGAATTTTAATTAGTTAAGTATGGAAATTACATTTAATTAAAATCCGTGTTTCTTAAGGATGAGTAAAAAAATAGAAATGCTTCATTTTCTGACTCGGGTATCTTCAGTCAATTCTTCATTATCAAATTGACTCAAAAATCATAGCTTCTTAATAACTCTTTATGTTTGCCTTTTTCCAGAGATAAGTGACATTACCGTATTAAAATATTAACCCAAACTTGAGACATAGCCTAACCTACAGGAAAATAAAATCAGCAAGGGTTTAGGCAGAATGTGGTGTTGGGTTCTTTTAATTAATCTAAAAATTATTTGCATTCCTGGAGATAGCAACATTATCAAAAGAGAAGAATTGATTGACTCTAAATACAGAAAATTCTTAAAACATTATGAGAAATTAAGGAAGTCTAAATTAGTGCATTTTGAGAATGGAGTTATAAGAGAAAAAATAGCAGCAACTACTTGTAAATATCCAGAAAATCATAAAAATATAATTTTGGAATAGAAACATACAGATGTTTCACATAGGCATAGGCTAAACATACATGTATAAATAATTTTACAACTCAAAAAAATTTTGTTTTATTTAAAGCACAAGAGCTGAATGAACAATAATTTTCATTATTTTATTTATGGAACACTTATAGTAGCAATTATTTATAGACTTTATACAAATTAATTTAATTTTCACAGCTGAGTTAACTATTATAATGAGTTTCATTTAATAGATGAAAAAAAATGAGATAAAAAAAGTTGAATGACTTACTAAGGTACACATTGGTAGCAATACTGGAGACAACATTTGGCCCTAAGCAGTTTGCCTTCATACCTGACATTCTTGACTGTATGATGATTTTTCTTCATACTTTGCTGGCCAAGTATATTTTATGATTTATTGTGGTTAAGGCAAACATATAAATATATTAAACATTCACATCAATCTGTCAGTAATTACAAAGAGAAACTAAGAGAAACACCATAGTATTTAGACCTACCACTCTTGGTCTGAAAATTTAGTAGGTAGAAAACAGGCCTAAAGACTTGAAATAATATGAATCATGTTTAATCTAATAAATATTGATTAATAATCTGTAAGATAATTTAACTTATATGCAAACACACATGAGCCTTAATGATTGATTAATGTATGATGAATACATCAATATTGCAACATTTGTAATAGAAAGTATTGTTGTGAAGCAATTCTCTATGAGTTTCTTTTATGTCTAACATATCTTTTAAGGAGAGACACTTTCTGTCCTTGTTCTGGATGATCTAATGATTGGAAGGCCAATAGCGCTGGGAAGTAGATAAATTGTCTTCCTATGGAGCAAAGGACAGGTTTGAGTACAGCCTCAGAAACATGAAACTGTCTCTCTCCCTAATATGGGCAGGCACAATTTCTGTACACCATATATCATTTGGGTTACTTTTCTATAACATAAGCCACTGCATAGGCAGACATCTATCTTGACCCACCTGTGTGACCTCTTTCACACTTGAGGACAAGGAAATGGCACACTTAATGCAGCTCACACTGCCTGCTATGCTATGTGTAACAAACTCTTTTGGCCTCTGGCTCAAGAATCTTGTGGGTTTTTGACAAAATCCATGAAAGTCTGTCAAGCTAACTTTTTACCTTACAATTGGAATAAAATCTCAAATCCTTCACAGTTCTTTACAAATACACTATCCAACAAGAAATCTGGATCTGAAACTACCCATCCATTAACATTTAAAAAAAAAATTAAAATACATTTTATTAATAACAAATACAGGAAAAATAGACTAAATGGATTGTTTAAAATTTTGTCTTAGAAATAATTCAAAATTGTAATTAGAGGTATTTAAAAATAATGACTTAAACTTTACATAGTAAAAGTTATATAGATTGGACAGATTTTGATACACAAACTTGCTTATAAAAATGAATGAAAATAATTAAATTAACTATGAATTCAAGAACTGAACATAGAGCTAAAGGCGTACCCAAGAAATTATACTTGGTAAACCAAGATTTTTTTAAGGCACAAAATTAATAAAGTATTGGAAAATCTAATGAAGAAAATAAATGTCCAAAAAAAAGTCACATTCACAGCTTCAAAAGTGAGAAGCTGAATATTATAACTGAGAGCATCAATTCTAATAATCACAAGAGAAATATCCACATATTCTGTGCTAATATATATAGAAATCTGGAAGAAATTAACACTTTCTGAGAAAAATGTGAATTATATATTATCATGCAAGAAAAAGCAGAATACCTACATAAAAAATGGCATGGAGTGCATTAAGGGAGTATACAGAAAATATAAAAATATAATCTAAGGTAAGATTTAATGAGCTCAGAAAAGAGTAGAGTATTGACAGATTAATCTAAATCTGGCATTGTGATTCATTATAAGGGTGTATATAACACCAGGAAATGGGCCATTGAAAACAATGTGTAATTCTACCCTGAGATCAGTTTGAGTAGTTGTCTCATTAACTTTCTCACTTCACTTGTCTATTGTTGTTATTGCTTTTCTATATATTTGTTGTTAATTTATTTTGGGATTGATATCATTGAATGAATGTAGATTCTAAGAGGATTTTCTTAAATCCAAGCAAAGATGCCCACTCCCATTTGCTCAAGCATAAAGTTATCAGTGCTAGATTTATGTTGTCTTAATCCTTCTTGAATAAAGCAATAGGAAAATTATCTTTAAAACAATAGAATGGGAAATGTAACCTTTTTAGACTTCAAAAACATCCTTATAAGATGGGAATGAAACTGAGCTCTTCTTAAGCTTCTTATCCTTTTGATTTTTCTGATGTAACTTTGTATAATCAATCTCAAGGCCAATAATATCAAGATTCAGTTCAATGGGACTGACATTGACTTCTGGGTGGTTTAAAATATCAATATTAAAATACAGTTATCTTTAAAATATAATCTCTCCTTAGCGATTATTACATGAATGTTCTTTGGTATTTTTCTCTTACATTCATGTCACTATATCATGAATGCACCCAGTTTTGAAGACCATTTCCTAGCCTTCCTTGCTATTAGAGGTGATCATGTGACACAGTGTGACAATGAGATATTAGTAAGATTCTGTTGGAAGGATACATAAAACACCTCTTCCTCCTGCACTCACAGTTTCCAAGTTCCAAATGATTCTTTTCTTACAGTAAGGATTAAGAGGCTTGAAATCACCAGTTCATTCATGGACAATAATACTCTTGAGCCTGTCCTAGAATTAAATGCATTCTTCTGGATCTTTCTTCTCCAGCTACTGACAAGGAAAGAGATCTGTTCTATGTAGGAGTCTGTGTTAGTCCCTTTGAACCACTATAACAAAATATCACAAACTGGGTAATTTATAAATGATAGAAATTTATTTACATAGTTTTGGAGACCAAGAAATCCAAGATCTAGGAGCCAGCAGGTGTCTCGGGAAGGCCCACTTTCTCCTAGATGGTACCTTCTCACTGTGCCCTCACATAATGGAAGAGACAAACAAGCTCCCTTGGGCCTCTTTTATGAAGACACTAATCCCATTCTTGAGGCCTCTGCCTTTATGACATAATCACCTCCCGAATGCCCCACCTCTTAACACTATCACCTGGGGGGGGGTGGTTAGGATTTATACTTATGAATTTTGGAAGGACACAAACATCCAAACCATAACAGAGCCTCTACTGATTCCGTCTGTGCTGGAGCCTGGGATGGTGCTATGGCCACCCATGTTGGACCAGGCCATTGCACAGTGCCATCCAGACAGTCCTGACAGGAGGCCTGAGCATCGGGAGAGGTGCTTCCTAACCACACCAACACCAAGAAAAGGATATGAATGGTCCACATGGCACCTCACCTGTGAACTTGTGATACCTAAATTGGAAAGGAGGAAAGTGTACAGATGATCTGCAAGAGTTTCTGTGGGAATGGCCATGGATGTGGTGAGGGCTATGGTGAGAACTAGGACATGTTGGATTCTGGGGCCTCAATGGAACTCTTCCATCTTCATTTTGAATTAGTTGAGGTCATAGTACATCAAGGCTTTAGAAGGCATGGCTAGACTCAGAGCATGTATTGGTGACTGGTGAGAGTCACCAGACTATGAAGCTACCAAGGCAGACCAGATACTCAAGGAGTGCCTTCTGCACCGACTAAGGGAAGTTCTTGGTTGAATGAAAACTGGCCAAGGAGCTAGGACTATCTACCTCCATTGTCTCTGCTTGCCAAGACTGGGCCTCCAAGAACAGTTTTCCAATTCTCCCTCCCAAGCAAGCAAGAGTCAAAGGTTTCATACAACCTGGTTTACTTGAAAACAAGAACTAGGAATGAAGGAAAGCCAGGTGGCCTTTGATAGCAAGAAAGTGGTGAGCAAATGGGAAACAAAGGCTGTCATTTTACAGGCCAACTGTGAATAGCTGAGGGATACAAAATATCCCTTATGCATAAGGATGCAAAATATCAAGTTTATGTTTTTTTGAGAATAAAAATTAGTTAATTATTACATATTCTAGCATTATGCTTACTGGATATAAAGCTTAAATTATACACTATTAAATGATGTATCCCAAAATAGAGCATTAAAACATACCAAATCTTTATTTTAGAAAGTTTGACCAGGTTTGAAAAATATGTTATTTGAAGAAATAAACCTTGAGAGCTCTATAATGAAATAATTTGAAATATGGAAATTTTTATAGATTAAGCTTTTTTGCATTATTGAAAATAATTAATTTCTCAGTAGACATTTTCCTTCTGCTTTAAAGTAATACTTCTTTGAAGAAACATTTACAAGTGCGCAAAAAGTATTTCATCCTCTAGATTTAAATTTACCAATTTACCTAAATCCATTTGAGATATTAAAAAAGAAATCACTGTATATATCACAGAACAATCCACAACTGGGAATCAGGATTCCAATATCTCTTATATACTTAATGTATCACTCCAGAAACTAACAATTTTTCTCTATAATAAGCACAGACTTGCCATTTACTAGTTCCCATTTATTAAGAGGAAAAAAGCATAGAAATAGGAGAGAAGAAAAAGAAATAAAAAAGGGAAAAGGAAAAATATATCCCATAACTCATACATACTTCATCTCCACCAACTGCTCCTATTTAAAATCTCAGACATATTTAATTGCTAATCTTTCTTTCCACTTTCAGTTTTGCATCTTGTCCTGTTTGTATATTATTTAAATGTATGCCAGCTCTCATTAGTTATCACCATTAACTCAGTCACCATCCACAGCCAGCCACACTTCTTTTAACTGGGCAATTGCAACAGCCCCCTAACCATACTCCCAGGTTCTAAAGTTCCTCCTGTATTCCATTCTCTATACAGAAGCTGTAATGAATATTGATTGCTCTATTTTTAAAATATTGCAAATGTTTCTATTATTTGTTTTGGAATTTTTCACTTGCTATTCTGTTTTTCTCCTCCCCCTTAAATATGATTGGGTTTGTTTTATTCTCATTATTTGGGTATGGCTCAAATGTCACCTAATTCTAGAAGGTTTTTGTTGTTGTAGTTGCGGTAGTGATTGTTGTTCTGGCCACCCTAATTTATATTCTCTCTTTTTATAATTTATTTATTTCAATAGATTTAGATGGTATAAATGATTTTCTGTTACATGGATGAATTGCATAGTGGTGAAGTCAGGGATTTTTGTGTATCCATCACACAAGTAGTGTACATTATACCCAATTAGTAATTTTTCTTCCCTTACCCCCTCCTGTCCTCCTCCTTTCTGAGTCTCTACTCTCCATTATCCTACTCTGTGTGATCATGCATAGCCATCATTTAGCTCTCTCTTATGAGTGAGAACATGTCTTATTCATTTTTCCATTCCTGAGATACTTCACTTAGGATAATGGCCTCCAGTTCCATCAAAGTTGCTGAAAGAGATATTATTTCACTCTTTTTTTATAGCTGAGTAGTATTCCATGGTATATACATACTACATTTTCTTTATCCTCTAATCTGTTGCTGGGCACTTTGGTTGATTCCATACCTTTGCAATTGTGAATTGTGCTGTGATAAACATACAAGTGCAGATGTCTTTTTGAGATAATAATTTCTTTTCCTTTGGGTACTCAGTAGTGGGATTGCTAGATCAAGTGGTAGGTCTATGTTTAATTCTTTGAGGAATCGCCATACTGTTTTTCATAGAGGTTGTACTAATTTACATTCCCACAAAGAAGGTATGAGTGTTTCGTATTCATTGTACCTGCACCAACATGTAATACTTTTTTACTTTTTAATAATGGTCTTTCTGACAGGAGTAAGCTGTTATCTTATAGTGGTTTTAATTTGCATTTCCCTGATGATTACTGATGAACACTTTTTCATGTGTTTGTTAGACATTGTATATCTTCTTTTGAGAAATGTTCATGTCTTTTGCCAGCTTTTTAAAGGGGCTATTTGATTTTTTTTCTTGCTGAGTTATTTGAGTTCCTTGTAGATTCTAGATGATGTCCTTTGTTGGTTGTATAGTTTGCAAATATTTTCTCTCATTCTGTAGGTTTCTATTTACTCTGTTGATTATTTCTTTTGCTATGCAGAAGCATTTTAGTTTAAGTCCATTTATTTATTTATTTATTTTGTTGTATTTGCTACTGGGGTCTTAGTCATAAATTTCTAGCTTAAGCCAATGTCCAGAAGAGTTTTTCCTATGTTTTCTTCTAGTGCTTTATGGTATCAGATCTTACACATAGGCCTTTAATCCATCTTGAGTTAATTTTTGTATATGGTGAGAGACAGGGACCCAGTTTCATTATCCTGCATGTGGCTCTACAATTTTCCCATTACCATTTATTGCATAGGGCATCCTTTACCCTGTGTATGTTTTTGTCTACTTTGTTGAAGATAAGTTGGTTGTAGGTATATGGTTTTATTTCTGGATTCTCTATTCTGTTCTGTGCATTCATGTGTCTACTTTTATAATGGTACCATGCTGTTTCAGTTACTATAGCCTGAATAGCCAAAATGACCTTTCCATTCTCTATTGCAAAACGATATTTTAAGTTCTTGAGAGCATTTACCATTACTGGAAATTTTTTTATCCTACTTTATGTCTCACAAGTAAAATGTAAACTTATTTGGAGCAATGAGTTCTCTCTTTTTAATACTTTATGTATAAGACTTGTAATGAATAGTTTTGAATACCTAAATTAGTGAAAAAATGGATACATGCATTTCCTTACCAAAAATAAATATACAACATAAGCAAACAAGAAAACATTAAACAACTGAAAACTAATATTGATTATAAACTATTTTGCCTTATTTTGGAAAGACATGCAAACAAAAATCAAACAAGCAAGAACTTTTGGAACAGATTTAGAAATTAAAAATGCATAGCTCATATTTGAATGCTTAAAGTGCTCCAGGTTAGATCATATAAATGAGAAAATAAACATGTCAAAAATTATTTGGATTTTTATTTTCTCTTGCAGTAATAATGGCAGAACACTTAAATGAAACATTTGGCCTCCAAGCATTACATTTATTCATTTCTCCATCTATTCATCTATCCATTTATGAATTCAATATTTATTGAGTGTTATAATGTTCTAAGTTCTATGCTAGAGAGAATTACACAATTTCAGAAGAAGAAAACAATACATTTCATATAATTTAAACAAAAATTCTAATGAATTTATAACTCAATAATAACTTTATTGCTGGATTAAATTCAATATCATAAAATGTATGAAAAGTAAGAACTGGTGAGAAATAGAATTTAATATTTACTAGTTAGTATTTTATCACAAACATCAACAGTATCATCATTAGAAAAAAGCAGAGGGAGGCCGAGGTGGGCGGATCGTTTGAGCTCAGGAGTTCGAGACCAGCCTGAGCAAGAGCGAGACCCCATCTCTACTAAAAATAGAAAGAAATTATATGGACAGCTAAAAATATATATAGAAAAAATTAGCCGGGCATAGTGGTGCATGCCTGTAGTCCCCAGCTACTCGGGAGGCTGAGACAGGAGGATGGCTTGAGCTCAGGAGTTTGAGGTTGCTGTGAGCTAGGCTGACGCCACGGCACTCACTCTAGCCTGGGCAACAGAGTGAGACTCTGTCTCAAAAAAAAAAAAAAAAAAAGAAAAAGAAAAAAGCAGAATGATGAGAAAGACTGCACAAAGAATATTCAAAAGGGCTGCTTGATTGAACAATATTTGCAAAGCAACCTAAATGTCAAAGACATAATCTAAATGTATATTAGATGCAACCAAAAACAGAATAATCAATACAGAAATGCAAATAAACAGTGATTTAAAAGAAAACTCAGAAACTCTCCTACAATATAGGTGGGAATTAACTTCGTTATAGAGCATTATATAGAGTAAGAATCTTCTGATCTAGATGAAGTCATGCTTCACAGAGTAATATATAAATGTATTTTCTAAAGGGCCCTACATCAATTATCTGGTTAGGGGCACTGTTTTCCTAAAATAATATCAAAGTTTTGAAGAAGATGCTGAATATTCCTCATCATATTTGTGTCTTTTATAGTAATCACTGTACTCCTCTTGGTAAATGATAAAAGTTTACGGTTATTTTGTACAAGTTAGCAATTCAGAATCAATTTTCTTGTAAAATGAATACGAAGTACTTGGCTTTTTATTAAAATGTGTTTCATTTATTTGAGATTATTGCTAAAAGTGTTTATTGCAAAAGAAAAAGTGTTAACATTCAAGGGAATAAAATATATATTTATTTAAAGGTATCTTATTTATGCCATACACTAAATTTTGCTACTTGAATTAAATTTTAGAGACCAGGAGCATATGCATCACCTCATGGCTTTCATTTCCATCAAGTTCTCATGCAATTCCCAGGTTGCTGATCCATGGACCACACTTTGAATAGCCAGGTTTGAATGAATGATGTGCCTACTATCTGGACAGACTATTTTGATACTTCACTGCATGCTTTACTATAGGGTTGATCATCTCCTATTTGATTATACTTTTAACAAATACACCCAATTTCTGATCCCAAATGGCAAGTTTAGTGGCTTTCCACAACTCATGACTTAGGCAATACACATGTCAAAACTAGTCATTTCACCATGCAGCCAGCAGAGACAGCATCATTGATCATCTAGTTCATCACAACCTAAGATCAGAAGAGGCGAAGGGGTAAGCTGACTATGCCTTCTCCGTCCAAGTGAATTTATTTTTATCAGATAACTCCCTACGTATTTTTTTTGAAAGAGAGATGCTAATTTCTTCACATCATGAAAGGGTGCAGCAAAGAGAGGTTAGTTGAGTCATTCTTTCAGATGTAATTTCTTAGGTATATGAGAACTGTGTTCACAGCTTAAAGTATCTCACAAACCACTAGAATAGACATTGGTAGAATCTAGGGAAAAAATTAAAGACTAACAAATTCACACATCTTATTTTAAAATTATTAATATTATCAATAATATATCTCATCAAATATTTTAAAAATCTAGGAGAAATGCTAAATCAGATAAAATACTGGGCACGTATGAAAGCCTAGGAATAGGTACAGGTAATTTTGAAGAAAGAACGACTGAGAATTTTCTTCTATATCTAGGAGGACAAATATTACTAAATCCACATATAGAGATATAATAATAGCAGAAATGAAATGGAATTTTCAACAACCACAAAGATGAGACTGATTGCCTGAAATGGAAATAATATTATGTCATAACAGACCTCAATAGCGCCCATAGAAAAAGGAAAGCAGTGGAAAATTACCTTCGAATTTCTGAGAAAAATAAATATGTCAACCTAATATTATTCATTCACTTCTGCTAGCTTTCAAGAATAATAGAAAGAGAAAGATATTATATACAAACAAAAACAATAGACTGCACTACTATCAGGCCTTTGCTAAAAAAAAAATGTAAATTTTTCAAGAAGAAAAAATATTAACTTATAAAGAAAGACTATACTGAACTGGTAATGGTAAGTTTGTAAGGATAATGTCTATTTCACAAAATGATATAAAAAAAACCTCTAAGAAATTAGTGTTATTTAATTAATCAATAGGATTGAGAAAATATGCCCTGATTTTATTCTTTTTTTCTAAAAATACTTTGTAATCTATAGATTAGAAGTAAACACAATATTGTGTATTTTTGTGAAAACAAGTAGACAATTTAAATTAAGAATAAGTACAATTTGTAAAAGTAGCTAGAATTGAGTTAGAATAGGTTAAAGGAGACAGTTTGGCACACATTGAATGAATGATTAAATGGGTATGCAACATCAGATATATATGAATTTCTTGGGTATGAAAGAAGAGTGGCTGAAGAATTTGAGCTTTGGATAAAAAAGGAAACTCATGTATAAGTATTAGCATGGCTACAAATTTAATTAATTCTGAATTATTATTGCAAATTGAGTAAAAGATGATAATTACATAGACCAACATCCATCCATTCTCCTTCTTTAGAGAACTGTTAAAATACTGAAGTATTTTAGGGGAAATTTCCAAGCAAAAAAGTGGTAAAACTATAATTTATTCATCATAAATATTTTCCACAAGAATAATAGTTAAAAATTAAGCAATGGTTCAACTTATTCTGAGGAGATAAGAGAAGATATTTTCACAAGTCTCTGGAAAGAAAAGATTTTTTAAATTGTATTTTATTTCATTATGTTGCATTTTTGCAATATAATACAGAAGTCACCCTTTTGCCTCTCCATGGCATTGGTTGAGTGAACATGGAAAGTGATTTTCAACTGCTTTGTGAAGGAGAACAAGCCTCAGAATACTAATGCTATAAAATATAGAACAAAAAGTTAACATCATTGAGTTGCTAACTCAAGTATACTTTGAAGCTAAACTAGCTCTAGGATTCAATTTACATCAGTCAAACAATCATCTTTATCATTTAAGCATATTTGACTTGGCTTTGGGCCCAAGTTATTGTTACGTTTTTGATTGATTATCTGTAAAGCACTGCACATGAGACAATTAAGAGTTGAGCAGCTCAAGGAATCTAAATAGCCAAAGCTTTCTACAGAGATATTAAAACAACTGAAGCTATATACCAAAGAAACTAACGCAGTGATATGGGAGGTAAAAATGAGAAAGAAGCATAAAATTTAGAAAAAGGACACTTAATTAATTCCAATGTCCCATCCATCTATAATGTTGATGTCTAAGAAATAAGTAGAATTTTTTTTTTAAATCCTTGCAATCACAATTTTCCTCTCCTAAGTCTAGCCACCATGAATGAAGAAAAGTATCCACAAACCTACCTTACAAGAGATATAGATTTACTACTAATTTCTGGAATTTCAGGTCTGGACAGGGTTATGTATGCATAATATAGGGTGAGTATAGACTTGTTGCCTCTGGTACTTTGTAGAAGACGTTACTTCTCATAAAATGTTTCTTTTGTTCCCTTATTTTGTTTTTTCATCCTTCTTTTAATTGCTTGTTTCCATTATCAAAGAAAGTTTGTACCAGACAGAGTTAAACAGTGCAGAAAGGCTTTATTCAACATCACTGCAGTAGGGGAGAGAAAGTAGAACTCAGTCTGAGCATAACTGCCCTGAAAGTAAGGGTTAGAAAGTTTTTAAGAGCTGAGGTGGGGGATCTTAGGCCATCAGTGTTTGCATTTAATTGGCTTGACCCAAAGGAAAAGTAAACTTTCTTGTATTTTCATGACTGAGCAAGGTGTTCACCTAAATTAGGCTCCTAACCTCACACACAGATGAGGACACAGGTTCACTACCTTTCTTTATGTTTACATTTCAAAGGGACGGCTCACTGGTCCAGGAGGAAAACCAGTCCTGGGATGGAAGTAATATTAACAAGAGGCTTTTAAAGAGATTTACATCTCAAAGCAGCAGAAAAAGAATGTATACCCTTTCCTAAAATAAATACTCTCAGAAAAGGAAGGTCAGGGATCTAGATGCAGCATGAAGCCTGGTCTGTAGTTCTGTCAGTCTGAGGGAACATGAAGGCAGTCTTCGTGATCATCTAACAAGTAGTGGCCAATGAAACATAAAAAGGCCAGTGTATGAGCTTCAGGTTCTCTTACTGCCTCTATGGTTGCTGACTCTTGCAGGACAAGGAGCCTCAATAGCTTTGGACTTTCGGTAACCACGTAGAGTACAGCTCAACCACTGATCTGAGTTGGACATGCCAAATGAGCACAATATGTGTTTATTTTAAAGCACTAATACTTTAAGTTTCTTTGACATGGCAGCATGACCTGGCATTGTCTGAATAGTGCAGACATTGGTTTCAGGACTGGAGTACCACCTGAATAAAACTATTACACGTAACACAAGTTTATCAGTTGGGAGTGCAGGGTACAGTTAGCAGAGGCTGGAGTTGTCACTCTTAAGCAGTAGCAGAATATTTGGTACCACCATTTCTGTGAAATATCTTGTGAGGCAGATTCCATGTCTAATTATTTCATAGCTGTAGGGGAAGAAGTCAAAAACCAGAAAATTAGTGTTTTGGGGTTTTATTGACTAAATTTTATCAAGTATTGCCAGAAAGATAAGATAAGGAAAGAATGGAATTGCCAAAAAGCAGAAATAAAAGGAAATAAAAACATTCTGGAATTTTTAGGCTTTGAGGCTATGAGGCTCAAACAGTAAAAGATATAACTGATAAAAGTTTTGAGAGACCACATCCTATCAAAACTCAGTATTTTGGCAAGTTAAAAATGAAAGTGTAGCTTTCTCATTTTGTGCTAAAAATTCTCAGAGTGTTCAAGTGTTAGATCCGGTTCCCCTTGGCCCCAGGAGCAGAGAGGCAGAGTCATTGAGGCTGCAAAAAGGCAAAGGAGTTTATTGGCTAGCCCGAGCTAGGGTCCAAATTCCAAAGCACCAACTCAGTGGCCTCTCCACGAACTAGGACCCCGCCCTGGGGTAAAGGTTAAGTTTTTATACTTTTCTGTGTGCTAGTTTTCACATGACACGTTAGTCTGCACACGACACACTAGTCTGCACACGACACACTAGTCTGCTCTTCATCCCCCTTTAGTTTTTTTGTCCTTTTTTTTAGAAGTGGCTGATCACGTTAGCTCCTGGTTTGTTGACTCTAAGCTTTGGGCTTTTTGCACTGGAGCCAGTTGTAGTTAACCTCATCCAGGGGAAGAGGAGAGTCTCCGACGGGGTAGGGGAGCTGTTGTTGCATACCTTCTAGTTTTTGGTTACAAGCGATACTGGGAACACATGCCCTGCACAAGCCGTTCATGCGCTGATCATGTCTTGCTCTTCTTATCTACTTAGTTGGTTGGCGGCCCCTGGACTCTCCAGCCCTTTATCAGGAAGTAACTTGCGGTTGCCCCCCTGGGGCTTTGTTTTCCTTTACTTTAGTGAAGCCTGCCATGGCTCCACTTACGCTAAGCACCAAGCCAGCAAGCCATATATACAGAAGCAGAACTAGGCTTCTCACATCCAGGAAGCCTAGCCTATCATGTAGTTACCTTTGCTCTTATCCCTGTTTTTCATTCTGATTAACTATATTTATCAAACAACTAAAAGCAAGCATAGTCACAGAAGCGAATAGCATCAGTTAGAATCAAAGAGAGCACACATTTTCCTACTATCAATTCCTGTTCTTCACAAGTGCCTCAGGGGAAAGATAAGATTACTAATATGGAGGACAGTTAGACCTCAAAATCAAATTAAATTATTTAGAGAAATTCAAACTATAGCGTTTCCCCAGAAGCCCAGGAATTAGACTTAACTTCAAATTTAAAGACATAGAAGGAGGTAGAGGTGAGATATTATATATATATACACATACACACTGTATCTTTATAATCACTGTGGGTAAGAATATTTACCAGCACATGAAATGGGCTAGCATCAAATGGATAAAAAATGTTTACTCTGTTTTGAGATAAATTGCTAAAACAAGGTCAACCCTAAAGTAATAATAATTAAAAAAAAAAAACAGCTGTTACTACTATAGACTTTTGCTCCTTCCCCTAAATCCTTTTAATTGATCTTGAGTTTAGAAAGCTAAACAAGTCCAAAGTAGGCACATTCTTTCAAGCACAGCTAAGAAAAATATCGTAGTACCCCATTATCCGTGGCTTTGCTTTGTGCAGTTTCAGTTACCCATGATCAACTGTGGTTCAAAGATACTAAATGGAAAATTCCAGATATGAACAATTCATAAGTTTGACACTGTACACCATTATGAATAGCATAATAAAATTTCATGCCATTCGACTCTATCCCCCCTGGTGTAACAGAGGGAATGGCCTGAAAAAAAAAAAAAAATGGCAAAGAGGTTTTTGTCTCCTTAAAACTTCGTCCATTCTTTTGGGAACTGCAGCCTGGCCTGCATCCCTAAGGCAGGTTAAGTCTTTTGTTAAAACTCCAGGGGGCTCCAGCTCCCCAGGGGAGTTCACAAGCTTTGTCTTTGTCTGAGATGGGATGATTAGAATCCTTAAGCACAGAAATTGCCTGAAGCTGAGAATCCTCCCTTTAAAAGCTCTGTATTTCTGCCTATGTTCAGGAAATTTGGGATTTTGAGACAAGAAGGTCTACCATATTTCCTCCTTTGCCACAAAGTAAACACTGTCTTTGCTTCCTCGTCAAACCTCTTGTCCTCATTATTCGGCCTTGCGGAGAAGTAGCTGAGCTTTCTGTAACACTGGAACATGAATCCTCCCTGTGTGCAGCATATCCACACTTGCTATGCTACCTGCCCATTACTCACTCAGTAGTCATCTGGTTGTTAGATCAATCCTTGTGGTATGCCAGTGCTTCTGTTCAAGTAACCCTTTATTCACTTAATAATGGCTTCAAGTGCTAGAGTAGTGATGCTGGCAATTCAGATATGACAAAAAGAAGCCATGCAGTGCTTCTATTAAGTGAAAAAGTGAAAGTTCTTGACTTACTATGGAAATGCAAAAGAAATCGTATGGTGCGGTTGCTAAGATCTACAGTAAGAATAAATTGCCTATCCGTGAACTTGTGAAGAAGGAAAAAGTAAATCATTTGTACTATATGGAGGTCTTAGAATTTATCTCTTATAAATAAAGGGAATTATTGCAATGTAAAAGAAGAATCTCCCCAAGTGTAGGACTAGGACCATAGAATGCAAGGAACATGGCACAGATCCTATAGAACAGAATCAGGGACTAATCAACAAATATTCACCAACATTATGGTAGGGGCTGCTCACAATGCCTACCCAGAAGGACTTCAGAAATGCTACAGTCCTATGAATGTTAAGTATCTTCCATACTTTCTTTTCTGATCACCTTTAGTACACATTTCCAGTCCTTATTTCATCATTTAGTATCAAGAGTTCATGTAAGGAAAATAATTTGTCCTACATTTCATACTTTTTCAGATTAAGAAGAGTCACAGGTAGGCCAATTGTTAAAATCACTGCACAGCACCTAAAGATTCTATAATTTGAGTTGGATATGGTGACTGAATGAATTTTTAGGTTGTTTCCCTTGGGGCTGATGGATTGTATATTATATGTTGAAAGAAAAATGGTAAAAAACAGAAACAAAGAGGTGTTTGGGAATAAAAGCATGAAGACAAAATTATTGCTCACCAAACAATCCATCTGCCATTTTACATTAACTAGGTCTTTTGCATTTGGGTGTGGCCATATGACAATTTCTGCCAATAAAATATGATGCTGAGAGATAATATGCTACTCTACAGGTTTATTGGCTCCTAACTCACTGTATTGTGAAGTTATGTATTAAGATACTTGTGTAATAATGAATTGGATGTTCTATCTTTCTTGGCCCCTGGGTGACCACATGGAATAAAAGACCTTCTCAACAATAAGCATATTTCCTACATTGTATATGCAGTTTGAGAGAGACACTAATAATTAATCCACCAAGAATTTGGGGATGAGTTTTAGCACAGCATAACCTAGATTATCTGGATTAATACATACTTGATTTATTGAGAAGAAACATGCTAAAAGACAGATTACTGATCTATACTCCTATTCTGTTATGTTTTAAAACCTTCTTCCCAAACACAAATAATTAGTATGCAGGAACTAGTATCTGAAATTAGTTCTACATCTGAAAATCATGCTAGATTTATCAGGAATTGCGAATTAATTGAAATTGTGAATTGTTTCAGGATGGGAACTAATATCAGGATGATTTTACATCTGAAAAATAATGATTGATATCTGTTAGCCTTAAACATCATCAACACCAGCTAATGAGTGTATTTTATTGGAAATGCTGTATTATATATTAACATCAAATACAACCCTTGAATATTCAGAAAATATTGAAAGATAAGCCACTTGAAAAATTCTATAACCCAATCACGAATACAAAAATGCCCCTATGTATTCTCTGAAGTCTATGTTTTAAATTTTACCTTTAATAAATTTATATTTTTCATATTTACATGTCAATAAAACATTTATGCTTATCAGGGTGAGAGGTATACAATATTCCATAAAATAGACATAACACAGTTTACATGAATATTATCATATTGGTGGACAATGGAGTGGCATCCAATTGTTCAACAATATAAATATATATATAAAATTCTATGCTGTATATCACTATACTAGAAACAGTCTGCATGATTCGCACTACTTCCTTATAACAGTTGAAGAGTATCACAAATTTTTATGATTATTATAAAATATTACTAAAATGCTTTCAAAGAATGAAGCTACCATAATACAGCTATTTACAATGGTACACCTTTTTCAGCTTTATTATTTCTGACAATATATTGACATACTTATTGATCATAAAGTCTCTACAGGTCTTAATGTAAAATTAAATTATCTTTGTTGCTTTTCTCTATTTTTTTTTTTTTTTTTTTTGTTGAGACAGAGTCTCACTTTGTTGCCCAGGCTAGAGTGAGTGCCGTGGCGTCAGCTTAGCTCACAGCAACCTCAGACTCCTCGGCTTAAGCGATCCTACTGCCTCAGCCTCCTGAGTAGCTGGGACTACAGGCATGCGCCACTATGCCCGGCTAATTTTTTCTATATAGATTTTTAGTTGTCCATATAATGTCTTTCTATTTTTAGTAGAGACGGGGTCTCGCTCTTGCTCAGGCTGGTCTCGAACTCCTGACCTCGAGCGATCCACCCGCCTCGGCCTCCCAGAGTGCTAGGATTACAGGCGTGAGCCACCGCGCCCGGCCTCTCTTTGTGTTTTTCTCTCCCTTACATACACTCATCCTCTTTATCTTTTCTTTCCCCTTCCTTCCTTACTCCTTTCCTTCCTTCTTTTATTCCTTTGTTTTCTCCTTCCTTATTCTTTCCTTTCTTTCTTCTTTTTTTCATCAAAACAAATAGCTTTCCATTCTTGCTCCATGTATATGCAAATAAAATATATTTGCTACAGTGATATATACTCTTGACCCTAACCCTTCTTTAATCCTAAATAATATTATAGTAGTCTCTAAGAAGAAAAGGCCAGGCGTATATTTTCTGAATAGTACCCCCATTGTATATCCTTAACTATTAATATAACAAAGTTCATTAAGATTTTTGTTTTGTTCAGGCTTTTCTCTATGTATCTTAGCTAAGGTTTCTTCCAAAACAAGACTTGGGTTCAGATAATTTATTTGGGGAAGCAATCACATGTATCAGAAGATGAGGACTAAGAAGAGTGATACAGTCCAGTAGAGTTGGACAATACAAGGGTGAGCTATTGAAATATGGTTACTGCTCTTGGTTATCAGGACTCAATTTTGTGGTGGAATCCTCAAGAACTATAGAGAAAGTGTTCCAGAAGCATCCACTGGATAAATCTGGCTCTCATACTCCATTGGCCAAGAATAATTTCTGTGAGCCAAAGCATGATGTCCATAATATTTATGAGTAAATGCAAAATAAATTTACTACGCATATTTTTCATTAGTATTTTTAAATTAACTCATGAGTAAATTAAAACTGATGTATATATTGCTATGATATAAAATTTTAAAGAAGATGAATAGTGTGTTAAATTAGATATATTGTAGCTAATGAAGATTTTATTTTTACAAAATATTTCACAAATATTGTACTTCAAGATAGAGAAATAAGTGCATCATTTCCTTCTTCAGTGATTCAAGTGCTATACTGTTGTTATTTAATGTGTTAATAGTAAGATATATAGCTCTGTGAGTTACCATAGTTTTTTTTTTTTTAGAGTCAAGTATTTTTAAATCAATTTAAATTGACCTCCTCACAACTTTCGATTGACATACTTATCGGTTTGCAGTTCACTGCTGATATAGCAAATCAAAATAGACTGGATTGCAGATTCAGTGTAGTCACTTTTATCTGACAGTACTTTAAGTAATTCTGTGTACTTTAGTTTCAAAAGTAGAGGCACCTAATTGTAATTCTTAATGTTGTATAAAGTTTGAACTAGAAGACTAATGGGAGAATTATGTGTATTGCATTTTGACATCCACTAAATAATTCAAGCACATTATGTTCATATATTTCCCAAATATCTAAAATGAAGTCAATGTGGATACTTATTGGAGAGATTGATAACAAAAGGAATGTTGACCAGTCAAATGTGATCGAAAATTGTTAAGGAATATTATGTATAAAATTTGTTAAAAACCATGTGATACTCTAAAGTCCAGTTCCAAAACTATTACTAGATTTTCAAATTATTAATATATAATAGATCATAAATGGTCCTCAATCTCACATTATCCCCAATAGCACAAATGCTCTGCACATGATGCTTTCTTAATTGATCTATGTATTTTCTAAAAAGGAAATATTAAATATTCTAAATTATAAGTTTTATATAATACCTCCAAGCCCATTTTATAAATTGTATTTATAAAGTTAAAAATATAAAAGACAGCTCTTGAGGATATTTAAGGATGAGTCTTGTGGATAGAGAAGAGAAGGCAAATTAAACATGATCACCTAACATACATTTAGTTGTTAGACTTTTTATGCAGAGTATTTCACAAGAAAAGAACCTGGTTTTAAGATGTATTTAATACAATTTAAATAACATGCTTAACTTATAGAAATATTAAAGAGAGAAAATTAATAGCTTTCCTTCACAAAATTAACACACAGATATTACCCCCACTTATAGAATCCTCAATCCAAATTCTTAGTCTAATATTTCTTGCACTAGGAGCTACATTGAAACTAATGGATTTAGAGATGACATGGAGTCAATATATTCTATTTGTATAATACTAAATGTAGTGAAGTAAGATGCAGCTCACCAACAGAGAGATGACCTGACTTAGTCTGGTTAGGGGCAAGAGTAAGAAATTGATGCCCACAATTATTAATATGACTAATTATCTCCTGAAAGTCTAGCTAATTCATATTGGAAGTGATAAAAATTTCCATTATCAGCAATTGACACAATAGTCTACCTTTAAACCTT
The DNA here is from genome assembly GCF_041146395.1 of Eulemur rufifrons. NCBI lineage: Eukaryota > Metazoa > Chordata > Mammalia > Primates > Lemuridae > Eulemur > Eulemur rufifrons. Next base: position 36,325,649 of record NC_090986.1, read on the forward strand.
AGAAAAATCAATTGAAAAGCTATTATATCTAGGAATTAGATTCACTGAAGTGCCCAGTTACAAAGTAAAGGAACAAAAATCAATAATTATACAAGTTATTCATCCTTCATATATCAGTTTAAATATCATCCACTAGATGAAATTTCATCCCTCTCACACTTTGTACTTTTCTTTCAATATTTTATCATCATGATAATATTGTATTATTTACATAAGGGTTTTAGAAAAATTATGAATTTAATATTTCCAACCAAATAGAAAAGGACTTTTTTAAAGAAAACATGACTAAGTTTTTCTAAAGTTCATTGGGAAGAATAAATCTATCCAAATAGAAACATTTCTGTAAAGGAAAATGAGAAACGAATATACCACCATTAATTTACTTAAATAGTGTGATGGTGGCTCAGGAAAATAAAAAAAATCTCACATAGCAAAACATTCTGATGAGTAAATGAGTGATAAAAGAACACTAGCATTTCACAGATTCACAGAATTAATAAGGGTATTTTTTCCCCCAATATACTAAGGAGGCACAAATGTTTTTGTTACATGGCTTGAGTTAGGGCTATAAATGTGCCCATCATCGGAATAGTGTTCATGTCCCCATTAGGTGGGTTTTTGGCCCTCCCCTCCTCCGCCTCCCCCCTGCTTGATTTCCAATGACTTTTACTTCGATAAGGGTATCTTTATGCTCATGTCAACAATATACTCTTAAAGGCCTCAAGAAGAGCAAATTATCTGACTAAGGTTACAATAATAGCTATTATGTATTAAAATATTAGCTTTTATATATAATCATAAAATTAGCTGGTGCCAAGCCTGTGAATAGATTTTTACAAAAAGGTGATTTAGATAAAAATGTATAAATTTTATCATTTTTTTTTAGAACTAAGACTACTTAGTGCTTATAATCTTTTGGGTTTTCAAATATGTCTTATATTTATTTTTTACTTGAGGCAATTTATCTAAATTTTAGCAAAAATATTTTTTTAGTATTTTAAACAATTTATGAAAAATAAATTGGTGTATCTTTTCCCAACAAAATAAAGTTTATTTTCAGATTTTTGCATTTTATTTTAAACAACCCATCTATACTTGTACTGAACTAATCATTACGAAATGCAGATGATGTGGGAAGAATCAAGAAAGAGATAGGAAACATTTTTGTACAAAGAATAGATTCCAAACCCTCTATCTGCCACAAAAATGATGCATCAATCAGTAGATATTGTTAAGAAATTTACCTAACAACCTGAAAAATACATAAATTCCTAACTTTTGCTTTATACTGTGTATCTGCCATATATTTATCATATGTTAAACTGTCAATGTAAAAAATACCCTTAAAATCACAGGTTAAATATATTCTTAAATTAAATGCAACTGACTTAATAATAAAGGCTCATAGAAATAAATTTTGGTATATATTTTTACATTCAATATGTGTCACAACATAAAAAGAAAAAAAAATAACAAATGATTAGGAGTAAGCAAACTATGGCCTACAGGTCAAATCCAGCTTGTTTACATAATGACCATGAACTAAGAATGTTTTTTTATTTGTATATACTATTAAAACATATAAGAGAGAAGGAGCATACTTGTGCACTCCTTATCTTTGAGCTGTGTATAGTGACTTCCTCTAAAAAGTATAGTATGAAAAGTGTAAAAAGGGTAACTTCATAAGGGAGAAACCTGACAAATACTACCTTAGCCAGGTGATCACGGTCAAAATCAACAATCATAAGTTATATTGATAATGTATTTTAATGTGATGTAAATAGTACTTTACCTTTGTGATCTTTCATCACAGAACTCATAATCCCAGACTAATCATGAGAAAAAAATTAGGCAAATTTCGCTAGATGGGCATATTTGAAAATACCTCAGTACTATCAAGTAAGAAAAACAAAAGAAATCTGAAAAACTATCACAGCCAAGAAGAATCTAATAAGGCATAACCTGTAAAAATATGATATGGTATCCTGGATGGGTTGGTGGAATATAAAAAAGACATTGGAGAAAGACTAAGGAAATAGGAATACCCTATAGATTTTAGTTAATAATAATGTATCAATATTGGTTCATTAATTGTAACAAATATTGCAATTAGATTAATGTAAGATGTTAATAATAGGGAAAATTGTGCAGTTGGTATATGGAAACTCTGTACTATATGCTGAATTTTTCTGTAAGTTTAAAACTATTCTTTAAAAAATTTCTATTTATAATGAAAAAGAACTTGTGCTAGAAAACATATTTGGCCCACAAAGTCTAAAATGTTTACCATCTGGCCCTTTACAAAAAATGTTTGCTGATATCTGAATTAAACTTTAAAATATTACATTTATTTTATCAGGTTAGTGTAGGTTATGGTGAAATAACAAGCCCACATCTCAATAGATTAGCAAACTTTGGGTAGGAAAAAACAAACAAATTTTTCCCTTCCACAAATTTCAGTCAAATACCTTCTTTGCTTATTTTATCATGCTTTATTAAAATTGTATTTTGAATGTCTGTCTTTGCCACCAGACAGTCAAATCCTAGGAGGGAGAGACTATGCCTGCTTATATTCCCATTACCAAGTGTACTCCCTGGAAAACAGAATGGAGTAAAAAATATTAAACAGAGCTAAACTCTTTAAATGTAAATTCAGACAACCATGACATGTCTCTTAGTAGTATGTAATATATAATAAAAAAATTATCAAACTGAAATCTGTCTCACACGTAGAGGAGAACAACCTTCAGGGAAAGAAGCTGAAACAAGGACTGTGTGGGAGTAATTAATAGGGTCAGTTTTTCAGAGTTCAGTTTTTAGTGTGTGCTAAACCAGGCTTCAAACTACTCAAAGGATATTGTATTAATTCTGTGACTTTAAGAGGTACTCTTAATGTACACCTCATTTTCGTCATAGTTTTGAATATCTATAACAGTATTTACCACATAAAATTGTCATGACAAATAAATGAATCTACACATGTAATCTCCCCAAGCCTATCAAAGACATAACAGAAATAAAACATGTTATACACTTTCAACTCTTCTTGGCAAAATATCATAATTCTATTTCTCACTAAATGTTCAAACACAAAATTCAGTAAATGGTTTATTTCATGTATTTTAAACATAGTATGGTAAATTGAATTTATTTTTCATTCACATTTACATCAAATAATGCTGTAAATAATAATGTAAATAAAGGGGCAGGGGATGGGTAAATTCACCCGTAATGGGTATGGTGTGCACTTTCTGGGGGATGGACAGACATGTTTATAGCTCTGACTTGGTCAATGCAAAAGCAGTACACATAACCAAAGTGTTTGTATCTCCATAATATTCTGAAATAAATAATAATAATAATGTAAATGTGAATGTAAAATAAATTCAAGTATATTATTTTTACTAAATTTTAAAGCTAAGGTACTTATTCATAATTTTATAAAATCTCCAGTGCTAAGAAAATATTGAACCTTAAAATAAATGGGCAATATTTGTTGGAGTGAGTTTAATTAAACAATTCTTTGGCAGAAGTGGTATTATATGTAGTCCTGTATCACAAATTGTTACAGACTTGCTCCTCAACTTTAACAAAAGTGGTTAGATACATGGCTTTTTTTTTTTTTTTAACTCATGTAACTTGTTTTTATGTAGTTTCTGTTTTAAAGTTACATTTTCTAAATTGTTTTTACTCTTTCAGGACAGCAATGCAGCAATAGATTTTATCATTTTTTTCATTAATAAATTAAAATGGTGCCTTCTACAATGGAGGTAGTTTTAAAATGTTAAAAAAATTCAGAGAAATAAAATTCTATAATAGTCTATGCATATTATTTAAGAAACATCAATAGCAATTATATTATATTTGTGCTGCTATTTCTACGGATATGCTAAATTTAAATATTTTTAAATTAAATATTTGTTTTTTAAAAATTCATATTGAGAAGCTGACATTCCATGAGCGATTCATATTAAAATGTAGTAATAGATTTCTCTAGCACATCTTTTCCTATTTTGAGTATGTTACACTTGTAGAATAATTACATATACATTGATATTTGCAATAATTCTGTGAATGCAAAATCAATTCAATTTAGCATAGTATATTTAAAATACATAATAGAACTAATTTAATGAATTTTGTGTGTAAACATTTAGTGAGAAATAAAATTATTATATTTTGCCAAAAAGAATGGAAAGTGTATGAAGCATGAAAAATGTTAACAGATAGCACATCTGCTTTCAACCATGTAGCTGGGATGTTTGTGTCTTTTATTTTTTTATTTATTTATAATTTTTATTTATAAATTAAAGGGAATTATGCATAATTATTTTAAAATTTGAAACTAGTAAATAAAGAATTTAAGGCTGTAAATATGTAAGTACATGATTGCATTTTTTTTCCTTGAGACACGGTCTTTCTCTGTAGTTGCCTAGGCTGGAATGCAGTGGCACAATCATAGTTCATTGTAATATCCACCTCCTGGGCTCAAGTGATCCTCCTGCTTCAGCCTTCGGAGTAGCTAGGACTACAGGTGTGCATCATCATCCCAGGCTAATTTTTCAAATTTTTCTTTTCCTTTTCTTTGCAGAGAAGCAGCCTCACTAAGTTGCTTAGGTCAGTCATGAACACCTGGCTTCAATTGAGTACTGGGATTACTGGCATGAGCCACCAAGCTCAGCCATGATTGCATTTTTAAAAATTTTTGTTATCGAATATGCAATAATCAAATTTAAAGTTGCTGAATAATTTTGGACCTTAGTGTAATGCCCAAATCTACAAAAAGATGCTAATTTTCATAATAGAAATCAATGCAAAAGTCTGACAAATTTGGTTGAAAGAAATAAAATTAGAGAATCAGATGGAAATAATCAAAACCAATATTTATTTCCAAATTAATATGCTTTTAATAGCTCTGATTGGGTCATTATTCAACTTTTTCACAAGTATGAGGTTATGAATTACATTGATCATCACTTAAAAGTGTCAAACTAAAAAAAATTGTTTATGAAGGACATTCCCTAAACATAATATTTATTTAGAAAATATTTTATGGAATTGCTGCCAAATACTATGACAATCTAAAGGATCTACTGATTTTTAATTTATACATGATATGATTCATAAGTATTATTCAAATTAATTTTGCTTTATTTTTATACCTGCTAGCTCTACTTCCTAAGCTCCCATTTGTTCATCCATCCATAAAAATAAGACATCTAACCACTACATGCTTCCAAAACAACTTTTGTTAAGAACCTGATGACTATCACTTGGAGAATTCTAATGTCATCACATTTATTTTCTCATTTTACAAAATCTCTTAGCAGCTTATGTACAAGTAAAAATTTTTCTATTTTCAAGTTCCTTTTACTCTTTATTTCTGTGTTATGCTGCTTAAATGAATTTTCAAGTTGTCTTCATTCTAATTATCCTCAATGAATACATAAAAATCTTGAATAGTAAGAACTTGATGCATGCATGCAATAAATATTATTATTGCCAGCTATTAGATCTTCATTAGAGTGTTCTACATCCATTATATTTGTGCATGATGTGACATCTATTAGTATATTGATTCTTACTGAGTAGAAGCTTAATATAATGTGCAAAGGATATTTTTTCAATATGCAATGCCTTGACAGAGTAACTAGTCAATAAATGATTATTGAATTTATAGATAAGCCTACTATCTTTGAACTGCTACAACAAAATATCTGAGACTAGGGAATTTATAAATGAAAGAAATTTATTTCTCACAGTTTTGAATACTGGGAAGTCCAAGATCAAGATGCAGAAGTTCAGCCTCTGGAGAAGGCTTATTCTTCATTGATAACACTATCTAGGTGTCCTCACATACTGGAAGGGACAGAAAGGGTAAAAGGGAATGAACACTAAATTCTAGTATGGGAGAAAAATGGAAGAGCACAAAGCTCCTAAGTTAATTCCCTTCAGCCCCTTTATAAAGCACTAATTCATTCATGATGGTGGAGACCTCATGATTTAACCGCTTCCCTAATGGCCCTAACTCTTAATACCACCACAACGGAGATTAAGTTTCAACTCATGAAAGACATTCAGACTTTTAAAGCATTCTGGTTCTGGTCCCCAAAGTCATGTTTTTCTCAAGTGCAAAATACATTCATTGTACCCCAGCAGCCCCCAAAGTCTTAATTTTTTCAGCATCAACTCAAAAGTTTAAAGTCGAGGGTCTCATATGAATTAGATATGAATGAGACTCAATATATAATTCAGCCTGAGGCAAATTGCTCTACCTCTGTGAACCTGTAAGATCAAACGAGTTATATGCTTCCAAAGTACAATGGTGGGATAGGCATAGAATATATCTTTCCATTCTACAATAAACAAATAGGCAAGAATACAGATCCCAAGTTTGTCCAAAACCCAACCAGGTGAACAACATTAAGTCTTAAGGCATGAGAATGATCTTCTTTGACTCCATGTCCTGCCTTCCAAACACACTGGTGTGGGGGCTGGGCCTCCAAGGCACTGGGCAACTTCACCCCCATGGCTTTGCTGGGTAGGTGCAGTCTCTGATTTAGCTCTCCCACATTGAAGTTGCATGCTTGTGGTTTTCCTAGGCTGACTCTGCATGATGGTGACTCTACAGTTCTGAGGTCTCAGGAGTAAACCCACTCCCATAGTTCCACTAGACATTGTCCTAGTGGGGGCTCTCTGAAGTGGCTCTGAGCCCACAGCTTCACTGGTGATTGTTCTAGTGGAAACTTTGCAATAGACCCACTCCTGTGGCTGTTCTCTGTCTCAGCCCTGAAGCTCTCCAAAACATACTTTGAAATCTCAGTAGAGGTAACTATGCCTCTGCAGCTTGTGCACTCTGAATGCATGTGGTGTTAGCACCACATGATGCCACCAAGGCTTACTGCATGTGCCCTCCAGATAAACAGCCTGAACTACACTTGGGCCCGCTTGAGCCACAGCTGGGGTGGCCAAAAAGCACTGCACTGGAATGAGGGGAGCAAAGACTTGATGTGGCCCTGAGCAGCAAGCCCTGAGGTCCAACAAGCACCCTGGACACCTTTCTTGATAATTTTTTGCCCTCAAGACCTTGTCACTCTGGGCCTGTGACGGGTGTGGCAGCCTCAAAGATCTCCAAAATGCCTTCACTTTTATTCTTTCATTGTTTTGATGAATAACATCTGGCTTCCTTCTATCCATTCTAATATCTTTAACAAAAGTTTTCTTGTTCACACCCTTGATATTGTCTCCCAAACTAGCCTTTTAGTTCTTTTCACAGCCAGGGTGTGAATTTTCCAAATGTTTAAGTTCTGCTTCTTGTTTAACTATAAATTTATCTTTAATTCATTTATTTCTTCTCATATTTTACTGTTAGCTGTTAAGAGAAGTCATGCAGTGCCTAGAAAACTTTGCTTAGAAATTCCTTCTGCCAAATATTCTGATATATTGCTTTGAAATTCTGCTTTCCACAAATCATTAGCACATAAACACAATTTACCCAAGTTAGTTGTCACCTTTTAGCAATGAAGGACTTTTATCTTGTTCCTACTGAGATATTCATTTCTAAGACCTCATCAAATGGCCTTTGTTACCCATATTTCTACCAGCAATCTGATTATGATCACTTAGGAAATCTATAAGACAACTAAGGCTTTTCCTACAGCTCTTCTCTTCATCTGAGCCCTCACCAGCCTTGTCCCTGATGCTTTGCTCATGGCAATCTAGGCTTTTTTCTAGCATTCACTTCCAAACTACTCCAGTCTCTATTCATCACCCAGTTCCAAAGGCACTTCCACATTTTTAGGTATTATAGCAACAGCCCACTCCTGTGGTACCAATTCCTGTCACATTCATTTCTGCTGCTACCTGAGACTGGGGGATTTATAAATAACAGACATTTATTTCTCACAGTTTGGGAGGCTGGGAAGTCCAAAATCAAGGCAGCAGCAGAGTCAGTGTCTGGTGTAGGCTGCCATCTAGGGGTCTTCACATAGCAATAGGAATGAACAGGGACAAAGGAGACAAACATTGTGTGTTCACATAACAGAACAGTGGCAGAACAAAAAGCCCCTGAGCTAGTTCCCTCCAGCCCTTTTATAAGGCACTAATCCATTCATGAAGGTAGAACCCTCATCACTAAATTATTATGCTTCCCCAAAGGCCCCACCCCTTAGTGCTACCACAATGGAGAGTGCTACCATAAGTTTCAACTGATAAATTTTAGAGAATATTCAGACCATAGCAGCCACTAAATGTTATCATTTGGTTTCTTATTATAGTATTAATACTATTTCATAGTTTATTTTATTTACAGAGGTGTGGCTTACTTATAATAGCACATACATTTCACATTTTGTTTCTTTCTTTCTTTTCTGCTGTGTAGAAGTCTTGCTGAACTATGGATAGAGATTTTTTTTCTTTCATATATAAGCATATTATGTCCACATTAACCTGTTTTCCAGGACATGCATTTGGAGTTTTAAGCTATGTGATATAACTGCCAAAACTAAAATCTTATATTTGTAAAAGTTATTTCATCCCTGATAATAAAACACATTTAACATTTAAAATAAATGCAGATGAATTAGGAATCAATATTTGTCATATTTATCTATTAAAAGACAGCATTTTACTCAGCTTTTTTTTGGCCATATAAATGCCAAATTAAATAATTCTGAAACTCCTACAGTTATTTTAACTCATGCAATGTCATGCTCTACATAATCAGAAACTATTGGAAAAAATATTGGAAAATTATTTGGTGGGTGGACTAGGATGGAGTAATAACAATACAAAATTTAAAACTATATTCCTGTTCATGTTTACTTTTCCAGTTATTGTAGATATTTCAACGTTTTGATCTGTTCATATCAAATCTTGGTGAATGAAATTTCATTCCTCTACAAAAAATCATATTAAGTAAAACCGGATACAATTTTATGCAGGCTCAGAATAATACACTTAGATGTGCATTGATGGTTTTGAGTTTCTGATGTAAATTTGTTTTAAGCAGGTTGCAATAATCCAATTTCATTTTGACAAGTTACTGCTAAATGTCACTCAGGGGTATTTTAAAATATTTTCAACTTCAGGAATAAAATTTTAAAGTAAAAAAGGATAATATATATCATTTATGTCAAAACCATTCGTTCTAAATTTAAGAAAACCATTGCACAGTGGGGATAAGTAACATGCTTAGTCACATAGCTAATGGAGATGTGAAATTGAAAAATATTTTTGATGGAACTAAATTTTAAAGTGTGATACTTTGTAGCGAGGAAGCCATATTAAAGAGAATTTGGAAGAAGGGGTGAGTCTTTTAAATACAAGGCTAAAAGAACTTTTAGAAATAGGTATTGTGACGTAGGGATCATTTCATTTTCTTTCTTGAGTTTGTAGTTCAAGTAGTTTGTCAGTAGATCCTTGTATATTCATCAATTCGGGATCAAAGAAACGATGGTCTTCAGGGAATGACTCAATGAGTGACAGTGTTGAGTATTCTATTTAATCATTAGGGAGGGCTCTGAGTTTATTGCCTAAAGAGGGGTTACAGGGTTAACATAAAAGGGTAGAGCTGCAGAATATTGCTGTACATTGTTTTCTAAGGTTTTTAGAGAATGTTCTCAAGGTTATTTAACTCCTTTTAGGCTTAGTTAATATTTAAGAAGTAAACAAACTTTGATCATAATACTGGGGCAGCATTTCAGTGAGGGACATTGATGATGCTAAGAAGTACCCTTTAAGAACAGCCAACAGAGCCAAATTCAAAATCACTAGAATCCTTAGAACAGACACATACAGAAAGAAAGCCAGTTTATAAAGTCATTCATAACAATATGTAATTTTTAAGAGCTATGTAATATAAAGAATATATGATGAGTAAATATGATTCATTCTTTGCACTAGTCACCTCAAACTAATTGATAACCTTTTATTTAATACATGAAGTGTTTTAAATATTAAGTAAACAATAATGAATAAGACACAACCTTGCCCTCAACTATTTCCAAAATACATACAGAAATGTACATTTAAAGAATAGGAAAAGAGTTTTAATGAAATTGAGTACATAGGCTACCCGGTTGGAGAATAATGGAGAGAGAATGCTTTGGGAAATGTTAAAGAAGCACTATCAGCTTTCCTAGCGTACAAAGGGGCAGTGGAATTCCAGTGACAGTGATGCAAATGCACATTTGCAGAAGGCTAATAGAGGGCCTGGGAAGTTTGGAAACTGCCTGGATAGAGAATAGTGTTTTAACCTGAGCACCCTTAGCTAAGAGACAGTTAGTAGATTCTTGCCATTCTAAATGTTGTGGTGATATAAGGTATTCAGATTTTAGAGTAGTGTCTGAAAATACATTTTTGACCTTTTTTCAAAATGGATAAAAAGGCTGATATAATTCTACGACTATAAAAGACTTGGAACTGTTAAAAATGAAGCAAGTGTCTGAGTGACTAAAATACAAAACGCTTCAGATTTTTCCATGACTTCCTCAGCTCCTTTTTCATGTTTCCAATTCAAGAGCACAGTCACTCTGTACCATCATGTCTTGCTGCCAACTTCAAAGTCCAGTTCGTTCCTACACTGGTTGTGAGCTATTTGTACCCAATTTATTTTCATTGGTCAAATTGTTAAACAGATTGTTGCCAGATAGCCCTGTCAAGTACTGTACTATGAGCCAGTTGCAGTGATTATCGCAGATGTCACTCTTTAGTGCCAAGTATTACAGGTTGTTTTTATGTGTATTTGTTTGGTTTTGCAATGGAATTATCATTTTATAAAGTCTGTTAAAAATACATCTCTATTTTCTCCTGACAGATAGAAATTGGTCTATTCTATAAATGTCCTACACTGCTGTATGTGGAATACAAATAAAGCACTGGTCCCACAATGAGATCATAGAATAGATGTTCTATTGTTCTGTCTACTGATCTCCAATTTTCTCCATCTTTATTATTTATCTGTCAACATATATTCATAATTTAAATAAAACACTGATTTATGTACATTGATTTTGTATCCTGAGACTTTGCCGAATTTATTTATCAATTCCAGGAGACTCTTGGTGGAATCTTTGGGGTTTTATGGATACAAGATCACATTGTCAGCAAAATGTGATAGTTTGACTTCTTCTTTATATTCTTATACCCTTTATCTGGATATCTTTATATTCTTCTCTTGCTGGATTGCTCTGACTAGCACTTCCAGCACAATGTTGAATCTAAGTGGTGACAGTGGGCATCCTTATCTTGTTCCAGTTCTTAGGGGGAATGCTTTCAATTTTTCCCCATTCAGTGTGATGTTTATTGGCTGTGGGCTTGTCATATATGACTTTTATAATTCTTAGATATATTTCTTCTATGCCTAGTTTGCTGAGGGCTTTTATCATGAAACAGTGCTGGGTTTTGTTGAATGCTTTTTTCTGCATCTAGTGAGATGATTGTATGGTCTTTATGTTTGCTTTTTTGATTGTGGTGAATCACATTTATTGATTTATATATATTGAAACATCCTGGCATCCCTGGGATGAAGCCCACTTGGTCCTGGTGGATTATTTTTTTTATTTGCTGTTGAATTTTGTTTGCTAGTATTTTATTGATGATTTTTGCATCTATATTCATAAGGTATTGGTCTGTAGTTTACTTTTTTGTTATGTCCTTTCTTGGCTGTGGTATCAAGGTGATATGAGCTTCATAGAATGAGTTGTAGATGATTTTCTAGGCTCCCCCTTAGTGGCAGGGAAAATGACCTCTGAGGCCACTTTTTAATAGGATTGTTTGTTTTTTTCTTGCTGATTTGCTTGAGTTCATTTTAAGTTCTGGATTTCTTTTACACTAATTCACTGCTCTTCAGAATATTTTTACTATTTTACTCATCTTTTTGGTTAGTCTAACTATGGATTTGTCTATCTTGTTGATCTTTTCAAAGAACAAAAACTTTGGTTTATATAGATTTTTTTCTCTTGTGTTTCTATTTTCCATTACATTGTTTCTGCTCCAACTTCATTATTTTCTCTTTATCCTTTCTTTGTGCTTAATGTGCCTTTTGTTCTAGCACTTAAGGTAGAAGCTTTAATTATTGATTTAAGATACTTGTTTTCTAAAAAAGTTGTTTATAGCTATAATTTTTATATATCCCCTGCTTCAGTTGCAACCCATACACATTGATTTGTTTTTTGAAACTTGTATTTGGTTAAAGTATTTTAAGCTCACCTTGTGATGACTTCTGTGACCCATGGATTATTCATATGCATTGTTTAATTTAGAGATATATCCAATTTATTTTTTTTTATTCCTAAAATAATTCCATTGTGGACGGAGAATAAAATGTGCATAACTGCAATTATTCTAAATTTATTTAGGATTATTTTATACCCTACCATATGGTCTATCCTAGAGAAAGATCCTCATGCATATGAAAAGCATATGTATCCTGTAGTCATTGGATTGATCTGTAAATGTCAGTTGAGTTCATTAACAGTGTTTTTCAAGTCTTCAATATTCTTGGTGATATTCTGTCAATATTTTCTATAATTATTTAGAGTAGGGTATTAAAATATTTATAGTTGTTGAATTGTCTATTTCCATTTGTTTTACTTTGTGTATTTTGAGGCTCTATTTTTGGGTATGTAAGCACCTACAGTGAACTTAATATGTTCGTTTCTTTATCAAAATGAAACTTAATTCATTATAGTAACATTTTGTCTGATATTATTTTGAATGATATTCATATTCTCTTATGGATACTGGTTTAGTTTTCATTTTTTCAGCCTTTTACTTTCAATCTGTTTGTGTCTATAGGTATAAAGTCTGTCTTTTACATGCAGCATTTAGTTGAATACATGAAATCCAATTTTTTTTGTCTAATTGGGGTATTCCTTCCCCAAGTGCCAAGTTGTGGCCTTTCTTCTATATGCACAAAATTTGAGAATCCCCTTCCAGTAGCTATAATTTCACTTTTTCCATATTCTAGTTATGTACGCACTATCCTTATAGAAAGGTCAAGTTTGACATGGAGAATATTTTTATAAAATATAGCCAGACTTAACCAGAATTAAGTTTCAATTCTTTGGGCCTGCTTTTGTCCAGGCTGTCATTTACAGGTTAGTGGGCAGACGTGGGGTTGCTGTAGGGATACAAAAAAATGAATCATCCTAGGAATGGTCAGGAAGGCATCCTGAATTTTTATCATAGGTTTCTATGTCCTCCCACTCCTTTTTTTTCCTCATTGTTATCCAGAAAGCAGCCAAGGGAAGCTGCCCCATGCTGACATCAATCTCTCTAAATGACAAAAATGTCTTGCAAAATTGTGTATACCTGGAGGAAATGATGGAGAAAGAGTGAAACTATTTTACATTTTTAGTAGCTTTTGCAATAAAAAGCAACAATTGTCAAACTGAAAATGATCTGGAAAGCCAAAACTATACCATATATTAGCTTCAAGAACTATACTGGTGTGTCTGCAGTCAGGTGATCAATAGGCTAATAAACTATCAATAGTGATGGGAGACAACCAACAGCCCAAACAGGAGATCAACAGTCGTCAACCTGTTAGTAATGAAAATGGACAACTACTTTTGCAATGAAGCTTCCCGCCTCCACAAGAAGAATGGGTAAACTTTTGGTAAGAATTACAAGTTTAACATCCAGTGAGAACTTTCATCAAGAGCATAAAGCCAGGCTTGGTCAGCAGCTTGATGCAGTCAGTCCATCAAAGAATGGGCCTACATTGTAGGCAACTATAAGAGTGACAAGACTGTTTAATCAGGAGCCAAACTTGTTTCAACGGTTTTCAGTCCCAAAGAAGAATCTCTTTAACTTGCCAGTTGTAGTTTACAAATGGCAGACCAAACACTGAAGCTGTTGCAACAACCCAGGAGTCTGAGTTTTGCCCAATGAGTAGAACACCACATCCATGTTGGTTCTGTATAGCAGACACTGATGTTGAGTAGCCACAGCATCCCTGTGGACACTGGGTTTCTGTTTATCTGGACCCTCACTGAATAAGCCCCAAGCATTTAAGGGAATCTCAGTGAATTGTAGGCTCATACAGCCAGTGGCAATGTTACCAGAAACATAGCTGCCACCTTTTCATGCAAAACTGAGTTGCTACTAGAGCCAGGTCAACTGTAATCTGGAATGTACTATTTACATTTAATAAACAAGGTTTATTTGGCCTTTTCCAGTTGGTTTTTGTTTATCAAATCCAAGTTGATTCACCCTGAAATAGAAATAGTAGGGCCAGAGTCACAAGGCCTTCATAAGTCAAGAATATGATAATACTGCAGTAGCAAGTGAATAGTGTGCTTTTTAGAAAGGTATACCTGGTAGCCATATTAGGGAGGGAACAAGGCCAAAGCCACAGGGAACGTTGCTAGCTGGAGCCTGGTTCCTGGGGGAGGCTGCCTCCATTTGACTGATGCTACATTTGACAAAACATAAGTCACAGTCTCTTATTTTGTTTCCAATATCCAAAGACTTTAATAAGGTTCAGGGCCTCATTTTTGGTGGAAGCAAAGATAAAACACTTAAAAAAAAAAAAAAAAAAAAAAACTACCAAAGGGATTTAGCATAGCAAATCTGTCCATGTAGTCCCAAGAATATTTACTTCATAGGCAAGTTTCTGAATTTAGAGATTTATTATCCTCCTGTGTTACAAGAAATAACTCTCTGTTAGGACCATGGAAACAAAAACTTCTGATTTTCCAGTCCACAAAACTTAATATAATAAAATCTTCAGGCGTCAGAAGTAGGCATGCTAAATTCTAATTTACATGCTAGTGGTAAGTTGCAGTGAAATTTCTCCCACTAGTTCTTGCCTATATGTAGTGCTTCTCTGATTGGTTAATCCCTTCTGGCACCTATGGTACAGGGATGTGAATATAACATCAATTCCTACTAGACAGCCAGAAGTAGAAACAATGAAAATAGTATATTTAATTATCCCCAAAGGCCTCTCCCACATAGTCATATTAGCTTTCTTCCCTCATTGTGAAATCACCCCAAAATCTTGTTAGTTGAATCTAGAATTCCCTCTAATCATGGATGTGGGAAGGATGGTGACTTGGATGCCACTATCCAACTGAGGCATAAAACTTTGTACCCGATCCCTCTAAGCTTTATATCATCTTTAGGGAATCTAATTGTCCTATTCTTCAAAGCAAAGCAAAAATAAATCAAAGCACCATTTAGGTGACTTGTTTAAATCTAACCTCCCGTCCTTAAGCATCAGTGAAGGATTTGACCGTGGGGGAATCCCACATTCCCCACACTTCACCCACCACTTACTTCATCAAGGGCATTTGGTATCAGAACTTGGGCAGTCTTCTCATATTCTCTAACCTGGCCTTTGCTCTCTGAGAAAGCCATGGCTTGTGAACATCTTATTCTCGTTTCCAAAATTGTAAAGAACTGTAAGAGTTCTGATACTTTACCGTATTTATCAGCAAACAACTTACATTACACAATTTCATACACTCATGAATGACATGAGACTCCTGAGTCAGAGAAAGTGTATTTTACTCAGAGCACAGTAGACCACATGAGCTTCACATTTCCATTGATTTCCCTTTGTCTGTTCCACCTCCTGCCCAAGTATTACAGGCTGACGAGGAGGTGGGCTGAAGCTGATGCTACACAGACTGGGTTTATGTCATAACAGAGGAAATAGCTAATTTTATAATATGGCTGCTAGCATAACTGCCCAAAACTTGCCCTTGAGTGAGATTTTATTATCCTGGTTAGCAAACATATATGCCCAATCTATCACCTATTTATACATCCCTGAATTTATGGTCCAAAGAAAGGTCTCACAAAATGTCAAAAACAAGAAAAGTCCAGGGAGAATTTTTCTCAAGAATCTGTCTTCAAATTCACTGAATTTTTTCCTCTGCTATATCAAATCTATTATTGAGTTACTATACTAAACTTTTCTTCCCAATTATTCAACTTTTCAACTTCAGCATTTTAGTTTTCCTTATAATGTCTATTTTCTTAATCAGTATCAACATTTGTTGATTCATTTTTGTCCTGCTTTCAATTATCTAAAATGTTTCCCTTTAGTTATTTGAACATATTTATAATACCT
Source organism: Eulemur rufifrons (assembly GCF_041146395.1). Taxonomy (NCBI): domain Eukaryota; kingdom Metazoa; phylum Chordata; class Mammalia; order Primates; family Lemuridae; genus Eulemur; species Eulemur rufifrons. Next base: position 36,341,733 of record NC_090986.1, read on the forward strand.
TCTTTAAAATGTTTTGCCAAGTAAAACCAATAGATGGGTTTGCTTACAATCAACTTCTATTTACTGTTTTTCTTTAAATGTGGGAAACACTTTGCATATTTATAGCATATGTAACAATTTTTGATTGAAAATTGGGCATTAGAAAATATATTTTAACAAATCTGGATTTTTATTTTTTCCCATGAATGTTGTTGCTTTAGTTGTTTCTGTTGTTGTAGTTAGTTCACTGGGTGAAACCTATGAACACTGTCTTCCATGTGTCATATGGCCACCTATGATGTGACTAATTTTCATATATACACATATGAATGTATATATGCATTGTGAACATCTTAGGGTCAGCCAACATTCGAACACAGGTTATACTCGAACATATCAAGGTAGTATGGCTTGAATTTTTGAAAACAAATCTATGTGCTGACAAAATAGCACGTTTAAAAAATTCAGGCTGCTTTTTAGTTATTACTTTTCCTTTATGAGTCTTCTATATGCTTATGCATAGCTTCAGTGTCATTCAGGAGTTTGTGAATGTCTTGGGCCCTCTCTAGTATCCTCTGTTCATACTCAAACAAAAATATGCTTGCTCTAATCACAATAGCAACAACAGACAGCAATGACTAAGCCATTGGTCCTTTTATATTCCCCCACCTTCAGATTATCCCTTCTACCAAAAATGTTGCTGGAAATGAGCATTACCTTCTTTTCTGAATCTAATGTGCCCCCTTAAATCAGAAGATAGGCTGCTGATTTTTAAAGCCTACCTCATACTTGAAAAATGTACAAGTCAACTAACCTACCAAAAGTAAAAAAAGATCGATGTCAGAATGCTACTGATTCCTATTGTCTGTAACCACAATCCAGTGGTTTTTATAAAGGTAAACACTTCTTTGATGTATGACTTTGTCCTATTTCTAGAATTCTGAAATGGTTGTTTTCTATTGATTTTGTCCAAAGCAGCATTGCTTTTTGTAGAGAATTGTCCACTTCTTCATTAGATCATAGCTTGAACTTCTGCCACTATTACCCATCTTTTTATTGCTGTAATTTGACACCTTAAAATTCTGAATAAGTGGACTTAATTCATTATCAGCTTTAATTTTCTCATTCATAAAACAAGAGGTTTGAGTCAAAGGAACATAGTAGAATTACCAATTCCATATGGTACTATTAATAAAATCTCTCCAGGCTGGGCATGGTGGCTCACGCCTATCATCTTAGTACTTGGGGAGGTCAGAAGTTCAAGACCAGCCTGAGCAAGAGCAAGACCCTGTCTCTACAAAAAAAAAAAAAAAGAAAAATTAGCCAGGTGAGGTGGCACATGCCTATAATATCAGCTACTCAGTAGGCTAAGGCAGGAAAATCGCTTGAGCCCAGGAGTTTGAGATTGCTGTGAGCTAGGCTGATGCCACGGCACTCTAGCCCAGGTGACAGAGAGAACTCTGCCTCAAAAAAAAAAAAAAAAAAGAAGACTCTCCATTTAAGGATCCTCATTATGTTGACAGGTCAAGCATTCTGTTTTGTTGGAGTATTTATGGAAGTTCTTTTGTTTTCTATTTTTCCTTGGCTATATTTTAAGAGGATTTTTAAAAAATGTATTGAATAACCCACTATGTTGTCCTTTTCATTTGTTTCTATTGTGATAGAAATCACTCTCAGATTCAGGAAGACTCAACGTTATGTGCCTATGCTTAATGTGACTGGACAATTCAGCCTCAAAACAAACAGAAATTCTCTTTCTTTAACACATTTCTCCAACTGACACTAACTGGCACTCAGCTGTCTACCCATGACTTTTTAATTTATCCACTTGACTATATAATTGTTAATGAAGGTTTTAGAAAATGGAAGAAAGTGACCATTCAACAGAACTTTTAGAGAAGAAACTACTGAATCTTTTCAGTAAAAAAAATGTTTTTTAAAAGATGTCAGTGCAGAATTATTTTAACACATATAAGTACATTATAATCAGTAAGATAATTATTAAAATTAGTTTATAAATATATACTAAAGAATACATATATTAAAGTGCATGTTACATAGATAGTTCTAAAATAAAAATGTAGAATGACACCAGGAAGATGGTAGAGTAGGAGATCCTAGCCTTCCTTCTCCCCCTAAATAACAATAATTAGCAGCTGTCCACACACTACAGTCACTCTGGAGAGCTCAGCAGTGCATGTAAGAAGTTACAGCAATGAAAAGGAAAATAAACCTGAGAATAACCACTCAAAATGGGTAGGAAGAACACTCTAATTTTGCCTGCATCACCCCATCCCCCAGGTCATCACTACTAAGAGAGAGAGGAAACTCCCTGGCTTATGAGTTTCCCTTACAGGGAAAAGGAAATTAGGATGAAAACCAGCTTTTCCACCTTTTGCGGGGCATTGCCCAAATGACCAGCTTCAGTTTAACTCCACTGAGATTGTTGGGGAGACTGGCATGGCTGAGATATCTCATAACAGATGGGAACAAAGAAGTGGAGTGGGAGCTATCAGTATAAACCATGTGGCAGGAGGCATAACAGTGTTTAGTGGCCTGTTTGCACACTGGCCAAACTTACCTGCTGAGGAGTTCAACAGCCCTCATGTTTGCTGTGCAGCCCCTGCAGCTTTCATTGCCAAGGCCATTGCAGTGTTTAGCACTGTGGACCCCAGGAGTTTTGCCCCAGAGGAAACTAACATTCAGCACAGTTTCTGTGGAATCCAACATCTTTTGCCACCAAGGGCCCTGTGCTATTCATCTTCATAGTCTCTAGGTTCTTAAAAAAACCACATTGTCCCCTCAGAATCTCACCAGTTGCTGCTTCTGTAGGCAACTGGCCCCGGGAGTCAGTGCATTGACCATGTTCATGCCCACAAACAGGCCTGGGCCTACTACCACAGGCCTAGCCCTGCACTGCAGCACACAAGACTGTGACTGACCTCTGCAGCTGAGTTAGTCTCTGACACAAGGTACTTGACTGTAGTGAAACCCCATAGCTGAACATGCTCAGAATGCAGGCTCTGGCCTCTATCACTGCCTGTAATGGCCCCTGGCTAATGAACTCAAAGGTGACACTGGGGTCTCCAGCAGCCCTTGAAACTATAATACCATGGACCTCCCACATCTCTTGCCACCAAAGACCAAGAAGTTGCTGATGAAACAGACAACAGTTGTTTCATTTAGCTTATGAAAGGAGCTTGAAGGATTCCATTTGCCCATTCTACCATGTGAGGACACAGCCAGAAGGCACTATCTTGGAAGCAGAGAGCTGGCTCTCATCAGACAGCAAATCTGCTGGTAGCTTGATCTTGGACTTCCAAGTATCCAGAACTGTGAGTTATAAATTATTGCTGTTTATAAAATAACTAGTCTAAGGTATTTTGTTTTAGCTTTCTGAACAGACTAAGACAGGCTATTAGAGGAGTTCTCAGCAGGAAACTTACAGGACAGGAGAGAGTGGGATGATGTATTAAAAGTGCTGACAGAAAGAATGAATAACCAAGAGTACTTTACCCAACAAAGGAATGAGGGCGAAATAAATATTTTCTCAGATAAACAAAAGCAGAAGGATTTTATCATTAGGAAACCTTCCTTATGAGAAATGCTAAAGAGAGTTTGTCAAGTGAAATGAAAGACGTAGTATATAATATGTAAATATACATATGTATTCAGAATACTCTAATACTGTAATTGTATAACTGACATATCTCTAGTATAAAGGTTAAAATATAAATGCAAAAAAAGTGACTATAGCTATAATAATTTTTAATGGATACTCAATATAAAGAGATGTACATTATGACTTTAAAACCATAAAATAGAGAAAGAATTGTAAAAGTGATGATGTTTCTATGCTGTCAAAGTTAATTTAATTAGGTTAAAATAGACTTGTAAAACTATAAGATTTTTTATAGAACCCTATGGATGGTAGATAACCAAAAGAGAAAGGAATCCATGCATACTACTACAGGAAATCATCACATTATAAAGAGATACAGAAAGATAGGAAGAAAGAAACAAAACAAAGAGAAAAAATAAACAAAATGGCACTAGTAAGTCCTTACCTATCAATAATTACCTTGAAATTAAATAGATTTGAGCTTTGATCAAAAGGTATAATGTGTCTGAATGAACCCAAATAACAAAATCCAGCTATAGGGCACATACGAGAGACTCACTTTATCTTCAAGGGTATGCATAGACTAAAAGTTAAAGGGTGGGAAAAGATATTTCATGCAAACAGAAATCAAAAGGGAGTGGGGGTGGCTATAATTATATCAGACAAAATAGACTTTAAGTCAAAAATTTAAAGATAGACTTTAAGTATTTTTTCCAATCACAAAGATTTGAAGCATGAAATCAATAAAAGGAGGAAAACTGGAAAATTGACATACATGTGGAAATTAAAACACTTCTGAATAACCCCTGGGTTAAAGAAGAAATGAAAAGGGAAATATAAAAAATCTTGAGGCAAATGAAATGGAAACATGATGTACCAAAATCAACTGAATACAACAAAAGCAATTTTAAGGGGGAATTTTACAGCATTAAATGACTACACTAAAAAAAAAAGAAAAATGGATTTAAGTAAACAACCTAATGTTACACCTTAATGAAATAGAAAGAGAGTAACAAACTTAACCAAAATTTAACAGGAAAAAAAAAACAGTAAAAATCAGAGCAAAATAAATCAAGTGGAGAATGGCAAAATTATAGAAAAAAATCTAAGTGTTTTTTTTAATGAACAAAATTGACAAATCTTTAGGTAGACAGAAAAAAGAGAGTAGCCTCACATAAACAAAATTAAATAGGAGTGGAGGCATTACAATGGATACTACAGAAATGAAAATGATCCTCAGGATTATAATTATATATCTACAAATTGGATAACCTAGAGGAAATAGATAAATTCCTAGAAACATACAACTTAATAAGTTTGAATTAAAAAGAAATAGAAGAGGTGCTAGTTCACCATTGTTTTTTGTATTTGAGTAGCATTCCATTATTCCATGGCCAAAAAAAAAAAAAAAAAAAAAATAGAAAGCATGACCAGACAAATAACAAAGAGATTAAAGCAGTAATTAAAACTCTCACAAAAAAGAAAAGTCCAGGGAAAAGGTGGCTTACTGGCTCAATTTTACCAAACATTCAAAGAATTAATTCCAATCTTTCTTAAACTCTTCCAAAATATAGAAGTAAAAAATTCTTCTAAACTCATTTTATAAGGCCAGCATCCCCTGAGAATAAAGCTAGACAGAGACACCACAGAGAAAGAAAAATATAGGCCAATATCACTGATGAACATAGATGCAAATATCCTCAATAAAATGTTAGCAAACTGAATTCAAAATGGGTGCAAAAATCTAGTTAGATAGAATTAACCATATTTTATAGCACAACAAAGTCACTTTAGTCAACAATAAGTTATGGTATACTTTAAAATACCTAAAATAGTGGAATATTTATCAATTCAAACACATTCTTTATTGATAGTATTTTTGCCTTTAGTCTAACATACACCAATAATTTCCAAAGTCAGTAACTTTTTCCCCCACCCATTAATATATTTTTACTATAGTTAGTTTATTTTGTAATATAGTCTATTTCATCACAGATTCCCTGATCACCTAAATAATATTTGTCAAATTTGTATACATTAACTTCACTTCTATGCTATAAAATCTATGAGTTTTGACAAAGACATAATATTACCTGTATCTACCATTACAATATCATACAGAATTGTTTCTCCACTCTATATTATCTCCTTTGCTTCAACTATTTAATATTCTCCCACATTCCCTGCGTTAGTTTACTAGTTGCCATAACAGAATACCACAGACTGAGTGGCTTAAACAACAGAAATTTATTAACTTGCAGTTCTAGAGGAGAAAAGTTTGGAATCTAGGTGCTGCTTGGGATCTGGGACTGCCTTCCTCTCCTTGGCTTGCAGTTGGCCTCTCTCCTTGGTTTGCAGTTGGCCACTCGCTTGCTGCCCTCTCCACATGGTGGTCCCTCAGAGCACATGCAACCCTGGGATCTCTTTTGTAAATCCTAATCTCTTACAAGGGCAACCATCTGATAGGATTAGGGCCTACCTCTTAATTATTTAGTAACTTTAATTACTTAACAACCTAATTACCTCTTTGAAGGGCCCTATCTCCAAATATAGTCACTTTCTGAGGTTCCAGTGGTTTAGGTCTTCAATGTAGGAATTGTGGGGGGTACAATTCAGCCCATAACATGCCCCAAATCTATAGTAACCACTGACATTTTTACCTTTGATATACTTTTACATTTTCCAGAATATTCTATAATTGGAATCCTACATGTGTAGCATTTACAGACTGGTTTCTTGTACTTAACAATAAGAATTTAAAATTCATGCATGTCTTTTATAGCTTTAAAACTGATTTATATTTATTGCTGAATAGTATTTAATTGTATGGCTTTACTTCAGTTTGCTAATCTAGTCACCTATTCAAGTATGCTTCTAGTTCTTGATGAGTATGAATAAATTGTGAGATTGCTTGGTGTGATCTTCCTTTCTGATTTGTATACCTTAATGAAACTGCAATGCTCAATGAACAGAAAAACAATTGCTTAATTCTGTAGGCAAAGTATTTGTATAGAGCCCATGATGATGTAACATATACCTTGTAAGTGATGGTTATTTTTGTAATTAGTGAACATTATCTGATTTTTCATTTAACACTGAGGAAAACCATCTGTGCACAGTGGTGTGTTTTTCCCCCAAGTATTATATTCCGATTAAAAAATTATTTTAAAGTGAACTCATAACTTTCTGTATTTTTATATTCAGTGAGTATAAAATCTTCTTTGATTTTTCTCACAATATTGCAAAAACACAGCTTTTTAAAAATATTCTAATATAGTGTTTCTGGGAGTCTATTACTATGCTTCTCATCTTAGATCCATTTATTTATTTTTTTTTTCCAGAACACTACTGTTATGTCAGGACTACTCTTTATTACTTTACCTGGTTTGATCTTCTAATTCTTGTGTTTCATGTATTAACTTGTCACACTTACATCCCACATTTTAATTAAGCATCTCTTCAAAGAGCATTCCTAAAGGAACACAAGTATTTTCCAGAAATGCCTTAATTTAGATTTCACATGTGATAGCTGGTTGAATACAGATTCTAAATTAAAATGAAATTCTGTGTCCAAACTTTATGGTATTGCTTCATTGCTGTCTAGAATTCTGCATTAATTACGAAAAGCCCAAGGCTTATATCATGTGTCTTAATTTTAAGTTACATCTTTTTCTTTCTTGAGCATTATTTTTCATTTTTGATAATATAAAATTTCACAATGATATGTTGTTCTCTAAGTGTGTGCTCACAGTTTAGCTATGTATACATTTTAAAAAATTCACTTTGTTGGGCATTTGAGCCATTCAATATGAAGAAGTTTTTTGTTTTTGTTTTCTAAGATTTTCCAGGTAGACATAACTCCCTTACACAACCATACCTGTTCTCTTAGTGTGCCTTTGTTTCTCATAACAAAGTAAGATCTTCCTTTTCTGTTAGCATTTTCATAAATTCCCAAAAGCATGAGTGAATACTCTGTTGCTGGTAAAACATTCATATCTAACGCCAGCCTCAGCAACAAAATAGATAAGTCCCAAGAATTCCCATCTTTAATCATTAAAATGAATTATAATTTAAAAACTATATTTGAGCAATAAATTATTGCTCAATATATTAATATTTTCATTGTTTTTTCATCTTTAGGGGTTTCGGAATGAAGATATATTACTCATGAATTGATTAAAATGTGTTGAATACTGAATATATGTTATTTTATCTGTAAGTAGCCACATGTATTTTATTTACATTATACCTTGAGCCCCAACATCTGACTGGAATTGGTTTTGTGTATCCACAAAATTATTGTAATCATATTATTTAGAAACCCCCATGAAGGATACAACCATTAATTTTAATATCTTTGGACACTTATATTTCATTTGTGAATGAATTTTTAATATACATGAGATGAAAATGAGAATTTTTAGGGAAATTACATTTATTTATGATTAAATTACAAGAATAACACATTGTGACCTAACATATTCATTAATAATGTGAATAACATGGTATTTAAAGTGTATAACTTAAAATCTGAAATACATAATAGACTTACAAAGCAAGACTATACATCCAATATATTTTGCAATGATTAAATATTGGAAAGTACATTTAATATTATTACATTGTTTAATATATGTTTTAAAACACATTAATCCTATCATTTAAATCATGACTGGAAATCACTTTGAGATAGTACGTTTATTTTCTTTCCTTTTGTTGAACCATTTCCCTAATCTATTTTTCATCATCACTTTCATCACTGTCCATCTTTGTTCTTCATTGCTGCAGGGAAGGTATGTGGGAGGTCAACAAATTGAAAATGGCTCTATGACATCCTGATTAACATTTGTAGATTCCATCAGAGATAGAAGATGTAAGTATTTATGCAGAAATGGTAAATTGGCTTTTAAAAATCTGGAATAAAATTTCATTTAATTTAAATTTAAATTTAATTTAAAAGATATTTCTATAGATTGGAAAAAAAGAAAACAGACTTCTCTAGGTCTCAGAGCAGATAGGGCTACTTGCTTTATTTGGCAGCATCCAAGTAAGATGACAAGGCTGTAAGAGAGGAATGGTGTTATGATTTTACTAGGTAAAGAACATTCTAGGTTTCAGGCTTTCCAAGTTTGAGGAAAAAAAGCTCAATGTTTCAAATATATCATAAAACTAGTAGAAAGTTCCCATGCATGAAGCAGACAGAAATAAAGGAGCAACACTTCCCACCCTGCCAAGCTCTACCCATTCTTTAACACCATATAAGAGACAGATCCTTTTTTTTTTTGCAACAGGGTTAATTTATTTGGAAACCCGTTTGATCATTTTACTTTTATTTTTTTATTTTATTTTTTTAATTTATTATTTTTTAAAATTTCAGAATATTACAGGGATACAAATGTTTAGGTGACCTTACTAGACATCTCAAAAGTTATGTCTTTGAATGCCATCTGCAATGTGAGAGATGAATTGCAGGTTTTAAGTTGCCCATGACGTTACTTTACTTATAATTCATAACATATAGGCTAAGTCTAGCAGCATCCTATGGCAAAAATGCAAATTCAAGTACTTTTGTTCAATTAAATTCAGTGAAAACAGCATATGTAATATTTGGGGCCAGAAGACCTCTGTCAAATCTTGCTTTCATTGCTATTAACATCAGTGCCTTATAAAAGAAAGCCATTTATCACCTCAGAACAAGTTTTCCTACCCATAAAAATTATGATAATGACTTCAAAGCCTCTTACCTGCTTTAAGAATCAAATGATTTAGTGAATAACTTATAAATTTCATTAGGGTATCATAAATAATCAAAAAGTCATATGAAATTGTAGAAAATGTCAATAATTAAAGACTCTTGTTATGAGAGAGATTTCTCTTTAAAGTCATTATGGAAAATAAGAAAACTATGTTCGTAGAAGTAAATTATTTATGATAATTTTTAATTATTCATATAGTATGCCATTTAAATTAAAATATTTACAGGACTTATTTAAACAGGCTTCTAAAATAATTTAACACAATCAATAAAGTTGCAAAATATGTTTACATTTCATGAAAAATTAAGAAAGTCATGGTACTTAACCCCAAGGCTATGGCATATTACAAAAAACATTTTATAGCAGTTGGTAAATTTGCTGAATTGCAATATCATGCATATTAGCATTGAAAATATAAAAATTAAAAGAAATCAGAATATCTTAAGTAATGGTGTTAAGAAATTGCATCTTAACCTCAATCTTGGTGGATATATCTAATTTAAGGGTATTAAAATAAAACTATATTTAAATACATTTTATATAACAGTTTAATCAAAAGTTTATAAATGAACGGTTAATTGAATGACCAGTGATTTAAAAATACAGGTACTATATGCTTGCTACATAATATACTATTTTACACATCACAAGTATATATCCTAAATAAAACAGTTTTCTTGAGTCATCAATATTATTTGTCTCTGAAACAGAACTTTTCCCTTCTTAATTCCGCACTCAGCAGTACTGTGAACATATTGATCTGTAATCAACTGCTGACACAGTCATTTGGCTTAAGCAATATATTTACGGAACTGCAAACACAGCATTATGACACGCATATATAAAACAGTTTTCTACTACACACAAAAACCCATTGCAAACACTTTATCTAAGTGACAATTTTATCTGCAGTTTTCTTTCTTCAATTTGTTCAGTAAAGAGTATGTACGTTAGCCACCATAAAAATAACATATTGCTATGAAGCAGCCCCTAAAACAAAATTGACTTTGTATTTCCTCATTTATAATAAGGATCTTAATAAATTTAAAATGACTATAAAAACACCCATTCAATATAGCTTGATTGTAGATGATTAGCATTTGGAGTATTAATTTATTAGCAATATCTATAAATGTTAGGGCAACTTTTCATATATCAGGGATTTATTAGCTTAATAAACATTGTAAACAATTAAAGAAGTACTGCAATTAAAATACTTTATAATGCATTTGATATATGAATCCAACTATTGTTCAATATTTTTGTGTATGACTAAGAAAATGTAATAAAAATCATTAAGATGTATAACTGTGATAGGTTTATGGGATTATACTTTTCTTATACAAGATTTTTCTCATAATGTGATTTTTTTTCTAAGACTTATAACCAGAAAACTGCAAAACACTTATCTATCACGTGCCTAGCAAGTACCATGCTTAGTACTTACGACTTTATAAAAAGAAAGAGAATTTTTATACATCTGGAGTATGATGACTGCTATGATAAATGTATGTACAAGAAACAATATTATTGGTGTAAAGAAGTTATAATTGGTGTTGTTTTTTTTTTTTTTATCATAGAAAGGTACCTAGAAAAAAGCTATAGGTTTTGTGTTTCATTTTGACTTTTATTTGTAAGATTCAGGAAATCAGATGCTGTAAAGTAAGATATTAATATGTGAAATTGTTGAATAAATGTAATTTTTACAGTTTCTTGTTCTCGTTTTTCTACTATCTGACTATGTTTGCAACTTAAACAAGTAAATTATTGTAAAATGTCCCATAATGTAATTGTATATATTTTAAATAAGACACTTTCTATACAGTATTTCATAAGATTACCTTTTTCAGGTATGGTACTAAGTTATGCATAATTTTTAGCATGGTATAAATGAGAAATGCATATTTAAAAAAAAATTCTTCCAGGAGTAAACATCCAAAATGTTTGACAATTACCTATTTAAAAATTTCCTGACTGGATAGCAGGAATATATGGGAACTTCTTGGAAAACAGAAGAAAAATGAATCACCAGTTCAGAGATATGAGAGGTCGTCAAACCTAGGCTGTATGCAGATTCCCACTGCCCTTGAAACTGTACTTAAGGTACCACACAGTCAATCTGAGAGGTGGTATAAGGGACAATAATGGAAGCCTATTACTCAAGTGACACACAATCTAACAATTCTAAAGATTAACATATTCCATAGATAATTTAGAAAAACAAAATACTCCACCAAAGGCCACGGTTACTTTGTTTCTAAGTGAAAGGAAGGAAAAGAGAAAATAAAATTTTCCTTGCACATTTCTAGTTATACATTCACGTTACCTGGGTGACCTAAAATTTCCAAGCTAAAGTTGTAGTTTCAATGAACTCAATTTTTATATTGCATGCAATTTGCAACAATAAATATGAATAACTTTTGATACACAATATATTCCCAGATTTCTCTCAGTCAGTACCAAGTGACACATTGCGTAATGAAAGAATAAATTTAAAAAATATAATTTAAAAGTCATCATGTGTAATAATCAGAATAACACTTAAGGAATCAGATTGTCAAAGAGCACTAAAGGCTAAAGATAATGAAAGAATTTTTGATACTATATATAAAACACAAATGTGCAATATGTTTTTAAAAAGAGAACATTGGAAACATGATAATAAAACACACTTAAAAAAGACAAGGCAGAATTTTCAAAGCATCAAATATATTTCTAGAAATGAAAAAATATGAGAAAGAGACAGCTAATAAATGAATTAAACTGGAGATTCACCACAAATGGAAAGGTAATTATTAAACCAGATAATAAAACTGAAAAAATTAAGTGTAATGTTGAAAAATGTAAAGAAAAAATAAAACAGAAACTACTAAAAAGGGAAAGAAAGGTCTAGAGATTAGAGATAGAGAATTGGGGGGAGATAGTATTAAAAAATACAATAAGGTAAATATATAACAGAATTGTTCAGAAATGCAAATCAGGAAGCTCAAAGAATTACAAGCAGAATAAACTAAAGAAATATTACTGCTAAATCTAATGAATAACTAAAAAACAATGTAAATACATTAAATTATGGGATGGGTAGTACAGTATAAACAACTAAAAGTTGAAAATATATCTCAAAAAGGAAATAATGAAGGAAAATTATGTATAATTCTTGTTCACCCCTGTCAACACGTATTATTGAAATTCATGGATACCTGAATAGGGCAGTCTTCTTCAATACACACTATTTGGAAAAGAGATATTGTACAAATCTGCTCTTCATCTTGCTTATTATGGCTTGCAAAATGGAAACCTTTATTATGCCTAACCAATTCAAGTGGTTAATTTAAAACACAAAATACACAGAGGGAGTGGCAATCAGGAAATTTCAACTAATTAATTAGGTAGAACTAATTATAGAAACTCTCTGGGAAAAGCCTGTGACTGCCACCAATGGTCCACAGCTGGGATTTTGACTCAGCTTCAAGAAACACACAATTTGAGAGGAATCTGTTGACTTGTTATCCAGTTTTCATTGAAACTTCTATTACAGAAGAATATAACATTATGTTAAGAGCTGAAACAACCCTTATGTCTTGGGTTTTGACAAATTCTACTCCTACAGGGATGGAAATGTACAGGTTTCCCTTATTAAATAGAAATTGTGTATTCTAGAATTTGTGATGTTGGTGACTACTGGAACATCAGGGACTACATGAGTTGGTGGCCATCCTGGCTATTGGCTGGCTCTATGTTAGATCTCTGTGATAAGTTACCCAATCTTATAGCAAAAGGGGCTCCTTCCCCATGACCAGTTATTGGAAGATGCCAAACAGTCAGAATGGTTTGCAGATGGTAGATAAAGATAAATAATACTCAGCCTAAAAAGCAATTGTATTGCAACTAGTTGATGTTTGCTCTTTGAATAAAGAGGCAAAAGATACATACATACAATGGGCATAATTAAAGTTAGTGTTTCTTGAGACATGAGAGGAATTAGATAATAACAATAATATAATAGTACAAATTTTTACTGATTATTGGCAGTAATCGTTAAATTAGCAATATGGCCTAGAAAATGAGACTTAGCTCACTGAAAGATAAAAATGTGAAGTGATATGTTCAAGTAAAATTGGAGAGAACATCAAACAGGTCATGTCAATGGTCACTTAAAAAAAAATCCTTCTAAACTTAGAAGGGGAAAGGAAAGGACAAATGAATGCCTCCATTCACTTTTCCGGAAGTTGTTCCCCAGATATGCAAAATAAGTGACTATGCAGGCATTCAAGAAATGCATACATGTTCTTTTGGGTAGTTGTCTAATAGTGCTATTGCTGGATCAAATGGTATTTCTATTTTTAGCTCTTTGAGGTACCTCCAAATGCTTTTCCACAGAGATTGCACTAATTTGCAGTCCCACCAGCAGTGTAAGTGTTCCTATCTCTCCACATCCTCGCCAGCATTTGTTTTTGGGGGATTTTTTGATAAAGGCCAATCTCACTGGGGTTAGGTGATATCTCATTATGGTTTTGATTTGCATTTCTCTAATGATTAGAGATGTTGAGCATTTTTTTTTATATGTTTGCTGGCCATTATTCTATCTTCTTTTGAAAAGTTTCTGTTCATGTAATAAAGACATCTGCGCCCTAGTATTTATGGCAGTACAATTCACTATTGCAAGGATGTGGAAACAACCTAAGTGCCAGTCAATTCATGAGTGGATTAATAAAATTTGGTATATGTATACAATAGAATATTACTCAATTATAAGAAATGATCTAGTACCTCTTATATTTTAGCACCTCTTATATTTTATTTTATACCTCTTATATTTTCCTGAATAGAACTTGAGCCCATCCTTTGAAGTGAGGTATCACAAGAATGGAAGAATAGGCTCCACATGTACTTGCCATCAAATTGACACTAACTGATCATCACTATGGTGCTCACACGGTAGTAGTATTCTTCAGGGAGTGGGGGCTTGGGGGTGGGTAAACTCACAACTAATGGATGCATTATACAAGGGAAAAGGCACCCATCAAATCATGGTTTGAGTGTGGCAAAGTCATAACATACCCAAAATATTTGTACTACCATAATATCCTGAAATAGATAAATAATCAAAAAAAGAAATGCATTCATGGTTAGAAAAATAACATGTATTTCACAATTTCCATCAGAGAATCAAGTAGCTAACAATTGCTCTCTTTATTAATATCATGAGAGACTAAAAGCAGCTACAGGCTGTGGAGTAGAGGATTTGGGGCCATTATACAAGGCTGATTTGAATTTGGATTTGTATATTGGCTTACTAAAGCAAAAACTTTAACCCTATTAGAGGTCTATAAGAGAAAATATTATTTTTATATGGACTTTGTGCTTATATATAATCTAATCAAGCAACCATTTAACTGCAAATGATAAAACAATGGGCTATGAAACATCATACACAATGGACTTATACATATTACCATCCAGAAAATAACAGGCTGGTTAAAAATTGGAAAACACAACAGAGACACATGAGGCTTATGACACTGGGGAATAATAAGGAACTGAAGAGATGCCTTGAGTGACCCATATCTTTGTCAGCAAAAGAATGGCCAATTTTTCTACCATCGTCCATCCCCTGTCATATTGAGGAGGGTTGAATATGTACAACCTGATAAGATTCTCTCATCCACATTATAGAAAATAGGTAGAATTTGTTAATCCCGGCCTAGGCAGGAGAGAAGCACCAATACACCTGATCACTCTTGGAGAATTTGGACAATAATATTTGAAGTATCATCATGGTATCATGTTTAGACATTAATGTTTTTTTTTTGTACTTCATAAATGAAATACAGGTACTGAGACTATAGAATCATATAAAATAGGGAAAAAATGAAATAGAAAAGTAGTTTACGTAAGTTTCTCTACAGTCCCTCCATTTTCTCTCACAATTTCTCTCTCTCTCTCATACACGTGTATGTACACAATGATGATCTCCCTTTACTTCCATGCATAGTAACTTTAAACACATTCCTTTGGGTAGATGGAGGTAGAGATACAGTTTGTGCTTATTGAAATCACCTCCTGGCTTATACCTTATTTGGGCATGGTTTTTTGTTTGCTTTTTTTTTTTTTTTCCCTGAGAGATTCAGTGGAAAATCTTCAGTATTTGTTTTTATTTTGTTTCAAAGTTAGTGTTGCCATATCACATACTATTCCAAAACCTAAAGTGTTATAGTGTTGAGGGTAGAGAATAGGCTGGGGTGAAGGGATAGTTCTGCCTATCTGAGCCAGCCAGGTGTGTAGAACCATGTAAGTCCCAAGAGTAAGTTAGAGCTGTCTCATATCCGTTTGTGTGAGAGCTCATTAATAAACATGTGGGAATTCTGCAAGCTAGTTGATTTCATGTTGGCTACCTGAAATTGGCTTTGGGAGGGATATTTATAACATTACAATAGCAAATACCACAAAGCAGGATTTTTTTCCACCTCTAAAGAAAGCTATTAAATATTTACCAGCACATTACTGCTTGTAAACAAATCTTTGTAATATAATAAATGACTATTTTTTTCTTTTTTTTATTATTATTTCAGCATATTGTGGGGGTACAAAAGTTTAGGTTATGTATATTGCCCTTATCCCCCTACCCCCCGGAGTCAGAGCTTCAAACATATCCATCCCCTAGACAGTGCACATTATACTCATTATGTATATGTACACCCATCCCCTCCCCCCACACACATCTTCCTGACACCGGATTAATGTTATTCCTGAATGTGCTCTTAGGTGATGATCAGTGAAACCAATTTGCTGGTGAGAACATGTAGTGCTTAGTTTTTCCATTCTTGGGATACTTCACTTAGTAGAATGGGTTCCAACTCTTTCCAGGAGAACATAAGAGATGCTATATCCCCATTATTTCTTGTAGCTGAGTAGTACTCCATGGTATATATATACCACATTTTATTAATCCACTCATGTATTGATGGACACTTGGGTTGTTTCCACATCTTTGCGATTGTGAATTGTGCTGCTATAAACGTTCGGGTGCAGATATCTTTTTTATAGAATGTCTTTTGTTTTTTTGTATAAATGACTTTGAAAAACTTTCCTCCTGTCTCCATTGTTTCTCTATTTCTCTTGATTTTTGTTATTTATTTTTAATTGCAAAAATTATAATCATATGAAAAAGTATAATTTTCTTTTGAATTTTAGACAAATAAAACAAGTACCCGAAATTAAACTATATTATTTGATATCAGGTCAAAAATGGAAAATACAAAAAACTTTATTTTTAAGTCACTTTCTCTAATGCTTCTACAATAAACATGATGAAGATTCAAGTGACAAGTAATGAGCTCTGTGACTAGAGGAGCAAACTATGGCAAAAGTGACCAGGTAACCCATGGTTAAAAAAAAAACAAAACAAAACTACTTCCCATCTTTAAAATTGAAAAAAATTACATATCTGAAACATACAGTCAGTGAAAGATATTTCAGTTGTATAAATATTCATGTCCTCTGTAGTCTCTAACTTGTATAGATACATTATTTCTAGCTGTACCGATGTAAGAATTGCTTTCAAGTATAATTTTACCATTTACTCTGCAAAATCAGACATTGTTGTAACACAAAAGTAAAGGACATGTATTTATGTAAACATAACCTATGGGTCTTAGTAGTATTGTATAGTGAAATAAAAGAATATTTGAAACATATAGAGCCAGAATATGTAGTCCACAGTAAATTCTTCAAATAATCACTTGAAAAACTTAAAAATCACCTGTAAAATACAGGATTTATTTCTTAATGAGTTCTGTTTTAACAAAAGTTCTTTGATGTCAGAAATATACTTGATAATAGCATATATGACTTCTATATATGCTATATTATATATAATATATTAATATATAAATTATCCACTTATTCAATATTTCCAAATTAAAATGTATTAAAATTCCTTTTTTTATATAATAAAAAAGGAAAGTGAAAATCCCTATTATTTATGTCCTGATGAAGTCCAGTGGTTACAAACAAAATTATGGGCAGATTACACCAAAAATAATAATTCATTAAGATGAAATTTTTAAGAGGACGTAGTGAATGTTGGATGAAAGTATAACAAAACCCTTGGATCTTTGCTAATATAATGAATAAAGAAGAATGAATCATGTATCTTTTGGCAAATTATTTTAATTTCTCCTGATTTAATATGAAAAACAAATATAAAGACAGCATAAAATTCAAAATTACAGACATTAAGGACAAACTTGTTAATTACTATGCTCAACTCAAAGACTATTTAAAGTTATTCTAGCAGACAATTTGAAATACTTTGAACATTTTAACACATATATGTGAAAGTCATTTGATAGAGGCTATTCCAAACTTGGTGGCAATTGGAAAACTTTGTATGATATCAGCAACAACAAATTGTGATGTACATGGATCTTTTGCAAACTAATAATACAAAAATAAAATTTTGATTAACATGCAAGAGCAAAAGCCAAATGATCTTTTCACTTTTTGGAAAAAATGTGTTATAATATCATTATAATTTCCATGAATGACCAGAGTAACCTGCCAAAAAAAGCATAAAAATGTATTATATTGTAATATCAGGTAATCAGTTAATATAAAATATTTTGTTACTTTTCAGTATTTATGGTGTTTGTATTATCATTACCTTTTAAATACTTGTGACTTTTTATTTTATTCTAGATCAATAATCACTTTCATGTCAAGTTACATTTATTATTCTTTCTTAAAGAGAATTCTTAAAATTGGATATATGTCAGTCCCTATATATTCTTAATCTGCTTCTGTTACCTGAAGGAATTCTCCCATAACACAATCATGTACATTACTCCTGATTGTAATTGATTACAATCCTCCTTGCCTTTCATTTATTGTGATTCTTCTTTGCCATACTTTCCAATTAAATTCTGTTACACATTTACCATCAATACACACAGTTGTGCATTATATAACTTTGAAACTCACCTACTGATTATTTTAATTTCCTGATTTTTGTGTACTTAAGAATTCAACCTTATCCAAAGAGAGATCAGTATTTTGCCTGCAGCTTTGTGAAGTATCTCTAAGACGTTAGAATGCCATGCCTACTAAGAATATATTTGTTTGCCTGGGGACCTTGAGCCACACTAGATATTCTGTCAATGTGATTTTGGGTGGACACCTTGGACCACACCAGCTAGTAAAAATATAATTGAGGGTGAGGGTTTGGGGCCATGCAGCTCAACCTCCTGAAGAACTGGAAACTGAGATCAGCCACATGAAAGTCAATTGTTATTATGTAAAGTAGCCCCAAGGAGAATGCTGAACAGTCAGGCTTGTGTGAGAGCTACAGGTCAGCGATATTTTATGTTTATTGTTGTGCCTTTGTGCTAGGAAAGTAACATGCCCATGACTCCATCAGGAAAGAACATGGAACTCCCATGTAGGATAATTTCCTGGACTCTGCCCTATTTGCTTCTTTCTTTATGGGAATTTAATCTGTTTCCTTTTTTTGCAATAAACTGTAATTGTGGGTATAAAAGCTTTTGGTGAGTTCTGTGACTACGTCCAGTGAATTATCAAAATTGTGGTTGATTTGGTGAACTACTTAAACTTACAATTGATGTCAGAAGCCAAAGTGGATTGTATGGACTGTGCTCCCTCTAACTTCACAGTCTAACACTTGTAACTCTTTTATGCTGATACTTTAGGTTATTCTTTTAAATATGATCAAACTGTTTGAAATCACTTGAAGTAGCTGTCCTAAAAGTCAAAGTATGGTTCCCTGTTACTGTTACTATAGACTCGGCATCTTTAAGAAAGTGCTTCTTAACAGTTGCTTGGATCTGGCTCTTTGGAAGAGAACAATTTCATTCTGCTCTGTGAAAATTTTTCTTTTATTCCATTCTCTATTTCTTTGCATGTCAGTCACAGTTTCTGAATGATTACTGAATAAAATGTCCTTATTTTTATAGACACATTAAGAACATTTAGATAGTGAAAATTTCCCATTTTTCATATATGTTAATTGTATAATTCAAGATACAATTTTTATCTTTTAATACATCATTCTTGTATGCCTTTCAAGATATGAACATGTTCTCAAAAATATATTAATTAATCCATTTAATTAGCCTTCATTCATTACCCAAGATTTTTTCCTTCTACCACTTCTGTTTGTGAGAGTAAGACTAAATAATTATTTTTTCAACAACTCCTTTGTTGTTATTGAAACACTAAAAGAATAATGATAGAAGTATTTCTGGATCAGAGTCCTGAAACCAGATCCACCTGGTAGGATTTGTAGCCACAGTACAGGTTGCTGGGCAGAAACAGGTACCACAGAGACATCTGGAGAGATCTGGAGGAAAAGGAAAAATTCTTGCTACTCACATTTTTTTTTCTCCAAATATCATCAGTGTGTTCTACTAGTTTAAACAATTAGGATATCAGAGGGTGAAGCAGGATGGGACATGTTATTCTATTTTATATAGAAAGGAGTGATAGAGAATGGATCTAAGAACAGAAATGCAAATGACCAGTACCGTTCATCCCTTTTGTTTCTCAGTATACATTCTCAAAATTCAACTTGTACATAAATATCATCCCTTTGTGGAACTCAAGACAACACCCTTTTGTATGAATAAAAATTTTTTTTTATTTCAGCATATTACGGGTATACAAATATTTACATTATGCATATTGCCCTTGCCCCACCCAAGTCAGAGTTTCAAGCGTGTCTATCCCCCAGATGGTGTGCACCACACCCATTACATGTGTATCTACTCATACCCTCATCCCCCTCCCATCTGCCCGACACTCGAAGAATGTTATTACTATATATGCACTTAAGTGTTGATCAGTTAATACCAATTTGATGGTGAGTACATGTGGTGCTTATTTTTCTATTCTTGGGATATTTCCCTTAGTAGAATGGGTTCCAGCTCTATCCAGGAAAATACAAGAGGTGCTATATCACCATTGTTTCTTATAGCTGAATAGTACTCCATAGTATACATATACCACATTTTATTAATCCACTCATGTATTGATGGGCACTTGGATTGTTTCCACATCTTTGCAATTATGAATTGTGTTGCTATAAACATTCGAATGCACATGTCTCTTTTATAGAATGTCTTTTTTTCCTTTGGGTAGATGCCCAGTATTGGGATTGCTGGATCAAATGGTAGATCTACTTGTCTCCTTCTTTGAGTTATCTCCATATTGCTTTGCACAGAGGTTGTACTAGTTTGCAGTCCCACCAGCAGTGCATGATTGTTCCTATCTCTCTGCATCCACACCAACATTTATTGTTTTGGGACTTTAGATCTCATGTTAAATGTTCTTACCACAATAAAACCAAGCACATAAAGACAAATACTACATGATCTCCCCTGTATGTGGAATCCAAATAAGTTGAACTCATGGAAGTAGCAAGTAGAATGGTGGTTGCTAGGACCTGGGGGAAGGGGAAAGGGGGAAATTTTGGTTAAGGGCTATAAAATTTTTAGTCATGCAAAATTTATGTCTTGGAAATCTATAATTTATAGCAATGTGACTGTTATAACAACACTATATTTTGTACTTGACATTTACTAAAAGGGTGGACATTAAATGTTCTATATGTTAAATATGTGAGATGATGGATATGTTAGTTTGATTGTTATAATTATTTTATAAAGTATGTGTATATCAAAACATCAAGTTATATACCTTAAATATATACCATTTTTACTTGTTAATTATACTTCAATAGAGGTGGATAAATTTTTTAAAGGAACAGAATATTTCATTTTTTGTGTTCATAAAATCTCCATTTTTTCTGTGTTTTATTTGTGAGCAATAAATTGATGAAAATAAACATTCCCTATATGTTTGCAAAATTAGTGGTCCTAGATAATCACTAGATAGCCACAGTGGTTGTAAATGAGAAGATTATTTGTTTGAGAGCATGCTTATAATAATTTCTATATAATTGCCCTAACTATAATGATTGCTGTCAATGAAAATGTTAAATAAGAATGTATTCAATTTTCCTAGAAGTTGACAATTAAATCATTGAATATATATCAACAGATATGTTTATAGACAGTATTTTATTAAGTGGACTTACAAATACACTAAAGAGTATTTACAATTCTATCTACTCCCAACACTGAAAATCTTGAGAATTGTCAATACTATTAATTTTTGCATTCTCTTTTCTCGTTGTCCCTTGAATCTATTGTAATCAATCTTTTGACCTTGAAACACAAACGAATCATGTTTGTTAAGGTCATTAACAACTTCTGCTTTTCAAATTTCTGAGCTCCATCTATTTTTCTCTCCATCTCGAGAAAGCATTCTTCATTTGACTTTGTGTAACACACACTTCAGATCTCCATGCTAACTTCATGGTTGTGGCATCTTATTTCTCTTTGTTGAGTATTCTTCCTTTCCATGGCTGTTAAATGCTGCAAGAAGCCAGTGTTCAATTACATGTGCCTCTTTTGTTATCTATGTCAGCTTCCTAGGTGATCTCGTTTATAGGCTTTATTATGGCTCCAGTATGTGTTCTGAGTTCAAACTTAGCCTAAGAACTGCATATTGGGTGTCAAATAGACATCTCAAACCTAATATGTTTAAACTCATACATTTGCTACCTCTACTAATCTGTGTCTGATTATTCTCATTTCAGTATCTGCAATTGGGAATTGAAACATGTTTATTTAATAATTGATATTTTATACCAAGGTTATGCAGTGTTCTCTCTCTCTCCCTCTCTTCCTCTCTCTCTCCCTTTCTCTCTGTGAAAACTGAAAATGAAAAGAACATATAAGAAACAAAAGGATTGTCAGGAAAAGAGTAATATTAATACTATTACAAATGATCATCTTGATGGAACTAATTCAGGGAATTTATGTCATAAAAATAATTCCTTCTATCTTAAACCTTTTGATGGTGATGATGGTGATGATGGTGATGATGGTGATACCCGAGGAGATGTAGACAGATAAAAATCACATCTATCGAATACCTAATGTAAGCCAGACATTCTTTTATGCACGTGTGGTGGATGAATTTATAGAATTCTTGAAGCAGCTAAATAAAAAAGGCAGACACAAGAACACAATGTGTTTCTTCAGACCATTTAGGCTATCTTAAAATACATAAAATGAGCTACAATTGAGAAACAAAATACAGTATATAGAAAATACCAAATCAAAGATTTTGCACTGTGACATTACATTTGGGCCAAAGAAGAAGTAGAGATTTCTTTTTCAGAGAAAGACTATTTCTTACCACAGCCTTAGTTAAGTTTTGATCTTCCAGACAACATGCTTCGTACTCCCTTTTTCTAAAAGCAGAAAACACAACAGTTTTTAAAGGATACTTTTCACTTGTCATTCTTATTCCAAGTAACCTAGTCATAATTAATCATTCAATAAATTCCCCATATGTAGAGAGCTCATGAAAATGCCTTGTTAATACCAGGTCTGCATATTATGAAAGGATTAATAGTCCCATAGAATCTTTGTAGTGAGGAGGTAACAAGGATCATCAGTTAGTCTGAAAGCACATATACAGCATATATGTGGATATGAATGTTACACAATAGCTTATTCAGAGACTATGGCTAGACTGCTCTTACTCAATTACCAAAACAGCAGCCCCACTATATACTGTATCCTTGGAAATAAAGATTGATACTTCATGTCTATAAAACACTTGAGTGCTCAATCCATGTTTATATGTTAAGCAGCCAGCACACATTCAATTCTTAAATTAAGACAGCTGTGGACAATGCATAAAACACGTAAGTGCCTTGTAAGCACTCTGAGCCACTGCTTCCAACAGTGTATTTAATGGTATTATACAGTGATTTTCATGGGGGTCTAAAATAGACATTCTGTCACCCACTTAAGGATACAGAAGTTTTACTGAGGAAAAAAACACTAAAATAATACATAATTTATGGAAATGGGCAGGACACAGACACAAGAGAGAACACCAGAAAGAAGAATGTTTCAGTTAGGCAGAGCCCTAGACAAAGCAAAGAAATATATCAAGTCTCAATTTAACTAACGACAAAGTATCCAGCACTTTATAGGATATATGTGTAAGGTTACAAAAAAGCAGTTAATTATTATGAAGAACCTGCATAAGGGAAATTGCATGCAGCCTTTTGAAGAAATTGAAACAAATATTGGACAGTATCTCTGCAGACTTTGCAAAGCAAAATAATGTAATATTCAGAAAAAGAGAGCAGAAGTTGGAAAAAACGAACAAAGAAAAGACATATTTTTTTTGTTCTCTCACTGAAAATCAATTATGCAAGTTCAATAGAAACAAAGATCTGGAATCGGAAAAAAAAATCCCAATTAGTAGTATTTCCAAAAATGTACATGCATATGGTAATATTGAAAATTGCAGATTTCTAATTATTCATTTGGAAAAAATGATTATACTTTATATTAAGATCTAAATAAAATAATCTTTAGCATTGATGTTTCACATAGAAATAGATAAGTTGTTTACCTTTATATTTTCCAGTATTGACAATCTTAACATTTTACATAATAATGATACAACTAAAACTAAGAAACTACAGATCTTTTTTTTCTATTTCACCAGTGCTTAAACCTGAGTCCTTTTTAGGGCTGCATATTGAATTTTCTAGTCGTGATTTTTTACCTCCTCTAATGAGTGCCAATTATTTAAACTTGTCTTTCATGATCTTAAAACTTTTGAAGAGTCTTGATCAAGTTCCTTGTACTTGTCCCCAAGTTTGGATTTTTCTTAATGTCTATTTTGATATAGTCCATGGAACTTCTCAGAGGAAAATACCTAAAAGTTAATGTGCCCTTCTTAGTACATTGTAGCAGGGGCCTATGACACTGATATTAACACAACACCAGTGACATTGATCTTGATATTCTATTTAAAATGGTATCTGCCAAGTGCTTCAAAGTAAAGTCACTATTTCTTCTTTTCACATTCAACAAATATTTTAGAGGGGATACATTGGAGCTGTGAAATTACACTATTTATAAAATTTCCTAATTTTAGCATTCATCTGTTTTCTTGCCTGCAGAAATTATTACTGTGTTGTTCTAATGGGTATTCATATTTTCCTCATTCATTCTACTTTTATTAACTGGAATTTTTCTGTAAGGAGTTGTCTTTTCTCCCTGTTTATTTATTCAAATATTTATTTATATTAGTATGAACTCGTCAATGGGCTGTAATCTAAACTATCATGTTGCACAAATGTTTTTAGCTATGGACATTGAGAGACACACATATATATTTCTGAATCTATGTGTTTTTAATAATTCTTCTAACTAAAAATCAGAACCCACAGATCTGATGTAAGTAAGTACATAGTGGTGTGTAATTTGGTTTTTATTTGCATTTTTCTAATAACTAATGATGCACTTTTTTATATATTTAATGTGCTACATATATAAAATTTGATAAAATTTTTGTGTAGACTTTAGTCCATTGCTAAATTTTTAAGATTATTTAATGAATGTTTTGCTTTAGGAAATTTTTATATAATCTGTGTGCACATTCTTTATCAGATGTGATTTGTGAATATGTTTCTCTTAATGCATACTTTGTCTTTATATTTTTATATTCTTTACCAGTTTATTTTATAGAACAATATTTGTCAATATTGATACAGTTTGATGTGTCAATTAATTTCTTCTACGGCTCATGTTAAGATGTCACATCTAAAAACTCTTTGACAAAGCCAGTGTTACTCAAATGCTTGCCTAAATTTTGTTCTGAATACCTTATGTCTACATCATTTACATTTAGCTTTAGGACCCATTGAAATTAACTTTTGTATATGATGTGAGGTATGTTGCGAGGTTCATTCTTTAAAATTTCACATGGACATCAAATGTTATAAGCAGCATGAAGATGATGAAAAGGCAATCATTTTTTTCCATTGATTTGCTTTTGTAACTTAGTCAAATATCAGTTGTGTATATTTTCATAGGTCTTTTCTGAAGTTCATAATCTATTCTATTGACTAATGCATCTATGCTTTTGCCATTCCCACAATGTCTTATTACTGTAGCATTATAATGAGTCTAGAACTTACGTACTGAGAGTTTTCCCATTTTGTTCTATTGTAAAATATTTTCTAGTTTCTTCCTCTTTCCATATAAATTTTAGTATTAGCTTGTCAATATCTACCAAAAAGCTTTCTGGGATTTTGAGTGTGGTCGCAATGAATCCACAGATCAAATTGGGGATGTTAACATCTTACCAATACTGAGTTTTATAATAATTGTACATAGCATATGTCTCCATTTATTTAGATCTTCCTTGATCTAATATTTTATATTATTCAGTATAATCAATATTTTATATTATTCAGCATATAGGTCTTGCAGATAGTTTTTTTTTTGTTTGTTTGTTTAATTTGAGTGAGTTTCCTTTTTTTGACGTGCTGTGTGGATTTGTTGTTTTTGTTTTGTTTTTGTTTGTATTTTCACTTAAGCTTGAAATCTCTGTATCCCATTGAATGAGGTTCTGGCCTTGAGCTGCTGTTAGGGAAAGAGCATGTCATAGCAAGAATTAGTCAGAATAAATAATGAATTTTCAAAATAGTTCTGATATATACTGCCACCACTTTTGTCCTGATCTTAAACAAGAGAAAGCAAAAAAAGATGATCTTTTCTTTCCTGAGGATGATTGCATTCAATCTTCCAACTGTCTTATTAAATTGTGCAGATTAGGAGGTGAAGATAGTAGAATGAGAAAATGTGTATGTCTATTTTCTAAAACTCAGCCATACTACATGCCTGGAGAGAAGGGAGGGTAGAAGTTTGAGTGGCTTTTATGATAACAGGAAGAGCATTTGCCTGCTGCAAGTATTCTAGAAAACAGAAAAATGGCACAAGTTAGTTTCAAGGACATAATGGTGCGGAGGAAGTCAGCTGAACGTAATCTGAAAAAACGTCAGCAATGGTAAGGCATCACAAATATCCCAAAAAGGGTCTCACAAAACTGAAACAATCAATCCATCAGTAGCAGGTGGAGACAATTCCTTGTATAATGTGGTACCCATCATCACAAGTAAAATAGACCCACTTCTGGCAGGTGAACAAGTCTGATACGCAGTGGCAGCCTTTGCATCATAAACATACAGTCCTGTACTTTCTATGCAGGCTTTGATAGTGACTGTTTCATGATGATGAATCCAGGCAGCAAATAGTGGCAGTCTACTTGGTACAGGCTCAATCAGCAGCTTGATTTCATTTTCATCAGACAGTGGGTCCTTAGTTTGAGTATGTACAGGTGTGACCTGGATAGCTTGAGCAGCAACTGTGATTGTGACCTTTAAGTTTTTGGACCTTAAAAACGCTGATTTTATTATGATAGTCTCTATAATTTTCTAAGTTACAGAACAAACAAATATGCTGTTGGTAACAGCTTAAAAGTTCTTAGAAATATAACAAGTTTCATAAAGAGGAGTATTGGCTAGAGCCTTAACAGCCTTGAGACTGTCCAGTGACTGAATTGACCGTTTCCATTTTTATAATAGTTCTGCAGAACTGGTGCTGAGGTTGAATAGGTGCAATAGTGCATTGTACACCATCGGGTTTGTATTTAGCTGAAACATCTGTGAATCAGGCCCAGGAATTTCAGGGAATCTTTATGACTTGAGTGCCCCATCAAGCCAACAGTTCTGTATCTGGGGCAGAGTGGGAGATGAAGTTTCTCGTAAAGCAATAACTGCCACTTTTCACTTAAAGCTAGTGCCCTACTTGCTGTGTTCTTAAGTCTACCACTTGCATTTTACAAGCAAATTTTTTTTAGGCCAACTTGCTTGTTAGTCATAGAGTCTGAGTTGACAAACCCCAAAATGTAAATATAAAACCTGAAAGACTTAATGCCTCCATTCCGTCTTCAGAAGAGACAAGAGCCTAGAGAAAACTAATAGATACTTCAAAAACAAAACAAAACAAAAACAACAGTAAACCTGACAATGAAACTAAACCCTTCTCTTACCATATACAAAAATCAAATCAAAATGGATCAAAGACTTAAATCTAAGACCATAAACTATGAAACTACAAAGAGAAAATATTATGGAAATGCTTCTGGATATTGGTCTGGGCAAGAACTTCTTGAGTAATATCCCTGAAGCACAAGCAACCAAAGCAAAATTGGACAAATGGGATCACATAAAGCTAAAAAGCTTCTGCTCAGTAAAGGAAACAATCAACAAAGGGAAGAAACAACCCACAGAATGGGAGAAAATATTTGCAAACAATCCATCTGACAAGGGATAAAAAACTTGAATATATAAGAAGTTCCAACAATTCAATAGGAAAAAAATCAAATAATCTGATTAAAAAATTGGTAAAGGATATGAATAAACATTTCTCAAAAAAAAAAAAACCCTATAAATGGGCAACAGGTACATGAAAAAATGTTCAACACAATTAGTCACCAGGGAAATACAAATCAAAACTATAATGAGATATCATCTCACTGCAGTTAAAATGGCTTTTATCAAAAAGACAGGCATTATGAATGCTGGCCAGGATGTGAAGAAAGAGGAACACTTGTACACTGTTGGTGGGAATGTAAATTAGTGTAACCTCTATGAAGAACAGTATGGAGGCTCCTCAAAAAACTAAAAATAGAACTATCATATGACGCAGCATACCCACTGCTGGTTATCTACCCAAAGGAGTTCAGCTTATCAAAAAGATATCAGCATTCCCATATTTACTGCAACAGTATTAACAATACCTAATATTTGGAATAAACCAAATCAACAGATAAATGGGAAAAGAAATTGTGGTACATATAGACAATGAATATTGTATGGCCACAAAAAAGAATGAAATCTTGCCATTTGCAACAACATGGATGGAACCAGAGAACATTATGTTAAGTGACATAATGCAAGCACAGAGAGACAAATCTTGTAGGTTCTCACTCATATGTAGGAGCTAAATATTAAAAATAATTGATTTCTTTGAGACAGAGAGTAGCATGATGGTTACCAGAGGTCAGGATGGGTAGTGGGGAGAGAGAGATAAAGTGAGGAGGGTTAATGGGTGAAAAATATATATAGTTAGTTAGATAGAATGAACAATATTCGATAGCACAACAAAGTGACTATAATTAACAATAAGCTAGGATATACTTTTAAATAACTAAAAGAGTGAAATTGAAATGTTCCTAACACAAAGAGACGATAAGTGCCTGAGGTGATGAATACCACAATTACCTTTATTTTACCATTGCACATTATATGCCTGTATCAAAACATCACACGTACCCTATAAAGATGTACCACTATTATGTATCCAAAATAATTAAAGTTAAAAAAAAAAAACACGAAGAAGAAGGAAAAAGAAAAAGTAAACCTGAGAACCATGTCAGGGAGGCAAGGAGTACAAAATCCCAAAGGGAACCTCTAGGCTGCTTCTCTTTCTTAGGAGCTTCAATCAACAAAATCATCAGTCACAGAGATGTGTGCTGTTATCAGAGGATAACCAATGAATCTAATAATGTCATATACTTTCTTTTTCATTAAGGGTCAAAGAGATAGCAGTTTTCCCTTGATTTCTATAAACTGTAAGAGTTGAGATTCTGCCAGAGTAGTCTAAAAAAAATCTCTACTTTTAGAGCAGAAGCAGACCTTACAATTTTATTGGGAATTATCAACCACCGCTGCTGAAGGAGTTGTCCTAAGACTAGTCAGTCATGACAGTTGGCAGTGAGGAGTCTGACTTGTCAAATACAGAACACTATATGGTGAAAACTTTGGACTATGGGTATAGGCATTCATGCTAAAACATGACTTGCACACTGGCAAAAAATGGCAGGGATGTTTGTCACACTAGCATGTCTCTACCTGCAGCTCTTCCTCCACTGGGATATTTCTCTCTGGCACTTTGGGGATAGGGATGTTCAAACTTACAACACATCAATTCCTACTATTAATAGATATTGACAGGTAGAAACAACAAAATTAGTATATTGAGTTGGCCCACAGAGTCCCACCTACAAAGCCATGCTATTTTCTGTCACTCATTGTGAACCACGGCCACAACCCATCATTTGAATCTGTGGCCACTTCTGCCCACAAGATGCGGCTGGATGGTAACTTTAATGTCTGTATCTAAAAGGACCATAAAAGTCTGGTACCTCCCGTACCGAGTTCCCCAGCATACTCAGTCAAATGCAAGGGTCTTCGGTCTTCACCGGGACTGGGAGAACTCTTCCTCACCCCTAACTATGTTTTTCCTTAAAGCCCCCGAGGTCAGGGTAGAGGGAGAGATCACAGGGCATGGAGGGAGACACGCCCTGCAATAGTAAGCAAAGCACAATTACTTTCATTTTCGAGCAGTGTGACAGCTGACGGTAGTTCCCCCAAACTGATTTTTAACCGGATGTACCTAAAGTTCTACACCAACTTTGAGCACTTCCTCCCTCAGCAGGGGCAGCCATATTGCCTTCCGGGTGGTCTTGCTGCCTCTGTGACACCTTCCTTGCTGCCTCAGGGTAATATGCCTTCTTCCCACCCAAAGGCATCATGAACAAAAACCAAACTACATTTGGACAAATTGCTTCAATCATCCCTTCTGCCACTGAGCTTCTAAACATTCATTAACAGATAGTTCCTCTTCTGTGGGAGCCCTATTCCCCGTCACCCAGCGTTCAACATCCCATGCCAGTGAATCTTCTTACATGCCTTAGATGGCCTGTGGGGAGCCCTTGTGCTTTTTTCTCCCAGAAACCACGTCTCTGTCAGCATCCCACCCTCATCACCACAAACTGTCAACAACGATGATGGGTTCAAGATTGTGCCCTATGTTCAAGCTAACATTAGACCATCCAAGTTTCATGGATGGTGGAAGAAGATAAGACTCCTGTGCTAGAGGCAAAAGACATCATCACTCAGAGCAGGGCAGGTAGCGTGCTCTTCACCTCACACCGGTTCCTCTTGCTCCCCAATTCCTGTAGGGGTGATGTGGAGGTCAGCCTGGATGGATGCTGCATGATAGTTGAGAAGCTCTAAACTTCAGTAACCCCTATCTTTTACAAAGGATTGGAAGCCAAAATTTTTGCCCTAGAAAAAGACAAACTAGATATTAAGCAAATATGACCTCTGCCTTGGAGCCACTATTTCTAACCTCCAGTGCAATGTACAATCTCTAACCTCCAAAGCAATAAACCTTGAAAACATCAGTACCATCAGTCCCTCTGTTTATGATACTTGAAGAAATGTGAGAAGCCAAAGGAGCATTATCTTCAAACAAGAGCCTTCTCACACAAGTACACACGCTTCTCAAAGCAATGCATTAAGACATACAACAAGGGTATACAGTAAAGATCTGATCATTCAGACCTATTAATATTATGTGAAACTCTGCCAGGCCATGTATGTTTCAGAGATTTCATGTGATTGGCAAAGACTTCCTTCAGCCAGGGCATCATGGTTCAAGTTTTTTTTTGCCTAATCATGCTTTTCCCTTTTCTCTTTTCAGATGTTGATCCTAATAAATACATATTATCACAATCCCTACTCAGTGTGCTTCTAAAGATCTCATCCTATGGCAGGCAAATGTTTCTGTTCTTATCCATGTCATATGTTGTTACTAAAGGACTTTGAGTGCTCTTCTCTGGTAAGTATATTATCATTCTATTTTCCACTTTCTATTTTTCAGAATTCTAAGATATCATTTATTTCTCATTTTTCTCTCCAGGTAATTTGCTTTTGGATTATAGTATATTTTCCAATCTTTGTTAACACTTTTAGAAATTTATTTTTAATTGTTATGGGTACATAATAGTTGTACATATTTGTGGGGAACTTGTGATGTTTTGCTGTTACTCTTAGTTTGAAGAGACGAGGGCAACAGCACATACAGCTAACTGCTATGTTTAACTGGGTATTCTGGCCTAAATTTAATGTGATTTTTTAGTCTTCTTAACTTTTCTGTTATTTCACATAAAATAAGCTTTCTCAAAACAGGTCAGAAGTAAAATGACTAAATGAAATTTGTCATTTTTAATAATAAATCTTTCAAAGCTATTTTTCCTTCACATTGTGTGAGTCTCCTTCATGTATACTACAAAATAACTGAATTTTATATTTATTTTGTTCTGTGTTGCCTCTTTGTGCTAAAGAGATTCAGATTCCTGGGGTAATTCTTATCATTGAGAAGAACAAGTCTGCATTCAGGGAAATCTGGACTGTCTGCACTTTCCTGCTGCTGCTACTGCTGCCTGAGACATTTCGCTTTAAGAATTACTTAAGATGCAAGTACAGCAAACACCACTAACCTGAAACTTGGCACAACCACAGAAATGCAACAAAATTGTTTTACCAATTGGATTTTCCTTCAAAATGGATATACTTTAATTTTATTTTCTGGCTTCGCATTTCAAAATATATGTTAATAATATAAACATTCTCAGAATTTTTATGTTAAAAACTATTTATAAATAACATTTAAATCAAACCAAAATATATTATTTTAAAAGAATTTTATTTGTAGCTTTAAACTTTTATATACCTCTAATTCTAAAGTGTGGTTTCTACTTACAGTATATTTTCAGATATATACTGATGGAAACATGTGATGATATATCAATAAAAATTAAAACTGTGAGCAGTAGGGGATTAAAATGCTTGCACAAATATCTTAGATTCACTTGGTAGTCTCCTCATGGAAATCTTTATGTGTTTATTTATTTATTTTTAATGTCTCTGGAATCCTCTACTTGTTGATGATAAATTATTTTCAACTTTCTACTGCAAGCTTATTTTTGGCAGTAAAAAATGGTAAATTACTATAAGTACCACCTTTATATTGGCATACTTTACTGTTATAATTCTATTTGATTCTTGAATATACTCTTTGCCATGGATGGAAACTATGCTCTCAGCTTTAATCTATAT
Source organism: Eulemur rufifrons (assembly GCF_041146395.1). Lineage (NCBI taxonomy): Eukaryota > Metazoa > Chordata > Mammalia > Primates > Lemuridae > Eulemur > Eulemur rufifrons. The sequence goes on from NC_090986.1 coordinate 36,374,017, forward strand.
TCAATAATTATTTTCTAATATGCTTTTGCTTACTGCTTTGTATGTGGTAAACAAAGTTTTGGGTGCTCTATTGTCTGCAGTACAAGAGGGTTTCTTAACCATATTAGTATGAAACAAGAAATAATGCTCACTGAGGTATTTTAGCTTGGACTATAAAGCAGAAATCTTCAAACATTCCTGAGACAAGAGTTAAAAAGCAAACAGTCAAAAAGTTGCCAGCAAAGCAAAATTACCAAGAACAAAGATACCATGACTTACCTGGCTCATTCTCATTTGTTTCCAAGATTTATAACAGAATGTGCAGTCATAAATTATGTACTGATTAACTGTAATTTTATTGTCAACAGTTTAAATATTAATAAGTAGCAAATTATTTTTATTTTAAATATAAAATTTATATCTTCAAAATTTAATTTGCCACAAAAAATTCTCACATCATTTTATTTATATGCATGAGCATAGTAAATAGTACAAAAGCTGATTTTACCTGTATCTATAACCTTAAGTTCTAAGTAGGTCACTCTGCCAGAGTCTAATAAAATTACCATGTTCTTCATAGAACAATGATGATTTTGAAAGTCAAGTAGAAAATTACAGTCTCAGAAGAAGTCTAAAGAGAGAATCTTACACAAATAATCATCAACATTTAGGTTCAATGTGAAAGTCTAAAAAAAGAACAAATGTCAGAATGATGGGTAAGCTCCCTAGACACCTACACAATTCCTATTTTTAGTCATTCTAAAAGATAAAAGCTTGCTAAGATTAGGTTTCTTTTTCAGGCAATTTTCTTCCCCTGATTTAGCTAGATATTCTAGACCCTTTTAAAATACATTTTAGGATTTTATTCTAAGTGTAGTTTCCTTTGTAATGTAAATTGTGACTTCTTATACAGAATAAATTTGTTAATTAATAATCAGAAAGATTTTTCCAGGAAGCATTTGGCTACTTTATATCATTTTATTTATATTTTTTAGATCTCTTCATCTTGGTTCTTATTATGGTATACATTCTTTTCCATTGCTATTAACATAATTGGAGTACAAATAAAGAGAAACAAAGAATAAGCCAAACCCTTGATAAATACCTTCTGTATTATTCTGGATAGAGCTGGAGTCCATTCTACTGAGTGAAGTATCCCAAGCATGAAAAAACAAGCACCACATGTACTCACCATCAAATTGGTATTAACTGATCAACACTTAAGTGCATATATAATAATAACATTCATCTGGTTTCGGGCAGATGGGAGGGGGAGGAGAGGATGAGTATATACTGGTGTGCACAGTCTGGGGGATGGATAGGCTTGAAGCTCTGACTCAGGTTGGGCAAGGGCAATATATATGTAACCTAAACATTTGTAACCCTGTAATATGCTGAAATAAAAAAATTAAAAAAAAATCTATTAATTAATGTTTAATTTATAGCTCTGTTAGGAAGTAAACAAATGCTATTTGTTAGTTTACATAAAGCTTATGTCTTGATTACTTAAGTCACTGACAAAAAAAATGAATAATTGTCTGCTCATTATCTTTACAATTAAGAAAATTGAAATAGAAGAATAACCTGTAGCAAGTTAAGCATATTAAATTTGCTCATTAATGTTTAAGAGAAAATATATTTTGAAAAAGAGCAAAATTAATAGACATGTAAATTAGTAAATAAATAATAAATTTATTGTTTTTTCCTTTCATGCAAGTTTTATCATTCTGTGTGTTTTCTGCCTGACAAACAGAAATGCAATAGAACTGCTGTGAAAGCAAGGTGACAGTTTCAGTGATCTTACCTGGTTTGACTCTTTTTGCTTTAAGAGTTTTAAACATATACAATATAGCTTAAAGATCATAAAAACAGTTCTTAATTTCATTAAGTAGTAACCAATTTTTTAACTTCCTAACAGCAGATAGAACTCTTTAAATTAAATCCTGACAATTTTAATGAATAATTTGAAAAACTATTCAAAGATCAATTCAGGATCACATATTTTATTAAAGTAGTGTTTAATTAACTGACTCCAGGTTACATAGTGAACAATTGACATAGACAGGTTAGCATTCCAAGTGATTTTCAGAATCACAACATTAACTACAATTTTATATAGCAAGGTAAATTCCTTGAATCTCTCTTTCAGAAACATTTACCAGACCTTGATGTACTGCCCAATACAACTGTCTTTATAATTAAAATAGTATCTTTCCAAAGTTTTCACTTTTTTTTTCTATCCATATTTCTCTCTTGCCCTCTCTCTCTCCAATTATATCATTACTTACTTATTTTTTGTTAATTTGGTTTTTGATTTATTTGACCTGTCAAATATACTGGTCAATCAAAAATTATTATTTTGACAGAGGCAGAAAAATAGTTGGGTATGCCTCTATTTTCTCTGATATATTTTAATTTCATGGTCTTATGTAAAACATGTTAAATAACTTATTTATGTTTAATTGACATTTTTTGTGCTCATTATATACTTATATTTATCAGTTATTCTGGAGTCTATATGACGTTATTTTAAAAGGTGCATATAACATTCTTTTTTGGCTTTGTTTGGATATACACTCATGTATACTTTAAATATACTTTAATGTAATGAGAGAAATGCACAGGAGGCATTTCAATCCATTTGTATTGCCTCATTTTTTTTTTAACACTGAGATAATTTATCAATGTCAAGATATTTTTTAAAAGTTCTTCACTATTTGAAATTAGGGCAAGACAATTTAATTATTTTTTCTTTGAAATTTGTTATTTTATTTCTCAGGTCTGGTCAGGCATCATGGCACATGCTTAATTCTTCAAAACCCATGATTGAATGTCTACTTTGGATCAATTTTCTGACAGTTACATTTTACCAACTTTGCCTTTGGGGGTGGGGGCAAAACTTATCAAAAGCTAAAGATCATCTTTCTTTTTTTAAGATGAAAGCATTGAAGTTTTTTTTTTTTTTTGCTTATAATTGCTAAAAGGTATTCAAAAACTGTCACTGAACCTATCACTCCATTGAAGTTAGCATTTTAAGATATCTTGAAAATCTACTTCTTTTTCATATTCATTTTACATTATATTATGATAAATCTAGTTTATGTTGTCATTGTTGAGTAATTCTAGGTAGTTTGTTTGCTTCTGGATCAACTAACAACATCTGAAACAATGTGAATACTTCACAAACTCTTTGTATTATATGTAATTATCAAGGATATGTGTAACAATTTAAATTAGTTTGAGCAGTAGAGGTTTAAAAGGTTTAACTAAATGAGATAATAAACAATGCCTGTTCTTGGAATAATCTAGTGGACAATGAAATAAACAGAGGCTATTAGCGATTGCTTAGGACTTTCAGCTTGCATATAAGTTAGGACTATCTATTAATATCTTTGTGCATTAATGTTGCCATATATACCAGCAGGTTGTACCATTCAGCAGCTCAATATTTGAAAATAATTGTACGTTTCCCAGCTGCTGAGGGGTTTCTAAAGAATGTTTTTATTATGGCATAGGACACTTAGTTCATTTATAACATTTTTAAAGGATAATTAAACCCAAAAGCTTAGGATTCTGTTTTTTCAGTCATCAAAATATGTCACATTACAATTTTTTTCACATGCACGCAAATCCAGTAAACTTAGGCTTATTGTGAAAACATCCAATTGGAAAGCTCCCTTCTACCACCAAAAATATTTTTTATCAGTTTACAGTACGGATGCTCCTTTACTCACGATGGGGTTCTGTCCCAATAAACTCATTATGAGTTGAAAATATCATAAGTCAAAATGAATTTAATACACCTAACATACAGAACATGAGTTTAGCATAAATTAAACATGCTTAAAACAGTCGCATTACCTTACATTGGGCAAAATCATCTAACACAAAACCCGTTTCATAACAAAGCATTGAATACTTCATGTAACTTATTGAATACTGCTGAAAGTGAAAAAGACAGAATAATTGTTAGGTAATCAAAGTATAGTTTCTACTGAATTCATATTGCTTTGTCATCATTGTAAAGTCAAAATATCTTAACTTGAACTATTGTAAGTTAGGAACTGTCCGTATTTATAAAAACTTATAAAATTGGTTATATCCTTACATCATTCTTTATACTGGATACTATGAATTATTTTAATTTAGTAATATCAATGAAAATCAGTATGTGCAATCTTAGTGTGCAATAACTAAATATCAGGGAGGTTGATTATCTTTTTATGTATAATTTCTTCCATAAACTGGCATTTTATGCATTTTGGTCATTTTACTTCACATTTTTCTTTAACTCATTTATAGAAGCAGTCAAAAATGAAAGTTTTATTATAACTCATGTAGCAGCCAAAATATGACAAGTTGTGAACTATACTAAGGCTATTTGTTTTCTTTTAAATTTTTACTTTGAGTAACTATTCATGGATTTCAATGTAGAAATAGGAATGTGTTTCATATGACACACTACTGCAAACCTTGCTGGAGATTTTTCATGTGACATTTCTAAAGCTTACTCTCCCCCCAATTATTTTTGAATTTCAAAACATATGTTGTCACTGCATCAAAATATAAGCTATCACGACTCCTATGCAAGCATGTATAGACATTAATGTCCTTTGCCCCATTTTACAAAAAGGAAATTGATAGTAGAGATGTTAAGCTAATGTTATTAACCAAAATTTAGATACATATTACAATGTATGTCTAGAATTCATTGTTACTGGAATTCCTAGTTCATTAAAGATAATTAAACACATTTAAATGATTTGTTTGCCCATAATGCATGGTATGGGTTGTTAAAAGTAAGTTATATCCTATACTCAAAAATCCTGTAACCCACTTGAGCAAAAGGTAAACACAAGTGAAAATATAAACACAAATTAATATATAAATTTCAATTTGCAGTAGTGAGAGAAGAATAGAGAAGCAGAGTATGGTTAAACTGTATGCAGACTGTAACATAGCTTCAAAATACATCTTCTCTTCTTTTTCGTATGGCATGTATTTTTTTAGTGCCTGTTATTTGTCAGGTACTGTTCTTGGCGCTAGGACTTAGAAGTGACTAGTAAAGAAAAATCCTCTACTTCATTGCTTTCTAGTGGAAAAAGAGATGGACAATGAACAAATAAATATGCATGTCAAACCATGATTGGTGCCATGAAGAAAGATAAAGGTAAATGGGTTAGTGGATAGAGATGATAATTTTATACAGAGTTAGGAAGGTGACTCCTCTGATGAGACGATATTAGAGCATAGACATAAAGAAAGTTGAGAAATAACTATGCAGATAGCTAGCAGGATGGTATTTCAGGCAGCTGTACTATGTTGTTTAAGTAAAGAAACTCCAGGCCAAGCAGCTTGTGCTCAAATTTTAGTTCTTTCATTTATTTTTGCAAGGTCCTTAACATTCTCTGTCTCAGTTTCTCCAAATGTGAAATTATGGGTTGCTTTGCAGATTAGTGGATTAAGAAGTTTAAAGCTCATTGCCTGTCTTCCTTCATTCCAGCATATTTATAGCAGAGTTTTACTAACAGTGGGATTATCAAACCCTGTGGAAGGGGTTTATTTCTCATTTATAAATGCCCATGAGTATTTTAATATTTGTGTACACCTGAGGAACACATTCTTTGTTGATTAGATAAACTCAGAAAATCAAAAAGGTATGTCAGAAAGCTGCTTGGTAAAAATTATTACAAAAGGAAAACAAGAAAATAATAAAATAAAAATAAGTTAAAAATACAAATACTTGTATTTCTCTCTCTCGCATTCTACTCTTTCAAAATAAGTGTACATCACATACCTGTCAACCCCAGCATGTGTTAAAGATAACTTGCTTTAAAAATTACATTTTACTATAACCAAAATATAGTCAGAATTGAACAGACTGAAATGGTTATTAACCTTTATGTTGAATGGTAGATGGAGAAAATCAATTTTAGAGTTAATATGCTTCTTTTCATGTGTCAAAATTATTCATTATGCCCAGAGATATAATATTTATATTTAATTTTTCAATATGCTGATCCTTATTTTCAAACATAAAACAGTGCCCTTGTTTGTTGAATTAACTTTTTTCACCTTTTATACCTTTTATTGATATTCACTTTTCTTGCAAGACCATTTTGCTCTTTCCAGCTTGCCAAATGATTATATCAAATAATAATAATGAGGCTTTATGGTCACCCACAGTGAGCTACCTGTGCCAAAGAAAGCAACACAAATGTATTCTTTTCCTGGTGGGTTCAAATAAAAGAAAACTGATATCTGCAATTTCTCATCAGAAGACCACTGCTGACTAATCTGGGGAAGGAAAGAAATCTGTGGGGAAATGCTGATTGAAAAGGCAAAGTTCTCAGTAGGATGTACGATTTTCTTTAAATGTCAAGAGAGGGACTAACATTTATTTTTCTCATGAACTGATGTGAGGAAATGGAAGCAAATGGTGAGTAATCTAGATATCCTATTTTTATCATAAAAAATAGAATTTTTCCCAGTTGACCAGTTCAGTTAGGTCATTTTGTTCCGAATGTTGAAATAACTAATATCTTTTTTTTTTTTATTTCATCTTATTGTTATGGGGGATACAGAATTGCAGGTTACATACGTTGCCCATGTACCGCCTTTCCCCCCAAGTCAGAGCTCCAGGCATGTCTGTTTCCCAGGTAGTGCGCGTTGCACCCATCATGTAGGTATATATCCCTCCCTTCCCCATCCCCCCTTCCCGAGTCAGCACCTTCAAGCATTACCATTCCCCAAACAGTGTGCAATGTACTCATTGTGTAGGCATACCCCCATCCCCTCCCCCACCCCCCACCTCAGTCTGATATCCGATTGGTGTCGTTCCCAGATGTGTATTTAGGTGATGTTCAGGGAAACCAATTTTCTGGTGAGTACATGTGATGCTTGTTTTTCCATTCTTGGGATACTTCACTTAATATAATGGGTTCCAACTCTCTCGAGGAGAACCATAGAGATGTCGTATCTTCATTATTCCTTACAGCTGAGTAATATTCCATGGTATACATATACCACAGCTTACTAATCCAATCATGTATTGATGGGCATTTGGGTTGTTTCCACATCTTTGAGATTGTGAATTGTGCTGCTATAAACATTCGGGTACATGTGTCTTTGTTACAGAATGACCTTTTTTTCTTTGGGTATATGCCCAGTAATGGGATTGCTGGGTCAAATGGCAGGTCTACTTGAATCTGTTTAAGATACCTCCATAATGCTTTCCACAGGGGTTGCACTAGTTTGCAGTCCCACCAGCAGTGTATTAGTGTTCCTGTCTCTCCACACCCACGCCAACATGTGTTGTTTTGGGTTTTTTTGATAAAGGCCATTCTCATTGGGGTTAAGTGATATCTCATTGTGGTTTTGATTTGCATTTCTCTGATGATTAGGGATGTTGAACATTTTTTCATATGTTTGTTAGCCATTCTTATATCTTCTTTCGGCAAAGAATTTATGAAGAAGACCCCCGAGGCAATCACAGCAGCAATAAAAATAAATGAATGGGACATGATTAAATTAAAAAGCTTCTGCACAGCCAAAGAAACAGTCACGAGAATAAACAGACCACCTACAGAATGGGAAAAAATTTTTGCATACTACACATCAGATAAAGGACTGATAACAAGAATCTATTTAGAACTTAGGAAAATCAGCAAGAAAAAATCAAGCAACCCTATCAAAAAGTGGGCAAATGACATGAATAGAAATAACTAATATCTTGAGAATAACATGGCCTAGGGTATTATGATGCATTAGTAATATGAGAAGAAACTCTCAATTTAGTTATAGCATTATTTATAAGAAAAAAATAGATAAAATAAAAAGTTTAGCAGAAGTTATGGCATGAGAACATAATGGAATAGTATGAAGTAATTAAAATAATAAGTTAAGGTATATTAATGATATTAGAATTTTCTACCTTATATCATTATTTTAAAAAACTATATATATAAAATTATCTTAAGTTTTGAAAGATAAAAATATATTCTGCTAGCAATGTTAAATAGATGTATGAAAAATCATACAATGGAATGAATTGTTGGTACGAATTTTCTCTATGAATGAATTTGAGACCATTCTGTTTAGTGAAATATCACAAGAATGGAAAAACAAACAACATGTACTCAACACTAAATTGGAACTAATTGAACAACACTTATGTGCACATAGGGCAGTCAAACTCGAAATCAAATAGGTGGGAGGGAGGAGGAGGAAATGGGTAAATTCACACTAACTGGGTGAAGGGCACAATTATACCTTTGACTAAAGCTCTACAAAAGCAAATGATGTAACCAAAACGTGTGTACCACTGTAACATTCTGAAATAAAAAATGGTTTCCATTTATATTTTTAAATATTTTTAATATTTTCTAGTAGAAAAAAAATGACATGATCAAAAACAAAAGATATTGTATTAGTATTCTCTTGCTGTTGTAACAAGTTATGAGACCTTTAGGGACTTAAAACAACAAATTCTTATCTTATCATTTCAGGTATCATAAGTTCAAAATGAGTCTCACGAGGCTAAAATCAAGGTTGTAAGGTCTACATTCTTTTCTGGATGTAAAGATTCCTTTTTTCCACCCTTTTCTAGGGTGCTGCCCTCATTTCTTGGATTGTGTTCCCCTTGTTTTTCAAAGCCAGCAATCCCATTGCTCTGATCTCTGTTTCCATTATCAATCACCTTCTCTCTAACCCATTTGCCTCCCTCTTTCATTTAAAAGGGCCCTTTGAGCTCATTGAGCCTGGGCAATCCAGGTCATCTCCAGGTTAGCTTATTGGCAACCTTAATTCCATCTGCAATCATAATTGTCCCTTGGTATGTAAGGCAACATATTTACAAATTATGGCATCTTAGGCTGTGGAGAGGATCATTTTGTCTACCATACCTATTAGTTATATTTCCTAGTAAAGATTTTCTTAGGAAGGTTGATGGATCACAGTTTTATTTATTGTTTTCAATCGTCTTCAATAAATCACCTTTTGTTCAGAAAATACTTCCATTCTCTTCAAAATTTTGAAACCCTTTGCCCCGTTTAACTTCTGTCCTTCTCTCTTCTTCACTCCATTTTTCTCTATGGCTCTCATGACCACAAAATCTTTGTTGTTATTGTTTATTATTGCCTTCCCTCACCAGAATGTACATTGTGGATGAATTGGAGAAAGGGATGGCTGTGCAATATGTTGATTATAATAGCTAATTTCTTTCCACTCTATGCCACTGAATTAGTCTCTTAGTGAAACCGCCTGAATCAGCAAATCAATATCTGGTGATTGGCTTTCTTGACAAATTTACAAGAAAAAAAATGTGTTATGAACAAATGGATTGGTAGAAAGAACAGTATTTTAGTACTGAAGTCAGAGAACCTGGAATCGTGTTCAACTTTGCCCACTGGCTCTCAGCATTATCTCATCAATGTCAAAAATTCCATGAGCCATAATTATATTTTTATGCAATAAGGATTTATAATTCATTACTTCTTCAGGTAGCACAGTTATCATTAATATATTAAAACTAGTGTTGATCAGTTAGTGCCAATTTGATGGCAAATACATGTGGTGCCTATTCTTCCATTCTTGTGATTCACTTCGGAGGATGGGCTCAAGCTAGGAAAATATAAGAGGTGCTAGATCACCATCGTTTTTTGTAATTGAGTAGTATTCCATTGTATACATACACCATATTTTATGAATCTACTCGTGTATTGATGGGCACTTGGGTTGTTTCCATATCCTTGCAATAGTGAATTGTGCTGTCATAAACATTAGAGTAGAGATGTCTTTATTATAGAATGTCTTTTGTTTCTTTGGGTAGATGCCTAATAGTGCTATTGCTGGATGGAATGATATTTCTATTTTTAAACCTTTGAAGTATCTCCAAATTCTTTTCCACAGAGGTTGCACTAATTTGCAGTCCCACCAGCAGTATAAGAGTGTTCCTATCTCTCCACATCCTCGCCAGCATTTGTTATTTGGGGATTTTTTTGATAAAGGATAATATCCCGAAATAAAAAAAAAAAGAAAATATGTTACCTTCATGATTACTTTTACTTTATATTATCAATATTCTTCTAAATTCTAATTCATATTAAAAATAGAAATGTCAATAATAGTTGCCATACATTTCCTTGATCATTCAATTTGGTAATGGTAAGTATATTTTGTTTAAACCTCCCTATAATTGAAATTGTGAAGGCAAGCTAGAAGATATATGTAGATGGGCATATCTTACTTTCTCTGAAGCTACGTTTGTCAATGTGTTAATATTTAATATGCTTAAATATTTAAATAATTTTATTATTAAAATGGTAATATTTAATAATAAAGTATTATTTTGTGTACTTTCAGTATAAAGAAGGCATAGGTGCTAATAGGAGAAACCCTAACACTCACTCTTCTCATCAAATTACTAAGCTCAACAAATGTGTAGCATAATTATGAAACTAGTTATAACAATATAAGTCCTACAGGAAAATGATATTTAATTATTGTTTTATTTTATTCAACAAATTCTTATTGCACACTTACTATGTGCCAGGTACTATTTTAAGCATTGGGGATAAATATTTGAACAAAGTGGGCAGAGGCCCTCCATTATGAAACTTATTTTTTTCTGTGTAGACATACACAAATCAGTAAATATCATATGTAAGTATTATATATATCAGAGGAAGATAGGTTTCATGGGAAAAATAGCTTATGGTAAGGGTGGATATGGGAAAAGGGGATGTGGAATTTAAATATAGTGCCCACTGTAGGCCTCTTTGAAAAATGACCCATAATTTGAAAGAGATCAGGAAGCCATGATGATTTTGAGTGACAGAAAGTTTAAGAAACAGGGGAAAGCCTCACAAAGGCATGCACAGAAAGTGTGAGGAACAGAGGTGAGCCCAGTGTACTGAAGTAGAGTATGCAGTCCAGAGAGCAACAGGTTGTTCCATCAGGGAGGTAAAGGAAGAAGGTAAAATGCCACAGGGCTAGTTGGCCTTGGTTAAGGCCTTTGATGCTGGGTGAGATGCATAGCCTTTGCAGGGTGAGCAAGGAAACACCTGGTGGATGTTTTAGAATTATTCTGGCTGTTATGTTAACAATAAAATATGTGATGGGGAAAGGTTAGAAGCAGAGAGATCAATTATGATCCAGGCCAGAAATGATATTAGGGAGGATGAGGGAAAAAGCAATGGAAGTAGCAAGAAGTGCTTGAAATCAGAATAACTTTTGAAGAATGTAAGAAAATTTTCTAAAAAAGAACATGGGAGTTCATAGAGAAAGGAGTCAAGAGCAGCTGGTGTTTGTGTGTATATATATACAGGATACAGGATACAGTCACCATTGACTAAAATGGAAACACATGAGGACCACAGGTTTGGGAACGAAGATCATTTGTTTTGCCTACATACAATTAGAGACATAACAAGCTTAATATATATAGGCAACATCTACAGTTTACAAGAAATATCAGAATAGGTTATATGAATTTAGGAGTCTTCAGTCATACAAACAGAACACAAGGCACTGACACTGGCTAAGACCTTCAGAGGCTCTAGGTCAGATATGGAAAGAGTATGAAAGGATCAAGATTTAAGGCACTCTGCACACAAGTCAGGGAGAGGAGCAGAAAACAAAACAACAATCAAGAAAAATAAGAAGGAGCTGCCATTGAAGTAGGAAGAACACAAACTATAATGTTCTGGCAGCAAAGAACCAGAAAGATGTGAAAATCAACTGTATGAAAGGTTGCTGACAATGAGATTTCTGAGAATGGATGACTGAACTTACCAAAATGGCTGTTGGTGGTGACCTTGACAAGAGCATTTTCAGTAGGACCAAATGCCTGATTAAAATGAGTATATAGAAGGAAAAAAAATGAGAAGAATGAAAGCAGTATAGAGGAATCTTTCAAGAAATGTGCTATAAAGGAAAAAAGGAAAAAAGAAAACATAAAAGGGAGAAATGGTGTCAAAGGAAAAAAAAAGTAAAAGTTACAGAAATACAGCAAGTTGACATGCCCATAGGGATGACTTGTATTTTATTGTAAGCCATCTTAGCAAAGTTCTTGTGCAATATCTTCTGCAAAATATTGTTCTGTTTTGTTTCTTCATGTATGAACAAGGAAAAATAAAATATAACTCTAAATCACGAATTGTCTTATCTTCCTTGACCATATAGAACTCAAATACTTACTATAGGATATTCTAAACTATCTATGATACATTTTAAGTCAGTTATACCACTGAGTTTGCATTCTTTATTTTTAATTGAACATCTATTGTAAATAAAAAATTAGAGTGCAAATTCCTACATTAACCACTTTTTAAACTTCAAAAATCATTTAATTTTGTGCCTTAAATTCTTCATCTGCCAGATAACAATAATACCTGTTTCATTCAATTACTGCTTTTTAAAGGAAATATAAAAATTATGGAAGTACTTTAAAAATAGCAAGGCAAAGGCAGTATGCATTCAAGTGGTATAATATTTACTTAATGATTAAATGTAAATTATAACCAAGAAAATTTAAAAATTCTCATAAAAACCCAGGAAAAACTAGTTGTGTAAGTATATTTCAGTGATATGAGTGCTTCATAGAAACCAGATAACTTTGCCCTGTTCTAAGAATACATGCCAATAATATTTTTGCCATCTCTAAACATAAACTTTGAAAAATGTCAGAGGCTACTTTTTTCAACTTTATCTTTAATATCCCCCAACGTACTGTTGAATCAAAATCCCAAATATACTGTGTCAAAGTCACTTTGTTAATATTATATATGTATATATTATATGTATACACATGTGTATGTTTATATATGCATATATATGTACACATACAATATGGCCAAATAGTAACTTAATGCTAGATATCAAATTTCTATCATGGAAAGTCAATTCATTATAATTAAGTGCTTACTATATTCAAGCACTGGGAAAATGGCATATTCTATGCTTTATATCATTATAAAATAGAGTGAAATGTAAAAGAACAAACATTGATGTTGCACAATGTCATAATAAACATGAAAGAGGTAGCACTTAAAATAGATGAGTGGAGCTAGGGGTTACCCTTGAATCCCGTACAGAGCATCACAGGTAGAAGTGAGAGCCTTTGATTCCTGCACTGAACCTGAATTCCAGATTCATAGAGAGCCTCAGCCCCTACTGGTATGGTACTACTGTTCTCACTGAGTTCTAACTCAAATTTCCTGAGGAGCCCAGTTGTCTTTTTGGGGGCATCAACTATATTCTGTTATGTTTTAAGACATTTTCTTTAAGGACCTGCAAACAATAAGACATTTCTTTCTAGTTTTTGTTTGTTCGTTTGTTTTTAAATTCAGAAACACCAATCCTGCCACTGGAAGAGTATTTGGAAGTGGTAGCCACAGATGAGGACAGCTACTTAATTCTGTAAGGGGCATTCTTTTTTGGATTTTCTCTTGTTCTAAATGTATACTCCTCCAATTAGCTCTATTTGTTAAGCCAGAGAGAATTTCCTCAAGATGGAGTTGGAGAGTTGTATTAAACAAATCAGTAGCTTCAAAGATGCAACCAAATCTCGCTAAGCTTGCAAAGTCACTGGAATGATTTTTTCTCTCACACACCACACACACACCATACACACACACACACACACACACACACCCCTTCAGGAGATACATAAGTCCATCTGTGTTCCAAAAGGGTGGAGTTATTACAAAGACCTGCTCCATTTTTATATCCAAATTCATATTATTTTTTAACAGCCCCCACTAGAAATAAGCTCCTACAAGGCATGCAATTTATCTTTTTTCATTGTTGTCACTCTAGCACTTAGAATAGTGTTTAATGCATGATTATTTCTCAATATGTATTCGTTCAATGGATTGATGAAGAAATTTTTCAAAAGGGAGCTTAAAATGCACCCTGGAAATGTAGAAGTAAGGTAAAGGGAGAGATTCGTGTGATCTGGGAATCAGAGAATATTTCAGAAAAGCAGTTATTAGAGCTTGGTTGGCCCCTTAACACATATTTAAAACTGATTTTTTTAAATTACTTCTACGCCTTATTCCACCTTTAACTACTGAAACCTTCCTTGGGTATGAATTGCTCAGGCATTTGCATTTTCTTAAAGTGCAATATACTTGATAATTGTATGTCACCTCTTTACCTCCCGACTTCTACTTCTATAAACTGCACATTCATGCTTTCTGCAAGCTGGATTCCTGGTGAATGCACTGACTGCATTAATCTAAGAGCCCGGTAGTTAAACTCTAAGTCTTAGCTCTTATTTAAACTTGATCTGGATTCACAAACGGCCTCAGACCTAACTCTTGATGCCACTGTTTTGTGTGGAAGAATGGGTGTGAGTATTGGCTGGTTAAACCCTATGAAGTTCCAATTGCTGGGAATTTTTGTGTGATATTTGTAATATATTTCAATGTAAGCTGATCTTCCTAGAAAGTATGCCCCAGAAAGTGACAAAAAGAAGTGTTTGTATCAACTACCTCCCTATAAGACCTAATTGTCATGTTATGCAAATACATGGAATTTATCAGTAAAGATTTTACTGCTTATACTCATTCTAAATGCTGTTATTCGTATGCTCCACAGTTTTCAACAATATAGAAAACATTAATCTACCCATTAGCCTATTTGCAGAGAGGGCCATATGAATATACGAGAAATGGTTCATATCTTTGTGGGTTTTTACTGGACAATTTTCAAATTTCTACTATGTCCTACCCCTCAAGAAGAAAAGAAGATGGAAAATTGTGTGTATCCAAAATATTGTAATATATTCCAATAAATACACACACCCACCCCACACACACATATTCCTTTTCAGTCAATTCTATCACTGTAGAGGTTAATGTTTAATACTTTTTTCCTGTAGTCAATTTCTTTCAGCTTTCTAAACTCTTTATTCAAAAAGAGATTTGAAGTCATAAAGAAGTCAAAATCTATTATATATTCTTCAGATTTCAGTTAATATTCTACTTTAATATGCATTGAGCTGTCAGTTTTAATCTATGCCTCTCCAGATTTGAAGAAATAAAAAAAAAATTAGAAACGAAATATTGTAAAATATAATTTCAGTTGATTTTTCTGTTTTTTCTTGCTTTTGAATGGGTCCTGACATGATTCTGAGTTATACACAATGTTATATAACTAATAAACAATTAATAGGTATTGAGAAGAAAGCAAAGGTAATGCTTTTAAGCAAATAAAAAGTGACTTTTGACTTAAAGCACTGTTTCTTTTAATTTGTTGCACAAGTGATTGGTATTTCAGTCATCTTTGTTTAAAGCACGTGAGCAAACTAGAATTATATTTAACAGGCAAACTAGGCCCTGTCTATATAGCCAAGAATTGATGTATCTGGTCTTCCTCGAATAGAAAAAAAATAAATAAATAAATGGTGAAGACCTTATTGCTTCTTGTTGTTTTTGTAGATGAGAGAAATTCTTCCTTATTAAGAGCCAGGTGGTTTGAATTAACATCTTTCTCCATCCTCTGCCCATGTTTTAACTTCCCTGTCCCCACTATGCCCACTGAGTTCCTGTTCTGTATCTCTAATATACCAGAAAAAAGCATCTTATGTATAGTCATCTTTTAATGAATAGTGAACGTTTAGCTTTATTATTATTTATTGGCTTATTTCATTAAATTTGCATATGCTCCATGGATATACCAACGAATGAAGAGTGAACTAGAAAATGATTTGAATGTGGTAAATGTGTAAAGAAAAATAATAATTTTATACTTTTTCCCAATCTGAGCTCTCCAGATTATCAAAATGGATAATTGTAACATAAAGATATTCTGTAAAAATAAATGAGAGGGATTAAGAGAAAAGACATGTACTTAAACAAAAATTTAAAAAGCAAAAATACTGTGACACTGTTACTTTTAATTTAAGTAGAAAATTTTTCTATTTAAAGTGGTATTCTATATTTTGTGTATAGTAATAAGATATATTTCAATTTTAATAGATATTTACATTAGTAATTTTTATATCAATTTCATTTTAACCTATGATTAGATTGGTGGTATTGTTTTTACTTCAAATTATTTGCTCAATTGCTAAAAGAATCTTAAATATTATTTTAGATTAATTAATAGAAATTATAATGAGATAAAAATTAAAGACTGCTGTGAATCATCAAACATATTTTCAAATTAGAACCTTAATTAAAATGTTATGGTCAGTAATTACAGTCTCATTAGTTCAATCCCCCATAGTGTTCCATGTTTTAAATTTATTTTTATTTATGCACTTCATATCTCCCCCTCCTGCCTTCCCTTCAAGGTAGGAAAAAGAAATAACATTATGCTTCCGTGTATCACAGTCATGCCACCATGTATGTTATGTGCTCACCTCATATTTCTTCTCTCCTTTCAGCAACAGAATAATTTAAAAATATCAACTATTTTTTATAATATCCTTCCAAACAATTTAATGAGAATCAAGATAGTTGTCATTGATTGGGAAGGAGATTTAGATTAAGACTAGTAAATTAGCACTTAAATATTACTGACAGTTGATTTCCTCTGTCTGTCTGTCTGTCTCTCTCTCTCCCCAACTTTCCAATTGGAGTTAAATACTGATGTTTGCCTTTCAATGAGTTCAACAGGCAAAAAATTTAAATGGTTCAATAGAATATTTGAACACGAGGTGAAGTTTTAAATTTACCTTTATACTGTGTAGTCAGTGAACCGTATCTGTTGGAGGCTTCTTTTAACCATTAGAACAAATGGAGCCTTCAACCACAAAGAAAAGAAACAGTATATTTAGGAGATATCTACTATCCCATGTTTATTGTAGCACTATTCACAATTCCCAAAACATAGAATCTACCTAAGTGTTCATCAATGGACAAATGGATTAAAAAAAATGTGGTACATGTACACAATAGAGTATTATTCAGCCATAAAAAATAATGGCATTCTGTCATTTGCAACAACATGAATGGAACGGAAGGACATTAAGTGAAATAAGACAGGCACAGAAAGACAGGTATCACGTGTTCTCATTTAAAGGTGGGAGCTAAAAAAATTGAACTCATGGAGATAGAGTGTAGAATGACGGTTACCAGAGGCTGGAAAGGGTAATAGGGAAGAGGTGATAAAGTGGGGATGGTTAATAGGTAAAAGACACAGTTAGAATAAGATCTAGTAATCAGTAGCACAATAGGGTGACTATAGTCAACAATTTGTTGTTTATTTTAAAATAACTGAAGGAGTAAAATTGGAGTGTTCCTAACACAAAGAAATGAAAAATACTTGAGGTTGATGGATACCCCAATTACTCTGATTTCATTATTACACATATATGCCTCTATCAAAATATCACATGTACCTCACAAATATGTAAAACTATGTGTCCATAATTACTAAACGTACAAAAATTTATCAAAAATTGAAAAAAATTATTTAATACAAATGTTACTTCAATCACTTCATAAATATTTTTGTCTAGAGAAGAAAAACCTAGTCTTGAAGTTTGCACACTTTGAAATTGAGTTTGAACTCTTCCACTTACTGTCTAGGGGTACTGCCTAAGACAATGAAACTCTCTAGACATGGTTTTTTGCCTTATAATGAAAAATGGTTAACTAGTTAGCCCTAAGTGCAACCAGTAAGAGATAGAATATACACAAAGATTAAGTGTGTGTGTGTGTGTGTGTGTGTGTGAAGGATATTGATGTGTCTTGGTTTCGTGTTTGTTTCTTTCTTTCTATTTGGTACTGTTTATTGGAGCTTTTCCTGAGACTTTCAGTTTGCTGCTGGAGCTCAGTAAAACAGGGTGGATTAAAGATTTAGGTTTAGAATAAATAGACAAAGACAGTATTTAAACTATGAGTGAATAATATTGGCTATGCTGTGAATTCTCAATGTAGTATACATCTGTATAACCTAAAGAGAATAAAAATACTTGAGCCACACTCAAGATCAATTAAATAAGAATTTCCAGAATGGAGTCTCAGAATATACATGTTAATAAAGCTTAAAATGTCCCTTATATATGTGCTTCTGGCACATACTACTGACAAAGAAAGGAAAGTGTGGATGAAATAAAAACAATATTAAAAATAATAAAACAATAGCATTAAGGGTTGCATGGAACATTAAGAACTTCTAATATTTCAATAGTGAAAAGAATAGTAAGATAAAATTAGGGTACTGAAAATATATTTACTAAAATATAGGAGGGAAAACAGGAGCAGAAAAATCATAGCTCAATGAGAGAAAGTTTTTTTAACGTTAGTGGAATAGTTAATATTGTATTTGTTGCAAATGTTTCAAGTCATATAAAGACTGAGTGTTGTCCAGTAGATTTATCCACAGGAGGCCATTTATTTAATAAAAATTAAGAAATATATTGGCAGCAGAAACATAACTTAAATAGGTGATACAGAATAGATAATATGGAAGTAAATATGTAAGATTAACTGCTTGTTCAGGAGTGGAAGTGACCTTTGTTTACATATAAAAGTAAGAAGGGCTCGCTGAAGATCAAAAAAAGCCCCAAGCCATTATGTTGTAGTGGAACTGGTCACAGCTATTCCAAGAAAAGTATGAAGCCATTAACAGGTTTAAGTAGAAAAATAAAAACTTGACATAATTGCAAAAAGAAATAAATAACTTCTTTGGAAAAAAATATAGGGCAATCTATAAAAAATCTCAAGGTAGGATTTTTAAGTAAAGGTATCCTAAAATATAAACTTTTTATTGAAAATATCTTTAATTGATAAACATTTTTTGTACATTGATATTTATGTCTTTTTTCTATTAATATTTTTCCTTAAAAATTCCATAAACTAAAAGAATAGAGAATTTCAAATATTGGAATTAGATATTTTCAAAACATGCCATAAAAGAATTGTTGCCAGAATATAAAGAAGAACAATATACTAAAAAGTCAAAAACTAGTAGAAAAATAGGCAAAAGATTTGAACAGGAAGTAATGTCTATGGAAGTGGCTAAAAACTATGAAAAATATACCAACCACCTTAATAATCAGGTAGGTGCAAATGATATACCCAGTTATTACTACTTCATATCCATAGGACTGTTTACTTTTAAGAAGTTTGATGTTTCCAACTGTTGTGAAGAAAGTAGGGTAACAGTTACTTTTATTTGCTGCCAATTTAAATTTAAATGATTATAATCCCTTTGAGGCTACCCAAGTTGAAAATTCATGATTCAGCAATTTCACTTGGCATTTATAATATGTAAATCTTTACACACTTTGACCAAGAAACATTTATTAGAATGCTCATAGCATGCAATAAGAAATTACAATCCAAATGTCTAAGACTAGATGTATTCATACTATAAATATTATACAATGCACAGCAGCGATAATGTATGTACAAAAGCTGTGCTCATCAAGAAGAATGAGTCAAAACAATACTGAGCACAAGATAAGTAAGTCATAGAAAACTACAACAAATGTAATTCCATTTCACCAAGATCAAAACCACAGGGCTACATGTATATGTCATATATCTATAATGAAAATAAAGGATGACTAACAATCTCACATGTGGAGGAGGGACATGATAAGTGTAGAAGTAGCATACAGTTAGAAAAGAAGATTCAGGTAGTAACTTATTTATTCTATATTACCGATTATAAAAGAAAATTAAGTTCATGAGTAACACAAAAATCAGATTGCAGCTACATTTAGGGAGGAATGATGCAGTATATATGAGAAAAATCATAAATGTATTTGTGATAATTTATTTCCTAAGCTGAGTCACGAAAATTTGCTTATTTATTTTATTATTTTATTTAATATAAATGCACCTATCTGATCTAATGTCAAAATTATCTACTCTTAGCAGATGATATAAAGATAATCTATAGCTTTTTTATACAGAAGACCCATGTGTTCCTACCATCATTTTTGAATAAAATTCCTCACTATTTTGGTTTCCTCAATGTATTCTCCCCATTTTTAACGATTTTCAGTGTCATTGAAAACATACTTACAGGTGTTTAATACTGGTTTGAAAACATCGGCCATTTCTTCATGCTTCTAAATATAAAAATTACATGCAAAATATTCTTTTCCCTCAATATTGGCTTCAATATATGCCAAAATTAGTTTATAATTTGTCTAAAGTGTCTTGAAATGAAAATAGATTAGAAATGCTCAGTATGACTGCATTTAATCACTTCTTTCCTGTGTTAAAGATAATATAATTCACATTCCTATACAAAGTATTGAAATATAAACTCATGTATATATGATAAGAGGTAAAATGATACGACAATACAGATATTAAAATATGATGTGTCGACCTTCACAGAACCAGATGTATTGAATTGAACTAAAGCATTTAAATCTTGAATAAAGTATTTGAAATTAAAAAAGGAGGCATTTCTATTTTGGTGAAGGACAACATTAACAACATTAATGATCATACAGATATGGCATATTATGAATTAGTGTGAGAAAAAAATCAGAATTTCATTAGAGAAAGCAGGGTATTCATTTTGACCACAGAACTTCTCAATACTATATGTCTGGGTGATGTTTTGACTATTTTGTGCTTAAGAAAATATCTATACCTTTCTCATATGGTTATATTTACCCTGAAATTATTTATGTATTCTCAGATATAATTGTGATAAAATTATGATGACATCAAATGGTTTTTAAAGTCAGAATTTATTTGTAAAATTAAAGCTTGGATATCTACATGAGACGGGAGACCTTTTTACAATTATAAGCTCTCTCAACAATTGGACAGTCAAAACATATAAGGTATTGGATCCTTTAAATAAGGGGAAGTGACAATGAAGACAGGGAAGACAGCAAGGGGCATTGTTTGGTAAAAATAGAAATACATTAAAGAGACGGAATATATTATTCAAAGAGGTAACCTCAAGAGAGAAAACAATACATTTTTGTATTTTATGTTTCATGAGTCATCTCACAAACATTTTGACTAAGAAGCAGAACTATATCCCTTCCTAACTAGAAACACAAAAGTAAGGAATATAGTTTTTGAATATCTGTTGTGTGGGAAAATAGTAAATATGTAAGACAATGCCACTTTATAACATTTAACAGGAAATAGGAGAAGTATGGATACCCCCCTACACAGAAATTGAAATCCAGAAAGATTAAGCATCTCAGAAACTGCCACCTGTCCTCTTGATAACTGAGAATCTCTGAAAATTTGAGCAGACATTTTTCTTTTTGTATTATCAAGGTGCAGGGCCTTTCCTATGTGGAGATAATGAAAGGAGATAGGAAGCTAAAGCTGCAAAATCCAAAACCTAAATCTTAGTTAAAACATAAACTGTTATTAGAATAAAACATAATCCACAGAGAAAAACCACAAGAAATCACATCTTAAACAAGTAGGTGAAAAATAGGAGAAAACAAAACAAAACAAAACTTAGAAAATTTACAACCACAAACCACATGTGAGTCTGAGGCTCAAATATAAAATAACCTCAAATCCAACAATCCCGGAGGCAAGGAGTTGTTTTAAAATGTTCCCCTTATTTGTTAGTAAGCCAGGTACCTAGTAAAGGAAACAAAAGTCTTCTCTAGAGAACTTCTTTCTACGGAGAATTGCCACAGTTAAAGTTTGATCACACACAATAACCCAATAAAATGTCCCAATGTGTGTAGGGAAAAGAAGATTCATAACAGAGAGCTGGCAGAAACAACAATGAGGAAAAATAGTTACAGAATCATCAGATACAGAATATTATGCACACACACTGTTTCGAGGGATGCACTTGCATGCCTGTGTGTGTTGGAAAGAAATATGTCTCAGTAGGGCTGTTTCCTTTTGATGCGCATTCATAGGTATGTTTCCTCACACAACCCTCTAATCCCATCCTACTACACCGCACCCCCCCCCCCCCGCCGTGATTGCGCGAAGCATTGATATAGGAAAACTTTGGCAATTGTGCATAGTATGGCATAAATTTTACTTCATAATGTTTCAAATACATTAAGCAAAAACCCACTTTCTTACAAGCTAATGATTAGACATTAAGTTTAGTAAAACAAATTGTTCAGAATAATAGAATCCAAGTATTTGAATGAATATTAGGTATAATAATTGGGCTAAGGAATTTGGCTTTTTTTCAGTATTATCAGAAGTATTATCAGAAAGGGGTCTATATTTTATCATTACAATTTGTAGTTTTGGAAAGAAGAAACCTTAACAAGGCTTTGGTCGAGGGTGAGTATTTAGGAAATCATTTGAAGTACAGCCTGGGACACTATCTGGAGGTGTTAAGTTCTAGAAATGATCTTCAAGAAAATGTTTTTAGGTCTCAAATGAAAATGAACTCCAGCATCAAATTGTTTAAAGAGGATGATACTATTAAACCAACATATGAAAGGGTTAACTTAACTATTAATAAGGGGAGGTCTTTAAATTTTTAAAATCAGTAATCCATACATGTGCACTTGATTTTCTCTTTCTCCTAAATATTAATGAGAAAAATTTAGGTTACTCAGAGGGAATATTTTTTAATAAAAATACTAATTTTGTATTTGTGTTTCCATTTTCAATTTTAATATATTTTCTTAGAGATAATTAGAAGAGGTTATTAAATTTATCCTGGAAATTTGATATTTTTCTGGTACTCATTGATTCCTATTCATATCTCATTTCTATCTCTGTATCTACACTTTTCTTTTAATGCCATGGTCTTTGTTCCTTAAAGTCTTTTATAAATATTCTGTCACCTCACTTTGTGTGTGTATTTATGTATATCACATGTGGTTGTGTGTCTTTGGCTATATATAAGTCTGTTTTTATATGTATGTATTGTGTACATCTATATATTTGTGTGGTTTGTGTACTATATAGATGTATGTATTCATACATCTCATATGGGAAATGTGTTCGTATGTACATATGTATACAATGGAGTATGTAATGTGTAACTGTGTATCTGGTCTGTTTGCATATGTATGTACATGTTTGTGTATGTGAGTTTATATATAAATGTGTGTATGTTCATTTGCTCATGTGTAGTTTATGCATATGTGCTATATGGTGCCAGTGTATATTTGTCTGCCCTTGTATATGTGCTTCCTTTCAGTTTATGTTCCTGTTTGATTTGATATTTTTTTGTAATGGGTATATGTCTCAACTTTTAATTTGGCAATGTTGCTTTTAAACATCATCCAATAATTTTTATTGTGAATTCATTTTTTCTTCTGAAGGCTAACTCTACTTTTTCAGAAGACACTGTTCTTTTTAATCTTTTTGAAGATACAAATCACACATTTTCTATGTTCCTGTCCTGCTTTAAACAATAAATTCACTTTGAAGAGAGTTATTTCTTCAACCTAGAGGACTACCATTTAAAGGTAGTCCTCTTACGTATCTTTCAATAGATCTTTTTTTTTTTTCTCCCTTTTTCAGTTGTACTGCTTGAGCTTCTGCTTTTTATGTGCTTTTCTCTGCTATGGAAAAGCATCACCAAAAGGTATATTTTTCCCCTCCTTAATGGACTCTTTGTGACACTCTCAATTCATTGGCATTAGCAGAGTTTTGTTCTATCCCTCACTAATTCCTTCCTGCTATGTTGCCATGTCATTTGAAAACAGTGTGAGTTTGTTGTCCAGATTTTCTTTCGTTAGAGTGTATTTAATTTTAGGTGAATATTTAATCAGAATTTTGTCTATCAAATTTTTAATCAGAATTAAGGATTAGAAGGAATTAGAAACCTTTGTAGCTATTACAATCTTACGAATGACTCACGTATTATCTTAGAAAATAAAAGGAATTCAGCTTTTTTTAAAAAGCAGTGATAGAAAAATCAATTTGATAAGGGAACCAAATCTATATTCCATGTAATTATGACTGAAAATATTATCATACTGCCCTTGGTAAAGTTATCCTGTTTAATCGTGTTACAGATTATCACATAATGTCCCTTACTTGAGGTATGAATGACCTTTCATGTTACCGTTTTCCACTACCTCAATTCTACTCCCCAGAAAACCTCTATCTTCTTCCTGGTACAATATATGTCTTTAGCATGCCTCTCTTTGTACTTGTCTTCTGACTATTTTCTGTTGACAATATCACATTTGCTTCTGTGTGTGTTCCCAAAATCTGAAGGGGCAATAATCAAGCCAGTAATGATGTTACTGGAGACCAAGGAATATTATGAAAGTCCCTACAAAAAATTGAAATGCTTATTCACCAATATGTTTTTCAAACCAAAAGAGAGAATCAATCTAAGAAGTGAGTAAAATAAATATAAAAGGTGTTTAGAAATACCAAGTGTCAATTACTTAGGTGACATAAGAAGAAAAGGAAAGATGAAAGAGAAGAGGTTATTTCTAATTTTGACATATTAAGGAGTTTGGTACTAGTCATACATGAAACTACAATTGTTTAGGAGGCAGTTGCACAAAACCTAAACCGATATTCAGTAGATATGAGTGGATTAAATAGAATTTTCAATTGCTGTGTTTCTTAAACAATTTTTCTTGTATCTTCCCTATAGCTTTCAATAGGCTTTAACAATTATAAAGTAAGATGACTGTACAGGAAACAATTTATAGCATATGGAATCTAGCATTTGGCCTTGTAGAGAAGTCAAAAATATTCCAGCAATATTTCAACAACGCTGAAGCCAACTGAGCATCTCTACCATGGGCAATATCTGAAGATATTTTTGATTGTCGTGGCAGAATAGTTGTTCCTGCCTTCTAGTGAGTAGAAGCCTGAAATGCTGCTAAATATTTTACAACTCACAGGATAGCCCCCACAACAAAGAATTATGCAATCCAGAATGTCTAAAATGCTAAAGTTGAGAAATTTGATGTATAAATGATTTAGAAAAGACAAAGTAGAAGAAAAAAGAGATGAGAGATCAGGAGATTGAAGGAAGAAAGGGAAGAAAAGTAGTAGGAGCAGGAAGAGGAAAAAGAGAAGGTGGGATGGGAAGGGAAATAAGATAGGAAAACAGAGAGAAACAAAACATTTCATTGATACGTTCAGGAAGGAATCAAGGGGATTTTCAGTTTGATATCCAAGTTTCTTTCTTAGTATCTCTATATTTGGAAATATTGCAATCAAATCACGATCTAATAAAATTACTTTAAACTACTGAATCACAGACTTTTATTTTAAACCGCAGTAATTGTATGTCATTCATATATCTAACAAATAATTTATTATATATATTAAATGTACATATATGTGTATAATACATGCATGCATAAAATGCTAATAATTTCAACAACATATTTTATTATATTTAGTAATAAAAACTTTCTCATGTATGCTTGGTAGGGATACAAATAAAACTATGAATCCAATAATTCATGATATATGTATTCAGTTTGTATTTTGGGGCATTCTTTCTGTTAGAGAGGAAGCATGTCAATAGAGATGCAATGGCGCCAATTGTGCTCAAATAAATGGGTTGTGTTTATGTTCAGGTCTTTGAAATCCAGGAAGAAAGGTTGCATATCTTCCTAGACTATCAAAATCTTGAAGCATACGTTAAATACAACAGAAAATTGAATACAATTATATCATGATTACAAGTGGGTAAAGAAAAGACAACTTCCAGTAATCAAAGTGAAGTGGAGTGTTCATTTTTGTGCATAAATATTACTTAAAAACTTCTTAATTTCTGACTATTCTTCTACATTCTCTAGCTAATATGACTGATAATTTCATTTGATTAATTACATTTTGATGATGAGTTAAGTATACAGAATTAATTTTGTAGATTGTTGGCATTGTCTTATAAATGGAAAACTGAAATGATAGCCCCATTTTTATCCTGAAGCATCTGTTCCTTGTTTAGTGTATTACCATAAAACAACACAAACAATTGTATGAGAATTTTTCTGAAAATACATAGGATTTCCATAGTGAAACTACCAATTTCATATTAATTTCATTTCGAAGCAGTCTAAACTGTTATAAATAGTCCAAATAAGAAATTTAAAACCTAATTTCAAAACCGTTTGATGCTTAAAGGTAATATGAGCTCTTGATTAACTTTTAAAAATATTGAACTCTTTTATTTCATTATCTTTTCCAGCCACAATCAGTATTTGAGCCTGAGCATCAGATTATAATCATTTTGTATGTGTATGTGCATGTGTTTGTGTGTGTGTAGAGGGGCTATGACTTATTTTAAGGTTAGCAGGGAAGGAATCTTAAAATAATTGAGAAAAATGTTTTACCTATTTAACATTAATATTTTTAACTGTAATAATTTTAGTAGTTTATATAATGGGAAAATTTAAGTCAAACCAAAAATACAGAAAGGGAGAAAAAGTCAACAATTTAATATAATAAAATTAAATATATGAAGATAAATTTGATTGATATCATTGACAATAATACAATCAATTTATTGGCATTTAATATACTCTAGCTAAATATTTTTCTGAGGATTAAAAGTTTGATTTTACAGTAATAAAATAATCTCATATATTTATACTTAATGTTAGAGTGTTAAACCTGGGGAAGCAACGGCAATCAGAAACTGAAAAAAAATATTGAATCACTGATATTTTCTTAGATAAATTAAATATTTGCAGATAACCTTTATTTTTACAATCTTTATCTCTGTGGCATTAAAAAACTAGCTTGTGATTGCATTTACACATAATAAACAAAATGCTTGCATACCAATGAACAGACATTATAAACGTTCTTACTGCCCTCTTTCCTAAAATACCTTATATGCAATATGAACATAACTGAGCCCCTTTGCCCCAATGGAAATGTAAACACAAACAGCTATCTCCCACATTTGTGCAAGAGTGAATAAATTAAAACTTCATGGTGTCATTTTTTTCCATCTTCAATTTATAACTAATTAAAAAATAATCTCACCAGCACCATCTAACTTTGTGTAAAATATATGAATCATAATCTTTTAAAAAAAATTTTATATCAGCATTTTATGGGGATACAAATGTTTAGGTTGCATATATTGCCTTTGCCCCACCTGAATCAGAGCTTCAAGTATGTCCATCCCCCAGATGGTGCGTACCTCACCTATTAGGTGTGAATATACCCATCCCCTCCTCCTCCCTCCCCCTGCCCGACACCTGATGAATGTTACTACTATATGTGCACTTGAGTGTTGATCAGTTGATACCAATTTGATGGTGAGTACATGTGGTGCTTGTTTTTCCATTCTTGTGATACTTCACTTAGGAGAATGGGCTTCAGCTCTATCCAGGATAATGCAACAGGTCCTAGATCACCATTGCTTTTTGTGGCTGAGTAGAACTCCTTGGTATACATATACCACATTTTAATAATCCATTCATGTATTGATGGACACTTGTGTTGTTTCCACATCTTTGCAATTGTGAATTGTGCTGCTATAAATATTCGAGTGCAGATGTCTTTTTTATAGAATGTCTTTTGGGTAGATACTGAGTAATGGGATTGCTGGATCAAATGGCAGTTTTATTTGTAGCTCTTTGAAGTATCTCCATATTACTTTCCACAGAGGTTGTACTAGTATGAGTGTTCTATCTTTCTGCATCCGTGCCAAAATTTAGTGTTTTGGGATTTTTTGATAAAGGCCATTCTCACTGGAGATAAGTGATATCTCATTGTGGTTTTGATTTGCATTTCCCTGATAATTAGAGATGTTGAGCATTATTTCATATGTTTCTTGGCCATTAGTCTGCCTTCTTTTGAAAGGTTTCTGTTCATGTCCTTTGCCCACTTTTTAATGGGGTTGCTGGATTTTTTCTTGCTGATTTTCCTCAATTATAAAAGATTCTATTTATCAGCCCTTTATCAGATGTGCAGCACGCGAATATTTTCTCCCATTCTGTAGGTTGCCTGTTTACTCTCGTGATAGTTTCCTTGGCTGTGCAGAAGGTTTCTAATTTGATCAGGTCTCATTTATTGATTTTTGTTGTTGCTGTGATTGTCTTTGATGACTTATTCATAAATCCTTTGCCTAGTCCAATGTCTGTAAGAGTTTTACCAACATTTTCTTCTAGAATTCTTATAGTTTCCTGACTTAGGTTTAAATCTGTAATGAGTTGATTTTTGTGAGAGGTGAAAAGTGTGGATCCTGTTTCAGTCTTCTACATGGGGCTATCCAATTTTCCCAGCACCATTTATTCAATAAGGATTCTTTCCCCAGTGTATGTTTTTGTCTGCTTTGTCAAAGATTAGATGGCTACATGAGGATGGTTTTATATCTGGCTTCTCGGTTCTGTTCCATTGGTCTTTGTCCCTGTTCTTGTGCCAGTATCAGGCTGTTTTAGTTACTATAACCTTGTAGTATGTCCTGAAGTCTGGTAAATTAATGCCTCCTAATTTGTTTTTGTTTGTTTGGGTTTGTTTGTTTTGCTTAATAATGCTTTTGCTATGCAAGGTCTTTTCTGGTTTCATATGAAGCATAGAATTATTTTTTCTACATCTGGGAAAAAATGATCTTGGTATTTTAATAGGGATTGCACTGAATCTGTAGATCACATTGTATAGTATAAACATTTTAACAATATTGATTCTGCTGACCCATGAACATGGTATGGTTTTCCACCTATTTATGTCCCGCTAGTTCCTTTGTCAGTGTTTTGTAGTTTTCCCTGTAAAGATCTTTTGCCTCCTTAGTTAAATATATTCCTAGGTATTTTATTTTCTTTGTTGCTATTGTGAAGGCTATTGAATATTTGATTTGGTTTTCATTTTGACTGTTTTTGGGATATAGGAATACTACTGATTTGAGTACATTGATTTTGTAACCTGAGACTTTGCTAAATTTGTTTATGAATTCCAGTAGTCTCATGGCAGAATCTTTGGGGTTTTCTAGATTTAAGATCATATCATCATCAAAGAGTGATAGTTTGAGGTCCTCTACCCTCATTTGGATGCCCTTGATTTCCTTCTCTTGTCTGATTGCTCTGGCTAGGACTTCCAGCACTATGTTGAATAGAAGCAGTGATAGAAGGCAATCTTGTCTGGTTCCAGTTCTAAGTGGGAATGCTTTCAATTTTTCCATGTTCAGTATTATGGTGTCTTTGTTTTGTCATATATGGCATTTATCATTTTTAGGTAAGTCCCATCTATGCCTATTTTGTTAAGCATTCTTATCATAAAAGGTTGCTAAATTTTGTCAAATGCTTTTTCTGCATCTATAGAGAGGATCACATGGTCTTTGTTTTTGCTTCTATTTATCTGTTGAATTACATTTTTAGATTTGCATATGTTGAGCCATCCCTGCATCTCTGGGATGAAGTCCACTTGGTCATGATGGATTTTTTTTTTTTGATAAAAACCTAAATTTGGTTTGCCAAGATTTTTTTGAGAATTTTTGCATGGATATTCATAAGGGATATTGGTCTACACAAAGTCACAGAAATTAAACAACCTTCTACTGAACAATTATTGCATTAAGGAGGAAATTCAGATGGAAATCAAAAGATTCTTTGAACTAATGATAACGGAAACACAAGTTATCAAAATCTGTGAGCCACAGCTAAAGCTGTCCTCAGAGGAAAATTTACATCCATAAATGCCTCCATTCAAAAGACAGAAAGATCACAAATCAACAGCCTAATGAATTTTCTCAAAGAACTGGAAAAGGATGAGTAAATCATCTCCAAACTCAGCAGAAGAAAAGAAATAAAAAAGATCAGAGCAGAACTAAATGAAATTGATAATAAAAAAAACTATATGGAAGATTAATGAAACAAAAACATCATTCTTTGAAAAAATAAACAAAATTGACATGCCTCTTGCTAGATTAACCAGAAACAGAAAACAAAGGACTCTAATAACCTCAATTAGGAATGAAAATGAGAAATCACAACTGATATCATAGAAATATAAAATATCATCTATGAATACTATAAGAACCTCTATGCACATAAACTTGAAAATGTGCAGGAAATGGACAAATTTTAGAAACACACAGTCTGCCTAGCCTCAATCAGTAAAAAATAGAATTCCTGAACAGACCAAGCTAGTACCAGAATTGAAGCAGCAACAAAAAGCTTCCTAAAAAGAAAAGTCTGGGACCAGATGATTTAACTTCCAAATTTTACCAGACCAATAAAGAACTGGTGTCTATCCTGCAGAAATTATTGCACAACATCGAAAAGGAAGGAATCCTCCCCAACACATTTTATGAAGCCAACATCACCCAGATACCTAAACCAGGAAAGTATGCAAGAAAAAAACAAAACTACAGACCAATCATAATCTTATATTTCACCAAATGAAATGTACACCTTTAAAAAATGGTTATATATGCCTACCAGTTTAATTTTTTATTAAAAATAGTGTAATTCAAGTATTATATATATATATCCTTATAATAAAGAAAAAGCCCTTGACATTGAAATCTTTTTCAATATATCTTTGTTATGTAAGTAATGAAACAATACTTATTTGTTGTGGAAGATAATGATAAAGTATATCTATTTATGAATCCAGGCATATGAAAATTTTATTTCATTTATAGGTCTCCTGTAAATAAACATTTTCTGTTTTGTAGCTGGAAATTTTGAAGATAAAATCTCATTAAAAGTAAAATTCTATTTCATCTCTTCTCTTTACGTAAATGCCTGAAGCTCATTGCAAAACATTAATGCAATATATATAAGAAAATCAAAAACAAATAGGAAGACTAGTAATCCCATGGCTTTTTAATCAAACACAGTTACTGTCAATGAATATTTTATATTTTTAATATTCATACTTACTTTTAAAATGATACAGTATATAGTATTTCATAGTATGCTTTTTAAACTTTAACACAAGCACTCTTAATAGTATTGAATGTTCATTTTCACCTCCTTTTGGAGGAGTGCATGGTATTCCACTATATAGACAATAATTTTTTAACTATTGATCTATTAGGAAACATGTAGATCATTTGCAATTTTTTTACTTTTAAAGGCAACACTGCACTACACTCAGGCTAAATTTGTGTTACATCAATGATTTTCTCTTTATATATAAGGCTAGATCTTTCAGATTAAAAGTCTTGTGTATATTTATGTTAATGATATGCCCTGATTGGTTTTTCACCCAAATATAGTATATTAATAAAAATTACTGAAAGGTATTACAAAATAATTTCAACTGAAAATAAATAGAATTTATCACTTGAATAAGAAAATATTTATGTGATAAAAGTGATTTTATTGTCTTTTAGAGCTACAGTAAAAATAATTTAAAATAATATTTTCTGTTTGTGAAAGCTTGAAAATATTCCTTGTATAAGATGTCTCATCCTATTCCCTAGACCTATAAATGTCACCTTCCATGGAAATGTCTAGGCCATATTAAAGATTTTGAGATGAGAGAATTAACCTGTTACATCAGGTTGTGCCCAAAATGCAATTAAATATATCTTTATATGCAGAAGGCAGAGGGAAATCTGACACACACAGAGAAGAGAAAGATATGTCAATACAGAGGCAAAGATTGAGTGATGTGACCATAAGCCAATGTATACTAGCAGCTAGAAGGTAGAAGAAGTAAGGAATGAATTCTCCCTAAAGCCTCCAGAAAGAGTGCAAAAATTCCAATACCCCGAGTTTGCCCAGTGACACTTATTTCGGGCTTTTGGCCTCTAGAAAATAAATTTTATTATTTAAATCCACCAAGTTTATGACAATTTATTACAGCATTAATAGGAAATCAATAAATTCTTCATCTTTACAATACCTCCATTCTGCTTAAATTTTTATAGTTATTATTTTCTTTTGAACCTTTCAAAGAAACGTCATTTTATAAAATTTACCAATTTCTAATTCTCATAAGTAGACACCTCAGTTTAAAACATGTCTTTAAAGGAGGAGGGCCAAGATGGCAGACTAGAAGCAGCCTGCACATACCACTCCCAAGGAGAGGATCTAAAGTTGTAAGTAGATCTTAACCTATGGATGGATTGTCTTGAAGAAAGCATCGTGAAGCATAAGAGAAGTAACTGTAGACACTCAAAGTGAGGGAGCGGGAAGCTGAGTGAACCACTTGGCAGCAACAGAAGATACCTAGGGAAGGTGCCCGCATGTCAGGAAGGGTCAGAAGACAGAACCCTGGGGCTCAATGCTCCCCCTATGGATGCTGAAACCTGAGCTGTGAGGAAGCCCCACAACCACAGCCAGGCCAGTGGGCTGATCAGGGAGCTTCTTGGATACAGTGGAGCAGCATTGCTTGGGAGAGCTGGCACAGCAGGGTCCCGTTGGTCTCCAATCCCAGGTTGCTGCAACTGATGCCAATCTGAGCTCTCAGCCCCAGAGTGCCTGGTCTGTGCAAGGGTAGACTCTATTGGGCTCTATTGTAGCCACCTCCCCATTGCCCCTGCTGGGCCAGGGAGGGAGCAGGAAAGACAAGTGCTATTGTCCACCCCATTTTTGGGTGTCATGCACCCTCTGTGCCACCAGGGGATCCAAACAGATCAGGTAATCTTGGCCCCCAGCATGTGCCACCACCATCTAGATAATATCACTGACACCACCATCTGAGTAGCACTGGCTGCTGCCACCAGTCCTGGGCAGAGAAAAGGCCCCAGCCCCTGTGACTCGTCCACAGAACATTACTGTGACCTGTGCCAACATGAGTTGTTGTGGCCCCATATGCCATGCACCTTAGTGGCCTAACATACTCAACACCTTTAGCACAGCCTGGCTGCTGTGGCCCCACCCTTCCAACCTCCCCTGCACACTGCATACCTCCATGGATCTGTCCTCCAACATTGGCCTGCTCTCCTAAGATACCCGCCACCATATGCACCACTTCACCTGGACTTCAGCACAGCAAAAACCCACAGTCCTGGCACCCCAGACTGTCATCTAAATAGCATCAATCAACCAACATTGCCACCATTGTGAGGAGACCCAGGCAGAACAAGCTCCCACGCCACTCTGTGGAGAGGGACATGCCAAGACCTTCACCCAAGCTTCCACTAGCAGCCTGGGAACCAACGCACCACTCTGCACAGAGAGCCCCAGCAGCAGCTTTGCCTGTGATAACTATAGGGGATGCAAGAGAACAGGTGCATTCCAGGCTCTTAATGCATCCACCTCTCTCCTGCTTGGTCAGTCTCTGGAGTAGAACACAAGTGCCCCATCCAGAGGATTCTCATTCTTTGCACTAAGTATGAGAGTTTCCATCAAAGGAAAACATAAGCAACGTAAACTTGTCTGTCTCCAGCTGAGAGAATAGGTTTCAGAAGTGAAGGAACTAGCATAAGTACTCTGGTAATGTGTAAAAATACTGTTTTGGCACCCCCAAATGATCATAATACTTCACCAAAAATGGACCCCAACCTAAAGGAAATTGTTGAAATATCAGACATGAAATTCAGAAAATGGATGGCAAATAAGATGAATAGGATTGATGAGAAAGTTGAAAACCAACAAACACTAAATAACCAAAAAACTTATTTAGGACATGAGAGAAAAATTCTCTAAAAAGATAGAATTCTGGTGTCAGAATTCTACACCAGAATTACATTATAGAAAAGTGTGGCATGAACCCTTAAGCAGATTTCAAGTAAATAGTCTGGTTTGTCTTCTGCTATGGAGCATTATTCTGAGTTCTACTGGACCTCTAGCATTTTTCACAAGTCTCAACTGCCTACCATTGTGTTATTCACTCTCTTTATTCAGAAACTTTCTCTTAGCCTCTATATAAAGCCTATCTTAATCTTCCTTCTGCAACAGTCCTTAAGAAGAGATTTTGACAAATTGTTTTTAAGCAGTCAGATTTTATTCTATACATGTTACAAAATATTACCTGCCAGTGGCTTTGGCTTTTGCAATTTCATTTTCCTTATGGTTTTACTGATAATGTGTGATTTAATCTCCGCTTTTATCATCTACATGACCAGCATTCTCTGGGTACTCTGTCATTGAGGGGAATTTTCAAAAATTGTTTTGGAAACATGAACAACTTCCTGATTGAGCTTTCAATAAAAATTCATTTTGCCTCTTCACACCTATTTTCTTTTTTAATTTTTCATTAAAATCACAGTTCTGTGTTTCACTCAAGAATATTTCCATTTAGCTACTATATAACTCATGTCAAATTCCAATTAGCAGTTAATACAAATTTTTGATTTTCCATATAGTCCAAACATTGTTTATCTGATAGTTATTCACAATTCTAACATTGATTAAATTATGCTTTGCAAGTACTTAGTATTACAAAGCTACACTATATTAATTTGAACATTGATAGTTGATGCCTTGCAATAATTTAGGGCATAAGGAATGTGGACTTTGAAGAAGTGTAAATTCATGAATGCCTGGGTTATAGGCTGATTAACACAGTCTTAAATCCCTAACAGAGTATTACCCCCTCATCCATGGGAAATATGTTCCCAGACACCTAGGGGATGCCTGAAACCACAGATAGAACCAAATCCCTATATACACTATATTTTTTCCTATACTTACATACCTATGATAAAGTTTGATTTATCAATTAGGCACAGTAAGCAATGAACAGTGATAACTTATTGTAAAATAGGACATTTATAACAATATGCCAGTATCACTACTCCTGTGCTTTGGGGCCACTATTAAGTAAAATAAGGATTACTTGAACACAAGCACTGTGATACCTTGACAGTTGATCTGATAACCAAGACGGCTACCATGTGACTAACAGATGGGGGGAGTAGACAGCATGGATATGCTGGACAAAGAGACGATTCATGTCCCAGTGTGTAGTGGAACTGTGCGAAATTTCATTGCACTACTCAGAATGGCACACGATGTAAAACTTATGTTTGTTTATTTCTGGAATGTTTCAATTAATGTTTTTGGACTATTGTCGAACACAGGTTACTGAAATCCCAGAAACTGAAACTGGGGATAATAGGGGATTAATAGGGATAATAGGGGACTAATAATGTTAGGCATTACCCACTTTATGACAATTAATGCTTATAACATCTCTATCCATAGTAGAACATATCCTCTTTACAAATGAAGGAAAAACATGGTAAAGAATTAAAACAATGGGTCGGGCATGGTGGCTCACGCCTGTAATCCTAGCACTCTGGGAGGCCAAGGCGGGTGGATCGCTCGAGGTCAGGAGTTCCAGACCAGAATGAGCAAGAGCGAGACCTCGTCTCTACTAAAAATAGAAAGAAATTATATGGCCAACTAAAAATCTATATAGAAAAAATTAGTTAGGCATAGTGGCGCATGCCTGTAGTCCCAGCTACTTGGAAGGCTGAGGCAGTAGGATTACTTAAGCTGAGGAGTTTGAGGTTGCTTTGAGCTAGGCTGATGCCATGGCACTCACTCTAGCCTGGGCAACAAAGCAAGACTCTGTCTCAAAAAAAAAAAAAAATAGAATTAAAACAATGAGTTTAAGATCACTTACTCCCGTAATAAATGTAATTTTCCCAATTTGATCCTTAGGGCATGATGCTCCAAAACCTATTATCTTTCCGTTACATTGGACATCTTCACACAAAATTGGAGTATATAAAATTCATAGAAAAGTTGTATCTTATAATCTAGCTACACAAACAGTAAGTAAACCATACTTGGCTTATGGTTGTCAATAATGATTTATGTGACCTTCAGTAATTTCTTTCTTAGTCCTAGTTTCCAAATATAGAAAATGAGGATCTGGCTCAAATAACCTGGTTTATAAGCCATCTAAATAATGATTAGTTATCAGTGAAACTAAATGTTTAAATATAATTAAAGACTAAATTAAAACTTCCAGTTTAAGAACAATTATTCTACCAATGTTTTTATTCTTTGTTTCTTTATTTTTATTTCATTATTTTCTACTTTACTCTCCTGTGCCACCAACTTCCGAGCACTATAATGCTTCTCTGTCATCATTTTTGACTTCCAGTCAGAGAGCATTGTCCTTAAAACTCATTGTTATCTTTATATGATGAGAAATTGAAGTTTTAATTTACTTAAATGTTGATTTCAATGTGTGTTGATAGAGGTCCAAAGTTCCTCCATTACAGGAATCAATCAAAGATTAAATAATGTCACTGAGAGATCTACCATTCAATAAATCACAGCAGTCACATGTTACTGGATATCCCTTAAATCTTTTTTGGAGTTAAATACAGTTATACCACTTAAAGAAACTTCCTGTTTGCTTCACAATGCACACAGAGCTTAAAAGATTTTGAAGGTAAATGTATTCTTCACAAAGAAATTTTTAGTTCTTGATATGAAGAAAATATTTTTCCTTAGCATATAGAGAACTGTTAACTTCATCAAATATATGCCTATTTATGACAATTTATCTTGAAATGAATTAAATTTAGATTGCATGGCCCCACAGTTTTTTTTAAAAATGCATATTTAAAGTCTACATATATCTCATGACTTAAACACTAACTTTGTAATTATTATTGACCGGAATAAAATCAGGTACTTGATTTTTTGTTTAATCTTTAAACATTTATATATATGCATCTATTTAAAAATATAGTGATTATATTAAGCTTTGATTAACTAACAGACATTTATTTTGTGTGTCCCTTGCTATTGTTGTGAACATGTTAACCTCTTGCAAATTAGCTGAGCTGCTTAAGAATTATATAAATAAATGTTAGTATTGATTGTACAAACCAGGGCATTTATTTTCTCCTCACTAATGATATACAATGATACAGAGAGAAACCCCATCTTAGAAACCTAACTCAGTTTTGCTTTAAAAAAATTCATAGCTGAATTTCTTTGAGCTCTGTTACTATGGAAATTTACCTATTTTAAAAGTCCATATCATGGTAAAGACAGCTCTTTATCACATTGCCTATGGAAATAAAAGCAGAATTAGTAGTATTTTGTAATATCAGGTACAAACAAGCCAACCACATTACCATTCTATCATCCAGTATTGAATGGATTAATGCATGTTACTTTTCCAAAATTGTCTTCACTTCTCAATACTATAAATGTACATTTGGGTAATACTATGGAGTGTTTTCATATATACTACATTTAAAATACCAGAAAATAAATATGGAAAATGGTATTAAAATGGCATCTAAAAATACCTAAGAGGAGTAGACACAGATTATGTTCTTTGAATACATATACTTTTACTGATGTAGATTAACCTCATTCAGAGGGATTCTGATGTACATTCCAGGCATTGGGGTATTAGCAGGAGACTCGTGTTTGGCTTATTAGTTTGTGGGCATACGTGTGTGTGTGTGTGTGTGTGCGCGCGCGCGCGTGCATATGTGTGTGTCTGTGTCTGTGTTTGAAGAAATAATCCTCTATCAATTTTCATTGCTACTTAAGAGGTCAAACTTTCGTGCATCAGAGTCAACAGATATTTATGAAGTACTGACAATCCCTATGAAAGCATTTGAAATAAAATAGTAAAAGAAAAACAAACACAATCAAATCTTCTTTTCCTGAAGCTTACTATCAAGACAAAGCAGTGAGGAGGCATGGGAAACTGCTGATAAACAGAAAGAGAATATATATGTGTGTGTGTGTGTGTGTGTGTGTGTATAGTGTGTGTATATATATATATATATATATATTTCCATAGTATGTAGAATGTAAAACATGTTACAATGAAAATAAAGTGAAATAGAGAGTGTTGTAAGAAGGGAGATACTACTTTTAACTTTAAGTAAAAGCCTCATGTTGTTAAAGATGCATTTCATAGGACTGTGTAGGAAAAGAAAATCCAGATGAAAGAAAGAACTAGTGCAAAAGCCCTAAAATATTCAGGGAACAACCAGAATTATGTGACTAAAATGCATTGAGGGAAAGAAAGTGTGAAAAAGTGAGTCCAGAGAGGTAACTAGAACAAAATTATATAGGTCCTTGTAGCCTTTACTGTGAATAAGGGGGGAAGCAGAGCAGGCAAACTCTGGAAAATATCTTGGGGTTTGAGTAAGGACCAATGATGTTATTAGAAAGGTCCATAAGAAGGTGGTTATATAATATATCAGGTAGAAAGCAATAGAGAATGGAGTCATAGTGGTAGCTTGAAGATGGAGAGAATTTGTCAGGTTCTCAATACATTACTAAGGTTGAACCAAATGGATTTTCTAACCAATTGAATGGGAGTATGAAAAAGGCACAGCCAAAAAAGACTCAAAGATTTTGATCCTGTGCACAAGGAAGAATGGAGTTACTATTTAAACAAACAGGTAGATTGCAGAAGAAAGAGTTTTATGGGGAAGGATCAAAAATTCAGTTGTGATGTATTAAGTTTGAGATCTTTATTGGTTTAGAGGTGTAAGGCAGGCATTTGGATATTTTCTCTGCTATTTTTTAAGTTAATAGACTTTATTTTTTTAGGAGCAATTTTATGTTAAAAAAAAAATTAGCAGAAACTAGAGAAAGTTCATATAGACACCTTTTCTTCCTGGACACAGTTTTTCTTTTTATCAACATTTTGCATTAGTATGGTACATTTATTACATTTTATCAACCAATATTGATGCATTATTATTAACTTAAGTACATAGTTTATATTAGGGACTGCCCTTTGTGCTGTACAGTTTGATAAGTGCATCCTGTCATGTATTTCCCTATGCTAGTCCATTTA
This sequence comes from Eulemur rufifrons, assembly GCF_041146395.1. Classification (NCBI taxonomy): domain Eukaryota; kingdom Metazoa; phylum Chordata; class Mammalia; order Primates; family Lemuridae; genus Eulemur; species Eulemur rufifrons. The sequence goes on from NC_090986.1 coordinate 36,412,506, forward strand.
GGGCTGCTATAAAAAAATAACTCGGACTGGGTAATTTATAAAGAAAAGAGATTTATTAGACTCAGGGTTCTGTAGGCTGTACAAGAAGCATTGCATCAGCATCTGCTTCTGGTGAGGGCTTCAGGAGCTTCCAATCAAGGTAGAAGGTGAGCGGGATGCAGGAGTGTCACATGGCGAGAGAGGGAGCAAGAGAGGGAGGAGGTGGTGCCAGTCTCCTTTAAACAAATCTTCTTTAAATAACAGCTGTCTTGTCTGAACTAATAAAGGGAGAACTCATTCATTATCACAAGGAGGGTTCATGAGGGACATGTCCCTATGACCCCAAACACCTTCCACCAGGCCATACCTCCACCACTGAGGATCAATTTTCAACAAGAGATTTGGAGGGGACAAGCATCCAAACCGTATCACTGTCCTTACAATATCTTACAGAATAGTTGCATTGACCTAACAATCCTCTGTGCTTCACCTATTCAACCCTTCATCCCTCTCTTACTCTAAGCCTGTGGCAAACCCTGAGCATTTTAATGTCTTCTATAGTTTTGTCTTTTCTAAAAGAGAATCATACAATACGTAGCCTTTCATCCTAGTTTCTTTCACTTAACAACATGAATTTCAGGTTCCTCCAGGTCTTTTTGTGGCTTGGTAGCTCATCTCTTTTTTATCACCGAATAATACTGCAATTTAACCACTTATTTACTGGACATCTTTGTTGCTTCCAACTTTTGGCAATTAATGAACAAAGCTGTTGTATACATTTGTGTGAAGAATTTTGTGTGAATATAAATTTTCAACTTGTTTGGGTAATACCTAGATACACAACTGTAAATAATTGTATGTGCTATACTTTTACATGACTGGCAGTGCAGTAGGTTTGTTTACATCAGTATCACCACAAACATGTTAGTAATTTTTTGTGCTATAACTTTATGATGGCTACCACTAGCCAATAGAAAGTTTTTTGTTCCATTATAATATTATGGTATCACTGTTCTATATGCAGTTTGTTATAATGTTGTTATGTGGTATATGACTGTATGTACTAATTTTATGCCTATTAAATTTGTCAATTATTTTTTTTACCTTTTTAAATTTTTTTTACTTTTTTATTTATTCAGGATATTATGGGGCTACAAACATTTTGGTTATATGTAATGCTGTTTGCCCAACCCAAGCCAGGGCTACAAGCATGTATCATTGAGAGAGATATGTCTAAGTGTTCAACAATAATAGTGAATTTGTCAATTTCTCCTTGCAGTTGTATCAGTTTTTGTCTCATATATGTTGATATTCTATTATTAGGTGTATATCTATGAACGATTATTATGTCTGTTTAGAGAATTGACCCGTTATCATTGTGTAATGTCCATTTTTGATCCTTGACAATTTTCTTCATTCTTGTTCTTGTTCTTGTTCTTTGGCTGAAATTAATATAACTACTCCAGCTTTTTTTTTTTTTTATTACTGTTATCACGGTATACCTTTCTTAATTTCTTTAATTTTAATCTCTCTGTGTCTTTATATTAATATTTAAAATGAGACTTTTAGAGATAACATGTATTTAATATGTTTTTAAAACATATGTCTTTAATTGATGTAGTTAGATCATGTAAAGTGATTATTGATGTAGTTGCTTTAATATCCACCAGATTTGTATATTCTACTCACAGTTTTCTTGGTTTTAAATTTTTCTACCATTTTCTGCTTTTCATACTTTATTTGAGCATATGATATGATTCTATTTTCTCTCCTGTCTTATATTATTTTTCTTTTTCAAAATTTTTTAGTGTTTTTCTTTGAGTTTGCACAATACAGTTGCAACTAATCTAAGTCCACCTTCAAATAGCAGCATACTGTTTCACAGGTAACCAGGCACCTTTTAGCAGAGTATCCCAATTCCTCACTCCCATCCTTATAACACTGTCAATCATTTCATTTATCTATATGCTATAATTACTGAACACAGTATTACTAACATTGTTTTGAATAAGTGATTATGTGTTAGATAAATTAAGAATAAAAATAAAATATTATATTTTACCTTTATGCATTTTACTCTCATTTCTTTATGTAGATATGAGTTTTTGAACTATACATACTTCCTTCTCTCTGAAGAACATTTATGACTTTTTAAAATGACTGTTAAAAATTCCCTTAATTTTGGTTTGTCTGAGAAAGACTTTATATTTTCTTCTTTTTAAAAGATAATACTCATTTTGTTCTTCTATAGGCAAGATTTTTTTTTTTCATGTGGCTTTTCTTGGTTTTTGATTTTCTACAATTTGAATTGATGTGGTATGCCTGGGTATAGGGTTTTTTGATATTTTTCTTGTTTTGTGTTCTCTGGCTTCTTAGATCTTTGGTGTAGTGTCCATCATTTGTTTTGAGGAACTCTTAGCCATTATCACTTAACGTATTTCTTCTTGTCCTTTTTTCCTTTCTTCTCTTGTAGAATCTGCACAGTTATTGGATATTATTTTCCACATATTTATATTATTTTTCTCTTTACATTTCTGTTTTGAAAGTTTGTATTGATATGTCTTCAATCTTACTGATTATTTCCTCAGATATCACTGATGATCCCATTAAAAACATTCTTCTTTTCTGGTACAGTGTTTTTTATTTCTAGCATTTTCTTTTGATTTTTTCTTAAAATTTCCATTGATTTCCTTGTATCATTCATATATTGTTACATGTTTTCAATATTTCTCTTTAGATTTTTAGCATATTACTCATACTTGTTTTAAATTCCTAGTCTTACAATTCTAAAATTTCCCCGTATCTGAGGCTCGTTTTGTCTCTGTTTTTGTTGTTGTCATTCTTTTTGTTTTTAACAATGCCTTACAAATTTTTGTTGAAAGCTGGACATGATGTTTTGGCAAATGAAATGAAGGTAAAGAGGTATTCATGTTAGGTTTTATGTCTACCTGGCTAGGAGTTAAGCTGTGTTTATATTTGTTGGAGCTGAAGATGTCAGAGACTAAAATTTCATCTAACTCCTTGTTATAATACCCCTCGTTGTCTTTAGAGTTTCCTAAAAACTTCTTAGAAGACTTACAACTATTTTAGTTGTAATCTGCTATTATTAGATAGAAGCCTGATGGATTTGTTGGCAATATGTGGATAGAGAAAATTTTCTATGATACTATGGTTGGTTGTCAGTGTTTTAGCAAGATTTTAACCCTGGTCTGTGACCTTCACATATCCTTCTCAGATAGAGGAGGCTGAAGTTCGTCATTTCCTTTCCTCTCCTCCACATTGAAAGATACAGGGGACTGGAGTTGGATATATTGTTTGCTCCTATGTCTGTTAGGCTATAGTAAATCCCAAGTCCATTAAAAATATATCTATATATATATACAGTTATATAGATATCTAAATAACCTCTTATTTGATAAAATAATTTCTCTTGAAAGCACGTAATTGTTAAAAAAGAACAGATGCTTCTGGGCTTATTTCAAGTTGGTTACTTTTTCCCTTCCCACTCCTGTTAAAATGCAATGCCATGATGATTTTAAATTTTGTTTGGAATAAATTGAAAAAGAAATGGGAGGAGAGTAATTGAAAACAGGAAATGATGTTTAGCTTTCTTATACCTTTTTTCACAACCAAGCATGTCTCAGGAGGAATGATATAGTAGTACCAATTTGAATGCATGGAACAGTATGAGTTCATTTTTCTGCTGGGAAAAAATATATGTGATTACTGTAGATTAGGTTCCCCCCAAACTGTGCCCTATATTAACACATCCAGTATGTTTACATGATTTATTTGAAAGTCTTCTTAAAGAAAACTGGCAAAAGTGTGGGAATGTGGTACCCAGAAGGCAAGGAGGCTAAATAGGAATATAGCATCTCTAAAAATGTCCCACAGAGGGTCACTGCAGTTCAATACTGCAGAGGAATTGTGGGGACAATTGATGCACTGACTCCAGGATCTCCATATTTCAAAAATTATAAGAATCAGTGTCATATAATGAGTGAGCTAGAAAATAGTGAGGGTTGGAGAATGGGATGTTTGAAATTCAGAATATTGAGATGTCCCTGTTATTATAATGTCAAGGTCTAAGGTAAAATAGAACAACCGATTATATACATTATAGACATTTATAAGAACATTATAAGGAGAGAGAAATGTCCACACAATCGTAACAGATGTACAAATAGTATGGGAGAAAAACTAATCACATATGACAGGGTTGCATAGAATGCAATGTTTTCCAAAGCAGATCATGATCCAGTCAGCACAAGAGAATGAAGGAAACATTCGATAAAGAGGTTATGGACTCTGGTGATTTTACTGAAGATTATGTTGAAGAGGGCACTGTGGAACAGTTTCAATGGCTGAGGGTGGTGAGAAATGGAATCAGAAAAGGATTAGAATCTGGGAACTAAAGGATGAGCTTAAAGTCTGGGGCTTCTTGAGTAGCACTACAAACAGATATCTCAGCCATAATATGATTTGTGGCATAAAAATAGAGTGGAGTTCAGAGGGAGATTAAAAGAAAATGAAAGCATGACCTGGAGAATAAAATTTTAAATTAATCCCTGCATTATTGTGAAAGAAGTTACATTGATTAACACATGCAATCACCTACAAAAAAAAAATTGTTTATTGCCAATTCTCTAAGAAAGTAAGTTCCTTTTATTTTATCCATGTTTGAAGAGAAGGGAGTAAAGCACTACTATTAAGTTTTAAACCACTTCTAAGCTGTTTATTATTTACTGTGAGTCCAGAAATAAACTTAATAAACCTGAATGCTGATTATGAAGGTAAAGTTATTTTTAGAATTTAGTAGATTTCTTATTTCATTGCATTTTATTAACATTCTTTTGGAGTCATTCTAATGTAGAATAAAGTAAATCATTCATTGATTTTAATTGATTACAAATGATGTATTTTGTCTTAAGTACATAATTTATCAGCTTTCATAATGGTTAATATTTCCAAAGCTATTTATTTTATGGGGAAGGAGTAAATAAATCATTCACAAAGATGCCCTTGTTAAATAAAAACCTAGAAACCAAATACATTTGCATAACATTTAATCTATAGCAAAACAAATTGCTAAGATTTAGAATGTAATTTCAAATAAATTACATACTATATTAAATTTTACAATTAGAGACTCACTAATAAAGTGATCCATTGGTTAAATTGTGTATATTTTGAGTAAGATATCACTTGACATCATAACTCATGTATTACTAATTTCAAACTCTCACTTGGCTAAAAATATTATGATAAATCTCAAGCATTTCTTATTTTAATAAAAACTGTCAAATTAGGATAGTAACAATTTTGGAAATGAATTTTTTACAATTTTAGTTCATTAAGACGTTAATAAATTCATTCTGTGGATCATACTATTTTTGACAGTTGTGTATTTTTTCAGGACTTTGGCTTTTGGTAAGTTATTTGATATAAATTGTAAGTATCATTGTCAAGAAATATTCATTTTCATTTGTTCTCTATATTTCCTACAAACTTAATTGCAAAACTTGGGTCATGCAAAGGTTTTGTATTAAATTACAAAGAACTTTGATCTTATTAATAGAAAACATGGTGTAATATAAGGTCAGAATGTGATATTAATTATCAAAACATCTTCCAATTTTCATTTTCACTCAATAATTGTTTATAAAAATAATATATAAATTGATGCATGTGTGCATTTAATTTTATCTCATCCTTATGTGCACATAGAATTATATCATTGGCTCAGATGATTCTCTTCTTTACATAACACTCTTATCTATTAACATTAATGGAAACTATTTTAAGTAAATGCATGGAAATCTCTTTGATATTTCAATACCAAATGAGCAATGATTCACCCTGCCTTTGTTTGGTATGAACTAATTGGGAGAACTGAAAGATTCACCAAACAGGCAAAACTAGAATTGTTTTGATTAAGTGCAGTTACTAACCATTTGTCAATCTGGGCCTGAAGCTATATGATCAAACAGACTAAATTGTAATCCACAGATTTCTGTTTTGTTTCAGTTTATAATCCCTGTGCTATTTGTTATCTTACATTTAACACACCACAAGGATGAAAAAGAATATAGCAACAACTTTTACTTACTCTTCTTAATACTAAGAAATATCACTAGAAAAGGTCAATTGCTCACCAGCAGAAATTAGGTAACCAGTCAAAGCAAAGCAATATCTCACTCACCTTGTCCTATTAATATCTTGTTGTATTATAATTTATCAAAAAGAAACAGTTTCTGTTACAGTTAGTGGATATGATTCATTTTATAAAGAATAATTAATAAGCTTTACTAATGATTTCTTATTACTATAAACATATCAAGTGAATAGATTAATGCAAACACAAAATTTGAAAATTTAAAAGGTATAATCATTTTTAACTAATAAAAAAATTGACAAAGAAGAAAATATTTGAAAAGATTCAAAAATATATATATCTGCAACTCAGCAAAAGAAAATGATACTGAATAACAAAATATAATTAAGTTACTATTAATAATAACATTTCCATTTTCTTAAGAAAAAAATCTACAAAGTAGTATATATTTGCAGTTCAGTTTTTACCTGTTTAAATTTTGAAAAATTTCTGGATTCCTTGATAGCTATTATTTTTTTAAACAAAACTGCAGGTTTTCATTACTTTCTTCTTATATTAGGGTATGGTGTGGAAAAATATTTTAAAATATTCCACCAAATTGAATGACCTAGTAACAAGACTCTCCAATTTTTGAAATAAAAACAATAAAAATATGCTGAGTTAACTTTTTGGTATATTATGGTTGATGATCTAGAAATTCATGAATTAATAAACCCAGTAAGTCAAATTTTGAGTTTGATAAAAATTTTGAGGAAAAGAAAAAATATATTTAACTTACTTATGTTGTCAGTCATATCTTCTTCTCAAAATTATAGGAAAAATAAATTATGCATGAGATAAAAATGAAGTATATATTTTAAATTTTAACATATTTTTCACTTAACTTTTTTCCCTAATATATTTTAACATGATAAAATCCTCCCACTCACCAGTAATCATGGAAAAACAAGGGTTGCCAAATACGATAAACTCTTTTATTTATTCACCTGATAAAAATTAAAGAGGTCAATAACACCTATTGATGACTTAGATGGATTATCTCATAGAAGTGTGCTAGGAGTGAAATAGTACACTGTTTTTTTGAAAAAAATATTGGCAGCATATCCACTTTTAGAAATCTATCTTACCAAATTAGAATAGGGAATTCTTCTCCAGTATTATCAGTAAGAGCAAAATCTAAGGATCATGCCTCAAATAGAATAATTAAATAAATTTGTGTTACACCCATCCTGTAGAATATTGTGAAAATTTACAAAACATTTGTAATATAGAACTGTAAAAGTTCACTTAGAAAGATTTTCAATTGGCATTGTTGAGAGAAAATCTTGATGAAGAAAAAAAGTATAAAATATCACACTATACACAAAAGTCATGTTGAAATGGATAATAGATCTACATGTAAGATTTAAAATGATAAAATTTCTAAAAATAAAAAGTGGAAATCTATGTGCTCTTGGGTTATGCAAAGATTTCTTTGATATTAAAAAAAAGCAAGTTCAATTAAAAAAATGATAAATTGAATCAACATCAAAAGTTTTTTCCCTTTGAATGACAACACTATAAATATTAAAAGACTACCCACAGACATGGAAGTAATATTTGCAAATCAAACATCCAATAAATTACTTTTAATACAAATGTATGAAAAATCTAAAATTCAATAATAGTATAAAGAACTGATTTTTAAAAAATGATCAAAATTTGGAGTAGATGCTTCACCAAAAAATGACATACATATGGTAAATAGGCAGACTAAAATATGTTCAACATCCTTGATTTTATAAAAATGCAAATGAAGTAACACTACATACCTACCAGAATGTCTATGTTGAAAACAAGTCTGATAATATCAAGTGTTAGGGAGGACATGGAAAAATCTATTACCCTCCTTCATCATGGTAAAAATGTAAAATGACACAGCCACTGTAGGAAAAATGTTTGGCATTTTTGGAAAAAGCTAAATATAAATCCCAGAAATCGGAGTACTAAGTACCTACACAAAAAGAATAAAAACATTGGTCCACACAAACATTTATATATGAGTGCACTTGTATTATTGCATTATTCATGATATCCCAAAAGTTGAAACAATGAAAATGTCCATCAAATGGTGAATAGGTTTTTTAAAATGTATATCCATACAATGAAATATTATTTAACAATAAAAGGAAATGAATGACTAAAGATGGATGATATCTCAAAATATATGTATGAAGGCATTTAGTTTTAAAATTCTAGAAAAGACAAAACTAAAGAGATAGAAAGAAGTTCAGCAATTCCCTGGAGCAAGAAATGAGCAGCGTATTGACTGCAAATAGGCATATAGACAGATATATGGAAATTTTGTGGGATGACAGAATTTTTCTAAGCCTGGATTTTGATGATGATTACCCAAGTACATATTTACTAAAACTTATATAAATATATTGTTTAAAAAAGAAATTTTATAATCTTCAAGTTATGCCTCAATAAATTTGTTGAAAAAAATGAGAGCATAATATGATGTATAACTTTATCTGCCTGACCTTTTGTACATTTCAGAAACTTTTAAACTCCTGAGAACTACGTGTAAGGGACAGTTTATCAGATCGTCTAGTTGAGCTAATAGCACCACTGGCGTACTAAACTGACTCTAATTAATAGTGCCACCACAATCTGCATTCTTCATCGTGTACACAGAGATTTTATACAGTGTTTCATACCTAAAGCTTTTACAATTATTTTTATATATCTATGACTCTAAGCAAAATATGTCATTTATACCAGCTGATTATTCTTTCTTTCTCTGTCTTTCCCTCTCCATGGTGGTTTTCCTGCTCTTATTCTACTCTAACCAAGTATGAGCAATAACAGGTAGAATAATTCCCTGAGAGCAACTATCATATCAACTATTTTTCTACTCAGCTATAATTAAAATAAACATAATCAGAATATAAAAAAAATCATTCTGAAACCTATCCAAGATTCTTCACCAATTCTGAATTACAGATTTGTCCTTTGATATCCGTGTTCAAGCATTTTCTATTCCATTTGCACATTCTGCGAAACTCTAGTGGATGATTACTGTAACATTTCCTCCAGTCTAAAACCACACACACATAAACAAATATACAAACAGAGAGAATATTTTCCTCTTTGACAAAGATGTATTCTGATTAATGCGGACATCTATCACGCTGTGGTCTGTCCTCTCCAGGGAACAAAACACTGAACTAAAACAGATGTCCTGATGAATATGAGTCTACAAATATAAAAGAATTAGGTAACCTGCAGTGCAGAGCAACCAGCACTTATATATATTGAAGTCCTTAATTGCAGTGTGAAAAAGCATTTGCAAATAAATGCATACATAAAGTATAAGTACTGAGAATTGTGAGTAATTGTAGATATCATGTTATGTGTGAAAGAAGTCACTAATCATATATAGCTGATTGTTGCCATGTAGAAATGTATACCAGATCTTCAAATTATTTAAGAAAACGTGGAAACCTTCATGTTTCAATCCAAAATGTGTTAATTTTAAATATTGGCTTATTTATTTTAAATTTATACAAGCTAAATGCTTCAAATCTTTTCCAATAAGCTTGGCCTTTGGGGACTTACTTGCAGTATTTGATAAATTCACACTTAGACCCAATATTTCTTTCTTCCAATAGTACACACACACAGATATATACATGCATATGTACACATTGTTTCAATAATAGTAGTAAGCAATGATGTTCAAGGTTTGTTTTTAAGTGCCTAGACATCTTTTTTCATGAATATCTTAAGTTTTTCAAAGTAATAAACATGTAACAAAGTTTCCAAAGACTACTTTACTGTAAACCCTGGATCAACTGCCTCAGATAATATAATCTCAGCTATTTTGTAAAAGAGTATTAAACTTTTTTAAATTATTTGTTACTGTTTTCCCCATTTTAGAAACAACTTTGAATTCCTACAGAAATATTTCTACACAGAATTTTTAAAATACCACATGTGAACTATTGTCAAAGATATCCAACACTCATTTATAATATAATCATATAAATCTAATCATTTAATTGGAACATTTAGTTTGTGGCAATGCATTTTCTCCAAAATTATAGTTCTGAACTCAACAATATATCCCAAGTAACTACATTGTATTTTGCAACATAAGAAAAGCCACCATGACATCTGTCTAAAACTCTTGTATATTTCCTAGTGCATCTTTGAAACAGTAGTTAGCTTTCATCACCATATTCATGACTAACTTCTAGCATGATGATTACGTAGTAGAGCAATTGTGCTCTGAATTATTTAGGAATTACACACACAAATGAAACTGCAGTGGCCTAGTCAAGGAAGGCTTATTTTCATCATACAATGAGAAGTCCATTGAAAGTTTTGGAGTCTGTACCATGATGCCATTACTATCTTATCTGCCTCTCTCTCCCTCCCTTCCTTCCTTCCTTCCTGCCTTCCTTCCTGCCTTTTCTGCTTTTCTCCCTCCCTTCTTTCTTTCTTTTGCTCTTTCCTTCCTTTCCTCCTTCCTCTGTCTCCCTTTCTCTCCTATCCTCCGTGTAGGTCTTTATCTTCAGTTGCCTCAAGGCCTAGAGACATCTGATATATCTCTAAGTTCTTATTTGTGTTTTGTATCAGAAGAATTAATAGGCAAGAAACAAGGAAGTGAATATTCTGTCACCAAAGTCAAACCATCTAGAAATACCCAGTGGACTTGTGCTTATTTCTCACTGGCTATTCTGAGAAACATGGCCATACCTATCTCCAGGAATCTAGGAAATTTAGTCTTTTTAACTCGAATACATCCCCTGCCCCAAATGACAATAATATGATATTTCTGTGAGTAAGAAAAAAGAGCAGAATAAATATTGGATGGCAACTATATGTCTATCTATGTCCCAAATCCTAGATTATGACACCAAATACTAACTTTCATAAAAATTAGCACTCTTCAAATTTCTAGTAGCTCTTCTGGTGACTTACCACCCTCAGAAATGAATATTTCTAACAGCATAGCCTAGGATCATAAGACTTAGAAATAAAAAAACATCAAATGCTATACTGAGAATAGACATTACCAATTCCACAACTTAATTCCAGGACCTGTGTATATGAGCCCTAAGTAACACAATGACTTTTATAATGTTTGATTTCAGATGCATGCTGCATCTTGCAAGGTAATGCCACCCCAGTGAAGAGTTTCTTAGCAGAGTCTTCAAAAGTGTGATCAAATTTATATCAGGATTGCTATTTCTGTGTTATTGGCTACATTGAAAGGTACAAGAAAATCAGATATCTATAATCTCATTATTACACCTCCTTTCTGTGAAATGAGATGTTTGGTCATAGATAATGTTGTGCAGGATGCTGTGCTAATAGGTAATTCTAATGTTCAGATGGTCCTAATGGCAGAGACATCATCTTTTGGGTCTTCCTCATTTTGGTCATTAATGTCCTTACTTTGCCTTGTGACTCAGTAAATCAGATAAAATATACTACCTAATAGGCAGCACAGGATGCATGATCACTTAATCTTCCATTATTGCTTTATCAAACTGTATTAAGGCCCTGTTGGAACACAGTATTTATTTTTTTCGCAGAGATTATTTCTCTACTGCAGAGGTCATGATGACTTTGCTTCAAAATGCTAAGACATATGTAGCAGGAAGCTTCTAAGATGTCCATGAATGATTTATGTTCCCTGGGAATCCCATTGACTAATCCTAACCCACTTGAATATGGGTTAGATCTTGTCACTCATTTCTAGTAAATACAGTGTAGTGAGTCATGGGAGATAATATTTGAAACTAGGTGACAATGAGAGGTTGACCTCCATCTTGTGTGCTCTCTTTCACTTGTATGCTCTCATGTGTTGAAGAGGGAAGTTATCTTCCATGCTGACAGCTGCCCTATCAAGTGACCCACAGGCCAAGGTAGGCCCCTGTCTAACAACTAATTAGGAACTGAGGTCTTCATTCCAAAAGCCCAGAAGGAACTGAATGCTGGCAACAGCAATGGGAATGAACCTTCTTTGAGTTGAGCTTTCAGATGAGACCCCAGCCTTGGAGCCCTGTGAGAGATCTGCAAGTATAGGTACCCAGCAAATCTATAGCTAGAATTCTGACCCACAAAAGCTATGACATAATAAGTGTTTGTTCAAACTACAAAGATGTGAGGTAATTTTTATGTAACAATAGATAACAAATACAATTTCTGAACTTCAAATCTCCTGCTGGAGATTGCTGAAAATATCACAGGATACTTTGTCTACCAAAAACTTTTAGTTGAATCAAATCCATTGGATCAGAAGGCTCAAAGAGCAAAGTGGCTTATACTGTAGCCTGGACCTGATATAGAGACATTTTATGCTTTGGGCCTCCATCAAATTTTAAACATCTAAATAACTCAATAATAGATCATATTAGTATATACAAGATAAATATGTTATGCATCTTAAAGGCAAAGAAGCTTAACAATTGCTGTGCATCTTTCTTCGTGGTATGATACGCAAGGTTCAGCAATGTGTATAATATTGCTTCTGGAACATCATGATATGCTGATGATGACTGGTTCCTAAAACTTCACCAAATTACAGACCTCCTAAATTTCCATGGGTTTATTTCCCAATTTCTGGTTCACTAAGGTGAACCACTAAGGTATTTCCATTAAGGTGTCTTGCCTAATGACAACTTCGTCATTGCCAGTTAATATTAGCTAATTAACATGATATCCAATTAACATGATGGGATAATTTTAGTTCACCATTGTACAGATCTGCACAATGATAATATGAACATGATTCCTGTGAACTGTATGAGGACAGAGAGCGGGAGAGCTGATAGTCCTGATTTAAGTGAATAAAAATATACTGTTCTCTCTCTCATATAAAAGTCAATTCATTTTGATCTTCCTTAATGATGAGTATAGAAATGAAAATATTGGCCAAATGAATACCAATATATCAAGTGCAGAGATTTGTTGAATTGCTCCAGTAAATGTACTACACCATTCACAGAAGCTGAATTTGAGACTGCAACATGATTGAGCTCATAATAGTATGCAGTTATCTGCTACAACACAGCTAGATTTACAGAGGCCAGACAAATAAATTTAACAGGGTGAGAGAGGACAATAAACTTTGCAAACTTCACATGTTTGTTGATAACATTTACCTCTGCAATTTTTTCCATAGTGCACCACTGATTTTCATTTACTACCATGATGTAATTAATCAGTTAATAGTCTTAAGGGTTTTCACCTGGTCTTCCTACTACACTAGCCTTTTTCTGTAGATCAGGAACAGATGCTAGCATTCTATCTGCTGGAAACAATATCTGTCCAACTATTTATTAATTGACCAGCACAATTAACACAAATACCTTTACACACCCTCTGAAAGCTTCATTTATCTTCTGATATTCATAAGTTCACACTCTTATTTGGGTCTTAATGACGTTTTGCATCACTAGGCATTCAGTGTTAGCTCAGATTTCTTATCTAACAGTTGGAGTCCTTAAAAAGTCAGTACATCTCCTTTTCCAAGTATATGTTATAATATCACCCTTGGAAGAGCATTGGCAGTCTCTTTGAAAGGAATTGCAAAAGTAACTAATGCAGGACTTTAGGTGGAGTTGCAGAGTCTTTCCTTAAGGTGAAATTTATCCTACAAACATTGAACTCTGGGACTGTGAATGAGTTCTTGTCTGGGAAATAAGTGAACTATGAATTTCCATTGTGATGGCTAATATCAAATATCTGCTTCTTAGCTATCAAGTTTTGCAGTTACATAAATTTAGTAGTATTTTGTTTGTATTCTATTTATGATGCCTCTGGGAAACGATGATCTATTATTAGGTCATTAAATATGAAATGTCTGATTTTGAATCAAAAGTGTAGTTTATTATATCTCAAATGAGAAGCAGTACAATTAATCAAAGTGTGCATCTAAACTATCGGCACGGTTTTGCCATCTTAAGAGTAGCTTGTTTATGCCAGTAGCAAAGAAGCCTGGAGTGCTATGGTGATGAAATTGTAAGAGGCATTTTCTACAGCTTGTTGAGAATTGAATATTTTTCTTTCTAAGAAGTGGTCTAAAGCCTGGAAGAAGTGGTAGTCAGTTGGTGCAAGGTATGGTGAACATGGTGAATGACAGAGTTTCCAAGTCCAGCTTGTGTAGTTTGAAGCAGTGTTGTTTGTGTGGCATGTGGTTGAGTATTGTCTTCAAGAGGATTGACCTGTCTCTGTCTCTATTGACCAAGCTTGTCTGCTTAAGCACAAGCATCCTCATCATTTTTGCCAATTGGTTGCAGAAGACATCTGCTATAATTGATTGACCAGGTTTCATTAAGCTGTAGTGGCTAATACCAGTGCTGGACCAAAAAAAGAGACACTATTAGCTTTTTTTGATGAATATTTGGTTTGGGACTGTGTTTCAGCACTTCATCATTGACAAACCATTATGCCAAATGCTTGTGATTATCAAAGAGAATCCATTTTTCTGTTATAAACATTCTACTGCAGATGCCTTCTTTATAGAATGTCTTTTTTTTTTTCCTTTGGATAGATACCCAATAATGGGATTACTGGATCAAATGGTAGTCCTACTTTTAGCACTTTGAGACATGGAATGTCAGGCAGGTAGGAAGGGCCAGGAGAGGATGGGTATATTCACACCTAATAGGTGTGGTGTGCACCATCTCGGGGATGAACATGCTTGAAGCTTTGACTTGGGTGAGGCAAAGGCAATGTAACCTAAGCATTTGTACCCCGATAATATGCTGAATAAATAAATGAATAAATAAATAAATAAATAAATAAAATAATTCTTCATCACATGTAACAATGCAGTGTAGAAATAGTTCACCTTTATGCTGTGACAGCAAAGAAAGGCAAGCTTCAAGATGAGTTCTCTTTTGGAACCCATGTATCCAGCTTCTTTACCTTGCCCATTTATTTCAAATGGTCCAATATTATTGGAATAGTAAGGTCAAACCTTGTTGATAATTTGCACGTAGGTTCAGATGGATTTGCTTCCACTACAGCTTTGAGCTCATCATTATCCACCTTGGTCTCAGGTCACCCAGGTGGCTCATTTTCAAGATTAAAATCACCAGAATGAAACTTCCCAAACCATCGACATACTGTGCATTCATTAGCCACATTCTTTCCAAACACTTTGTTGAAATTTTGAGCTGTCTGTGCTGCATTGATTCCACAAGGGAATTCATATTTGAAAATAACACAAATTATTGACTTATCCATGGTTTTACAAAAATTACTCTAAAAAATTTTAAAGATAATCACAAGCCAAAATGCGCATTTGCAAGATTGAGGACGTACCTTCACAATGAAAATAAAACAAGAAATGTCAAAGTGAAATGTCAGAGTTATCAACTGTCAAACTTGGTATTTAGTCCTTACTAAATGTCTGATTTCCTTAAGTACTAAGTTAAGTACATTGTTAAAATGTCTTTACTGCCCAAAGTGATTTACAGATTCAATGCAATCCTCACTAAAGTACCAATGTTGTTTTTTGCAGATCTAGAAAAAATATTCTACACTTTGTATGGAACCAGAAAAGACCCTCAATAGCCAAAGCAACCTTTAGTAAAAAGAACAAATCGGGAGGCATCACTTTATGAGACTTCAAGCCATTCTACAAGGTTATAGTAACCAAAACAGCTTGGTACTGGCATGAGAACAGAGACCTATACCAATGGATCAGAAGAGAGAACCCAAATATGAAGCCATTATATGTTGTCTTCTGATTTTTGACAAAGCAGGTTAAAAACATACACTGTGGAAAACAATCACTGTTTAATAAATGGTGCTGAGAAAATTGGATAGCCACATGTAGAAGACTGAAATAGGATCTGCATCTCTCACCACTCACAAAAATTAACTCACAGTGGATAACAGACTTAAACCTAAGGCATGAAACTATAATAATTCTAGAAGAGGTCAGAAAAACTCATAGCTATTGGCCTAGGCAAAGAATTTATGAGGAAGACCACAAAGACAATCACAAAACAACAAAAATAAATAAATGGCACCTGATTAAATTAAAAAGCTTCTGCACAGCCAAGGAGACAATCAATAGAGCGAATAGACAGCCTAAAGAATGGAAGAAAATATTTGTATGCTATACATCCAATAAAGGGCTAATAACCAGAATCTACAAAGAACGCAAGTGAATCAGCACAAAACATCAAACAACCCCATTAAAAAGCACCTCTTATATCATCCTGAATAGAGTTTGAGCCCATCCTCTGAAGTGAGGTACCACAAGAATGGAAGAATAAGTACCACATATACTCACCATCAAATTGGCACTAACTGATCAACACTAAGGTGCTCACATGGTAATATTCACTGGGGGTTGAGGGGATGGGGGTGTGCAAACTCACAACTAATGGATGTGGTGAGCATTGTATGGGGGAGGGGCACGCCTCTAATCCTGGCTTGGGTGAGCCAAAGTCATAACGTATAACCAAAATGTTTGTACCCCCATGATATCCTGAAATTTAAAAAAATGGGCAAAAAATATGAACAGAAGCTTTTCAAAAGAAGATATACTAATGGCCAATAAGCATAAGAAAAAATGCTCAACATCTCTAATTATCAGGGAAATGCAAATCAAAACCAATAAGATATGATCTAACTCCAGTGAGAATGGCTTTTATCAAAAAATACCAAAACAACAGATGCTGGCACGGATGCTGAGAGAAAGGAGCACTTATGTACTCTTGGTGGGACTGCAAACTAGTACAACCTCCATGGAACTTCGCCATCTTTCCCTATATTTTCTTGGATATGTTATTCAGATATTTTAAAGACCCTCTGATTACCAGCATCTGGATCATCTTGGTTCTTTCTGTTTATTGTCATTTTTTGTTGTTGTTGTTGTTTTGATTATCTCTTTTTTTTTTTTTTTTTGGTCCTGTTTCTTGGCATTCCTAGGGATCTTTGATCGACTATTGGAGATTGTGTATGAAATATTATTTATGCTCAGATTCTAGTAAGATGATAGACTTTTGGAAAATCTTATTTCAGTTGAGCAGGGTTTTTATGCCTTGTTCAGACTGATTGGTATTGAGTTTTTCCTACCTCTGGAAACCTCTTTTCTTGTAGAGATTCTCTTAAGTTCTTACATCAAAGAAAGTTTCTAGTATTACCAGGGATCCTGCAACTTGTTCATCCCTGAATTTCATACTCTGCCTTCTCATAATGATAAAACTGCTGGAAACTTTGCTCAGGATGTTTTTATTAGCTTGCTTTCCTGGAGTCTTGTCTTACATATCCTTAACATAGGAGCTGGAAAGTCTTGAAAGTGAAATTGCATTCAAAATTTCAATCATACTGCTATGGAGTTTTCTCTTCCCCTTCAAGTCTTCATTTCTTTGGCAGCTCTGAACTCCGACTATCTAAAACCCCCTGTGAGATTACTGCAATTCACAGTTACCACTTTCTGTTTGGTCTCTATTCACTAAGCTACACACTGGCAAAAGCCTTATGCAAAGTGTGGGGTAGAATAATGTGGGTCACCGTGGTGCAGTGCTCCACTCTTCTCTCTGGGATTTTCAGAGAGAATCTTTATGACTCTTAAATCATAATGTCATGGTTTTCCTCTCAATCTCTCAAAGAGTTGTTTCACATATTTTATCCATGCTTCATAATAATTTGGTGTGCAATTGTTTTTCTGATACCAGCTCTTTTATTGTGGCTGAAATGACGATTTCCTGAAACTTAACTTTTGTTACCTTACTTCTAGGTTTTAGCCTGCAGATTGCACCAAAAAGCCTTAAGTACTCTATGGAACTCTTCGTATTTTAACAAGCACTCTAATTTTTGTCTCTTTCGCAGAGTGAAACTGCAAAATGTTGTGATAAGATTCTCAGATTCTTGTCCACCACTTGGATTTGCTTGAAGGTAAAAAGTAGCTCCAGATTTAGTGCTTGTCTCCTTGTAGTTTTCATTCTCATATTGGACCTTGCCTTGTGTTTCTCCAATAGCTTCAAACATTTATGTATATACATACATACACATTTATACTGTTATACACACAGACACACAAACACAATTATTTATATTTTATACACACACACACACACACACACATATAGTCCAAACACATATATATGTGGTCCAACATATATAGTTATTTCCAGAAGGAAGTAGGCAGTTTGGTCAAAACAAGGTAATTCTCCATAACAAGAAACAGAACTTTCTCTCTAACTGCTCTTGAATAAATACTGCTACTACTACAGCTAAGTTAAACATCATAGATTTGCGTCCTAAATGTAGTGTAATTTTGACTAGATAAACAACAATGTCAGTTTCTCAAGCTTACAAAATAAAATTATGTTGACACAAAAAGAACAGAATAAATGATGTTAAAGACCTTTTATTTTACTCTACCAACATTACAGAAAGTTTGGTTTTGAATTGCCACTTACATTATCCTTGTAATAAGTTTTAACACATAATTCTTTCAGCTAGAGTTCATCTACTTTCCATGCAAACACATGAAGAACAAAGAATTCTAATTTAGCAGGTTAAAGTGTACTGGTTAACATTAAACTTCTATAATGTTATTATCTTGGCATTTTTTTTCATTAAGTGAAGAATTTTTATTTCTTATAAAAAGTATGATTAGGAATCATGCAAATGTGTTATGCACCTTGGTCCCAAATGAAAAAAGAATTATAAAATTTTAAGAAGTAAATGAAATATTCTTTTCCCAGATGCACTGTTGAAAATTATAAGAAGAAAAAATATATGTGTTTCAAAAGGAATGCACTCTTCTACTCACATAATTGTCACATTCTTTTTAAAGAACACAATGGGGAAATTATGATCCTTGTTATTAATATTTTCTAGATTTTTTCACAAGTTTGTTTACATTTGACAATGGAAAACTAGTGTCATTGAACATTAATGTTGCAGGTTAAGAACAAATTCAAGAGCTAGATCCTTGTCTTTGTTTCTTTGAGTGATTAAAATGTATTTTATTTTATGTAGGGAGTATATATTTATATGTCTGACCTTACCAAAATAGGTCACATAACCACCTTTACCAATACATTAGATTCTTCTATCCTATATAATAAAAAAAAATCAGTTTTCAGCCACATGTAATTGTTCAGGTCCCTCTTGAAGAACTTCAAATCTATGAACACACACATTCTTCACAACATCCTTAGAAAGTAAATAATATTATTATCCTCATTTGAAATTTGAGGAAAATGAGATTGTGGCAGTGAGGCTAAAATCATATAGCTGGTACACTGTTAATCTGTGATTCAAAATCAGACAGTCTTGATAGAGGAAGGTGGACTCCAAAACTGGGATCTGGCCTGAAGGCCAAGTGGTTCTTGGCTTCACACAGAAAAGAAGTCAAGAATGAGCTGACAGAGTTAGGGAAAAGAAAGTTTATTACAGTAAGAAAAGAAAAAATGGAGGATACCCCATAGATAGGATAGCGACTATCTCTCAGAGCAAGAGAGTAGCACTTTGTGAGTTTCTGGGGCCTTATTTTATACTTTCTATTCTATTTTATGTTAAGTGGAAGGAAGATCATTTAAAAGATTTCTGGGGAAGGGGTTGGGAGCTCCCAGAACTGAGGGCCCCTCCCCTTTCTAAACCATACAGGCGAACTTCTAGGAGTTGCCATGGCATTTGTAAACTGTCATGGCACTGGTTGTAGTTTCTTTTAGTAACTGAATACATTATAAGAAAGGTATAATGAGCAGTGAGGATAGCCCAAGGTCATTTTTATGGCCATCTTTGTTCTAGCTGGTTTGGGCCAGTTTCTCCACAACCTCCTATTTTATGAGATACCTTGGTTAGGTCTTATCAAGCAGGGCTGACAGTTCCCTATCTCAGTCTGTCTTGAGGCTGTACTCTTAACTACCATATTAAATAGCCTCTCTGGATCATTTTCTAAATAAATAAACTACTTAGGGAACAAGGGAAATGTGTTAAATCACCTATCAATATGTATTGGCAGATGGTACACATCTCTGTCTTGTGATATATCAATTTGGATTCTTCAATGACAAGCTACAGAATTACACTCTGAAAATGAGAAAGTAGTGAATTAATTGAGAGAATTTAAGTATAACTGGTAGAACATTATATCAGAAGTGTCAAGAATCAGGCCATCAGTAAAATCTAACAAGCACTAATGGAGAATTTCTTTAGAGCGTGCACAGCCATCCATTTCTTACATTTGTGTCACTGCTCAATATTCAAAATTCAATGAGAAATCATATGATTGATGTAATATGGGTCAAACAGAAGAAGGGGGCAATTAATTGTTGTCCTAGCAAGATCACGTCTCATGAGAGAAGTATTTATTTTCCAAAGCATTTTCATGATGCTATTTCCAGAAAAGTGAGGAATGGATGCTGGGAACGTAAAAAGACCTAGCATTCATTTCATAAAGCCAGGGTTTCAGCACAGAGATTGAATAGCTATTTGGCTTCAGTTGTATGCTTTATATAATGATTATCACCCAAAGTTATTGAGCCATTGGGTAAACAACAGTATGTCTCATTTATTAGATATTTTTAATATAACAAAACAATTAGAGTTGAATTTCTAATATTTTTGTGTCCCTACAATCTCCATGTTTATTACTGCTTAGTGATTATGCAAAGTAAAAATAAAAAAAACTCACTGAAACAAATGTTTCCATTTACTATTTTATTTAACAATATTTTCTATTGCCCATATCCCACATTAGATTTATAATAGAATAAATTTGGAAAAAGGTATAGAAGGGATAGTATTCCATAAATTAGTTAAAAGTTTTTAAAAATGTTTTTAATAATTTCAAATATACAGTAATAATATATAGTGTGGGATTTTTGAGTTGAAATTATAAAACAAAAATCTGTAATAATTTCAAGGAGAGATTTATTATGATGCAAGTGAAAAATTGCTCACCAATAATGTAAAAATCATGTCATTTCATTATTCTCTTAAGAATCATGAGATTATGGGAAGTTAAAATGTATACAAACTCCCATGAATAACAAATATTGCTGCTACTTCAATATTATTCTATTTATCGTCATTATTTAATTTATCATCAAAAATAGGGATTTTTTTAATATAAAAGGGCCACATATGGAAACCAGTACTGTACCAGGAAAACAGGAAAAAAATTATGCCCATCTCATGCTATGTTCCACTGCCTAGGGAAAATTTCAGAAGAAACTCTCCCTTCATTGACCCTAAAAAAGTGTAAAATTCATATAAGTCACAGGAAGATTTTATATAGAGGACAGTTAAAAGCAAAAGCCCTAAAATTGGAAAAAAATATTGGCATATTCAGAGACCGGAGAGCATTAGCAAGACTAAAATATTGACAGTAATAGAATCAGTGTTGAAGAATAGAAGGAACGCAATATAAGGAGATGATATCTGGCTGCCTTAAATGATTCTTCTGTCTTTTTACTTATTTAGGTAATGTCATGGTTTTCCAATATCCATTTCCTACTGTATGTGTTAGTCTGCTGGGTAAAATTTTAGATGCCTTTTGTTACAGGACAAATACGTACTCTATTTAGACATTTCGTGTTTAGGATTTGTGTCAATTTAATAACTGTGTTATCTATTGAGGTGATATAATTATTGGGAATTAGTGAGGGGCTAAATGGTCCCAAGTATATTCTTGATGACAATACTTTGAGAAATCTTGGTGGAAAAAATTTTAGCATGTTCATCTCTAACTCTTAGAGAAAGTGCGGTCAATGGGAGGAAGGAAAACACAGAATTGACTGAAAAGTATTTCATGAAATAAAATAGTGTTCACTCAAATCTTCTTTAAAAAAACAAAGTGACCTCCTTTGAATTGGATTAATGCACTATAATTCCTACTACTGGGTCCTTGAGACAAATAAAATCTCCCAAGAATCCACTAGTCACAGGAAAAAGTGAAGGGGCATTCCGGTATCATTAACAGTGTGTTGCCCACAGCAAGAGGAGCATAAATTTTAATGGCAATAATAGTTTTAGATAGATTTGAAAATTTATCTTTGTGATAAATCATAGAAAATCTTGTTCAATATTCAAATTTTTTTTTAAATATTAGTGGATATCTGGGCATCTTTAAGAGCTGTTTGTCAGGCAGGGCGAAAATTATACTTTAAGAATATCAATTTGGCAGCAGTACAATAGGTAGATTGAACAGGGAAGCAGGAAGTTAAAAAGAAGAGTGAAGGATGAGGGCCATTCATAGATTGAAACATTTTAAACTACTGTTTCTGAGGATGAGAAATGTTCAAATGTTGGAAATTTCATATGGTTAAACCCAATGGTATTCAAGAGGTGATGTAATAGGGTAATAAAGTGATGTTAGTGAGAAGGAATAAGAGATATAGATGTAAAAATATTGTCAATTTCAAGAACATTATTTTGGTGAAGTAATAGAACATCACTCTTAACTGCTGGCTTTAGAGCTTCTTAGGTATGAACAAAACATTTATGAAAACAGTTAATACTTACTGAGTGTTCAAGATAAGCCAAGCATTGTTTTAAGTGTCTTACATGGATAAGCTCCTGGAATTATCATAATAACCTTATGAAGTAAATATTATTATCATACCCACTGAATAGATTAGGAAATAGGACTAGAGAGAGTTTTTCCATTTGCTCAAGATCACACAGCTAATAAGGTATGGAGGCCAGCCTGTGAATCCCAAATTAATCTACAGTTTGTACTTTGGGGGGGGCTAAAGTATACTGATTGGATTAAGTTAATCTCTGTATCTACTAGACATATAGCACTAGTTCTATGATTCTTTTTAAAGGACCTAAGTTAAGTTAAATTGAGAAATCCATGAAATTTGTTTTCTATAGCTAAGAATGATCAAATCTGACATAAAATATCAAGGCCATAATGTCTTTAATATATCTTTGGTACTTTCACTGACTTCTCAGTAATTCTTTAAAATCACTACATTCTTTTAAGCCTTGCTGTTTCACACTCTCTTTCTCATTTCAAGCACTAACCCTGTGACTAAACATATAAATTAATTAAAAATACATTTTTAATGATCATAATGGAGTTCTTGTTTCCTTATAGATAATATTTGTTTTGTAACTTGGCTTTGTTGGATGTAACCCAACAAAGTAACTAGTTTACGAAGTTCAGAAAACATAAAAGTGTTCAGATAGTACTTTAGGGGAAGTTATCTTACCAAAATTATGAAATATTGTAATAGAGAAGATTGAAATTGCCTTGTAAATTCTGCCCCCTTAGTATTTAAATTTTTTAGTTATAAAATGAACCTTTCAAAAATAAGTTCATGATAGAAGTATTACATATTTCTTAATGAATATCTACTTAATTCCATACCATTCTGTATGCTGATTTCATAAGTATTTGAGAAGCATGGACCATGTGAATGAAGTTGTATAGATCACATGCCTGAAGAATCTTTGCCTATCTTCACAATTAGTATCTTCTCTCAAAAGCAAGGGGGAGAAGAGAACTAACATATGAATGGGTGCATCTTAATAAATAATTTATGATTTATTTTGTGACAGTAAATTCCCTTTTATTTATACAAATCTTAAGTTTTGATTTTATGAATGAAAATAGTACCTGGAATATTATAATTGATAATCTTTAATTCATAAAAATGAGATCTTCATTGTACATTAATTTTTAATGTCCTATGGATAACTCCTTAAGTTATTCCATGTATTATTTTCTTCCAATTTAAGTTTTATGGAGAAATCAATATTGTCATTTGTTTAAACCCTAACAACTGACATTAGATCATGCATATTTCAATTTCAGTTATATAGGACCTGAACACATAAGGGTCTTTAAAATTAATTTTGATAATAGCTGATTGAATTTTTCCACAATTTAGCCCAAGCAAGGTCATCTTTGTGGTGTTAATAATAAACAGCACAATTTTAGGTGTTATATTATGACATGTACAAGAACAATCCATTAATCCTTTCTAAGGATAATTGAAGATAATAGTGTGATTTTCTTTTTGAATCACCTTGCTAAATGACACACCATGAAACTATTTAAACAGACTGCCTGAATGAATGTTATTTTACACAGTTAAGAAAGCATCAGCTGCTAATTTGGATGCAAGATTTAGAGACTGTTCAAGGCCAGAGTTCTAAGGCTGTTACATATTTGTTTATTTTTGGTCTTACCAAACAATGAGTCACTATATTACTATTAAGGCATTAATAGTAGTAACAATAATAATGATATTAATAGAATAGATATATTTGCATTGAATGTTCTTATGAAGGATTTTAACCTAAAAAACCTACAGCATTTTTGTAAATAAGAGACAGTGATCGATAGTACACCAGGCATTTATTGGTTCCGCTATGGTGCTAGTGACCGGAAAGAAGCAAAGCACTTTTCCTTTCTCTTTTAGAGAATGTTAACATAGAAGATGGAGAAACACAGATCTCTTAGATGCTGACTTTCCTCAGATTTCTACTCTGTATTAGTGTCTTGGTCACTAGTGTTCTACTATTTATAATCATAAAATTGAAGTCATTATTCATGTCTTCCGAGAGGAATGGCAATAGCTGCTGATTTTTTAAGAAAGGAAAATGTGCCAGCCTGAAAAATGCAATTCTTTAGACATTGAGGTAGATTAGGAAAGAGTTGTGTCAATTAAATTTAACAAACCTTTAATAAACTCTGGCTCTGTTTGGGACTCCTCATGCTAGGAACATGTCCAAGAAAAATACGAATCAGATACGCCTTCTGCCCTCAAGTAGAGGTACTAGAGTAGATATAAGCAGAAGTTAAGGACAGTTGGTTCTAAATTTTGTTCTGTGACTAAATTACTGCAAATATTTGTAAAGAAAAAGTACATATTTTTTCTTATTAGTAAAAGGAAGGGGATTTATAATCCCCTTTATCTTTCTTTATCTTAGATTTTCTGAATATTAAATAGAGTGAACAATAGCAGTGCTGTTCTAGTGGGAGAAAATAAAAAGTAAAAAATACTCCTCCAGAAATATTAAACAAGATAAAACAAAACATAACAGAAAGAGCAAGGACACTAAGAAGAGAGGATGAACAATTATGAAAAGTTTAATCCTGGAGGTAGAGTTTGTGATGCATATATAGGATATAACAGGAATTACTGGAAATAATTCATTCCAAATATAAAAGTGTTTAGAGATACAGTAATACAGAGCACATTTGAAGAATAAGAAATCACTCTTGAATGGCATAGGATAGTTTATATTCATAAAATGCCCTCAGATCCATCCATATCTTTCAAAATTTGTTTAACTATTTGCATTATGGTAAATGACTTTTTTTTAATTAAGCTATTTCACATTATCTCCCTTCTGCCTGGTATGAGCTAACCCCATAAAGTCATTTGGTAAACATCTGTTTATTATTTAGCACATAACTTATAAGGTGTTTCATTAATGTCTCAGGCAGAATGAAGGGTATTCTATTTTGTTCTACTAAAATATTGTGCACCTACATGCATTGTAGAAGGTATTACAGGGATTTCTGGAAATAATGGCAAACTGAGCTTATGTAGAAGTGTTCCTTTTCTACTACAAATACACAGAATTGGTGAAAAAATATCCTGAAATAACATATATGTCAAGCACAAAACAAAGAAATGGAAATTTCTGTGTCAAAATGTATGAAAGAACTCTGTGCCTTTGTTACATTAGTAAGAAAATCTGGGGCTTTCTGGGCAACAGGATTGTTAGACACAAGATATAGGTGACTGAAGTTAAATATTAGAATTTCAAATATTCCTTGACCTAAGATTTATGGAATTTATTAATGTGTGTTATAGAGTTGCAGCTAACATACACTGTGCATCACCCCTGGCTGCTGACATATTCCCATTTGTAAATAAGGTGGAGATAAAAGAACACTGGCTCAGGACTGCAGCCATGAGATTTGCTGTCTTCCAAGTGTCAAGGTAAATGAAAAACTCTTGCTCAGAAAATAGTAATCTCAAACCATTGCAAAGTACATGTTTGATTTCTGACATTACATTTCATCTTTGGTATGAGGAAATATAACATAAAAATTTAAATAAAATGTGGCCCAATTAGTGTGTAGCCATAGATTCTTGGCAAAAACTTCTACAAAACTCTTGCATGGGGGCACTTTTGTATCCACAAGCATACATGATGAAGTTGAACAACAACAACAAAAAAGACATTAACAATCACAAAGCACAATGGCAAATTAAGGAAGAATCATCATCTTAAATAAAATAAATAATTAGTACTCAAATATAATGAAAACAGAGCAATGTGAAAGAGATTTCAACTTAATATTCACATTTAATTGACTAAATTATTAAAGAGACACAAAATAGAAATGATAGAAAATAACAGAAATATAAAACAAATGGAATCCATAAAGATATCATATGATATGAAAAAATATATGCAGTCTTAATAAAGCTTTATAAAATTTTCAAGTTTTATGAAATATAACAAAAATATATTCATGAAAATTAAAGACATAGTGAACCAGTTAATCAGCAGATAAGGATAAAACAAAAGAACCTTAATAATTCTACCTCGGATTCTAAGACGCTAGTGACCTGATGAATGCATATATCTTCTTTTCAACTCTGCCCTTCTGAAGCCAAGGAGCTGCTAGAGTGAGTAACGGGCCAGGTGTTCGGAGTATGAGTAAAGCCCAGAGCAATGGTCAAATGTAAAACGTTCTCATGAAATTCTTTTTCAGTCTGTCTGTTATCAACTTTTGGAAGCCAGTGTAAAAATAAATATTATTTTTTTCTATTTTCTCTTTCATATTTCTAAGCCTTTTTTTAATTTAATTTCAGAATATTATGGGGATACAAACATTTTGGTTACATATATTGCCTTTGCAGCACCCAAGCCAAATGCTAACCCTCTATTTCATGCTGCATTTTTTATGATTTTTTCATACAAATCTTTCTGTTCGCTAACACACCTATAGAATATATATATATGTGTCTATATATATATATGTGGGTGTGTGAATATGTATCTATATGTGTGTATCAGTATTTCTTTGCCAATTCTGAAATTGGTTTTGTCATTGTTGAGTTTTAGGAGTTCTTTATATACTCTGAATATCAATCCCATAACAGATATATGATTTGGAAATATCTTCTTCCACTTTATGGGTAGCCTTTCCACTTTGTTGACAGCATCATTTGATGCATCATTATAGTTCTCACACAATATAAAATAAATATGTCTTTGAAAAATATGATGACAATTGATAAAACAATGGAAGAGTAGCTTTAAATATTTTTATTAATAATGAGAAAAATAGAATTAATGGCAACTTTACCAATCCAAAAGTCATAAGAAAAAGAAAAGAAAAGAAAAACAAAAAGACTAATCATATGTTTATATCAATTGGATTGTATTTAGATATAAAGTCATAAAATATTAGTATGCTATTAAAAAGCATACAAAAATTTTTATGTCAAAGTAATCAGGAGATAGGTAGCCTAGTATGTTGTAGTATCTCCATGGTGTTAGAACCCAGTTTCCTTCTTTCTATTCTAATATTCCCAGTAACCTTATAGGCCAAGATAGCTGCTAGGTGGTCTCATAGGCACATTTCAGGAAGCAGGGAAAAAAGCTGATAAATAAGGGCACTCCTCTTAACTTTTAGGGGAAGTTTTAGAGAATTATCAAAGAATCCTTCACTTTATATGTCATTGATAGAGACATAAATATATTTTATATATATAAAAATATGTATTTATATATATAAAATCATATCTGCTTACAAAGGCATCTTGGAAATGTCCAGTAAAACAAAACGCTATGTTATTGAAAAGAAAGGAGGAAAAAAGATAATCAGAGAAAACTATGAGACCAGCCACAATTGCAGTACATATAGATAAAATTAATAAAGTCATAAATTGATAAGCTTCAAAGAACATGCAGCTGACACTCTGTGTGTTTGTGTTCTCCACAATGTCTGTTCACTCTTTAATGCATAAGAAATATGGTGCCAGTGCTCTGCCTGAGGGGATAAATCACAACTTATCTGAACCTGTCATGGAAAATGCCATCTCTTCTGCCAGATGCTCAGTTTCTTGATTTTGTTTCCAGCTTGAAGTGATCAAATAACCTAATTCTAGTCTAGAAAATAAAGCAGGAAATGTGCTGTAGGCTTCTATTAACTATTTTCTTGGCTTAAAAAGAAAATCTGCATCCTTATTTGGAATAGGGCACTATTTTAGTGATTTGACATAACATTTTAAGGTAGAAATAAAATTATATTATTTCCTTTTCTTTCCCTTTTTTAAATGCCATTATAAGTTAGTTGCAAAAAGATAAACAAGCCTGGATTATTAAAAATTGTTCAACAAGAGCTAGGAAGACAAAATATACAGAAATAGCATTTGGGAGGGCCACAGAAAAAAGAAAAATAAAAACACAGTGAAGTGCAAATGAAAAAGTTTCACTTACCATATAATTTATATATTCTAATCTCTTTTGAAAAAAATTCGTATAAATCAGATATAATTTATATGAAATAAGTTTATAGCTATTAAAGTCACAAATATTTTTCAACTTACCCACAATTTTCAAAAATTAAATGAGCCTTAGTCATATATACAAATGTTACAATCTGTAAGAATAAGAAGATATAATGAAATAAGAAACTAGTTTCCTAGTAAGTAAGATACTACTACTTCTTTACTAGCAATGCCATTGGTGGCTCAAAAACCCAACTTTACATACATAACATAGTAAGTGTTAGAGGCATATGTATGCATAGACAAAATGACCTACTAAGCTTTCCAACCCCATTTCCCTCTACCCTGTTTCTCTCTGTAACATGTTGTGTTCATCTGCCTCTTAGTTTCATTTTAGATATGGCATTTTTTCTTTTCCATTTAATTATCCATTTGTATATAGCTTCTTATGAGTTCCTTGCTTTTCTTAATTTAGTATTTTGTCTTTTTCAATCTTCCACCTTTCCATGTTTTATTTTATATTCCCAAAATTTGCCTGAATGTGTTATATCTTATATGTCCTTAGCTGAAGAAATAATACTTTGCAAGTCTCAAATTTAAGGCAGTAAAAATGGGAAATGAACTACTTTTAATAAGATCCCACCTGTGATTAAACTAAATAAGCTATGGGAAAAAGTTCTTAGACCTTTATTAATTAATATATTTCCTTAACTGAAATGTATAATGTAACTATGTATCTTTAATATAAAACCCAGTATTTATCTACTGTTTTAGAATTTATAAAAATATATTCACATGCATTTTTCTTATAATTTATCTTAATAAACAGAAAAATTGGACTACTCACTCATCCAATGTTTTCCATATAATTTTTCTGTTATTATTTTTAAAAGAAGTATCATTATCTAAAGAGACAAAGATAGAGTCTAACCCATTGTGTTCACTTACTCTTTAATTTTGACCATTTTGTCCTTTTTCACCCCTATCCCACCAAATGACTTTAGATTTTTAAGAACAAGCGTTTTATTTTTTTCAATGCTATGTCTGCAGCACCCAGAAACTTAGTGGCACATAGCTGGAGCTCGATAAATAATTGATGAATAACTATAAAATAAAGTTAACTCAAACTTTATTTTACAAATGAAGAAAAGAAATTCAGTATATAGTATTTGCTCAAAGTTATAGAACTATTAAATCAAAGATTCAGTATTTGAACTCATGTCTCCTGCTTCTAAATCCCAAGTCCTTTCCAATAAACTGAATTGCCCATCTGTTGATTTATTTTCCATTTAAATGATTAAAAACGTATTTCTCAAGATGGTGAAAGGCATCTCTATTTAATGAAAGGAAAATCATTTTAAGTGTTTTTACTTTTTTCTTCTAGAATGGATTCCATAGTTACTGAGAACTCAAGAGTCATCTAAAGAAATCATTCTAAATTAAATTATATAGCATTAAAATATTGAAAAAGAGAAACACTTCAAATTTGTTGAAGTGACAGATGGAACATAATTTCCCACAATGATTTGTCAGTTCCCTAAAAGTGCAAAGTCTTTCTATTTTATAAGTGCTAAATTGTTACTGAGGCACTTAGAATATAAAACTCAAATAAGGAATAAATTTAAGACAATGAGCCTAGATTTAGTAGAGAGCTTAAATGAATTGGATGTATTTTATACATTTTATAAACAATGACAAGAAAGAATTATGCATGTCATGCAATTTGCTGTGCAAAATTTAAACAATGTGACTAAATTATATGTAAAGTGAACATATTTTGAAAGACAGTATCAAATGCCATTCAGACAGCTATCAGCTTATAACTGCAAAAAGTATATTCAATTCATATTCTGTAAAACTATTATTATACTTTTGAAATTCATAGATCCTCTACAACTTGCTACATTGTACATTAGCAACTTATTTTATAGTTTTGGACAGTGACAGAAGACAATTAGAAATCAAGCTAATATTAAACAATCAACTCCTTTTTGAATTTTCTACATATAAACTTTAATTAATGTTTGTAATTACTATCATTTGTAAGAAAAATAGTTTAGTAAATTAGAAATTACCTTTACTTTAGATAGTATATTGCCTGTAAGAATATTTGTTTTATATTATTTTCAGCCTATGGCTGAATAGAAATTTATTTATCATTGCAAATTTTGGTCAATGAAGAATATCAAAATATCGTGATTAAATTTAATTTATAGAGGAAGTTTTCATGGTTCTTTGGAATAATATTGTGAAATTTTCAAGTGGACATACTATGACTACATTAACACAACAGTGTTGTTTTTATTGTTTGAAACACCACAAGAAAGAATTTTGCATTCTTAGGGTTGTCTAACTGAAAAATAATACTATTTTAATTATAAATTAATTAATACTACTACTAATAAGTATTAATTAATAATAGCAAAGACTTTAATTTTAAAATAATTAATTATCAATAATTAATTAATTATAAATCAATAGATTTGAACCACCTTTTTTAGAATTGTTTTTTCTATAATTAAATGCTTAAAAAGTAAAGAGTAATCCAGAAAATTAACTAATGAAGTAACATTCCTCATCTTTAGTGTGTATCAATCATTGAAGCATATTTTATCTACTCCATGTGGGGTTGTAAGGGGTGAATTGTCAGAGGAAGAGATGTTGTTTTTGGGCATATTGAGATTATACGTCAAGAGAAAAGTAAAAGTGTATATGTGTGCGTGTATATATATATATATATATATATACACACACACACACTTTATATATATATATAAATTTTTTCAAACCATGCCTGTTTTTGTTTTATATAAAACCTAAAAATAACCTTTATGATTTTATCAAAATGAATTTGCTTTTGAGTTAGTACAGAAACATTTTGTTCTTCTATGTTACCTTTTTCTAGGGAATAATAATAACAGCTAACAATTATCGAATGACTGCAATGTCTCAGGCATTTTTCCAAACTTTTTACATAGTTATATATATTTAAAGCACATGATAACAATATTAAGCAGAACTGATGATTTCATTTATCCTGTTTTCTCATGAAAATAGTTAATACATTACTCTACTACACTGATGGAATGATCTAGGTAAAATCAGGTATTAAAATCAGGAATTTCAAAGCTACAGAGTTAAAGAGTCCCTAAACCAAATACATGGAAACTTTAAGGTAAATAAATATTCCTATGGTCAAAGGATTTTAGCAAACATCTTCAACATTTTATGTTAGTATGAATTTACATGAAAATATACTTTGCTCTGGGAACCCTCAGATATTTTCTAATACTCTACTTGGAGACCATAAATTTGAAAATGATATCATATTTTGAAAGATTATTATTTCTAGGATATTTAGAAATTATTTTCTATTTCAGGCAGTTATTTTAGTCCTAAAATAATGCCAAAATACATTTCATTGTACAAATTTAAACACCGAATATAAGGCCAAAGTCCTCCTTGAACAGTTCCCCAGGCCCAAATAAAATTTTATGCATTTCATTTCAGTATATTTCTATCTTTGTACCTCGTTATTCAATTTTTATAGGTCTCCATGAAAATACATAGTGGTGTTTTATGCATATGTATGTTCATATGTGGAATTCTACTCTAAATCTGTGTCTGCTGTTCAATTTGTCCTATTTGCTGTTTTGCAACATTACAGTATATCATTCCATTCTTTACTATATATTGCGGTATATTGCAGTTTCTGTTATCAGTCACCCAATTATGTTTTTTCTGCTCTTTTTTTTTTTTCTCTTTTCCTTACCACAAACAAAGCTGCAATGTTTCCTTGCACATGCATTCTTTGCTTAGTTCATTTATTTGAGTTATAAACTAAGAATTGTCTTTGTAATACCATGGGGTTTTCATTTTTCATATATATATTTTAATTATTATGGGTACATAATATTTGTATGTGTTTATAGGGTGCACAGAATGTTTAGATACAGAATATAATGTGAATTAATCAAATCAGGGAAATTGGGCATCCATCACCTCAAGCATTTATCTTTTCTTTGTGTTAGGAACATTCCAATCCACTCTTAGTTATTTTAAAGTATACCCTAACTTGTTGATTATAGTCATTTTGTTATGCTATCAAATATTGTTTATTCTATCTAACTATATTTTTGCACCCATTAACTATCTCCACTTTATCCCTCACTGCCTGCTAACCTTCCCAGCCTCTGGTAACCATCATTCTACTGTCTCTCTCCATCAGATGGACTGTTTTTAATATTTATCTCCCACATATGAGTGAGAACATGTGAGAAATATTGCTGTAATAACTTTTGTTCACGTCATATATTCATTTTTAAGCTTTTTTCCAACTTTTAAATGTAATGCCACTTGTCATTATTTGAATGATATATATTTTCTTTGCTTTTGCTTGTTTGCATTTTTGTTTAAAAGGCATAAACTTCCCCTCGATACATTTTGTAACCAAGTTGCATTTCTACATACCATCCATTCACATGTTTTGCCCAACTTTCTTTGGGGATTTTTTTCTTTTGCTTTGTTCTATAGAGAGAGACAATATATTCCTGTGTGTGTGTGTGTGTGTGTGTGTGTATGATATATTTCCTTCCAGTTTTTAGTTACATTTTTCCTATTTGTATAACATCTTTTGAAGTATAAAGTATTGAATATTTGATTTAGTTTTCTTTAGTCAGATTAATTTTTATTTTTAATGAGAGCAGGGATAATATCTGTCTTGTTTTTCAGTTTCTAGCACTTATAGTAGCCTCCCAAACAAACTATGTAAAAAGTATTTTCATGAATAAAATAAATGCATTAGCTTATATCTTTATAATAATTTTACTGATTTTTTAACACTTATGTTATTAACTTACTGGTTTTTATTTTTGCAAATGGTGTGAGCAGAAATATTTTCCCCAACTGGATACCCAGTCTTCTCATACAATTTTATGAATAAAGAATCATTTCCCTACAGCTTTGTACCATCACTTCCATCACATACAATTTCATTTTTCAAAGAAAAACTGCACTGGACAAGTTAAACAGGCAAGGGAGACTTTATTCAAGACTATTTCAATAGGGGTCAAGTTTATATCAGTAGGGAGAGTGATTGAATCCAACTCCTGTGGGGAGAATACAAGGCAGGAGAGTTCTTAAGCACTGAGGTGACCTAGTGGAAAATAACTGAAGGACATTGGGGGAGGATTGGCCAATTTACTTAGGTCAGTATGGTTGCTAATTGGCATTTATTGAAGTTAGACTCCTACCCTCCCATAGAGACTGGAAGATTTGGGCTCTATCTTTCTTAAAGATTACATTTTAAAGGGATACCTCCCAGGTCCTTGAGAAAGGAATTCCTCAGTTGTAAATGTGACAAGAGGTTAAATGTAATTAACATTTCAATGAAGCAGAGAAAGCATTTCAATTGCCAGTTTTCTAAAATAAATGTTCTAAGAAAAGGGGGGATAGGGGCTTAGGGTGAGAAAAAAAGTCTTTCTGAAGTTTAGTCAAACTGAAGGTAATGTCAAGGTCATCTTGTTTACATTATAAGTATGAATTTTTCTGGACTACATTTTGTTCTATTGACAAATGTGTTATATCTGAAGCATTTTCCATTTAATTGTTATTACTTGCTAATGCTTTAATATTTAGACACTATAAACTTCTTTTTGTTGGCTTCTTTTTATTATTTTTTTCCCCGTTGGCAAATTTCTTGTCTATGGAGTTTTAATTCCAGCTTGCAAATTTCTATGAAAGGTTATATTGAGATACTCATTGAGTATAAAAGACATTGCCATTTTCCTACAAAAATTCCATTCTTCTTTTCCTCCTTGCAACAAAGCCATAATTTTGTCCAGGGTAATAGTATGCTCAGCTAAAAAAAAAAAATAAAGCAAAATATTTGTCAGTATTAGATAGATGGTGATCAGTGATTAGTAAATGAAATTCCACTGAGAATACCCGGGATAATTTTGTTTTTCTGAGTTAGATGGTATTGTTTCCTCATCATCATTACCTCATTTTTTTTTTTTTTTTTCATTTGCCAGGAAAGCAGGAGGGAAATTTAAGTTGAAATAAACAGCAGCCGGTATGGAACCATCCAAAGATACACACCACTACATCTACACATATATTCCCAGCTCTTAACATAGAAATTATTTATGCTCCCACTGAAATCAAGTCCTTCCATATGTACACTAGCTGCTAACTTGTTTATCTATAAAAGGACACCAATTAAACAACACTTTTCTCTCTGCAACGTCATGAACTTAGTTTTTACTAACGAGAGACATAGATAATTTATAAATATCTATCCAGGTACAACTATATTTACTTGCTCTTCCTTGAACAAAACAGTTCAAATAAGATAATTATGTAATCTCATTAGCTACAATTCTTTTCCCACTCTTGCTTGAGACAACACCAATCTGCTTTTCACAGTGCTACCAAAACTATAGCTCTTTACAAAATTATTGATGTGCCAATGTTGGTAAAACCAGTGCTCAATTTTTGGTGTTAGAGTTTTGCTTGATCTCTCAGAACCATTTGACACAGGCTCTTAGTTCGTGTTTTTACTTGATAAAAAACACATAATATTAAATTTGCCACCTTAGCTATTTTTCAGTATACAGTACGATAGTGATTATTTCACACTTTGTGCGATAAATCTATAGATTATTTTTCTTCTTGCAACACCAAAACCTCATAACCACTACATACTAATGCTTCCCCCTCCACCCATCCCTGAGTAATCATCTTTCTACTTTCTGTTTCTATAATTTTTATAACTTTAGATACTTTACATGAATGGAATCATACAGGTGTCCTCCTCCATTATTACTTATGTTTTCTGCCCTTTCTTTAAGAATGGAACAGTGTAAGGAAACTTAAACAATATGGTGGAGGATGGCTCAGAGCTAGAATCTTAACCTATCCCAACTTATTACATGAAAATACTATTGTCCATGAACAGATCTTTTAATGGAAACCTGCTTAACACCTTAGAAAATTAGGAACAAATTAGAATTTCTGTCTAAATGCCGTGCTAGTATAAAATAGTCGTTTGATTGAAACTACACATTTTTGGTTGATGATTGCAGACTAGTGCTAATATAGGAAAAGTTGCCATTTTAGACTGTTCTCATATCTAAGGCCACTCTTATAGAGTCTTCCTAATCAGTATGCCACTGTCTGCTTCCATCTTGCTATTCATGCTGAATTCATCCTTCCAACATTGCTTATGCTAGTTCACAAACATGTAAGCCTGAAAGTGTGTATTTAGGTGAGTGTCATATGATGAAAAGAAATGTTTCTGTTTTCACTACAAATTCTTCATAGAATTTTAACAATTTTACTATTAACAAATTGAAGAATTCAGGCTCTGTTCTCAGCAATTTAATAAATCACTCTTTAGTGTTTATATTAGCGATTATTTAAAATTTTTTTGACATGTTTTTATATGTTTTACGTGTTTTCCCTTTTTGGCTGTAATGAACACATGAATGTGATTTTCACTTCAATAAAAAATTTATGTAGTTCTTAACATAACCTTGCTAAACTGTTCTCTCACTGGTGCACCGTACCTCTTGTAGGGCTAGTGGTTTTAAACATTTCAAAGGCATGGATTTCTCAAATGTGAAGAGGATCTTTTAGTAATTTGAAATTCTTCACTTTCAGTAGCTTTTACTTAAACTAGCACTTCCTGTATCGATGACCATTTTAATACATCAGACCATTTGTCAGGAATTCAAACCACTCTGATGGGAGACAGAATGTTAGGCTATCTAAATTCCAATTAAATGCACTGTTGAACTCTATTCTTGCATTCAAGAAACTGGGAATAAAAACCTCAGGCTGTAACAGTGACCTAAAATATTCATTGATTGATAGGCATGGTCCTCAATTTTTAAACATTTAACTGAGATGAAAAGATGTCAGAATAATAATCAATCTTTCCTTGCAAAATGAAACATGCTTACAGGTAAATACGGTTTAAATAGATTCTTTCAGAAAAAATATTTGTATATTTAGAATTTTTTTTTTTTTCAGCAAACTGTTTCTGTTTTAAGCCATGTAATCAAAACCTTTTATAAAAGTTCTCTTTCTATCAATGGAAAACTAGGTGACTGAACCTAGTTTGTTCTTTCTTTCATTACTGGAGAATTTGAACAAATTTCCTCAGGTCCAAAATTGCTAAGATCCTTGATGAAAGATGAGACTCATTGGGTGAGACTTAATCTGTAACTGAGTTAGTTATGAGCTGGTGAAAAAAATAAAAACTTATGATAGATATCATTTTAATAAATGATGAATTATTAATTAAAACCTAATCAAAATATTCAAATACAATTTGGTTTGAATATCAAGTTTCATTATTTAAAGGAAAAAAGAAAAAAATTTTAAATAGAATACTTCTGATATTTTTTTTTTTTTTAAACAGGAAACTTCTTTATTTTTATTTTTATTTTTTTTTTAATTTAGGATATTATGGAGGTACAAACATTTTGGTTACATGAAATGCATTTGCCTCACTCAAGCCAGGACCACAAGCATGTCCTTCCCACATACAGTGCGCCCTGTCTCCATTAGCTGTGGATTTACCCAACAGACCACTCTACCCCCATCCCCCCACTCCCCCATCTGACCGGCACCCAGTGAGTATTACTACCATGTGAGTACATTAGTGTTGATCAATTAGCACCAGTTTGATGGCGAGTACATGCGGTACATGTTTTTCCATCCTTGTGATACCTCACTTGGAAAGGTGGGTTCAATCTCTATCCAGGATAATACAAGAGGTGCTAGATCACCATTGTTTTTGTGGCTGAGTAGAACTCCATGGTCTACATATACCACATTTTATTAATCCACTCATGTATTGATGGGCACTTGGGTTGTTTCCATATCTTTGCAATTTTAAATTGTGCTGCTATAAACATTCGAGTGCAGATGTCTTTATTATAGAATGTCTTTTTTTCCTTTGGATAGATGCCTAGTAGTGGGACTGCTGGGTCAAATGGTATTTCTATTTTTATCTCTTTCAGGTATCTCCAAATTACATTCCACAGGGGTTGCACTCATTTGCAGTTCCACCAACAGTGTAAAGAGTGTTCCAGTCTCTCCACATCCACGCCAGCATTTGTTATTGGGGAAACTTCTGATATTTTTAAAGGACACAGTCAATTTTTGTAGGATAGCTTTTAAAAGTTTTTTTTTTTTTTTGAGTTATCTTTTTAAAACTTTAAAAAATTTATTTTGATTATCTCATTCTGAAAAACTCTAATGGCCCTAAATCTTAAACTTCAATTACATACAATCTGAAGTGATCTGTACAAAGAAGTGTGCCATTCATGTTCCATGCTAGAAGATGAAATTTGTCTCATTAAAGCTTCTTGGCCAATAGCAGATCAGAATGAGAGTATATGCTCAGCCTAATCAATCCGCCTCCTACCTTCCCTCTGCATTCCTTCCTAAGTTGTTCTATCTTGTATTCCTGAAAATATCCACATTCAAGGATAATGAATTTCTGAGTAAATAGTGTTTCCTGTATTATGTTTAGCTATGTGGGACCATTTCAATAAGTTCTACCCCCGTAATATGTCTCAGTGGATTATCTCTCTCTGTTTATAATTTTTTACTTTATTCTCTTATTTGAAAGAAAGGAGATAGGCTAGAGGTTCATTTATGCTAGAATATAATAAAACCAGGTTTAATATATTACCAATTTAATATCATTATAACAAGTTATCCCTATTCAGCTAAACTCCATACATTTACAATGTATGACTTTCAAAGTTTTAGTGATATTCTCTCTTTTTGAAGATACATTAAAATATTGTGATAGCCGAATACCTGGAAATCTTTTTTCTTTGTATAAATAATGAGTGTGTGCTGGCAAATGTTTCAAATAAATTTACTATCTAGATATCAAATTAAAACCCCCTAAAATTAATATCCTAAATTATCTTCAAAGATAGTCAACCTGTGAATTAGTAAAATAACATAAGAATGCAAACAACTACTTGCATTTTCCAAAATAGAGTTCTCAAGGGTTTGTTCACAAATATTTTGGATTTAAAACAATAATTTACCCAACTACATGTGATTAGAACATAGATGTTTCCAAAATTTTCAGTGTTTACTTTTCAGTACTCACTTTTTTTAGGATGTTTAAAGATAATGTTTCTTACTA
Source organism: Eulemur rufifrons (assembly GCF_041146395.1). Taxonomy (NCBI): domain Eukaryota; kingdom Metazoa; phylum Chordata; class Mammalia; order Primates; family Lemuridae; genus Eulemur; species Eulemur rufifrons. Next base: position 36,451,246 of record NC_090986.1, read on the forward strand.
TTTCAAATATTTAATCAATCTCATCAAAATATTTCACCTTAACAGTATTTTGCACATTTGGAATTTCATATCTAAATTTGATGATACTATTTTGGTTTATTTATGGCTACTTACAAGAAGACTCACAGTAGTAATGTCCATTCATCAGAGTCTTTTTCTTTGGTAGAGCCTAACAAGCAGATGAACTATCTTATGCAAATGAGATAAAGCAAATTCATGGCAATAAGAATTATGAGGGTTTTCCTTTAATGGAAATGAAACTGAAAGAGAATTCCATATTTATTCCCATAGTGGTTTGGGAAGCTTAATATCCTGTTTGAGGTTAAAGAGTTTGAATAGCTCACACTTTCAATCGAGTACAATTCTTAGAAATGTCAGACATCAAACGAATAATGCTTAAGCCATAAATAGATATTAAATCGATATTTGTTTAGCTTCTTTGTTTTACCATAGATTTTTCAGGGAAATATTTTTATTTTTACATGTTTATTTATATAAATTTATATTTTCCCATAAAAGGAGCATGATGTCTCTTAGTTTACATTATTCTACAATATAGTATTAAATGTCTCTATTAACAGTCTATATTTGTACAAAATAAGTCCAAATTATTTTTTAGTGCAAAAACTGTTAGATAAATTCCTGGATTTGATTTGCAACTCTAATTTGATTTAATGCCATATAATATCCTTAGATCATATAAACCCACTAAGCTTGATTTTTTGGTGAGATAAAAGTATTTTGTTTTTATTTCACTTGATTTTTATGAGGACCAAATAATGACAATACACATGAAAATTGTTTTATTAGAAACAAAATATGTATGTAAAGTTTAGCTCGATCAGTGATGGAGTTTAGGACATACTACTCCCAAATATGGCAACTTGGCATTTTAGAAAACTGTAGAAGAGGGAAGGTCACTCTCAACTTCCCGTCACCCCTTCTCCCCTGAACCAGGTCATAAAATCTAGGAAGGTCATTTTCTGACTTTCTCTCACCGTCTTCCCTGACACAGATCATAGGATCCTCCTTCAAATGGTGCACTCCCTATATACAAAAGAAAGATTCGTCCTTATTTCTGAAGATAAAGGTGCACAGAATAGAATCTAAACAGACAGACCTTGCTATGTTCCCTCAGTTTATCACTAGATCATACATCACTGTCCAATCATACTTCCACATGACTGTCTACTTTTTATCAAACCTAGGCATAAAAATATACAGTTTCCTGTTTATTTGAATCTTCCTTTCCTTCTGATGTCTCTTGTGTCACAATACATTTACATTAAATAAATGTATATGCTTTTCTCTTAATCTGTCTTTTGTTATAGAGGGCTTACAGCCATTAACTTTGCAATGGGTTAGGGAAAGACATCCTCCCCTCCAGAATCGGTATAAATATTCTTAACATTTCCTATTATTTTAACCAGCAATGCACACATATACACACACAAACTTTTTTTTGAATTATAATTACTTTCAAGACAGTGTTTGCAAAATCTGTGCTAGTTATAAATATCAAACAGAGAAATAATTTAGTGTTTCCTGCCAAACATTGTTCCCTTTGAAAAGTGACAGTGGCTTTTTTTCACCTACTCGTGGTGAATGTATCCTGGTGTCTGCCTCTGTGCCTTAGAGTGGGTGAGGGAAAATCAAGGGAAGACTCATCTTATGCTTGCTTAGATGTGCTCAAACCACACCATTTTATATTTGAACTCCAAATATCTTTCTTTTGTTCTTAATTTTCACACTCACCCTAAGTTTTTAATTTCAGTGAATGTTTCTAGTGCTAGAGGTATTGATTCTGGATAGGTTTCCCACTGCATCCACATGATACGAACACAACCCGGACACTACATTTGACCCTGGCATTGAATCTGATTATTCATTTCATAACTTTCCTCCACCCAAATTAATTACTCATAGGAATTCATTGGCATTTTTATGTCCTTAAATCCCTGCTGAGACTATTTCAAATATCAGAGATATTTTAATGATTTCAAACCTAACGAGAGAAGTTAGCTAAAATTCGTCTTTTTAAGAGGTTAATTTTATAGGATGCTTGTCCATCAGCCCCTCCTGCACAAGCCGCTCTATCTGCTAAAGGGTAAAGTTTACAATGCAAAAACGTCCTTCTTGTATATGTTTTGTAAGAGAGTTTAAATAAATTGTCGGCTACCTACTTTTTCCTGTTTGAATATATTAAGAATTTTAAAACAACAGAATTCTAGACTTTGTTTATATCCTGGCTTTCCCCCAAAGACATATAAATAAGTTAAAAAATAACCAGAAAGATTAAAAATTAGATTAAATTTATGGTACATAAAAGAAAAATAAGATAAATCCAGAGGTAGTGTTAATATGCAAATCCAACAGTCATAAAATATTCTACACATTTTCTAAAATGGACCACAAATTTGATTCTAAGATTTCTAACTGTCAAAGCAAAGATCCTTACAGAGATTTAGAATCTCCCTCAGGGGCTAACAACAAACATTTCCTCAAGAAAAGCACAGCTCTCCTGATACCAAGACTGAAATAAATTTCTCCTGTGGGCCCCATAATTGAGGGATCTTAGAAGTGTTAGAGATAATAGTGTTCAGCCAGTCCAAGCACCAATTCAGTGCCTGCATTCATTGTACTCTATTCTTTCTAAAAGATCATATCTCTCCTGAATGAGTCCATTGGCAGAAAGCTCAGCACTAATAGGGCATTTTATTATTTAGCAGACAATTTCTAGTTTTTTATAAATGTATTTCTTTTTTTTTTAGCCTCCTTCTATGTATAATTCTGTAGTCATAATTTTAATTCTCCAGAGCAAAGTAGAACAAGAGTACTCTATATTCCAGTTTTAAATAATTTAAGAATAGTTGCCACTGCTCCCTTATTCATACATATATTCATCTAAAAATACGCATCGTGTTTCTCCAATTTACTAGGCATTATGCTATAAGTTTGGTGGCTATAACTGTGAACAGTGAAAAACAGCTCTTACTTCCACTAGGTTTACAAAAGAAAACTTTTCTTTTTTTACGTGTCTTTTTTTTTTTCCCCCAGTGTCTTCTGTAGGATAAATATTGTGGGTTTACCTCTTTAAAGGCATCCTTCATCCTTCACTGTCCTGCTCTGTGCCCTGGTAGCCTGACTCCAGCTGAATGTATCAATGGGTTTTTGGCCTTTGGGTTTCTAGATGGGTGGGATTCAGCCACTGGTGAACAACAGATACAGAGGAAGAGAGGAAAATGATGCCAGTTATTTATTCCTCCAGTTAACTCTCTGTGAGCACACCATGAGCTTCACCTATCAACTAAAGGTCACAGCTTCTATGAGGCAGCCTTGTTTCCAGTGTCTTCTAATCAATCTCTCTGGTTGCAACTCTGTTTTCATAGGTCCCCAACTCTTTTTAGTTCAATTGTTAGATGCCTCTGAGTGGAGATTTTTCTAGGTTCTTGTTGATCATGGGGAGAAAAGAATTTCAGGACACACCATGTAAGCCAAGCAAGCCTCAGTTTTTGTTTTGTTTTGTTTTTTAATTGAAAGTGACAGTACACTCACAAAAAGTGCGCAGGCTTGAATGGAGCAGCTACATAGGGAGGAAGTGGTGTTTGGTCTTTTGAAGTCTTAAAGATGGAGGGGAGGAATATTCAAGACTAAGGGGTTGGCTTTTACTAAGAATTTGAGCAGTCATTCCTAGAATTGGCTTCCCTCCCATTTTTATGCATTATATGGTTGTCTCAGAACTGTCATGGTGATTTCAAGAGCAGAGAAATTTTAAAACTGCATTGTAAATTATATTACAATTAGCCAAAGTTCATGTAAGGTAACACAGATAGTTGACAAACCATTTGAAGCTGGTTCTTGCCTGAGGTTATCAGCCCCTCCAGTTAGCTTCTGCCTGAGGGTTGTTTACTTTAACATATGCACATGGTCTTCAAGCCTCTGTATCCAGCCTCAGCCCTATCTCCTAGTCTCCTACTCTATCTAACACAGCCATACTGAATGTTCCCTCTGGATTTCCTATACTATGAGCATTTTTAAAAAATCAATGTAATTCTCATAAAATTAATAAGTCATTTTGTATTACTTTGTTTCCTCCTAGGACTGTGACAAGGACAATTTACAATATTAGAAGTAATGCCAAGCATATGATCAATGTATCTAGTAAGTGTTGTATAAAGAATATGGGGAAGAAAAGAGCTCTAAAACCCAAGAATAGGAAGTTAGTCTTATACCTGGTCTCTTCCTTCTCCTCTTCCTCCTTCCCCTCTTCCTCATCTTCCTCCTCCTTCTCTCTCTCTGTATATATTCTCTCTCTCTCTCTCCCCTCACCCCATAACAGAACTTTTGTGATCCTGAGTTAGAATCCAGAAATTTGTGATTTATGAATTAATACAACCTTCTATAGGTAATTATCTATATCCCTTTACATTCAATGAATGTCACTTCTTTTTGACATTATTATATTAAAGAGAAAACTCAAATAGTTCAAAATTATATTAACATAAACAGTTTGTGCAGTCATAAATACAATCATCTTTAAATCCCAGTATCTACTTTTTCCAGGAATACTTTAATTTGTCAAGGATATGCTGAAAATGTGATGTTTAATGTTATGTAATAAATATATACTGAAAATACAGTAATAGTTTTTTTAATTATCTTCACTTCATTGTGAATTATTTTGTAATTAATTGCTCAACATTTTTATTTTGATTTACTAGCATAAATATACGTGGTTTAAAAAGTATAAAGGATATTAGAACTGAGACCAATGAAAATGCCTTCTGATTGATTTCAATTTCTTTTGACTCAATTGTAATAGGAAAAATTACTGATGGAAATACTTTTGTTTTTATTAACAAATATTCAAATTTCATTCTAGTTGCTTAATCTTAAGAAGCAATTTGATGATTGTAGTAAATATACAGCAAGTCACTACCTAGTTATGCATTCCTTCATAGTAGAATATCTATGTTAAATGAATATAAACATGATTTCTTTTGGTAAATGGATTCACATTACAAAACACATCTAATGAAAATACTTCCACAGTTTATAAGAGCAGATATCTGATACGTTGTGGTGTATGCTATATCTTCAGACTAGAATTTGGAACATACTTAATGTTCAATAAATATTTTATAAATGACTTATTAAGGAAGGATACAAGAGAACAAAATCAAGGACATCCAAATCAGGAAAGGAGAGGTCACACTATCCCTATTTGCTGATAATATGATCTTGTATTTAGAAAACCCTAAAGACTCCAGCAAAAGACCCTTGGAATTGATAAATAAATACAGCAAAGTCTCAGGTTAAAAAATCAGTGTACACAAGTCAGTAACATTTTTCCATATAAATACTGATAACAGTCAAGTGGAAAGTCAAATCAAGGACTCAATACCATTCAGAATAGCTACAAAGAAAATAAAATACACAGGAATACACTTACTAAAGGAGGTTAAAGATCTCTACAAGAACTGCAAAACACTGATAAAATAAATCATAAATGACACAAATAAATGGAAAAACATCCCCTGCTCATGGATTGATAGAATCAACATCATTAAAATGTCTATACTGCCCAAAGTGATTTATAGATTCAATGTAATCCCCATCCAAATGCCAGCATCATATTTCACAGATCTAGAAAACATAATCCTAAACTTTGTTTAGCATCAAAAAAGAGCTTGAATAGCCAAAGCAATCTTAAGTAAAAAGAACAAATCTGGAGGAATCACATTGCCAGACTTCAAATTATTCTACAAGGCTATAGTAACCAAAAACAGCATGATGCCAGCATAAAAGTGGAAACATAGACCAATGGAACAGAATAAAGAACCCAGAAAGACCATCTACCTACAACCAGCTGATCTTTGACAAAGCCAACAACAACATACACTGGAGAAAGGAAGCCGTATTCAATAAGTGGTGCTGGGAAAACTGGAGAGCCACATGCAGAGAATGAAACAGGATCCCTGTCTCTCACCATATACAAAAATTAATTAAAGATAGATTAAAAACTTAAATGTACATCATGAAACCATGAAAATTCTAGAGGAAAATGTAGGAAAAACTCTTAGACATTTGCCTTGGCAAAGAATTTATGACTAAGAGCCTAAAGGCAAATATAGCAACAACAAAAATAAACAAATAGGACTTAATTAAAATCATATATAGCTCTAATGCTGCATATGTTTATGGTATATAGCTAAACATTCTAGATTCATTATTTTCTATTACAAACTGTTGCTCGTTTAGGCAGGTTATTAAATTTTTAGTGTGCCATCTTGATGCTGTGAAGTCTTACTGTTAGGCTTTGTCCTTTAGTATATAGATCTATTTTTATTTTACTCTTAGATCTAGGGTATACCTTTAATTTTTGTGGTAAGTTTCTAACTCTTAATGTTGGATTTTCTAGGGTTTTAAAAATATGTCCAAAGTGTTCACTGAAGTTCTCTAACTTGGGAAGACTTGAATTCCAAACTCTGTCTCTCCCACATTGGGTAGACTAAATTTCTACTTATCACTTTTTGCCTTCAGTGTGTTAATTTCTGCTGTGTTCATTGGAGACCTACTCTATAAATGTATGGTTTAAAAGTAAGTCAATAATTTGAGTTGAGTTTGATAAATCTTTGGCTCTGAGTGGCTTCCTCCTTTCTGGAATCTCCCTTTTGATTCTCAGCTGCTTTGCCAGCTCTAAATCCAACTTCTGATTTCTCAGTGCAGTAAGACTAAACTTTTTCTCTCTTACTCTATGCCCTATATTCCACATGAATTAGGGTGTGGCCTGAGTTAATATATCAGTTAAATGAGTTGCTCACATAGTTTTCTGTCCTCATTTTAAGTGACATAACCCCTCCAGTTCCTACCTGTGTTTGTTTGCTCTCTATGCCTTTGAACATCAATTTTATTTATATTTAATTCAGAGTTTATAAGGGTTTTCAATAGGTACAATCTTTTCTCCATTTCAAAAAGGAGAAAAGACCTATTATTTTTAAGTAACACTGAAAATATTCCATTAATAATATTTGTCAATGTTTCAGGTATGTGTATATAAATATATACACTACAAATATGCTATATGTATATGTGCTCTCTGTTTCTATATAGATATATAAATCTTCATAAAATGATAATTATGACAGAATGTGGATGTAAATGAAATATACAAAAATATAAGACATTCCTTTCAATGATGAAACTTCACATTTGTGAACCCTATACATTTACATCTTTTTCTTCTACCTTTAAAAGTTATGAAGTATATTCTGACTTGTATAAAAATTGGAATTTTGCTCACCTAAAAGATATACTTACATGTATATAGTTTCTACTATTATGATAAATGCTTACTTTTCAAAAGAAAGCATTCTAGTTTGAAAAATGTTATTGTATGAAATTTAATACGAGGACAAATGAATTTAAATTTTATTGGAAACAGCAAAATAGAGAGGCAAATGAATTTGTGGTCCATTTAGATGTTAAATCATTGGCTAATTATTATATCTTACTGAGTTTCATTTTCTTCTTTTATAAGATGTGAATTTTCCTAATGTTATTGTAAGATTGTGATAGAATATGAAGTGCATTTTACAATACCTGTTGCATAGTATGTCCTTAATGAATATATTTTTCAAACTTTCTTCAATTAAGTTAGAATGACCATATGTCACTTATACAAAATCATATTGGGTAAATAAAAATGTATATCTTTATGTGTGTTTTGAAATAGTTACTGTATTTCTTAAAACCATATTTTTCATTAGTTAACATGCCACTGTTTAGCCCTCAGTAATTATACCAATTCTCTTTTTTTTTTTGAGTATAAGTATTTGCACTTGACTAATGCAGTAAACAAACTGACATCAGATATATTTTCAAAAATTGCTCACTTTACAATCTTTTATCATCATAACACTCCTTACCAAAAATATATTAATTATTAAAAAAATTGACATTTATGAAATAAATGTGCTCTTTATTGCTTAACACAAAGTTTTGGATTCATTTTTATTATCTATAAATATTTAAATTTCTAGTGACTACTTTCTTCCAATGATTCATTGTTTATATATCACAAAGTTGTTCTATTATCTGTCATTATGAAACAGATATGCATACTTTTTCAAGAGTTAACTGAGAATCAGCTCGTACCAATCAATAATCATCATATTAGTCATTGTCAAAGAAGAGCAATGTTAAATTCAGAACAGTGTGATTTAGTTGAAAGAGCCTAGAAAAATGAATTATATATCACTGATTGTGCTTCTAGTTTTTCTGCCAGAAGCAGAAATGAAAAGAATATTCACTGTATCAAAATCCCTTTTTAAAAAATATGAAAACATGGTTCATAAAATAAAGTTATTGCTCAGGATCCTAATAGAAATTGTAGAAACTGGATTTAAATCTAATTTTTTTCTAACTATCTGTTTTAAAAATTACCCTTTTAAAAATATATAACATAAAAAAATTAAACTCTTCTTCAAGCTCATGTGTCCATTTAGCTATTCCTCAAACTTTGTAAGCAAATGATATTGAACAGGTGTAACGCTTAAACTCTCTTGTTCTATTCTCCACTGCATGGGGGAGGGACATACTTGTGGCCCTGGCACAGGTGAGGCAAATGCATTTCATGTAACCAAAATGTTTGTATCCCCATAATATCCTGAATTTAAAAAAAAAGGTAAAAAAAAAATTCTTGCATAAAAAAGTACTGTTTTCCAGTAGCATCACCCATCAATTGTCTTGCTTCTCAACATCTTCCACTTCGTGGTTCCAGAGACACTCAATCAGTGTGACATTTATAAACATTGAATATGATGACTGAGAAAAATTTTGGAAATTTAAATAATGTATAAATTATGTATATGTGGGTGGATATATGCACACAAACACACACATATATAGTTATAGCATGAGTGAAAAGTGATACCAATTCTTTTCTTTGACAATTACATGATATTGAATACTAGAATTATGAATAGTTTTATTTAAAATATTCAGCAAATTATGTTGTACATTTACATTTTATAAATTAATTGCTAAGATTTTAGCGTTATTTAAATAAATAAAAGATTGTCTTTAATATTATGTTAATGGCTCCAAGAGAGATGATAATGAAAAATGAGTGTTCCAGCATCATCCAAATTTTAGCTAAAGGTATGAAAACTGTTTTTTTTTTTTTTTTTTACTGTCACCACATAGTTTATATTTGTCACTATGAGACATGGGATCAGCTAATAGACATAATTTTTTTATCAAAAGATTACATAGGATATTTCTGGACTTGCCCACAGTCAGAATATCTTCATGGCCACATTATATTTGGACGTAAAGCCATTCTCAAATATTCAGAGAGGATACCATTAAAATACTCTTGACTCAATAGCACTTATTTTAGACAAGACACTAGATAAACTAAAAGAATTAAGAGAAATAAGTTGAAGGACTCACACTACCCAGTTTCAAGAATTTCTAAAAAGGTACAATAATTAAGAGAGTGTGGTATCGATGAAAAAAGACATATAGATCAATGGAATAAAATAGTCCAGAAATATACTCATACTGATCTAGTCAACTGATCTTTAACAAAGGAGCAAAGGTAATTCAATCTAGACAATCTAACTTGTCTTTTCAACAAATGGTGCTATAATTGTTGAGTATGAAAATAAAATCTAGAAATAAGCTTTATATCTTTTACAAAATTAACTAAGAATGGATCATAGATTATTTTAAAACATAAAACTATAAAACATCTATATAAAAACACTGGAGAAAATCCAGGTGATTATCAGTTTAACAATAGTCACCAGAAGCATGATCCATAAAGGAAAAAAATTATAAGCTAGGTTTCATTAAATTAAAAACTTCTGCTCGGCAAAAGTACTATTAAGAGAGTCCAAGGAAGAAAATATTTGCAAAACATAAATCTGATACACTACCATTATCCAAAATATAAGAATAACACTTAACAATATTAAAAGAAGCACTTAAAAATTTGGCAAAAATTCTAAAATACACTTTACCAAAGAAGTTATACAGATAGAAATACACATATGAAAAGATACTCAATATAATTTTTCTTTGGAGAATAGCAAATTAAAACAACAATGATATACTCACACACAGCTGTTAGAATTACTAAAATTAAACAAGCAAATAAATAAAAAAAATAAAAAACCTAACAATGCCAATAGCTGGAGCAGATTCAGAGTAACAGAAAAACGCATTAATTGCTGGTACAACACAAAATCCCTCACTTTGTAAGACAGTTTGGCAGTTTCTTACAGTGCTAATTATAGTCTTACCATACAATCCAGAAAGCATGCTTCCAGGTATTTATTGACATAATTTGAAAACTTATGCCCATAAAATCCCTACAAGAGAATCTTTAGCAGATTTATGCATAATCACCAAAAACTGGAAGCAACCTACATGTTCTTGAATAGATGAACATATCAACTAGCTGATAAATCCCCACAGTGGAATATCATTCAGTGAGGAAAAGCTATCACGCTACCAAGTTTGGACATAGAATATTAGTGTTAGCTATCATTAATTTTATTTGCTCCATGAGTGGCTTTTTTAAGTATTCTGGGACCCAAGTTAATTGAGAGATATTTTCAAACTCTTCTAGTATGGAGGGTCACATTTTGACGAAGTACAAACCAAAAATTGATTATTAGGGGGGACATGTTAAGCAAGATGATTTGTTTATATAATAGTTTTATTTTTGAATTTTCCATTTACATCCATTCCAGCCTTGGGTGTTCCATGCTTCAGGGAAAGGTTCTCTTAAGGCTTGGAAATCAGAAGTCCCTCAAAATCAGTTTCATTTACGGTCTTTGTTGTTTTTGTCAGGTTAAACCAGCTCCTTGCTAAAGTAGGGAAGTGCTATTTGGTAAACTCCCCAGACCAGTAAGTATATCAATGCCCCAAGGAGATTAAATTCTGTAACTGGCTTCCTAGTAGCAATACAATAAGGTCAAGGAAAAGGGGAAAATGGCAAAGATACAGTGCACATAGAGACGATCAACTGCAGTTAGGGGGACGATTCTGGTACTTTAATTGTGTCATACGACTAACGTCACCCAGTTTTAATATGTACGCTTGGTCACAGAGACATCACAGCACTGACAATTAAAAGTGATCATCTTTAGTTTTCAGGCATTGTCTCAATTTCTTAGATTCTTGTCTAACCCCTGAGTGGGAAAACTCCATCAACTAGCTACTAAAGACTAATATTAAATTTGTCAAAAGAACAAATACTTTCAGTCATGTTTTATTTAATTATATTTGCCATATTTATTTAATTTTAATAAAGATGGGGGCATTTTTTCACATCTAAATTTGTTGCATAATATTAATACCAGTGCACCATGACGATAGGATACTCTCCTTTTTTCTCTCTTCTCAGTGTCCCCTGGCTCCTGGGTCCATATTCCCATAATAATCTTGAGGAATGTTCCTTTTCATAATCCCATGACCAATGTATAAATTTGAGGTGGAGAGTATATTACCTCAATTATAAATAATTAAAATTGCTTTAGATTTTGTATTTAAAATATACATAAATTTATATAATGTGTAATGGTAGTAATGAGCCCTTTATTGAGTAATCATAATATTATTTTTGTTTTTATTTTGTTGGCCTGCCTTCTCACTGCTCATTTTTTTCCTCATTATTCATTATGCCAACTCATGTTGACATGTAACAACCTCTATTGTATTCTTCATTCTCATGTAATTATTTGCAAACATATATGTGCACATATTTATATGCACACCTAGTGTTATTTTTACTAACGCATAGCTATTGTGCATACATGTTTTTGCATTTGTTCTGTATTTTTTCACTCAACAATAACTTCTGCTCATTTTCCTGATACATTTTGAATTTATCATTTTTAACTGAGTTAATGTTTATTGAATGCTATATATAATAATTTCATAAGTTCTATTGATAAGTATTCACTTTGCAAGTTTTTGCCACTGTAAATAGCGCTACAATAAACAACCTATATATGCAAAAATATCTTAAGTAGATATTTTTACATTCCTATGATTTTATTTCTAAGACAAAAATTCCCAGAGCCTATTGGATTAAAAAGGTATCTCTAATTTTACCCTAAAAATATTGTTGAATTATATTTTACAATTGAGATGTATATATATTTCAATTAACTCATAAACTGTTATTAGCTTACTAATAAATAGTTTCATTATCATAATTGTCACGCCTTGGAGATTAGAGTTGTTTGTGAAATACACCATTAATTCCATGAAAACTTAAGTAGTAAATTAAGTTTATATAATCACTTTAAAAACTACATAGTTTTAATTTTCCTCAACATTTCATATTATTTTAAAGGTAGTCTTACATATCACCTATCCCAAATCAGTATATTAAATCTTTAAAGAAAGAAAAGACTTTCACTGACTCATTTTATTAGTAATTATTCTGAATGTTCAAATGGTTTCATTCAGTGAAACCCACATCTATCTTGCCGTAATTAAATACAGTTTCTTTGGCTCTCTCTTCAATAAGGATTCATTTTTTAAAATATAATGACCCTTCTTATACAGAATACAAGTTATTAGGTCACCTGCCAGCAGTCTTCTCTCAAGCTACCTAATTATCATTTCTTTAGGCTTTATTCATATCTTATACTTCCAAGATTTGGATCATTAATTTTTCTCCCTTATGCATGCATTGCATATTTTTCTACATCCCTTTTGGCCTTTGGACCTTTTGCAAAAGTTATAATCTAGCCAAGTACTGCATGGGGTATTTTTAGGTTTGCATATTTTCTGATTCTAGTACTCAAGATAAAAATTTCTTTATTAACATGACATAGATTAATCATTTTAGTTACTATATACCTTATTTTCATGAATTATTACTACATCCAATGCAATAAATAGAAAAGTTCTCTTTCAACAAACCAATGCTATTTTGTCTATAGACATCTCTGCAAATATTTAAAGGTGAACACATTAAAAAGGGGGTAGCAACTCTCTTCCTCCTCTCCCTCAGTATTTTTGGTCCCCCAAAGAAAGCTTTCGATTATCTTTCTCCCTCTAAACGCTGCCCATGTGTTTATGTTTCATTGTTGTGATTACCATGTTACGTTCATGACTTCTCAACAGACAGTTACTGTTGCAAGTATTTTCACTTTCGCTCATCTGCTCCCACAAAAACACCTGAATGAAAGAAATCATCTATTCCTACAAAATCCTTAAACACAATAATCATTGGCAAAGTTCCAATTATTTATCCAGTCCTCTAAGTCCCCAACTTTGTATTTAACAAAATTGTTCATGTTCCTTCAACTACTCTTTATCAGGACAACCACTTACACCTTCTAAAACCACTCTCAGTTTTTCTTTTTCTATGTTCTAAGTATTATTTGGCTCCTTTTATTCTATTTTTCTATATTAACTGTTAATGTCCTTTTTCTACTAATCCAAACCTGTATTATTTATTATTGAGATTATTGAAATATTCTATTATTCTTCCCAAGATTAGTTTTACCCATTTAAAATTCATCCATCTTTCACGTTTCAAACAGCATGAGAAAGGCAAATTGCAAATGTAATGATAGTATTGGTTAAATCCCTTATATGGCTCTCCATACTCCACAATAGAAGTACATCCTGCTTGCAATGGCACAGGAGAGCTTCAAAGATTCACTTTATCTTCTATCATTTATGACTTCATAATTTTCAACCTGGTATTGCCACACTGCTTGTGGCCTTCTGTAAATACCACTCTGTTACTATCCCATGTCCTATTTAACATTAGGTGTCTGCATTGTGCTTCTCTTTTCCACATTAATTCATTTTTACTGGTGCTACAGCATCCATCTCAAGAAAACTCAAGAAGACTTCCCTGAGCCTTCTCTACTTCAATGACTGGAGTCTTGTTGGATCTTTTTCTTAGCCCAAACAGTTCACATATTGCCTGACATAATACATCCTCAAAAATGTTCATCCAAGGGAACATTTTTCGAATAGTTACTGAATTCACTTGTACGCCTGAGTTACAATTTGAGTATACCCAGTTAAGCTCCTACCACAGACTTATATAACAATGCAAACTCTTATATAAACTTTGAACTAAATATAAAAATAAAACTACTTGACACGAGAGAGTAAACAAAAGCAGGCAGATTGTGGAGGGGAGGAGCATTAGGTGGATGATCATGTTTTTCAGATTTATCCTAAGGAAAGGCTACAGTTGGGGCCTCAAGCAGTGGCTAATGCTTTGATTCAGCACCCACAGAATTCCTAACCTGAGCCCTCAGAGGAGAGAAATTGGTATAATATTAACTATGGAACACAAATAGGGAGCATTCTCAGAAAATGATTCATCTCCATTCTCTCTTTCCTCCTCAATAAAGTAGAACTTTCAATTATGTTACATGTATATCTTATATCTTGTTTTGCATTCTTAACACTTTTCCTTTCTTATTTCAGTTTGTATTTTTCTTTTCTTTTCTTTTTCATCGTCGTTTTAATTTTCTATCTTTTTTGGTTAATTTATTTTTTAATTTTTTTATCTGATTTTTTTATTTCAAAATTTTAAGGGGGCAAAATTTGCTTTGTTTCATTGACAGCTTTTGTGATGCTTGAATCCTAGCTATAAATGTGCCCATCAACTGAGTAGTGTTCATTGTACCCATTAGGTAGGTTTTTGCCTCTCTCCTCCTCCCCCCCTCCATCCTGCTTGATTCCCAATGACTTTTATTTCCCTCTGTGTACATGTGAGACCCTCAGTTAGCTCCAATTTATTAGAGAGTACATGTGGGGTTTGTTTTTCCATCTTGAGATACTTCAGTTAGGACAATGATTTCCAGTTCCATATGAATTTCTGCAAAAGGCTGGCATGGATGCAGAGAGAAAGGAATGCTTATACACTGTTGATGGGACTGCAAAGTAGTACAACCTCTATGGAAAACAGTATGGAGATTTCTCAAAGAACTAAAAGTAGACGTACCCACCACTGGGTATCTACTCAAAGGAAATGAAGTCATTTTATCAAAAAGACACTTGCACTCAAATGTTTACTGCAGCACAATTCACAGCTGCAAAGATCTTAACCCAAGTGCCCATCAATTTAGGAGTGGATTAACAAAATGTGGTACATGTACACCATGGAGTACTACTCAGCCATAAAAAGCATGAATTAATGTCTTCCTATTTTTCTATTTGCCAATGAGCTCTTCAACTATGCCCAACATATTGCTAAAGTTATTCTTTTGATTTTAATGTTCATTATTATGTATTTCACTCGAAGAATCCCTATGGTAGTGTTTCAAAGAGTTTCTACTTCCCTGGTGAAATTCCATATCTTATCATTTGCTTTCTTAAATATATGAATGACATTTAAAATTTTAATCTATGTTTGATAAATTCAGAAACTATATCATAGCTACAGCTATAGTAATAGATATAGATTTATGAGTCAATTTCAACTGTTATTGTTTTTGACTTGGTCTTGTTTATTGGCCTGCTTATTAATTATTTGAGTGAATATTTGAAATAGTGTATAAAAAATTGTAGAGTTCATGGATAATGTTACCTTTCCTCAAGAAAGTTTTATTTAATCATCAAACAAATAGATTAGGGACAATGTACCTCAATCCAAATGCTAGTTTACAGCATTTGGTCTCTTTTCTATTTTTTCTAAACTCTTTGAATTAGCTCATCAAAGATTCAATTGAGAGTATGAAGTTTGACCTATACCCTACATTCTAATAGTCTCTAAATTACAATTTTTATCTCTTGGAACCAAGAATCCTGAGAGTGTCATTGAACTATTCAACATTTCAGCAGCTGCTGCTTTCTGCTTGTATAGCTTAGGAATGTAAAAGCACTTACAGGGGGAAAATGTTGCAGAATGTCAGTTTCATTTCTCACTGGGAACTTAGCCCTTCAAGCCTGGCTGCCCTAAAATTAAATCCCCTCACCCCCTGACATAAACTTCTAAAATCTCTGACAGACCCCAATATTTCTCAGTTTTCTGCTAAGATTTTTAGTCTTTCTCCATATGCTACACATCCACAAATGTCTTGATGGAAGAGCAGAGAGCCAGATTCACCACAAGGATGTTTTCTTTTCCCTCAAGTCTTCACCCTTCCAATCCCAGCCAATTTCATGGCTCTCTGATGCCTTCAAACTGATTTTTTTAAATCACCTATTAGTAGTCTTTGGTTGGGGTTTTGATCTACTTCAGATTAGATTATTGTATCTGGAAAGGTGAGCACTATTTCTTATAAGCAGGAAGCAGATTTCAAATAGAAATTATTTTAATATATAATTAATTATTTACTGTTATAATTTCCTATTTATTAAAATTATTCCATGTTTTCCTAGACATTTTATTATGCAAAATCATGTCCTACAACCTAGGATAATTATTCTCTAATTTTATCTCCTGTTTAATTATCTAATTTACAACATTTATCTTACATTTTGATCATACAAAAGTATGTGAAATTTCTACTTCTTGAATGTATAAGTGGATTAAAAAGGAAAAGGGCATGAGAAAATAAGCCATTAATTCTCCTATCATTATATCAAAATTTTTTCCATTTAATTTTACATGAATAGAATAAAAACAAAAATTATTCAATAATTCCATACACAATATATTGTTCTATTAATATTTATAATATTGTTAATATATATTTGTTTTTGTAAAAGTTATATTTTTTCAGAGAGGGAGAGAGTGCCAAGAACATTCATGAGTCATGAGTCATGTGTGCACACACACACATATATATACACAAACACTAATTTTCACACAATCTTTCTATCCCAGTATGTTAGATACTATAATTACTCTCATTTTACAGAGAAGAAAATTATGACACAGAAAAGTTGTATAAATTGCAAATTTCCCAAGATCACACATAAGTGGCACAAATTAAATTTGATTCCACATGACCCTATAGCCTACACATTTTTATTCACTAACTATACTGTCATACCAATGTCCAAATCTACAACTGTATGTATTAATGCATACATATATGGAGGTGTGAAATAAGGAATATAAATATTTGACATCAAACATATCCATAAAATCATTCTAATTTTATAAAAATGTGAATTTTTACAAGGAACTATAAAAATTCTGTAATCACAAATATAATTTTATATCAAAATCTTTACATCTTTGAAAGTGACAGAGTGTGCTCACATGATTAACAATAAATTTTAAAACCTGTAAGCATGCTTTCAAAACATTTTTACTGTTATTTTGAATATCATAGGTTTATTTTTTAATAGAGCACTTTTGATATCTGAAACAATCATTTTTTTTTTTAATCTTCTATTTTTTTCTAGGGTTTTACAAAGAGACCTTGGAAGAGA
This sequence comes from Eulemur rufifrons, assembly GCF_041146395.1. Taxonomy (NCBI): domain Eukaryota; kingdom Metazoa; phylum Chordata; class Mammalia; order Primates; family Lemuridae; genus Eulemur; species Eulemur rufifrons. Next base: position 36,468,628 of record NC_090986.1, read on the forward strand.
TTCATATAATATTAGAAAAAAGTATATCAGAAACAGTATGTTTGATAATACTTTTGTCTTACAACTTATGTTCAAATATCGACTAACAGTTGACACTTGAGAGATGATACTGACAGACGTTTATTAGTCAAATATTATTACAGCTTAGGAGAAGCAGGACACCACCTGTCATGAAGGGCCACATGAAGGTAGCACTCAGGAGCAGAGTGAATCAGCAGGGGTTATTGGAGGGACTATGTGTAGTCACAAGAGGATGAGGTACTCCCATGATCCCGCAGAATGATGTGATGGTTTGTTCAAATAATATGATGGGCTGGCAGGAAAGTGAAACCCATTAGGTTGAGGACCAGGTAAAATGCAGCTGCTGTAGCTGAAAGAGAAAATAGCTAGATGCAGAGCACATCTGGGGAGAGCAAGGAAGCCCATATCCCCTGGAGGACTTTATGATGTCATGGTAGCACTTGAAATTTTAGATATTGTGTACACTGCTCATATCTCACAGTGTTTAATACTATATATTTCCCTTTATATACTTCTTTATCTGAGCCACACATATATTGATATATTGAATTTTATTTTTTATTCATTACAAAATATTTTCCAATATTTCTTGTCATATATTTTTTTTGAACTGAGTTATCTAGATGTGAATTCTTTAATTTCTAAATACTGGAGAAATGGTATTGATATATTTTTGTCATTAATTTACAATTTAATTATGTTTTAGTTGGAGAACATACTTCATATTAATATTATGTTAACTTCTTAAAAAAGTTGAGATTTGTTTTATGCAACAGATATACTTTATCTTGATTAATACCCCTTGCACAATTGAAAAGAATGTGCTTTGTATTATTGGGTGGATTTTATTTGACTGTATGTTAGGCAAATTTCTTAGTAGTGTTGTTATGGTCTTCTATATACTTATTAATTTCCTCTTTACTCCTTTTATCAATTATTGAGAGAGAATTTTTGAAGTCTGCAGCTATAATTGTGGACTTGGGGATTTATCTATTTTTTCTTTCAATTCAATCATTTTTTTCTCTATGTGTTGTGAAGCACTATTATTAAGTGCATGTACATGTAAAATTTTTATAGCTGTTAATAAGCTTTGACTTATTACATTCTACATTGAAATAATACTATAACACTTCATACGTAAAAGCTTTACTAAAGCATATTTCCATAACTTTCCTCCCATATTTTTGTTATTGTCTATTTTACTTCTACATTTACTATAAACTCGCAATACATTGTTAGTATTTTTTCTTTAAACAACAAAATACCTTTTAGAGAAAATAGAATTATATTTTTAAAGATTAATTTTTTTAAGTTTCATTTTTTGTGGATTCAGATTTCTATCTTGTAAAGCCCATGCATAATTAATAAAAGGTTCAGGTACAGATGTGCTGATAATGAAATCTCTTAGCTTTTCAAGTATCTCCACTTTATATTTAAAGATTTTTTTTCTGGGTACAGAATTCTGAATTGACAGATTTATGTTATTTTCCCCTTTAAGAGCTTTAAAAGTATCACTCCAGGGGAGGAGAGACAAGATGGCAGAGGAGAAACAGGTCCAACCAGAGTGTCTCTGCAAGAAGGAAAGATTTTAGATGAAAGTGAAAAAAACAAACAGGCAGACAAGCATAGATTGGAGGAGAGCTGGAAGGAAGGGTGCTGGAACCTACAGGAGACTCCACCTGAAGAGGTTCTAGAGCAGAACTGGAAGGATAAAGGCATCCACAGGGTGTAAACCCTGAGAGACTTGGAGATCAGCAAGAAGGGTAGGTGAAGTGGTTAAATTTCCCCTCCCTTGTGTCTCACATTGCTGGTGGCTCCCGAGCTTCTGGAGAGACCCTCCAACACCAGCCCAGAGACTGCTGCTGCCAGTGTGCAGTAAGCCTCTTACTATGGACAGGGCAAGGACAGGGCGCTGCCCTGGGCTCCCAGCTCCCTCAGGGCATGTCCTGCCCCGAAGACCCGAACAGATCAGTGGGTGTCATATTGCTTCATTCTCCCCTCCCCCTACCCTACCAGCTGCTTCCGAGAGAGATAATTTAGCCACCATCCAGAGGCATCCACAGAGAATGGGACCTTTCCTTTTGGGGCCCTGCAGCAGACTGAGTGGTACCTAGATTTTGAGCTCCCTACCTGCCAGCCCTCCCTGGGGCTGCTTGCCTGGTGACTCCAGCAGAGTGGGGCAAACCCCAAGACAGGGAGACATTGATCCAGCTTGGGCACCCTGTGGGTGACGTGAGACCAGCACTCTTCTCCCTGGCAGAGTCAGAGACTGATCACCAGGGCCCAGGGGACAGACCTGCAGGTCAGATCCCGTTCACTCAGGTCTCGATTGTATTATCCTGGGGCACAGAAGGGATATTTGTGAACTAGTCTACTGAGGTATCTGTGCCTCCAGGGGCAGATCAGAGGGGGCCCTAGCTGCAGCTTGCTTGAGGGACAACCCTTCCCCCACTCCAGGGCCCGCTCCCAGCTCCGGCTGTGATCCTGGGCAGGGAACCTCCTGGCTGGAATCACAGTCAGGGGAGCTCTACTGGCTTGAACTCCTGTCTACCACCAGAGGCCTGAGAGAAACCCCAGAATAGGGGAAGGTGGAAAGACTCCACAAAAAATCTATTAGAACTGATAAACAAATTCAATAAAGTTGCAGTATATAAAATCAACATAAAAAATCAGTAGCAATTTCTATATGCCAACAGTAAACAATCTGAAAAAAAAAAAAAAAACACAAGCAAGTAATCACAATTACTGTAGTACAAATAAAATAAAATACCTAGGAATAAACTTAACCAAAGAAGTGAAAAAACTCTATAATGAAAACTATAAAACATTGATGAAGGAAATTGACAAGGCCAAGCAGAAAAGGAAAAATATTCCATGCTCATGGATTGGAAGAATCAATATTGGTAAAATGTCCATGCTACTCAAAGCAATTTATAGATTCAATGCAGTCCCCATCAAAATACCAATGATATTCTATACAGAAATTGAAAATATAATGCTAAAATGTATATAGAACCACACAAGAACCAGAATAGCCAAATCATTTTGAGCAAAAAAGACAAAACTGGAGGAATCACATTACCTGACTTCAAATTATACTACAGAACTGTAGTAACCAAAACAGCATGGTACTGGCATAAAAACAGACACACAGACAAATGGAACAGAACAGAGAACCCAGAAATAAATTTACACATCTATAATGGACTCATTTTCTACAAAGGTGCATTTGAGGAAAGGACATGGTGCTGGGGAAATTGGATATCTATATGCAGAAGAATGAAACTGGATCTTTATCTCTTGCCATATACAAAAATCAAATAAAATGGATTAAAGACATAAATCTAAGTCCTGAAACTATAAAACTACTAAAAGAAAATATTGGGGAAGCATGCTAGGATACTGGTCTGGGCAAAGACTTCTTGAGTAATACTCCAAAAGTACACACAACCAAAGCAAAATTAGACAAAAGAAATCATATCAAGCAAAAGACTTCTGCATAGGAAAGGAAACAATCAACAAAAGGAAGAGACAACCCACATATTGGGAGAAAATATTTGCAAACTACCCACCTGACAAGGGATTAATAACTAGAATATATAAGTAGCTCCAACAACTCAATAGAAAGCAAACAAAAATAATATAATTGAAAATAGGCAAAGGTTCTGAGTAGACATTTCTCAAAAGAATATATACAAATGGCCAACACGTATGTGAAAAAATGCCCAACATCATCAGTCCTCAGAAAAAAGCAAATCAAAACTACAATGAGATATCATTTCACCCTAGTTAAAATGTCTTTTATCCAAAAGACAGGCAATATGAATGTTGATGAGAATATGGAGACAGGGGAGCACTTGTACACTGTTGGGGGGAATGTAAATTAGTACAACCTCTGTGGAGAACAGTATGGAGGTTCTTCTAAGAACTAAAAATAGAACTATCATATGACCCAGCAGTCTCACTGCTAGGTATATATCCCAAAGAAATGAATTCAGTATATGGAAAAGATACCTGCATTCTCATGTTTATTGCAGCACTATTCACCATAGCCAAGATTTGGAATCAACCTAAGTGTTCATCAATGGATGAATGGATAAATAAATTGTGGTAGATATACACAATGAAATATTATTGAGCCATAAAAAATGAAATCCTGCCATTTGCAGCAGCATGGATGGAACTGGAGAATATTATGTTGAATAAAATAAAGTAAGCACAGAAAAACAAATTTTGCATATTCTCATTCATATGTGGGAACTAAATATTAAAACAAATAATCTCATGGAGACAGAGAGTGTAATGATGGTTAGCAGAGGCCACCCTTTGCTAGTAGGGAAGGAAGGATAATGTGGGGATGGTTAATATATGCAAAAATATAATTAGATAGAATGAACAATACTTAATAGCATAAAATAGTGACTATAATCAACAATAAGTTAAGGTATACTTTAAAATAACTAAAAGAGTGGATTGGAATGTTCCTAATACAAAGAAATCATAAATGCCTGAGGTGATGTATACCTCAATTACCCTGATTTGATGAATACATATTGTATGCCTGTATCGAAACATCACATTTACCATATAAATATATACAGCTATTATGTACCCAAATAATAAAAAATAAAAAATTTTGAAAAAAAAAACTAGATATTTTTGTTTGGTAGTTTTTGGATTTGAAATACAATAAAGCAATACAAAATTAATTCAGAACTTGTGTTAAATGTTGTTTTCAAAGAAATACTTAAGACAACAAAACATGATGACAAGAGCAATTTAAAATAAATGGTCCATCTACTAGATTTTCCATTTTAATAATTTTATACATTTACATGATGGTTCATCAGATTTAACAATGAAAAACAAGCAATCCAAGTAATAACATTTTTGTGGTAAATTCAACACATATTTATTTTAGCTTTTGAATATGTTGTCACCACCATTTGGTAACCTAAAAATTAAGCACAAAAATTCTGACACATTTTTCCTTACCTCTGCTCATAAGTGATGACTTGATTGAAGAATAACTAGAGATAATTTTAAGGCAATAAAAATGTCTCCCTTGTCACAGGATTATTATTTATATTTAAACATATATAGGTGTACTTAGTGATTTTAAGTACAAAACATTATAGGATTTAACAAACCATGTATAAAAAATAGCTAATAGTAGGAAATTAAATGAAATAAATCATTCTTAAGGTATTAAAAAAAGCTTCTGCTACTGAGCTTTAAATAATTGCTGCTATAATTGTCTTTAAATAGATGCCAAAATAATGTAGATTTTTTGTTTATCAATGCTAAATTAATCTTTTTAACAGAACATGAGCAAAACAAATTATATCTATTGGCTGAATTTGGATCAAAGCCAAATATTTTCAAACAGTAGAACAGTAACTGATGATAAATAATATTTATTAATTTTAAAAAGTATATATACACATAAATATAACATTAATATATATATAACTTGGGGTTCAGAAGTAATTTCTAACCCAAGACAAATATCCATAATTTATATAGTAATGCTTCCCTACTCCGGTAGACATTACTGATGTTCAGCAATATCTATCTCTCAATATTCTTTGAATATACACAAAATCTAATTTCCCAGACCCTTTATATCTTTGATTTGAGTACTCCTTGTCAGTGAAACATGACTGACAGATAATAAATAAGTATAATGAATAAATGTATAAATGTGTATAATAAATGGCCTAAAATTATGACACTTCAAAAGTAAATTCCCCTTCTCTTTCCCTTGCCATGGATAATTTTAAATGCCCATGTTTAGATAGTGGAGTAGCAAGATTGAAACAGCTTGAATTTTGGCCCTGGAGATTTGCCAAACACTGCAGAAGACTTCCAGTGAGCAAGAAATTCACATATGCTCTGCAAAGTCATTGGTATTATAAGCTTATTTATTATTGCAGCATAAACTAGCCTATCCCGAAAAGTATAGCAACAAATAAAATGATATTTGTAAGACAACTGTTTTGGCCAATTCACCCACTCCACATTCTCTAACATACCATGTCATAGGACTTAGAAATTTTTGTTATATAGAAAGAAATTTGATTATTTGCAAATAAAACTATTATGTGTATCAACAGAAGGCCAAATCAAAATTAGAAAATATTTTGAAATTAATGGCAATGAAATTATGACATGTGACATTTTATAGCCTGCAATTTAAGCAGTGCCTAAAATGTCTAAAGATAAATCTAAGAAGTGAATTGATAAACTCAAGCAGTTTCTAAAGATAAATTTATAAATATAAATGTATATATTAGCAATGAGAAAGACTAAAATTCAAAAACTTAAGCTTCTATATTTAAAAAAGACATTTAAAAAAGAGAAAATTTAGACTTAGGAAAAGTACAAGGAAAGAAACAATGAAGAATCTACCCTGTAAATAGAAAGCAATTAAACAGAAACAATAGGGAAAATGAACAAAGCCAATATTGCTTGTTTTAAAAGAGGAATATAATTGGTGCATCCACAGCAAGTCTGATGAAAGAAAGAAAAAAATAAGGGGAGGGAAGAGCGAGAGAGAGAAGGAAGGAAAAGGAGGAGGAGAAGAGGAAAGAGGAGGAGGAAGATGGGACAAAGAGAAAAGAGGGAAGAGGAGGGGAGGGAGGGCTGGAAAATATAAGGATAAGTTATTAGTATTAGGAATGAAAGTAAAGAATCACTATGGATCCTCCATATGTCAAAACTATGGACGAATTCTGAGCAATAAGTTTAGAAATCTGGCTAACACACAGAGTATTAATGCTGAAAAGAGAAATGAAGACATATTTGAATGAAGATTAAAGGAATAAAATTTTTCACTAAAGAAATCTTCAGTCAGAAGTCTTCATTGATAAAATATTTTTTAATTAATTAATTTATTTTTATTTCAGCAGATTAGTAGATACAAGTGTTTTTTGTTACATGGATGAATTGAATAATACTGAAGTCAGGGCTTTCAGTGTACCCATCATCAGAACAATATGCACTATAACTGAAAGGTAATTTTTTATCCCTCATCCCCCTCCCTCCCTCTCCCCTTCTGGGTTTACCATGTCCATTACAGCACTTTATGCCATATATATCCATTATTTAGCTCCCACCTATAAATGAGAACACGAGGTATTTGCTGAAACTGAAAGATTCACAAATGATGTTTTTTTCTCAAAATTGCATATGAATCATTCACGAACCCTTCCAGATAATTGAAATAAGAGAACTATTCTTAATTCTTATTTAAGACCATAATAATCTTAAGTACAAAACTTGACAGCCATTAAAAGAAAGAAAAATTAAAGAGCAACATTTTCATGCATTAAATGAGATATTATCAAATCCAATTCAGTGATACATTAAAGAAAATAATAAATAATAACAAAGTAGAATTTAATCTAGAAGCACAGTAAATTATTTAACATTTGAAAATCATTCAAATCAAAATAATTTAATTGGTTAATTATAGACAAATACAGAGTTGACAGATACGGAAAAATTATAGTAGTCAACATATTAATTTATATATTTTTGAAAATTCATTAGACTAGGAATAAAAGGGAAATTTCTTAAAGGTATAAATGATATCTATACAAAAACTTGGAATGGGATATTTTCAAGGTGAAGCATTTAACTCCCATCTCCTCCTAAGATCAAGAATAAGATTAGGATGCTCAATATTGATTGCCACTACTGTTCAACACCGTGCTATAGGTACTAGTCAGAGCAATACAGCATATATTATGCAAATAAATATAGAGCATGAGAATTGGAGAGAAAGAAATAGACATCCTTATTTACGTAGGACATTATTATGTTCCTAGATGACCCAAAAGAACATGTATATAACACAATCCTAACTCATAAGTGAGTAGAGCAAGGTCACTCTATATGATATTAATATACAAAAATTAATTATGTTTGTTTACTCTGTGCTAAGATATTAGAAAAATAAATCAAAATTAATATTTACTCCAGCAGGAAAAGCATCAAATTTATTGTAACAGATCTAATTAAAAAAGTGACAAAATTCCTCTTTATTGAAAATTACAAAATATTATTGTGAGAAATAAAACAAGACCTAACAAACAAGAAATATTCTAGGATCATGAATATAAAGCAAGATATTCTAAAATTGTCAATTGTCCATAAATAAAATGAATCCTAATATTAAAAGCTTTTCATGTTTTGAGTATGTGGATGTGTGTGTTTAATGAAATGATAAGCTGATTCTAAAATTTATATGAAAATTCAAAGTGATTTTATCTGGGCTAAAAATAGATAAGGTAATCTAGAAGAAAAAAAAAATCATAACCAAAGGAGTAATAGACCTATTATAAGTTAATTAAGATAGAAAGGCACTGGTGCAAGAATAAAAAAATAACCAGTGGAACAGACTAGAAAACCCAGTAATAGACTTTCACATAAAGGGTCATTTGCTTTATGACAAATGGAATACTGCAAGAAACGGGGAAAGGATGGTCTTTTCAGCAAATGGTGCTGTGTCATTTGGAAAACACATTTTATGTCACCTACCAATCCACATGCATAAAAATCAATACCAAATGGATGGTTAATGTAATTATAAAAGATAAAACAAAGGCTTAGGAAAAAATAATAGAGAAGTATCTTCAAGATTTTGGAATAGAGAAAGATTGAGGAAACAAGACACACAAAGCCTAAATATATATGTGTATTTAACATTATATTAAAATTATGAACATTTATTATCAAAAGATACCACTAAGAGAACAAATAGACAACTCTAAAGCTGAAAAAGTTATATGAAATGATTTCACATTTAACAAAGGACTAGATTCAAACTATATAAAATTCTTACAAAAATTAGTAGGAAGAAAGCAAAAAAATGGACAATTTTGAATAATCATATAAAAGAAAAATATAAATTTCTAATAAACATGGAAAAATACTCAGCATCATTAGTTATGAGAAGAATGCAAATTAAAATGAGAATATGATAACATTACACACCCACCAGAATGGCTGAAATGAAAATGATTGAAAATGTCAAGTGTTGAAGAGGATGTTGAGCAATTGTTTTTTTCATACACTGATACTTGCAGGACGTGTAAATTGGTACAATCACTTTATAATTTTGTTAGGCAGAAGTGCTTATCCTTTGACCCAGTGATATTACTATTAGGTATATACTCAATAGAAATGTATAAATATGTTCATCAAAAAGCATGCATGAGAATGATCATGTCAGCACTATTCATAACAACTCCCAACCGGAAACTATCTAAATGTATACCAGTAATAGAATGGATAAATGAGGCATGCTTATATTCCCAGAATTGAATACTCTTCAGCAACGAGAATGAACAATCTAAAACTACATGCAGCCATATGGATGAATATCATCAACATAATTTCCAGCAAAAGAAGCCAAATGAAAATATACTGATTGTTTCTAATTTATCTTAGTACAAAAATATAATTTATGCATTTAGAAATGAGGATATTCATACATTTAGAAAAGAGGAAACTTTTGGGGTACAAGTGGTAACTATTATAGAAGAAAGCAGCACCAGGATGGTTTCTGGGGTGCTGGTAATGTTCTGTCTCCTAATCCGGATACCTCTACATGGCGTTTGGAGGCAGTCCTCTATGGCCCTCTTAAACTGAACACATCTTGTGAATTGTTTCAAGATTGCCAGGCCCTGATCATTCCTTCACCCAAGACTACATTTTTGGATTGTTCATGGCAATTTTGAGAGGTTATATTATAGCTCTCTCCATACAAACAACATTCTTGCTAACTGCTTGCCATTAAAGTGACAGAAATTAAGCTCATATTTCTTTTATTGCAGTTCAATCCAGTGTTCATGAGGCTACATCTGGCCTTCCAGGCTGATGTATGTACAGCTATGCTGATACTGTAGTTCTTACTTTTTCTGTGAGTAGAAAAGTTCTTTGTCTCTGACCCAGAAGATTTAGGTCTTCTGTCAGCATTGACTGTACCAGCCTATCTTATTAACTTGTAAATAGGGCAAAGTCAATCTCCTCACATTTTTTATGAGGAAGATGGGATAATGATAGACACATGGTCTTATAGAATAGATCCAATTAATGAGATTTAAGGAAAGTTCTTGAGATTCAGTGGTAGATGTGCTGAACAAATTATGTGGTCATTTGGCCAAGAAATAGTTGTCTGATATGTTGCCTTTTAATAAAAGGAACAAATGCTAGATAGTAGGCTCAAATCAGCTTTGATGTAGGCACGTGGATCTCCTCACTAATCGGACTGTCAGCCCCATTCTGACAACTATCAGTAAATTCTTCTGAGGCTGAAGGAAAGTTCTACCAACTTCAGACAATATTTACAGAGATACACACTTACGGTGAGCATGAAATGAGAGAGATTCATGACTGTCATAACTGCATCACTAGAGCACTGGCTGGTTCATCTGGGGCATGCTTGTATGAGACAGGTAATGCTCAGTAAGGGGGAATGACAGCAGGTGGACTGCCCTACTGCTCAGTTCCTCTTGCAGTTTTGTATGTCAGCCTTAGATGCATTATGAGGTGACAATAAAACCTCTCGAAGTTTTCAACAGTGAGTCTTGGCTGCTCTGAGAGAGCTTGGATCATGCAAGATTTTAATAAGACAGAAAAACTCTTGTGAGAAAGAACAGAGGAATTATTGACTGACATTCCGGCTTTTACTGTCTTAGAATTTTTCTCTGATGCTAATAAAAATGACCTCTCCTTCTCTCTCTCTCTCTCTCTCTCTCTCTATATATATATATATGTCTCTGTGTGTTTGTATGTTAAGATCCTCTCTCTAGCCTGAATTTTTTTACTCTAAAGAAAAATAAGTATGTAGTTCTGGTCTCCAGTGAGGAGATAGAAAGCCATACATAACATAGGTGTTCTGGCAACCCAAAGAAAGAGAATAGGGGGACTCATTTTCATGACTCTGCTGGAATCAAGTGCCCAAATTACTATTCTACCTGGCTCCATAGAAGGAAAGGGCACCCCAATTCAACAAGTAGGACTTGGAAGGCACCCATAGTGAGAAAGAAATATTAAATTGACTGTTGCTTTGTCCCCCATAGCTAAATGCATAATAAATGTCAATGTGCTACATGCTTGTACTTTCTTATCCTGTATATGTCAAAGAGGATTCTGCCACTCAGGAATGGTTGTATGCAGAGATAGTGAGACATGTAAATCACTCTACAACCCTGACCTTCTCTCCAGGCAGCCCAGGATAAACAATATGGGATCACAGGAAGAGGAAGACGATACGTTAGTTTAAGAGTTAACTGCAGCTGTAAAACTCAGAGAAGCCATTCCCAGAACAAAGGTCTTACCTTTCTGATCGAAACACCAAGTACGTTTCCTTTGAACCTGCAGAATGCACGTCATATGCAGGGCTTGTGAGTCTCAGCCTGATATTCACATTTTGCGGTAGATTACCTTAGACTCAATGAGTAATAATATGGGAGGTGCCCTAAAAGCCTTGCTTGTAAAAAATATATATATTTTTTTCAAGATTACAGCTGACATAGCCTTGGCAGCATCTAAAATTTATATTAAAAAGTGAAAGCTACCAGTTTGGGGGAAACTTCATCTCTCACTTCACTGCCTTAAGCAAAACTGCTAGCTCAATGAGGCTTTCCATTCACAGAGGTTTCCTAAATGCCTGGGCTTCATTGGCTGATTGCTCAGCTATATAAAAATATCATGGTGTGCATTGTACTGCTGTGGAAAACCATCTGTGCAAAATCAGAACAAGCTATGTATAACCAAAATCAATATGGTCTTTCTACTCAGTTGGCAAAACTTTTAAAAGTGCCCTTAGCCAAGCCAATCCTTCCCTAGATGAACTTTAGGACATTTTTATTATCTCAGGCTATTGCCTATACTCTAGCTATCTGGACCCCCACTTGGGAGACTACAGACTGGCAGATTAAAGAAATATCTCTTTGGAGCTGTAAACTATCTGGGAAAAAAAATTTCTGCTTCCAACTAGAAAGTCTGGTTCACTGATGCAGATGCCCATGGTCAGGACCTGTTCTCTGGTACAAATAATTGGAATCAAAGCCCCCTCCTAACTGAAGGAACTTCTACTGTAGAAATCCTAAGCAACACTTTCAACCATAAATAATACTTTTATCAGGGGGGCTCAAAATCATAATATACTGCATATTATTTTGATCATAAGAGAACTCTCTTTTATGAAGGAGTAACGGTCAGTCGCCCTCAAAAACCTGTAGACTCTAACATGAGATGACTCTTAGTTATTTGATGAAGTTCATTAGAATGATAACTGGCATTATTGATGGATAATTTGTGGAGGTTTATTGTAAGAATGAAGATCATACAATTAGAAAAATAGTAAGAATTTTTCCCTGATATCAGTTAAATTATCAATGATACCACCTTGGCCTGGAAGACATTCAAGTCAGACTCAATTCACTGGTCAGAGTGGTTACTGATGCTAGAATTGCCCTTTACTTCCCTTGAAGGCCTTATGCAGAGTCAGGGAAATAAGTAATAAATCCTGAAATACTTGAATTATTGCTTTGGGGAAAATTCAAAATAAAGATATAAGAAGAAAACCTCTTAGTTCTTCTAAGGTAAGCTCAGTGATTTATGATATTTTTTTCCCCATCCAGTTAGGCAGGACACTCTGGAGGCATGGTTAAGAAAATGCTATATATTGGCTTGATCTTGCTGTTTGGAGTCTTATTCATAAGCATCTTGGTTCAATCTTGTATGACACAAGTTGAAAGGATTTGGCTCCAGCCCTTAGGTCTCAGATTAATTAGAGTGGTCAATAGAGTATACTAATGTGAAAATGTTTCAGAGGTCAAGAAATTTTATGATCCAGGATAGGTTGTTAGGAAAAGGTCACCATGAACTTATTGTGCTAATATAGGTCTGCTTTGTATATTGGTATTATAAGGCCTTGAAGACTCTTTTACTTTAATGCTTTTCCTGGATTGTTTATGCAGTTTGAAATTTGTAGAAGGAAGGTAATGCCTCTCTCTGCACAAAGTAATGCCATCCTGCTTGTGATGACATCAATGGGTTTCTTATGCTCAGAGCTCCCCTTCTGTGGAATAACCCACTACAGAAGCCAGCTTCTGTTGGCTGTAAGCATTGCCCTGTGGGATTTAGAGTTTAGGAAACCAGAACAACTATTCTGATATTATTTCTTTGTTTCTGATCCAAGAATCTGACATTTTCTGTCAGTATCCATATAACTGTGGCTAAGTCACATATTAGCATTTAAAAAAGCCAAAATCAATTCCCTTGCACATAAGTGTTTTTAGTTCAGTTTTTAAAATATATTTCAAGGTTTTCAACTTCTCAGAAATAGAGCAGAGGAAAGCAGAAGTAGTTATGAGATCTTATGACAGATTCTATATTAGCGATTCACCTGCTATCTATATTAAATTCTGCATGTACACACAATATTTTTTGTCAGTGTAGCCTAAATTTCCCATTGTTCTTTGCTTTATTAAATGTATTAATTTTTCAGAAGAGAAAACAATGTTCCCATTTTGTAATAGTATTTTATTGCCCAAACAAATATTTGTTGTTAAAAAAACAAGCATACATACAGAAATGCTATTATTCACATTTACACAAAGAATCAGACTATGCACATCAAGGATTTTCACTTAAAAATCTTAAGGATATTTCCTTTTGAACAGATATCTGCCCTACTTTGTTTATTATAATGGCTTCCAGGCTAATGATTGTATGGATATTTAATAATTTGTTACCTACTGACTTCTGGATTTTCTGTTACACAATGAACAAAAACATATTGAATAATTTTTATTTTAGGGTCACTATTTCAGGTAAAATATTTTCTTGAAAATTAAGTAAGTGATTAAATTCAAGCCAGTGATAGTACTCATAAATCTTGGAAGCTGAATATGTTAATTTATTATATCTATATATAATATCAGTTTTGAAGGTCCTTTCTTCAAAGCAGAGTAAAATCATTTTACTCTATTCAAAATTACTATAATTATTTTTTGAGACAGGTCTTGCTCTGTCACCAGGGCTAAAGTGCAGTGGCATGATTATAGCTCACTGCAATCTTAAACTCCTGAGCTCAAGCAATTCTCCTGGCTCAGCCTCCCATGCAGCTAGGACTACAGGAGCACTCCACCATGCCTGGTTAATTTTTTTTTTTTTAATGTTTTGTAGAGATGGGGTCACACTATGTTGCCCAGGCTGGTATCAAAATCCTGGCATCAAGCAATCCTCCTGCCTTGGCCTCTCAAAGTGCTAAGATTATAGGCATGAGCCATGACACTTGTCCAAAATTCTTAATATGCCTTAATATGAGGTGTTATAGCACTAAATTTTATCTGTTTCCACTCAAACATATTGTTCTTTTATATATTATTTAATTTATCTATTCTTTTTATTTTTTATATTATTATTTATTACTGACAAGTAAAACTCTAAAATGTCAGACTCTATAAATTATATCTGACTCAAGACATTTGTTAAAATATTAAATATACATCATCATATTACTCATCAAGGTTAAAAATAAAAGTGAAAAATATGCAAGATAGCAATGTGAACAAATTGAAAATGAAATTGTAAAACTCAACTTTTTCATTTGCAATAGATAAAAAAATCTGGGAATATATTTAACAAAAGAAGCATAAAACTTATACCTTGAAAACTACAAAGCATTATTGAGAAAATTAAATGTCTGTACAAATGGAAAAACATTCATGTTAATGTATCTGAAGACTTAACAGTGTTAATACAGTAATATGTCCCAAATTAATCTATAGATTTAATGCAATTTTTATCAGAATCCAAGCTGGCTTGTTTGTAGAGAATGACAATTCTAAATTTGACATGAAAACTCAAGGGATTCACAATAACCTAAACAATCTTGAAAAAGAACAAAGTTGGAGGAAGTACATTTTCTGACTTCAAAACTTACTACAAAGCAACAGTAAGCAAGGCAGTGTGGCATAGAATAGACCTATAAAGCAATGAAATAGAATTGAGAGTAAAAAAAAAAAAAACAAACACATATATCTATGGTCAATTGATTTTAACAAGGGTACCAAGATATTTAATTGGGAAAGTGCAGTGTTTTCAACAAATGGTGTGGAGACATCCACATACAAAGAATGAATTTGAACCCGTACCTCACATTATATGCAAATATTAACTCAAAATAGATCAAATACATAAATGTAAGAAGAAAACCTACAAAATTTTATAAGTAAACATAGATACAAATATGTGTGACCTTCAAAATGATAATAGTTTCAAAGTGAAGTATCACAACAATGGAAAAACAAGCACCACATGTACTCACCATCAAATTGGTACTAACTGATCAACACTAAGGTGCTCACATGATAGTTATAGTCATTGGGTGCTGGTCAGGTGAGGGGGGGTGGTATGGCGGGTAACTCACAACTAATGGATGTGGAGCACACTGTATCAGGGAAGGGCACGCTTGTAGCTCTGGCTTGGGCAAGGCAAAGGCATTATAAATAACGAAAATATTTGTACTTCCATAATTTTCTGAAATTAAAAAAGAAAAAAATGAAACTTAACCTTTTATGATATTCTGTTCACCTTGATATCTTCAAATACATTTTATTGCTTAGAAAAATATATTATATGTGATATTGTCTTTCAATTGCTAAATAATTTATGATTAAACCATGAAAGCTATATTTAAGCAGTCATAAAGGTCAGGCACAAACCTCAAAAGTAGGGAAATTAAAAGTGTGGCAGAGATTTAATTCCTCAATTACTCCTTTATGCTTCTCTATTGCATCCTATGATGAACAAACAACAAAGAAATATTTGAAGGTCTCTGTATAAACAAAAAATTCCCTCATATAAAATTACACTGACTAAATCTTCCTACTCATGAAAGACTGATATAATTTTAAATAATATATATTTCAAAGAAGCAAAAATATACATTATGATTTTTGATGTACTTCTTATAAATATGTGGAAAATTAGAAATTATTCTGTGAATTACAATAGTGCACTAGTTAAAACATAATAATTTTTAAATATTTTTACATCTCAATAAGCAATATTTTTGGAGAGGCATATGGATCTCTAAAATAGTAGTCCTTGTTCTTTATTGGAGGTTGATAGGAGAGAATTATGAAAACCTATGACAATCTGATTAAAATTATTGATTCATTCATTTAAAACAGTGACCATATGCATAAACTTCCAACTGTGATGTGGAGTAGTATCTGCCACCGCAACCTATTACTGAGTCCATTTGTGTTTTCTGCCATTTTTTTTTTAATCCTTTACTATTCCATGTGTTTTCCTAGTAAAGCTGCCTTCTTTATTAGTAAACAAAGTATTGAAGACAAAGAAATGGACTTTCTGAAATAGTGGAGGGCTCTTCTTTGGTGAAAAATATTTAAGTAGAAGCAGGGTCCTCCATATTTCAACCAAAATAATTATATTAACTCTGTTGTTATCGGTAGCATACTAAATTGCTAATATCTCATCAAATATTTAAATGTCTTTGTTTTTAATCTTATAATATACATTAATTGTTTCATGAGCTTGTGTTTTAAATAGTCTATGGATAATAATTCATGATATTTTCAAAATCTTTGCACCACATAAATAGTTAATTGCTGAAGGTAATATTTTTAAGAGGTAGTGGTGTATGAAGAAAACAGACATACACATAGAATCTGAGCTTGTTTGAGTCATTGTGATCATTTACTACCCAAGTAAATGTAGAAGAATCTCTTCTCCAACATGCCACTCCTCATTTCTAGAATGTATGATATTTGCTTTCTGTTGTTCATGTTTGTGAAGGATTGAGATAGAGCAATTGTATACATTGGATCATAAATTTCTGAACCCTGTTTGGTTTCCAACATTTTTTTTATCCTCCTCTTACAAAGAATGCAAAGTAAACATATGCATAAAATGGCTTTTATTATTATTTAATTTTTATTTTATTATTTCCCCAATCTCTGTAGCACCTTTTCAATGGACTACTTCAATGGTGAAGAAAATCCTATCCAAGGAAATTCATTCCAGGGTATATGTCATTGGATGAAGCAACTCATAGGTGGAGACAACTCCAGGCTCTTCTCTTGCAAGCAGCATGGACAAGGAGGAGAGAAAATCCTCACAGAAACCAAACTTTAACAAGGAATTAAAAAGAGAAGTTGTGCCTATATTTGTGGCCTAAGAAATATCCTTAGTATTTGCCCACCTTATTTATCTATATATTTGTAGATGAGATCACTGGAAGTGAGTAATTGAGATCAATATACAGTTAATTCTCCCTGGAGGCCAAGTAAGTATACTTTCTCTCATTGATAACTATAAGCTATTAGTAATTAACTGGAGAGAGTTAACTACAGGTATTGTACCCATCAGAAACAAAGAACTGGAGAGTTTCTGAAACATCTATCTTGATCTTTGCATTAATTTTAGAATAATGATATCAATACTTTGGCCCATTAAGGATTATATAAATATGTTCTCCAAAGCTTCTTAAATGGATCACAATGGGACATTAATTAATCTCACCTCAAGACCTCACATTCCAGTAGAGAAGTCAGCTGATAGGTTATTTCTCATTTGAATCTCACATTACAATACTGTCCAAACAACCTCAAAAGAGAGTTATATAATATCACCACTTAGATCCAGTGGAATTCAATAATATGAAACCTGAATATTAAGTCCATTATTTAATGCAGAAAAAAGAACATTCCAGAAAATAAATTTCCCAATGTACTTCCCTGTTTTTTTCCTCAACTCCTTTCCTATGCAGCAGACACAACAAAGACAAGTCCTGTGTGTCTCATTTAGATGGTTGAATCACACAGTTCCTCAAGCTAATTTTCAAACAGTGAGCTACTGAAACTATTAATACATCTACCTGCAGGCCCGGATTCTAAAGGAAAATATAGCCAGAGGGCGGAAGGTGTAAAAATACAAATGGTTGTCTATACATGATGCACTTACAGTTACTATAGACTCTCAAAACCTCTATTGTAATATACTTACAAAGCATTTAAATCTCTTTCTCTTCACTCTGGGCCCACAGAAAATCACATGCACTTGCTCTGTAGAATCGATGAATTTTTTCACATTTCTCTAGAACAACCTGCCTCCTGTCTTTACATTGGTCCTCTAAATAGAGCTTGGCTTATCTCAAACCTATATGCTTCATTATGTCTTTCCTCAAGGCTTTCATTTGCACTTAGAATCATCTTCATAAAACAGTTAAAGGATATTTACTTTATATTTTTACTTAACTGCCTTATATGTGTTTTTTTTTTTTTTTTTTTTTTTTTTTTTTTTTTGACAGAGTCTCGCTTTGTTGCCCTGGCTAGAGTGAGTGCCGTGGTGTGAGCCTAGCTCACAGTAACCTCAAACTCCTGGGCTCAAGTGATCCTCCTGCCGTAGCCTCCTGAGTAGCTGGGACTACAGGCGTCAGCCACCACGACCAGCTAATTTTTTGTTTCTATTTTTAGTTGACTGGTTAACTGTTTTTTTTTTTTCTACTTTTAGTAGAAATGTGGTCTCGCTCTTGCTCAGGCTGCTATCGAACTCATGAACTCAAAGCGATCCTCCAGCCTCGGCCTCCCAGAGTGCTAGGATTACAGGTGTGAGCCACCACTCCAGGCCTCATATGTGTATTTTTTACTCCTCATCTAGTTTGTAATTTTTTTTTGAAAAGAGACTTTATTCTTCTTTTAATTCCCCAACATGTCCTCATCCTGGGCATCAGAGTAATGGAGTTAAATGAAGGACTCCTTTTAAACTCCCCTTAAAATTAAATAGGCTCCACTCTAAGTTATGCTAATACAAAGTTATTCACTCCTCAAACTTCCTTATGAAATTTTTATTTATACAATACAATTGGAATTTATCTGGTCTCTTCTTATCAAGTTTTTAAATAGAAAACATTTAAAACAGTTATAAGAACTTCTTTGATAAGGGACAGACTGCATGGGAGTTTTAGAATACATTCTCACATGGATGCAAATTTAGAGGTACTATGAAATAATGAAAAGAAATAGAATCTATAATGTTGTTAATAAATACATATGCTATAAATAATATATTTTTGGCATAAAAAGCTATTCACTAATAATTATTAATAATGATTAATGCATTCTGTAATATTTTAGAAATTTATTTTAATATTCGTGTTAGTTTTCCCACTTATACATTAAAAGCTATCAAAACAATTAAAAATAGAAATAAATAATTAATGTATTTTACAAATATAAATCAAAATATAGATATTTAAAGTTATTTACTCATTGAAATTCTAATTTTTCATATAGATAAATTATAATTACAAGTATTTATAAGAATTATCTTCCTATTAAACATCTAGAAAATGCATATTACGCTATAACAAAGGTTACTAGCTGTCCACCAAAATGTGTGCTGCCATTTAAACAATGTACAACTTTTTTTTAGGAGAAAGCTGCCTAACAGTTTTTATTTCCCATTTCCTTGTTTCGTTTTGTTCACAAATTGTTTTACCATAAGAAATACATTCATCATTATCATTAGTATATTTGCCTTACCTTTTAGCATCCTCTCTAGTAAACAAATCTGGAAGAGAAAATGCAAGATAGGTACACCATTGCCTGATATGGCATTACTTGAGAAATTCGTTTATAAAGTTTAGTTGATAGGTTTTTTTTTCACCCACTGTTAAAATTTTGACTGTCTTTTGCCTGATATGTGTTAAACTTAGTTTCAGATTGAGTTTGGTTGCTTTTTTTCAGCTCCTTGAAGCTGTGATTGTAGACTAATGCAATGTTGTTTCTTTAGCTGTACACTCACGCTCCTTCCTGCAATTAGATAATAAATATTATTGGCTATTCTTGCATAACATTTTCTTGTGCCTTTAATCAAACAATCAGTTTATAATTTATACACTTGGTCTAGAATGATTTGTGTATGATTTATTGATGCCAAACAGGGAATTAAATGATAAATTTGCAGCTAAGGTATAAAGTTTAATATAACAATTTTTTTAAAAAGACAATTTACAAGATAAAGTTACTAGGTAATCTCTAGGAATAAAGCCATCCTAAGTAAGGGTAAACATCACAGTAATAAATAGATTTCTTCTGTGGCAGTATCAATTGCTATATGTTTTAATAGAGCTGAAATTGGAAAGAATTCTGAAGTGCAGAAGTGGTTGAGTTTTTTCTTGTTATATAGTCTTTACTATTCAATCCTTTTTTTTTTAATGTCAGCATATTATGGGGGTATAAATGTTTAGGTTACATATATTGCTCTTCCCCCTTCACCCGCAGTCAGAGCTTCAAGTGTGTCCATCCCCCAGACAGTGTGCATCACATTCATTATATATGTATACACCCATCCCCTCCTCCCTCCTACCATCTGCCTGAGACCCGATGAATGTTATTACTGTGTGTGTACTTAGGTGTTGATCAGTTAAAACCAATCTGATGGTGAATATATGTGGTGCTTGTTTTTCCATTCTTGGGATACTTCACTTAGTAGAATGGGTTCCAGCTCTATTCAAGACAATACAAGAGGTGCTAGATCACCGTTGTTTCTTATAGCCGAATAATATTCCATGGTATACATATTCCACATTTTATTAATCCACTCATGTATTGATGGGCACTTGGGTTGTTTCCACATCTTTGCAATTGTGAATTGTGCTGCTATAAACACTCAAGTCCAGATATCTTTTTTATAGGATGTCTTTTGTTCTTTTGGGTAGATGCCCAGTAATGGGATTGCTGGATAAAATAGTAGATCTATTTGTATCCCTTTGAGGTATCTCCATATTGCTTTCCACAGAGGTTGCACAGGTTTGCAGTCCCACCAGCAGTGTATGAATGTTCCTATCTCTCCTCATCCATGCCAACATTTATTGTTTTGGGACTTTTTGATAAAGGCCATTCTCACTGGAGATAAGTGATATCTCATTGTGGTTTTGATTTGCATTTCCCGGATGATTAGAGATGCTGAGCATTTTTTCGCTTCATATGGAACCAGAGAAGACCCTGTATAGCAAAAGCAATCCTATGGAAAAATAACAAAATGGGAGGCATCAATTTACCAGACTTCAAACTATCCTACAAGACTATAGTAACTAAAATAGCATGGTACTGGCACAAGAACAAAGAAATAAACCAATGGAACACAACTGAGAACCCAGATATAAAACCATCCTCATATAGCCATCTAATCTTTGACAAAGCAGACAAAAACATACACTTGGGAAAAGAATATGGTGCTGGGAAAACTGGATAGCGATATGTAGAAGACTGAAACAGAATCCACAACTTTCACCTCTCACAAAAATCAACTCATGGTGAATAATAGACTTAAACCTAAGGTGTGAAACTACAAGAATTCTAGAGGAAAATGTTGGAAATACTCTTCTAGACATTAGCCTAGGCAAAGAATTTATGAAGAAGACCCCAAAGGCAATCATAGCAACAACAAAAATAAATAAATGGGACTTGATCATATTAAAAAGCTTCTGCACAGCCAAAAAAACTATCACAAGAGCAAACAGACAACTTACAGAATGGGAGAAAATTTTTGCATGATACACATATGATAAAGGGCTGACAACTAGACTGTATTTAGAACTCAGGAAAATCAGCAAGAAAAAATCAACAACCCCATTAAAAAGTGGGCAAAGGACATGAACAGAAACTTTTCAAAAGAAGACAGAATAATGGCCAACAAACATATTCAATCCTTTTGACCTTGGCAGAAAGTATCTGTATCTTTGTATCGATGGGCATTAAGGGCATTAAAATATTAACAAACATCATGTATCCCTGTATCTTGTACATGGCCATCTACAGTGGGTCATGCCTATTATTCCAGCTTTTGGGGAGGTCGAGGCTAGAGGATTGCTTGAGGCCGGGAGTCTGAGACCAGCCTGGACAATGTAGCAAGTCTCCATTTCTACACAAAATTTTTTTTAAAAATTAGCTGGCTGTGTTGGCATGTACCTGTAGTCCCAGCTACTCAGGAGGCTGAGGTGGGAGGATCACTTAAGCTCAAGAGTTCAAAGCTGTAGTGAACTTCTATTGCGATACTCTACTCTAACCTGGGCAACATGGTGAGACTCTGTCCCTAAAATTAATTAATTAATTAATTAATCTTGTGCTACTTAGGCCTTGTGTTAAAAGGCCTTGTCTACACAAAGGTTGATCTTAGCATCAACAAATGTGTGCTTCTATGTTTCACAAAACAGAAACTAAAAAATAAATTGATGGAGAAAGTTTAGTCTGAATGACTCGTAAACAGTAATAGGGTTTGTGAAAAAAATAAATGTTGCATGCACAACCTAAAATAAAAAAAAAAAAAAGGTGGTAGAAAAGCCCAGAGTCAATGCTCATTTATGTGAAATCTCTTTTTGTTTCAGTCAAAGTTCTTGATAGCAAGAAATAAAAGTTTGCTACAGCTATGTTATGCAGAAATAGAATTTATTGGAATTCAAAATAAGTTAGAGAATCAGGTTTGTGAAATGGGCAGAAACCACGGAAGCGTGGCAGGATGAAGAAGCAGAAAGCAGAAGCAACGTGGCCTATGTCTCACCACCCGAACTTCAGGATATCATTAACGCTGCCTGCACAAATGAAAACTAAACACCCCTTACCTTCTGCCTCACTTCTTCTGGAAGAACGTTGCCTGGTCCTGTCTAGGGCAAATTTCTATTCTCTGGATAAAACAGGCAAGAAAAAGTTTATAGATCTTGATCCCTGTGGTGAGAAGTGTGAAACATGCTTGAGACAACACACACCAATGACAGAGTTTTAGAGTAAAATGAAATGTATATATTTAGAAAATGTCCAGAAATTAGTTTCTTACTGATGATTATATTCTATTTTATTTATATAGAAATATAGTTTTTGATAATTTCTGGGACATTAATCACTCTCCTCAAATTCCCTGGGGCAGACTGCGGAGGTGAGTGTCCTTTATCCTAGATAAATATGCGCAGGGCATTCTTCATACCACATCCTGAAGGAAGAATGTAGTTAATGTTTGTAATAGTGACTACAACACAACCTATACTCATTTTGTTGTCACTTCCAGGCTGTCAAATATGAGTCACTTCTCCGAGATTCTGACAATTCATGCTTTATCTCACCTCATTTCCAGAATCCAGATTTCTTATTTAAAGTGTATAATGTTAGAAAAGTAAATGAATGAATAAATAAATATACTCTAGGGAATAATATGCTAGCTGATCTTAATTTTCTCTTTAAAGATAGGGAACACTGAATATTGTTTCTTGACCAAATTTTCAAAAGTTCTACCTTCTTTCAGCTGATGACTTTAGCCCACTGTGGTTCTTAATTGTTTCGCAGTCATCCACCTGGATAAATAAATGCTCATTGAATAACACTGTCTAGTGTTGATTTATTTCATTAATGTAAAGGAAATACATCATTTTGGAAAACTGAAATACATGAGACAATGAATTTGAATTGATGAAGAGTTTTAATTCAAGCTTCTACTTTTATATTCAAGATCCTTCTACTTTGTGAAGTGAAAATCCTTGATTTAGAAATTAACATCGATGAGTAGATTTTAAATAAGCTCTTTATGTTAGCAAGATGTTGCTCTTACTACTCTCATTTATCTTTCCTATGACCTAGGTCAGATCACTTAACCTTGTAATGCTTTAAAGATGCCATTATCTGTTTTCCAAACCAATCTCTTGAGCACAAGATATGGTACTGGTAAGTATAATTTGAGAGAGAAATGCAGTAACATTATTGCAAAGAGCAATGAAAGAAAATCAGAAGACTGAACTATATATATATGTATATATACATACATGTTTGTGAGAGAAAGAAAAAAGGAGGACTGAATAACTACAAGAGAGCCTTTATTTACAACCTCAAGGACACCTTGTTAAAGAAGATATATAAACTGTAAATTAGCACATGAAAAGATGCTCAACATATATATTTCATTAGAAAACTGAAAATTAAAACTACAGTGATATACCAATGCTACCTGTTAGAATGGCCAAAGTCCAACACAGTAACAAAACCAAATGCTGGCAAGGATGTGCAGCAAGAGGAATTCTTCATTTATTGCTGGTGGGAGTGCAGAATGGCAGTCACTTTGGAAGACTGTGGCAGTTTCTGACAAAACTAAACATACTCTTACCATAGGTTCCAGCAATCATATGCCTTGCTATTTACTCAAAGGAATTAAAAACATTGCTACGCAAAAACCTGTGAACAGATGTTTATAGCAGCTAGACTCATAATTGTCAGAATTTGAAAGAAACCCAGACATCCTCCACTAGGTGAATGTATAAACTGTGATATATCTAGACCAAGAAATATTATTCAGTAATAAAAAGAAATTGACTATCCAGCCATGAAAAGACATGGAGGAAAGGGTAGTGAAACTATTCTGCATGATACAACAATAGTGAATGTGTGTTCTTATTCATTTGTCAATACCCACAGAATGCACAACAGCAAGAGTGAATCCTAATGTAAACTATGGACTGCAGGTGATGTTGATGTGCCAGTGGAAGTTTCTAGACCGTAACAAATGGATCACTGTCATGTAAGATGTGGGTAGTGGAGGAGGTTGCATGTAAATGAGAACAGGAGTTACATGGGAACTCTGTACCTTTCCGCTCAATGTTGCTGTTAACATAAAACTGCTCTTAAAAGTAAAGTTTATTGATTAAAAATTACATGATCCTACCATGCACCATGCAGCTACACTTTATCCTAGTAATATTTGATGTATGGCATCAGTATGATCAGACAAAATCAAACTACCCTTTGGAAGTGTCTTGTCACATTCCATTAGACCCCTATCTTTCCTACGTCATCAAAGGAGGCTGACCGCATGCTCAAGAATGCTTTCAGCTCTCCTGAGAGGCAAATAGGGCTTTCATTACTAACACAAATAAAAATATTACCACTATGAAAAAAGCAAAAAAGAAACCAATTCTTTAAAGCATGTTTAATTTTAGATTTAGAACAATATCAAAACCATGCATGTTCACTTTTTTAAAAAATTAAAATGGAATCACAAAAAAAAATCATGTTTCCATAATTTATAAAAGTATTCTTCCAGAATACAGCCTTCCTATAGTTATCAAATTTTTATAGAAATACAAATAATTATAATGCAGAAATATACTAAGGTTACACACAGTATATTTAAAAGTATGTTTACAAAAATAGAGTAACTTTATGAAGACTTGAAATAATTGTTTGCTCTTCTCATTACTCCCTCATCTACAAACTTTACACCTGTTCTTCCTTTTCCCTTCTTCCCACATGGGCACATACCAGCAAGCCTTTTATCATACAGGTATTTTGTTTTGTTTTTTTTTTGTCTCTTTCAAATTATGGATGTTTCCTTGGCTCCCTTTGCAATAAACTGCATTTTCTGATAATGTTTAGGAAGAGAAAAAAGTTACCACTTGAAAATCTATGTAAACACACTATTAATATTATAATTCTAAATGGGAGCAAAACATTTTTTTCTATTTATAAAATTAATTCACTGAAATACTAGAAAAATTAAATTCTGGTCCCTCTGCATCCTTATACTTTTAGAATTATTTTTGAATTATTTTTATATCAGTGCCAAATAAAAAAAAAAACTAAGTGATAAAAGTGAAATGAAAGTCACCTATAAAGGTAAGAAAAATGAGAAAAATATTCACCAGTTTTTATTTCTTTGTGGTTGAGGTAATAGCTAGTTCATTCACTTCATATACGATGCATATAAACCCCAGGAAACCAAAGTTAATAGGAGCTCTGCATTAGACCTGACCTGCAGGTTGAAAGATGTTGGGTTATTCCTCCCGAATACAAATTTTAGTCAAAAGACAAAAATAAGTTCAGTTTCTTTCTTCCTGAATCTATCTACTGCATAGTGATTGAAATACTATTTTGAAATGTGTCAGTGACAATATATAAAATATATAATATACTATCACAATTTTTAACTACAGTGTCTAAAAATGAAAGTAAAATAAAAGATTGAAAATTTAAAGCAAAGTTATATTAATAAAATGCGTAAACCTATCAAAACCTAAAATTCAGTTTCCCCCTAAATGTTTGTGTTCTGGAAACAGAAACAGCTATTTTCCTTATCGTTTAAATTCATTTACTGATTTAATCTTCAAGAGTTGGGAGCTCTATCATATGCTATGAGAATTACAAAAAGCTTCAGTATCACATTTTACAAGTCATCATCATTGACACTTATAGTTAAAATAATAACAAAAAATAAAAACTGCTAACTGCAAAACACACGTTACTAAGAATATATTTAAACATACATAAAATAAGAAATACGGATTTAATTTAAAAATAGTATCATTAGTTGAAACTCAAATATATGGCTTCTAGCCCTATTTCTGTCACCAACCTTATGTGGAAAGAGACTACACCTTTATAGTCTTCAAAGAACTCCATTTACACACTTATTAAGTGCGGATTGGAGTCCAATATTTCTTCTACAGGTAAAATTGAAAAATACAACTGTATTTCTTTTTATTTTATGGAACTAGAAAACTGTTGCTAAGAAGAAATATTTCATAAATCTTTAAGACTTAGATCTTAATAAATGTTGATTCATTAAATATTAAAATCTCGTTAGATTTTATTTATTTATTCATAAACATGAAAGTTTCTAAGAAGGATGTTACAAAACATAACATCATATTTTTGGTGTTAATAGTACTGCATTAGCAATATAACAAATTTTAAGGAATTATCTTTTCCATGACAATTCAACTTTTTTGCCAATTAAATGCAAACTCAGGGTTTTGAAAAAATTCACTATTTAAAAAAAAATTTATTAAATAAACACTATCTCACCATGAAATGCTTACTAATTCACCATTTAACCCAATTTTTGTAAGCTACAAATCAGAGTTCTTGATTAAAGGAAATTCTCAATATAAAATTTGTTATGTACGGGTAAAGAAAAATGTTAGAAAATAAGCAAAACTCAGTTCATATGCCTTGAGATATAATCCTAAAATATTTTACTGAAATCTATTCAAAAAGGAAAATATATTGTATAAAACCTTCATTCATTATTTATTTCCCTACCTAGAGTGCATATCTGGAAAGGACTTGTCACACGAATGTTAATTATTATTTACTTTGTATTGTTAGGTTTATGAAATAAGCATATTACCTTTATTTTACTATTTTTCTTTACTTAGATAATTACATAGAAAAGTAGGCAAATGGATCTCTGTTTCATGATCGTTTTTACTTAATTTAAAAATTCAGGCATGCATTGTAGAAGACATATATCTTTTAATAAAATAAACGCATTAGGTAGTCTACATCTGCGGATGGACGGGCCACTCAGCAGGAGGTGAGCCCAGTTGGGCCAGCAAAGCTTCACCTGTATTTACAGTCACTCCCCATCCCCCATCACTCACATCACGGCCTGAGCCCTGCCTCCTGTCAGATCAGCCGTGGCATTAGATTCTGCATTATGGTGAGTTGTATAATTATTTCATGATATAATACAATGCAATATAAACAGACATAAAGTATACAATAAATGTAATGCACTTGAATCATCCTGAAACCCACATCCACCCCCGCCCCACGGAAAAATTGTAGTCCATGATAGTGGTCCCTGGTTCCAAAATGTTCCACTGGTCTATAGGCTATGTTGCTGTGACAATACAATCTCTAAAGGTCTGGCCTAAATATAGGTTAATTTTTCTCTCAAGCAAAAGCCAGGAATGATAGATCTAGCGCCGAGGAGATGATGTTGGCTCTGCCACCCTTACAACCAAGCTTCCAAGTTTGTTCCAATTAGCACCATTTCTCAGACAGTGTAAAAGAGAAATGTAAAGAGCAAGTAGATATATCTGTAAGGAGATGACCCCAAAATAAAGCACATCATTGCCATTTTACATTTCATTGCTCAACATTTGTCATTTGGCTTCACTGAACTATTAGAGAACTGAGAATTATTGTCCTTATCTGGATTTTATATGTGCACATAAAATTTGACATCTATAAATAGGGGGTGAATGGAATGTGAGGAACAATTAGTTTCTGTTACATTTTGCTTCACAAGCCTTCCAGATGTTTATGTGTTCTCTTTGTCTCCGTGAAGAATACAGCCACGCCTGTCACAAATCCTGTCCTATCCTCAGATCCAGCTTGATTCTAAGATCTCTGGGTCATACACACTTTACTCCAGTGGCTTAAAGTGGCAGGTTTTTGTTTCTCTGGTCATTTGTTTTTCTTACCTCCTCCAGTAAGACTGGAAAACTTAAGGAACATACAATAACCAATGTTAGTGGATTAATAATAGGTACTTAAACACACTGCTGATGACTTTATAAATTTGCACATCTTGGGAAATTTGTCATTATATAATAAAAATAGACATATACACATTAAACAATTCAGCAATTCTACTCTTAGATGGGCATCTAGGAAAAAGTTGTGCATATTTAAATCAAGATACATGTTCAGGTACATTCAAATCAACCTTATTTTTAGTATGAAAGAAACGGAAGCCACTTAAATAACTGAATTCAGCTGATATTCACTGGTATGTCTTTTATTTTTTAAAGCTGAAATTCTTGGAGTAGTTGCTGTTCTCGATTTCTATTTGCCACTTATTGTCAAATATTTTTAATATATTCCTAGGAACTTCCCATCAATAGTACAAAGAATCAATAAATCATGGTATATCCTTATAAAATAATAAAAAAAATCACTGAAAACAAATGTACCATGATTACATACATCAATTTGGATAGGTCTATAACTCTGTACTATTGGACCACATAAATGATATATACTGAATAGAGAACACAATTTTATATGAATTGTATAAAGTTCAAACCAAGCAAAATGTTTATTTCTAAATACAGGAATCAAAGGTATGCTTTACACAAAAATTGGGACTGTGGTTAGAAGATTTCCAAAGCACTGTGCATGTTCAAATTGTCAAGCTGGGTGGTGTGGCCAGGAGTGTTCATTTTAATATAAATTTTTCCTATTTAAATATATGCTAACTACAATCTTTTGTGCCTATGATATATATATTCTATATGAAAATTTTTGAAGGTGAGATGATTTACTGAAAATAATGAATAAATAACATATATCACATGGTCTAACAGCTTCAGCAAATGTATCAGTTTAGCTGTAAATGAAGAATAGAAGGAATTAGTTTTAAAAAGGATATATATAATGTATATATTATTACCCAGTTGAAACATGTTCTCCTGTAAGCCTTCAAGGCAACTTTGAAACACCTGCCTGAAGCTGAGGATATTTAAAAGAGATACATTTTGAAATTAATTCCATTTGCTATAGATTTCAGCATTAATTCCTGAGGATTATTATATATTAAATGTAAGTTATGTGCTAGTGTGATGGTACAAAATAACTTTGGAAATGAGTTTTCTTTTTATCTTTACCAGAATTTTGCCTAACAGATAAATAGAGTATAAATTATATGTTTATATTTATATATGTAACACACTTATTTTGCTTTTGCTCATATTATTTATAATATTTAGAATGATATACTCACACATATATGTATACATTAATACACACTGGCACAATTTGTTTATACTTCAAAATCAATCATCATTTCATAAGGAAAGTATAGAAATAGTTTGCTCTTCATGGTTTGAATGTTTTAAGATGTGACCATTATATAAGTTTCTCTCTTTAAAACACTGGATTTATAGTTTTAACATTTCAAATATTAGCATTTTCATTTTCATAATAATCAACTACATGTATGTATATAAAGAAATATAAGTAAATAAGGAATTTTGTGTTTTATGTGTAATGATACAACTTTTGTTTATGACCATGCCACCCTGAATATGCCCAATCTTGTCTAATATAAAGATACAACTTTTCAAAGGGCAAAAGTATGATTTTAAAAGTAATTA
Organism: Eulemur rufifrons; assembly: GCF_041146395.1. NCBI lineage: Eukaryota > Metazoa > Chordata > Mammalia > Primates > Lemuridae > Eulemur > Eulemur rufifrons. The sequence goes on from NC_090986.1 coordinate 36,498,620, forward strand.
TATAAGTAATTGAAGTATAAATTTGAAAGCAATTTAAATAGCTTCCATATGTCAGGAAAGCTACAGACGTGTATTTTTGTCATGTTGTCCTTACCCAAACTAAAAATAAAACATTTTATATCAATGAGCAGTTATTGGTTTAAAGTGTGCAAAGCAACATAATATAATTTTAGTTTGCACGCTATCAGTCGGGAGGAATGAGGTTTTTGGAAACTACTTTAGTATTGTGAGTAGCCTAGAAACTTGAGATTACTTTGTAAAGATTTTAAAGAGATTATGATCAAAATTCATTTGCTCATTCATCTGAAGATATTTTCTTTCATTATCTATTATATAGTATGTACTCTATGTTTGCTATTTGAGTTACATTGAAGTGGAAAGAACACATGGACCTCTTCTTCAGGAAGAACAAATATCAACATAGTAAATACTAATTTGCAGCTACCACTTAGGGGAAGTACATGCTACTCCTGGTGTGGACAACGGGAAGAATGACCCAGCCAGGAAGGTCTGGAGAAGCTGTCCTGAAAATAGAATAACTCAGAATATGAGTTAATTAAATTATAGCTTGCAAGAGGAAGATAATTCCTCCAGACTAACCTATGTGAAAGTCTAAACCTAAGAGTGTAGGTACTTTGAGATTTATTGAAATAGGTTGTTCTTTGTATTTGACTGTATTTTTGTATTATTTAATTAAAAATAATTTGGACTTCCTCAGTATAATTTCCATTAACTTTTTGGTACTTTTAAATCTTTCAACTGACTGCTTTAAATAAAACTCATGATTTTAATGTCCAGATGTTATGCGGTTGCACACAGAGAATTCTCTCTCAATACACCTTCTTGAACATTGTGTTTTTAATTATCTTTATAGCAATAAAAGTGTGATTATTTTTTAATATATCTTACATGTGGATTCTAATACTTATCAAGAGATTTCCTGTTCCTTTCCAAATATCTGACTCACGCTTAACACAGAATCCAGGGCAACTGGGCTGCTAGAATATTCTCACTCTCTCTACCTTATGCTCCCTGTTCTTTGTCTCTGTTCACCCCCTGCTGTGATTGCAACAGGGTGGAGAAGGGGAATTAATTATGAAGAGGCACAATAGTGATTCATTTATCATCTTAATTCCCTTTGTGTCAGCCCTGCCTCTGCTGATTTAAAGAGAGAAAGACTTGGGATCAGAGCAAAGGTGAAAACCTCAGCCACACTGAAATTAAAAACTAAATTAAAAAATCTGGCCAAAGCCATAAAATGTAACTGTATGAGAAGTTGTGAATCAAGGCACATTACATGCTTCACTGATTAAGAATGAAAGGTTGTTAAAACAATAAAAGAATATAAGCAATAGGTGAGTGTTAATATGTCCTGATTATTTGCTTCATAAAATAGCTAAGAGGAAAACTAGAAGAAACTGGGAAAAATAAGCTGTAGATTATTATTTAAATATTCTGAATTTTAATGTCATTTACCAACATTTTCAGACTTCTTATAAACATGATTCCTTCCCAGCCTAATGAGTTAAATGAATATGATATACCCCCTAATATTCTTCTTTGGAAATGTGCATTTATGATACAAATATATCTTTGGATAAAATGGTCCTAGTTTGCTAAAAATAAGGTAATATCCCCTCCTCCTCCTCCTCCTATTTTTATTAGTAGTATTAATGCTATTATTAGTATTACTATTTGATTATTCTGCTAAATTCAAATGCAAGGCAATTGTGGAACATCATAAAAATCAATCTTTAATGATTTAAGCTGTTATAAGGTATATTGAATCATTCATTTTATAAAACTAATTAGTATGTATTAACTATGTTAAAGAACGGTCTTTTCTCTTTTAGCAGTGGTGCAAGTAATTTGTTTCCTTCATGAGCTTTAACACTAACACTTTACTTTTTCATTTGGAAATTTGTGGTACATAGGAATGTAAACCTTACTGATCTTAACAGTTTTTGTTTTCGTATATATGTAACAGCTCAGGTTTGTTTGTACAAAGAAATGGCACATCTATTCAGGTATCAATTCACCACTTCCTTTGCAGCCGTTTTACCAAATATTTTACAGAAATGAGCACTTTTATTTCCAAGATATAAACATCAAATATATAAGATAATTTCTTAAGGTTCTATCTTCAGAATTTTACCTTCAATTCACAGTAAACAGGGTGATCAGGAACAAGAAAAATACTGTATTTGGCATAGATAATAACAAAAAAACTCTCAACTTTATCAGAACAGGGAAGTATCTTTAAATGCTCTGACTTATATTGTTCACCTATTTTTTGTTAAGGAGGAATTATACAGATGGTCCTTGACTTATGATAGTTTGAGTTAATTATGGTAAAAAAGCACTAGGCATTCAGTATACTCCTCAAATTATGATGGGGTTACATCTAGGTAAACCCAGTGTAAGCTGAGGAGCATATGTATATGAATGCTAGAATAACACTGTATTTTATTAAAAGCTACTTCATACATCATATGCTTGAACTTGTTCCTTTACCGCATAAAAGCCCTTCTTTTCTTCAAGTGTCTAAATGTTTGCCCAAACCACAAGCCTAGTTGTATTTTCTTTCTTCTCTTTTCCAATTCTCACACATTATTAATTATTATGGGTAACTAATTTTACCACCAAAACCCAATTACGGTTCTCCATTATCCTGGACCCCTAAATTACTACAAGACTGTTTAAGTTGGTCTCTTTCCATTCATAAAACCCGTTGAACAATTCAGTTATTCATAATGATCAATGAAAAGAGATAAATAGAGATAAATGTGATCATGTATATTGTTCTGCTTGACAATTCTCTGTGAGTTCCACATTTTCTTTAAGGTTGAGTGGAAACTCCTTCCTATGGCATATGAGGTCATGCAGTTCTGCTCGTCTTTTCTCAAGTCTCTTGTCACCATATGCCATTTACATACGGTCCCTCTGTGCTTCCCCACCCCACCAATGACATATTCTTTTTTTTGCTACTTGGCTACTCCTCCTTCTTTACACATCAACTTAGATGTTACTTCCTCCAAACAGCCTCCCTGAAATTATTAGGGCAGTAAGTATTCCTCCTAAATGTTATCATGACAACTATGTATACCAAAATTATAACCATGGTACACAGAATTGCCATTGTTTATTTAATTAGGCTTCCCCTAATTATATGTTAGATGTTTGGAACTAAGAATTATGGCTTTGTTCCACATATCCTTGGAAGCTAGATCAGCGTATAAAATAATAGTATAAGCTATCAGGGGAATTGAGTTGATAGAAATTGAAATTGAACTTACAAATAATGGCCAGTGAAATATTTTCTGTGACGGAAGCTTTTAATATTTAACCTGAAAAATAAACGAACTTTGAAGCAAGGTGGCGAAAGAAAGTATTCCAGAAAGAGAAACCACATAAGAAAAATTGCAAACTCATTCAAGTATGTCTAAATATCTGAAATGAGTTTAGAATAGCTGGAACAGAGAAGAGAGGAAATGTTTTACAGAAATGAGCACCTTCATTTCCAAAATATAAACATTAAATACATAGGATAATTTCTTAAGGTTCTATATTCAGATTTTTACCTCCAATTAATGGTAGACAGAGTGATTTAGAAACAAGAAAAAAAAGTGTTTTGGGAATAAACAAACAAAGAAAACCCTCAATTTTATCAGAATAGGAAATTATCTTTTAATGCTCTTGAACATTAGGAAAACTGCATATAGTATTGTGGGTACCAAAACTTCAAATACAAAAATAAATAAGGGAAAGTTATAATTGAGTAGGTAAGCAGAATCCAGATGAAAATTTTGAGGGGTTCATTTTATGCTATTGTAAGAATTTTGTATTTTATTTTGAGACAAATAAGAAGGTATTAAAGATGTTCATAAGGTGAGTAGCTGTTTCTTTAGCAGTACTGTTGAAGATTTAGAGAGGTTTAAGGCTGATGGCACGAAGACTATTTAGAACGCCCAAGTCATTTATAAATGCCTCTTGTACTGAATGATAGAGTCCATAACCTTTCACGAAAGGGTTCAGTTGCATTGTTCAATTATTCTCCCCACTGAGTTGACAGTTGAATCTTACTTTTGTTCCCAGTAAACTTCTGAGGTTAAATCACAGGAATATTATTTGTATAGCATGTATAAATACATCTCCAAACTCTGTTTTTTCCATTTTTTCCTTAATCAGCACCTTTACTAGTAGTTGGTGATACAGAAACATGGGTCTATTTGGCATTTCTTTCTTACTCACTCCACATGCTGTCAATGTAAACACATGATTGCATATTGATAGGACAACAATGTTTTACTTGTAACTACTACCCAGTTATTATAGATTGTCTACCACTCAGTCAATGTGAGGTACTTACATGAAGCAATTTACTAAGGTGACTCACTTGAAGCTGTCTGCTTCTCCTATCTCTCCAAAGATAATAATTATAGTCGTCTTGTGTTTCACATGTGGTCACCTCCATTTCACTTATGTCATTTTAAGGTGTCAAAATTTTACTTTCCTGCATATATTGTGTTCCCTTACATGAATCTTATTAGAACACATTTTTTATGCAGAATTCCTTTGAGTGACTCCTTTGTTAATTCTCCTCTATTAGAGCTTTTATACTTACTTGAGATTTATAAAGCAAAACTCAATTACATTCCAAGTCTTATATCTAATTTCTCGTAGATTTTAAAAACTATATGTAAAATTCTAGTAAATTCATAGCAGTAAAATCATTCACCACACAGAAAGAACAGAAAGACAGAAATTTCTACTTCTTATTTAGAGAAGACAGTGTGGTATACTGAAAATTATGTATATTGGTATTGAGTTATCTAGTCTAGTATTGAGATCCTTTTCCTTCAAATTGTTAGCTGATTGATTTGGGGTTTAATACTTAATGGCTATGAAATCAATTTTCTTATTGGTAAAATTATATTCAGTAGTGATATGTATTAAATGAAGTAATACATGTCAACATTTGGCACATAGTGAGAGTCAATGAATTTATTTATCTTTTTTTACCACTTCAGTCCCATCCATGTCTTTTAACAGGTTCCTTGATAAATGATTTTTTTGAAAAAGCTTTTAAAAAGCTCCATCAAGATTAACAGCACAGATATAAATTAAAATATATATCACCACTGTGTTAATTTCATGTAGCTTTAACACAATAATTCAACTGTTTAACTTGACTGTTTGTAATACTAAAAATAATTCTGACAATTATAGATCACTTCCTTAGAATGAAAAAACAAAATACTGCTTTTTCCTCCCGAACTAACAAAAAGTTTTGTAATTAGTGGTAAATCAATATTTGTTGAGCCGTTCGTTGATTATGTTGGTTAAGTTTTACAATTTTACAAACTTTGATTTGCTCTCCAATGATTTTTATTTTAATAACTCTCATTCTTCCTATATAAGGAAAAATAAACCCAAGAAAAATTTTAAAATCAAGTTCTCCAAATCACAAACTCTGACAGTGGTTTTGAATAATGCTTTAAGACCACAAGGATAATTTGTATCTTGCTGAAAGGTATGGACCACTAATCTCAGGGCTAAATTGTATTACTTAACATTTTACAAAAATTGTATAATTATTAATATTGAATTTCTGTGAGGTCTATAGATTTTTATGCTGCCATTTCATAAATGAATAACCTGGAGCTTCCTTCCATGGCATTCCAAAGGCCACACATAAGTCAGTGGAATGGGGCCAGAAGGGAGTGTTAGACAGTTCTGAAGTCAAATCACAATGCATAGGCAATATCTCCTAACTCAATTCATTAGCAGCATTGCCTCAAATCTAATGAAGTAAATCTCATTTAGAAAGTGAAGTTTTTGTTAAAGCACTTCTTACATATCTCCTTGTATTGAGTGGTCAGATTTTTCATTTGAAGTCCACTGTTTATAAGATAAATTGACCTTAATAAGAGCACCTTGAATAGCATTACCAATGTAGGGGTCAAAAGTAACATTAACGAAGAAAATAGCACTGTAATAATAGCTGATAGCTCAGAAGACTCTGTGCTCAGCACTAAATACACACAGCAGGAAAGGGGAGGAGATGATATGTGTTCAATTGACCATCTATTTTATGGAGGAATAAATAATTTACTCAGGGTTATTTGAAGGGCAGTAAAGTGTTGTGCCTTTTTTTGCTGAGGTGGTTAATTATACTTCAGATGTATTCTCAAGGAAAAAAAGGGCTCCTATGTTTTAAAATAGTGATATAGAGGTAATTGCTGCATGTGATTACATCCTCTGTACATATTTGTTGAGTAAATGAGTGAAAAAATAAAATGATATTATAAATTAATTTTTTAAAGTTAGTGCAATATAAATATATTATTTAATCTCTGCCTGTTCTTTTGGACCAAAACCAGAATAGAACAAAGCAAAATAACACAAAATTTGAATTCAGCCTATCTGGGCTATTACATTATTTATAACTTTCTCATATTTGCAAACATTATCAAATAAATTTTATACTGAAATTAAACTGACCAATTTAATAAAGCAGTACATTTGGAGAATGTTCAGTTTAACCGCATTAATTTGAAAACATTGCTTAGCAAGATAAACAATAAATCTTATAAAGTCAAATGAAATGTTTAAATAGGCACTGTTCTGGAAAAAAGTGCTAATATATGAAATATAAAAATTAAGCTTTCTACCCATTTAGCAATTCCATATTGTTTATTTCATTTAGCTATCTCTACAATGCTAGAACGTCAGTATTATTACTCACTTTTGCAAAGGAGGCTGCAGCTTAGAGTGTTAAAGTGAATCTCCTAATACCACATAGCTTTCTGTTCTATATTTCATAGTCATCAAGCCATCCTCAGTAGGTGGATTTTGGTCTCTCAAAAATGTCATGGTCACTTTTCTTGTAGATTTTAAATAGCTGATTCCGCATCCTAAAACATTTCCTGTTTCCTCTACCTCTTTCACTTGATTAAATACTCCTTTAGCCAAGGGTTATTTTTTAAATCTATGTTCTATTCTGGAAACTGTAATTCTCTTCCACACTTTGAGTCTCAGTTTAGTATTTTTTAAACTAGAACGCATTCCCTGATTCTACAAAAATAAGATCAAAGCCTTTCTATACCAAGGATTAGCAAACTATGGACCAGCCTGCTGCCTGTTCCCGTATCCCTGAGCTAATGTTTTTCACACTTTTAAATGGCTAAAAAAGTTAAAAAATAATAATATTTTTGTGCAATATGGAAATTATATGAAATTTAATTTTACTTTTTAATATTTACTAGAATGCAACCACACTCAATATTTATTAATAAACATGGAAGTACAAGTGTTATTGTTATATGAATGAATTGTATAATGCTGAAGTTAGGGCTTTAGTGTGCCCATCACTAGATGGTGTACATTGTACTTGATAGGTAAGTTTTTATCCCTCACTCCCTTCCCACTCTCCCTCTACCCAAAGGAAAAGAAGTTTTTATATCAAAAAATACCTGCAACCAAATGTTAATTGCAGCACAATTCACAATTGCAAACATATGGAAACAAACATTGGAATCTTTATAGATGTTCATTCGTAGGTATCAAAGACATATCTGCATCCCTAACCAAGATCACTTTTATGAGATCCACCGTCATGAAGCAACCAAGTCGAATCTGGGTAATTTCAACAGCTTGAAAAGGTCAAATCAACAAAGATCATCATTACAAATGATGTAGATAAAAAAGTGAGATAAATTTAAAAAATGCTTTTATAATGAAAAAGGCAGGCAGCTATTAGAGAGGTTTATAAAAACAAAATACACTAAAAAATATGTCACCTCTTAGAAGATGAAGTATTGGGGAGAAGGAAATGATGTTTGTGTGTGTATTATTATAAATATATCATTTACTTTTTGTCTAGCAACCTAGTGGTTATACCAGTAATGGAATCTATGACAAATAAAATCTAAATTTATCATTCTTCTATATAAGTTTTTACATTTTTCTTAAGTTTTGCTGATTTAGATTAAAATTCTCTTAAAGAATTAATCATTTAACTATTGTTTATTCTAAAATAGTTAAGTAAGATATATAATTTTAAAAAGTTTTGGGAATACCATTAAATTAATTTCAAAATACTACACTTATTAAAATATTGAGCTTAGAATTTTTTTACATTATCAATTTAAATTAATTTGAATTTTCTGGTTCAATTTTTTTATAATCATTTTTATACTGTGGAAGTTTCATGTTTGATGTCTTTTCTATAGAACATTTGATGTTGGAGAGTAGTGAATCCAAATTTTAGTCTGTGACTAGCAGCAGAATGTTAACTACTTCAATTTCCAATATCCAGTAGCTAATGTATAATACCTGATTATATCTCCAGGTTTTTAATATTCCTCACTCCAAAAGACCTTGATCATAGTAATTTCTAAGTTCTGCTTATGGTGTTAGATTTCTTATTTTAATTTAATATCCTAGAAATCATCCATAATTCAGAATAATTCATGAATGATTAAATAAATAAACCTGAATAACTTATTGTCATATTATAGAGAAAGGCAGAAATCAAATTATATTAAACTGGTTCAATTATATTGTTAAGTACGGCAGTCTATTCTTATATTCAAATCTATGAAACAAAACTGACTTTAAGTTTAAATGAGGCAAAATGCCAAAAGTTTTTGAACAATTTTAATTTTTAAAATTTTTATCTGATTAGAAGTTTTTGAAAACAGGAAGAAATGTGCCCTTCATTGAAATACAAGTCATGGGCTAGTATCTACATTTTTAATGTTTGTTTATTGCAGTATGTCTTCATTTTGAAATAGCTTCTTTATGGTTTCTATCAAGAAGGTATGATCTGTGTTGAACTGAACAGAGGTTGATTTGATTAGTGTGCCCAGCAAGATAAGAACGGGTATTTTCTTCTTGTCTGGTTCTAATTGAATATATTGTGTCTATTTAGATTTTTTCCCTTAGTATTAGGACACTTGTTTACTTTAGGGCATTTCTCTCAGTGTTAAATCATAAGATTTCTAGAATCACTGCTTAATGCCTTCAGTACTTAGTGAAATGTTTTCACTCAGATTAGATGGAACTACGTCGTATCCAAAGAAAACATTTTTTAATAAACTATTTTTATTTCAAAATATTAAGGGAGTACAAATGTTTTTGGTTACATGGATTGCTTTTGTAATGCTTGAGTCACAGCTGTAAGTGTGCCCATCACCCAAATAGTGTTCATTGTACCTGGTGGTAGGTTTTTACCCCTCCCCTACCCCTTTCCCTGTTGCTTGATTTCCACTGAGTTTTACTTCCCTCTGTGCACATGTGTGCTCATCGATTAGTTCAAATTTAGTAGTGAGTACATGTGTTTGTTTTTCCGTTCTTGAGATACTTCACCTAGGAGAATGGTGTCCAATTCCATCCAAATTGTTGCAGAAGGCATTAATTCATCTATTGTTATGGCTGAGTAGTACTCCACAGTATACATATACCACATTTTGTTAATCTACTCAGGAATTGATGGGCACCTGGGTTGAGTCCACATCTTCACAGCTATGAATTGTGCTGCAAATAGACATTCGAGTGGAGGTCAAATGGCCAATAAACCTATGAAAAAATGCTCAAAGTCACTAATAATCAGGGAAATGCAAATTAAAATTACGATGAGATATTACCTTATCCCTATTAGAATAGCTTTTATTAAAATGTCCCAAAATGATAGATGCTAGTGTGGATGCAGAGAGAAAGGACTGCTTATAAACCATTGGTGGGACTGCAAATTAGTACAACCTCTATGAAAAACAGTATGGAGATTCCTCAAAGAACTAAAAGTGGAACTACCATTCAATCCAGCAATCCCACTACTGGGTATCTACCAGTCATTTTATAAAATTTTTATTTTAATTTCTGCTTTTAGAGCCTTCTTTTCTGAGAATGTGATACTAAATATTTTGCAGTTTAAAACCTATAGATATTTCCATGAGGGCTTAATGTTTGGCGACTTTGGTATATATTTTCTGACTGCTCCAAAATAATTGTTTTAGAAAATAAAGTTTATATGCACTGTTAATTATATTTGAGTGATTATATTTGGTGTCCAGTTTATCTTTCAAATTTGGAAATGATTATGGTAAAGTTTACTTTTGTGTTTCTGCATATTTATGCAGATTTTTTTTGGTTTTATGCTTTCTAACAAGTATTTGCATTTTTTTACTTCTATTTTTCTTCAATTAATTTAATAAATTCTATTTCTTATGAAAAATCAGTAACTAAAAGGAAACACTATTCAGTTTACTTTTACATTTGCTTATTGGGGGGGGGAATTATTCACAGTGATATTACACAGGAAAACCCTACTAACAAGAATCTATTCATACTCCTATTGGCAATTTCTCTGAATGCTTGAAACCAACTATATTATAAAAATACTGATAATATTCAGTTGCACTATTTTCAAAATTGTTCTCGATCATACAACTATAAATAATGTCTTCAAACTTAGGGTACGTGTGTTAGAATGCATTTCACCCTCTCTCCTGTTCACTCCCTCTTTTTCTTAGATTCCTTGCCATTAATCAGATGAAGAAAAATGGCATAGCCAATAGTTTGAACAATTACTTGACAGCTTACAAATATGATCATTTTGATCACATTTGATCAACTCTCATGAAATCTATGTGGCTTTTCAAAATTTAGCATACAATAAATTAAGAACTTTCAGAGTCACATCCAATGGTCATAAAAATCTCTCTTTTTCTCTCTCCCCCTCCATCTCCTCCTCCCTTTTTCTTTCACATATATTCATGCATAATAGCTATTAATAAATAATTATATAATTACTCATAGGGTGAAAACTGGGATATGATTAAATGTTTTGAGTTAGAGCTCATATGGACTATAAAATAATGCATGGAATAAAATCAGGTAATCACATAGCATAAACACTGTATTTTATATATCTTAGAAAGATGATAACAAATTCTTCTTTCTAATGTAAATGTGCCTGTTATATATGCAACCAGGTTTCTTTAATGACCACATCAATTGTTCACATTCTACAACTTTTCACATATGATTCTTTGTTTTCCCTAGTGATACATTTTTTAACAAGTAATTAAAATGGTTTACATGCGATAGGTTGATAAGCAGTGACTTCACGATACTTGAATTATTTGGAAGATGAGAAATGTGCATTATGCTGATAGGTAAAACCAAAATAATTAAAGCTAAAATGAATCATGTCAAACCTCAACCTTATGTTAACATTTTTTATCAATTCACCAACTTAATCAAAGTACTATGTAAACCATTCACGATGTAGTAATTTAATAGCTTACAAACATTTAAAAAACATGACATTTAAGTCTTCTGTGTATCTGTGAAACCAGTTGCTAGACTATTATAAATCTAAATGGCAACACATACTTTTGCATTCCAATCACAATATAAATGTTTTTTACATTGTTTTCCAAATAAAATTGAGATGGAAAAGAATAAGACCTCATATTCATTATCAATCTGAAAGAGACCACAAATTGTATTTTTCCAAAATATGTCCCCATGGTTTGTTGAATACATTTTTCCTGTGATACATAGAACAAGTGGAAATAGATTCATTTTGTTACACTAGGTGCATAGAGATAAAAACATATCTATGACATTTTAGGAGCAGCCTTCTATTCTGAAAGAGCAAATATCCCGGTGATTTCCTAGGAGAAAAATTTAATATTACTATTTTTGATTATATTTTTCCCTTAAAGTCAATTTATCCTCAAATTTGTTCAACTTGTTTACAATAACTATGGATTTAAATTACATATTATTTAAAAATAGAAGCTAGGTGTTGTCTACTAAATAAGAATATAAAAAATGATAACACACTAAATATAAGGTTAAAAATAAAACATAAAATTTTCTATTTTTAACAATAAAAATTGCTGTTTTTTTTTTTAATACAATACATGTTGATAGCATAGGATTAGCTCATGTCCATTTGTCTGTTTCAGTGATACTATAAAAGTCCCAGTGTGTGGAGAAACTATCTAATGAAGAGCTTTTAAAAATGGAATATAAAAACACATTTAGGCTGGGCGCGGTGGCTCACACCTGTAATCCTAGCATTCTGGGAGGCCGAGGCAGGCAGATTGTTTGAGCTCAGGAGTTCGAGACCGGCCTGAGCAAGAGCAAGATCCTGTCTGTACTAAAAAATAGAAAGAAATTAGCTGGACAATTAAAAATATATAGAAAAAATTAGCCGGGCATGGTGGTGCATGCCTGTAGTCTCAGCTACTCAGGAGGCTGAGGCAGGAGGATTGCTTGAACCCAGGAGTTTTAGGTTGCTGTGAGCTAGGCTGACACCATGGCACTCTAGCCTGTGCAACAGAGTGAGACCCTGTCTCCAAAAAAAAAAAAAAAAAAAAAAACCCCACACATTTAATAAAAGAAGACATTTCTCTAATTGGGTGGTCCCCAAACTGGAAATTATAAAAGATTATTTTAAGAAATGGCAATATGTGTTGAAGAATACAATAAGAAGGAGGACGAGGAGACGGAAAAGGCAGAGAAGAAGAAGAAGGAGATAAATAAATTAATACTCTTATCTGTTATGATAAGTGCAGCAACTAGAAGACTTAATAGATTCTCAAGTTTCTTGCAGAAGTTGCCAGAATGCAAAGCATTCAACACACTCTGGGTATTAAAAGGAATATAGACTGTGCAAACATTTTTGGTAATTTCTTGTTGCATGAAATGTATTACCATCTGGAGGAGTATTTCTTGAAGCACAATTGAAAAAGGATGCTTAAATTTTAAAAAGAATGACATATTCAGCACTGTACACTTAGTGAAAATAAATTAAAATGATAAAAGCAAAAACTAAGAAGTAAAATAATAATTACACAAATAGAAAAGTAAATAGCTAGAGATTGATTAAAGAGGCATTACTCAAAATTGTTCATAGAAATATTGCTGAATATCTAGACCAGGGAAATGCTTATAAATATTTAAAATATGATATAAGATATAAGATGATGTTAGAAAATATCAAACTGGTAAAATATTTAATTTTTAAAAACTATTTCCAGAATTTTTCCAGTGACAAAATGGTTGTGAAACAATGTGAAAGAAAGAGAATTCGTTACATTAAGAAAAAGAGCTAAAACTGACACGTGTTCTTCTTGTCATTAAAAGACCAAGACCAGACACAGTAACAGTGACTTCATGAGGTAAAATAATCACATAAATTGATGATATATTGTCCTTTTAATATATCAAATAAAAGCAATTTGTTTAAATGTTAGTGTATCTGAAAATTTTCTTCATTAAAACACACACACAGAAACACACACTGTTTCACACCTATGGTGCTGCTGAACATAACTGAATAAATTCAGGAGTGACAAGAAGTCCATGATTCTCCTAATTGATGCCTCTCCTAGCTGCTGAATTAATGCGATCTTTATAGTTCCTCTGAAGGCCAACTGTACTTGATGTATTTGAATTCCATGAAATTTCTCCACCCTTCTTTATCCCCCCTTGCTTTACCTGAGTTCAGAGTAACAACTTTTTCCCCAAATACCTGAATAAGGCACGGAGATACAATTAAAAATCAAATAAAATATTTGCAATAAGAAAAACAAAAATACTAGTTAAATTTCTGGTTAAATGTAATGGAATGATTTTTCCCACAGAAATATCAGTTAGTTGATGTTAAAAAAATTAAAATGAAATAAAATTGGTCTAAGCCAATCAAGACAAAGAGAATTGGAAAACAGTTCACAATTTTCCCACAAATTCAACAAACTTTTGAAGAACGTCTGGTCTTCAAAGGGGATGGTAACGAGTTTAATTAGAAATAAAATATAAACTAAGTGTGCACACTGGGAGATAATGACGGAAAAAAAATATTGACCTCTCCCTTGAATCTCTTAAAGGATCAAGACTTAGAAGCACCAAACACCAAAGAAGATGGGGAGTAAGTTTAGAACAAACATTGAGATAACTGACAGAAGGTATGTGCATGGAGCTACTGTACCCCCATATTCCTTTCTTCATCCTGAAGTGTCAGGTCACCACTACCCTAAGACACTAAAAGTTATTCTCAGAAGAAATTTACCTGAGATGTTTCAGACTGGAGACAACAGACACACACAAAGACTAGCACTCTTGAGGCAGCATGGAGCAGAAGCGCCGGGTTCTGTGACTGTCTGTATCGTGGGGCATCTGGGTTTGTTCTCTGTTGCCTCCTGATAGAACTTAGCACCATCAGCCAGCCACGGGCAAAAAGATGATAATGTTGATGAAACAGGTATTTATGAAAACAGTGTTTTGGGGTTAGGTGTGTCAATTTTCAAATTCTAAAATTCAAACATTTTACTGTAGAGGACAATCTAAAAATAATGAAAGCAGGACTAGGAAAAAATCTACGTATGAAGTATTTGATCCTGTTGCAAACAAAAATAGAATGAAAAAGTGGTTCTGTTTCTTCTGTGAAGAGGAGAAATGAGATATTATTTCAAAAAGGATAAAATTAACATGTATATTTTTCACTCTCCTCAAAATGTGACCATAAGCCTTTGAAAATAAACCCTTTGCCTTTCCACACTCACTCCTATTTTAGATGCAATGAACGGTGCAATGATGATGAAGCCAATTTATTTCACTCAATGACAGTGGAGGTTATAGAGATAATAGGGTTTGATAAAGATTTTTTAGATGGTTTTCTAATCAGAATGAAAAATTCCAAAAGTCATAGGCTATCTCTAGACATTAATGAGTAGTCAATTATAATTTTTTAAAAGCAGTCTAATTTCATCTGCCAGTTCACAAGGTACCAAAGCAATTTTTTCCCATATTGATTCACATTGTTTCAATGTGAAGCAGTGAAGCAATTCATCGTCCAGTGCGAACAATGGTATTTGATACTGTGGAAGGCTAAATAATGGCCCCTCAAAAGATAACTATGTCCTAATCCCCAGAACCTGTGAATGTTACTTTAAACACACACACACACACACACACACACACACACTTGACTTTTCATGTGTGAGTATATACACACATATATGACTTTTCTTGTGTGATTATATTAAGGATTTTGAGAGGATTATTCTGGAGTAGCATTCTGTTGGACTCTAGATGCAATTACAACGTCTTTATAAGAGAAAGGTAGAGGGAGATTGCAGGCAGAAGAGGAGGAGATGATGTAACTAACCGTGGAGGCAGAGATTGCAATGATGTAATCAAAAGCCAAAGAATGCCAGAAGCCATCAGAAACTGGAAGAGGCAAGAACGTGATTCTCCTCTGGAGCCTCCAGACGTAGTGCAGGCCTGCTAAGAACACCTCGATTTTGGCCCAGTGAAACTTATTTTGGACTTCTGCCTTCCTGAACTGTTAAGGAATAAATTTCTGTTGATTTAACTCACTAATATTTTAGTAATTTGTTACAGAAGCCATAGAAAACTAATCCAAATACCTCATTGTGAAAATTCAGTCATTATTTTAACTATTTTGCCATATTGTATTGTAGCATACTCTTTACTCTTCTTACTACATTTCTGGATGGAAAACAGGTTTTAGCATCATGAGTCAAGTTTGGAATATACTTCAAGTTGCAGGGAATACTGAAATAAGTCATTTATAAACTTAATATGACTTACTTGAGTATAGTCAGTTTAGAAAATTTAATAGTTATTTTTCAACTTTAAGCTCAATGTCCAATATATTTTGTCTCAAAACTAAATCCGCCACATCTTAATGGATTTTCACTGCAGAATCTCAATCAGTAAAATGCTTGCCTTCTTCTTAACTGATTGTTTAAAAAAATTGCTTTTGCTTTACTTCTAAATGTAATAATTGTTCTATAGTCACAGAAATTCTAACCATACTTGATACTTATATGAACAGTTTGCCTTTACCATAAATTACTTTTGTCTATATGTAAAATACAAGATAATAAATGCATTTCTGGGAAAGATGTTTTATGAGTAAGGAATGGTTAACTTTCTTATCAATAATTTTAAGGTTTTCATATGCAAATATACAAACTATATATTCAAAGAACAGGGTAAATTTGAATATCATATGTCATGGGTTATCCAACATACCCACATGAGTACTCTAAAGCAACATGATTTAATGAATTTTATATAGGTATGAAATTACTAATTCACTAATTTATACATGTCTTCTAAATTAGTCAATAGCCTCTAATCTAGTTTTTCTGGCATTTGCCTAAGAAGCATAAATGCATAAATAAGCCACACCTTTTTCTGTCACTCATAATGTGATAAAGGATCAATAAAAGTAGTAGTAACAGGGAGTTGCATTTCAAGAATCATATAATCCAATTTTGCTCCCCAAAAGTAAGTTGTGATTTTCAGCAATGTGTTAAAATAGCCAAAAATTATAATTTTAACTAAGGAAAACAAATTATGCAGAATTACTAATAGAAATTACCACTGCCCTGTGTACTAGGGGAACACAGATAAATGAGAAGAGGAACAGGAGCTCGAGTAGTTCAGAATATGATGTAATATGATCTACTGTTACATAACATGCTATAATAGAGATATAAAATTGTCTATATACAATGGAATGGAAGCAGATATATAAAATCATCCCAATGGAATGAAAGCAGAATTTGGTAGCAAATAATTTAATTAGGAGGAAGCCCAGTCTAAAAAACTCAGACAGCAAGTGATGATATTATGGATATTATGGTGAAGTAGGGAAAATATTCGTGACTTTAAACAAACAAAATATATACATATATAGGTGTGTGATATGTCCTGAACCTGTTTGACATTGTATATACTATAGTTCTCTCATACTATACTATGAATAGAAGTTGGAAGAAGTGGCTCTGCTCTTCTAGTGAAAAGGAAAAGAAGTAATTTGGAGATTGTGAAAAACTGTGACCACTATGATAAATAACAGTAAATATAAGTTCGGTGGTGCTATGTGTTTTTATTTTTGTTGTATTCCTGCATTTCTGAATTATTTAATTGAATTGAATAGATGAGTAATGTCATTTAGGGACATAACATAGGGACAGTTATCAGTTTAGACTGTAAAATTGAGAGTGTGAGCTAAACCTAAGCACAACTATCTTAAAATACAATGAAAAAAATTATGATAGCTCCACCGTCTTTAAAATATTGCTCAACTATGAAAAACTCTCTTACTGTCAGTTATATATGTATAGGAGAATGAAGAAATAGTAAACCTAATATTTATTTAGTATGGACTAAACTAAAACACTTGCAACATTGACAAACATTCCTTTGTTTAAAAAACTTAAAAAGAGTAGTTCAAACATTTCTTACTTAATCCTTTTATAACTTTTGATATAGAACAAGCATCTTTTCTATGGCTTGGTGAATTGCCATCCTTCCTCTTAAGGTTGGTTCAGTTTTCAACATTTTATTCTTTTTGCTTCTAGCATTGTAAAACACCTCCAGGAGTTCTTTTAATATGACATTTATTTCAACTATCATTTCCTGCAGGACGTTTCATCACAACCATTTTTCTCCTTTATGCTGGTAAGTTTGCCTTTACTAACTTCCGCAGTCTGCATATCCAGTGCATCAACATGTTCATGGTGTGCTGTCTTCTAATCACACCTTTCCCCGCACCGCCCCACCCCCCCTGGTGTTACCACTGTTCCTTTCTTTGCGACATCTTCGTCTTTGTTGACCTAGTCCCTCTTTCGATTGTTCTGTTTTGTAAAATGTCACTTGGGTTTATCACTGGGAGACAAGGTGGTAACACAATTTCATGCTTTTCTGTTTGTGCGTGAACTGAATAATAAATGCACAGGGATCAATCCTTAACTGACTCTGAAAGAAGTGGTATGATGGGTCATTGACCGTGAGGTGCATCTGATATTTCTGTAGATATATTTATGGACTGAAGACCTAGCTGCAAAGTTTACACAATTACTCACTGTTGATGTACCCAGGTAACTTTCATTTCAACTTTGTTATTAGGGAAGTGGTGTTAACATCATTAAACTGTGGTAATTGAAACTTACGCATGTGAGACTCCTGCAAAGGGAAGAAGGACTATATTATAAAATAGCAACAAGATTGTTGTAATACCAAAAAAAAAAAAAATGTAAAGCATAAGGAAATTGAAGTATCAATACTCAGTCATTGTTAAAGGTGCGATATAAAATATAAAATTTTGGGGGTATTCAACACATCCCAATTTAATTAAACAAACCAACAGAAGAACATGGCAATTTTTACTTTTCTGGGTACCCTGAAGGATGCTATATTTGGAATCTTCAAGCTGAGAGTTTTGGAGTTACTCTGCACCCTCCCTCTCTCTGAACTGGGGCTATTTCATTTGCTAGTAACTCTGATCTCTCTATTCTTGCTTTGCCCAGAGCACCTTGGGGACTGACTAGCAGAGCCACCTCTGCTCCTCAGACCACCGCTCTGCCCTGTGCCCATCTCCGTTCTCTCTCTGAACTCGCTGGGCATCAGCAAACACATCCTCCAATCCTAGTCTAGCCCCATCCATCCCTCATTAGCTCAATGATCCTGGTGCCTCATCACCTGCAGACCCAGACTCCTGGGGAGGTGCTTTCTCCCCAAGCTGACTCCTTGGGCGGCTTGTCTAATCTCTTTGCCTGCCAGCCTCGTCTAGTGCTTGAAAGTCAATCCTGGGCCTTAATGTTCCTGCTTTGTTTGCGGGTGGAGGCGAGCAGGGGAGGGCATGAACATGTCCCTTCTCTACTTACAGCGAAGTCCCAGCCTTTGCTCTAGTCCTTTCCCTCCAGTGATGCCGCCTGCCCCTCCCCCACCCAAGTCACCCAGTGCTCAGTCCCTCCTGGTGTCCCACAGAAGTGCCAGAGGGGCTGAGCCCCAGAACTCTCTGGCCAGGAGAGCCTCCTGCAAGACACAAGCGATATGCCGGCTCCTGCTGAGGGGCAGAGAATTGAACATCTCTGTTTTTCTTCTTCCTATTAAGAGCATAAGATTATACCTAAAGAACCTGCACATTCATTATATAAGGGGCTGCGACTTCCTGGGCTTCTCTATCAAATCTGGCTCCTACTTCTCCAGGGGCGGGGTGCAGAGGTCAGGGAAGCCACTCTGGTTTTGGTTCATTCTATGGGGTGGGGTGGGGATGGGGAGCAGCCGACAGGACACAATAATCATGCTACTTATTTAAACAAACAAACAATAACAATATAACCTAATTACCTATAAGAATCAAGTTTACTTCAGCACCTCACTTGAGCATGATTTCCTCCCCTCCTCTTCCAGGGTTGGCTTCATTTCTTCCCCCCGAAATTTATCTTAAGCTTCATAATTCAAAGAATAATTAACTCACAGACATAAATTTGTAATACTCTAAGGTTGAATTTGATACATGTATTTTATTTAAACATTTGTGGTTACATTTATGAACTCGGAAGATTTTAAACAAGGTGATTATATAAGAAAAAAGCAAGCTTGAATTCCCCAATTTCCTCTCAGGAATCTGACAGAAATGTTCAAAGGAAAATAGAAATAAAAATAAAAGGCAGGGGGTTGGGAGGGAGAGTCTTAATGTGAAAACAAGTGAATGAAGATAAAGCAAATTATTCAAAATTCAAATAATTCTCTAGATATATGACAGATGATTATTAATTGAAGGGGATCATTCAGGAATGGCATGGAAAGTCACAGGAAGTAGATGAAGGAGAGTTTAACAAACTTCAAAGCCTCAAATAAACTGAGGGGTTAGGGTCAGTCTTGATGTCTGGTCAAAGGGCCAATGGCAATTCCTGCCTTTTGGTAACACCTTTTGAATTCCAAGGCTCTGGCTGCAGTTCTGAATGATTAAACACTAGGGCAACATATTCGCTCCACATTGATTTTCTATGGAGATACAGGCTCACTTCTGCATGGTGGAAATATTCTGGAATCATATGAAATTTCATGTTTTTTGGAGAAATAAAACTAGGAAAAAGAGAATGCTACCAATTAGGAAAGTGAAAATTATTCTACCAGAAGCCACCTTTGTTCAAACAATCTAATCATATTTACATTCAAAATCCTTGGAAATACACAGGGAAGAGTTTTAAGCAGTGAAATTTAAGCTTCTGCAAATATGATTATGGAAACTAGATGAAGAAACCACTCTTTCTCTAGCACAGCTGGAGAAAAAGCAAGTACTTGTTTCTTTTTTTAATGTTTAAAATCTACACACAATTTTCTTGAAATATACTCTGGCCATGACATTTTGTAGTTTAGCCCTAACAATTTCAGGTAATTATGTTCCTTCACCAGCTTCAGAGTAAAAGGGCAAGCTGTTTCTGATGCTAGATGGCTCATAAGGGCACGGTGGAAGTAAGGCTACATTGTGCTCACCATTTCCATCAAGCACTGCAATGTTTGAAAATAATTTGCTGCACAAAACATACAGAGATCTAGAGGAAATTGCTATCATTCCACTTACCACAACACTGAGAATAGTCTCCTTGGTAGAGAGCTCGGATTCCTTCAGTAAAGATGAATGACTTTGAGTTTTTGAGACAAATGTCAGGTTTGATGACAATGTGTAGTAAGTAACACATGTCACAGTTAAACGTGGGAGATAGACTCATGTTTTGATCTTTGATTATTATTAATTATATTTTTTGTTAAAAACAGTGATTTTATTGTATAAATTTGTAATAAATCTTTTCATGTTATTGGTATTTCCTAGGCAAATATCTGTTTATTATTTTCATTGTTAATTAATTGAGTTATGTAAAACAATAGACATAAAAAGACGCTTGTTTTGGGATTTTTTCTTAAACCCAGCTTCACTTTGGAGCATTCACTTAAAAACAACAGATAGAACAATGACAAAAACTATGTAGACACATTCCCTGGATGATCGTTAAATATTAAATAGAATGAATCACCATATGCAGCCACCTATTATTGTTCATCTAATAGAGGTGAAACTCAATGTAAAAACAGATACAGATTTTTGATGTCTTGAAAAGACATACCAAAGCAAAATTAGATAGAGATAATGTTACCTTAGCAAGAATCTCCATACCATGAGCTGAATGCCTACCCTCCTTTCCTTTCCTTTCCTCATTGCCCCCTACTTTATACCCATTTCACTAAACATCTGCTAATATTTTAGAAATACAGATAATTATTAAGTCAAACATATCACTTTTATGACAATTAACAATTTCTTACCAAATTTCCACCTCAGAATGTTTGTGAGTTGACACTCCTAATGTTATTATTCTGATAATTTTGACTTATCATCTTTTTAATTTTTTATTCCCAAAAATTGAGAATTACCATAATTTTGCATATTTGTCATTTCTTTATTTTCTTCATCTTCGTGATTATTTTGTTGCTCCTTTTGCTTAACATTTCATTGGCTAACTGAACTGACTTTTTCTTAGTACTTGGTATTAACAATTTATGTATTAGATTTAGTGGTATTTTAAAAATATTTTTGTAGAAATTTCCTCTTCAGCTTTATCTTTGCTCTTTAATTCTTTCTTAGAAGTCTTTCTGTAGTTTTGGCAACTAGACATTTCTAACAAAAATATCTATGAAGTGCCCTTGAAAGAATGCCTAGATAAATCTAGCCAAGGAAATATTGAAAAATAATTATTTTATAATGTATTCAGGTTGTCCTCCCATGTTCTGAGCAATATTTACAGAATTATTGAGCAACTACATTTCAGTGATCATCATTGATCCCATTCTATACCTCTAATTCCATTTTCCTAAATGCTGGATTTTTATTCTCTTATAAACTGAACCAGTAATTATTTCTTTCATACAAGGAATTACTATAGTAGAATGTCCATACCCTTCAATATATTATGACGACTTTTTATAACTTTTATATTTAATTATGGCTTAGATTATGTGAGAATTATTGGACCTAATCTCTATCAATTAAGATTTTGTTATGCAAGCCACAAGATGCTTTATTAAAAATGAAATAAAAAGGTAAGAAAAAATTTTTCCCTAATCATCAAGCTAAGTGGAAGTAGTCAATCCAGTATACCATTAGACCCTGGATATATTTTTTCCAGTGCTCTCTTTGCTTTTCATCTTCATGGTTGAAAAAATGGTTGCTATATCTCAGGAAATCTCATCTGAGTCCCAGACAAGAAAAACAGTGAGGAAGGGGATGAAGAGTTAGATGTAAAAAGCTTTATGTCCTATGACTTTGTATCCTTAAAACCCCCTTTTCTGAATTTCGACTTCTATATATAGAGCTAAATAAAGCCACTCCCCCCCAGTAAGAAAAAGGTAATAATCTACAAAATTATAATTTCCATGACTTCACTTGATGTTAACTATATTTTAACAAACTTCTTAAAATAACAAGATTTTATTAAAGGAATAAAAGAATAATCTAATGTTAGACATATAGAAGGATATTATGACAAGTAAGAGTTTTTTGTGGTGGAGCAGACATGTACCATGCTGGAAGTGTCTTATTATTTTAAAAACAATTTCAAAAAAAGATAGACTAATGGCCAACAAACATATGAAAAAATGCTCAACATCTCTAATCATCGGGAAAATGCGAATCAAAACCACAATGAGATATCACTTAACTCCAGTGAGAATGGCTTGTACCAAAAAGCCCCAAAACAATAAATTTTGGCATGGATGTGGAGAGATAGGAACACTCATACAGTGCTGGTAGAACTCCAAACTAGTATAACCTCTGTGGAAAGCAATACGGAGAAGCCTCAAAGAACTACAAGTAGAACTACTATTAGATCCAGCAATCCCATTGCTAGGCATCTAACCAAAAGTAAAAAAGGCATTCTATAAAAAAGACATCTGCACTAGAATGTTTATGGCAGAACAATTCACAATTGCAAAGATGTGGAAACAACCTAAGTGCCCATCAATACATGAGTGGATTAATAAAATGTGGTATATGGATACCATGGAGTTCTACTCAGCCACAAAAAACAATGGTGATCTAGCACCTCCTGCATTATCCTGGATAGAGCTGGAGCCCATTCTATTAAGTGAGGTTTCACAAAAATGGAAAAACAAGCACCACATGTATTCACCATTAAATTGGCATTAACTGATCAACATGTAAGTGTGCATATAGTAGTAACATTCATCTGGTGTTGGGCAGGTGGGAGGGGGGAAGAGGTGATGGGTATATTCACACCTAATGGGTGCAGTGCGCACCGTCTGGGGGATGGACATGCTTAAAGCTCTGACTCGGGTGGGGCAAAGGCAATATATGTAACCTAAATATTTGTACCTCTGTAATATACTGAAATAAAAAAAATAAGTTATTAAGTAAATAAATAAAAACAATTTCCAGTTTATTTACTCCTTCATTCTGAAAAGGTAGATTTAGAGGGAGTACTTGGTGAGTTTCTCATTTATATATAGAAGTAATAAAGTATGTGACTCCATTGAAATCATATATCAGAATACTGGATGAATTAAAAGGTTCTGTATTGATAACTTGTGACAAAATAAAATACAGCCTGGGATGAGAGGGTAGTGCCAGCTACTAAACAAATAGTCTGGGCTTGCATTTTTTTTCCTACCACTTGCTAATTATATAGACTTCAGTAAGTTGTTTACATGCTCTGAAGCTTAAATTTCTCATTTAAATTAAAAATCACAGAGTGTTGAGGAATTAATAAATACATTGGTTTATTTAAAATGTTATGGAACATCATCAATATGCCATTTAATGTTAAAATATGAGGCAGATGCTGAAGAAATACCTAGAATGCAGGCATCAAATAAATATTAATATTCATGTAACACAACTCCCTCTGACTTTATTTTTAGAAAAAAATTAAACAACAGCTAATTTATATTCAATTTGAATTAGCATGTGCACTGAAATAATCTATATAACTGTGCTTTTGAAATGTTATGAAAGTGATGCTAGTGCAAATCATAAATTTTACTAACTGAAACCTCAATCTCCCGCATGTATATTCAGTAAGTTGTAAAATTTTCACAGTCTATATTAAAAAAAGAAAAGATAGAACACATAATATAGGTAAAATAAAAGGCTTTCAGTTCCTCTAATAAACCGGAGAGCCCAAAAGTAATTGCCTTATGGACATTATGATAAATTCAGTTTAGAGAGTTCAAGTAAACATCTATTACCTCTATTCACAAATGTGTTCAACTATTCATACTTCAAATGCCTATCATCTTTTTAAGTGAGAATAATTTATTACCCATTTATAGTCTATATTTTAGTGTGCTCCAATGTGACACTGAGAGAAAGGTTTATTTAAAACTACAGTTTGTGGGAAAATTATTTAAATGTGATAAGGGAATTTTTTTTTTTATTTTTTTTGAGCACGATCTTGTTCTGTCTCCCAGCCTAGCATGGAATGGTATCATCATAGCTCACTGCAATCTCAAACTCCTGGACTCAAAGCCATCCTCCTGCTTCAACTTCCAGAGTAGCTGAACTGGGACCACAGGCTTGTGCCACTACACCCGGGTAATTTTTCTATTTTTTCTAGAGACAAGGGTCTGACCCTTGCTCGGGCTGGTCTCTAACTCCTGGTCTCAAGCAATCTTCCCGCCTCTGCCTCCTAAAGTTGTAGGATTACAGGCATGAGCCACTGCACCCAGCCAGAAAATTTTGATAATAAGTACTTTTAGGTTTCTTTTCTTTCTTTCTTTTTTCCCCCCTCTTCTTCTTCTTCTTTTTTTTTTTTTTTCAGAGACAGAGATGTACTCTGTTGCCCAGGCTGCTGAACTAGAGTGCAGTGGTGCAGTCATATCTTATTGCAAACTTGCACTTTTGGGTTCAAGCAAACCTCCTGCCTCAGCCTCCCTAGTAGTTAGGACTACAGGCATGTGCCATGACACCAATTTCTTTCATTTTTTTTAGAGATAGGGTCTTGCTATGTTGCCCAGGCTGGTCTCAATCTCCTCTCCTCAAGCAATCCAATCCTCCCTCCTCATCCTCCCAAAGCACTGGAATTATAGGCACGAGCTGCCTTGCCTAGCCCAGGCCTTTTAGTTTAATTAGAGCAAAATAGTTTCACCTAAATTATTTGAGTCCACAAAACTCTAATGGGTTAAGCTTAAGTAATGTTTTGGATAAATAAATCCATAACAAAGAGAATATAAAATGTTCTAAGACTGCATAGCATTTCTTTTCTTTTCTTTTCTTTCTTTTCTCTTTTCTCTCTCTTTCTTTCTTTCTTTCTTTTTTTTATGGGGGGAGAAGAAAGAAAGAAGTTGGAAGAATAGGAACTACTGAATAAAGAGAGGAGAAAGCTGCTAACTAGTGTATTCAAAGAGGAAGATATGACGTAAGAGAAGTCATTCCTCCCAGCATAATAGAGAAGCTAATATCACTGAGCTTCTAGGTGGGTAGAAGGCAGGAGTTAGATGTAGGACTGAAAGACAGTTGTTACTTTAACATATACCTAGGCAGAAATTAGCTGCATTCCCAATCCCAGCCTCCATCTAGAAATTTCTACAGACAGGTACATAGAGATAAAAATTTGATTCTCTAAAGAAATTGCAAAGCCCTGAAAAAACAGTCCAATAGGCATATATTTAGATATTTTTCTAGAGCAAAAACTCACTCATACATGATGAATGAAAACTAAAGATTACCAGTTAAAAAGCTCCATTGACAGGCAAAGGGCACTAAAGCACATTTTTGTTGTTGTTGTATCCTTTAAAATCAATTGAAAACCAACAATAACTGACTTATGACAAGATAGATACTATAATAAGGTAATAGAAAAACTTATCCAAAAGGAAAATGATATAATTCTAGAACAGAAAGATGCTTAAAAGTATAGATATAAAATTATGTGTATTTGTGCATAAACACACAACTCTACTGATGCCCCAAAGAGATTCAAGAGTATAGTACACTGATGGGAAAAAAAACCTATTCAATATAAAAACCAACATATAGAAACAAGAACAATTAAAAAGAACAATAGTAATTAATTGATTAATAAGCCTGATATAAGGACAGAGAGCAAGTATTACCAGCAAAGACATATAAAATCATAAAGTTAAAAATAAAAAAAATCCAAAATGAAGGAGAAAAGGGAAAATACAGAAGAAAATGTCTACAGTTTTAGAGCAGGTGTGTCCATACTGGTAGAGTTTACCATGTACTAGAAATTAAAAGACAGTAAGGCCCAGCCCTAGAAAAATTAGCATGGAAGCTCTAAGAATAAAAGAAAATTTTAAAGTTCTCTAAAAAGAACAAAAAAAGCAAGAGGAAAAAGTAATATAATGTTATCAAATGGCTCTTGAGGAGCTCAAGATAATACAGTGTTATGAATTCACTCACTTCAAATTTCCAATGCAAAAATAATTCTATATTCATACTGAATTCTATATCCACCCACCAACACTTAATCGTTTTTGTTGCCTAGATTATTTTCACATACGTCCACAGTCAATATCTTAGGATAGTATATGTGGATCACCTAAGAGTGTGTGTGTGTGTATAAACAGAAAAAAAAACCCACAAGAGAGTAAAAGAAAATTAGGAATATGAGCAATCCAGGAGAGTAGAGTCACATCAGGAGAATAAGAAATGAAGTTCGACAGTAAGTTGTGCAATGTCCTTGTAAAATGTACCATAGAAGTTTTTCAACATTCATCTTAATATAATGTTTCTATATATTTTAAATGAATTATTTCAGTTGGTCTTTTTTTCAGAGGTGTCATATAAATAAATGTAAGGAATAAGAATTTGTATTTGGGATCACTAGAAATGATAAGTATAGGAATCTAAATTTCCTCATCATCTTGTAGAAGAGACTTGAGCAGTATAAACATTTATAACATAAACATAATTATTCAATCTTCTTAGCATTATAGTTTCTCCACAATTTTAAGTCCTGTTAAAATTTATTTTATTTTTAGTGAAAAAAATAGCTCAAGTTTAACATTTTTTTCCTATTTATTTTCACATCGAAGTTACATTTAATATCATCTATTACAATCACTCATGTGGGACAGTTCTGATTCCTTCATAGTCGTTTAAAGCTTTGATAGCTCATTACTTCTGATGATGTCAACTAAAATCAGAACTTAATACTATAAACAACTAACCACTGAAACAAACAAACAAGCAAAATAGAGAAATTAGGCAAAAATAGTTAAAGTGACTTACATGTAGCAAGTGTCCTGGATGTTTTTGTTGTTTTGTTGCATTTTTATGGCCTTTCTGGAGGGATGCAACCCAAGGTTACCCCTTTAACAAGTATGAAAAAAAGTAGAACATAGTAAAACAAAAGTAGGAACAATGAAATCAGCAACATATGTAACAATAAACAATAACAGGCAGATAATAGTCATGAATAATAAATCCAAAAACTAACTCACGAGTAGATCAACAAAAGTGTCAAATCTATAGCTAGATTAATATTGGTGAAAAAAAAAAGAAGACACAAATGATCTAATCAAGAATTGAGTAAAACAGATCCTACTGCCATACAGAATAATAAGACAATATGATGAATAACTTTCCACCATGATATTTTTGGAAAATGAAAACAACAAATTGACAAAAAAATAAATAAAATCTTGATAGTTATATGTCTATTATCAAATTGGATGTGTTAAAAAAAAAAGACTTCTCATAAAGTAGCTTTCAAGCAAAGATTAATTCACTAATGAAATCTATGAAATACTTAAAAAAGGTGTAACATCAATCTTACGCAAACTTTTTCAGAAAATGGAAGAGTATAGATCACATCCAATCAAACTTTTTTATCAGACTATCATAACACTAGTACAAAAAATTGAAAAAGAGGGACATTGTTAAATGATACCCCTCATTAATATAAGCAATATCCTCAATAAATATTAGCAAATTGAACCTAGTACAAGAGCTAATAAAAGAATTTAGCAAGAACACAGCACATAAGGTTAATAGAAAACAAATCATATTCTAATACACAACTAGAAAAATATTTGAAAAATATATAGTAGTTAAAAATAATTCCAAGAATAATGGTATCAAAAACACTTTAAATATCTATAAATAAACCTACTAGAAGATATCCAATAAATCTAGAGTAAAAACTATAGAATATTACTGATAGTAAAGGTTTAAATAAATGGAGCAATATGCCATGTTAATGAATCAGAAGACTCAGTAGTCTTAAGATGACAATCCTCTTCAAATTAATCTACAGCTAAAACAGAACTCCAATAAAAATTCTCAGAGGTGGATTTGTAAAACTTTACAAGCAGATTCCAAATTTATAGGAAACTGTAAAGAGCTAGCAGAATAACATCTTTTTTAAAGAACAAAGTGAGAGGATTTATTCTATTTGATTTCACTATTCTCTATTAAGCTATATTAATCAAGATGGTTTGTTAATGGTGAACGAGTAGATATGTAGATAAATTGGAAAAAAATAGATGGCCCAGAAATAGACTGCTGCATATATAGTCAATTGATTTTAAACAAGGCTATGAAATCAATTCAACAGAGAAAGACAAATGTCTGTAAAATATGGTGTTGGATTAGCATAATATCCACAGGGAAAAAAAGAATATCAAATCTTGTATCACAACATGCTCAAAAACTAACTGAAAATTGATCATAGGCATAATTATCAAATGCACAAATATAAACCTAGAAAAAAAGATAAGAGTGAGATACAAAATTTGTCAACTTTAGAGAAGTAAATATGTCTTAGAACACAAAAGCAGAAACCATAGAAGAAAATAATTATAAAGCATACTGCACATATCAAATTAAAAACTTTTGCTCTTCTAATGATAATACAAAACAAAAAAATACCACACATATACACACACAAAGCAAGCCACAGATTGGGATAAAATATTTACCACACACGCAATAGACAAAAGAATTCTACCAACAATATATACATGCCTGTTAAAACGCTACAGTGAAAAGACAAATAGTCCAAATATATTGTGAACAAAATATTCATTTCAGAAGGAAAGATATAAGAATGGCCAATAAGCATATGAAAAATACTCAACATCATTAGCCATAAGGAAGATGCAAATTAAACCATAATGAGATACCCCCAAATACTCATAAGATTGACTAAAATTTAAGAGTAATGATGCTAAGTGATGTGTTGACATGTACAAGATCTGGAACTCTCAAGAATGTTCCATATGTCTCAGATATTCTAATTGTAGGCATTTCTTTCCTAAAATGTAGACGCATGCAACTGCTATGTGACTCAGCCATTCCATTCCGAAGGATTTATCAAAAAAAAAAAAAAAATGTAAACTTATGGCTATGGAAAGACTTTTATTTTAATGTTTATAATACCTTAAGTTTTGTAATAACTGATGAGATAATGAAAAAATATCCATCAATATTTGAACAATAAACAAAAAGTGGTATTCCCATACAATAATACCACCCATCAATAAAAGGAAACAAACTATACATGTTTGCAAAAATATAAAAATATTTCAAAAATATTATGCTTAACTAAAGAAATCAACCTCCTCCCCCAAAAAATATATACTGAAAAATATATACTGGAATGTACTCATTCTTGAAGAGCAAGTTAATCTATAGTGACAGAAATTAGATCAGTGGTTGCCTAGATACAGGTAAAGGAAGGGATAGATTTAAAAGGGGAATGAGGAAAGGGTTGGAAAGGATGAAAATTATCCTTGATTGTGGGTAGAGTATTTTGGGTATATACATGTGTAGAAAATGATCAAATTGTATTTTTTCAATATGGTGAGTTTATTTTTCTTCAATTATATTTTAATAAAGATATACTAAAAATATAGTGTATGTATCCTGAACTTGAGTTTGTTAAGAAATGAATCCTAATTCTCTCAAATCTTCTGAGAAGATTCTCACCTAAAGTTAATAATGATGATTTTGGATTGTAAAGTTTTGTGTAACATATTGCTGTCATAATTTTTATGTTATATATTGTTTTACTTTCTTAATGGTTGTATTTAGTTTGTATTTTTTAAGTATTAAAGTTTATTTAACATATTAATAATGTCTCCATAACCAGACATAAGAAAATAGGTAGAAATTACTCCCTGAGCAAATCAAGGACTTCAAATAATACAAAAAACAAAGGTACTCTTGAGTTACCTAGAAGTTCTTTTTTTTCCTTTTTTTTTAAGACAGGATCTTGCTCTGTTGCCCAGGCTAGAGTGCAGTGGTGTGATCATAGCTCACTGCAACCTCAAACTGCTGGGATCAAGTAATCCTCCTGCCTCAGCCTCCCAAGTAGCTGGGGATACAGGTGTGTGCCACCATCCCTGGCTAATCTTTTTTTTACTTTTTTGTGGTGAAGGAGTCTAGCTTTTGCTCAGGCTAGTCTAGAACTCCTGACCTCAAGTGATCCTCCCTCCTTGACCTCACAGATAGAAGCTCTTAATCTTGTGTTTACAGCACCAGGCATAGTGCTCATCTAATACAGGCATTCACATAAATTACAACATATATTTATTTTTACAGTACATTAATGCTACACATCAACCATTAAAATATGAGATAAAAGAATTAAACTAACATTGTACTTATTTTTATGTACTTGGTATTACCCTTGGTTCTTTTTTGTGCTGTTTGATTTAATCCCCAGGACAAACATTTGTTTGTACTTTTAATTTCTGAACATCTAAAGAACAAAATGCAGCAACTTCTAGCTCTCATGACATTTTACTTTTTATAGAAAAACCAGTAAGATAGCTCTCATTGCTCCAATTTTACCAACCGGAACCGTGTATTTCACAATTGGTTTAGACATTTTTGTAACCCAGACACCAGCAGAGGTATATTTCTTTTTGAGTTTCAAATAAAATTTCTCATAAACATATGCCATGTTCAATAAGAGGGAGGCAGGCGTAGGGTTTTCAAAGTCACATCTGACTATGAACTTCTGCTTCTGCTGCATTAGTTAGTAAACTGCTCACAACCCCAGACTGATTTCTGTACAGAGTCCAGATCGTAATGAGCTCAAATAACACAGATACGGTTGACAGCACTTTTCTTCAATTTCCATAAAAGAACAAATAAAGAAGCAGGTACAAACAAAACCACCAACAACAAAACAGCCAAAGAAATGCAAACACTATGCATTAAATAATAAAAAATTATAGTTAAATAAAATTAAGCCATTTCTGACCGTATGAGCTATCTCTTCTCCTCTACTTTCATTCTTCTTCTACTCTCTCCAGACTTCAAATTCATGGACATGTCCAATGCATGACATGTTAACTATTTGTTTGTGGCATCCTGGTGAGCCATTCTCCCAGGGACTTGACCTGTATCTGAGGCAGTTGTTTTCGTAAGCAGCTTTTTAATCAAAAGTTGACAAGCAAACATATGCTTGCATAAAATCAAACATTTAGTAAGTGGTGAACTCAGTACTCACATACCTCCAAAGAGCATAGACTTTTCATTGTATCTGCCTCAAATATGTTAATAATAGCAATCATGGAGTAGAACATAGGAAGATTACCTATATAAAGCATAGCTATGTGGCAGGAGCTACGTAGCATATAAGCATTCTACTTGTGAAAATAGGTAAAATTTATTTATTGATCACTATGGACCAGGCAATACAATAAGAGTGTTCATTGTTTCCTGGACTTCCTAAAATAGGCTTAAGGAAATATATGTATTGTTATCCTTAGATATCAGTGGCGTAGGATTGGTCCACAGTGACAGATCTGGTAAGTTCTGGTGGCATTATCTCAACCAAGTCTTGTCTAATTGCAGAGCTTATTGTGTTAAATACTATTCTACACTATTGTAATATTATGCAAAAGTTACAACAGCATTGTAGATTATGCAGGGGCAGGTAGTGGGGTGCTAAGAAATCAAAACTTTCCCAGAGTGACAAAATTGGTAATGATGGCATTTCTACATCTAACCTTCTACTGTAGCTCCAAACCCTTGCTCATTTCACTACATCTTGCTACTGCTTTAATCAATGCCATTTCTCCTTTCAGAAGCCAAGATTCATTACATCTACAAGTTCTAATTAGATGTAGTAAGCTTTTTTTTTTTTTTTTTTTCTTTTCTTTTCTGGCTGGGACCATTGTAGTGTGAAGCCAAAAACCTCAGTGATCTGAAAATGACGTTAACTTAGGCTTACATTGCAGCCCAAGTGTGCAATTTAAAACTCTATCTTCTTTTGACTTTGATATGTAAACTACTAAGTGTTATTATGTTAAGTTTGAAAATATGATCTTTCAGTGTCACACAATGGCATTATTTGATGTTTATAATTTTATAATCAAGGAAATCCTTTCTTAAATTTAAATAAATTTCTTCACATTTAAATTTAATATCCCATTGCCTCTCGTTCTATTTCTTGTTACTTTATAATACCTGTGCCCTTTCAACAAGTTCACTTTCTGAAGAAAAAATATGTAATCTGTTAGATTTTAATATCATTAGTAATAGATTTCTATTTTCGAGTTCATTCTCAGATTTCATTATCATACCATAAAATAAAGTTTGTCATCTTAAATGTTACATTACTGATGATTTCACTGACATTGAACTGATTCAATGCAGATGCCAGACCCAGTGCTCTAAGCAAGAAATTGGCTTAAAAATATATACGTATCTATCACTATATATATTCCACAATTTATTTTTCATATATGGTTAAACATTAATTTGTTGAGTATTTCATCTTATAAAATAGATGATTATTAACAGAATAATCTGTTAACAGAAATGTGTGGAATTGTGGCTGTGATTAGCAGGAATCAAGTCAATCACTGAATTCTAGAGAGCTGGTGTTATTAAATTGGACTGGTAATAGACGATATCTAGTCAGGGTAGAGCAACAGGAATGAACATATTCCAAACACTTTAAATGTCTCATTTTCTATATATAATTCAAAGTACCAGAACAGCAGATGCAATATCAAGGTCAACACCTTAGCTGGGAAGGAGTGGCTCCAACTACACACTCCTACAAGGGTTGACACACTTAATAACTTTAGAATCCCAGATCCTCTCGAATTGTTTGGGCCTGGAGAAATGGCCTACTAATTCTCTGTTAAAGATTCTCCCACCTCCTGTGCTTCAAGATAATTCAGTCTTCTGTCTGGCCAAACAATAAAGACTTTTTTTAGAACTAAAACAAACACCCAATAACTAGGGTTAAATTATACCGTGAGTGTAATCAGCAGGGGAAGAGCTGAGCCTGTAAGAGAGGAATAAGTTGATAAAATGAAATACTTTGAGGGCACTGGATCAAAATGGGCAGAACATGAAGTTTGAATAGTAGGTTTATATGATTGGCAAAACGTTCACAAAACAGAACTTAAAACACAGAAACGCTCAGGAGAGAGAACTAATATTAATCATATATTATAAGAATCACTCCTGGAAGCTTCCAGAGAGTTACTGGCCACCCAAAGTGAGCTAGAAATGTCAGGACTGACATGGTAAATGGTGGAAGAAGGGATCAAAAAGCTCAGAGAAATGGGCATGCTAGAGTAGTATTAGCACATAATACATGAAAGCCTACCAGCTATTTTCTGCTGGAAGGCCTGGAAAACATTTTGTTTACCAAAACAATGAGAATGTAATGTTAGGAAAGGCACCAGTATCACTGAGAAACTCATTGGTGGTGGTCTTTTCTGGGCCAAAACTAAAGACAGGAGTTATTGCTATAGAACTGGATCCCCTGATAGCAGTGGGAATAATAGGATTGTAAAATAATACTTAGCTAAGAGAAATATAAACAGATATCTAATACATGACTTGTACAAGAAACTTCATAAGAAATGCTCAAAATAGCCAAAAACTAGAAATAGCAAAATCTATGAACAGGACAACTAATAAACAATCTGTCATATATTCATGAAATGGGATACTACTAGACAATAAAAAGGAAGGAATTACCGATAAACACAACAACATGTATATATCCTTACCCATTAAAAGCAGAGGTGGATTCATTTATCTTAACAAGTAGCAAAGTCAGAGAGGCAGACAGGAGTTTCTGATACGCAGAAAGCCAGAGGGATAATAGGATGCAGCATCCTCAGTGACAAGTAATGTGTTTATAGCTTAATCTACATATAAAAAGAAATCAAGGATGAACAATTGGAGGCTGAGGGCAATTTAAAAAAAATTAGTTTGGATCCCTGATATCTTTTCTGCATCTGAACCAATTTTCAGACCTGAAATTCAGTTACCAGATGACATTATATGTTCCTGGAATTAAGGAGCATGAAATTCCATTCAACTGTATATGGTAAATATTTTCTTACTTATTTTTTTCCAAAGGAATCTATGACCATTAACTAGGGTGAGCATACACTGAGGAAGGTGGGATAACCACACATTTTGAAGACTAGTAGACATAGGGACTGTGTGGTGATCCAAAGAATTATGACTTTCTTGGCATGTGAAGTTACATGGAGACCAGGTGATATGTCCTGGCCCATCCCCTATATGACTCATAGTGTATTCACTGGATACAAAGACATACCAAGAGTTAATTTCCCATCTATCTCCTCTCTCTTTCTTTCCCTCTCTTTCATATATATGTATATATATATATATATATATTTGGAATTAACGTAATTGTCAGAATTCCCTCATTGACACTTTGCCCTGTGATATAAGAGCTATTGTATTAGAAAAAAGCCCAAGATGAAAACTATGAAACTGTCCCCACCCATGGCCAAAATTGTTAGTACTAAACAATGTTGTTTACTGGGGATATGGCAGAGATTAGTGCTATGCTTGAAAACCTAAATGGCACAAAAACAATACAGAGATTGTGTTCTCCATTACATATTCATTTAATTAACAAATCTGGTCCCTATTTAAACCAGGCAGATTCTGAAAGATGACAGTAAACTCCTGCAAACTCATCTACATAGCAGCCTCTTTGCAGCTGTGCTGTTAATACCTTTTTCAAAAACAGATTGTAGGGTCTGAATTATATGGTAGGCATCGATTTATCTTATGAATGCATTTTTTTAATTGCTATGTGTACTGAGGACTAGAAGTGGTCTGCATTCATTTGGAACACATTTTAATATACATTTCCATTATTGTCCCAGGACATTTAATTCTCTTGGCCTTTTTCATAATATAATCTTAAGAGATCAGAACATTTCTCTAGGAGCCAGATTTCTTAATTAAATGAAGGTATTTCAAAAAATTACTTTGGTTCGGTACATTGATGGTATCATGCTATGTGGGCCAGATAAACAAGAAATGGCAAGTAAGTTAGATTATTAATTTATCCCAGATTTACCCAATGGGAGATCTTTCAGTTTGGCTCTTCTGTCATGCTCTAATTCTGTTTTCTTAACAGTTCTTTATTTTTAGCACAGCTAAATGATTTAGACTCATACTCAGCCTTCCCATCTTCCCATCTCAGCCCTTCAGTGGACTCTTGTTAGTAGAGTCAATAATCAAAAACCAACTTCTCTGAGGTATGTATGCTTATCACTACTGGAGTGGCCTTTTTTTCCCTAGATTCTTTCAACAGATAGAGGAAATAAATGTGCGTGTGTGTGCATGTGTGTGTCTGTGTGTGTGTTTAAAAAAATCAGGAAATTATACTGAACCTCAAATTCTAATCAATTGACGAATGCTTTCTGGCCTTCTCCCATTGTATATTTTATTTTTTAGACGACATTATTTCAAACGTGGGATGTTTAGATTCTTTTTTTCATCCTTCTTACTTATCCATTCTGTCATATGCAAATTGAACGTGTATATCATACCTTCATTGTTTTACAATCTCTCACATTTTATAATCTCTCTTATGTTGCTTTATGTCTCTGTAATACATTCCAGGAAATTTCCCCTGACGTTTCTGTTAGTTTACTGATTCTACCTTGAGTTATATCTAATCTGATGTTTAATCAATCTATTAAATTTTTGATTGTAATAACATATTTTATTTCTAGTATGGTCATTTTGTTCTTTTTCAAATCTATCTATGCTTGTTTCATGGTGGCCTAGACTTTGTTTTTTTCCCCATTGATTATTTCATCTTTACAATATTTTAAACTGCATTTGTTTTATTTTCCTTTTTTGAGGTTTTACTTTTATATTCTAAGACTATTAATCATATTAGTTTAGTCTGAAGACTCTTCTCATAATTGATTATTTCTTTTTGTGATTTTACTTTTATTATAAGCTCAATTTCCACAGCTATTTTTCTGCTGTTTTGCTGTATATTCTGAGCTGTGGATATATTCTCAAAAAAAAAGTTTGGATATTCCTTTTGTCAGTTTCCTAGAGATTTCATTATCCCCAATCCATAATAATTTTTTGCAATAAATTATCTGCTTTGACTTCCTTACCAACTTGGCTAAAGTAATATATTTATATCATCCCATGAGTAACAGAGGCTTAGATTTTGATTCTTTGAATAATTATTTTTTTCTGACTTTAATGTCAGGATGAATATAAGCCTGCTTTTCACCACTCTGGTATGACAGGAATATTGGTTGGTTGGTTTGTTCTACTGCAATAGTTCTCAAGCAGGGAAAATCTCTCTCTCCACCACACTTCCAGAGACATTTGACAATGTCCGTAGACATTTTTGGTTGTCACCATAAATTTGGGGTGAGTGAGTACTCCTGGAAACTACAAGGTAAAAATCTAAACTTCCATTTTACTGAACATCCAGGAGCAAAATATCCTTTTTACTCTTCTTGATTTTTATCAATTTTAAATTCTGAGACTTTGTTGCAGATAATATACTGCTCTATAAGCTTAAAATAATAGTCCTTTTTATCTCAAAAAACTAATGAGAATTTTTCCTCTCCTCGTGCATTACTTCCAACATCGATGTTTTCTCTTCTTTTTTATTTACTTACTAAAATTCACTTAGAAAAATACTTATTTTTGTAAGTTTCATTGAGTGGAATTACAACTTTCACAAATTATGTTACAATTCAATATTTTCCATACTAGTCTTCCCTTAAACACTGACAGACATCATAATTATCATGAAGACCATGCTAATTTTAGAAAATGCAAATATGTGAAAACCTTGAAAATCTACAGTACTATGTATAAGCTAGTTTTTAATAAATTTAGACTTTATCTTTTTGAGAAATATAAATCATCAAAATAATAAAATTCAAAAATTTAGTTCTACATCTTAGCTCACTATTACTATATAGTAATTATTACATTAAATGCTTGAAAAAATGATATTATGCTTGATTATTATTTTTATTCTTTACCTGAGAGATTTATTTTGGCTTTAATTCTTGTTCCATGATTTATCTTTTTGTAAATTAATATAACGATTATCCACTCTATAGACAGCACTTGACAGTGGAAATAATCAAGTGTCTTACTAAATGAGGTCAACCCCTCTCAGTAACATTGCAATATATCAAGATGATTCAAGTTTCTTCATTATATGCAAATGTAGAGGACACGATGACTTTGTAACCCTTATTGCCTGGGAACACTGCCAAAAATTGGATTTTGTGCTACATTAATGTAATGGAGAGAGACTCACTTTTGAATTGCACTTATGTTCTATTGGCTATTAAAAAAATCACCATAACCTTGACTGGTTGTTATGTAGAAAACCCTGATTATAAAGTTAAGGCAAAATTAAAATGCTAAACATAATATTTCACATAAGAGTTATTAAGATACACATATAAAAACAACAAATTAGTGATAAACAGACATTATAATAAATTCATTATTAATCATTCACACATACACCAAATTCATATTAAGTTCTTACTGTAGGGCGTATACTCTTCTGGGCATTAGAGGCTAGAGAATCAATAGGAGCAACAACAAACAAGTTCACTTCCTCAGGGAATTTATTGTTTAGTGGAAAATGTATACAATAAACCATTAATCAAAAATATCCGATAGTGATAGTACTAAGAAAAACTAGAAAGTGCATTATGAAAGTGAGTGGGATGTTTATAGAAAGCACACTCATAAGAGGTGATATTGTAGGTTGAATTGTGTCCTCCAAAAAGATATATGGAAATGCTAACCCCTGTACTTGCGAATGTAACTTTACTTGAAAAGAGAGTTCTTGCATATGTAAGCAAATTAAGAAGAGGTCATGAGGGTGGGCCCTAATGCAATATGAGTGATGTCCTTATCAAAGAGGAAAATTTAGACATAGAGACAGATAGAGAGAACGCTATGTGAATACACAAGCAGAGATTGGAGAGATGCATCTGCAAGCCAAGGACCGCCAGGTTTGCCAAATACCATCAGAAGTGAGGAGCAAAGCAGATGCTCTCTCTTGAGCCCTCAGAAGGAACCAACACTGAGGATACTTGATTTTGAACTTCTTGTCTCCAGAACTTTGAGAAAACAAATTGTTATTTTAAGCAGCCCAGGTTGTGGTACTTTGCTATGGAAGCTATTGGAAACAGATACAGATGATATCTGAGACCTAATTTACCACAGTAGTCAACTCTGTGAAGAATTGGGGGAAATCATTCTGAGTAGAAGCATCAAATGCCGCAAAGGCTTAAGGCAGGAACAAGCTCTCTTAGGCATAAGAAACGGGAAATGTCTGTGTGTGTAGTGTGACGATAGTAAGGTAGGGAGAGAACTGTAGTACGTGATACTGAATAAGTAGGTGGACAACAGATCATATTGTTGTTGTCAAGAAGGTCAGATTTTATTATATGTAAATTGAAAAACTTATTTGAAGATTTTAATAACAGAATGTAGCCAAAAAGGAAATTTGTATTTCAAAAGAACACTGTAGAGAAGGGATGGGGGAAAGAAGGAAATGGACAAGAGTGAAGCAATCAGAGCAGTTCACCATGGACTGTAGTGATGGCTTCCTAAACCCTAAATGCTGGCAATTTTCATTCTGCTGGTATGTACTGGAGATGGTGAAGAGTAAAAGATTTGTAATATGTTGATGAGAATTGCTGGCAGAGAGCACATGGGCATGGTAAAAAATCAAAAATAACTTCTGAATATCTGGCTTGAGATACTGGGTAAGGTTGTTGGTATCATTTTCTGACATCAGGAACACTCTAGAAAGAACAATGTGAACGGCCCCATGTTCAATTGTGATATTCCAGGGGAAAAAAAGATCTATTAGCTATGAAATTAAAATAGGTAAAAAAAATTATAGGTTGGATATATAATATTACTGATTTTCAATTCAGGGGCAATGTTGCATTTAAAGATATGCATTTTGGAGTAATCAACATAAAGTTGGTATCTAAAGCTTCAGATATAGATATATAAGGGGATCTTCGTTAGAGAAATATGTATTTCCATGAATTACACCATAAGGTCTATGATGTTTCAAGACTGGTTAGGATATGGAGCACACAAAGGATATTGATAAAGAATGACCTGGAAGTAAATGAAAATTTCAGATTTGTTGTAGAGAAGAGAAGCAGAAAACCAAGCCAGTACTTAGGAAAGGATTCCTAGAGACACAAAGGTCTAGTACACAAAGAATGAGTTAGTTTGCCATTCTTTGGGAAGGAAATGAGTTAGCTACTGAAGTGAATCAAAGATAATTCCAAGCAGAGAATGTCCAAAATTTTGAGGGCAAAGGAGCACATGATATGTTAAAATAAATGGGAAAAAACCTTCAGTATGATTCAAGGTAAGTGATGAAAAACGAGACTGGGGATGTAATCGAACAGCAAGTCAATTGTGCTTAGTGAAATCCATATTAAATGTGTTGGAGTTCATCCTAGTGGGCATGTGAGGGCTTCAAATCATTTAGACCATGAGAAGTATCATATTAAATTATTGTTTCACCTGTGGTGTAAAAAAAGAGATTTGAGAGCAGCATTAGTAAGCTCCTACTATGCCTCATTCATGTTTCCTTAGTGTCATGATGTTACTGAAACATGAAACTTCATGTTTCTCCCATAAACATGTCTCATGTTCATTCTTAGCCTAGTAGTAATGGCCTCAAATATGACCCACAATGAAGATCATAACATCATTCAGTTACCTGGATCGGTTTTGATTTACCCCTATGTTTTGACATAATTAAGTGTACTCTTTTTTCCTTAAAATGTTCCAATTCAGGCTGTTCTGGTAAATGTTCAACAACTGCTGGGGAATGGTAGATCCTAACTTGCAGCATTAGCTGATTTCCATGGTGAAAAAATTATCACCATGGTGACCAATTTCAAACTAACCATTTTTAACACATGGCCAGTGAAATTTCTTTTTAACAATCAGCTTAGCCCAGCCAGTACAAGTCAGTTTCAATACAGGACTGGTTCCATTTTTTATAATAATGTACTATACCTATTATTAGTACTGTCCATGCTTAAATGAGTTTAAGTTTTGATTATAAATTAAATGGTCACCTTTCCTAAAATTGAAGAGTGCTAGTGGGAATAAATATACAAGTAAATGTTTACTTGCACCATGCTTCGGAAATGGAATCAAATTTTATCACACAAGGATGAGAAACATGAGATAAAACATTAGATGCAAATAATCCTCCTAGAAGAAAAATATTAATTTATTAGATCAATAACTTTATAATTCATATATACTTCATTAAATAGTGGATTATATAGATTCTATAATTATAAAAGTTATTTTTGAAGATATGTTCTTTTTATATAAAAGTATTTATGCATAATATTAAAGTATCTCCTGCAGTTTACTTTGGAATGTTTTAAAACATATTTATAAACTTTGTAGATTTTTGTTCACAAATTGAATAGCTTATATTATTATTTTATATAATGATTAATGAATTGTTAACTAAGTCTTAAAACAATAGAATTGCTTTCTATTAGGTTAATAGAAGTTTTAATTGGGGCTCAATAATTCCTTTAATTACTAAGAAAAAAATTAAAAATATGGTGAAATATTTATAAATTAGAAATATCAAGAAGACAAATAATTCAGCATGTATGAAATAGGCTGCAATGACATTATCAAGTAACATCATATAATAGACAGAAATAAGTTGGCTTCCCATAATATAATTTCTTATGTAAAGAGTCCTCATTTTGTTTAATATGCATTTTGAAAAGTTATTAGTATGGATTTTCAATGTTAAGAAATAAGACATGCCAGTAGTACTGGCTAACCAGGTGCAATTCATAAAATCTGTTTTAATCAAGATATCTGTCAAATTAAAATGCAAATTAGGACTAATTTACAAAACTATGATAGCGGTTTTCAAAATTCAAAACAATTCATACTTAGATGCAATAGAAAATTCTGTTAAAGATGTTTATTTGAAAATCCTTCCTGCCAAATAGCAAAAAAGCCGACAACTTCTGTTGTGCATGTAGCACCCACCCTTTTCTGCAATTCATCCAGGATTTGAGTTATAAATGGTTCTTGCAAATGTCAGCCAGAATTCTCCATATTAAGGAGAAGTTTCAAGGGTATCCTGTGGGGAAAGGAGAATTTAGTTTTAATGAGTCAATCTTTCTTTCTGTTTGGTGTGCTTTAGCTTCTCTGTTCTGAGTCTTAATGGTTATTGCTGGAATGGTCTCACTTGGCACATTGCACTGAGATAGATTGCTATTTGCTCACAGAAAAAGTTTTGTAACTGACTAATTATGTAACTCATTGCAATATTTTCCTCATCTCAACATCACAATCTGGACACAGATTGTGTGTGTATGTGTGTGTGTGTGTGTGTGTGTGTGTGTATTTCCACATATTTACTTATCTTGGTTCAAGTTAAGTAAATTTAAGATGCAACAAAATTATCACTCTGAAAAAAATGGTCATTTGCACATTTAAAGAAAATATTCATTCACCATCAAACATTATATCAGAATATATCAGTAAAAATTCTTTCATTACTTCATTAATATTGCTTTAGTCATTAACAAACTTTACTTTCCATCTCTTATCTAGTGAGCTCTGAAATCTGTGGACATGAAAATGCTTATTAACTGAAGCAGAAAAAATTATCATACTAAGTGCTTCTTCTATTTAAAGAAACAAGTGGACCAAATGGTATATTGTTAAATTATTCTTGATAATTATATTTGAAAAGGAATGTTTTAATATTTAACATTATTATTTTAGAATCTATGGTATATAAATATTAAAATATCACCGTGTATTATTTTATGGAAAACAAGTATAAATGTTAATACAACCAATTGAGGTTATTACATCAATAAACTTCTCTTTAATATTATGAATAAGCTAAGTTTGATGAAAATTTGGCCCATGTAAATTTATGCCCAGGTGTTTCTTTTTAAAGCTAACAATCATAATGGCATTACATTTTAAAGTATGTTTCATTGATGAAGATTCTAAAAATAACATTGTTGCCTTTATTCATTCAAAAAATATGATAACTGATCATAACTTAATATGGAAGGAGAAATGTTTCTAGT
Source organism: Eulemur rufifrons (assembly GCF_041146395.1). Lineage (NCBI taxonomy): Eukaryota > Metazoa > Chordata > Mammalia > Primates > Lemuridae > Eulemur > Eulemur rufifrons. The sequence continues at coordinate 36,540,893 of NC_090986.1, forward strand.
CAACAACAAAAACACACAAGATGGAAGTAAGAAATATAAATAGTTTTGATATCATCCAACGGTTTTAGCTTGCCAGTCATTCAAGTTGCTATGTGTGTTTGTGTAATGAATACAACAGGTTAATGGCTTGCTTCTTTGTTTTCAGACTGAAGAAATCTCTTATCAGTAAAGTACAAGAATCTTAGTCCATAGATTTTCTGAACATTTTTTATGATTTTTATTATTTCTCAATCATTAGCTGTGTTCCAGCTGTGTTTTGAGTTGCGAAGTAAATGATATCCAGACTACTGAAATATTGTATTGTTTTTATCCACACAAGATTGAAGCAACAGTTGATGTTCTGTTTTGTTTTTTTCCCTCTTGTTCCCAAAGCACTGTTGTTAAACATCTGTGCTGCTCCTTGCTTCAAAGTTTTGCTTATTCTCAAAGGGAGACATTTCTTAGGATCTACTGATCAGTGGTTGACTGTATTCAATGTTTAATAAAAATCAGGGATGAGAAACAAAGAAAAACGGATAGAATGACTAAGGAGAAACAGAAAGGAGAGGAAACAGCAAGGGAGGGAACTAGGTAGGGGGAGAGATAATGGGAGAGAGAAAGAGAGAGAGGGAGAGAGAAAGAAGTAATTAGGGTAGCTTAGGATTTTTACCATGTAATTATTTAGCTTTTTGACATTGGTCAAATTATATAACTTTATGAAACTCTGATCTTCTTTTAAAAATTGATTTAATACTTTTTTCCTACTTCACAGATTTTCTTTATGGTAATCACATGGGTTAATCCATGTGAAGCGCTAACCACAGTGCCTGTCTCAGAGCACACAGTTGATAAATGTTAGCTATTATTATTACATATGATTTTTGAATACAAAATAGATGCAATGATGATGTGCTTCTAATATGTAAAACTGTTATTGCTCTTTACATAAAAAAGAAACAACAGTAAAGTACTTGTAAATGGGAGGTAATCTATAATTTCAATTAATAATGTTATGTAATATATGCTTATGGAGTTTCTAATATGTAATAGGCACTCTGATAGGCCACTAGACATTAAATTACAAAGAAAGATTACATTTAATTTAGAAGAGAGAGAAAATTACAATTGAATATGCTAAAATACTATGATCAAGGTATGAAAAGATACTATGGGAAGCACATAGAAAACATAACTACGCCACTGGCTTTAGGAGGTGACTTCTCTGAGATGATCCTGAAAACTGAAAGAGTTGTAGGGAGAAGCCAAGGGATTCCAAATCATGTGACCGCATTTGCAATGATCTAAATGTGAATGAAAACACAGCATTTCAATTACTACAAGGAATTCAACACTGGATTAAGGGCAGAAGAAAAAGGACCAGATAAAGTATTTTATTTCTGTCAATTGAAAAATAAGATTCATAAATTTGGAAAGGAGTGTTGTGTTATTTCTCATAAAGGGTTGCAGCAGCTTGCAAGCTAGCCATTTTGACAGGCTGAGAGGCAATAGCCTCAGCCCGAAGCCAAAGCCCAGAGCAAGCACTTCCAGGGAACAGTAAAGGGAACAGAATTTTATGCTGAACAAGGTGGCCTAATATACATAATAAGCTATAGGAGGAGTTATGAATATTTATAAAAAGAGAAACATGTGCATACACAATTGAGCTTCATGCACCTTCATGGGACTGATATTCAAAAAAACAGCGGCTTTAACATAATCTGAGGGTGGAGTTTTGGGCTCACTTATGTCAAAAGGTGAAGCAGAGGACATGAAAACCCTCACTGCACATCCTCTATAGACTGATCAAAACCAGTCCCTTGTGGTCACTTATCAGGAAGGAATGCTGGCTAGTTGTGTGGAATCTTAAAAGGGAGGAGCAGTATTAAGTGATCGGTTGAAATCAGCAGTGCAGCAAGTCTTTCCAAATGGCTGGTTATATTTAACCTTTAGGGAATAAAGACAAATGGCAGTTAACAAGGAAGGGGATCTAAGGAAGTGTGTCCAACCTCTCATGGCATCATGGCTGGGAACTCAGTTTTAAGGTTATTCTGGGGTCCACTTGGCCAAGAGGAGGTTGATTCAATTGGTTGGGGGGCTTAGGATTTTATTTTTGTTTCTCGCTTCCAATAGAATATTTCTGGTTAATCATTTGTATATTTCAGTGTAAGGTATTTTCTGTAGTGTATAATGTGGAGATACTCCCCATAATTTTCCACATTGCATTACTTAAGAACACTCCATTATACTGGCATAGATCTAGATTTTCTGATGAATCTCAATGCGGTGTATTACCCAGCAAATAGTTTATGACTTCTCAAATGTTATTTATTATGCAATTGAAATTATATTTTTGAAAACTCAACATAACAATCCTTAAATAGGATGAAGCTTACTAAAGTTTATTGTTAGCATACATATTATTTGTAAGTTTTTGATTTAAATCATGTCATAAAAACATCTTTTCTTGGATGGCCTATTCTGCCCAGAGTTAAAAATAGGGCTTATTTATGCAAGTACAATTAATTGGATTCTGAGTTGCAGATACAGTTTGATAGAAAAAGCTATCCTATTACTCACATTCTACAATATGTACAACTACTTCTGTAATAGTGATGATGCTGTTTTCCCCCAATTATTTTCAAGTGCACAAAATATTTTTAAAAATGCATGAATTCAGTGTTTCATGGTATCGTACTAAAGGTAACTCATTCTTAATGTGCAGCCGTTCTAAACTGCAGTAAACATAAGTTGATCAATATCTTTTAATATTAGAATATTTACTCCATGAAAAGATCTATAGTGCTTTCACAAAAGAAAATAAGGCAACTTTTAAAAGAAAATAATTTGATTGGTGTCTAATGAGTATTATTTTCATTTTTTTTTTTCCAGTTAGATGTCTGCAACACAATTTCTTTAAGGGCCACAAATTCTTTTCAGGTTAATGAATGTTTCTCAGCATGTGAGCAGGGTATTCTGAGACAATGACTAACATGAAAAAATAGTCCATTATGCATCACTTAAAGGAAAAACTACTAAGCCACTTAAGTGTAAGTCACTCCAATCCACGGTAAATTTAATGGAATGAAAAGCCAATACTTAGTTTATTTGAATGATTAAAAGCAAAGATAGTGGCCTGTGCTACAAATTAGGGGAACTTTTCATATTGAGGGTATTGTAAACCAGCAAATAAATTTTCATGTACATTTTGTTATTTATAAAATAAACATCTATGCAATCTCTTCTCTAAGCAAATTATCAATTTTTTTTACACTCTAGACATAAATGAACAGAATGATCATATCAACTTTAAGCTCAGCTGTAAAATATAAATAGAGTCAGAAAGAAATTGATGAAGCCTGTTTCAGCTTTCTTTGCCTATTCAAATTTTCTGAATTTCAGAATTCCAGAACTTATTATCTTGTACTTGTTTTACTGCACCTTCCAAATCACTTGTAATATTTTTATTTTCTACTAAGTGGAGTTAAAATATTAATATATAGTGTGGTATATGTTTAAGACTTTAATAAATGTATCGATTCAATTAATACTTATTTTAAATAATTTACTTTTGCAAAGAGCTCAAAGTACTAGTGAAACATTTACACTCCTTATTTTATTAATCCTAATATTCAAAATAGAGTGTAACCTCAATGTACATGGTTTATATTAAATAAATATAAAAATTTATTTAACAAAATAAATAAATTAATAACAAAATTAATAGCAATATCTGAATTATAATTACTTCTTTGTACATATTAGTTTTTCTAGTTATTGTTATTTATGTAAGGTTTCCTCCATCATTTAGGAATATTATTAACTAAACAAAGGATATGTAGGATAAAAGTTAAAATGTAAATTTAAGAATGTAAAATTTAAATTCAGAGGAAATAAAAACAAGGAAATATGGTTGAGTAGACAGTATATGTAACCAAAATGTTTGTACCCCCATAATATTCTGTAATTTAAACAAATAAAATAAATAAATTATAAAAACAAGGAAATAATGTTTAGAAGACACAGTTTATAAATAAATTACATCATGAACACCAAAATCACCCTTTTAACTGAAAAATTACTTATAATAATATTAATCACAATGCCAATATTGCCCAAATATAATAAATGAGAATAATAATAGCTAGAGAAAAAATAAAATTAGTGTGCTAGAGTTTTACATAAGTATACAGATGCCCATAGGAACTTGGTTCCTGAACTTGAATTCTCACCTCTATTCTGAGGGTATATTTGGAGATATCTTAAAGGAAAATGACATTTTGGAAATGTAAGAAAAATAAGGAAAGAAGGAAAACATATGAGGGAGGCCACAAATTTACCTTCTCTCTACATAGAGACAGTTTCTCAAATTTGACTCAAGGAGGTCAAGTCCAGAGACAGCATGGAAATCCATCTAAGCAGAGAAGACAGAGATCAGAGCTCAAGGATATTATTACAGTTAGAATTTTTAGGACAGTGTATCCAAAGGAGGATACAGTGTTGGTTTCTCAAGGATCCTTGACCAAGGACAGCTCTCATAATGCTCAGAGTGAAACACCAGAAGGCCAAACAGAAAGCAGCTGTTACAGACTAGAAGAGGTCACATGTGGCTGGGAGATATTGGCATTCCCACACATCTGAGTGGAGAGACTTCAATAATATGAGACATCCTGTTGAGGCAAGAGAAAAGCCACACCTTAAGAACAAGTACCACATCCTATTATAAGAACTTCTCTAAATCCTCCAAATCAGAGCCTAAAGTGAAGTCTCAAAGTGCTCAAGTAAAGCTGCCATACATTAACTGTTAGAACAAACTAAACACTTTGTATTGGAAGAAAACATAACAAACTTAGATATTAGAAAAAAACAGATAAAGAATTTAAAGGAACTATTACAAATATATTTAGAGTCTCTTTTTATTTGTACAAATTTAAGGGGTACAAGTTCACTTTTACTGCATGGATATATTGCCTAGTGGTGAATTTTGGGCTTTTAGTGTAACCATCCTGTGAATAGAGTACCTTGTACCCATTGAGAACAGATGATCTTAAGAAGCAAAGGTGAATAACCATAAGACAAACATTGAATAGTAAAAAGAGCCAAATGAAAAACCTACAAATGAAGAGTATGATATTTGAAATGAAAAAAAAAAAAATATTACATGAGTTTATTAGAAGATTGTACACTACAGAAGAAAGGATCAGTGAATGTGGAGAATTTAATAAGAAAAGTTATTCAAATGGAAATATACAGAAAAACAAAAACTTAAAAATAATAATACAGGGTTTTAATTTTCCCATAATTTTAGTTATGGGAAAGTATCAGTGAATTATGATAAAATTCCTAGTAATGTAGTAAATATGTATTTGGAATCTCAGAAAGAGGAAGGAGAATGAGCCTACAAAATTAAAATGGGAATTGCAAATTTCCCAAATTTGTTGAAAACATTGGCTTCCAGATCCATGAAGCTCAGCCAACATCAAGAATGATAAACATGATAAATACTAAAAAAAAAAAAAAAAACCCAAAACAACACATGTTGGCGTGGATGTGGAGAGACAGGAACACTCATACACTGCTGGTGGGACTGCAAACTAGTGCAACCCCTGTGAAAAGCATTATGGAGGTATCTTAAATAGATTCAAGTAGACGTGCCATTCGATCTAGCAATCCCATTATTGGGCATATACCCAAAGGAACAAAGGTCATTCTATAACAAAGACACATGTACCCGAATGTTTATAGCAGCACAATTCACAATAGCAAAGATGTGGAAACAACCCAAATGCCCATCAATACATGATTGGATTAGTAAGCTGTGGTATATGTATACCATGGAATATTACTCAGCTGTAAGAAATAATGAAGATACAACATCTCTATGGTTCTCCTGGAGAAAGTTGGAACCCATTGTATTAAGTGAAGTATCCCAAGAATGGAAAAACAAGCATCACATGTACTCACCAGAAAATTGGTTTCCCTGATCATCACCTAAATACACATCTGGGAACGACACCAATTGGATATCAGACTGAGGTGGGGGGTGGGGGAGGGGATGGGGGTATGCCTACACAATGAGTGCATTGCACACCGTTTGGGGAGTGGTAACGCTTGAAAGTGCTGACTCGGGAAGGGGGGGTGGGGAAGGGAGGGATATATAGCTACATGATGGTGCAACGCGCACTATTTGGGGAACAGACATGCCTGGAGCTCTGACTTGGGGGGAAAGGCGGTACATGGGCAACATATGTAACCTGCAATTCTGTATCCCCCATAACAATAAGATGAAATAAAAAAAAAAAAAAAAAACCACCACACATTGAACATTATAGTCAAACTGCTGAAAATCAAAAAAGAAAAAAATTCTTTAATGCATCTGGAGGAATGTGACAGAACACAGAGAAAACAATGATATGAACGAACAACAGCTAAATTATCATCAGAAAAAGTAATGGAAAGAAAAAAGAATGATGTATTTAATATGCTGAGAGCAACGATTTTACTATATACAATAAAAACATTCTTCAACAGATGTGTGTGAAATAAAGACATTATCAGAAAAATGAAAACTGAACAAATAGTTCACTCTCATATATGCAGTACAAGAAATACTAAAGAAAACTCTTCAGGCTGAAAATAAATTATACCAGATGAAAACTCTGATGTGTAGTTTAGAATAATTCATATGGTAATGAGTAAATTGTAAATATGTGAGCAAATACTTGGATGAGTATTTTTTTCCTATTAGCTTCCAAAACATTACTGCTTAAAGAAAAATTCTATTGTAAGGTAGGACTATGTGTGGAAGCAAAATATGTGACAAAAAGAGCACAAAGGATTATTGGTTAGTGAATGCATTTTACAAAGTTGGTAGTTGCCTATATTTGTATTACTATTAATAAAATGTGAATTGTGAAGTGAAAAATGATGCAATATTAATTCTAAGTAAGTTATTAAAATATAACAATGCATATTGTAATCTTTAACACAAATGCTAGAAGTTATCATAAAACAAAGAAACAAACTGAATATTAAAAAATGTAAGTTAATTCCGAAAAGACAGAAAAGGGGAAACAGTTTTTTAAAAGCACATACAACAAATTAAAAGCAAATAGAAAAATGACATATGTAAACACAATCATAGCAATAATTACATTAAATATAAAAATACTATATGTTCCAATAAAAAGAAGCAATTATCACTGGATTAAAAAGGAGAATACACCAACATGTTCTCTACAAGAAACACATTTCAGATAAATAGCCAGCTAGCTTGACAGATATATATAAAGGCACAGATAGGCTGAAAGTAGAAGGGAAGAAAAATAAACCATGGAATCTTAATTTAAAAAAATAACTTATATGGATCATTTTAATTTAAAAAACAATTTCATTACAAGGTAGAGAAAGAAATATTTCATAATAATGACTGTGTCAGTTGAACAGGAAGACATAACAATGATTAATATATGTGTACCAAATAAGAGAACTTCTCTTTCTATTGTTTTATCTCAACTACTCAAAGACATATGGTAAAATCATTTTGATAAGGGCATAAATCCATGCAAAAGAAAACAAATAATTGGGAAATCTTAAATAGAAATACATTCACAAATTGAAAATATAAATAAAATTATATAATACCTACCAGGAAAGATCAGAGAAAAAAAGAGAGAAAAATTCATAAAATCAATAATGAAAGAATTGATCCAATTACAGATTCTGCAGAAAGTTAAAGGATAACAAGGGAAGGTTATTTACAATTTCATCAATATATTTTACAACTTATATGAAATGGAAATATTCTTAACAGAATCAATTTTTCAAATGTGTGAAAAAATAGTAAATAAAAGTAGCTGACTATCTATCAGAGTAATTGATTTCATCTTTAAAAATTTTCCCATGAAAACCAACCAAGACCATACAGAATGACCTTTAAGTGACAGCAATATCAAAACTTGTAGAAAAGTTATCTATGTCTAGGTTAAAATAGAAAAAGTGACTGAAACTAAAGTCAAAGGTTAAGGGAAAGGTGGGGGGCATTTACTAAAAAGTGAGACATTGTTTTTGGAACTTATCTGTTTCCTTTCTAGTTATTTGGGCCACATATCCCAGATATCAGTAAAGAGTTTGTTTTGATTTAATAAAATTAGGTTTTTCTATACAGATTTTATTTTTCAAAATTCATCAGATAAATAGATTCCAGGTGTTAAGTGAGACTTAGAAATGCAAATTCTCAGACCCATCTTAGAAGCACTGAATCAGAAATTCAAGGGTTGAGACCTATCGAACTGTGTTTTATCAAACTCTCCAGATGAATGTGATACACAGTTGAGCTTGAAAAACAGTGGTTTAAGGCATTTCAGGTACTTCATGTCAGAGGGATACACATTCAAAGATGCATGGAAGGTGAAAGTAATATTGCTGCACTAACATTTCCTGAACAATGCTAAACAAAGTAGACAAATGAAAAGGCAGATCAAAATTCAAACAACCAACTATCAAATCAGAATAATCTCTATTGAAACAGTCCACCAAATTTCCAAGCTTAACCACAATATTGGTAAAGTTTTCAGCAACCAAAGAGCAATAGACATTAACTTCTTAAAAAAATTCTCCAATTATTAATAATATAGTTTATACCTCAAAAATTGTATCTCAAGTACCTTGAAAAGTACTTCAAGTCTATGTCTTCATGAAGATATTTGATCATTTTTTTTAACTTTAAAAACCAAATAATCAGCTAAAATACTAATTTCTCAGATGGTGTCTTTCTTTGGTTGATGTTTCAACTGTTTTGAAGATTTGACTCAACTGATTGGTTAATTCAATCTGGATTTTCAGATTGAAATCCAGTAGTATAGAAGTATTTTGGGATAACTTAGAAGCTATCATATGAAGAATGCCAACACTTTCTATTGCCCTCATTAAAATTCTAAGCTTATTGAATTATTCTTTTTATTTCTGGTCTCATGAACTTAAGAAGTTTAATTCAAGCTCTGAATTTCTAAAGTACAAACATTCATACCAATTAAAATGCAGTCACAACAGACAAGCTTAATTGGGACCAAAAAGCTCCTGAGAAAATTACAGTAGATTATTTCAAGTCTGAGCATTTCAAGGACTTCTTTGTTATGCCAAGATCCAGTTATTAAGATTTCTCTTGTCCTTTCATGATTTCTTCACAATAAATTTTACTTTCTAGGCAGTTTCATAAATGAGTAACTGGTTGGTATATCACTTCTAGTTCTCAGACGAACTTTGTTATGATGAGTAAAATTGCTTTGATTTGTATTCTGTCATGTAGATGATAAAACAGAAATAAAAGAAAGTCAAGTGATAATTATAAACACAGCAGCAAAATCGTCTTACTCTTACAGGACTATTAGAGGCAAAAGGCTTTTGACAGTTTTATCCTGCCAGCACAAACACGCATTTAAATATTTTTATACTATTCAATATTAACTAAATTGGCATTCACATCTTTATTTCATCTGTAAACTAGCAATCAGGAAAGACTGAAGTCAAAATTATATTAATAGATTTTAAATTGTGTTTGCAAATTTCTGATCTTACTTCAAATTAAGAGTCTGCAGATCTGAGCCCTGTAAAATAATGTTGCATATTTAAGTGTCAATGCCATAGTTTGGATAGCTAGGCTGTAATAATGAACACATCGAAATGCCAAATGGCTCAAAGACAATGAAAGCTTATTCCTCACTCAGATAATAGTCCAGTGTAGTTTCCTAATCCCTAGGCAGCTCTTCTTCACATAGTGAGTCAGAAATCCAGGCCCTTTCAGTCATTTGGCACTCTCCTCTCCTAGGCCTAGAGCCTTGTTATTACAGGATTGCAACTGGCATAAAAAGGGAAGCAGTTTAAAGAGAAAAATACTTGCCACATTCAGTCTCCAAATAGCACCCTTTACGTCTCTTATGTACCCCTGTCTAGAAAGCAGTCCCATGGCTGTCTCTAAAGCAGGGTGGGTTGGGAAATGTGAAATAGCTGTGTGCTGAAGAGGAGAAATGCATTTTTCATGAAATAATACCGTTCCCTGAGGAGTCAGTTTCAACTAATTTAGTTCTGATTTAATATTTTTCAAAAAGCTGAATTTATAAAGGCAAACTGAAAAAGTATTGTCATAATTTCAATTTTACCCACAGTATAAGTATTCAGGTGTCTTAAGTGACAACAAAAAGATGAGAAGATACTACAAAAAAAATTTCACAAAACCACATCAAAATCATAAACTTACAACATAGGATTGTGTGTCTGCTTGTGTGCACTTTTGTGCGATGTCTGTGGTGCTTAGTTACGGTGGATAAAGAAAAAAGTTTTTATATGTATACGTGAACATAATTCAGATCTTGTCCCCCCAAAGATTTGGTTATCTATTTCCATTGTTTAAATTACCACTCTCAAACAGACAGAAATACGGTGTATCCAAAAAGTATAAGTTAAAGATTCAAACATTCCAAATATGTCATCTTGTTTAAGCTGTTTACTAATTTTAAGCTTGCTAATATTGTGACTTCAGGCAAGTTTCCTTAATCTCTTTTACATCCAGTATCCTCATTTTTACAAATTCAAACTTTCTACTTTGAAGATCTTAAGAATTACATGAGATGACACATGACAACTCTCTTACCCACAAAAAACAAGCTGTAAATAGTAGCTATTTTTATGACTCTCAATCTCCAGTTTGGATATCTCTCCTGAACTAGTGGCCTATTATTTCAACTTCTTACTAGCTATTTCTATTATTATCTTCCAATAAGCTAAAAACACTCCTTCTTACTTTTAGCCAAATGAGCAAATTCTCCCACTTAAAAAATAATCTCTACAATTTACCTTCACTTTCATCAGAATGTCTCCACATCATAAGCTCATTATATGTCATGCATAAGTGACATAATAGCATAATAGACAGTATACATGACCTCACTATGCTGTTTCCATATATTTTTCTAAAAAGGCTACTTTCTAAGTCTTTAAAGCCATCTTGTAACTTAAAGAATTCTCAAAGCTTTACCATGATTTTCAAGACACTTCACAAATTCACCCTATTAAAACTTTTTCAGCATTTCTTCTTATCTTTCCCTGATCCATGTTATTATCTTAAACTCTAGCTAAACATTTGCACAGAAAAAATCTATTACCATCATTAGTTTTATACATTAATCTATCCTGGAACATCTATTTTGAATGAATTTTCTTACTTTCTCTGTTGGTCATGTTATTTGTGTACTCTAAAAGTTCTTTAAGACTCAGTTGAAATCTTAATTCAACAACTACACTTTGCAGGACACCCTGGGCTGGATATTGCTTTCCAGAAAAGGCCAAAAATTATCTCCAACTGAAGAGTAACTGTCAGGTAAGGAGGACATTATCTGTGCCACTCATTTCCAACAACTGCTTTCAGTTACTCTAGAAAAGAAGTCAACTTGTTGGAAATAATGTTTTGGATTCACGGTGTGAGCGTATCTCCAAAGCCCCTTGCTAAATGAGGCAAACCCCCAGGTTGGAGTCTATGTTTATTATTATGAATCAACCAGACCTGGAGCTTTGGTTATTATACTATGCAACTTATCAGAATGAGGTACACCAAAATCTACTTAGCTTTTGAAGAATGCATATTCAGTGTGAATAATAAAACATTTGTTAGAATTATTGAGAAAAAAAGAATTTCTCCTGCTCTTCTTTCTTTTTGCCCTTCCTTCCCTTCCTCCTCCTCCTCCTTTCCCTCCTCCTTGTCCTTTGCCTCCTCCACCTTCTCTCTCCCTACCTCTCTCTCTCTCTCTCTACCTCCCTACCTCCCTCTTATGTCTTTCCTAGAGTTGCTGTCTCTTGTGTTATCCTGGATAGAGCTGGAACCCATTCTACTAAGTGAAATTATCACAAGAATGGAAAACAAGCACCACATGTATTCACCATCAAATTGGTATTAATTGTTCAACATTTATGTGCACATTTAGTAGTAATATTCATCAAGTGTTGGGCAGATGGGAGCGGGGAGGAGGGGATGGGTATATTCACACCTAATGGGTGCCGTCTGGGGGATGGACATGCTTGAAGCTCTGATTCAGGTGGGACAAAGGCAGCATATGTAACCTAAACATTTGTACCTCTGTAATATGATGAAATAAAAAAAATAGAGTTGCTAAAAGAATAAATTAAATTTCAGATATTTTAATTTGTAATTCAGTGATTAAAAATCTAACTTTTGGATAGACTTCAGGGTTGCCATCTGTGACATATTATCATTAAAATTGGACATAAAATATCTGGAAAATATTTTAATTGAAAGTATACCCTTGGGAAGATTTTTAATTGAAAAATTACCCTTGTGATTTCAAAATATGTTTATATTCATTTCCATCTTATATAATAATTAAATTCTCTTCACATTAAACCACATTTAAAATAACTTAATTTGAGCATTGATTTTTATCTAACTGTAATTTTTGAATAAACTTTTTCTTGACATCATTATATTTGATTATTTATATTCCCTGGGATAAGATATCAAAGTAATTGTTAATGCTTGAATCTTCATTTTACAAATTATGCTTAGAGTATTTTATATTGTGGACATTATAGAATATATTTATTTTAACTACATTGTTATAGATTGCCTAATGAGAAAAAGGTGATATTTATTTTAATATGTATCTGAAAAAATTACAGTAAATCCATTCCTAAATTTTATATCAACATTTGATTAGAAAAAACTATAATATAAAGATGGAATGCATTAACGTTTCTCAAATTTGCTTTATCCATTTCTGTCTTTATATCTGTATATATGTCTTTATATTTATATAATTTCATTGTACTCATTATATGCACATGTATATATGTGTGTGTTTATTTGACCATTTGTAAGCTACTACCACTATGACGGTATTTTTAAGTACTTCTTCGTGCATCTTCTAAGAACAAAAGCTATACTTTTATCTAACTTCAATAGCATTATCACGACTAAATAGAATAAGAAGACTCCCTTAATGCTATCTAATATTCAGTCTATATGTAAAAGTCTTTCAATAATCCCAAAGCCTCTTCTATAGATGTTTTTAACAGGATTCAATCAAGTATCAGACACTACCTTTGTTTGTTATATTTTTCACTTTCTTTCCCTCTATTAATAGAATAATCTCAAAATTGGTTTTCATTGTTTTGGTTTCTGTTTTTTGTTTTTGATGTATGCTTTTGAAAGACTCTAGTCAGTTGTCTGGTAGATTACCCCCACATTCTAGATTTGTCTGTGTTTTGTCATTGTGGCTTTTAACTTGTTCCACTATACTAGGTATTTTGTCTGGATTTATGTCTACAAACTTGATTTGTTCAAGTTAAACCTGATTAGCAAGAATACTTCACAGGTGATACTAAGTCCTTTATATTGCAACACATCATTGGCACATAATGTCAACTTGTCCCGATATTCATTTTGCTGAGTTTGATCATTTGGTTAAAGTAGTGCCCACCAGATTTTTCCATCTTGACACATTCTTTTTCTTGATTACTAAAATAGTATGCGGGGTGATAATTTTACAACTGAAAACTCTTTTGATTCCCAAAGTACTTTCACTCAATCAATATTTTCCTATTAAATTATTATACTTGGGGTTGCAAAATGTTTTCTAAAAATTCTAAGATGATGTCTCATGTATTATCCTATATTCTTCTATAAAGAATATATTTTCTTACCACTATCTCTTTTATTTGCTTATAAGTTTATTGAGTGAGCATCAGTATGGAAACAAAATTTATGTATGATTAATATGTAATCATACTATCACACTAATTATGTATGATTAATTAGTATGATTTTGTTGTTCAAATTATTAGCTTTTATTTAATGTTCAATCATTTAGTAAACAAAATAAATGTTTTTCATCAATCACTTTCCAAAGTATCTTCTACTGGCTTTCATTGGACAAAGCTTATCCTCTAATACTGCAGTCCCCAAACCCCAGGCGCAGGCCACTACCAGTTCATGACCTGTTAGGAACTGGGCCTCACAGCAGGAGGAGGACAAGAGAGTCAACCTCGCTCCCCATCGCTGACATCACTACATAAGCTCCACCTCCTGTCAGATCAGCAGTGGCATTAGATTCTCAGAGGAGTACGATCCCTACTGTAAACCGTGCATGTGAGGTTGCTTGCTCTTTATGAGACTCTAATGGCCAATGATCTGAAGTGGAGCTGAGGCGGGAGTGGCTGCAAATACAGATTATCCTTAGCAGAGAGGTTTGACTGCACAATAAACGTAATGCACTTGAATCATTGCAAAACCATTCCCCTCTCCCACCCTGTCCATGGAAAAATTGTCTTCCCTGAAACCAGTCCTTGGTAATAAAAATGTTGAAGACCACTGATCTAAGGGAGGTTTCATAAGTAAATTTGCATTGTGTTCTTGCTTGTTTATTGTTACTTTTCAATATTGAAGACATGAAAAATATCTTGGAGAGATATGAAGTTTTGGATTTAATCTTTCTAGCTTAAGTTTCTTGAAAATATTGCCCCCATTGTTGACTTTCTTTGTATATTTCTGTTAATGTCTGTGATAATTTTATCTCAATGTTTTTAATTTTATGTTTTCTAACTCTCTTTTCTTGTTGCTTGGACTGAGGTAACAAGGTTTTTTTCTATTTATATTTAAAATATAATAGCTTTTCTAAGATATGTCTGTTGATGTTTTAGGTTCACTATTCAAGATCAATTTTTTCAGGCATTTGGGATCAAACTTTTAATATATAAATTCCGATATTCTTTTTAAATCAGAAAGTTTTATTATTTTAATTTTGAACATTAGTTGTTTTCCTCTTTTTAAAAATTTTTGCTCTGAGTCTAGAATTTATATATAAACTTATATGGAAATATATATACTTCATTTTATGTATCTATATCAATATCTAAGTATTCTAATTCATTGACATGGATGTATGAATATATCAACTTTATTTCTTCCTTATTATTTTTTCTTGGCTCTTTTAAAAAACTCTTCTCCCCTATGCTTATCCTTTCATTTGTGCTTTTCTTCTCTTCTTCCATTGGCACCTTGTAACATTTGTGAGATGTTGTCATCTTGTACCTCAATAATTTTTCTTTTGCTCAGTTTCTTCTTATCTCAAATCTTTATTTTTCTTGTATATTACAAATATTAATTTTTTAGTGTCTACTTTGTTGTATTTCTTTTATATCTCTAATTTCCTTTTAAAATTTTATTCAATTAATGTGAAAAATTGTTATACAGTTACCCCTTTATTGCTATTTTTTTCTATAGCAGGGGATATTCATGTTTTCATACATAACATTGTTGATTGTTACTTTTTTATCCTTATAGTATGCATAAAAATAAATTAACTTTTTTGTGCATAATAAATTTTCTGGAAATCTTCTACATCGACAATGACAGATTGGAGTGGGGTGAGAGAACAAGCTTGGATGACTTATTTAGTTTGTTTGCTTACGAGTTTCCCTTTCTGGTATTACAGTGAAGTTCAGGTCTTTAATAAATAGTACTTTCATGCCATGTGTGTCGGGTGTCAGTGAGCCTCCTGCTTCTGATTCAGTGATGCCTTTTTGTTTCCATAGGTTTATGAATTTGAACTGCATGCCTATTTCCTTTCACCACCAAGCCTCGTTGTTCCTCCTTTTTCCCTACATGTGCTTCCAAAGTCACCTTCCTATATGATCCAGCAATTCCACTTTTGGGTATTTATCCACAGGAAATGAAATCATTACCTCAAAGAGGTATCTGCAGTCACATTTTCTTTTTAGTGTTAGTCACAATAGCCAAGAAATGGAATCAACCTGAGTGTCCATTGAAGGATGAATGCATAAAGAAAATGTCATATAAGAATATACATGATATATAAATGAATACATATGAATTTGATTTAATCTTTTAAAAAGAAGGAAATCCTATCATTTGTGACAACTTGGAGCTACCAACCTTGAACTACTTTTTGAATTGATCCTTAGTTTGCTCCTATACAATGTCAAGGAAGTTTTATTTTCTTGTTATTTCTTTCTTCCTTTCCTCCTTCCTCTCTCCAATATCTCTCTTCCTCTTATCTTTCTTCTTTTTCAATTTCTTTCATTATCAAGATATTTAATTGCACTCTTTTTTCCCCTCTAGTTGATTTCAGTTTTATTATGACATACACTTTCCATGAAGATAGGGCTCTAGCTAGAGGAGATTTTTCCAAGTTCACCTCTTGAACAAGTTTAAGCCTTATTTCCTGAATTCTGACTGGTCTTCCACACATTATGCTCTGTGTTCTTGGTGTCACCATATGCCCTTGATACAGCCTGTGCTTTATCAGCGGATTATCACTGCGTAACCATGCTTCCATTTCCTCCTTTAGTCTTGGCATTTACCTTGTATTCAATTCTCAAATTGATTATTTACCTGAGTTTATTATATTTCCCATCAAAATATTTACTTTGATGTCATTTTTTCTGATTTTCAAATCTGCCATTCTGTAGAAAGTGAAGTCCAAAATTTTCCACTTATGCATAACTTTTATATTGCTTAACTTTATAGAAAAAGTATATATTATTTTCATATTGTGAAAAGGTAATGTTTTTTTAAATCCAATGTATAGAATAAAATTCAAGTTTTCTAATGTGGCATAGAAGACTATTTTAAGTACGTTCCCTGAGTGGTTACCCAGTCTTATCTCTCACACTTCAAATTCTCTTCATTTCCCTTTCATCCTATTAGCATTATTGGGTTATAAAAAAGAAAAAAAAAAAAAACCTGTGTTCTGGTTAAAGTGCTATCAAACTGCAGCTTAAATATGATTTCTCTGTTATATCTTCTATAACCTGTTAAGACACACAGGTAATTTACTCAGAGTTCTCTAGGAAAAAAATTTTTTAATGCATTTGTTTTGAATGAAGACAAAAACATATTATTCATTATATTAAACATTTACCTAATCATTAAAATACAGTATCTTCCTTTATGTGTGGGCAATTCTATATCTTTGTCTGTTTGAGAAGTTAGGTTTATGGAAAGGTAACAAACACTACAACAAAAATGTCAGGGATAATCGCCTGAGCAGTAACCAAAGATAATTGTTAGCATAATCGAATTTGACATTTAACTAGGAGATTTACTGGAGTCATGCATAAGCGAGAATATAATCAATGTCAAAATTCTTGCTGCCTTCTCATAGTTTATCCTGTAAGTCTTTTCACAGAGAAAAGTTGGCCCAATACCAAATACTAAAAGGAATACATCATATGGACATTCTTCTTGGGTTCATTGCTTCTGATAATGAACAATATCTTTAGCAATGAAGTTGAAGCTATTTTTTTTTTAAATGCAGAGTGGTTCTTAAAAAAACAAAAGTCCTATATCAAACCATGATAGGTTTAAATGTGTTTTCTAAATAAGTTTTTAAACTTTCTTTAGTACAAGTGTATGTCCTTGGCAATCAAACTTAAAATATAAAGAAAGCTTAAAGCATACAATAATGAATTTTTAGCATGCTTCTTTGACTACTAAATATAATTTTGAAAATGGAGCTTTTGGCAGGAGCTGAAAAGCAGTTAGTTCAAGATCATGTCCTCTGGCAAATAAGACATACGTGGTTTCTAGTCCAAACATGAAGATGGAAAAGCTTTCATTCTATTTTTGAATTAAAGAAATTGGTATTTCACTTCAGAATGCCAATGTGATAAAGTTTGTTTATAGAGGTAGCTTAGAATGGGAACAAGTTTCATCACATTAAGCAACTTTTAAATCTGTACAGATGCCTCAAATAAACAATTTGTCCCTAGAGTTCTGCACCATAAATCTTGGTGTTCCCCACTAGTCAGGTTTATACAAACCTGCCCTGAAAGTCTGAGAAAGCTGAGAGGAAGAAGAAAGAGGCTGATATATCCAGTTTCTCAGAAAGAAACATTTAATAGTGACTTGCAGACAGAAGCCATGTCTTGGGTTGTGGCAAGGCAAGACAAGACAAGATGGTGGAACCCTGAGAAATTAGCCCCCAGACCTAGGATTTATACACCATAGTGGATGAATGTGTAACAAATTGAAGTACACCCCTGAGAGAAAGGCAAGAATGCTCTGTGAATCTGCCTAAGCACAGGATTTATGGTCAAGGTTGTTTTGACCTAAGGACAAGATTTATTGTAACAATAGATAAAGTAGAAATCTAGCAGTATTTCTGGAAGAGAGGTTAATCAGTACTCAACATAGTGGATTAGCATCCAAGATGGAGTTGCTTTAGCTTCCACACATAGCAAATATTTTTAACAAACAATCATATTATCAGTTATCAGTAAATATTTCCAATAGACTTCTCAGTCATGTAAAGATATTATTTCAACTCCTAATGTTATATATGGCTGTGTGTGTATGTGAATAACTCATGTATATATTTTAAAATTTAAAAAACTTCATAATAATTGAATCAGTTAGACTGGCCCATTGAGTTATTTCTTAATATCTCTGTAAATTTAAATAAATCTTGTCTTATATAAGAACATCAAACTGTAAAATATGTCTAGATATTCAACTGCTAAGGGAAACTGTGTCAGATAAGTAATTCTGCTACTCTTATATTAAGACAGTTTGCCTAAAGTAACAAAGTATCTTTGAGTCCTCTTAACTGTCATGTACAGTGTGAAAATAAAATTTTTTCTGGAGGATTTTATGTATTCTATTAATCTCAGAGTGTTAATCCTCTCTTATACTTTGGTTTTATTGCTTTTGTTGGGTTTCTTTTCTAACTTTTGTTGACTAGTCATTCTTCCTGGTTGACTTAAGAATGAAGACATTTTTCCCTTTCAGACTGATCCAATAACCAAATCCAGAGGTCACCACAAGTTGTTCTTACTTCTACTTGCAAGAGGCCTCAAGTCAATTTTAGAAGAATCAGAAAACTAATTCAAACAATTTTAACTAAACCACTTACTTGATTTTTAACAAATATATAGTAACTCTTGCTAAATATATGTGTCCTTCTAGCCTTTTTTTTCTTATAATGGTAATTTCAAGACCTGCAGTGCATTTTTCCCCATACCGACTCTGATTGTGAAACTATGATAGAGATGCAAATGACCAACAATAAATAAATAACAAGCATTTAATGCATTATGATTCAACATGAAAGGTTTGAATACAACAGAGTATGCTTGGTGTCTGATATTAGTAGATAACAGATGTATTGTGTATACAGCCTTCTGGCCTATAGGAATGACTGATGCAGAATAATTGAATGAAGATAAAAATGAACCTTCCTCAGTGGATTCTTTTAACAAAAAAAGTTAAGTATCTTGTGTTTTCCTTTTTTTTTTTCCCAATTATTATCAGTAAAGGTAAATTTTTATGTGTTACAGCATTTATAGTCATGTTTTGTGCCCCAAATGTAACATAGATGTGCCACTTAATCAGTGCTTTCTTGAACAGACCAGTGTCTTCATTTTGGGTTACTACATAGTTAAAACTGTGTCTGGTGCATTGCTGATTACTTTATTATCTATTAGTGTTCTTTTTATTAATACTAACAAAATGTTGAATTATTCAGCATTTATAAGATCAAGTACACTTTCTTTCATGATTTGAGCTATCGAAACTTTCTGTTAGTAAGACATTGAAAATAATTTTGCCATCTGGAATCATTTAAACCTGTAAATATTATCAAGAACAATGAAAAAGGAGATTCCTAATACTGACACTATTTTGAAATCAAAAGAGCCAGCAAAAACTCTATCCCATAAAGTCACAGTTTCCAGGAGGGAAATAGCTTTCCTACGGCCAAGTATTAAAGAATAAATAGATAGACAGATAGATAGATAGACAGCATTTCTCAATGAATTTTAAAAAATTTGACTCTCACCTCAATATTAAACCTAATTATTGTACTTAACATTTTAAGTGATGTTTGAAACAAATGAGTAATAATATTTTTGCAAAATCCTATATAACACCAGCTCTACAAAAATTTCCAAATGTAAATTAACTTAGAAAACTTATTTTGGGCTTCATCCAAGAATTCATGAACATTTTATGAGCTGCTGAAAGGATTCTCAATGTGATCAAGATCAAAGTATTTGATAAAGTTTAAAAGTCCTTTGCAGTTGACTGGTACATGCACTTTGATATATTATCTAATTCATTTGCAATTTTCTAAAATGGTATTATAGTAAATGAAATTAAAATTTATGTCAATTGTTAAGTGATTGTTGAATGGCAGCTATGAAAAGATTAATAATTTTCTTGGTTAGGTAGCTACAAGACATTTTAAATGAACAGGTAGGCTGCTATCATCCTGTTTTGCAAAGTCATTGCATGCAAATTAGAGTAATATTGATTATAGGTTTATTCTTATATCATTTAAAAATAATTTTTTTTTTTTTTTTTGAGACAGAGTTTCACTCTGTTGCCCAGGCTAGAGTGAGTGCCGTGGCATCAGCCTAGCTCACAGCAACCTCAAACTCCTGAGCTCAAGCAATCCTCCTGTCTCAACCTCCCGAGTAGCTGGGACTACAGGCATGCGCCACCATGCCCGGCTAATTTTTTTCTATATATATTTTTAGCTGTCCATATAATTTCTTTCTATTTTTAGTAGAGATGGGGTCTCGCTCTTGCTCAGGCTGGTTAAAAATAAATATTTTAACAGAAAGTACTTTTTACTTCCTTTGGCTTTTTAAAAATTCTAACTGGTTGCTGATATATGCTTGACAGAGTTCTAATTCACATCTGTATTGAAAGGAAAATACTAACTTTTTCCTGGTCAGTAATACTGAGGTTTTGTATAAACTAGATATACTATGTTTCTCATATTTCCAAATATCTCAGCCTTTAATTTCATTTGATTCAGATATTATTAACAATCATTTTTATTCCCAAGTTGCATGCCAATTACAGTTTTCAATTTTATTTATCTATTGTGAATATGCTTTGGTAATTAACATTATTATGAGTATCTTACAAAATATTTTATTTAAAAGGCATGGCATGTCTTATGACAATTAAACCTCTTTATACCAGATCATACTGAGGTTATTCAATATTTCAAGTAACTTAAAGTACTTAATGAACCTCCTTATTATCTTCAAAGGCTTAAAAACCAATATAGCTTTAAAATATGTAGTCCACTATGAGCAAGACTGCATCTAATTTTCCTTACAATTACATTTTTTTAATGGATCAGGATAGCAGAATACATGGCTTAACTGCTGGGTTCAGCAGGGTACTCAAAAGAACCTTAAAAATCTGGACATTTATAACAATTATTTATTAATCAATTGCTGACTATTCTTTGGTTAACATTCCATTAATTGGATCTATGTTTTATAGTAATTTTAGAGCTTAGTAATACTGCATTGTATGTCTCATTGATCTCCCTTATAAATATTAAAGCAAATGAACTCCTTCCAGTTTGTTAACATAAATAATTTATCTCTGGAGCCTGGAAACTTACTGAAAATTTCTTGCACTTTAAGTAAGCCATTTCTATACTTAAATACTCAGAGGAATGATAGAAGGACCATGTACAGATGTTTTATCCCAAATAATAGGTACCATAGATGAACTTAATAACTTTACAAGTAGAACTACCATTTGATCCAGCAATCTCATTACTGGGCATCTACCCAAAAGAACAAAAGACATTCTATAAAAAAGACATCTGCACTAGAATGTTTATAGCAGCACAATTCACAATTGCAAAGATGTAGAAACAACCCAAGTTCTCATTAATACATGAGTGGATTAATAAAATAGGGTATATGTATACCATGAAGTTCTACTCAGCCACAAAAAGCAATGGTGATCTAGGACCTGTTGCATTATCCTGGATAGAGCTGAAGCCCATTCTCCTAAGTGAAGTATCACAAGAATGGAAAAACAAGCACCACATGTACTCACCATCAAATTGGTATCAACTGATCAACACTTAAGTGCACATATAGTAGTAACATTCATCAGGTGTCAGGCAGATGGGACGGGGGAGGAGGGGACGGGTATATACACACCTAATGGGTGCAGTGGGCATCATCTGGGGGATGGACACGCTTGAAGCTCTGACTTGGGTGGGGCAAAGGCAATATACATAATGTAAACATTTGGAGCCCCATAATATGGTGAAATAAAAACAATTAAAAATAAATAAATAAAATATAATACTCAGTAGACCATGCTGTAAAAAAAAATAAAAAATAACTTTGATAAGTGAAAAAATAATGTTTTTAACATGTTTCTATTTTTAATAAATCAATCTGCATATATAATTTCATGACCAAGAAAGGAAATAAAATATGCTAGAAATTCATTGAATTTAGATCACTTTAATTTATGTGTGTGTTCATATATATATAAAGAAGTGGCTAATGATCATTCAGAAATCCTAAGTCTGTGACTTTGAGGGAACTCAGAGTGTTCTGCAATATGCCTCACAATGCAATAGATAAATCTTGTAAAGATAATAGCATGCTAATCTGTACATTGACAACACGAGCAACGGTTCTTCAAATTTGAGTTATGTAGGACAAAGATCAGGCTGTCAGCCAGGTTTCCCTTGCTAAATTTCTAGGATAAAGGGAATGTTGTAGTATATACAATCCCAGTAACTCCTTGGACAAACTGTGACTTATACGTCACTTAGGGGTAAGGAACTTAGAATCCTTGCTCCGTATGGCCCCTAGTGAACTCCTTAAAAGTTCTAAGGATGTCTTCTGGAAAATGAAGCACATATAATGTTTCCTAGAGCTCTTGATAGGATTAGATGAGAAAAAAAATGCTTTATAACTAGCTTATTACAAGCACTTAATACTTTTTAGCAATTTTTACTCTTTATGTATACTTCTTAAGACTCCTAGAGTGAGTACATCATCATACATTATCAAGTATTCCACTGTTGAACTAGGTCAGAACTTCCAGGAGTGACAACTCTATTTCCTTTCTCTAAAGATAAATGATCAATAATCAATGAGAGCATAATAGGAGCATCCAAAGACAGATACATTTCAAGTTCATTCTGAGAATAGAATAAATCAGATAACAATGAAGACATGTGGACCTCATGTATTAATCATTTAATAAAAATAAAATACATCTTTACTTATGACCTCAAGCACTACCATAAATTATATTGTCCCTAAATATAATTATTAGTCTTATAAATTGAATATCACATTAGAATAGAAATTTGTGTTATCATGGCACACAAGCAATTCGTGCATATATTAGGGCTGGTGAATTATATATATTTGTGTATAGTGTGTGTGTATATATATATTACTATATATGTGTGTTTGTGTGTGTATAATGTCCCAAATATGTGTCATAAATATTCCATGGGACTTGTGCCTATGAAAGTAAGCAATGTGATGGTCTACAAGGTCTTAACCCGCCAAGTTGGCTTAGAAAGTGGAGTCAACAAACCAAGGAATGTGGGCAACCTGTGAGAGTTGGAAGAGATGAGGAAACAGATTCTCTTCTATGGCATCCAGAAAGGATATAGCCTTACTAACACTTTGATTTTAGCATAGTGAGAAACATTTTGGACTTTTGACTTCCAGTAACGTAAGAAAACAAATTTGTGTTATTTTAAACGCCTATATTTGTGGAAATTTGTGACAAAAGGAATAGGAGATGTAAAAAAAATTTTTGTTATCTGAAATCAAAATTTAATTCAGCGTTCTGTATTTTCATTTACTAAGTCTAACAACTGAAAACAAATACATGTGTTAAAAATTGAAAAGGAAAAAAGTGAAATTTGGAGTGCAGAGAAATTACTTAATACTTTATGAGAAAAGCTGTATTTGGGTTAGACTTTTTATTTTAAACATATAAATATTGTTCATTAATGCATTGTTACAGCATACTTCTGTGTATGGTTAGCTGCTTAATACCAGATTGTACATTAAACTATTCTCCCACTATAGAATATGGACTAAATCAATATGCTTTAAAAGGTAAAAAAGAACTATTGAGACAATATGCTTTAAATAGAAAATAGCAATTTATTAAAATTTATTTTATTATGGTAGTCATTTCCTAACAAACATGGTGAGAAAGTAAAAACATTAAGGGACATTCAAATAAACCACGATTAAGTGCCTAAAGTAAGCTGAACTGTGAAGGATAAAGATGCAAATAGGACATTGTCTCATTTGGCAGTCAGCTTTTCCAAGGAGTGCATGCAATAAGTTGCAATAGGAATACAATAATTCCTTATCCAAATTATAGTCTATTAATTCTGTTATGTAATTTAATTTTGACAAATTTAAATTTCAGTATAGTTGAATTGAAACTCATTCCTGCTGAGAGCAATCAGGGAGGAAAGCAACATTTTAACTGGGTAAAGGACATAACGCAGTTGACATAAGAAGGGAGATTTCAGCAATGGCTGATAGGAAAAGATAAAGGGGGAAAAAAAACAACTTTGCCCTTCATAAGGAAGCAATGGAAGAGTTTTGTATCCTTCATGAGGTCATCTAACAGAGCTGGGACTGAAAAGTCCAGATACAAAAGCAGAACAAAAAAAACAAAGTCTAGAAGGCAGTTGTCACCAGCTCCTGTATCAGGAAAATCATAAAACTGAATCATTACAAGGAGAGTAGAGGACAGAGAAAAGAGCATGCTGGTTGATATGGGTGTCTGTGACAGTGCCAAACATAATCATTATCATCTATTTATCAATTTAGAGAAAACACAAATTCAAAAAAGCAAGGGATGAAGCTAAATTTCTCATAATACATTAATCAATATTATCTTAAGATATTTAAAATATATAGACTTGCCTTGTTGATATTGTGGGTTCCATTCCAGACTACTACAAAAAGCAAATATCATGATAAAGAAAGTACATGAATTTTTTTCATTTCTCAGTGCATATGAAAGTTATGTTTATACTATATTTTAGTCTATTATTGTGCAGTAACATTATTTCTAAAAGCACACTGTACATACCTTAATTAAAAACATTTCATTGCTAAAAATTGCTAATGATCATCTGGGCCTCCAGTGAGTTGTAATCTTTTTGCTGCTATAGGGTCTTACCTTGGTAATGATAGCTCTCGAACTGATCAGGGCAGTTGTTGCTGAAGCTTGGGATGGCTGGAGTAATTTCTTAAAATGAGACAATGATGAACTTTCTGGCATCAATTGACTATTCCTTTTATGAAAGATTTCTCTGTAGCACGTGATGCTATTCGATAGTATTTGACCCACAGTAGAACTTCTTTCAAAAGTGGAATCAATCATTTCAAACTTTGCCACTGCTTTGCCAATTAAGTTTCTGTAATTTTCTGAACCTTTTGATGTCATTTCTACAATGTTCCCAGCATCTTCACCAGGAGTAGCTTCCATATCAAGATACCACCTTCTTTTCTCATCCATAAGAACCAACTCCTCATTTGTTAAAGTTTTATCATGAGATTTCAGTTATTCAGTCACATCTTCAGGCTCTAATTCTTTTTTTTTTTTTTTTTTTTTTTTTTTTTTTTGAGACAGAGTCTCACTCTGTTGCCCAGGCTAGAGTGAGTGCCGTGGCATCAGCCTAGCTCACAGCAACCTCAAACTCCTGAGCTCAAGCGATCCTCCTGTCTCAGCCTCCCGAGTAGCTGGGACTACAGGCATGCGCCACCATGCCCGGCTAATTTTTTCTATATATATTTTTAGCTGTCCATATAATTTCTTTCTATTTTTAGTAGAGGTGGGGTCTCGCTCTTGCTCAGGCTGGTCTCGAACTCCTGAGCTCAAACGATCCGCCCACCTCGGCCTCCCAGAGTGCTAGGATTACAGGCGTGAGCCACCGCGCCCGGCCCAGGCTCTAATTCTAATTCTAGTTTTCTTGCTGTTTTTTACCACATCTGAGGTTACTTCCTCCACTAAAGTATCCCTCAAAATCATTCATAAGGTTTGGAATCAACTTCTTCCAAACTCCTATAAAAGTTGACATTTTGACCTTCTCCCGGGAATCATGAATGTTATTAATAACATCTAGAATGGTGAATCCTCTCTAAAATCTTTTGAATTTACTTTGCTCAGATCCATCAGAGGAATCACTAAAGCAGTAATGATTATTTCTCAAATAGTAAGACTTGGAAGTCTACATTACTCCTTGACCCATGGACTGTAGAATGGCCATTGTGCTAGCAGTCATGAAAATAACATTAATCTTGTACATCTCCATCAGAGCTTTTGGGTGACCAAGTGCATTGTCACTGAGATGTAAAAATGATTCAGAAGGAATCATTTTTTCTGAGCAGTAAGTCTCAAGAGTGGGCTTAAACAAGCTATGCTATAAACAGATGTGCTATTTTGCTGCTTTGCCATTCCATTTATAGAACACTGGCAAAGTAGATTTAGCGTTATTCCCAAAGGCCTCTAGGATTTTCAGAATGGTAAATGAGCATTGGCTTCAATTTAAAGTTAGCAGCTACATTAGCCCCTGCCAGAAGAGTCAGTGTGTTCTATGAACCTTTAAAACCACTCATTGATTCCTCCTTTCCAGCTATGAAAGCCCTGGAGGATGTCTTCTTCCAACAGAAGTTTGTTTTGTCTACGTTGAAAATCTGTTGTTTAATGTAGCCACTTTCATCAATGATTTTAACTATGTTTTCTGGATAATTTGCTGTAGCTTCGACATTAGCATTTGCTGTTTCACCTTTCACTTTTGTTTGATAAAGACAGCTTCTGTCCTTAAAACTCATGAACCAACCTCTGATAGTTTCCAATTTTTTTTTCTTTCCTACAGCTTCCTCACCTCTCTCAGCCTTCAAAGAATTGAAAAGAGTTAGGTCCTTGCTCTAGATTAGGCTTTGGCTCAAGGCAATGCTGTGGAAGGTTTGAGCTTCTACTCAAACCACTAGTTTTCTATCAGCAATAAGGCTGTTTCACTTTTCTTATCATTGTTGTGTTCACTGGAGTAGGACTTTTAATTCCCCTCCACAACTTTTTTTCTGCATTCACAGCTTGGCTAACTGTTTGGCTCAAGAGGTCTATCTTTATTTATCATAGCTTTCTATAGACCTTCATCACTAAACTTAATCATTTCTAATTTTTGATTTAGAATGAGAGACATGTGACCCTTCATTTCACTTGAACACTTAGAGGCCATCGTAGGGTTATTAAGTGGCCTAATTTCAATACTGTTATATCTCCAGAAATAGGGAAGCCTGAGGAGAGGGAAAGAGATTAGGGAATGTCTGGTCAGTGGAGCAGTCAGAACACACACATTTATTGACTAAGTCTGCCTTCTTATATGGGTGTGATTTGTGGCTCCTCAAAACTGTTACAATAGTAACATCAAGGATCACTGTTCACAGATTACCATGACAGATATAATTATAATGAAAAACTTTGAAACATTGCAAGAGTTCCCAAAATGTGACACAGAGACATAAAGTGAGTGGATGCTGAGGGAAAATGGTGCTGGCTTCCTTGACATAGGGGTGTCACAAACATTCAATTTGTAGAAAACTATTTCCAAAGTGCAATAAAGTGAAGCATAATAACATGAGACATGCCTATAACTGATGTTTTACTTTATGTTACCTTTACTATTTTATTTTACTAAACCCAACGGAAACAGGCATCACCAAAGCTATGATTTTATGAAATGGAGGGCAGAATCTTGAATGCTGTATTTTCATGCAAAATCAAACTTTTTTTTTAAAAAAAGGTATCCTAATTATAACTTTAGTGATAATGTTTCTTCGTCTTCTATCTTAAGAGATCTGCCTCTATGACTTTTTAAACTTGATTAGATTCTCTAGGATCAAGAGAAAATTGAAGTTAATGATTATGTTAGATACATTGAAGGATATTGACTCAAAATTTCTCTTTTGGATAAAAATCATGATAGCACTTTCAATGAGTATGTGCAAGTTGCTTCACTGAAACACGGTAATGTCCCTTCTTCAGCAAATACAACCAACTTTCATTAGAGGTTACATACATTTGGATAACCTCCATAAATTATTCATGTTGATAAGGTA
This sequence comes from Eulemur rufifrons, assembly GCF_041146395.1. Classification (NCBI taxonomy): domain Eukaryota; kingdom Metazoa; phylum Chordata; class Mammalia; order Primates; family Lemuridae; genus Eulemur; species Eulemur rufifrons. The sequence continues at coordinate 36,568,844 of NC_090986.1, forward strand.
AAATTTTCTCAAAGAATTAGGGAAATGTCACTACAGAGAAAATGCAAGATGTTACTCTCTTTTGAAAATTTTATGTTTAAAATTGTTATTGCTTTTTGTTTGTTTCTATATCATTACAGCCTGTGTGTTTTTGTTATTATTGTTGTGTTGTTTTGTTTTCCGAGGATTTGAATGCAACCTAATCCAAAAACAGACATATACCCCTCCAGGGAAAGTATCTACAATTCAGGTACATAAACCCAACAATATAGCTTTAATTAAGTTTTCTCTGAAGTCAAAACTAAGTATATAGTGGATAAATTGATGTTTGTTGCCCGATTGCTGACTAATTTTCAGATATAAGATATTTTAACTTTAGGGTGATGATCCAAAAAATTGCTATCTTTATTTAAGCCAGTAGTGAAAATATTCATTATTTGCAGCAATATTACCAGATCAGAAACACATCAGAATTATCAGACATGAATCATCATCAAAGAACAAGGGAAGATCATGTTACAAAAATAATCTTCAGAAAGGAGAAAAAATAGAATCTGAATGCCGGAATTAGCACTTTCTTTTCAAAATCATTTTTCCTTATGTTTATTTTTCAAATCATCTTACAACGTTTCTTCTCCGTGTTAATTTAGCTACTCTGTATCCATTTGCATCCTTTAATTCTCAAGCATTGTTTTATATATACATTAAAGTATATATATATACACATTAAAGTATATATATATACACATATATACACACATATAAAAATACACACACTCGCGTGCACACACACACACTCATATGCAGGTAATTAACAGTAGGATAGGAAGAAGTTAAGACCTTGACTTTTAAAAGTTGAGAAATTCAATTTTGATTCAGAAAGCAACAAAGACTTAAAGTATTTGATGTTTTCTTAAAGACTTCTTCAATAAACACTCGATTGTAACCAGCAACCCTTCTAATTTGCTAAGCCAGAAAACCATTACAGCTTCCCCTTAAAAGTCATTGTTGTTTTGTTCTTTTTAAATATTTGCCTAATTACCATTTACAATGCACACACTATTCCTTATAGGACTGATTCACATTAGGAAGAGATGAAGTGGTTACAACTTCACAATAAAAATCAGTCCTGATAATTACAGTATTCAGCCTGGATACATGGGTGCTCATGCATAGCTGGTGAATAATTGTGGACAATTCAAGAGTCTGTATAATTTACAAAGACTTACTACTGGAAAAAAAAGTTGAGAAAATAAGAAAAGCCCAGGTTATTTGAATGATGCTATCTGCATAATTTTTCAAATTCATATCATTTCTGAACAAGATCACAACTTTGAGGATATATGCATGCTTTGGTTTATCCTCTTTCAGGCATAGACTGTACATCAAAGCAGAAAAAGAATAGATAATCATTTACATTCTGTTCAGTAAAAAGCTTTACCAAATGATATGTAAAAAAAAGACTGAATTTTTATATAAAATGAGCAGTGCAATTATTAACAAAAACAGTATTAAATAATTCATGAATATGTATGCCTCTTCTTCTTGTATTTTGATTAGTAGTCTTTGAGAGCCATCATTATTTAAATGATTTGTGGAGGGTGAGGTTATTTTAAAGTCAATAATTTGTTCTGTATGTATATAACTCTGAGGCTGGAAGCTACATAGTTTGTCACAAATACAAAAACATTGCTGAGAATGTTCAATTCAATGAAACATTTGTTAAGTTACTGGTCTATTCCAATCACTGATTTAAGTCAGGATGAGAAAGGAAGAAACAAGGAGTATATGGGATCCAAAAGATGGGTCAACATGTCCCCTATAAAATAGAAATATAAAGCATGTTGATAAAAATAAGATATGCCACCAAAAACATAACTAGGTGGAGAAAAAGAAAAAAAACAAAACCTCTATGGAAGTAAAGCAGTATATAAAATTTGTGAAGTTCAAACTGTAACCATTAAGGGTTAAAAGCACCCATTCTTTTTTGATACTATTAACCTGAGAAGGCTGCCAGCTTTTATTATGGGATAGGCAAATTATTCCCTGTAACAGATAAACACATTTATCATAGCCTTTCTATATAATAACGTTGAGAGTTCCTTGTAGGGATTTGTCTTAAAAAAGCAAAACAGAGTAGATGATGCTCTGAGGATTTAGCGCTTTGCTGTTTCTTCTGTTTTATCAGCATTAATACTTGATTAAATTGTCTTGCCAACCTCACTTAGTTTTTTAGCCAAGTCGCATTAGATTTGCTTTCCACATTTAACCCTACCTATTATCCTCAATGGTGGTAGAGGAGAATCTCACTCTAAAGACCATAATTTTCTATATACAAGTGTAAATATTTTATTTATTTTCATGGTTTTTGCTACCTAATTTATCCATAAAACCTATAGGAATCATAAATTTTTAACCAGGACTCCATTTAGGTATTGAAATTTCTGTTAAACGTGAAAGCACACTCACACTAACAGACATATTCTGTTCCATATACATATTGATTAACCAAAAAATCAATTATTGGCATTGACTAACTGGACCTTGATTTCTTATAAATAAGGTACTAATGACCCAGAGCATGACTTTCTATAACTTAGTCATATATGTCAGGGATTTTTTTAAATCTGAAAAAAATTAATAAAAAAATAAAAATCCAAACCAGAATTACAAAACATTGCACTATGAAAATTGGTTCTATATTAGTAAAATGAACTGATAAATTGGATTTCATTATAAACTGATAATCTTTCTCCATTGAAAAGTGAGATAGGAAAGGAAGTTCCAAAATTCTTATGATTTTAGAGTTATAGTATTATGAAAATACTTTGAAATACCTCTGGAAATATTTGCTTCTCTTTTTATCTAACAGATTGCGATGCTTGAGGAAAGATTAGTAATACCATTTTATTTGAATCTCAGGCAGTTACAATGTTATGTTTTCTCATTGCTATCATTTATTAAGGGGTATCTTCTTGAAGTTATGGACTGTATCTTTTGTGTTTTGGTGGCCCCCAGATTTAGCACAATTACTGTCACATGGTACATACAATGTATAAGAAACATTTGTCAAATTGAATCTGTTCAAACCAAAAATGTAATGTCTCACTAATACAATACATTGATATAAAATAAAATAACTTTAGAAGGTAGTTTTTGAGTTTTCTTCAAAAAAAAAAAAAAAAAACATGGACACAAGGAGATACCCAATTGTTGTAATAATAAATTCAATGTATAGAGTTGAAAATCACCTGAATATTCATGGCTATACCGTTCTCTTTAAGGTCCCAATTTTTATTTAAAAAAATCGATCTTGCCATATAGGCTATAATGAACTCTATCAATAATAGGAAATTTCTAACATAAACTATTAGATATGTTGTGTTATTAAAGAGATTATTTGTACCTTGCTCCTAAATGTCCCTACCTAGAATATGATCCCTTTAGTTCTCTTCCTGCATTGTTAATTATAGTGGTTAATTATTATGTCAATTTAGCTAAGCTGCAACTCTATTCCTCAAATTTTTTTTATTAGTGCTCGTTGGTTAATGTTGGCCATGAGTCGAATTTCTTTGAGAGTCTGAGGCAAAAATGAGGTAGTAGCTTTATTTTTATACTGTGAAGAGTGAAGGAAGCCAGTGTGGCAGCTTGCACATGTTGTCACTAATGTGTTCACTCATCTTGTTGGGGTGGTGCATCACCTGGACCTGCAGCTATTCCAACTCCCACCAGATATACCCCCTCATCTTCTCTGATCCTGGGCCAGGTACTTGTACAGCTACATGATGAGGGATATTGGCTTCTCCTGCAGTTTATTCACAGCTGTGGTTGGAGACAATGAGAGATAGGCACAGGTTCCACATTGTCCTCAAAGTTTTCTCTTAGTATCTTTTAAGCTTTAGTTTGTCCTTGCTCTCATCCACATCGGTTTCTTCTCTTTTAGATGTTTTCTAAATTCTCTAGGTGTCATAGGCAATGTTCTAAGATGGTCCCTCAATGTCCTGCCCTCTGATGTTCATGCCTTGTATAATCCCTTCCCTTTGTATCACTGCAAAAGTTATGACTATAATAAGATATTATTCCCATGATTACTTTACCAATCCATTGACTTTTAAGTAATCAAAAGAAAATTATGCTAGTGGGGTTGGCCTAGTTTGATGAGTCCCTAAAAGAAGGAGAAACATCAGACAGTTTGCCTGCTGGCCTTGGCAAAGCAAATTGCAGTGTTGTAGGGAGGGCCACAGGACAGGGAACTACAGACAGTCTCTAGTGGCTGAGAACAGCTCCTGGTTGGCAGCCAGCAAGAAAGCAGGAAGTTCAGTCCTACAATCATAGTGAAGTGAATTTTGACAACAATCCAAATAAGCCTAGAAGAGGATTCCATTCCAGGTAAAAATGAAGACCCAAATGAAACCTTGATTTCAGCCAAGTGATTTCAGACCAAATGAAACCCTGAACAAAGGACCCAGCTAATCTGTGCCCAGACTTCTTGATTCATAGAAACTTTGAGATAATAAATTTTTATTGCATGAAGGCACTAACTTCATAGTAATTTGTTGAAAATTAACAGAGATTCTGTTATCTGGAAGTCAATAAAAGTCTGCTGCTTTAATAAATACCTAAAATGTAGGACAGGCTTTGGAATTAGGCTGTGAGCAGAGGCTAGAAGAATTTTCAAGAGTATAATCTAGAAATTCTAAATTTCCTTGAACAGACTCTTAGTAGAAACTTGGACTCGCAGGATGCTGCCTGTGAGAGCTCAGGATGAAGTGAAGAGCATGGAATTGTAAGTGGAGAAAGGAAGATCCTTGTTACATAGGGATAAAAAAGCCAATGTTTAAGAAGGAAGAGGATACTGAAAATTGTGATGATCATATATTTTCAGACCTTGAATCCCTATAATTTTGCTGAGTCTCCCTTGAGAGCATGAGCACTTTTCCCTCTCTGAGGGCCTGGTCTAATTTTGCCTGAAGAAACTTTGTGGCCTCCCCTGTGGCAAACTGTTCCAAAGGGCTGCTGATCCTTCAAGACCTACCTCCCTACTATTCATTACTTCTAGATATAGAGCTAGAAATATAATGTTTGATCAGGTTGAATTGAGACTCCCTAAATAAATATTCCATATTCAATATTCATATCAATATCATATCAATATCATATCAATATTCAATAGATATGTATAAGCACTCAGTGTCTTAGCTTAACTAGCTGTGAGTTCCTCTAATATTTTGTTCAGTTGTTGATTTGGACCCAAATGTATATTTCACTAAATGAAGGGGAAAAAACAGAACTTCTTTATTATGCAGAAGGCATGTTAGATGTTTGTAGATAAACACATCTAAATGCTGGTGAGACTATGACGCTTGAGTGGATTTACCATGCAAAACTTGCTTGCCTACCTTATAACTGCATCCTACAAAACTTCCAAAGGGCAGTCCTTCAGAAATTGTTTTTTTCTTCTCAGCAACCATGGCCTGACAACAAGCTTAGGGAAACACATTTATGAGTGGATCTCTTTCATGCATAGTTCTGTGATGATTATTCATTATAAACTAGACATGATAGTCACAACTACTGCCATTGCACTGAGCTCTCCAAATTTTCATGAGGGCAATGGGATCTGGGCTAAGTTGTGACTCTTAATTACCAATGACAAAGTATGCATGTTTGCTATAATCAGTGGTAGAGCCAACCCATTAATCATAATAGTCTGGACTGCAGAACTTTTTGGCATTGGCTAGCTGAATCATTGCATCTCTAAACTGAAAAATATGAATAGTCTACCAAACTTATTTGAGTAACTCAACTCCAGATTTGGTAAACAATAGCATTTAAATTCCCACAACAGAGAATCACAACTCTTACACCAATTCTTAGACTTTAGCCAATTCAAAGACCCATGGTCTATTGATTGAAGAGAAGGCCGGGTCCTTTCAAGGAAGAATCCTTCTACACAACCAAAAGTGAATACTCAATGTTTCTTTCTACCTTCTCCCAAATAACCTGTGGCCATTTATTAGAATGACTGTACATTGAAAAAGAGGAAGAAATTAGACACTTGAGGGATTACTAAACTCTGTCTCTAAAATTACCTTAATCCTGGAGACCTGAAATGTCATTTTGTTGTGCACCATTCAGATTAGGGGCTTATGGAGGTCAAATGAGCAATGGGGTTTTGGCTTTTCTCCATCTCACAAAGGCCCTAGTGAGATAAACACACTTTGTTGTTATTTCTTATAATTGGAATAGTCAGACTTATCCACTGGCAGAATTCCCACATTGATTACCTGGGCTCTTGTAATAAGAAAGGTCAAGGGAAAGCTAGTAGAACTGGCTCTATCTACCAATAGAGTAATTCAGAATCAATCATGAGAGAATTGCGGAGATTAGTGCCACTCTAAAGGACTTGAAAAGTGCAAGGATGATGATTCATGCTACATTCTCATTCAATTTGTCTATTCGGGTTATACACAATCCAGATAGATCTGGAAAATAAAAATGGATTATCATTTTCTCAATCACATGTTGACTCCAATTGCAACTGCTTTTATATATGAATTTTCATAGCTGGAATAAATTAACACATCCCTCAGCCAGCACCTGGTATGAATCCCTTGATCTTGAAAATTTCTTTCTCTATACATTGGTTAGTAAAAGCCATAAAAGGCACTTTACTTTCAGCTGAACATGCTGGTAATACGTCTTCACTACTCTACCTCATAACTATGAAACCTTCTAATCCTACATTACGGTCCCATTTGGAGCAAACCTCTCCATTCCACCAGAATGGCATAATACATTGATTTATTACATTGATGATAATCATGATGATTGGACCTGGTTATCTGGATGCAGCAAATATTATAGGCATCTTGTTAAAACAAATACATGCCAAAAAATGAGGAAAGAATCCCAAAGAAATGTATGGGTCTAGAAAATGATAACATATCACTTCCACATTGAATGACAACTTGCTTCATCAAGCAACTCCAACCACTAAGAAAGAGGTACAATACCAAGAGGACCTCTTTGGAATTTGGAGGCAATATATGCATCCATCTGCAATGCTATCCTAACTTATTTACTGAAAACTCCCAAAAGATGACATTTTTTGTGTTTGAGTGGGTCCAATAACAAGATGAGACAATATTTTGCAATGTGTCCAGGCTGTCCTACTTGGGTTATATAACCTAACAGATTAGATGATATTTATGGTCTCTGTGTTAGAATGGTATTACATTGTCTCCTCTCTTTCAATCCCCATGTTAGTCTCTTGGGGAATTCTCTGTGTATATCAGCTAATGAAAAAAAGGGATCTATTTACAAGCATTTTGCACAATACACTGGAACCTTTTGAAAGTACACAGGTCAATCTGGGATCACCCTGAAGGTAAGTGACACCAAATGACTATTATATTAATAAATAACAATCTAGAACATCAAACAGTGTACCTGGTTGTATTAATCATTTTGTGAAAGGAGAGATGGACAGAAACATGAATATTCATTGATTTATGGACAGTGGTTAATGATTTAGCTGAATAGTCATTTGGAAAAAAAAGAGGGGGAAATTGTTGCAAAGAAATTTGGGTGAGCGATACATGGAAAAACATCTCTTCATGACACTGGGTGTGAAGTAAATTGTGCTCCATGTGAAAGTTCACCAAAGTGCAACCTACACAAAGAGAATCACAATAATTAGATGGGCAAGTTTACCCATCTAACAACATCAGCAGACATTATCTCCTGGCTATACCTGCTCTTGCTATTGGGCTCATGAACTAAGTGCCCATAGCAGCAGTAAGAAGAATGCAGGAGGTCAGCAACCCGGACTTTGACTCATGAAAGCTGATTCAGATACAGCTATCGAGTATCCACTTGCCTAAAGCAGAGACCAACACTTAGCTCTCCACTGACACCATATCCTGGGTTGACTAGTCAGTTACCTGGTGTCAGGTTAATTGAATGAAACTCCTCCGACACAGAATGAGCAGTACATTATTCTCCCTCGAATAGACCCTCGTACTGCGTATGAGTTTGTCTTTTTTGTCCACAATGTTTTTGCCAGAACTAACACCTACAAACTCACAGAATGCTTTGTTTACCATCACAATATTCCATACAGCACTGCCTCTGACCAAGAAACTCAGTTCAGAACAAATGAACTACAGTAAAGTTCTCATGTTCATACACTTCACTGGTCTTTCCTTGTATGTCATGACCTGACACAGCTGGCCTGAATGATAGCAGGACCTTTAGAAGATTCATAGATGCCATGTATCAGGCAATAAAAACTTGTAAAAAAAAAAAAAGGATAATATTGTTTATTTTTTAAATTTAGAAAACAGAAATCATAGCTTAATAATTTTCAAAAAGGCACACACAAAAAGGTTATTAATTTTTAAGATGGATATAGAAGTCAATAATATTCTTATCCAAAGCTTATTCTCTTTCCCATTTAATACATGCCTTCTCTTTTAACCAGGATTGAAATTATTAATACATTATGTTCTAGGTGTCTATGTGCTTTCTTTAGAAGCAAACTAATGCAATTTCTTGTTATTAATAGTTATTTCATACTTCCAAGTTGCATTAAATATGCCTCTATTATCTGAATTATTCTCTACTGGAAAACAATATAAAATACTTATAAGAGCATCTGCTTTGAACAAGACTGTACAATTTCAGCATTTCCTTCTTAAACACTTGGAAATAATACAAAAGCAAGATGACTTTTTTAATTTTTAAAATAATTCAGAAATTACATTTTTAGGGAATCTAGGAGATAAATATAATCCCCAAACTCAAAAATACATCTTGGGCTGCCAACAGCAGCTGATGCCAAGCAGAAGTCATCTGAAAAGAAGTGAAGACAAGAAGCACAGCGAATGATGAGAGCTATCCTTGACATAGCTAAAAAAACTGCAGACAAAAAATATCTACAGTGGAAGTGCTCATTCTGAAGTCAAAAGCAATAATGAATAAAGTAACTAGTTTGATTCAAAGAAGCAAAGGACATACAGCTACACAAGGAATCACAGAGATGGGCCATATTTTCAGGAAACAGCCCATCTCTGTGGCAGCAAATAGTTTCCCAATTATTGTCTGAGCATACCCCTGCCTAGAATAAGGACTAGGCTTCTTTGAGCCATATTGTGTGGCCACATGAAGAAGTGCTGAATAATAAGATGTAAGCTGAACTTCCTGGAAACTTTAAAACATGACTCAAGGGTTCCATTTGCTTCTTTCCCTCCCGCCTCCTCCTGCTTGAGATTCAGATATAATGTCAGAGTGGTGGAACAGCAAGATAAAAAGACCTTTGTAAGGCATAAATAAGCTTCTCCCTTGTTTAAGCCAATATTATTTCGGATTTTCTTTTGGAGAGCAGCTAAACTTATCAAATTTTTTTTTTTTTTTTTTGCAAAAACACATGGGTTCAAATTACATTATATGTCTTTTCAAGAGAAAAAAAAAAAGTCACAATTATGGCTACCTATCACTTGAACAGGAAAAGCTTTATACAAAAGGATAACTAAAAACACATAAGTCAACCAAGGCTATCATAGCCAGTGGTTAAGATGGGTATCAAATTGTGTTGGCTTTAAAATCCTGCCATTGTCTCAGGAAAGCATCACTCTCTTCTTTATTACAACACAATATCTAGATTTTAGGAAAAGAGAGAGAGAGATCTAAAATGTGGTATCCTTATGAAGAAGTGGCACACAGACATCCAGTGATACCAACAATTTCTTTCAATCAGTTTAAGTCTCTGCAGATTGGAATGACTATGGGTAACCTCTCTATTCATAAGTTCAATCATGTGATACTATTGCTCTTCAAATAACTAGCAAAGGAGAAATGGATGATGAAATCCAATATTATCTGGTGTTTTATGTAGTATCTGAGGACTGTTGGCAAACAAGAATAAACACAGTAAACAAAATGAAGTAGATTTATATAACAGAATGCCATGCACATATGCACAGCTCTTAATACCTATTGCTGAGCAACACAAATTAAAATGCAATGAGATTTATAGAAAAATATAACTTGAGTAATTAAAAACAGATACATTCATGAAAAAGTATCATACAATTTCAAAGACGTGTGTGTGTATATGTGTGTGTATATGTGTGTGTTTGTATATATTTATGTATTGGACACGTTATAGTGAAAGTTTCTGGTGTCTGGTGTGTTTTAAGAGGATAGTGTTAGGGATGGGGTTAAAAAATGGGCTGAAAGGAGAGAGATACCTTGTCTATATTGGTAGTTCCTATGAGGTCTGAGCCAAAGAATATAACTAATTTTTTGCCTTTGAATTATAGCACTAGACAAATACATATTAAAAAGGTGTTTTGTTTGTTATATAGAGACAACTGACCAATATCACTTAGGACTGAGAAACAGGGACATTTCCCAGCTTATAATGTCAGGCTTATTTTTCTATGCATTTTAAATGGCAGATGATAATCCAGTGTTTGTGTGTGTGTGTGTGTATATTTTCCATGAAAATAAACACACTAAGGGCTTTAAACAACATCCAAGCCTTAGTTTCCTAGGGTTGCAATTGTTTCTGAATTCTTTACATCTCTAGATTATTTTTTTCCTTTAGTTTTCTATAATCCTAAATCATTTTTAAATTCTAGTTTTTATCCCAGATTATTCTATATCAATCCTTGATCCTCAAATATGCATCCACACACCTTGCACCTCTACTATGTATTACAATGTCCTCTCTATCACTATTATCATTATCCTAATCAGACATTTAATTATCTTTTTTACCAAGAAAACTGTTTTGACATTTTATCAATTTAACAAATATTATACATAATTCCAGAAGTATCACATCACTGGCAGGGACTTTCACTTTCTAAGTTTGAAACTGATGCTGCAAGTGTTATTATATATCTGTTCATTTTAATAAAATTGTACTCTGTATCTATTCTTACAGTGTTTCTATCATGGCTGGGTAATTATCTTTTCTGTATTTATATCCATGAAGATTTATACCTTGAAAGGTGGATATTTTTGTAAAGCATAATTATAATTGTTTTCAGAGTAAACATAAATGATATAAGTAAACATAAATGATGTAATGTTGTTTAAAATATTTTGAAAAATATACTACAGATAACAAACTATTAACATATGTTGTAATTTTAACAAAAGAAAATCTTTTCTACCCATTTCCCTTTGATATAAAACAGAAAAATAAGTCCTGGAAGACAGTGATTAATCAGAATTAGAGAAGTTCTCAATTGGAAGAGATCTTTAAGGCTATTTTATTCAACCTCCTATTCAATGCATGGGTTCTCTTTCTAAAGTTTGTTGTCGAAACAAGATTAAATGTAGACAAATTCTCAGATAAAACCTTAAATCAGCTGAAGAAGAGTTATGCCCAGCTTTTATAAGGACATTTCCTGGAAATCTACAGAGAAGACAAATAGGAAAAGCATTGAGAATACAATAACGCTTGTTGCACATCAATGACGGTGTCAGCAACTAGTGTGACAGACAAGCCACCGGAGCAGAATGCACAATGAAGTCTGAGGCAGCAGGCAAAATAGGTGCAAGTTAAATCCACCTCAGCATATTCAGGGACTACTTCAATGACAGTTTTAGCAGCAGTTCATTTATGAAATGCATGAAAAATGCGTGAAGAAATAAACACTAAAGAAAAAAAACATTAGCAATGATATTAAGCAGTAAATTTACATTCTTGCTAAGCGTGCTATAAGGCTATAGAGCAACCTTACTGATGATGTTTAAACTGTGCTTAAATTAAGATTGCAAATAAAGTTGAAAGCATTAATGATTTATTGGATTTGGGTTAAAAGTGTACTGTAATCTGAGAGAACCCAGAATTATTCTTTCAATGGTCCTAATAAATTTGTTTGAAAAATACAAAAGCGGTGAGTTCACCCCCCTTCTCTTAATGGTTTCAATAGCAGAGGAAGCAAGCCACAAGTTTAATTTAAAATGCATGTTTAATTAAGGCTTTCATCATACTCTCAAATGTCATTTTCCTAAACTCTTTCTTTTTGGCTTTTGGCAAGGAGAGTATATATAACATTTAACTAAACATAGCTAACAGATATATTTTAGAAACAATTACTGAGAGAATATAAATATGCTTCAATTCTTTTACAGAAATAATTTTATAGAATGGGTAACTGACTAATACAGTCTTTTTTACACACCAATTTCTTTATCCCCAAAGCATTTTAAACAATTTTATAGTGCAAGTACAGGGATAGAGTATCAATCATTTGATAGGAAAATAATTACCATGGTATGTATAACTTGTTACAATGCATTATTTGTAATTTCATTATGTTCTGAAGTAGGAAAATAACAATGAAATGTTAATTTATATTTGTTTTCTATATAGATACTTTCTACTTATCTTTTATACAAAAGGAAGAACCAGATCTTTTATATGTCCCTGCCTAAGAGGCTTTTGGAAAACATGTAGGGGAAAATATTCAAAACAAATCTCATTTCTGTGTAAGTGTGAAAACCCAAGCTTGTTTATGAAAGTTTGCTAGGTGTCCCATTAGAGAAGTGACTTATCCTTTGGAAAGCATTTCACTGTGAATTAATTCACATAAAATAACTCATTATGCTTGCCGAGTTGCATATTATCAAAAACATGTTCTTGTTAAATATTTACAAAGTTTTTTAGCAAATTGTACTGCATGGGATGGTTTCAAAAGTCTTTGGATATTTTTGAAGTTTTAGTTCAGTTCAGTTTTAATTTTAATGTGATTTAAATCTCAGTCCTTTCATTTAGCTAATTAGGTATGGTGTTCAGGAATAGCTGAGTTGCATGCCAGTTTCTGTATATTCACATTTCAGACACTGTGCATCTCATTTTTTTCAACATACAAAAATATATGTCTGATCAAGTCAGTTGTATTTATGGATTAGGATTGAAAATGTGTTGAAATTTAGAGAATTTCATGATTTATAAAATCATTTACAATTCAACTTTTGTAAACACTTGAAAATCAAAACACACAAGAAGTGCATTCCCAAATGTCATAAGGTCAGAGTCTAGAAAAACACAAATTGTACTATTCTTTGTCCATATTGGACTTGGTTTTGTAAAACTGGTGCAGGCAAATAAAAAAGAAATTATAATTAAAATTAAACTAAACTGAAACTCTGAACTGATCAACTGCAATTTAGAAGGAAAACTCAGAAGTTACTAAAGTCATTTCATTCTATACAGCTTGTAAACTTTAAACATGCTTAAAAATATGTATTTTGCAAACAGGTACATTTTTAAATTTAACAATCATGCTACTTGGTAAATTGTCTTTCAACCAATTTAATTTTATTATAGATTTTCACAAGATCTTTGGCCACACATCATACTGGCAATTCCACCTGGAAGGTGATATGTCTTAAAAGGGAATATACCCTTTTCTTTCCCAGGGAGGCTGGACACTGGGCAGGTTTCTATTCTCTCAAGAAGATCACAGAAGCTTCAAATTCACCATTGGCTTTCGAGAGAGCAATTATCATCCTATGCGTAGAGAGAAATACAGGAGCTTCTCTGGAGCTTTGGCAATTTGTGAGAATCCCAGGACTTCTGCAGGAATCAGAAATGTAGTATGATTTTTAAGAACCTAAATGGATGACTGAAATGAATTTTCCCCATAAACCAGGTAAATTTCCCTACTAAACCAGCTTATTGGGGATTTGGAATTAGCTTTATGTTTTTTTCAACACTAGAGACCAAAGTGGTCTTCCACATCTAGTTCAGTGATTGCAACTCATATTTTACAAATGGTTTTTGCAGATGAGAAGAACCTAATATGACAAGAACTCTAAATAATAGCTGAGCAATAGTTGCTTAATGTGTCCTAAATAAAAAGAGACCCTCAATAGAAAGAAATGTAGCATCTAATTACTTACCAGTATAGTTTGGCTAGTTTAATTTTATAAGGATATTTCTAAATATATTTTGGTGATTATTTTATTGTATATTATGAAAGGAGGCGATATATTGATATTTATATGCTAAAGTACTTTAATAAGACTATAGAAATTATTATCTATTACAGGCTGTGAAGGCCTTGCTTGTTTAAATATTTTAATTCCTAGGGTTAATTAACTGTGGAAGCACTGTAGGGCAATTTAATAAATAATAATTAGTAGTTGAATACAACATCCCATAAGGGTGGATAACTGGGAGTAGACACCACTCACGGGAGTGGGAGGGAGACAGATTATAAAGGGTCCAAGGCCTGGTCATCAGGTACGACTGCAGCACTTGTCATATACCAGTTCCTTCATATTTCAGTGACACCATGAGCCCCATATGAATGTTTTAACTTGAAGCAAGATGCAAGCAAGCATTGTCAGATTTCCTTCATAATCTTCTGTTTAAAGGGACTTACTAGCATTCTATACATTTTCAAGTACATCTATCCTAATAGATACTGTACAGGCCTTTGGGGCCAGAGTGGAGAGACACAAATGGAGAAACAGACAACTCTTTCTATTATTTCTTTTGTCCAAAGCACTAAATGATTATATGATTTTGACTGTTTTATGCTACTGGGCCATAATAATGATGAACCATTTTTCCATGACCTTAAGTTTCTGATTTCCTCACAGTCCTAGAGAAAATATATACTTACCACATAGAGGATGCTATACCCAATTTCTCTAACTTTTCTGCTGTCAGCTAAAGATTGAATTTCACAAAAGCAGGGCACAGATCTATTTTACTTGATGTTATATCCCATGACCTCACATTCTTTCTGACAAGCAGGTCAAGAAACACTCAATAAATATTTAAGATTCGTTCAACCAACATATGTATACTTAGCACCTAGTATGGGTGAAGAATCCTTATATACCCACTGAATGTTTTGACATGTTTTGTATTTTTGCCTACTTAATAGGTAAAAAATGGAATTTCAGTGTTCTGGGCCTCTAATCACAAGTGTTTATCCCAAATTTTGTTGACTTATTAGGTTTCTTTCTTTTAGATTGCAATGTCTTTAGTAGATGGTATTTGTATTTCTACTGGGGAGGGGCTGCTGTGTTTTCTGCCTTGGTAACATTTGTTTCTTTATGACCCTTGAATTTTACAACTGTTTCCTTCTTTTCACCATTAATATTCAAAGGGATGCCTCATTTGTTCTAATACACTTTGCTCTTTCCAGAAAGGGCCCCTTATCAACACTATCATTCTGTTTTCATACGTTTTAGCAATTTCCTTTCAAAATCTGGTAGCTAGTGCTATAATCCAACAAAGCTTTAATCTTGTTCCAGTATTCCCCTGTTCAAAATGGGATACCGAGATGATTTAAAAAAGGGTATAAAACTTTGGAAGAATAACAATATGGTAATAATGCACAGTGGAAAAAACAGTACTAGCAAAATATTACTAAAATTTCTTGCTAAATGTCTTAAGGGATAAAGCTAAAAGGCATTTCCAAATGTTTCAACCTCCCATTTTTGCCACTCTTATGTAACCACAGTTACCCAGAAGGTAGTGTTAAGTATTGCTAGCCTAAGTGGATTTAGAAATTCTTCAGACAAAAGTAAATATCACTACAAGTTTCATGTTAACCTGAGAAACTACCTATCATTGATAAGTTGATGCTCTATACAGGATGCCGGTAAGATGTTTAGCGAGTGTTCCAAGTTAAAAGAGAAGCTAAAATATAGTAAAATAGTACAAGGAATAGCTAGTGTCATTACATATGGTTTCTAGCAAAAAGAAAGAAATACACAAATTCCAAGATTAGTGAGGCTGCACATGGTATACTGTGTTTAGTTTGAAACTTTTAATTATTTGTTAAATATAAGGAAGCCAGAGATAGTTTAGACAAGACTGCGGACAATAATAAAGGATAAATAGCTTGCTAAAAGAAGATAAATACATTCTACATATAAGATTTGATTAGTCTCTTTCTACAGTAATAACTTAAAATCATATCTTGATTTCAAAATAAATTAACATTAAAATATAAATTACCGAGTTATAATAATTGTGGGATGAGAGAATGAAGTAAATGAAACAAAAATAATAAAATATTGAGGGGTACATGACAAAAAGCCTGTGCATATCATAAAATAGTCCTCAATTAACCTTCTTGAAAGATGTATCAGTAAATATTGCACAAAAAAATATTGTTTTAGAAGTACTTCCTTAGATCTGAGCTAAATGGCTAATACGATAAGCACCTACAATTAATTGCATCAAGGCAACTGGTAATCCTTCGCAACTAAGTTAGCTCCAATAACAACAATATGCCCTCATGGGACATTTACAAAGTGTCACAAACATAAGAGAGCATGGAAGGGTACAAACATGAAAACAGAACATTTGATGGACTTCTTGGAGCCATACACAAATCTATAACAATGTTTTATTAGCATACAAAGGCTTGAATAAGACAATACTCAAGTTATAAGCATAAGTTAATGTATTTCAAGTTTTGATACATGCAAAATATTGTTAGTTTAAAAAAATAATATTAACTATAAAATGCATTCCCATGAACTTTTATTTTAAAAGCAATATCTTCATTTAGCAGATGAGGCAATTGGAGCATATACAGATAAACATTTTCTTTGCTATTCAACTCCTATTATTAATATTTTCTCCTTATTTTCATAGGATAGAAATTGAATCGGGAATGCCCTAGAGCAAAATATTTCTGTTTTCATGCCAACAACAGAATAAGAATTTAAAAAATATTTGTATAAGTTCTTATATGTATAATGGAATATTAGAGATATAGTGATGATTATTTACAGGTGAAAAATATATATAATCATTATAACATTTTATGTAATTGCTCTGAAGATAGGTTTGCAGAGCAAAGGACAATAATCATATATCATAACTCTCAGAAAAGTATCTACTTGTTTTGCTGAGATTTTGCATACTTTTTTTAACCATTTTTATGTTGAGTTTTTTTTTTATATCTCATTCTATCTCAAGCATTTCCATAGGGTTTACTTTTCTTTTCAAATTTTCGTTGTAGAAGAAGGGAAATGCCATTACCATATTTACAAAAAATTGGAACTTCATGGTAAGTTTACTTCTTACATCCTGGACTTCATTCTACTTTTAAAATTTTTCTTTGAACTTGGCTTCTTCAAATTTATCTATACTTCTGAATACATCAGGCTTTTCATGAAAGGGCTCTCAATTTTACCTACTTAGTCAAGTTAAAGAATAGAGGTTTTTTCACGTTATATTTAATATCATTTAAAACACCTTTTCATAATGTAATAATCTATTTTACAACCTATAAGTGAGTTCAATGCACATAATTAATCAAATTTTTTAAAAGACTAATGAAAATTTTATTTAGATCATGAAAAGAAAAGATAAAATAGGACAAATTAACCTTTATCAAAACCATGCTTTGCTGAAACAGTTTTTCTAAATCATTGGTTATCAGCCAAGAGTAATTTTGCCCATCACGCAGGGTCCATTTAGCAAGGTCTGGAGAGTGAGAAGGGAGCAGGGGAAGCTATTTGAATCTGGTGGGTGGAGGCCAGGGATGTTAGTAACCATCCTACAATGCACAGGACAGATTCCCCATAACAAAGAGTTATTTAGTCCAGAATGATAATAGTGCTGAGGCTGAGAAACCCTGCTTCTAACCAGTCTTGAGATTACATTCTATACCATTCTCTTTAACAATGTATAGATTTTTTTCAGGACACTCAGGGATGCTTACTGATGTTTACTGAAATTCCTTTAAGTCATATAGTTCAATAATATTACATTTTCTCTTTAGCAGTGGTAAATCAGAACAGAACTTTGCTATCTATGTACAACATCTATTTTATAAATGCAGTATTAACCACTTCTTCTAATTGTACAATATTTCAGATTGTACAAAAAGATTTTTATTTTAATTTTTTTTAATTTCAGCATATTACAAGGGTACAAGTGTTTAGGTTGCATATATTGCCTTTGCCCCACCCAAGTCGAGCTTCAAGCATGTCCATCCCCCAGACGGTGCACATCACACCCATTAGGTGTGTATATACCCATCCCCTCCCCTACATCTGCCCAATGCCCAATGAATGTTATTACTATATGTGCACAATACCAATTTGATGGTGAATACATGTGGTGCTTGTTTTTCATTCTTGTGATACTTCACTTAGTAGAATGGGTTCCAGCTCTATCCAGGATAATACAAGAGGTGCTAGATCACCATTGTATTTTGTGGCTGAGTAGAACTCCATGGTATACATATACCACATTTTATTAATCCACTCATGTGAGAAACAACTTGGGTTGTTTCCACATATTTGTCTTTGTGAATTGTGCTGCTATAAACATTCTAGTGCAGATGTCTTTTTTATAGAATTTTTTTTTCCCTTTGGGTAGATGTCCAATAATGGGATTGGTGGATCAAATAGTAGTTCTACTTATAGCTCTTTGAGGTATCTCCATATTACTTTCCACAGAGGCTGCACTAGTTTGCAGTCCCACCAGCAGTGTATGAGTGTTCCTATCTCTCCTCATCCATGCCAACATTTACTGTTTTGGGACTTTTTGATAAAGGCCATTCTCACTGGAGATAAGTGATATCTCATTGTGGTTTTGATTTGCATTTCTCTGATGATTAGGGATGTTGAGCAATAAGATTTTAAGATTATCTTTATTTCCATTAAATATTTTACTGTATTTTGTGCCAGTCTTGTGTATGTAAGAGGATGAAATTTATTTCTATCATCTACTATCTTTTGGAAATAAATTGTCTTTGTTTAGGAGAATAACTTGATATGCCACTTGCAAGCACTGACTGTGGATTTTAGAAAAAAAAAAAAATGAAAACTTACAGGTAAGTTTACCTTTGTGTAAAAAAATAGCCAGAAATTTAAGAATAGTAGATAACTAAGAAGCAAGGCATAAATAAATAGACACTTAAGTGGCATTTGGATTAGAGGTTTACTACTGTGAATGATTTTCACAATTACATGCAGTAAAGTTTTAATAGATGAGTGCCCCAGTACCCCATCCACAATTCATTCTTGCCAACTCAAAAGAACATACAATATCGTTAAGTAACTAGAAAGGCAAAATGTCCACAGCTACAATTATAAATCATTTTATATATTAAAATATTCATTGACTCGGTGTGATGAAGTCTTCACATTCATCAAATTGCTCAGTTTCATCAAGCAGCAGAATAAAAAAGATAATGAATATATTTAGTCTTTTCTTTTTAGTTTCAAATTAATGCTTATCCACAATTCCCTGTAAGAAAAATTAGCAAACAAATTTACTAGAATTTGGTTTTGTTTATTTATCTTATTATTCTTATCTGATTTGTCATAATGAAAGTAGAGTTAGCAGATGTTTGAGTTGGGGATAAGGAGGAAGAATTTGGTGACATGGATGATATATGTTTACCAGGTCAGGTGCTGAAAAATCTTTTAAAGATTAAATTTACCTTCAGAATTTAAGAATATCATTGCAATATATAAGTAATATTTTCAGTTTCACTCTTTAAGGGACATGTTGCTTACTGATCTGGAGTGGTTTGTCTTTTTTTATTTTTCAGTGAATAACAGGCAGTGGACTCTTATTAAAATGTAATTCAGATCATATCACACCTCGGCTCAAACTGTTTGATATTTCCCATCTCCATTCAAAGATACTCCAATGTCTTTATGTAGAATATAAGATATTGCAGTGGCTTGCATGTCTGCTCTCCTGTCTGACCACATCTCCCACTGTTCTGTCCCTTTCTTAATGGGCTGCCAATAAGCTAGGTACCTCTGCAGTTAAAGTCTTGCCAGGATTTTCACATGTTGTTCATCTCTCTGGGACACTTGTTCCACATATCTCCATGAATACTATAACGGAACACTTGAAAAGTAGAATGATTATAGGTTTGACAAGTCATTAAGTACTTTATCTATCAAACATATTTTGGAGTTTGGGAAGGCTTCATTTAGAAAACTACTTCAATTGCAGTGATTTAGTAAAAAGCTTATTTTCTTTTCAAGGAGAAATTAGATATTTTAAATATCCCACCATGAATCTGTTTCCTTTCAAAGATGCCCATTAGCATATACTTTGAATACATCCTTTGAAATATGGAGAAGTATGTAAAATAGAGAATTCTTTTAAACAATTCTCTGGACTTGTAATACATTTGCTGCAGTCAGAGAGTGTAAAAGAATGTCAAAAAAATTAGCAAATAAATAAAAAGCTTAAGAAAAATTCCAATGTAAATAATAACAGTAATCACCAAGTTTTTAGAAGAAACATGCTTTGAACTTCCTCTAAGAGACCACTTTTTTCTTTATTAGTAAAATCTTATTTTCTGTGCTTTCACCTTGAAATGCATATTTATTCCATCCTACTATGTTAATTTTTAAAAGGTGATATTTATCTTAGAGGAAAATTAATCATATTGATTCCAATTATTTTTTTGTGTGTTTCATTTATTGATTATTATTGTTTTGTGACAGGGTCTCATTCTGTTGCTTGTACTAGAGTTCAGTGGCACCATGATAGCTCACTGAAACCTCCAATTCTTGGGTTTAAACAATCTTCCTGCCTCAGCTTCCTAAGTAGCTAAGACACAAATGTGTACCATCATGCCCAGCTATGTTTTCTGTTTTTTGTAGAGACAGGGTCTCACTATGCTGCTCAGGGTGGTCTGGAACTCCTGATCTCAAACTATTCTCCTGCTTCAGCCTCCCAAAGTGCTAGGATTACAGGTATGAGCCACAGGGCCTGGCCACACTTACTAAGATTTTAAAAAACAATAGGTAATTCAATTAGAAATCCAGAAATATTTTTCAACAAGCAAATTGAAAAATAACTTTTTGGGTCATTCAAATATATCTGCCCATTCAAGTGTATCAAGAATATGAAAACAGGTGGATAAATTACCCATTTTTATATTTTTATGCATTTATGAGGCTTTACACTCTATTCATAACAAAAATAAAGTGTTAATGAAGATATTTTGTTAAATTTCTTTCTCATTAAATGTAACAAACTGGATATATTTATAGCTATACTAAAAAAAGAGCACACTATCTCAAAAATGATTTTGAATAGAAATGACATAATTCCTACTGTTTTTTAAAAAAGGGTTGGTACAATGTACAGGTTTGAAAGTGGATTATTTCTCTTTATTTCAAGCTTATTTATTTTTTAAGTTGACAGTAAAATTATATGTATTTATTGTGCAGAACATGATATTTTGAAGCATATGCACACTGTGGAATGGTTAAATCTAGATAATTAGCATATGCCTTACCTTACATAGTCATCATTTTTGTGGTAAGAACACTTACATGCACTCTCTTAACATTTTTTAAAAATACAATATATTGTCATTAACTATAGTCACCATGCTATACGTAAATTTGTTTATTTCTTATGTTCAGTCTATGACAGGCGGCTAACCGAGAAAGAAAAAAAATAAGTAATAAGCAACACTTTGCTGTAAGGAATTTTGAATATGGAATGTACTATCAATTTGTCATTACTTAAAGATCAATAGTTTGATTAGTTATTTTATCTAGCTTCCTGGTCTGAAAGTTATGGAGTAGACTAGATTATTTCTAATTTCCACTTATGTGTTTTATTGATATCATTATGCCAGAAAAATATTGAGTGGTATTGATATGAAATATATTTTGAACCAAAGGCATAACTTTTGAGTTCTTGAATCTTTTTAGTTTGACCTTTTATTTTATATTTTAGATACTCTATAACTCTGTTGCTTAGACTCTGCTGCAATCAATTGCAACAGCTAAGATCTTGCACTTAGTTCAAAGGAAAACAGCAGGAAGTGATAGCAGACAGATTTGGTTCTGAATGTCAAATTTGTCATTCAATAGTAGAAAATTAAAAAAGGTAATTAACCTCTCGGTGCTTCCTTTTTTTATCCTTTTAAATAAAGCCTCCCGAAAGAATAAGAGAATGAAAGATAAGTCCAAATGAAAGTAGGAGATCCTGAAAATTCAAGAACTATCAAGGATAAAGTATATTTTCTTTCCATCTGTTACCACCACTAAAGTAATCCATATATTTGTTGAAGACTTCTGCATTTGTATCTATTGCTAAGTAATTTACTCTCATTCATAAATATAGCTCATTCACTAATATTTCTTATTCATTACAAATAGTGCTGATATATTTAAGTTAAAACTCTGATAATAAAAATATAAAGAAATTATAGGAATTTATATAAGTTTTAGCATTCTTTCTTCCTTCACTCCCTTTACTTTTATTTAAAATGCTTTACTGGATGCCAGGGCCCTGCAATATGCTGAGTGTGATGGGGCATATATAATATAAGTGAAAATGTTTTCTGCTGTGTGTTTCAAAAAGTAACAGTATCTTATAGGAGACAGAAATTGTAACAAATAATTTCAAAAGTATAGGAAGTACCAAAACAGAAAAAAATAGTTCAAAGTACCAAGAAGACAAAGCTAGCAACAGCCCAAAGAAATCGGTAGATCCAATTCAGTTATTATGGAAGGTATTCACCATGCAGAACTTTGGTTTGAAGGACATGGAAACCATACCTGGTAAAGAAAATGTCTAAGAATGTCAATACATTTGACATAGCTTTACTGATATTTCAATACAAAGTTTAAAAGTATGTATCTATATTTAAAAGCTAAAATAAACACATAATTTAAATGTTCACTTTTTTCTTTTCCAGTCTCTTTATTGTAAGCCATTTAAACCTAAAGGATAAAACAGAAGATAATATTCACATGCTCAATATTCATGTGCTTATTTTACAATACTATGTATATAATTATTTATATGCACTTAGATGAGGCTAATATTTTTTACACTGGCAAAATCTCCTTTCTTCTTTACACACTTCATTGCTACAAATTCACCAAAGTTTTTATAAATAAAATAAACATTTCAGAATTATCCTCATGAGTAAATAATATTTTTTTCACTTGAAACAATTAGGATTTGCTTCTGTAGATCATATTGAGTCTGGCAGTAAAGCACATGGCTACAGCTGCACCCACTTCAGTGAATTACTTTTTAATTACCAATAATTCTCTTCATTTGGCTTAGATGACCAGACTAGCATCTGGGAATTAAGGAAAAAAAGAAAAAAGTCTTCCCCAATACAACATATTTTCTTAGCTGTAAAAATCTCTTTGTTTTTGTTACTGTTATTTTTAACTGAAATTGTCAGTGTCGTCATTTTTTCTTTCGATACTACTAAATAATTTTAGACAGAATTCCAACAAAAAGCTAAACAAATAAGGGCAAGCCAAGCCTGGTAATTAAATCAGCAGGTCTGAGATCTCTCCTCAGTGGAATTTTCAAACTGCAATGCCAATTGGCCCAGTCTATTTCAGAAGAGTGTGAAACCTAATTTAGAAAAGAGTACTTCTTAGTAGGAATTATTTCTGTCATGGAAGGCTGGATTACCTTTCAAGGTTCTAACATTTCTACTTCCTTCAGCCTCTTCCAGAATGCTGGGAAATTAGTTCTCTGGATAATACATCAGGCTGGAAACAACCAAGCTAGCCAACCTGAATAGAAAAGAGCCTCAAAATTGTGTTTTCCATCTCGGAATTAGGACAAAGAGAGCCAATCCCACAGAGAGGTTTTAACATCCTTGGATACTCTGCTCATAAAAGAGTCTGACATAGTGTCTGTTGGTAAGTTACCAAATCACACTCTGTTGTAAGAGCTTTGCACTTCTGTTCATAAAGGAGGACCATTATGTTCAACTACTATGTTCAGCATCTGCCTCTGCTACTGCCTCCTTCTTTACGTACCTTCTGACTGCATTAAAAAAAAAACTTTCTAAAAGAAACCATTTTGTTCCCTTTAATATTTTTAAAATAATACATTTTATAAATCAAGTTCTAATGTTTCGTAATTTCTTCAGCTCAATGCTAAAGAAGACAAAACACCATTTGATGTTTCACAACCAGGTAAAGATTTTTAACATCAACTATGTATCAAATTGTGGCCTTCAGCCTCAGACTCTTCTTGACAATGGAGATTAAAATTGTGTGTATTAGCAGAGGTTTTCAAATCTATGGACCCTACAACGTAGAGGGAGACAGTAGAAGCCAACAAAATCGTTAGAAACGTGTAGTGACAACAACAGAATTAGGTTAGGTTTAGAAAGAGTACATTCCAGAAAAGTCACTAAGAAGTAAGTTATGTGTATCCAAAGAAACTGAAAGAATGCCAATATGGTGGAAGGTTAGAAAGGATATAAAGTTAGGTTAAAGCAAGTAAAACAAGCAGTGGTAGGTCATAATGGGCCTTGCAGGCAAGGGCTAAGGATTTAGTTATTCTTTTAAAGGCACTGAAATTCAACAGGTCTATGCTAAAGAATAAGACAATATAATTTTTATTTTAAAAAAATCATGTGTGCAGAACAAGGATGGTGACAAGAAGATAAGCATACAAATGGTAAGCTTTGGATTGCATTGGATGGATCTGAAGAAAAGTATACGGAAATTTGCTTTTTGCTTTGAAAGTAAAGCTATCAACACAAGCTGATGATTTGACTGTGGGAAGATCATTTGGGAAATAACCATGTTGAATTCTACTTTTGCCTTTAATAGTTCTCTGGATGATAGTATTATTACTGAAATGGAAAATGCTTAGATAGGAACAAATTTGAATTGAAGAGTGGGTCCTGTTTTGAACACATCAATTTTGAGACAGCTAATAGACTTGAAGGGGAAAATATTAACTAGTGTTAGAAGATTTTGACTTGATTTACAGGTGAGGTCAGAACTACACATTTAAACTTGGGAGTTATTAATACATGGATGGGGCATACAGGTATCAAAATATCACATTGTACTGCATAAACATATAGAATTAAGATTTTTCAATTAAAATAATATTAAAGAAAAAAAAGACTAGATGAGTTCATCTGGAATAAGTTAGAGAACGTAAGGGCTAAAGAAGTTAAAGACTAAGCACAGAATATACCGTAGTATAGGATACAGCAAAGGAGACTTGAAACTAATAGCCAGTGGGACAGATGTGAATTCCTGGAAGCAAAGAGAAGGAGTGTTTAAAGAAGGAGAGAATAGTACAGAGAGTTAAATGCTGCTGCTAATATTTTTCAAGTGAAATGGCTGTTAGATTAGGCAAATAAACAAATTTGACAAAAGTAGTTTTAATAAAGTGAAGCTGGAGTCCAGATATGGTAGAATGAACATGTAGAGAAAATTCCATAGATAATACTTTAAAGATATTCTTTGCTTTGTTTTGTTTTGTTTTGTTTTGTGTGTGTGTGTGTGTTTTGTTTTGGGGAATAACATAGAAATAGGGAAGACCTAGAAAGAAGTGTGGATATCAACTTTTTAATAATGATCTCTGATAATAATATTTGAAATTAAATGTAACCTGAATTTTCATACAAGAGAACGGCTTCAATAGGTATTAAAATAACTTTAAATAGACCTACCTTTTGATCCAACAATCCCACTACTGGGTAGATAGCCAAAGGAAAACATGTCATTTTATCAGAAAGATACCTGCACTCAAATGTCCATTGCAGCACAATTTACAATTGCAAAGATGTGGAGTCAACCCAAGTGCCCATCAATTCATGAGTGGATTAATAAAATCTGGTATATGTATAGAATGGAGTGCTAGTCAGTCATAAAAAATAATGAATTAATACCTTTTTTAACAATCTTCATGGAACTGGTGACCATTCTCCTAAGTGAAGTATCACAAAAATGGTAAAACAAACACAATATATACTCACTATTAAATTGAAACTAACTGATCAGCACTCATATGCACAGATGGAAGTAAAATTCAACAGAAATAAAGCAAAAGGGAGCAGGGAGGAGGGGATGGGTAAAATGATATCTAAACAGTACCATGTGCACTACCTGGGTGATGGGCACTTTTAACTTTGATTCAAGCAATACAAAAGCAATCTATGTAAGCAAAACATTATACCTCCATAATATTATGGAATAAAAAGCAATCATTTTGAGGGCAAATGTCATAATAAGCATTTACTTCCAGAATAGCTGTTTTATAATTATTTCAATTCAATGGTATTTATTGAGTATGGTCTCAGTTCAAGGGACAAAGCTATGAAGAAGACTCAAAATGTAGGAATCCATAATCTCCACAGACCTACTTCTGTGTATAAGGCTGCATTTTATTAAGTTCTCAAATTTAATGTTATAGGTTTTGCTTTTCGTGAGGGACACCAAAATTCCAAGTGTAGAAATTTCCTCCCATTAATTTCACACGTTTTGATCCCAATAAACATCTTGCACTCAAATTCCCTCTTAGCCAGTTTCTATTTCCAGACAGCTCAACCTGTGGAAAATATTCTCAAAATTAATAACATTTGTTCTGTAATGGCACCACTATGGCTTTATGTTTCTATTTGTTATTTCTAAAGGAAATAAGAGTTTACATTATTATTCTCAAATATATATCATTTCCTACAGGGTTAAGTAAGTGTTTTAAAATTTTTTGTTTTCTTTTCAACAGCTCTAGTGCTATAAGCACTGTGCCTATCAAATGAGAGTATTCCTGGCCTTAAGTTAAAAAGAATTATTTTCCTTACTCCCCATTAATTTATCTAAATCATGATTTAAATTGATTTATCTCATATTTAAAGTATGCCTTTATCATACAATTTGTAGTTGTACCTGAATATTCTTACTGACTTTGTTGTTTTATTGTTGGAAGAAGAAATAGATTATTTGCCTAATGGCTAATATCTTTTACCTTTTCTTTATTCTAGCTATTGATTGAAATCCATTCATTTTATTTTCCATATGGAACATTTGCTTCATGTTGGGACCATGCATTTCTCACCTGGGATTTCTAATTGGCATATGTATTTATGTATGTATGCGTGTATTATTTATTTTCTTACACAGTACTTTTATCATATCTTACACTCTTTTTCAAACTGTGTCTCATACTATTGAGTCTATGGCATCCTTACTACCCCATGGCCCCTTTAAAAACAAAACAAACAAGCAAGACCACAATGAGATATCACTTAACTCCAGTGAGAATAGCCTTTATCAAAAAGTGCCATAACAATAAATGTTGGCGTGGATGCAGAGAGACAGGAACACTCATACACTGATGGTGGGACTGCAAACTAGTGCAACCTCTGTGGAAAGCAATATGGAGACACCTCAAACAGATACAAGTAGACCTACCATTTGATCCAGCAATCCCATTATTGGGCATCTACCCCAAAGAAAAAAAGACATTCTGTAAAAAAGACATCTGCACTCGAATGTTTATAGCAGCACAATTCACAATTGCAAAGATGTGGAAACAACCCAAGTGCCCATCAATACATGAGTGGATTAATAAAATGTGGTATATGTATACCATGGAGTTCTACTCAGCCACAAAAAACAATGGCTATCTAGTACCTCTTGTATTATCCTGGAGAGAGCTGGAACCCATTCTACTAAGTGAAGTATCCCAAGAATGGAAAAATAAGCACTACATGTACTCACCATCAAATTGGTTTCACTGATCATCACCTAAGAGCACACTTAGGAATAATATTAATCTCGTGTCAAGCAGATGTGGCAGGGAGGGGTGGGTGTATACATACATAATGAGTGCGATGCGCACTGTCTAGGGGATGGACACGTTTGAAGCTCTGATTCGGGGTGGGGGAGGCAGGAGAAACATACGTAACCTAAACTTTTGTACCCCCATAATATGCTGAAATTAAAAAAGACTCATTTCTATCTTCTAATTTTCTTGCTCTGATCTGTGCAGAGCACACTATTCAGGTTCCTGCAAACAGTCACTGCTTTTTTCATTGGAGACATTGTTTCCCTTGCCTCGTTCCTTACTTTTCTTCATTTTATTTCTAAATTATCTATGTATACTAACTCTAATATATTTTTAATAATAAGTGATTTGTGGTTAAATTTCCAAATTCCTCCAAGTCTGAAAATGGTATCTTTTCTGCCCATTCTCACTACTTGATATATAATTTGATAAGAGAAAGAATTTGAGGTTAAACAATATATCTCTTCTGATTTTTTAAAACCAATCTCTATTGTCCTCTATGATTAGTATTATTGATGAGAAATTTAATACAGTAAGTCATCAATTAATGTCGTGAAGAGGTTCTTGGAAACAACAACTTTAAGTGAAATTTTAGATAAGGAAATCACTTTTGCCATAGGCTAATTGATATAAACAGTATTTAAATTCCAATGACATATTTCATAGTTCCAGCCGTGATATCTCTGGGCCTGGAAATAAAGCTCCTACCTTCCATAAGGAGTCCAGGCATAGGTTTCAGAAAAGGACATAAAAAATGTTTCCAATCTTATGGCTTAAAAAGAGACTACTAACATCTACACTGTCATACGGGCATATTTATAATGGGTTTAGAGCTAGCCTCTCCAAGTGATAATTCTTCCTAAGCCTTTACCATAATAAAGGTATGTATATTTAGTACCTAAAACCATTATGAAAATTTAAAAGATGCTATTTGTACTATTAATTTTGGGCTATGATTATATTGACACCCCATGTATTTATTCAGAGTTATAGATGAAAAGCATGATTCTCTCGCATTTTTTACAATTTTGTGTTATGTAAAAGTAAAATGTTATGACATGCCTATGTGATGTAGAGCCAGTTTCATGTCAATTTCATGAAAAGTAAAGCTGTTTACAAGTCAAGTGATGCCCTTTGAGTTCAGGCTCTCAAACTGTGAATACCATGGGAGGCTTCTTGGAATGCAGACTTCTTCCACCTGTTCTTAGACGAAACATAAATGTGAACCACAGGAGATGTGATTTTCACTGCTAAATAGAAAGTATTTACTTTATAACTTTGCAAGGGAAAACTACCTGTATGGCTAATTAGGTGTTGAATATTTTAAATATTTCCCTCTACCTATCTGAGATTTTTGCCTGGAAAATTTCTTTGCCAAAAAAATTTTACACAAAGTAGACAAACATAATGGAAAATATTGAAGAATAATATGGAAGATTCAGATTGAACAAAATACTATTGGGTATAGCATTTATTCTTGTTTAGTTTTATTACAGTTTAATTTGATTGGAATCTTCGTTATGCATTTCAGTTAATCTATAGAAGGAAGTTTAAGGAAATAGCTGAATAGAACCATGGTAGCCTGAAAGAGTCCATTTACTTTTATCTTATGTATTATTTATAAGTAAAGATAATATAAGAAGTGGTAAAAAATGAATTGTATGCCATCTTAAACTATTAATGTAAAAATTGGAACATTCAGTGCTGAATACCTTGAACTGTTCTCATTTCCTTCATAAGTTTAATACAGGAACTGCCTTCCTAGTAAAATTGATTGGACCAGAGGTAGTACATGACTCGATCGAATTGAAAATTTGGAAACAGATTAATATAAAAAGTAATATTTTTCACTGGGAACAAAAAACTTGAAGTTTTTTGTATCTTGCTTGGCACGAGCATAAAGCAGAACTTAATGCTGTAAAAGTAGAAACTTATCTAAATAGAAAAAAAACTCTTTAAGAAAGAGTCATAGAACACACAAGCCATGATTCTGCAGGTGCACTTCCTCATTTCTGCACAATTTGGTTGTTAAAATGTTCCTTGGAGTTTGGAATTTAATATGTGTTCACTACTTCTTAAGCCACTATAAGAGGGATTTCTATCAATTGCAATCAAGAGCACTGACATATTTAGCTTAAGGTTAAATAAAGCTCATTTTTCTTTGTTTTAATAAGAAATGGTCTTTAGATTTGAATGCATTTCTTATTATTGAAATAGTAAATCTGTACCTGAAGCATAAATAACTCTTTAAATATATGTTTAAAGTATTAATGTTCTTAATAAAGACATATCTTTAAGAACCAAAATGACAAAATAAAACAACAAACAACACCAAGCCATTATTAGGCTACATAATTAAAAAAAAAAAATAAGACAGCTTAACTGTAGGAAAACATTTTACTCTTTTTTTTTTTTTAATCAATTTGGATGTTTTAAAGAAGCTATGCCCAAATATTTGGCGTAAAAAGCTGTGATTAACAGCATTACCAGTGGGAATGGGTAAAATCATGAGTTGAATCATCTTTAGGATAAACATTTTAATCATTAATCGCAAGAGTTTTGTAACATTTGGAAGCAAATATTCTGAAAGCATTTTGAAATAAAATGAACTGTTCAACCATGAAAGGAGTTTTGTTGTTGTTGTTAAATGAGGATGGAGTGAATGAAGTAAGTAGATTCTGCTATGTACTGCCATTATTACTGATAATGAAGAAATGTGGCATGGATATTCTTACAAAGTTGTAATTAAATTTCTTGTATTTAGGGTAGTTCAGCATATTCTATTTGATATCATGCTCAGTTTTGGTACTGAAAACATTATACAGCAATCTAACTAAAATCTGGAATAAATTTATAAACACACTACTAGGTTTTATGAGTTTTCCTACAAACCTGACAACCTTCACTTATTTTTTTGTATTAATGAAACTATGAGAAAAAGTTTCTAAATTACTATTGCTCCTTAATTCTTTATATATATATATATATTTTTTCAGGTTAAGTCAATTCCCCCTGTGACTCCAGGAACAGAAACATGATCCAGTAATGACAACTTAGAATAGCTGATCAGAAAAGAGGTCATGTAACACAAACAGAGCCTATGAGACACCATCTCTGGACTTTTCTTGGTCTATGTAGAGAGAGCCTGGCTCTACATTTTACATGAGTTTGTAGTCTGAAGAATATCAGTAGGAACTACTGTGGTGTCACTGCATGTTGACACTGCATGGTGATTCCCTATTTAAACAAAATTACTGCATTAAAACCAAAGACAGTATAAATTGGAACGCCTATATCCAGCTTCACTAAATTCTGGGTTTTGAGTAGCATAGCTTCTGAGTTCCATTTTACTAAAGCAATTTATATTGAATTTATCTGTACTTGAAACTTAAAAAAATAATTAATTGTAAACTTAAGACTTCAAAAGCAATGTAACAATGTATACTTAAGAAGATAAATATATAGAATTATGAGCTTTAATGACTATTGGGGATATTGATGTCTCTCCCAACTATCCCCCTTTTTTTCTCACTTTTGTCAATTCCTGCTTCTAAGGATTAAATTTTCAACCCTCAAAATCATATGTGTATAAAATACCCGATCTCCTTAACGAGCTGGTTATATGTCCCAAGCTGATCCAAACATATTCGCATTTAGGAGAAATATTAATAGTATGATATCGGGAGTTCTAAGACTGTCTTCTGCTTGCAATATAGCTTAAGAAACATGAGGAGGAAATGAAGAAAATGTGTGGAAGTGTATCCCTGTAATAAACGTTTGTCCCTCTTTGTAATATTTACATACCAACTCAGTTTGTTACTTGATAATCATACTGTCCTACCAAATATATTAGCAAACTTCAACGCAATTTCCACAATTTTTGAGGGTGTGTTGGAAACAGAAACCATAGGATGTGGAGAGTCTGTCTATTATTCCATACATGAAGACACACAGCTTCCAAGTTCATTTTCTCTATTTTCCTGCCTTATTCCCTTCCTTTGTTTTCTTTTTTTAGACTTCTCTTCCATGCTGTGTTTGATCTATGATCTTCTAGCAGCATCAGAGGGAGCTAGAATAAAAATGAAAATTTTATAGTGTAGTAATTAGAGTAACAGGTAGAGAGATCAGTAAATACATGGCTCAGTGCTAAATTCTTGCAGATGTTTCTGACTGAATCCTTGCCAGGAATTTCAAAACAATGATGACTTTCTGGGAGCTGCAGACAATCAACTCTCCCTTTATGCAGCTTTTAAGTACAAGGTATTTACAAGCAACATAATGAATTAACTTACATCTCTCTAGTTTGTTGGGCCGGAGGCAACATTCTAAAGCCTGGTGATTTTTTCAAATCTCCTTTATGAAACTTTTTCAAAAGCACAACTGTGTTATTATTATGAGGAAAAGTATTCTTTAAATCATAATTATCTGAGTTTCAAACATCTGTTGATAATTAGTATTCTTATTCACACAAAATTATTTTTAGCTCAGAATTGTCACAGTCGTTTTTGATTGTGAAATTATCTAGGGACTTTTTGACAAAAGTTTAGATATCCTTGAACCTACCCCAATTCTTACACACCACTAACACTAGAAGGTCTTGTAGCCATAATTTTAATAAGGCTTCCAAGCAATTCTTATACTCAGGAATATTTGTGAAGCACTAAGTTTGTGGTGACATAAATTTTAAGCAAATCCTTCCTGCTTACACAGTACCTTCTACTCCTAATTTCATAATTGAGTACCTGTGCCCTTGGATTACTTTGTTCCTCAATCTGCTCCAAAACCTACACCTTTTGCCTGTGTCCTTCATATAAATTCTTATTTCTAGAATTGTACTTTTTTCCCATATGGCTTGCCTTGTGCTTACATAACAAATTAACATTGACTGGTGCCTCAACAATAAACATTTATTTTTCCCAGTTCTGGATGCTGAGAATCCCAAGATCAAAGGACCAGCAGATGTACTGTCTATTAAGTGCTCTCTTCCTGATTCATAAATGGCCATCTTCCTGCTGTGTCCTCATAGGGTAGAGAGATAGGGAGGCAGCAAGCTCTTTCCTGTCTCTTCTTATAAGGGCACTAATCCCATCACCACACTTTTCCTCTCAAGAAAATTACCTATGAAAGGCCTCATCTCCAAATACCATCACATTGGGTATTAGGGTATCAATATTTAAATTTTAGGGGGAGTAAAAACATTCAGCCCATAGCAACACATATTTTTCTTTCCTTGATATATAACATGCAATTAATCTTGTGAAATTATTTTTTGTTCACATATGCTGCATAACATGAGATTAAATCGGTTTTTGGTTTTCACATATTGACATTTACTTTAGTTTCTCAGCAATTCAAATGCTTTTCCATCTATATCATTTGGGATCCTATTTGGAAACAAGAAACTAACAGTAGCTAACTTAAGCAGAAGAGGAATTTGTTGGAAGGATATCTAGATGAGCAAACAAAAATTAGATCAGAAAGCAAGATTTAGACAATTATCAGGAAAAAGGAAAGCTAGGCAATAAGAAATTCAACATTTAATATTATATCATAGAAACAGAGTGTTTTGGAAGCTCCCAATGGCCACACTTCATTGCCTCCCAACATCACTTCTACTCTAATATTTACACCATACAGCTATTGGACATATTTTCTCAACTGGCCACTTACTTTTAAGCTATTTCCCCAATATTCAAAGGGGCATGCATAAGCATTTAAGTGAGTGATTGTAGGTCATATGCCCATATCCAACTCTCCAGGAGGTAAAAAGAGAAAACATGTGACCCCTTCTTCTCCCAGAGTATAGGAGGAAGAATTCAGAATTACAAAATGGGAGATTATTTTAAAATAGGTAGTATGTTCACATCGTAAGTAATAAAAATAAAAGTATTGACTTTAATAACCCACATAAGCATTTCTTCCCATAAATAAACTTTCAAACTAAAAAATTATCCCCAACAAACATAAAGCAACTATTCCCTCTTCAATGTAAAATTCATGCATATGTGAATATGTGATCCAAAGAAAGGCAAGCTACAACATTATTCAATACAATGCTAAGTCTCAGATATCTTAGTGCTGTGCATTTCTCCTCTAATTGTGATCTGATGCTATGTAAATACTATCTCATGTACAGGATAAATTACATATAGTCAATATACTCTATGTATAGTTATACTGTTTGGGGGAAGAAAGTAATAAAGAAGGATGTGTCTGTGTGTGTGTGTGTGTGTGTGTGTGTGTGAATACGTAAAAGGCAAATTGTTTTAGGAAATATAATTCATCATTTCTACAACCAATAACTGCATCAGAGTTGGAATTCATGATTTTTATCCTCCATTAACTATGCCATGTTCTCTTTCACTTCAATTTAGAACTCAACTGGTCAGATTCTAAGTGCTTTTTGTAACATAAACCTCCTTTTCTGAAAGCTCTGTGACCATGGTGGTCCTGCTTTTATAATGTTGCAATAGTCTTCTTTCTGTTAACATTTAGCATTAGTGATAAAAGAACATTAAACTATGCCCACACAAAATTTTGGCTCCATTTGAACTCCCCTCTACTTCCAATATTTAGAAATCACCCTAACCAACATCAAAATTATCACTTTCCCCACATAGTTCAGGAACCACCAAAGACAAGTTGCTGTCTCATCTTCCAGTTGAATGGAATCATGGGTCCCTTCATGGAAGTCTGTCTTTTTGAGGTACTAAGATCTCTACATTGCACAAGACAACAGTCATGGAAATAGTAAGCAAATGTTTTTTGAACAGATATTTAAGAGTAACCATGGGAGGTACCACCCCCTACTTCTACTTACTGACTTCCAGACCCATGCAGAATATATTCTGTACCTTGCATGGTGCTGTTTACAACCGATGCTTGACTGAAAAAACTGGCGATCCTCATTGACATTGGCCCACTGCCTTCCTTATTTTGCTGCATGATGAATTCCTTAGTCTGAAGCAATGCTCTATAAAACACTAGGGTGGTTTGTCGTAACTTACTAAGTGCATGGATGGTGGTACTGGCAGAGGATATAACATTAGGTTAAAGAAAAGTGATTGTGATGTCCTATGTTTATTAGCATAAAGGCAAAAATATTACTGTCTCAACAATGCAAAGTAAGTTGAAAGGAACTGAATTGATTTGCTCTGGGAACACCTTATCTAGAACAGAAGTTACAACTGTTAGTTAACGCACCATCAGTCTCCAAGACTTCTCAGCTTTCAACTGAGATTAAACTGATTTAAAATGGCTTGTAATAATAGCAATTACCATCCCCATATATCAGAAGCTTCTAAATTCTTATGATTCAGACAAAGCTATGTAATTCCTTTTAATGGACTATTTTGATAGTGAGCAAGACTGCTATTGTTTTAAAGTCTTCTCTCAAATATATTATATACACTATACCTATATAATATTTATATATTCTGTATATACACACATAATACTTGCTGATTACTGTAAGACAGTGTTTTCTGCTTGAAAATAAATACTGTACATTCTAGGATTCAGACATGACTAGATACTAGACATAACTTTAGGAAAGATGGAATATAATCAAAATAAATTTATATGATTGACAAACTGAAGTCCTACTGAAAATATTTCATCTTTAGGGAAAATTAAGATGAGACAAGTTGGATTTTGAAAAAGTCAAGGGATTTCTGCTTCCAGTAATGATTAACTAGATGGTTTGTAATGTTTTGCTGAGAAGACTACTCGTCAAAGTAAGTAAAAATGCATCGGAGAAAAATAAGCAGTGAGGAATTGTGAAATCATAGTGTGGGAGAGGAGAGAAGACTAAATAGGTGAAAAGGACATTTGGGACCTTATCTCCTGTACAAGAGTTAATGATTTTGGAAGCAACAGCTGAGAGGTTGAGAAGCCAAACAAAGCTTTCCACAGACTCCTTAGCTGAGAGGGACAAACTTGCAGATCAAGGCCACATGAAAAATTTCACAGGATTTAGAAAGGGCCCACAAACAGCTATAATGAAGGAATAAAAGTGAACTGGAAAGAGGTAAGAGTCCACCAAAACTGAAGATAGCTTCATTTCACCTCAATTTTATAATAATGCCAGAAGCAAAGATAAATTTTGTCTAAATGAAGATTACATAATCCAGAGCCTCGAATTATCTTAATAAATCACAATGTAATGAGGCAAACACTCAATCAAAATAAACTAGGCATGCAAGTAACTACATATGAATGAAAAACAAGAGAAGCACCTGGAAAAAGGCACTGGCCCATAGAGTATACAGATAATAGAGTTACTAGTCATGGACTTTAAACTAAGCAATGATTAGTGTATTTGAGAAACTAAAAGACAATAAATGACAATATTGTTAGAAAACCAGAATTTGTAATAAGGAAATAAATGTAACATGTAGAACTAAAAACTATAATAAATGAAGAACTCAGTAAATACATTAACATCAGATTACATAGCAGTGAAGAGTATTATTAAACTAGAAGATAAGCCAGAAAAATAAATATTCTGAATGAAATATACATACATGTCAAAATTATGAAAGGTCTGAGATTATCCCTTGTTTGCAAGTTAACAAATTAGTCTGCCAGAATTTCATGAAACCTTTCAGATAACACAGGATTCCTGAGTCGAAGACAACTTTGTAAGATAGCACAGCAGGCAGTGTGGACTTCATATGCATATACAATGTATCCTCTCACACCCACAGATTCCATGGGGATGATGCTCATGTGGGCCCAGGTGGATGCCGCACATGCAATTGATTTTTTTCACAGCTGAGGAACCCCAAGCTTAGAAAATCTTCATTCCCATAAGGAAGCTGCAAGCAAACCTGCCCAATCTTTTCTCTAGAGAGAGATATTAGTATCTTTACAGATACTATTTGGACAAAAAAACAATCATTCTTTTCTCCCAATGGGAGACACTATCTTTATCGTCCAAGTTTATTTACTATGTAAACTTCCTTGAAAATATAGTTTGAAAATCTATTTCAAGGTATCGAGAAATACCATGGAGAATTTCCCACTAACAATAAATACACACTCCTCATTTCTACATCATAATGTCTTTTGAAAGATTTTTCCAGGCATACTTCACTCCATCATCCACTTTGATTAATCTGAAAGACAAAACTCCCATTCAATAATGCCACTATCAACAAAATTCTACACAGGAGAATGAGGCCAACCCCCTACGCCACTCAGTAGTGTCTCTAGTAATAGTACTATTTACAATAATCCCCAAATGGAAACTACTCAAATGACTATCAACAATAGAAAAGTTAATAAATTGTGGTGTACTTACACACAGAATACTAGTACTATTGTACAAATTAGAGCTACCTGCGCCAATAAAGATAAAGCTCAGAAAATAATTTTAGGTGAATAAAATGCAGACAAAAAAACCTATATACTATATTAGTCAATTTACATGAAGTCCAAAGCCAGAATTATACATTGAGTTGTAAGTTATCATAGTTTGTTAGTCACTGTGAAGAAGCACCAGGTGCTGTAGGAGATCAGTGTAGTTCTCCTTAATCTGCATACTGGTTCCATAGGGTTGTTGAGAGTGCAAATATTTCATTGAGTTGTTCATCTAAAATTTGTGTACTTCAACAAAAGGTCCAAAAATCCTTGGTAATTCTACTTTATTAACAAAATAAGGAGAGAAGAGAAATAATCAGAGCAGTATCTTAAGCAATACAGATAAGGCATTTGATAGTACTCAACATTTATTTGTGATTAAAATTCTCAGAAATTTTAGTGTGGAAATCCTATATTCTGATAAAAAGTGTACACAGAAAATCTATAGTGATCACAAATGATGTAAAATGTTGAACTCTTTCTTTCTGAGATCAGAGTTGAGAAAAGATTATCAATTTTCACTACTTTCATTTAATAGTATATTGAATATCTTAGTCAATAAACAAGGCAAAAATTTTAAATACCATAAGAATTGAAAATAAAGGCATATAGCTTTAGTTACTCACAGAAGACATAATTGTGTATGTGCCATATCAAAAAAGGGCGCAAATAAATTATCAGAATTAATCAGTAAGTTTAGTAATGTGTTTGGATGTGAGATCAATATACAAAAATTAGTATGCAGCATATAAAATCAATTGTATTTATATAAAATGGAACAAAAGTTAGAAAACAGATAAAATATTTAGACTAAAAGAACATAAATATTGAAGAATTAATCTAAAAATATGTATAAAATCTATATTGTTGAATGAAATTGAAAATAATCTTAACAAATGGAGGGACATAAACATATATAAACATATTCTTGAATTGGAGGACTGCAAATGGCTGAAATGCACATTTTACAAATCAATCTATAAATTAAATTAAAAACAATCAAAACTATAGATTTTTTGAATAAATTGATAAGTTGATTCTAAAATGTGTACAAAAATGACCAATAACAAAAAGATTTAAAGATTGTCTTAGTCCGTTCTCTGTTTCTTATAGAAGAATACCTGAAACTGGGTAATTTATAAAGAAAAGGAATTTATTTCTAACAGTTATGAAGGCTGAGGAGTCCAAAGTTGAGGGGTGACATCTAGGGAGCACCTTCTTTCTGTTGGGGACTCTCCGTGGAGTTCCCAGGTAGCGGCAAAGCATCACATGGTGAGGGGGCTGAGCATGATAGCTCAGATCCCTCTTCTTATAAAGCCACCAGAACCACTCCCATAGAAACCCATTAAACTATTAATTGGATTAATCCATTCATGAGGGCACTGCCTCTTAAAGGTACCGCCTCTCTATTCTGTCACATTAGAGATGAAATTTCAACATGGGTTTTGAGGGAACAAACATTCAAACTGCAGCAAAAATGAATGAAGAGGGATATTAACTCTACTAGATATAATGAAGTGTTATAAAATGGCCTTAGTAAAGTACTTGTTGCATTTGCTAAAGACAGGCAAGGAGATCCATGGATCAGGATAGTAAGTTCAGAAAGAGATCCACTTCATTCAATGCAAATATAATATTGCAAAGTGCTACAGAAAAGTCATTTTACTTTAGATCGTGCTGGGTCAATTAGATAGACATATATTAAAAATGAAAATTTATTTCTACCTCACATTATTCACATAAGCTATTTCTTTTCTTGCTACTGTAGTTATGTCTAAATGTGAAAGTAAAGCCAATAAATCTTCCAGATCAGGCATTATATTTATGAACTTGGGGTAGGAAAAATTTCTAGAACAAGATTTAGAAAGTACTAAACATTAAGAAAAAGGTCAATAATCGGGCTACATTAAAATTAGCAACCTTTTCTTCATTAAAAAACAGAAAAAATGCATTAAATAGCAAGGCAAAGAGGAGAGAACCTATTTGAAACCCATATAACTGATGGTGTGCTTATATCCCGAATATAGTATGAATTCCTACAAATCAATAATAAAAAGGCAACCAATTTAAAAGTTAAATAAGTGCTTCAGGAAAAAGAGAATATAAAAATATCCAAGGTGGCTATTTTTCAAGGAAGTGCAGACTAAAATAGGCCCTATCCCTGATTTTGGCAACCATGTGCAACTTCTACACAAGGTAAACCAATGGCTTGGCTCTCCAATGAAACGTTATCCTCAGGGCAGGCTTTAGCAGAAACATATGTTCCTGCAGTGGAAATTTTCTGCAACAGACATAATGTTTCCATTGACAATATATAATTTACCCAAGTAAGCCTGAGTAATAAAAAAAAAAAAAAAAAAAGCTGTTGTGGAGTACAATGAGAATTATAGAACGCTTGGGAAAGATCCAGAGAAAGTCCAGAACACTCCACGTGCAACAAGGCAGGAATTTTATTGGAACACAATTTTCAAAGAACAGGAAGAGGTAGCTATATGATTGATATGGTAACCCTCTTTTATGATCACCCTGGGATGCTAACAAAATATTTTCACATGTAAATAGTTATCAATCAAGTCATACTGACTATAATTCAGAGGAAATTAATGAGCTATAATTCATTATGAAAACTCTCACTATCTCTTTGCTCCTAAGCTTTGCTTTCATTTATCCAGCTGACTCTAATTTGAAATGAGCACTTGGGAAAATCTGCACTCCTTAGGATAAACCAGACTCACATTACAAGACAGAATTTTTTGCTTACTACGATTGTTTTCTGCAAAGGCCTTTGGCTGTTTAATGAACCAAATCAGGAAGACTGAATCCCCCAAAGTTTCTTAATCATCTTATTTTGACTATCCTTCAGAAAAACTAGTTAATTTTGGAAAATCAGCTATTTATTTAAAATCAAAAATAACACCATCAAGGCTTTAGGAATTTTTTTTTTTTTTTTGCTTTTCTATAAGTGAAGCAAGAATTGTTTTCTAAGAGTGTGCCATTTCATGTCAATTTAAAGATGCTACCTTACTCTGCACTGAACATAAAGGATACCATTTCAAGCGTTAAGAGTTAATGAGTAGGAATACTTTAAAAAACCCCAAAACAAGAATGGTTTAAGACTTTAAAAAAGTGCCTTGGCACACTGGGATATGGTATAATTCTAAAGTCAGACATCTCAAATAAACTTACACAATTGGAAGGGGGTCATAAAAAACATTCAGACTAAAAAAATTATGAAGTTGCAGAAATTTAACATAATCATTTTGGAAACTGAAGGTGGAACCTATACCTGGAGGTCCAAAAGTCCTGACTTTGTAAGAGCATGTCTTGGGGATGTTTTCTGGCTTCAACTTTATCTTTTCTCATGAGCCTAAAATGACCTGAAAATATCTGAGCTCAAGTTTTTGCCTCAATTCCTACCCTCTTCCCAATGGAATAGCACTTTTGCCATGAATCTGAATTTCTTCCCCATA
This sequence comes from Eulemur rufifrons, assembly GCF_041146395.1. NCBI lineage: Eukaryota > Metazoa > Chordata > Mammalia > Primates > Lemuridae > Eulemur > Eulemur rufifrons. The sequence continues at coordinate 36,609,224 of NC_090986.1, forward strand.
GCAATTGGACCTAATCTACTGTCCCTTAGACGCCTTAAGCAGATGACATTTTCTTCATCATGGGATTTCTGATTTGTGGTCCATTGACTCTCCCAAGGGATGTTTCTAGCCAGTTCCTACTCTTAGGACTTCCTCCAAAGACAACAAGCCTGATATGAATATTAAGTAAGGTAGAAAAGAAACCAAGATAAATACCTAAATTAAAGATACTTTGGAATCCAGTAGAGGGTGGCTTTGCAAATGTAAAGAAGTGAAATGTTTCTTCACTTCTAATAAAATGGAAATTTAAAACCTCATTATACTACTGAAAACTTATTTCTGGAAAGCCAATTTAAGAATTTTCATACATTTTAATCAATATGAATGAAATAAATGTTGAAATGAAGTTTCTGCCCATCTGAACAAATTAATGTTTAGGTAATTGAATAAATAATTAATATTGAAATGAATTTTCTGCCAATTTAAGTAAATCTACAAGTCATTATAAATTATCTCAGTCATCCTGCACTAGTTTCATAAACATGTCCAATTGACTGACTTGATTACATAATTTTTCCTGCCATCTTTTCTAATACGTTTGATTTTAATGGAAAATAAATTACATGGATCATTGAAATATATATTTACCAGGTTAGAATGGCATTGGATATTTTCCTTCAGTTGAGAAATGCAGAAATAAATGAAGACCACTCAAATAAGAGTAAGAAAAAACTATTTATGCAGAACTCACCATGGGAGACAGAGCCATCCACCATCAGTTGCATCTGGCAGCAACTCAAGGGCTGGCAGGGAAATGTAAAAGCTTTGTAGAGCAAAAAAGGAACAGCTTTAGGTATGTCCTGATAGGAGGTTGTTGGCAAGGGGAAGCTGTAGTCAGGCTAACTAGAAGCATGGCATCCTGTGTGTTAGGTGGGAAGTACATACAATACTTGGCTTTCTCTTGGAAGCAGGAGTGAGAAGGGGGACAAAAATTAGGAAAACTGGAATTTATTGATGACATTCTGACTTTCAGGCAATTGCTACAATTCTACAGAAGTTAAGATTTGGTTTACTGTGGTGCAGATTGCAGGGCAGAATTTGGTGGATCAGAGTTTCATTTTTATACAGGGTCTGGCAGTTATCATTGTCCATTTGTATATTCAGTCTCTAAGAGACACATGGTAACATAATGAACCTCAAATTTTCTTCAATTAGATATGTTTTTTCTTTTTAATTTTTTTCTTTTAAATGATTATGGATACATAATAGTTGTACATATTCATGTGGGTCATGTGATGCTTTGATATAGGCATGCAATGTGTAATGATGAAATCAAGGTAATTGGGATATCCATCACCTAAAGCATTTATCTTTCCTTTGTGCTAGTAATGTTACTGAAAGCTCAGTACCTGTGAACAAAGAACGACAGCAAGTGGGTTGAGGAGAAAGGAAAGGAAGGCTTATTAATTTGCCAGCAAATGAGAAGAATGACAGACTCTCATCTTAAAGAGCCATCATTTTCTTGTGAGGAGGTTAGGCTCTTTAGTTGACTCAGGGTCTTCATGACCTATGTCACATGCTGTTCCCGTGGGCCCCTGGAGGCTTGAGTGTTATTCATCTGATCTAATCTTGTGTTTTCTCTGTCATTTGTCTTGTGACCATTGTACCATCCCCTGGGAAAGAAGAACAGAACAACCAAACTAGCACAAACAGATCTGCAAGTTAAGTTTCCTGGCATTGTTATTGTGAGATTACAAAAGCCCCCTGGTTTAATTTTTAACCCTGTAAACAGTAACATTCTGATTCCACTCCCTTGGTTATTTTAAAATATGCAATACATTATTGTTAACTATAGTTGCTCTATAGTGATACTGAACACTAGATATTCTAATACTTCAAATACATTTGTCATTTTTCAAAATATTTAACTCACCTTATGTGGATAATATTTATGTATATAGAAAGAGATGTTAAGTTTCCAAATATAGTTGAAAATTACATGCAAAGAAATTGTATTCATTTTCAAGTGAATATAAGAAGTAACATACAACCTTTGTTACAAACAACAGAATGACATGCTTTTTCATGGTGGGTAGATGAACAGTCTTGGCAGATCTTTATGCAGAAACTTAATTTCCAGAGAAATAAACACCTGTAAGAGAGCAGTGTTCTCTCATTGCTTATAAGATGTATTGTAAATAAGCCTTCAGGAATCAACTTCAGTTCGCTCCCTGCCCAGTGGTAATTTTGGTGGCATTTTCCAAATTTAAAGATCCTCAGGTACAATCACTGAGAAAACACAGATGACTGTTTGGCTTTAAAACACATCTGGGACTTGGACTATGAAAGCTGTGCAGCTCCAATTCAGACTTGGTCACAAAATAACAGACAAGATCCTCCCAGAGGGTGGTGGACCCAGAGGACACAGAGAATGGTCAACGAAGGAGTTTTGTGAAAGAATTTAATGAGAGCCAACTCATGCCTCTAGGGTAGAAGGGTGCTGGGGCAGGATTTAGCCACAGGTTTTTATAAGGGTACTTCACTAAGGAAGCTCCCTTCTCTTCCTCATTTGCTGAGAGTTTTGGTAGTTGACTTTTTTCCAATGCTTTTCCAGCATCTATTAAAATGGTTATATAGTATATTTTTCTTCTTTATAAAATGAATTGGAAAGAGTTTCTTCCTCCTTTACTTTTGAAAATTATGTAGGATTGGTGTTCTGGAGTTTTGTTTACGGCACAGCTTTTGAAAATGAATTCAATCTTTTACTAGATGTAGGACTAGATCATTTTTTTATATTGAATCTTGGGTTAGTTATGAAAAGTTGCATTTTTCATGAGATTTGTTCATTTATAATGTAAGTTTTTGAGTTTATTGCCATGTTCATATCTACGCATATACGTATATATACACATATGTTATTAATGTATATAATTATGTTAATGTATATAGGATCTGTAATATAGCCTGTCTCCCTTCCCTTCCCTGCACTGCCCTGCCCTGTCCTTCCCTTCCCTTCTCTCTCCTCCTTTCGCTTCCCTGCCCTGCCCTTCCCTTCCCTTCCCTTTTCCTTTAATCTTCCCAGTTAGGGGCTTCTGAATTTTGTTGATCAATGCAAAGAACCAACTTTTAACTTTATTGGTTTTTTAAATGTTTTGTCTCTTTTTTATGTTATTGATTTCTCCTCTCATCTATCCTTTTCATATATCTTACATTTGGTTAAATTTGTTTTTCCCCTCGCTATTAGAGCAGATTTTAGATAATTTAGTTCATGTACTTTGTTTTTTTTTCTAATATAAGAAATAAAAGCTGTAAACTTTCCTCTAAACCCTATTTTAGCTGCTTTCATATAGTTAACTTGTGTAAGAGTAAAAAAAAAAATCAAAACAGAAAAGAAATAATTTATTAATTTGAAAATAAGGCAAGAAACTTCCCCTTCAGTCAATTCTTCCCGTCTTTTTGAAATGTATGTAAAACTTTCTAAAAGCTAAATTGTCCTCTTGCCAGCTTTATGACCCATGAATGTCTTTCTCAAATACCTGGGAATCATTTCTTTGCAATGTAACCAGTAAGGAAGACAGTGCCCTGATCTTCCAGTTTCTGTGAGAGAGTAGATACCTGACTGCCTACAGGGGGCACAAAAGCCACTTTCTGTCATAAAGCTCTGAGTTTATTTTTTCTTTGGATAAAACCAATTAACAGATGATCACCCTAATTGCTGGCTGAATTTAAGATGCATATGTATGATAAATCACCTTGTCAACCTCTGTTACTTGAGGGCTAATTTATTTTGAGAACCTATATATATATAATCCATTTTATCTGTTTAGCTACATAAAAGAGTAATTTTTTTATGTCTTCGCAGACTCTTTGATGGATTGCCTGCAATGCATATCACATTCTGTATTAATACTTATTCAATAGTAAATTTGTTTTCTTTTTTTCTTTTTTTGATACCTTTTTGGAATGGTTCTCTAGATTGGGGGGAAATTTTGTTTTTAGTTATAGTTCCCTAACATTTTTATTTTAGTTAACATTCATTTTGAATTATTTTAAGTCCCTTTGAATGTTATTCTTTAATGAATGCATTATTTAAAGATATGTTTCTTAATTTCCAGATATGTGGGTTCAGTTAATTTTTCTCCTTATTTATATATTACAAATGAAGTTAAAATTCTCTTATTTCAATATATTGAAATTTAATACATGTTACACTGGATAAAATAGGATGTCAAGTCTTGATTTAGAAGTTCAGTTTTCTCACTTTAGTTAAAATCTCTAAGCTTTCATTTCTTATGTATAATATAAATAAATACAGAGTTGTTGGTTTGTCTGAAGATATAAATGACTGTGTGTTTATGTATGTGTGTGTGTTATGTGGGTTAAAATAAGATTTAAATTATTAGTGTCATTATATTGACATTTTGTTATTTTATTTATGAATAAAAATTGACCAAAGCTTGTAGAGCTAGTATGTAACAGGCATTACTTAGCCACATAGTGAAAAACTTAAAATTTTGCTACCTCTTTAATCTGTGACTCTCAAATTTTAGTGTTCAGAGGAATCTTTGGAGTCTTTGAAAAATAAAATTCCAATCCAGGTTCCATTCATAAATATTCTGATAAGACTCATAAATCTGTCTTTTAAATAAGTACTAATATTATTCATAATCAGGTGGTCCACTGACCATACTTTGGGAAAAACTGCTTTCCAACCTATGTTTTTGTATCTTTAACTTATACAATTAACACTAGGTATATATAATCTCCTCTTAAGCCCCACCTTTGGAAATAATAAATATAATACGTTTGTTTTTGTTATATGATTGTTGAGTGTATCTGGAATACCCACAAGGCTTTCTGAATGTCATCATACATTTGCTATCAAAATTTCCTTAAAGGTTATTATGTGTATTTTCTACATAAATAAATGGGTTATGCAGGTTCTTAAGTACCCCTTAATTAAACCCACACCCTAAATTCCAATTATTTTTCTCACATCTTGTTTGGATTTGATTAACATCTATTCTAATCCTACAAAGTAATTTCCAGGCTCTGCTAAATTATTGTGCTATAAATAAGAAATAATCATTTAAACTTCAACCTTCTCTTTTCAAAGATTATGACACTCTGGTTTGATGGTATTACCACAGAAATGTCAGCTCAATTATTTTTAGAATAATTAGCTTCATTACATACAGAAGGTACACAGATATAAAATTCAGTTTCTTGATTCCAAAATAGCTTCAATAGCAATCAAATCCTAATTAAAAGAGGCTCACACCTGCTACCTTCATCCTTTGTCACTCTCTTATGGAAGGATTTACTATCATAGAATCTAAACAATTATTAAGTATCAGCACAGAACTGATTGCTAAACATCAATGCATATATCCAGAAGTTACTGGATTGAAATTACCTAACATTATTTCTTTTAACTAGAAAATAGTCCTATATAGGGTTGCTAGTGTGGCTAGAGTATTGGAGGTACAAAGAGGATGTATGATTTGATTTTAAAAAAACTTGAAATAGGACTCAGGTGTTCTGACAATCACTCCTGTTACATCAGCTCATTGCATTCATAGAACATAGATGTTTTCTGTACCAACTCAAAACTCTTCTTGGATGAATAAAGATATTCCTTCAGATCAAAAAATTCTTATTTGGTTCATATGATTATCCAGGTATATAATTTTTTAAGGCCATGCAAGGAAAAATACACAGTTTAGGGAGAAAAAAAAAAAAAGAAAGAAAGATTAGGTTTAATTTCCAGAAAGACCAAGAGAGAGGATTAAGATAATCATATGCAGAAAAAGTAGGGGAAAAGAGTAACAGCTGAGAGCAATGAGCATGTTAGTCCAGAGACTACATGGGGCATCTCAGATGTTTTACATCATTAGAGAGTTAATTTTTCACATCTGATTAAACAATATGAGGATATACCATAGTCTTGCTCTCTTCAAATATGCTTGTACAATGATTATTTTGTGCAATGAATCAATTTCTGAGACATTTTACATCAAAATGAAAGTTGATAGTTTTTCTTTCCTTTTAAAATAAGACTCATTTAATAATTATATAATAATCTGAACTTGGTGTATGTGTGTATATATACACACCAACTTGGCATATATGTATATTACACACACATGTACATATCCTGAATTCATATTTTTATTATATAATTATTATACAATTATCATGCAATAATGTTAAATATTTTCTTTATCCAAGAAAGATTACCACAAACAGTACTAGATGCACTTTGATTTTTTTTTGAATTGTGAGAACACTTAATATAAGATCTACCCTCTTAACAAATGATTTAAGTGTATAAGAGAGTATTGTTAACTGTAAGTACAATATTGTACAGCAGATTTCTAGAACTTATTCATCTTGAAAAAATGAAATTTTATACTTGTTAAATGGCTACTCCCCATGTTCCCCTACCCTCAGACCCTGGAAATCACTATTTTACTCTCTGCTATAAAATTTGACTATTTTAGATACCTCTTATAAGAGGAATCATGCAATATTTGACCTGTGACTTGCTTATGTCACATAACATAATGTCTTCAAAGCTCATTGTTATCTCACATGGCAGGATTTCTTTCCTTTCTAAGGCTGAATAATGCCCCACAATGAGTTATCATGCCACACCTGTTAGTATGAGTATTATCAAAAATAAAAAAAAAAAAAAAGCCAATGTTGGTGAGAATGTGAAAAAATGTTAATCTTTGCATGCTGTTGATGAAAATGGTGTAGTTACTAGGAAAAACAGTAAGAAGTTTCCTCAAAAAATTTAAAATAATACTACCATATGATCCAGAAATCTCACTTTTGCATATTTATCCAAAAGAATTGAAATTAGGATCTCAAATAGATATTTACAATCCCATGTACACTGCAGCATTATTTACAACAGTTAAGATGTGGATTAATAAAATGTGATATGTGTATACCATAGAGTTCTACTCAGCCACAAAAAACAATGGTGATCTAGCACCTCTTGTATTATCCTGGAGAGAGCTGGAGCCCATTCTACTAAGTGAAGTAACACAAGAATGGAAAAACAAGTACCACTGTACTCACCATCAAATTGGTGTTAACTGCTCAACACTTAAATGCACATATGGTAATAACATTCATCGGGTGTCAGGCAGATGGGAGGGGGAGGAGGGGATGGATATATTCACACCTAATGGGTGTGGTGTGCACCGTCTGGTGGATGGACATGCTTGAAGCTCTGACTCGGTGAGGCAAAGGCAATATATTTGTAAACATTTGTACCCCTGTAATATGCTGAAATAAAACAAAATTTTAAAAAATGTGGAAACAAACTAAATGTCCATCAATGGATGAATGAATAATTAAAATGTGATTTTTTTTTAAAAAATTAACATAATGAAGTATTGTTACCATGAATGTTGGGAAGATATTTCTATTTTTATAAGCCATTTAAAAATTGGTTAATTACATTTACCTGTAATTTAATTTTATATATTCTTTTAAAACTGGCCAATACATATTATGTACAAAAAAAATGTATCTAAAATAAATGAATGTACCTTGTTCTCAAAGCATTGCTAACGTTAAGATCATTGTATGATCTATGAACAGACCAATGGGATTACTCAATCTTAAATAAAGGGATTTAAAAAAAAATTTTAGACCTGTTAAGTACAAATTGCCATCTTGATCACATACTAACATTTTGTTTGAGTGAAACCAGGTTTACCATAGAATGACTTAGGAAAGCTTACCTATGTTGTTTTTTTTCCAGCAGATTTCTCTTGTGAAAGGACTAATTGAACCATCTGATGAACATGGTAGCAGAGGAATTTGCCAGATGGTGCAAGCATTAAGGATTTATTGAGGAAGATTTATACTGAAAAAGAAAACTTAAAAAAGATTAATGATTGGAGCAGACTGTAAACCCAGTTTCTGAGTTCAGAGGGCAGTCAGTCAAGATGGTTTTTTTAGATCTTGGGCTCAAAGCATCTATAGATGGTAGAGTGAGGATTACAAGGGAAATCAGATAAATATCACAATTACAGTTTGAATGTTTTTGGTGATAGTGTAGACGTAAGAGAGGATCTGAGACATAGATAATAACCTTTGACTTTCTGTAGACTATAATGTTAAGAAATAAAGATAAAATGCTTTCTGGATGTAGTAAACATCATATCAAATGTTATATCTCATGAATGATTCAGTAATATTTTGTTTATACTATTATATAACCTAAATAGTAACCAACATAATCACACATCATACAATACAATTCTATAATTTGATTTAGATGAACAGTTCTCTTAAAACTCCTTATTTTTTTTTTTTTTTGGAGACAAGGTCTCACTCTGTTGCCTGGGCTACAGTGTGGTAGTGTCATCATAGTTCACTGCAACCTCAAACTCCTGGCCTCAAGCGATCCTCCTGCTTCAGCCTCCTGAGTAGCTGGGACTTCACGTGCACACTACTGCACCAGAATTTTTTTTTTTTTTTTGTAGTGACTGAGTCTCACTATGTTGCCCAGGATGATCTTGAACTCCTGGCCTCAAAAAATACTTCTCCCTCAACCTGCCAAAGTGCTAGGATTACATGTGTGAGCTACTGCACCTGGCCCTAATTTTAATAGATGCCTCATAGCGAGATATCCTGGCTTCTAAGCTTTTTCTATAAGTTGAAATTTCTTAAGTAGCAGAAACATATTTTTACATCTTTATAAAGGCTTGTAAATAAGAAAGAAATTTATAGTCCCCCATGGATAGAGTACCAGTCTATAAACAGCATGAAGCTTCACACTTAACTCCTGTTCTACTGCTGTTGCTTCTCCATCCTTTCAGGAGTGAGCATAATCAGAGAAAAAATTTAGTCTGCATAAACCAGGGTCAAAATGTTAATTATTTTATTCAGCCATTGCTAACATAAATGGCATAGTGAATGCTTAGAACACTGACTAAAAATAAAAAGAATTATTTAGTAAATTAAAAAAGTGTTGAGAGATTTACTAGACGTCTGATAACAAATAATTTTCCTTAAAGTGAATCTAGAATAAGATATAAATTGTTGAATCTCACCTAAAGTAGTTTATTACAGTGCAATGAGATCCTTTTGTAAAATGACCTCACCTCCAAGACTCGATGCCTGTATTCTAAAAGACATTTCATAACCAAGTCCAAGGTAGATTTATGCATTATATAGTAATTCTCTGAAATAAACCTCCAGTTCCCTGTGCTTATTTATGGCATTTGTAAGATTAGTGCATGAGCCCAAATGAAGCAGGTTGGATCAGTGCTTGCAGACTCATACATTCATTTCTTATGAAAAGATAAGGGGCAGGAAGATTAATATGGACAGGCTCTGCCAAGAGGACATCTTGATTCTTTCTAAGTCACTTTGGAATTTTTCTCAACCACCTGAGGCCTAACACGTTTTCACCTATAAACCGACAACAGACTTAGGCTCCCAAGCCAACTGGATTAGTCCAAAACCCCTTAACTACCAGGGAAAGTGTTGTGCTCCATGAAAGGAGCTTAAGGAATATGAGCTCTTTTTATCCAGAAAACCTAAGAATTGGTTTAAAAGCTTTCATGTTAAAAGTGCCTACACTGATCAGCATATAAAGTATGTTTAGGGAGAAATTAGCTTATGTTTTTCTTTAGTTTTTTTTAAATAATTTCCTAAATTGACATATTACTAAGAATCTCAAAGGGTGCTTATATAAAATAATAATAAAAATAATAAAACAGATATCTGGTCACTTCCCCTTGAGTCTTATTCAATACATCTGGGATTCACCAAGGCATTTGTCTTTTTATCAAATAATTTTAATAAGATTTTGGGAAACACAACTAAGAACTGAAAAGCCATGCAAAACACCTCAATTGATAGTATGTATTGCAAAAACAGATAGTAAATATAGTTTAGTAGTAGAAAATAGAACACAAGATCATGGGGATAAAAGTGTAAAGCAAATATATGAGAAGAAAATATATTTGAAAAGTATAAAGTAAAATTTAGAAAAAAAAATGACCAAAGTTATATGCATTGTGTTATACAACACTAGGGAATTTATGGTATTATTATGATGTATATCACTTAACATTTGTATAACAGATCTTCCAGACTGTAAAATCTGTCCTTTCACTGCTGACCTAAAGATCTAGAACTTAGCTCTTTCCTGTGTGTTAGGTCTGTGGATATGCTACTCATCCAATTAACGCTCTCTTCACATTTATCTTGAAGATAAATGGTTTCATGTGGGCATATAGCACAGCCATAAATTTTGACTCACACTACAACCTGTATAGAAAAATGTAATTGCTGTTGAGCTACCTTGAGCTTTTTTAAGGAAAACATATATTCCAACATGCACACATGATCTAGTATAAAATTTAGTCTAATGCAATAATTTAAACATTAATTTCTGTTTTTCTTGAAAAAATTTATCAGTCTCTCCATCTTTCGGGATCCTTGCTTCTTCATTTAAGAAGGTGGCTAAATGTTTGGACGAAGGGATGTGGAAGGTTTTTGGGCACAGTGACTTTTGTCCTATGAAATGCTGTGTTTTGCCCACCTGAGAGCTATTTGTCCTCCTAATCCCTGTTTTCTGGAACATGAGCATATGGTGCTCTTTTTTCTCTGGCTGAGCGGCCATCTCTTGCTCCTGCCAAGGCTATGTGCCTCCGTGGGGTCTGGGTACCGTTTTGGCACAGCTCTGAAAGTCTGCTCTGCAGGCACGTTACAGAACTAGCTTTTCTAAGGCAAACTCCTTAGGAAGAGTGTCAGCAATGTCTGTACCATGTCATCAGTGCGTGAGAAGCAGAGGCAAAGATAAAACCTCAGGGTCTTCCCTCTGCCTAAGCATAAAGCCCTGCCAGATGTACTTTGATATGATCCAGCCTCAATCTGGTATAGAACAGCCTGCAAAGCGGCCTCTTCCTAGAGTCTCTAATGTGTCAGAGCCCCAGACGGCCCTCAAGGGCAACCTGACTTACTAAAACACTTCCCCATCAATGATGGGTCAAAGTCCAAAGGGAGAAAAATCTAGAACTGATTGCTTTTCTCTTCTTTCCATAATCCTCTATGTCTGAAAATAAATGGATTTTTTTAATATCACTTATTTTGTATATCTCTCTGCTATAGCCTGTGCAGAACTATCATAGATATAAAACATTTTATTTTCTCCATTGCAAGAGAATATTGTGAGCTTTCTTCTTATTTTGAATCTTGATTTGCTTAAATGAAAGAAATAATCTGGAAAAATTCTCTCTACTAAACACATAAATGCTACTGTCTAGCTCTACAATTTATTTTATATGCCAGAAAGTTGTTATTATGTTAGACTTATCTTATATTCGTAATGTAAACAATATTATTTTTTCTACAGTCATATAAATGTATTTAGCAAACTAGTGTGTATATTTTATGCTTATAAATGCAAAAGGTAAAAGCATGTTAGTAAATTCCAATATATTGTTCCCAACAAAAACATTTATATCAATAAATGTATTTGACAAAGATATAACAGTGTAAATTATACATGAAACTTGAGAATTACTCTAGCTCTTTCCAGAAGCTGTGACATTCTTGTGAAAGTAGTTGCTTCTCTTGGAAGCAATTACTTAAATAAAATATATTTTTTCACCACAGTATTTTTGATACTCAAGTGCCAAAATGCTTTATCCTTGGTCAGCTTCACTGGTTGTCTTCAGTTATTATCTTCTCTTCTCTCATTCAAAACCCTCTCCATTCAGAGATAAAAAACAACTTAGTTTTATTCTTTCACTGAATGTATTAGTTTCCCTCTCCCATCAATTATTTGAGGAGGCCACAACTAGCTCCTCTTACCATGTCCTTTATTTGTTCCCAATAAAACATCAGACAATATCTTTCTAGTCCTGCAAATTCCAACTTTTTCTAGAGTACATCCATGTACCACTTAGTTATTTTGTGGAGACATACCTGTTTCTTTTTTTGTGTTTTCATGCAGGAGTCCCCAACATATGGTGAGCTGTATATTTATTTCATTATATATTACATTCCACTAAAAATAGAAATAAAATGCACAATAAATGTATTGCACTTGAATCATCCTGAAACCACCCCCCGCACCCTGGTCTGTGGAAAAATTGTCTTCCATTAATATGATCTCTGGTACCAAAAAGGTTGGGGATTGCTGCTAATGTCCTGGAGATGAAAGGGAATCCCTGAATTGAAAATGTTCTGTATATGGAAGAAATAACCTAATATCATTGCCATCCTTGTCTTGTATTTCTAAAAATTAACAGCACACTAAAATACTGTGTTTGAAAAGTTGCATTTTGTGGTATTTGGACCTATTCATAGATATATCTAAACCTTTGTAATATTTATACATACAAAAGCATATAGTTTGTTTAGGTGAGTTTTAAATGTTGGTATAGCCTTGATTTCTCTCCTTTATTCTTTGATAAACACAGCTCTAAATATTTGAACACTCTTATAAAATAATTAGGAAAAAAACTATCACTCATTATTCATAAGTCTTATAATTAGTGATTTCTATATTAAATTCCACTGGGATAATTCTCATAATTGCAGGTGGCTTGGAATGCCATTTTGCAGTAACATTATTTCTAGTACAAATGATCAAATTCTGCATTATAAGTTTAAAAGGACTGTTTACTTCAATTTAGAAAAATAGGCATAATCTTTTCAGTTTTACTTATGTAAAATAAAATGTCATTACAAAATTTTAGAGTTAGGGCAATAAAAAAATTAAACATGCTATTATAATTTTCATCTATTTTAACGTATTTAATGTATGTTGATTGCTTTCGAGAGATGGCTTTTTCTTTTATAGGGCTTGATTGAGTCCATCATTTTTTTCTGGTTAATGTATTATTTATGTTAACCTAAATCATTTTCTTTTCACTTTAAAATTATTCCACAAGTCTTTTAATTTGTTTAGTCTCTAAGAGTTTTGCAGAACAGGCTGAGGGTCTAAGAAGGAGACTACAGCAGTTCCCCTTTAGGGCTTTTGCATTGACTAAAAGAGAGCAATCAAACTTATCAGCTGAAAACAGTCTTTGGCTTCAAGCCAATAGACCAGTTCATTTATTACATTTAAAGAGTCTTACTGGGGCAGTCCAGCTCCACTGTGAAAAAACCACTACCACAGCACAATAAAAGAGTCTTTAATTCCAATTGGAATAGTGTTTAACTTAACCAGGACCCGAGGTTAGGATGGCTAAGGGCCAAGCAATATGCAATAAAAGAAATGGTCAGTATTTTATGGTGATTTATGATAAACCTGACCTTTGAAAATAACTCCACATTTTAAAAAGCCAGAATCTTTGTATTTGTGACACATTGTTATTGTAGTATATGGAAGGAGCTCCTTTAGAAGTATACCCATCTTTTAATTCAATATTTATCCTGTAACAACAGGACATAGAGATAATATGTAGACATGTTCATTTCTCTGTTAGTTGACTTTCTTTACAATATCACATTCAGTACAATTGAGAGAAAGAAAATAATTATGAACAATGGCTTAAAGAAAGAGCATGAAATCCCTGGATGCAAGACAGAGGGAAATAAAAATATGAAAAGATATGGCAGAAAAGTGAAAAAGAAAGGCATACAATTATACAACTATGTTTAAGGTGATATATGATAAAGGAGTTGTGCTATTCAAAATATATAATACAAACCTAAGCAAACAAAAAAGGGAAATATTTTTCTTTTCCTTTCTTTACAGTATAGGCTTCTGTAGAAATCAAGAAGCTACCTTTGCACAAGCATATTACAGCTCAAATAGGCTTTTGGTATGCTGATCCTACAGCAGATGGTCACATCCAACATTGTTTCCAGAAGAGAAAAGAAAACATGTGTTTGTGTTTTCATCAAGTATTTCACAAAGTAATATCTGAAACAAAATTAGATGATAAAATGGGACTAACTATAATATATTTGAGGCAAAGTTGTGACTTCTTCAGTAGCTTTCTAATACAAACATAGGCAAGTCAATGCATCTTTCTCATTTTCAGTTTCCTTGAAGGTAAATTGAGACAGCAGAACAAGATGAGTTCCAGGGTGCTTTCGTGCTATGGTTTGAATATTTTTGTCCACTCTAAAACTCACATGTTGAGAATTTAATGCCCAAAGCAACAGTGTTGGTATGTGGGAATTGATAAGAGGTGTTTAGGTCATGAGGCCTTTGCCCACATGAATGGATTAATGTCACTATAAAAAGGACTTATGGGAGTGGGTCCTTACCTTCAGCTCTTTTGCCAGGTGAAGACACAAAGTTCCTCTCTTGGCCTCTTACCTTCCACCATGTGAGCAGGAAGAAGGCTCTCGACAGATGCTGGTCACTTGATTGTGAACTTCCCAGCTTCCAGAAGTGTGAGAAAATAAATTTCTCTTTTATATTACTCAGCCTCAGTCACGAAACAATAGCAGCTTGTTTATCTTTATAACAAGGACAGTAAATAACATTTTTTTAAAACATAAGAGCAGTTTCATGAAAATTTGCAGTATACAGACATGACTGCTTAAAAGTTGAATATCTCCTACATACAAAAAATAAACATAAATGAATAAATAAGGAAGTAGACATAGACTTTAAATAGTTTCAAATTTGAGGATTTATTCCTAAATAACACACTTACATCCTTTTATTCTTTAATCATTCAATTTAGTCATTTAATTCTTTCAAGCAAAAAAAATAAAGGTTTCTTTGCTAGTTTATATCTTGTAAATCTGAAAATGAATCATTACCACTCAATATTTGCTCACCATCCACTGCCTTTTTGCTTTCATTGCCATGATTTTGAACTTTAAAGTTATTGTTAAAATTTTTAAACTTCTGTGATCAGAAAATATCATTTTCAGATGTAAATTAAAAACTATCCATTGAGATTTCTCTATGAAATAACACTGTAATTTCAAACTTTTACCTAAGGGAATTTATTTTTGAAGTGTCTGTGCTGCTTTTTTATCATTTCCAGTCTCTTGTTTTGTTCCCTTCCTCTGGGTCTCAACGTTTCTTTTTGATATTTCCAATTAAGATTGAAGTTTGCTGTGTTTTTTTTAATGCTGATATAAAAATTTTTTGGAACAATGCCATTTTCCTAACCCACAAAGCTGTTGCTGTGAGTAGGCTTGCTCTTAGATAACTCCTTCTGTAGCTCTGTTCATGATTAATTAGCATTTCTAAAGAAGTAAATGAGCATCTTGCTTTTCACTTTCTTTGCAAAATGTTTGACATGTTGTGAATGTTTGATTTTACTGTATTTCTCTTAATATATGCTAATACATGCTTATAATGTGATTAAAATAGCATAGTGATTAGGCAGGTATAAGAATCTGAGTGAGGGGGGTAAATGGTTTTCATCTTTAATACTATGGTGACACAGTAGCTTGTCTATTATTGACAATGATACCATAATAATAATTTAAAAAATGGAAAATAAACTGGTTCACTTTCTTTTCCCTTGGGAAATTAGAATTTTGATACAACTGTATATTTTTAACCATTCTTAACTATTCTTATTCCAGGAGACTTCCCAGATATGCTGAAGTAAAAGTTTTAGAAAATGTATGTGCATTAGATTTAGCTTCAGTGAACACCAGGATTTTCTATTTATTAACTGTCACACCAATTACTAAAGAAAATTGTGCTATAGTAGTCAAAACAGCATGGTACTAGTATAAGAGTAGACACATAGATCAGTGGAACAGAATAGAGAACCCAGAAATAAAACCATACATCTATAACCAGCTGATCTTCTACAAAGCAGACAAAACCGTGCACTAGGGAAATGACACCCTATTCAATAAATGGTGCTGAGTAAATTGTACAGCCACATGAAGAAGAATGAAACTATATCCCTATCTCTCACCATACATAAAAATTAACTCAAGATAGACTAAAGACTTAAATGTAAGACCTGATACCATAAAAACACTAGAAGAAAACAGAAAAACTCTTCTAGACATTGGCCTAGGCAAAGTATTTATGACTAAAACTCCCCCAAAAGCAAATACAGCAGCAATAAAAATAAATAAATGGAACTTAATTAAAAAGTTTCTGCAAAGTAAAAGGAATAATCAACAGAGTAAATAGACAACCTACAGAATTGGAGAAGTTATTCACAAATTATAAATCTGACAAAGGACTAATATCCAGAATATATGAGGAACTCAAACAAATCAGCAAGAAAAAACAATAATCCCATTAAAAATGTACAAAAACACGAATAGATATTTTTTAAAAGAAGACATACTAATGGCCAAAAAATAAATGAAAAAATGCTGAACATCACTAATCACCAGGGAAATGTAAATTTAAACCACAGTGAGATAGATACCTCTTTTCTCCTCTCAGAATGGCCATTATTAAAAGCCAAAAAAACAATAGATATTGTCCCAGATGTCATGAAAAGGGAGCCATTATACACTGTTAGTTGCCATGTAAATTAGTACAACCTCTATGGAAAACACTATGGTGATTCCTCAAAGAACTAAAAGTAGACCTGTCATTCTACCTAGCAATCCTGCTACTGGGTGTCTAGCCAACCGAAAGAAAAGAAGTCAATAAATCAAAAATACATGTGCAGTAATATGGTTATCACAACACAATACATAATTTCAAAGATATGGAGTCAACTTAAGTGCCAGTCATCTGATGAGTGGACAAAGAAAATGTGATATACCTCATATATACATTACTTGGGCATAAAAAAAGAATGAGATAATTTCTTTTGCAGCAACTTGGATGGAACTGAAAGCCATTATCCTAGTGAGTATCTCAAGGATGGAAAAACAAATAGTTCATGTACTTACTGATAAGTGGGAGTTAAATGATGAGTATACATGGTCATACAGAGTGATATAATGGACTTCAGAGACAAAAAAGAAAGAAAGAAATATAACAGGTAAGGAAATGGCATAGTATTTAACATACATAACATACATGTAAAAAGAGATTATTTTGAGAATTAAATTTAAAAAGGCAATATACGTAACCTAAACATTTGTACCCCCGTAATAGCTGAAATTAAAAAATTTTAAAAAATGAAATAAAGAATAAAACAATAAAAAAAGTGGGGAGGATGGAAGGGGGTAACTGTTAATTAAGCTGTAAACCTTAATTGAATTTTAGCAGGTTCCCAACACATGTACTTTTTTCTGGTCCATGAACACTTTAAGAATTCTACATTGAATTTATTTGCTATATTTCCTTAATCCATATTAACCTTTTTTTTCTTCCCATCAGTATAGGTAAGTTATATTGGAGGCATTTCCTCAGTTTGGGTTTACTTGGTGGCTTATCATGATTATACTAAAGTTATTCATTTAGGGCATGCAAATGTATTAATATAGTTACATAGATACATGTTTATATATGTAATATATAGTCTTGTGTGTATATTGTGTGTGTTAATTTCCCATTATATAGTTAATTGCATACATTTAATTTATCCAATTCACAATATACTGTGACTTGCTTTCTTAACAATGTATATTAAAGATCCTTCCTCTTAAGTAAACTTCTTCATATACTTACTATGGAATTCAGAAAACACTAATCAGTAAAGTGTGAAGGATCAGAGAATTGTCTCTTTACTGAAATATAACCAGTATTCAATAATATATCATCTTATCTTTTGTGATTTTTAAAACCAACTTTACTTTTACCTATTCATTAATAATATCCCCAAATATTCCCAAATATCTGCATATTAAATATTTTCTCTTGTCCTTCAGTCAGTATAACTCCAAAATTTTTCACTGATAATTTGTTAGATTTGTTATCTTTATCTAAACTTATATATATGTAATATATGTATATACACAAATGTATGTTGTTCTAATACTTCTTTCACATCCCTTATTTTTAGATCTTCTTTTGGTAAGTCTCTTAATTTTCTGTTTTTAAAAATTTTTATTCCGTGTCCAAACCATATGTACACCAAAAAGCAGAGGAGTAATTCTGCATTTATAAAATAATGGCCTAGTCAAGTCAGACCACAATGGTATAATAAGCGACTCCAGGAGCCAGTGTTTGTTCTGTTTGACTTGTCCCCATACCACAACTGATTTAATTTAAGTTCAACAGGCATCCAGAGCAGGTCAGATTTTTTCTCCTATATCTTTGAAATTTAGAACAGAAAGACACAGAGATTAATTATTGTCTTTGAGTCACATTAATGGAAATAAATTTCAAACTTTAATGTGCATATGGATAACCAGAAAATTATAAAAATGCATATTCTGGTCTAGGATATTGAGAGAAATTCTGAACAGCATTATGAGACTTACTAATAAAACGTGATTAAATAAGTATATGATTAAAATAATCCAACTTTAAATTTTACGATGCAATTCTACCTTTTATCTCCCTTATGCACTCCATATTATTATTATTGGTCACAGCACTTGTCTTTAACCAGAATACTAGAATACCATATACTAGAATACTAGATAACCTGAAAGATAGGTAGATATATATTTTTTCTGTAAATAAAAGTATAAAAAATGTGCATGCTAAATTTTTTTTTAGACACAGTATAATGTTCTAATTTTTTTCCAAAATCTTAGGTCAAATATAAATTTTGCCAACTTATTTGTAAAGCATATCATTTCATTTTTTAGATACAAATTTTTTATTTTTAATTGATTCACCTATATGTAACAATGATTATAGGACTATTCATACTTATCACGGATACTAAAAAAGATCAATGCTATCCTTGCTCTGTTTCAGTTATCCATTCCTATATAAACAAAAAGCTTCAATACTTTGTGGCTCAGAGCAATGAGTTATTACTTTTCATAATTCTATGCATCAGAAATTCAAGAAGTGCTGGGCTAGGTGGTTCTGTTCTACCTGGTGTCAGTTAAAACTTATTCTCTCAGCTCCACTGGTGTCTGGAATGAGCTACACTAGCAATATGAAAAATATACACATCCCTAATATCAAAAAATATATCCCAAAATAGTATTGCATCATGTAAATGAGGTCCAGATGCAGAGCAGCCTTCTCGGGGAGTTTCTCAGTTGTAGCTCCTCAGTTTAGCAATTTTTGTTCCAGAACTGAAGAAGACAAGTTGTCTGAGGTTTCTCTAAATCTAAATATCTGTCTACAAAAAATTTTTTCTTCCCCCCTTACCCCTCCAACAAAAATATAATGATGAGACAGGAACAGAAAAAAATAAATAAATAAAAGAAACTCCAAATAAGGAGAGGATTGAAAGCACATAGCCGTCACTGGTCCACAGCAATTTTGAAATCCAATCGTCAGGGGATCCCACTTCTATAGCTGTGAAATTTTTCAATTAAGGCCCAGTTTTTCTCCCTGGAAATGTTTTTTCACAGTCTTTAGTAGCACTTTCTAGGAGCTTATTTCTGCTGTTTAAATTCTACTCTAAATGTTTTGGTGAAAAATAGCCTGTGTTTACAACTGAATAGCTTTCTTAGCTACTTTCTGCCCTTAAAATATAGATGGCCTAGATTCCTTTTCCTTTTAGTGAAATCTTCCCTTTTTATTCTAAGGTGTTGATTCTTTCAACAATACATTAAAAAAAAAAAATTGTTGATTTCAATGAATAACATTGGGATTCATTCAGTGCTCCCAAAGGACTCATCCATAATTCCTTTTGAGACAGACATATCTCTCCTTTAGGCAGGTAAGGATACTACTATTGGACAATGCCCTTAAGATTCTTAAAATACATTTTGTCTAACTGCATGAACAAGGTACCACCTTAAATATTAGAAAGGTTTTAATAAGGCATTTGCAGCCTCAACTTACAGTTTTATCTTTACCCTGAATCCACATTTTACTGAGAGTACTTTGAATATATATTATAAGGCTAGGTTTTATTTTGAGAAAAATTTACTATTAGGAGTAGCAGGGGATGAGAAATAGTTGTATTTGCTAACTTAGCACTCTTGGGTATGAAATATTTACTCCAAATTCAGCTTTAAATTGAATAGCCCTTTTTGTAAAATTCATCTCTCTCCAACAATATCTTATAAAAAATGTCACGTATAAACCAGTTGATATTTTGAACATTGTGCCTTGAAACATGTTAGTCCTCAAATTCATAGGGTGTATTTTCTATCATTTATATAATGGAGTCAACAGTCTTGCCAGTTTTTCTAACTGAACATTATATACCTACTTTGCTTCAGTCTTCAATAGCAATATCGTTACTAAATTTTTAGTTTTCACTAATAGTCTTCTTGCTGTCTTTGTAGATGTTTTTTACTGCTTGATATCAACGCTAATATCACATGCATTGGGATTTTATTAGAGCAATAACCACTGTCAAGGGGGGAGGAAACAAATTCAACCCCTAGGAGAATTGGTAAGTATATAGAGAAAAAATTTAATAAAGGTGATCTTTGCAGACTATCTACAACATAAATGAACTATATCTATATATGTGTTTTTCTCTTGAATTTGGCAATATGTAGAAAAGTGGGTCTGTATGATTGAAAGCTAAAAAGTGCATATTTGGTATGTCATGGTTGTTTGGAATGCAAGGATAACCTAGGTTTTTTTCCCTACATGATGTTATGTATTTTTAATATGTTAAATTATATATGTATGCATTATATGTATATATATACATATATGTAATAAAACATAAATGACAATATTAATTAATTTTATCTTTGTATTTCTTATTACAGACTTCTGAAAGAAATGGTGTCTAGTTAGATAAAAGTAGTTTTTCAGACTGTGGAAAGAAATAACTTTTTTTTTTCCAGCTTATTATGGGGGATACAAAAGTTCAGATTACATATGGTGCCCATGTACCGCCTGTCCCCCCAAGTCAAAGCTCCAGGTGTGTCCGTTCCCCAGACAGTGCGCGTTGCACTCATCATGTAGGCATATACCCATCCCCTCCTCGCATCGCCCCCTCCCTGAGTCAGCATCTTCAAGCGTGACCATTCCCCAGATGTTGAGCAACCCACTCATCATGTAGGCATACACCCATCCCCTCCCCCCACCCCCACCTCAGTCTGATATCTGATTGGTATCATTCCTAGATGTGAATTTAGGTGATGATCAGGGAAACCAATTTTCTGGTGAGTACATGTGATGCTTGTTTTTCCATTCTTGGGATACTTTACTTAATATAATGGGTTCCAACTCTCTCCAGGAGAACCATAGAGATGTCGTATCTCCATTATTTCTTATAGCTGAGTAATACTCCATGGTATACATATACCACAGCTTACTAATCCATTCATGTATTGATGGGCATTTGGGTTGTTTCCACATCTTTGCAATTGTGAATTGTGCTGCTAAAATCATTCGGGTACATGTGTCTTTGTTATAGAATGACCTTTGTTCCTTTGGGGATATGCCCAATAATGGGATTGCTGGATCCAATGGTAGATCTACTTGAATCTGTTTAAGATATCTCCATAATGCTTATGCAGAAGACTGAAACAGGACTCACAGCTTTCACCTCTCACAAAAATCAAATCACAGTAGATAACAGACTTAAACCTTAGGCGTGAAACGATTAGAATTCTAGAAGAAAATGTAGGAAATACTCTTACAGACATTGGCCTAGGCAAAGAATTTATGGAGAAGACCCCTAAGGCAATCACAGCAACAACAAAAATAAATGAATGGGATCTGATTAAATTAAAAAGCTTCTGCACAGTCAAAGAAACAGTCACAAGAATAAACAGACCACCTACAGAATGGGAAAAAATTTTCGCATACTACACATCAGATAAAGGACTGATAAGAAGAATCTACTTAGAACTCAGGAAAATCAGCAAGAAAAAATCAAACAACCCTATCAAAAAGTGGGCAAATGACATGAATAGAAATTTCTCAAAAGAAGATATAAGAATGGCTAACAAATATATGAAAAAATGCTCAACATCCCTAATCATCAGGGAAATGCAAATCAAAACCACGATGAGATATCACTTAACTCCAGTGAGAATGGCCTTTATCAAAAAGTCCCAAAACAACACATGTTGGCGTGGATTTGGAGAGACAGGAACACTTATACACTGCTGGTGGGACTGCAAACTAGTGCAACCCTTGTGGAAAACTTTCTTTTTTTTAATTTTGTCAATTGTATTGTGATATCTACGCGTCTCATGAACACTAATTAGTATGAATGCATATCTCAAAGCCAAGATAAGTGCTGAGAAGCAGTATAGCACAGCAGTGAAGATAGATATGATTTTGAATTGCATTTTATCTATTTCCTATTGATTTTGCATTAATTAGCTTGTCAGTGCTATAGTAACACTTTATTCATAATATTTTTTAAATGATACATACTGTTCGATACTTAATGATTTAGCTATTGAATAAAATCAGATACTCCTACCGGAAATGAGGAAACCACTAAACTCTAACTATTGGACTATCTCTGAGAAATAAGTAGGTCTTCTTTGAAAGAATCCTATTTTTATTTTTGTGATGTTTTCATTTCGTAAAAATACATCAAAATATTTTAAATGAAATTGGGTTTAAATAATGAAAAGGGAAATGTGTAAGACATATTTCTAATGAAATTTTCAAATATACCTAATATTTTGTGGAGTATTTGAAAATATGGGTTTATATTAAAGTAATATTTGAAAAGACCAAACATGTGCTTCTTTATGAATAGATGTTGACAACCCTTTAAACTAAAATCTGTCAAAATTTGAGTATATATTTTTCCCAAATGCAGAAGTTGAAAAGATGAAAATAATATTTCATTTCTGTGCCCCAACAATCTATTAAAATGGTCAAAAGAGAAGGTATCTGTTGGGGTTTCACTACTTTTGCAAATTTACCATGATTTTTTAGTGTATCTATTTCAAATATGAAGTGACAACATGGCAATGGAAGTAATTTCAATATATTTTCTTGGCACTGGTGGTACCTCCTATTACTTATGGTCACTACCGGTGACTTAAAAATATTTTATGCCAATGATTTTTTTCAATATTTGAATGAATTTTTCTCTTGGGATTTCATAAACAATTTTTTTGATGTAATCATTTTTAACTCATATTATCTCAAGAATTATATGCACTATTAAATCCTCAACTAAATTACCAGAAGTTATTGTTACTTTGGAAATTTTTGATGGATTTGCTAATTTATTAACTAGTCCAATTAGCAAAATTTTGGGATCGTAATATATCCATATTAGTCAATATTTGCAATGAATAAACAAAGAGCTAGCTATATTTCCTGTATTCTAAGAAGCATTATTAGAGAAAAAGTCCATTAGACAAAAAATCTAAAACTTCTTTTAGATTTTGTGAATTTTCATTTCTGTGGTTTTTTTTTTCTGAACTTGTCTTTTGTAACAGAGCTCCACCTAATTTTATTTAAGTTTCATGATAATGTTCCATGCTATTACATCTATGTGATTTGATAGAATCCAGTCAGTACCTAATATTTGGTTTGATTTGTTTAGCCACACTTGCATGAATTGAATTTTTCTAACATAAATTGGATATTTTTTAATTATAAGTGCACACTATAAATTTTTTTATGTGTATATACTGAATTTTCAAAATTAAACAAATATAATATCAATTCATGAAAGGAAGGTAATACAACAAACCCAGAACTCATGGTAATGGTTTAACGAACACTCTCTAAAGTAGGTATTTTATTTTATTGAATTAATTAATCGAGATTTCAGGTAATACAATTTGTACTTAGAGACAAAAAATATGACAAAATACTTTCTGAAGAAGGAAATCCAGGTAAAGATAAGAGAATGCTTAAAGAATAATTTGGAGGAAATGTATTTAATCAACTAAGTTACTTTAAAATTATACTTTGTATCAATCTTGTTGGATTATATCCTGTGAATAACACTAAATTTGGCTAATGTTTTGAAACCAATTTGTGCAAAGCATTATGCTTGAAATTCATATTAATTCAATCAAATCTCTATAACATCCAAGGTAAAAATTATCATCCTCTTCTTATAGATGAGGAAGTTGAGGTTTAAGTTGACAGAGATGAATTCCAGGACTTATTGAATAATAGTAGATTCAATCTTTTCAATAAATCTGTTTAATAAGTGAGGCACAAAGAAGGAAAGAAATTTAGTTATCCATAATTTGATACTCTAGCTTTCCACTTTCAGGTTGGTAGCTAGTGAATTTACCCATTGGTTATTGTCTCATTGATTCTTGTAAAATTTAGTTGTTAAAATGAAGTGCAGAGACCACATATAATCCTGCACTTGGATGTTTATAGCAGCTTTCTTCATAATTGGCAAAATTTGGAAGCAACTAAGATAATCTTTAATAGGAGAATAGATAGACTATGGAACATCCCTACAAATATATTTCCTTTTATTCAGAGCTAAACAAAAATGAGCTTTCAAGCCATGAAAAGGAAGCCTAGACGCATATTACAAAGTGAATAAAACCAATCTGAACAATCTATATACTATATAATCACAACTATATGACATTCTGGAAAAGTCAAAACTATGAATACAGTAAATATATCAGTGGTTGCTAGGGCTTAGGCAGAGTTGAATAGGTGGGATACCGTATTTTTAGGGCAAAGAAAACATTCTGTATGATTCCATAATGATGTATATATGTCATCACACTTTCCTCAAAAGCCATAGAATGTACAACACCAAGGGTGAATCCTAAACTATGGACTTTGAGTGAAAATGGTGTGTCAATGTTGGTTCATTGATTACAACACATGTGCCACTTTGGTAGGGGAGGCTATGCCTGTGTGGCAAATGAAGTATATGGGAAATCCACACTTCCCAGTCAATTTTGCTATGAACAAAAACTGTTCTAAAAAATAAGTCTGTAAAAAAATGAAATGCAGACACAAAAGCCCATAATAATAATAATAATATGAAGACCTGTTTCTCTGGCTAAAAAAAAAAAAGAAAAAAAAAATCAAAACCTGGAATTAGGCATTCAACAAATGAGCTTAGTAATTGTTTTACACTTTTGGAAGCTTTCAATGTGAATTGAAAGAACAATTGCAGCATAGCTATTCATGAATAATGATGCTTATCTTAACTTGTAATAGTTTCCTTATTGGCAGGCCAAGCACAGAATAAAAAATTACTTGTGTCCTGACTTCCAATATGTAAAACAAATGGATAAGCCATGGAATGCTGGAAATCCTTACAAGAAATCTATCCTTCGTAGACAGTTAGCTTTTCTCTCCTGAAATTTAATCATGTTCTTTACTCATGTATTTTTTTAAATGCAATCGTCTTCATAAAAGTGCACCAGCACTTTTATAGCTCTTTATATATCATTTAAAATTTTTCCAATTAAAATTATTAAAATTCACATATTAATATTTGACAGAGATAAAACAGAGACCCTGCATTTGTGTTATTGTTTATAAAACCTCCATTTCGCCATGTTTGCCTTCACGTATCAAAAAATCACCATTGTCATTTTCAACTAGTAAATCATTTTATTATAATATGCAGGATGATTTGAGTTCAACCAGTCTAGGGTTCTAGAACACCTAGGGACAGCTGAAGGGCTCCATCTCCTGGCCCAGGACAGAGTCTCAAATTGAAATTCATGTGTTTGTTACAATTAGGTCAAGAATTAAAGCTTAAATATTTTTGTGTCCTAAAACGTTGACATTTCTCCTTGCTTTCTTTTTTCTCCCATATATGCAAGTACACAAAGCATATTTCTTGGCGATTAATTATCAAAACCTAGGTAGTAATTGCAATCAAAGCAATATGTTTTCACATTTAAATTATCTTAGTTTTATAAGCTCTTTTGACTCCAAACCCCAACGATTTAGTCACTAATGAGGATTGTTTTCTCTCTGAGGACTGTAAGCTTAAGTATGTCTTTATGTAGCTGATTTTTTTCTCTCTATTTTAAAGCTCATTAATTAAAAGCCGACTTCCCTCAGTTGTAGCTTTTTAATGTGCTGCTTTAGAAGAGCTTTTACTGCTTAGCATTAAAATGTCACTGGATCCAAACAGCTTTTCGTTCTTTTAAAGAAAGCATTTTATAGCAAGTACAATAACACAGTAAGCAAAGAAGTAAAAGAATAAATAAATTTTGTGTTTCTGAATTCCCTATTCAGCTTTTTTTTTTTTCCTTATTCTTTTCAGAAGTATAGAAAATATTTTTTTCAACTTAGGATTTTTCTGATTACCATAACCCTAGAACCAAGATGGTATGTTCTGGGCAAGAGATACCCTCAACCTTCAAATTACCAGCAGTTAGGGAATTTTGGCATATGATTTCCATAACTGTCAATTTAAGCTGCTCAACAGTCCCTATTGAGTGCTTAACATCCCATAGATCATAATCTCCTATTTTTATAAAGTTTATCTTAAGCGTGCTTATTTTGGGGGCCTTAGGCACTTGCATGCAATCATATGCTATGGTCACAGCCTGACACCACTGCCATCGTGGGTTCCTGTCATGTTTTATTTCATTCCCATTTCTCACTCCCAGTCCTGTCCCTCTCTCATAAGCAACCACCGAAAATATGTTTGATGTGTATTCTTTTACCCTTATATGTCTTTGTAAAATATGTAGTGAAGTTTTATGTGTGCACATTTTAAATGTTTCCAAGCATATTATGTTTTAACACTATATCCATGTTGCTATGTGTACACTTCATCATTTCATTCCCTGCATAAGCATCCTTCACATTTAACTTATACATTCCTCATTGTGGGACATAATTATTGTCTCCAACTTCCTGATACTTCACATACACACACACAGACACACACACACTCTAACACACTCCTCTGTGAAAAATGTTCGTATACATGTACCCTTATGGAGTTCTACGGTTCATGTGCAAGAGTGGGTTTGTTAGTTCTTAGGGCTTGAGCACTACCAATGTGAACAAGCCTTGCTCTCCAGAATCGCTGGAGCAATCTAGACTCACATGAGTACTGTATCAGACCCATATCTACAGCACTTACTAATACTCAGACTTTTATTCTTAGGTAAGAACATCGTTGTCTTAAAATATATATTTCCAATTAAGGAGCAACTTTTTTATTAAGGAGTGACTTGGGTTTCCTCTCCTTAAATCCCTGGATTATATCTTTGGTTTACTTTTCTAATAGCCTGTTGGCTTGTAGGAATTTTTTTGTTTTCTTGGTTTCAGTTCTTTAATGTTATTAGGCATTTTGAATATTTTCCCCAACAAGTTATCTTTGTTATCTTTGTTCCAGGTGTTTTTCTTTTAATTGGATTTTCTTTATTTTAATGTATTAAACATGCCATTGTTTCATGTTACACTCTTATCTGAGAAGGAGTTGGTCTGTGCCATAATTCTTCTATCTTTACAATTTTTTTTGCAGCTGATATTTTTTATTTATTTATTCTTGTTGAGATTATTTATATATATGTATTTATTTCAGAATATTACAGGGGTACAGACACTTCGGTTCCATATATTGCCTTTACACCACATTTGGATGTTTAATTTATCTGAAGCCCACCTTAATAAGATGCTCTGTGAGGATCCATATTTTATATGGACAATATTGCATACAGGAAATTTTTCAAAGCACAAGTTGTAAGTAGAAGTCTATTAGAAGGCCTTGTAATAGATCAGATAGCCAGCACCAACTATTTATTAATATTATAAAATATATTATTAGTTTGTTAAAAAAACTTGCTGGACTAGAGTAAATTTTTTAAGAAGAGTTGAGGCAAATTGATTTTGAAACTGGAAACCAAGAGCAAGTTTAAAATAATAATACAAAAATAACATGATCTATGATACTCCAAATTACATACCATTTTTTGAATTAGAAAATTAAATGCCTTTGTCGGTTACTCACATTGTGCAATTTCCTAAGTTAAAAAATGCTTTAACCCTAAGTACTGAAATTATAGGATGTTGCAATATCCATGCAACTACTTCTAAGCACATCTAATTTTTAATAAATGTGATTATTTGATTGCATACATGTTTAAGATGGAAATTCTGATCTTTACCCAGCTAGTATGGATTTGAGATAATTTTGAGAAGGAAGCATTTGTTGAATATGAAGTTAGAGAGCACATTTGTATTTTAAAAATCCAAAACAAAAGTATAGATGTCATGGGAGAGTATATGTGTTATTGATGTATGAGAATGTAAGAAACATATTTGTTAGATTGTTTCAGATGTTGACACTCCAAGTCTCTTGTAGAGTACATGACTCTTGGGGAATCTAATAGCATCTTTGATCCCAAAAATATGAGAATTAGTCTGTCAGCCTATAGGAAAAGATACACATGGGACTACTTATACCAGGTCATAAGATAAATTTTATTAATATTTATACATTCATGTATTTATCTATTTGACATTTTTATTAAAACCTATAACATGCCAGGAACATTTTTAGGTAATAGGGCTACAGAATTTTATGAACATATATAATTTTTATCACAAAAATGTATCTTCTAGTATTAGAGAAATACACAATAAATGCATGGTCATGTATTATTTGCAGTTTTTTTTTTTTTTTCAAAACTGAATGAAGATGTATCATAATGACCAGGAAAATGTTCACTGATAAAACATAGCACTTAATCAGTTGTCACCACCATCTTAGTTGCTGAAATCCACAACTATAAAGAAGCCTACCTGTTAATTTTTGATGGTTGATGTATGTGGGATGCATTCCATCTTTGCCTTAGATCAGTTTAAAACTTGATAGAAAAAAAATTTGATGGAAATAAAAAATGAGGTTAAAAGTAAGCCTAACCAATAACTCAAATTAGCAAGTAAGATTTGGATGAGGATCGAAGACTTTATTTTACTAATCCGGCAACCACATTTGCAATGTAGGAGTTACAGTTGGTCCACTTGATGTTGAACTAAATATGCTAGTCTCCCATGCAGCGATTTCTCAGTCTGCAGAGAAAAGGCTAGTAAACTGAGAATTAATTTCTAGCCTTAATCTTTCTAACTTTCACTTACACCATGGTAGATCTTATCACTGCTTAAGGAAAGACCAAGCCAAAATACAACCACCAAAATCAGTGAAATCAAATTTTGACAAAAACAGTATCTTTATCTCTGATACCTCTTGCTGAACTAGATGGATTATTCAATCTAAAATGTGTGCATACATCTAAGCCTTATTTATTTAATGAGATCTGAGTCTGATAGAACAAGTTTGTTTTTACTTTATGACCACAGTAAATTGTGCAATTGATCATATTTTCCTTATTTGCATTAACTGCTATACAAAACAGAGCCAAATTTGTGGCCTAATTCAAGCAAGAGAGAAAAAAAGCAAAATGACAGCTTATTTTTCTATACTAATCTCCATTTAAATTAACCTTGTTTTTCCTTTCCTTCTGATTTTATGTCTCAATTTTTAAGATAACCTATAATAAAAACCATATTTTTTAAAGACTGCTGGAAAGAATACTAGATGAAGAGAAACAGATAGAGGTTGAGTTTGTGCTCTTAAATTGTATTTGATGAGCAACAACTAATATCTAAAGTCAGTCTTAAAAATGATCTTTACAATTATTTTAAAAGATTTTTTTCCTAACGTGAAATCTCCTAAGAAAAGGTTTTATTCAATATGTCTAAAATATATCTTCCTGAGTAACTGATTTAATTGAAGTCTCATTTTAAAAGTAATTGATGGTCCAAAGATACTCTCCTTTATCTGATTAGCACAGTTCTTAGTTTTTATACTAATTAAAAACAGTTTGTATGCAGTGCCAAAAATATGAATACAGTTGAAAGTCTTTTTCCTCGGACTATGAAGAGATTTTAATATTAACAAGAATATGCAAAAGTTAGTTATTTCTTTGATATTATATTTACAACAGAGCAAATATTCCCATTGCTTACTTTATAATGCTACGACCAACAGCCTTTGTAAGATAAGCTGATTTATTATATTTCTGTCTCTTAATCCCTCAGATCTAAATTTGGATATGTCAGTATTTGAGTCAATTTAAAAAAGGGTACATAAAGCCAATTTCAGCTTTTCCTTTAATACAAAACTTCTTCTGAGGGTTTAGGTAACTTAATTATTACCAGTTGAAATGTTTTATTTCTAAGTCTTTTTAAAACCTGGAAAATGTGTTTTGTTTTTTCTAATCTTGGCATTAATCCTTATCAGGAAACAGAAAGTAGATCTCATCAACACAAATAATTGAGTAGATTGTAGTTGTTAAATTAATGAACAAATTATTTAGGCCAATTTACAAGATGGCTACTATCTGGTTCTCTTGCACATTTTATAAATAAATGCCTGGGTTACTGACTTTTTTTAAGGTTTTCTTTGTATGTCTCATATTATGTACAAATGCCCATAAGCTCAGAGGTTTGGGGCAGTTCATATGAAGGGGCCAAATCTTTATTGTGATCAAAGATAACCTATTACTCTTCCTAACACTACATATTCCTTTTTAATTCTGCTTCCAGTATACACTATGGCACAAGAGTGTCTACTCTTTACCTCCTGCTTTGAAAAAATGATAATTATATGTGTGTGTGTGTATATATATATATATATAAATATATAAATAAATATATATATATATATAAATTTATAATTCTTTTCTATCCTAATATGACAAACCTGGCATCTTGCTCCTAATGCATTAGCAGTTTTGGTTGGATATGATAATAGCTAAGGTTTATTGTGCATGTACAATATTCTAAATACTGTTACAACAAAATCTTTACAATAAATTTTATGAAAGTAGTACTACTATTAATGATATTTTTCAGGTGAGGAAACTGGAGCAAAGAGAATTTAAGCAAATTGCAAAAAGATCACAAGGGTTCGTCTCAAGTCTATAGGCTAAATACCCTGTTTTATTACCTCTCTTTTATTTCTGTCCCCCACAGGTACACTGCCAGTTTGGTCATTCATTTTGATGCTCTACAATCTATAGCTCAAGGACAAGTAATGCAGAGACTCCTCCTGGAGCTGGTTCCCATGAGCCTAGGACTTCCCCATACAACTCTTCCCCAGTATTCTAATCCTATATATTAGTAATATTTAAGTTGAAGAATTAATGAAATCAAGTGAGAAAAATCAGAAAAACTAACTCAGCTAGCTTCCTTTTCAAAATGGACGGACAAGTAGGTATGAAATTATAGCATATGCAGAAAGGTTACCTGTTTCAGATCAAATCTAAGTATTTATAAAGGAGATGAACACCAGAGAGAAAATGAGTGAGCATCTATCTGAAGAAGTAAAAAGGTAAAAGTAAATTGTTCAAAATTACTGAAACATTCAGTAGTATAACAAGACTTTCATCTTCTGTTTTCATGAGTCCTACCCACATACACGCTTGCTCTTCTTTATTCATCATACTACAGTCACTCTGTTTCTGTCTCTACTGAGGTGTTTTCATCAAAGTGCACTTGCATAACTTTGAAATCACAAGGCTAGAGATTTTGCTTTGCTTGTGATGAAAAGAGTGACAGAAACTAGGCAACTGTCTCTTTGATTGGACTTGAAGTAATTTAAAATGTCTCCAAAAGTAACACTGTTGAAAGCTGAATTATACGCAAATAACATGCATGTAATTTTCAGCAGTTATTAGCCTTTTAAGGACACCAGCCATGGCTTTCCAATTATATGTGGTGGTATCTTGCATAATACCCAAAACATAATAAATATTCGTGGAGTAAGTGGATTTAATAGCCTTACATTTACCTAGCTGTGTTCTAGTGATAATAGCTTACCTAATTTAAGCTCCAAAAGATATTTTGCTAATGAAAATTTACATTGTGTGAAATTTGGATGACTAGTGATGATGTATAATAGTTATGAATCTTGGTTTGCACACTTGCATAGGTACGACATGCATTAAGAAGAAATAACTGTATTTTAAGGCCTTATGCAAAGTGCTATAAAGAACAGGGCCTAAAAGAAACACTCATGTGCTATAATTTTATTGAGGAGTACAATCTCAGGGAAGCAAAAATAAGGTATGGAAAAGAAGTGTGGCCAGAAAGGATAAAGACTAAATACAAATGAGCGTATTAGGGAGCTGGCTGTATTTCATATCAAGCCAAGGTGACTGTCTGAACTTCAATAATGTCTTCATATAGGTATCATGAACTACTACTTTGTAAAATAGTTCACAGGTAGGAGGAAGAAAAGGCAATTCATCCTCTTGGTAATTGCTATCATGCTAGTTTGTTGTTTTCTCTCATTTGGGAGTTTACTCAAATGATAGGCAGTGTTTTACAAGTTGTGTCATTAAGTCATTAGGTCGGTTCCTTTAGCCCAAGGTATGGATTTTTTCCAAGTCCAGAAGTGATGGGAAGAGTCAATAACACTGCGGTTCAGCTGATCAGTCTGGTGTTTGGCTCCAAGTTTGTGAGTCTTGCACCCTTGTGCATACGGGTTCACAGAACATACAAATGATTACTTGTTAGTTGCTGTATTCGTTCATGAAATAGTTCCCTTATATACAGGGGTTATTGAGGTAAAGCTGAAGATGGCAGTCTGAGGAATGAGGAGGGAAATGAAGCAGGCTAGGAGGGTGGCAATTCTGAAAGAATTAAAGAGATATATAAGACATGCCAAACTCTTGCAACTTAATTTTCGTTTGAGTCATAATATTACTTGTCTATTGCTGAGAAGTAACTTATAAAACTTTAGCTTAGAGGATGCCAGCAAAAATGTCAGAGTGTGCAGCTTCTGTGGTCTATCTCTTCACAGAAACATAAAATAAGAAATTAGGAGAAAACTATCAGAATCAACTTTGTTAAAACTCTGACTCCAGAAAACAGTGGATTACAGCACCAGGCAAATGCTTAATCACCAAAAGGCAACTTAAAAATGGTAATAAATCAATATAGCATTTTTATTTGCCCTTGTTCCTCCCCTCTCCATGACTTGGTGACAGTCTTGAAGATGACAGCTAGCATTACCAGTGTGAACTGTGGTGTCTGGTTCCAGACAGAGGATTATCCTGGATGACCCAAATAGGTCCTTAAAAGAGGGAAGAGAGGGGCAGGAGAGTCCATGTCAGAGTGCAACACTGTGAGAAAGACTTGCCCAGCCATTGCTGGCCTTGAAGATTGAACGAGGCAACAAGCCAAGAAAAGTGGGAAGACTCTAGAAGCTGGGAAATTCAAGAAAATGGGTTTTCCCCAGAAACCTTCTGAAGGAATGCAGGCCTTCCAGTAGTTTAATTTTATCTCGGTGAAACCCACCCTAGACTTCTGACCTCCAGAAGTGTAAAATAAAAAACTTGTGCTGTTTTAAGATGCCAAAGGTATGGCGATTTGTTATGGCAGCAAATGGGAACCAGATACAGAGGTGATTTGCCATTTCTTCTAAAGAGAAAAAAAACAGGGGGATGGGGGGGCATGGGCAATATATATAACCTGAACTTTTGTACCCCCATAATAAGCTGAAAAAGTAAAATAAAATAAGGCAAATAAGAAAAAAAAAACAAGCAAAAATTACATGAATCAATATAGACATAGATATATAGATTTATGATTACGTAAGAATATATTTGTATGTGTGAGTGTATGTGTATGCATGTGTGAGTAATACGAGTGACTAAGGTTAGATTAGACAAACACTATAGACAATAAAGTTGGTGTAGATGTTACAATTTTGGAAAAAAATTCTTAAAAGCACACTATATACCAAATGTAAGTCACAAAGCCTAATATTAAATCATTAACATTAATGATAAACATTTGAATTCAGCATTTCTAAGATAAATTTTGAAATGGTAGAAATTACATTTGTTAGATAACTCAAAATAGTATCTTTGATAATGTGATAAAAGATTTGGTTTCATAACCTCACTATGTGTAGACAGGTTTTTGACCACTGCATAAGTCACCTCAGTAAGGTCACTATGCTAATGACTTTGGTTTAGCCTCAACTCAAAAATAAGCCTACTTTCTAGTACATTTCTAACTTTTTGTATTTTTCTGGATTTTTAAATTTTATATTAACTCATTTATTATTACCACCCCCATTCAGTTTCAAAGAATTGGAAATTATGCTCCAGTGTTAGAATATAATATCCTAGACTTGTTTTAAAAGGAAAAACACATTACTAATAGCAAGTGGTGGCTGACAGTATGTATTATGCATTGGGGATTAGATTTGATTTACAAAGCTCAGAAACTCCAAAGAAAAGGTATTAATTTATAGCATTTGAGTATTGAGCTATATTTCTAAATTTTATGATATTCCAAGGGAACTTCTTTTTCTATAATATAAAACATCTATTAAATTTTTAAGAAAAGTTCTAGCACATAGTCTATGAGGAACATTCCCTTAGGGTATCATAAAAATTAATTATGAAGTACCGTAATTAAGAATATGGTAAAATTTATTGCAATTAAATTTACTGTAGAACATTTATCTCTGTGCTACTGTACATAGTGACAAAAGGTCTAATTGTATTTTTATATAATAATATCATTTTTATGTTGTTATGAATTCCGAAACTGTTAACTCATGAAGAATACAGTTTTTTAAAACCATAATTGTTTTATTTCCCCAATTCATGTGTTCATACTGCTTTTGTTAAAGAAAAAATTTAGTCAATGATACTTATTAAAGCATGGTAAGAAAAATTTTATTCAAGACCTATCAAGACAGGTATAGGGACCAATGTAATGGAGTCTTACAGTAAGGGAAAGAGGGCTCAACTCCAAAAGCAGCATGGAAAAATGGAAATCTATAGCCAAGTAGCAATGTAGGGGGAAGTGGATGGAAAATTAATAAGATGGGTAAGGTGGATTCTGGCTAAACTGACCTAACAATAGTCTTGTCGAAGACAGGCCAGGGTGATCAGATATCACCTAGGGAATGATGGAGGAAGAGGAACCCAGTCAGAAATTGAGGGATATCAGATATTGAGGGTGAGGAATTCTTTCTAAGCTAACTTAGGAGGGTTATTTGCTAAAACTGGATTTTATAAGGAAGTACATAGATGGACCTAGAAGAAATTTCAGAAGCCTGACTAAAGTATGGCCAAGCAAAGAATCTTTGTCACTTTGAGAGTCATAGGATTTTTACATATACAGAGAATCATAGAATGTCAGACTTCGAGGAAACTAATGATCATGCAGGTCAATGCACTCATTTTCCAATTAAAAAACCCAAATCTTACAGATATGAAAGGTATATAAATTTACATGGTGAGTTATTAGTAGAGTGAAACATATAACCCAGTTATTAATTTTTAAGTTAAGACCCTTTCCATTCTCTATATTTTAAAACCACTTACCTATCTCTAGTCATTGATGAGGATCCAGGCATACTAATATAGCATATTATCTATGAGAAACAAATATTTAAAAAACTTTATTATTTGTAATATAATCTCATTACAGGAAAAATCACTCTCATGTTACATATTTTTTAAAGGAAACCCAGAGCAAGTCTGATGTTCCCTGATTTGTTTAGGGCAATTATAATTTGCTCCTGTGATTCCATCCTAAATATTAGTTTCTCTTATTATCTCTGTTAAGTAAGATTCAAAGCCAACAGCTGAGTGTTGGGGTAGAGTTGTGATAAAGATAAAAGAGAAAAGATAAAATAATGTTCATACATAGTAAGAAAGTGAACTTTCTAAGGACACTATAGAGTAAGATTGACAGGCAGTGCTGAGTATTCATTTGAGGTATGTTACCATTAATTTAAAATTAAATCAGTGAGACTGAATGTGTGATTTCATTTTTTGTCTCCAGCAAAGGCATCTGCTTGGGTAAAGCACATAAAAAAAGGATAGTTTTCTTTACCTGTGATTGGTGTTCACCAGCAAGTGTGATGGTAGGAGAGAGGGGCTAGTTGTTTGAGGACATTTATAATATTTTGACTATAAAGAGAAAACCATGGAATCAAATCTGGGAACAAGAGAAAATGTAGAGAGGCCAGTGCAGTAGATACTTAAATGACATAACACAGTGGTGACAGAGAAGTGTTGCAATAGTGAGTGGAAAAGGTGAGAGGTGGTCATCTGGGAGATTCATAAATAGTGAAGTTACCTGTGATAACAGAGGCATGACTATGGGAATTAGTGTATGTCAACCAGGAGATTAAGCGAGGAGAAGATGACACTAAAGAAGCAGGAGGGGCGAAGAAGTCTATGCACAATAGCAGAGCTGAGGAGATTTGGAAGCACTATTGGGAAAACAGAGAAAACATTACATCCACACCACACAGTCTCCTCCTTCTGACTCTGAGATTAAATAACAGTAAAGTCAGCTTCTTCTGACAATGTTACAGCCAAGAGCAGCTATTGATAAAGACCAGAAAGTGGAGAGACTGAGAAACTATTCAGAGACGGGATTAATGAGCGAGCAGAGATTGCTGCTAATAGTAATGGGGTTCCCAATGGCAGAAAGGAATGTAGGGGTAGGTCAGATTAGGAAGACTATAAAAATCATAATAATGATATAGAATAATTCTACAACTATACAAAGTTCAGTGAAATGAGATATTCCTACATAGAACACTGTATTTAGGTAGGCAAGAGCTGTATAATTATGTCAAACACTAAGCATTATGTAGTTTGTTCATAGTATAGACCCCCTGTCGCTCAAAAGTATGCAATTTACTGTGTTTCCCAGTTAAAGGGTAGATTAAAATAAGTAAATTAACAAGAGTAAAATGCAGGAATATTTAAAAAGAAAACAAAGAAGCAAAACCAGTTATAATATGAAGTAGCTGTCAACATGACTGAGAGAGATCAGAAAAAAGAAAGAAAGAAGGAAGTCAGGAAGGAGTGAGAGAGAGAGAGAGAAGGCAGGAAGGGAGGGAGAGAGAAGAAGGAGAACAAAAGGAAACAGAGAAGAATAACATACGTATATTGCAAATTTGTATGCCAGTTAAAAGCCTTCCCTATACCTGTCCAAATTCCCTAGAGGGAGCATTACATCCTTGTAGTTTTATATTACAACATTTTGGCTCTTCATAACACTCTTAGGAACTTCAAGGTATATACTGACATAAAATTATTAATAAGTGTCCAAATCACCAGGGCCTTTCTTACACAGGAACAGGTGAAACTCACTAAGGTGATCGAAATGTTCTATATCTTAACTATGTTCCTGGTTTTAAGCATTAAACTATGTACTTTAAATTAATGGATATTTTTTTATGTGATTTTTAAATCAATTAAGTTGATGGAAATATTAATGTTTGGATACTAATTCTAGAGTTTCTGATTTAAAGTTCCTGGGTGCCACTAAGGCACCAGGTGGTTTTAAAAGTCTCTAGATGATTCAATTGAGAATCCTTCCATTTAATGATTTTTTTCCACCCACCAGGAATGGAAGTCTCAGGCTGTCCCTACTTGAATGCACCGATGAAATTTAGCATTATTGGGTGTGGACAACTTGATATCATGTGCTATATTAATCAGCCAGAGCTGCCATAGCAAAATACCACAGACTGAGTGGCTTAAACAAAGGAAATTTATATTTTCACAGTTCTGAAGGGTGACAGTCCAAGATCAAGGTATTCAGCTGATGTGGTTTTTTCTGAGGCCTCTCTCCTGGGCTTGCAGACAGCAGCCTTTTCACTATATCCTCGCATGGCTTTTCTCTGTGCATGAGCACTTGTGATATCTCTCCCTCTTCTTATTAGGACATTGATCCTTTTGGATTAGAGGCCCACCTTCACAACCTCATTTAACTTGAGCTACCTCTTTAAAGGGTTGATATCAAAATACAGTAGCATTTGGGTATAAATAAACAGGAAGCCAATAGCTGGACACTGTCTCCCTACTTCGAGTTCCTCCATATTAAATTGAAATCTTAGTATATTTAGGTTATATAACCTAAATATAATTTAGGTTAATTTGTAACAAAAACTGAGTTTCAGCTAATCACAAATAGTTGAGCTTCAGTCAATCACAGGTAGCCAACTGATCACATCATGCCCAAATAAGACAGATGCCTAGGTGTAGTCAATCAGGTAGTTTTTCCATTTTGCTTCCCTGTTTGACCTATAAAAACTCACTACTCTCATGGCTGGGAAAATCTCTCCAAACTTCTGATTCTGAGTGCTGATTGATCTAAACCAATTGTTGCTCAAATAAACTCTGTTGAATTTATTTTGTCTAAGAGTTTCTTTTAACACAAGGTTAGGGCATCAACATATCAATTTTGGGGGGACATGATTCAATCCTTAACATTACCTCCTATGCTGATAAAGTACAACTATTAGGTAGATAATGAGGGATATCGAGTCTCCCAGGGGTGAAAGTGGATCCCATCATGGTGCTGCCCCATCTTAATCCTGTCCCAAGAGACTGTCATACCTGAGGGAGGAGGGAACACCCTATGAATCTGCCAGTGAATCAGAATTTAGCAAGCCAGCTGCAAAAGAATGCAGAGGACTCTCTAGCCCACAGGCCAAGCGGCATAGGTACGAAAGAGTCTGGAAAGTGACCTAGAACAGCCAGATTTCAGAGACTCATGGGAAATCTGCATGTGCAGTGAGACTCAGGTCATAAAACATCCAACTGCCCAAAGTCGTTCCATGGTGATGTTTGAACCACAGGGAGATCCCTATCGGGGCACTATGAAACAAGACACAGACTAAAACCAGGCCCTTCCTTTTGCTCTCCCTTGGCTGCAACAATGGGTCCGGTTATCGTCTGTGCTGTATGTATCTCGCTCTGTAAATCTGTATCTTCCTCTTGTTCTATAATCCTA
The DNA here is from genome assembly GCF_041146395.1 of Eulemur rufifrons. Lineage (NCBI taxonomy): Eukaryota > Metazoa > Chordata > Mammalia > Primates > Lemuridae > Eulemur > Eulemur rufifrons. The sequence goes on from NC_090986.1 coordinate 36,647,862, forward strand.
TCTTTCTCTCCTCAATAAACCTAATTTTCATGCTTGCCGTACTTTGGTGCATCTGGTCATTCTTTGGCCACGAGCGGCCCAAGAACTGACATTTCAGACCCTGAAATCTGACAGAATCACCTATGAAATAGTCTTGCTAATGAATTGGACCTAAATCTAATCAACATTTTGTGGCTAATTTCCAGTTTATAGGAGACAGAGGGATTAAATTAAAACTCTATGATGAGGAACCCCACAGATAACTTCAGAGGAAATGACAGGCTACAGGATATCAATGAAAAATTCAGCTGGACAAAGTAAACATGTAAGGAAAATCTTATTCAAGATTACTAAAATACAGAAGAGAGATTGAACTCAACTCTGTTGAAAAAAAAATGCTAGAGAGTGTTAAGCACTGGGATGTACTAGTAGAACAGTACTGGAGAACTCTACAGGGGACATTGTTCAATGTGATTAGCCCATCTGTGTCCCCTAATTGGTGCTTAATCAGCTCCTCCCCTCCCACAGAGACTGGAAGATAGGGGTGCTGTCATTCTTGATGATTAGGTTTCAAAAGGATGGCTCCCTTTTTCCTTGAGAAAGACATTACTGTGTTATAAATCTGCAAAAGGCTGGAAGATTTACATCTCAAAGAAGCAGAGAAAGAATTTAGAATTATAGGCTTTCTAAAGTAAATGCTATATGAAAAGGTAGGTCAGGGACCTATCCTCCAAGGTTGCAAAAAACTCATCTAAAGTTTGTTTTTGTTTTTTTTTTTCCCAATCCGAGGGAAGCATTAACACCTTGCTGAGGGACAATTGACTGTTTCTTCCAGAGTCAATGGAATAGTAAGGGTGAAGGGAGAACCTCTCTAGTTTAAAAAATACTTAAGAAATACAACACAATGAAAGATGTGGACATTACAATAGGGAATGAACATCAAGAAGACTTTTGGGGGGAAATATTCTAAAAAAATTTAATTTCTAAAAAATTGTAATTGACAAATATTTATGGGGTGCAATGTGATGTTTTGATACATGTGTGCATTGTGGAATAATTAAGTCAAGCTAATTAACATATCCATCGTCTCACATACTTATTGTTCTCTGTTGTAAGAACATTTGGAATTTACTTTCTTAGCAATTTTCAAATATATGTTATTATTAATTATAGTCACTATGCTGTGCAATAGATCTCAAAACTTATTCCTCTTGTCTAACTGAAACTTGTACCCTTTGATCACATCTCCCCATTCTACCTCCTTTTCCCATTTTGTACTTGTAGCACCTTTGTCAAAAAATCAACTAACTGTAAATGTGTAGGCTCATTTCTGGACTCTCTATTCTGTTCTGTTGGTTGTAATGTCTATTTTTAAGCCACTATCATGTTCTTTGATTATTATAGCTTTCTAAAATATATTTTGAGGTCAGGTATCATGATACCTCCAGCTTTCTTCAAAAAGATAATGCACACACCATCTGGGGGATGGACACAATTGAATCTCTGACTTGGGTGGGGCAAGGGCAATATACGTAACCTAATTATATTTGTACTCCCATAATATGCTGAAATAAAAAAGAAATAAAAATAAAAAAAAAGACATTTTTTAGTCAATAGGTGGTAGAACAGTTACCTCTTATTTGCAGCTTAATTTTCATGGCTTCAATTACCTGTAGTTACCCATGGATCAAAAATATTAAAGGGAAAATTTCAGAAATAAACAATTCACAAATTTTATAACACAAGCCATTCTGAGTAACATGATGAAATTTTGTGCTGTCCTGCTCTGTCCCACCTGGGATGTGAATTAACCATCCAGGCTGAACTGTATTTACCGAGATAGAGATGTACGTTGAGAGAGAGACCACATTCACATAACTTTTATTATAATATAGTGTTATAATTGTTCTATTTTTTATTAGTTCTTGTTGTTAATCTTTTGCTCTGCCTAACTTGTAAATTAAACTTTATCATAGGTATGTATGTATAGGAAAAAACATATTATATATAGTGTTGGTACTATCCTCAATTTCAGAAATCCACTGAAGTATTGGGATGCATCCCTGAGACGGGAGGTATTGGGATGTGTCCCTGAGGATCAGGGAGGACTACTGTATTTTATTATGGACTGGGTTTTATATGAAACCAAAATATATTTTTAAAATTTTGATAAATAAAATGTCATTGTTTTAGTAGGAAAACATTCATATATTTTTTTTGGATATTCATGCTGAAATATATAAAGAAATGAAATCACATGATATCTTCAATATGCTTTAACATGCATCCATAAAAAGGAGAGCTTCTCTTTCTTTCTCTTTTCTGTTTTGCTTCCAACCTCCCATCCCTCCATCCTTCAGTCCCCTGGGCACATCTGGGAGCAAAAATTAGCACATCAGAACTCAGACCTTGATTTTTATATCCCTTAGAAAAGTGTTTGATTCCAAGACCAAGGCAAAGAAAGAATAATTTTGAGCCTGAAATAACTGCTTTTGTTAGAAAACTAGGGAATTTATCATGAAATGATTGGGACATATGAAAAGAACACAGGATCCAACTTTAAGGGGTTTCTATTAATCAAATTTAGGGCAATTTGAGCGTGAAAATACTAACAGTGGATTATTCTTCATTGAATAAAGTGGAAATCTATGGATCAAGACTGATAGTCATAAAGAATAAAGAAATGGAAGAAAGTAAAATATCTTCCTTACTATAGAATGCCAACTAGTAAATGTAGAACAAAATATTAAATTAGAAAGTCACATTTGACAGCCATCATGTTAATCATTAATTCATTCAAAAAATATCAAAGGATGCTTAACTAATGGGGGAAAGTGGGATGAAAAATGAGATTTTACAAAATCTCAATATATCTTGCCATAAAATACTTATTAATTACAATAGGAGTGGGGTTTCACTTTACCATGGGGAAATCTGGCAGACACCATCTTAATTAAGTAACCTAAGTTAACACCACCAGTAAGGAGTTACATAGACATTGTGTGTCACCTGATAAAATGCATTGAAAAATCAGTATTATTTTTGTGATAATTTAGCTAAACAATGTGTAACAAAAGTAAAAGGCAATGAAATGTTTTATGAGTTGTCCTTTTAAACCCATCCCCACCTTTTGGGAATTAAAACCTGCATTCCTTCCCAAGGCCAGTAATCACAGGGGCAGAAAAATGTTCTTTGCTGTTTGTTTTCTATTATCTTAAACCATAGGAGATGGCTCAAAAGAATTGTCTGGACAAGGGTCACAAGATCATCATCACTAGAGATAAGGTCAAGATAACCAAAGACCAAACACCAAAACCACCTATTATAGTTAAGCACAATAGCCTGAAACCACAACATGTGACACTGGTATAGACCAGAGCCCAACAACCAACCTCTCCCACTTTAAAAAGCCCTGTTTTTCTGTTTAAAGGCAGAGTGGTAGTCTTTGAGGTGCTAGTCTGCCACTCTCCTCATTTGCAGACAAATTAATAACTTCTCTTTTCTTTTCCCTTAAACCACTTGTGCTCATTCTTCATTCTCATTGATTTGGACTCAGGGACAAATACAGAGCTCTGGGTAACAAATGTATAACCTGAATCTAATTATGACGAAATGCCCCATAAACACACACAGAGAGATATTCTACAAAATTATTGCTTTGTACTAAAAATTTTATAGTCATGAAAGCCAAGAAAAGCAACTGAATTATTAATATTCCAGATTGAAGGAAAGAAGAAAGACATAATAGAAAGTCAAAATAAGTGAGTGTAGATGCAAAATAAGTGAGATCCTGGTTTGGATTCCTTTGCTATTAAAAAAACCTTGAGAACACTATGGGGGCAATTACTGTCTTTGACTAATGGATGTATAGGAGTTCCTTGTATTATTCTTGTAACGTTTTTCTGAGAATGTTGTTTGATAATATGAATGCATTTAAACAATCTAATGGATATATAAATACAAGGAATTTCAATGAAAATACTCATTCTGGATTACTATACTTTCTATATTCTATGTTTGAAACTTTGGTCACTTAACATCATGTAGAAAAAAATTGGAAAACATAAAATACATTGCTGCATTAAGGAATGTACATAATAAAAATTCAAGCACATACAAAAGTAGACTTAAACTTAACTCCCACAATTTTCTTCGCCTGTACTTTTAAAATTGCAGACAACAAATCAGACATGGTAACTTTTGCAATTTTTTCAGACCTACTAGTTCATTAATTTTAAATTTTTAAACACTTTCAAACTTACAGAAAGTTGTTACAGAGAGAGCAAGAAAAAAAGAGAGAGAGTATGTGTTTTACGCTCAGAAAATAAAAACGGACTCTCTTTTAGAACTATTTATTTGTGGTAACGTGATAGAGTTGGTCATAACTCCCTTATATTACTAGGTTTCTGTGTAAACTATACTGTGCTAAATGGAATTTTATCAACCTGAGATAGTCTCTGCCTCTCTTTGTATAACTTTATACTGAGAATAACTTTGGTACATGGCACCATAACTTACATGAGGTCCTTCAACAGTAAAATCAGAGACCTAGCCTTTTATGAGCCACTTCTAGATTTAGCCTATTATAAGTTCATTCAATGTGCCCCTGAAAATGGAATAGTAATTCTATATTACATTTTATGATGGTGTTCAATCTCACTATTACCTCAAAAAGTCAGGCTTAAACTGTTTAGAAAATTAAGAGTTGAAAGCAGATTCCCTTTTATTACAGCAATAATTATCACAGAGTACTTATTAAGGGTCTGGTGAGTAGTGAATAATGTCACTGTTGTTCTTGCTTCTGCCATGTGGTAAAGTGCTCTGAAGTACTGCACTGCTTCATTGTAAATATACCTCTTTGCATGTGTACAGCTAATCAGGTAATCTTTCAGAACCAAATATTTTTCCTGAAAAATGATATAAAAGTAGTTATAACCTTTGACAAATCCAAATTATATAGTCTAATGATTATTGTACTGTTTATTGTGGTTTTTCATTGAATGCAAATCTATTGTTTGTTTTTACTATATTATCTTTCAGTTAGTGTAACTTAGTACTACTTAGTCCAAGCCAGAAACTTACAAGCCTGTGAAAACTAATCTGCCTCTTTTGCTCTTCTTATTCAATCAATTAACGTTTTCCAATAGCACTGCTTCAGTATCTCTGTAATACGATTACATCACTACCCTTCATAACACATTCAATGGCTCTCCATAATTTAGTGGACAAACATTAAATATTTTTAACTGGTGATGCAAGGCCCTTTATGATCTGCACCTACCACTTCCTCCTGTTTATATCCCTGTAACCAAAACTTGCTGATTCTTTGATACAGCGGAGTCTTTCCTGTTGTCTGCCTTGGAATAATCTGCTTTATACACCTGGAAGTCAGGTCTTTAAATCACCCACTCCTCTGGGCGTCTGTCCTTCATCCTGTTAAGTACCTCCTCATCAACCAAGATACAGCTTAACACATCTTCTCCTTTGTAGCATTACATAATTGACTCATGAAATATGGCCATGTTTCCTTTGTAAACACCTCTAATGACTGTTGCACAGTATTGAAATTTTACATGAGCTTACATGCTACTCTCCATTATACCTTTAAGCTCCTTATTTTTTTTTTTTTTTTTTTTTTTGAGACAGAGTCTTGCTTAAGCTCCTTAAAGACAAAAAATATTTCGAATTTATCTCTGTGTCTCCAGAAAAAGAGAAAGTACTTTACCAAGGCTGTGTGCTCAGATGGATGATTATATTAATTTAGAAAATGCTTATCAGTTAGCCGGGCATGGTGGCGCATGCCTGTAATCCCAGCTACTCCAGAGGCTGAGGCAGTAGGATCGCTTAAACCCAGGAGTTTGAGGTTGCTGTGAGCTAGGCTGACACCACGGCACTCACTCTAGCCCGGGCAAAAAAGCGAGACTCTGTCTCCAAAAAAAAAAAAAGAAAAAAAAAAAGAAAATGCTTATCAGGAAAATTAAGGAGAGAAAGAAAAAAAATATTTGAAGCCCTAAAAGGAGGAGAGGTAGAGAAAACGCAGTTGTCTCTAGAGATATCTCTTCAGTGTAATTTTAATGCCAATGCTCAGATCTTTAGTTTTATTTCTTTTTAAAGAAATTTAAAAAATTATTAATAAATTAACACCAATGCTAATTCAATATTGGAAACAATTTATCATCAGGATAAGATGCTGCTGCTGACCATCAATTCTATGGGAATGTTATAAATAAAGCATTATTCTCTCAAAGAGCATTATATTATGATGATAAAAGGACAGTTTTGAGCAATTAAATGTCCATTCAAATGTACTTATTTTTAAAACACCACTCACCATAGTCCTTTCTTGTTCAAGGAAATACCAATATGAATAGTTAAAATTATTGAGTGATTACTCTGTGCTACAGTTTGTGCTTTGTCTCAGTATTTTTAATCTTCAAAATAGCCATATAGAATAGGTGCTGTTATTATCCCCATTTAAGATATGAGGAAACTGAGGAATAGGAATGTGAAATACACCTGCTCAGGCCACAGGGCTGGTAAGTACTGTTGCGGCATTTTAGCCAGTCTAACTATTTCCAGAGCACTTGTCCTTAAACCCAAAAACTCTGGAAAGTTGGCTGAAATTTAAGGAAAAAAATACTTGTAAATCAATTTTTAAGTTTATTACATATTAGCGATTAGCTTATTGACTGCAATTTCACTTTTTTAATCTTGAAAGTAAATGACTTAAAGGTTTTCCACATATAGCTAACTTTCTTTTCCTTAGGATAATTGGAATAGAAATATGAACATCTTGCTTTTAAGTGCATGTGCATGTACGTGTGTGTGTATATGTGTGTGTGTATATGTGTGTGTGTAATTTTCAATTCATGGATAAGGTAATATAGCTTTGCAAAGCTGTCTGTTTTTATGAAATATTTTCTTCATAGATCTATATAAAATAAAACATATAAGTTTGGCATTCAAATTTCATTCCACATATAGCATTTTTATCTCCTTTCTCTTTTTATTTACTTTCTCTGATGTTTAAGCTTATTTTATGCTTATATTTAACAACTTTCTCTGTAATAAAACTGTAATGAATCTGAGTACATGATGAATGAATTGCTGGAGTTTCTGATTGATGGAAAGACTTTCCAAATTTTTGACACAATCTAAGACCCATGCACTGGAAACAAGATTTATGATCCACTGTGTCGGTTAATAGAGGATATCTAATATGTGTCACTCTATTTTATAATTTTTCACAATTTAACAAATTTTTCTCATGTAATAAATGGGTAAGTAAATGAAAATGCAATGATGATATATGATGTCAGTTATATAAAATACTTTTGTCAATTCAAGCTTTTTTGTGGAGGTGACTGAAATTGTTTATCACATGTAGTTTTTAAGCCATATATCATCATTTTAAAAATAGGAGACTCTGAATGTTCTATACAATTTCCTCTCTCTCAAGTATATTATTCAGTGGATTTAATGGCATTGCCTTTATATTTTGAACATAGATTCCAGGTTCACAGAAATAGGTAAAGCAGTAAAAAATATATTTTGCCATTATCTAGGTGCCAAAAAGTAGAATTCCTGGTACTGTAGCAATCAATATAGGCTTCAATAACTCAAAAACATCAATACCTTAAAAACACCAAGTTTTATTTCTTTCTCATAACTATGCACAAGTTTAATCATTGGAACTGTCTCTTAAATGCTTCTGTCTGTGAGTACCACATACCACTGCCATTCGGATTTCATTGGGCAGAGGAAGGACATCACTTGGCCAACCTTGTCAAGGTAACTGAAACATTTCAATATCCCCAGGAATAGAGGAGAACAAGATATCGGCAAACAGTGGTAATATCTACCCCAGGTATCAAGAAAATAGGGAAAGACATTAGTGCTATACTTTCAGTTTGTCCCTATTAGGTCTTTTCTACTCTTTTTGGTATTTCCATATTTTTCTTCTCTAACATATATTTCTTTCTTTCACAAATACAAATTATTGTTAATAGTATGTTACTGCATTATATCATTGCCAATTCCTTTCTTCTCTTCCATTTTTGGACTATTTAGTACTCAACTTATTGAAGACCTAGGAGAAACGCAGGAGTGCTACATATGTTTATAAAAGACAGGGAATTTTACTGGACTTAAAGATATTTTAAAAGATTATTTACCACTCAATGTGGCTTGAAATTTATTTAATTAATACAGTATTGTTATTTGCAATCAATGATTGTTTAGAAGGAAGATATTTTACAGACCAGAAAATCAGCTAAAATTTCTAGCAATATGAAAGGATAATAGTATAAGACTAATGCATGGGTTTTGACAGTGGGAAGAAGCAAATATAAGATCAAAAGATAATGAGAGCAAGAAAATAAATTTCCTGTTAGAGTTGAATCTTGAGGTTAAAAAAATAAGAAAGAAAAATTCAGGAAGTGCCAAACAGTATCCAAAACATCTGTTTAAATGTGAGGAGGTACATTGTACATTTGATCATCATCTGCCTCTTACTACATTCTCTCTGGAACTTGAGAGACCCTGAAGCTTTTTTGCTTTGTACTACTCTTTGTCACATATATAGGAATTATCCAACATACATTTATGTCAATCAGATACAAGGACTGAAAATAAATCCAATTCTAAAACGTAAGTTGCACATTATTTCAATTAAATCAAACCACTTAATTGCTGTTTAAAGTGAGATCTGTGACAACCTACTCTCTGCAACACATGAAATTGGCTTATCTGCACACACCATATCAAGGTTACTTGCCCAGCTGGAGCAGTCGTCACAGGATGCTGAATTGCTACAAACTAGAAGCTAACACAAAAATAAAATAAAATTTCTGTTCTAACTACATAGATATCAATGTCCCCATGAGGCTCTTAAACACACCATTTCAAATGTGCCTTGCCTTATTCCCTGTGTAACGTGAATATTATATTAATAGCTACAGGGTAGTAAATGTATCATGCACGGCCAAAAATACAAGCTCAAAAGAATGGAAAATAAAGGCATTAAAGGAAATGATACATTTAAATTCCTTTTCTACTACAATATTGCTTTGTTTAATTTTATTGAAACTCAAGCCATGCTCCAAGCTAAAGGCCCAAAACAGCATTATTTATTTAAATATGATGGTGTATCATTTAAATAAAATTGTATTAAAAAATTAAAGCATACCTTGACCTGTTTACAAGAATTAATTTGCTTTTCAATTATAGCTATAGTGCTATTAGGTACAAAAGGAAGTTCTTAGCAAATTAAAATGCATTATAATGTTGCAGCATATTCTAGATTATTCAGGGGGTTGATTACATGTGTACCCATACTTAAGCTTTATAATAAAATTTGGCTTTAGAGTCCATAACATGGTTTCCAAATATTAATGATAATTATTAATATTGCCTATAATAATAACATTGGATATTTTAGGAATTTATTCCCCTTGCAGATCCACATACATCTTTTTTGTGGAAATATCTCAAATGTTAAAGAATTAAGTGTGTTTAGATAATAAATGACTGCTATTTATAAACAATCATCAAATATTAAATGCATGGAACAACTTAAATAAATTCTTTAATATTTTTTTTCTGTATAACTCACCCCCTCCTCCTCCAAATCTTTCTCTCTCTCTCTCTCTGCTTCTTTCAAAATGTATGAAGCATACACTGACAGTTTCTTTAAAAAACAATTCTTGAAAATTCAAAACAACTGTAAGTTGAAGTTCATGAGTTCTTATTTCTTATCAACTGTCAGAAATCACAATACCATACAGATTTGCCTCTGTCAATTTAATTTCTTTTGTGTCTTAACCAATATAGAGCAAGAATCTCTTTTGATATGTATCTAAAATAAATTTAAAACATATAGCACCTCTAACAGGTTTCATGAGTATCTTAATGTATTTACATACAGGTTTTATTAATAAAGAAAGCCATGCAGTTTCAAAGGTAATAACTATAGTATTAACCTTGGGTTAAAAGAAAACAAAGCAATACCAAAGCAACCCCCTACAAGTCCTCCTACTAAAATTTACTTAATTTTGTATGTTGGAAAAATAAAATCTCTTTTTGAGTAGTCTTCTCACTTGTAGCTAGAGACATTATTGAAGAGTAAATGGAATAGTTCTCAAATTCTGTGATAAGAAATCTGCAGTGTTGGTGTGAAAGACCACCATATGTTGAGTGAAATACCACATTTGTGGAAACTAGAGTAGAAATAAGACTGAAAAACATGACCTAGGTAATTGGATCTAAAACATATACTTTATGTGTTGTTCAATAACAATATTAAGACCATTTATTTACAGTTTCTTCAGAGTGCTTATTCTTTTCTTTCTTGGCCTGAAAATGCCATTTTTTAAAAAGAATGGAACAAAGGCTAGGATGACTGAAAATCTAGGCCTTAGGTTTGATAATGAATGCTTAAGGATTCAGTAGAATAGTGCAACTAGACCCATTAGTTACTATTGAGGACCAAATCATATGCCAATAGTTGCAAAAAGATGTTTTCCATCAGCTAAGTCTCCCAGAGAAAAATTATAGCAAAATATATCCTATTTAAAGAGAAAGTCATCCAGAAGACCTTCTCCTTTCTCTAGGTAAAGCCAGTTTTTAGTTTTTGTTTTTGCTTTTGATTCTTAACAGCTGCTTTAGTTGATTTTAAGGCTCCACTTAAAAGGAAAATAGTGCTATAAAGATTTTAGATGACACATTACTCTTAATTGACACATTCATCAAAATTGCCTATTCATTCACATAGCTATTTCCCTTTGTGTTTTCCAACTTGTTGGTACATATTTGACTCCATTCTCAAAGCTATGAAGGCCAGCGTTCATGTTTTAAGTGCTATTGTATCGCTACTCCCTAGAACAGTGGATGGCACACATCAGGACCTTGGACAGTGTATATCGAATGGTAGTAACCCAGAGTCCACTCACTTTTGTTCCTACCTATTCACCTGTGGGCTTTTCTATTCTTTTAAGTTCTAAGTTATTTTTATGTCAAAGATGCTAAAGGCATCTTCTATGCTAAAACAGAGCAACCTCTTTCTACTTTGTTGGGTGCTGTGTTGGAAACTTTTGAACAAATATCAAAGGCCAGGATACACAAATTATCTGGTGTTTGTCAAAAGAATATGAAGAAAGTGTAATTAGTAGTAGATAACTGGAAAGTTAGTGAAGTTCAGATCACATAAGGTCTTTTTTACCATCCAAAGTAATCCATTCTTCATGTTCAAGGCCATGGGGAAAAACTCAGGGGTTTAGTAGAACAAAGACAGATTGACTTGCAGAATAATCACACTGAAATCTTCAGGTACTATAGTGCACCAAGATAACTGCTCAGGCCACAATTGTGGTTTGGGACTCTATTGAAATAGTGTACCTGAGGTATACTCAGAGTGAGCAGTTTTGAGGCCTGAGGGCAAGGGAAAAGTTCTAGGTTTCTGGGTTAGGTGACTGAATGGACCTCAGTACTATTGATGAAGATAATAATGTTAGGATGTGGAACAGATTTAAGATAAATGAGATAATGATATTCAGTAAGGTTAAGTTTAACTTTCAGTATGTTATGAAAAATGTAGATATGACTTGCCACTAGATAGATATAAGTATCTTGAGAACAAGGTGAAAAATTAGGATGAAGATGCAACGTAAGAATTACCACCCTTTAGACAGAATTTGACTGCATAAGTAAAATGCTGGATTATGATATTGAAAAGGAAGCCTAACAGAGAGAAGAGGACCAGAGTATCAAGATGTCAAGAATGGAGAAGTGTTGCAGACAATGTGTGGGAAAGCCAGCACAACAAAGGGGTCAAGTACGATAAGTTTAGAAAGGGTTAGCTGAATTTGGTAATTAGATCAACTGCTACATTCCATGAAGAGCTTTGGTTTTGAAGTAGAGAAAAATGTATCTAAATAAATTTAGGTCTTCACCCTTCAGATAAATGTACTTTTCATAGAAATTTTCTTTGATGAACTATCTGTAGAATGAAATAAAATTTAATTTCTAGGACTAAAAATCCTGACAACAGAAAAGACTAGAAGATAATTTTTTGTTTATCTATTGGTTGTTACTTTAGTGAATGAAACTGAAAACCATTATGAAAAATTAGTAAAAACCCATATGGATTTAGAGGAAAATTATCATAGAAAACTCTATTTTCAAGCCTTTGTTTAACCAATAAGGAAACTAATGGCTGGTAATGTGAAGGGAAAAAAAATAAACTGTTTTTATTGGATAGTTCTTTTTAACTAATACTTTAAAATTCATTATTAAAACATTTAAAATGTATAATAAATATGTTTTTAATTTTGTTCACTGACATATAAGATTTGCCTCAATTCTGTAATAAAAGTTGTATTTAATCATGACAATTTGTTGCTATTTACCAAGAGGCCTTCCAATAGGCAATTGAAATTAATTTTTTCATGCACTAATATGATTATGACACAGTCTCAGTAGCATAATAAGAATAAAAATTAGAGGAGATAGTTGTTTTTATGAATTTTTGTTTTTCCTTACTAAATGATATAAAAACTAAAATAAAAAGGAAATGAATCACTATTCTTGACTTGTAATAACTCTAGGTTTTATTTTTTGTATCCCCTTCTACATGGAGTGATTTTTCTTTAGAGGAAACAAGAAGCAATAAAAAAATAGAATAGATAGTCTTTCCCTGGAGTAGCCAAAAAGTGCAATTCACTAGTGGCCACTGTAAATTGCTTTACTACAATAAAGGATGTTGATTCATTGTTGCTGCACAAAGACTGAGGACTCACAGCCATAAAATGCCAGGAAAAGCAGGGTGATATGATGTAAAGGGAATAAGTTCAGTAGTAAAATGGAATGAGGAAAAGTACTAATATAATATTTTGTGGTGTAAAACTTCAGACCTGATGCAATATTTAAAATGTAGTGTGATAAAAGAAATGCTCTGTAGATACATATGGCAGGATAGTAAACCAAACACAAAGGGAGAGAAAGCATCCAGAATCAGACCAAAAATACGAGAGGATTATGGTTATGGGAATTGAGAAAGAAGCAAGAAGCTGAACAAGACTGACAGGACAAGGATAATGAGAGGTGAAAAAGTTGAGATGCAGCGAAGAGGGAAGCAACAAGCTAACAGGACAGGAGGGAGAAATCTCATTGCAAATTAATCAAAGGGTTGCAGTTGTACGATGGCAGGAGAAATTGACAGTAAATCATGAAAAAGGCAAGGGTTAAGGAACCATCAGTAAGAGACACTGGTTGGTATAGGAGGAGAGGAAATGTTGGATTTATTTAAAACAGACTTATCTTTCTTCTAGCAGTATAGGGGAAAACATTACCACATATTCCTTGAGGGTTTGCTGTATTTAAATTAATACAATAAACTTGGTATCAAATAAAATGCACATTTAGGAAATCTACTCATGAGCATATCTAGAATTTTTGGTGCATGTGCAAAATTTTAATGTGGTTATTACTAAGCTCTGCTAAAGAAGCCATGAGTTTCAATGTATTATAACAAGAAATTTGAAGTTTGTAAGCATGTAAAAATGATTAGGTATGGTAGAGAAGGCACATTAAATCAGTTAAATTACCCCAAATAAAATAGTTTCCACAGAGCTACCAAATTATATCTGACCCCAAAAGTTCAATTCAATTTGTTTAGTCTATTTCTTGTTCAGACTTGGGGTGAAAGGAGGTTATAGTTCATACGTTCAGACCTTAAGTGATTCCAATTCATTTGAAGGAGTTTATTTTCTCATGAAATTCTCTCTTTTCACAGCTCACCTGACATTTTTTTCCCTCCTTTACTTCTTTCCATTGCTCAAATAAAATTTTACCTCTATCTTCTCTCTCTATATATGTGTGTGTGCGTGTGTGTGTGTGCGTGTGTGTGTATGTGTGTGTGTGTGTGTGTACTTTTGAAGCAGCAAACTATTCTCTTTATACCTTCTTCTCTCCAAGCTCATCTGCTTTCAGGAATGTAATACTTAATCAAGAAAAATAACTCCAAAATCTTTATCTCTATCAGTAAACTTACTCTAAATTTTCCTAGTGACTGGTGAAAACTTTTATGTTCATACTTTTGCTATCATGTTGACTACAATTATAGATAATTCTGAACTTATTTTCTTCATAATTTTTTTTCTATTCTATTTTTTTATTTTTACTCCCTTCCTTTTTTTTTTCCATTAATAAAACTGGTATCATATCAACTGTCCAGATTTTAAAACGTGGAAAATTTCACTCTTACCACACCCCTCACAAGTCAGTGGTTACAAACCCTGTTAATAATCCCCAGTAGCTGTTCCATATGATTCAATCATGCATTCATTCAGCAAAATTAAAAATTGGAAGCCAACAATACATCAAAATTTCATACAAGTTTTATCTACTATTAATATTTTCCAGGCACTGTTTCAACAGCTGATATATGGCAGCCAAGGTACCATCTATATACTTCCCCACATGGATTTCCTATTTATGGGAGAAAAAGAATGAAATATAGTGGTTGAAGTGGCATGTACTTCTCTTGAACACAATACAATAGAAAAGTAGAACACATTTCTTGTCTCAAGCTCAAAAAAAAAAAAAAAAAAATCCACTCACTTAAAAACTTTGCTTAGAGAAAATTCCAGTTAAAAATAAGTTTTACATACAATTGCAGTCTATTAAAATTTTTGAATGTACTAATTGGCATGATGGTAGGATTACTCAATCGATCATCAAATATTCCTGAGCACTTGGAGTGTGTACTTTATGAAATGCTTTGCATGGCAAGGCTGGGGCTGCTATGCATCTGGAGGTTGCTCTTACTCTAAAAAATCTCTAAAATGAATTGTTAAAGCATCCTTTAGAAATGGTTTTGTGTGACACAGTACTTATAGTCAAACATTCTTTCTTAAATATCACTTACTATATTTTATTTTATTTTATTTATTTTAATTTTTTTCAGTATAAGTAGAAAAAATAATGAAAGAAAGCACAACAAACCTAAAACCTCAGTGCTCAAGGGATGCATTTTGAGTTTTGTATGAGTCATGAGAATTAATATATAATTCTTCTAGTCTTCATGAGCAGCATTTCATAAACTATACATTTGACTTCTTAACTTCCAACTTTCCTGGCACAACTCTTTCCACTCACATGATTTGTGGATATTGCAATGGGGCACGGAATTCTAACACAGTTCTGCCTTTCTCCTCTCTGTGTTTTACCTAATACTCTTCATCTGTCATAATAATTTCCTAAAATTCCTCTGTGTTCTATTTTTTCAGTCCAGTCTTGGATTAGCTCTGGATTTATGAAATTATATAGATAAATTTGTTCAATAGTTATTTAGAATGTAGAATAAATGAATAACTGAATGACTACCCTGATGTCATTAGAATTTTTAAATTAATATCAGGAATATTTTGTAGGTACATTTCATAGTTAAGCATAACTTATGCATTTACTAGGGAATGAAAATACTGAAGATATTTTTCATTAAATATATTAATAAGTGACTAATAGTTTTCTATGTTGTTTTTATCTAGTCAACTTGAAAAGACTCTATAATTACCTATGACTATTTCAATGTTCCAAAACAATTAAACAATTTACTTTTACTTCTACAGATTTTCTGTGGATTCACCAGGTCAAAATAAAAGGGCAAATTCATAGGTAAAGAAAGATTATACTGTTAATATAATCCACTTCTCTTCTATCACCAAATATTGGCATCTCTGATTTCTAAGTTCACTTTAGGTTTTCATGTCACAAACTCTTTTCCCGCCTTTCTCTATCTTTTTCCCCCTCTGTCTGTTTCTCTTGCTCTCCCTCTTATCATATATCTATATATACACATACCCAACAACCCTGTTCCATAGAGAAATGTGGTAGTTACCTTTCATTTATCTGATCAGATTTGTACCTGTGGTAATAAACATATTAAATTTTTTAATCAGATTCACATGAATCATATAACCTACCTAAAATTGAAACTACTAATAATTCAAAAGTACAGATAACCATTATATACATTCTTTTACTGAAAAAATCTGAGACACACAGATGCAGTTTTCAATTAAGGGGAAAAAATGAATCTTTTTGTCTCTCACTCTAGGATAAATTTTGGCTCTTAGTACAGAATCCTTGGTCAATGCAGGAGAAAACATTTCTCCACCAAAGGAGGCCTTCTTAATTATGGATCATTTTCCTCTCATACCACTTAATTACGTAACTTAGGTTACAATCTCTAGCTAGCCATGGTCTTATTAATAAAGAAATTCCAGATCTATTTCCAATAGTTGGTGTGAGAACATAAAATCCTGTAGGTAATATTTTGTATAAGAGTAAAAAATATACCAAGGAAATTATGCATATTCATTACCTTTGACCAGCACAGCATTAGCCAATAAATTTGAATGAGAAAGCCCTTAGGAGGGACTTACTCCTACTTCTCGCAGTTCTTACAAGTCCATATTATCTGAAGCATGGCTGCTTTCCACTTATATTTAATTCCCTGTCCTTTCCACAATGTGTATTATTGGTACATTTGTCAAAAATCACCTGCCTGTAAGTGCATTGATTTATTTCTGGGCTCTTTTTTTCTGTTCCATTGGTCTATGAGTCTGTTTTTATGCCAATACTATTGTTTTAGTTAACTATATCTTTGTAGCATTAAAAAACCAACTCACAATGGATTAAAGACTTAAATGTAAGGCCCAAAATTATGAAACTATTAGAAGAAAACATAAGGTAAATGCTTCGTGTCATTGTACTGAGCAAAAATTTTTTTTGGTATAACTCTAAAAATCCAGGCAACAAAAGCAAAAATAGATAAATGGGATACTCTCAAACTAAAAAACTTCTACACAGGAATGGGAACAATTAACAGAGTGAAGAGACAACCTAAAAAATGAGAAAAAATACTTGTAAACTATACATCTGGCAAAGGTTTAATATCCAGAATATATAAGGAACTCAATAGCAAAATAATGATAATAATAATAACCTGATTAAAAAGTATACAAAAGACCTTAATAGACATTTCTCAAAAGAAGACATACAAATGACCAATAGGTATACAAAAAATGCTCAATATAACTAATTATTAGGGAAATAAAAGTAAAAACCATAATGAGATATCACCTTACTCCAGTTAGAATGATTATTGTCAAAAAGAAAAAAAATAAGTGTTAGTATAATGTGCAGAAAAATGCACACTTATACACTATTGGTAGAAATTAAAGTTATTACAACCATTATGGAAAACAATATGGAGAATCCTCAAAAAAACTAAAAATAGGGCTACTATGTGATCAGCAATTACACTACTTGGCATATATCCAAAAGTTATGAAATTAATATGTTGAAGAGATGTCTGCACTCTCCTGTTTGTTGTAGCACTATTCACAATGAATGGTCAAGTTATGAAATCAACCTAAATTTCCATCAGTGGTGACTGGATAAAAACATGTGCTATAACAGCCGGGCGCGGTGGCTCACGCCTGTAATCCTAGCACTCTGGGAGGCCGAGGTGGGCGGATCGTTTGAGCTCAGGAGTTCGAGACCAGCCTGAGCAAGAGCGAGACCCCACCTCTACTAAAAATAGAAAGAAATTATATGGACAGCTAAAAATATATATAGAAAAAATTATCCGGGCATGGTGACGCATGCCTGTAGTCCCAGCTACTCGGGAGGCTGAGACAGGAGGATCGCTTGAGCTCAGGAGTTTGAGGTTGCTGTGAGCTAGGCTGACGCCACGGCACTCACTCTAGCCTGGGCAACAGAGTGAGACTCTGTCTCAAAAAAAAAAAAAAAAAAAAAAAAAAATGTGCTATTAACACACAATGGAATACTATTCCGCCATAAAGAGGAAGAAAACCCTGTCATTTGTGACAACAGGAATGAAGCTGGGGACACTATGTTAAATGAAATAAGCCAGGCACGAAAAGATAATTATTGCATGTTCTCACTCATGTGTAGAATCTAACCCTAAAAGCTTACTTAAGTTGACTTATTGTAAGATGGCCATCCCTTAAAGCTGAAAGTAAAATAAACAGCTAAGAGCAAGAGAGGAGGCAGTAAAGCCTACTAAATAATGTTCGTCATTAGGATCTAAGTCTTCAAGAAATGTTTAATGAATATTCAATATACACTATTTAAGAAAGCACAGGCTATTTCTATTTCAAATAGTAAAACAAAATAATTCTTAGTAATTTAAGATATAATTAAGAAAATATATGTTTATAGAAACAAAAAATTTTCATAGAAACATAAAATGTTAGTAAGTTGAAAAAATATTAGTGGTTATTCAGACCAATTCCTTTTTTTCAGTAGCAAAGAAACTGAAGCCCATAGTGGAAAAACAAATTGCTCAATTCCACAGGATAGGGGGTAGCTGAGCTAATATTATAAGCCATGTCTTCCTCTCAATGACTAAAAGGTTTTTACTGAATACTTGTTATGTTTCAGGCAATAGGCAGCATAACCAAATGCTCACAACAAAGCCAGTCTAATAACTCATTTCCTTCCATTCAAACAGTCTGCCCTGAATATTACAATGAAACAAACTTTGGTTCAGTATTCTCTTTGTATTTCCTACCATTACCAGTCTCATTTATCAAGTTGAAGCTGCTTTATTATTACCTTTCAAATCTAATATTTTTTAATACTCCCCCCAAAAGAAATTAAATAATGGATAAGCTTAGATTAATATAAAAGTAGCATAGCTGTATTTGCTTCATAAAAGTCAGAATTTTTAAAAATATGTTTTTATGAAAAAAGATTCAGTCAGGCATATTATGCCTTTTTATTTTGTGAAAACTGCATTTTGGTATGAATGCTCAATTGGCAAGATTCATAATTTTTAATAGCTTGTGTAAGAAGTGTATTGAAGTATAACTCATTTAACCTGTTTATTGTAAATCTGCATAGGTTTGCATTTTTAATAATTTGTAGAAAGATCATCCTTTTGTCCAGAGTGCTTTTTTTTTTTTACTTTTTACATGTTTAACGTTAAATGCAAAATAGAAATTCTAGCTTTTTAAATTCATAATTAGTAAGAGCTTATAACCAATAAACTTTCATTAACATTATATTTCTCAATAAATCTATATATTCCCAATAAGATGAACTGATATTTATTGAAAGGTGCTCCCGAAAGGATCAGAAAAAGAACAGTTTATCACTAACCCATCCATCTACAGGATAAAATCTTGAAGTTCTTCCCTGTAGCATCAATTTTCCCTGGTTAATTTAGTTGGCTTGTAGTAAATGACTTGAAGGCTGACCTAATCTCTAAATATTGCTCTGTGAAATGTTCTGTATTTTGTGTCTTCTATTTACTTTTGTGGAGTCGATATTTCTCTACTCAACTGCAAACCTAGTTTTGTATTCCCTTGTTACTTTCCTTAGCACAGCAAACACTATATTATTATTTTTTTTTAAACTGTAATAGTTGACTGCTGCCCTGCAGCCCCTAACCACCTCAATTCCCCTTGGTTTTCAAAGGAAAAGATTGGAAATTCACATAACTGCAACTTTCACAAATTTATTGAACCTGAAAAGCTAAGAAAACCTTGTTAAATGTTGAGGCAGCATGCAAGAAAAAGTCTAAAGCAGTTCAGAAGTAAAACATAAAATTTATGCTCTCACTGCATGAAGAAAAAAAATTCAAAGTTGAAGAAAAGAAAAGGGACCTGAAATAAAGTGGGAAGAGGATAATAAATGTATTTTATATTGGTTAATTAAAACATAGTTTAGATCTTTCTAATTTTAAATATATGAAAGTACAGTGAAAGGGAAGGTTGGAATCAATACATAAATCAGGAAAGGAACTATAGAGATGTTTGAGATGGTTGGGAGAACAATTCAAGCAAATACTCTACTTCTGGGATTGCATATTTGCAATGTCTCTTACTTCGATTCTTTTACTTCAAAAACTTATTTATCAAATTAGAACACAGTTGCCAAATTATGAGCCAGAAAAAAACCTAGATGTGGTATACATTTTAAGCACTGTATATCATGACTAGGATATTCAAATCGCAAGTAATAATTGGATTAAAATTATTTGCCTTCAATTTCACTGGGAAGTATAATATAATTACTAACAAAAATAAGCTATGCTGCAATTTTATAATGTGGACTTAATGTAGAAATAAGCATAACACTGTGTTTATAATTAAAAAGAAGCCATAGTCATTTTTTAATTCTTAAAAGTATTGACTACTTAAAGAAAAGCAACCTAAAATGTTTTCTTCTCACTTTGAAAATTAGCAATGTATAGGTAGGTATATATACACATATATAGTCTTTTCCAAATGGCATATATTAATATATACATTATTTTTATCATTTTATAAAATAACAGATATTTGTTACAGGGTAAAGAAAAGAAATTTTAAAAGTGAGCAATCCTAAATTAATGCAACAGCAATGTAACTACATTTGCTTCATAAATGTCAGGACTTTAAAAAGTCCCGCTATATAAGTAATATTATTTTAATGACTTAAGCATGTATTAAGCTGTGTTAAGCATTATCATACATGTGTTACACATGTGTTAAGCAGGTATTGAACTGAGTTAAACTTATCTGAGCCTTTTAGCTTATGTCTTCATAGATTTGCATTTTAAAAAATTTATAGAAAAATCAAGATCTTGAGTTCTTCACTGCAAAAAATGACAGTTAATGAACTCAAGATGTTATGCTGTACGTAGATGATTTAGTGATAAACGACTCTTCTTTTTATCTTTTGAGAATAGTTACCTAGTGTTATATTGAGGTATATAAATTTATTGAAAAAGTCATCATGATTGAAAGATTGTTGATTTTAAACCTTCAGTAATTATAAATAGTAAGCTAGAATCCCCATTCTATATGTAATATTAAAAATAATAAAGGAGAAAACTTAGGCAAAACCTAGACAAAAGTATGATTTTTCTATAAATTTTTTAAAATGCATATCTAAAAAAAAATCTAGATGCTGGATATTAAACCTATCACAAAAATTATCTCATTTATTATCTTCATTACTGGGCCTTTATAGTAAATTTTAATATCAGGTATCTTAAAAGGAATTTTAATTACTAAAATAAAATTTCAAACATGATCATCATATGTACCATTTTTTGCTAAATGGAAAAAATTACAAAAGATAAAGCCTGTCTCTTGGAATTTAGGTTTACCAATAATTAAATGTAGTGGCTGAAACATTATTATTGTACTTTGATAATACATGAACTTTTTTCTTTTGCAAAATTCACTTGCCTATTAATTCTCCTAATATCTTTGTGCCCTAATTGTTCTAATAGCGTTTATTTGGTCTCATTTTTGAATGTCTTATTGATACAGCCTTATTTTATGAGAAAGAAAAATAGTGGTTACATATAACAAAATAATCTATGATATATAAGATATATATTAATAATTATATACTTACATATTATAATTATATATATTTTTATATTGTTCTTAAGATAAACTTATGTGTCTTTGAGTTAATGTGTATGTGAGGCACTGGGGGTGGAAATTCACACGCACACACACACACACACACACATTTTCCCAGATCAAAGTGAAGACAAGAAAGAGGAAAATCTTAAGGGATGAGAGGAATCAGTTTTCACTGTTGTGACGTGATCTCAATAATGTAACAGAAATGTTATGAAGAAAAGTGTCTCATTGATCATGAACTACTTATCTTCTTAAATAATATGATAGACTCCATAACAATAAAAAGAAAGCTTTAATGGATTATTTTGGGGCCTATAATTATGGTGACTTTATGTTTAAGTGGAAAGCTACTTTACAGAAGAGGATTGTACGGGAAAAGAAGAGGCAATTGAAGAGAGTATGAATCTAGAAAACAGAACAAACAAAATAACCCTCCATGAATGTATTATCAATGTTAGCCAAAGTTAAAGGCTTTGTCCTTATGGCTATATCATTAAACAGACAATCCCCTCTTTAGTCTCACACAATTATACTTTTCTACTTTCCACAATTCATGGTATGATGATAAAAGTTGTTCAAAAGTCTCACAACAGATTTTCTTGTTTCATTATTAAAACATGCATGACAGAATTGGAAAATATATCAAAATAGTTTGTTGAAAAAGTATGACCAGTTTTTCTCTTGTAATAATCTTTTAAGGTTAGATCAAATATGAAATATCCTTTTACTTTTCCAATTATGTATCAAAAATCCCCTTATTGTGAAAGAGTTAATAGCTAATTATTGCTAAAGGTAATCTATTAGCAATTCACAGTCTTTTATTTTCGTTACAGTAATCCCAATATAAATTGTAATCAGTGTTATATAATAGCTTTATATATTTTATATTTTTCCTATGTATGAAATATGTATATGCAGAGAATAATCTGCTGAAAAATTACATTTGATTTATGATGAAAGTTTCTTGAATTAACTATGTTTAATTTTAATATTTTAATAGGTATGAAAACTATCATTTAAAAAATAGACTAGGTGAGTGTAACTTTTTGTGACTGCCTATATCGATTTATTTTTGAGAATAGAATGGAATAGTATGAACCAAGTAACAGAATTGCCTATGTATTATACGAACAGAAAGTGAAGAGTTTCACAAACATTCATAGTTTCTTCAACATATTTCAAGATAAGGATATGAATGAAAAGTACAACAGACATTAAGTCCTAAAATATAATGTAGGATGGCACAAATATTGTTAGGGGAGGTGTGTCTATCCCCTGACAAAGTATTATGTGACTTTGGAAAAGTCATTTAATTCTTAGATCCTCAATTCCTTTCTCTGTGAAATAATAGCTTTAGCATAGTTTATTTCACAGCCTACTATAGTCTTTAAAAGCTTCCCAAGATCAGAAGTCCAAACTTATGGCAAGAACATATATTCATAGATTTGTTTACTCCTGAAATAAAATAAGATAGCATTTAAAAAAATTATTTTTCAGAGACCATATTGTGAGGCGATCATTTTAAAGATGAAATCAGTTAGTGTTAATTTTATACTCTGAAGAAAGATCCAATATTAATGTCCTGTTACGGAGTGGTGACCTTTAATGCCCTATAGTTATAATGGTAAAGATATTCTTGGCATCCTTTATGTGCAGTGACTTTTACTGAGAGAAACAATATAACAATTACATTTATAAAGTTATGGACAAAGGCAAGTTTTGCTTTTCCCCTTTCTTTTACTCCATTGCATTTTATGGAACTTTACTTGACAAAATATAATCAAACCCCCAGGAAATTAGAAGCATTTACTTGCCTATTAATTCTCCTAATATCTTTGTGCTCTGATTGTTTTAGTAGCTTTTATTTGATCTCATTTTTAAATGTCTTATTTGTATAGCCTCAATTTTATGAACAGGAAAAGCAACAGCTAGATATAACAGAATCTTGTGTAATTCATTTGATAAATGATAGTTAAAAGCTACTAAATAACCAGAGAAAATGTAAGTGTTTTTATAAATTAATTTACCATGAGTATCAAAAGTTCAGAGTATATATTAATCTTCTTCTCCAATTTTTAACATTAATTTTTGAAGATTTTAAGAATGCAACAAAAATGGTATAATTCATTATACTTAGACTCACCTTGTTCTTGCTCCAGAAAATATAAATAGATAATTTTACTCATTAGCAATATTATGTTAAATAAAATGGTACTTCAAATTATATTTTATTATAAGCAAACACCCTTTCCTCTCTGTTTTTCATGCTTGCCCATCCAAAATCCATGGCATTTTATTGCACTCTGTGAATATTACTTCATTCTATGTTAACAGATTATAGCTTAACTGATAAACAACAGTATTATATATGAATCTTGCAAATTTTCACAAAATAACAGACTTTTCTGAATAGCTAAAATGCCTCAGGTGTTAAATAAGGCTACACTGGATATTGTATTTATGTTTTCATAAATACAGGATTAATAGGAAGTAACCAACGTCCATGGACTTCAAAAGTGTTTAAATTATATCTTGTAAATAGGCTGCTCAGAAAATTTCATTAATCATTTATAAAGTATACTTATGGTTTTGTTGATGTTTTCAAACTCTATATATAATTTAAGGAGATTTGCTTAAAAAACATAAACATCTTTTTTAATTCTAAGAAAATGTTCATACAGTAGCTAAGGTCATACAAATGTACATAACACATGCATTTAGAAAGGGTGATTTTATATTTTTTAGCATTTTATATAGCCAGAATGTGAGAACCATTTTCTCATTATCTGTTATATGAATCAGAAATGAATTGGGATAGTAAAGTATGGGAGAATTTAATAATTAGGTGAGTATACAAAAGCCTATTGTAAATAAATCTGAATCTTCTATGTAAATATATAATAGTCTAATTCCTAGGTAAGCCAGAAATAAAAGACCCAGTGATATACACTGACAAACAAAAGCAGGGAAAACTTTTATCAGTTTTTACTGTACTTCTGGGAGTATCTTACATATTTTTTATGTAGAATTATGATGCTTTGTGAGTCCAACTGAGAATCGTTTCAGTTGTTTGTCTTCCTAGGGCATTATTCCCCTATATATCTTAGGGAATATCTATCTCACAGATATCTGAGGGAGTAAGTATTCCTCACTTTGTTCATACAATTTCTTGTCAACTTGAACCAGATAACATTTTTTTATGTTCTTTCTACAACAATATTCCTCAACATATTAGGCTCAGTTGCTTCACCCTTCTTTATATTTTTAAATAAACTTTTTATTTTGAATTAATTATAAAATGGTTGCAAAGTTAGTACAGAAAGTTCCAACATGCCCCTCACTCAGTTTCAGTTCCCGCTAATGTTACTACTTTGTATCACAGTAGTATGTTTGTCAAAACTGAGAAACTAATGCTGGTACATTGCCATTGACAAAATCCAAGATTTTTTCATGAATGTAACTTTTGTGCTCTAGTTACCAGTTCAAGGTACTACCTCGTGTTTAGTTGCCATGTTTCTTTAGTCTCCTCTTGTCTATGAAAGGATTTCAGTCTTTCCTTACTTTCATCATCTTGACACGTTTGGAATAACTGTTTGGGTATTTTGTTTCTATGTCTGGATTTGTATGAGGTTTTTCTCATGATTAGACTGCAGGTATGACTATTACTTTTTAAAAAATACACTATCAATGTAAAGTATTAGATATAATGGATTTTAGATTTTCTCATCACATCCTATCAAGGGTCCTGATATTCTTGATATCACTGGTGATAACTTTGATCACTTAACTAAGGTAGTGTTTGCTAGGTTTCCCTACATTGTTACTCTCTTCTCTTCTCTTTTCTTTTCTTTTCTTTTCTTTTCTTTTCTTCTTTTCTTTTCTTTATTTTTTTGTTTTTCAGCTCATTATGGGGGTACAAAAGTTCAGGCTATATATATTGCCCATGCCTCCCCATCCCCCCAAGTCTGAGCTTCAATTGTGTCCATTCCCTAGACAGTGCAAATTGCACTCATCACGTAGGTATGCACCCATCCCCTCCCCCCTCCCCATCCCCCCCAGTCAGAACTTCAAGCGTGTCCATTCCCCAGGCAGTGCGCATCACACTCATCAAGTAGGTATACACCCGTCCCTTCCCCCCAGCCCCCACCTCTGTCCCATACCCAGTTGGTATCATTCCCAAATGTGCACTCAGGGAAACCAGTTTGCTGGTGAGTACATGCTCTTTTTTCTTTTCTATACTACATTATTTGGAAGCTAATTCCACACACAAGGAGTTGGGGAGGAAATAAGCTCTGCCTCCTTAAGTTGAGAATATCTACATATATTATTTGAAAGTTTTCTCTAAAAGAGATTTGTATCTTTTCCATTAGTCTAAGTAATCATCAATTTAGATCAGTGTGGATTTTTGTATTATTTTCAAACTTCAAGTTAAAACCTAATACTACACTATTTACTATGTTTCTCAAATCTCTCCAACTTTGGCATTAGAAGCTCTTTCAGATACCTTGGGTCCTTATGACATGCCCTGTGCCCCTATATTTCTTCCTTACTTGTTAATTTTTATTTTAGTACTATAATTTGGGGTACTGAAAGATGCTACATGTTCATCTTGTAATTTCCTTGCCTGAACCCTATAATTAGCCATTTCCAACAAATCCTGGTTCCTTTTATTGAACAATGGTATTAAGAAACCAAAATCTTGTCATTGTGTGTATTCATTGTAACTGGGTGTTGTTTCTAGACCCTCTTAGCTGACAGAACTGGGTAACATACCATGTATACTAACACATGTATACACATATATCTATAAATGTTTCTGTATCTACCCATCTGTATATACATGAAACCAAGCATGAGTTTATACTGATGTCTCCACTGTAACGTGCTACGTTGTGGTCCATTCTAGCCTTCCCTTTTTGGTTATCCATGACTTCCTGTTCCAAGGGTGGGAAATGTGATTCCCACCACCCAGTATCCTTTACTTAATCCATTCTCAGTATTCATATAAAGCAATTTTAGAATAGTTAGTATATACCCCTGTGAGAAGAAAATTTACCAACTAACATGCAGTGCTTGTGTACAGTTCATCTTTTCTTAGCCTTAATGTTTTTTAGCCAAATTTAAGTAGATTAGCCACTACTTTTCTCCCATCTCTAACATATTTAATAGTATTAGATTCATTTTTTCACAGTCTGCATTCCATTCTTTGATCCCCTAGGCATTATATTTTAAATTTCAGAAAAATTTATCATTTTACATCTATATACTGTATACCTTCACCTTCAAGGAAGAAAGCTCTCTCTTTATTTCTCCATCTCTCTTTCTCTGTCCCTTTATTTGCTATATCCCTCTATTTGTCGTTCACTCTTCATCTCTTCTTCTTGATATTTATATATATTGTTTTTTCATTATTTGTACATCATCTTCTTTTTCCATTCATGTAATTACTCAAACATTTATCTTTTGAGGATTTTATTTGTCAGGTTGTCTGTATCTTGCTACGGATATTTCAACATTTACACATGCGAGTATTACTCAACATGCCCCATACTTTGAGTTGATTATAATGAAAATGATGCTTAACTCTTTGTACCACAGGTAGCTTCACCTCACTCCAGTTCATTTATTACTTTAGTTGGGTCCTATATCTATATCATCTCTAGCAGGTATTGGGCTCAACAGCAAGTCATTTTTATTGCTATATCTGTTTTTAGATTGTTTTAATGCTACAATGTGTAGATTTTTAAGCCTTTGAACACCAGACTTGCAGGTAGAGTTCCTAATACCTCTTCTGGCATTAGATGACTGATTATTCTACTTCTCACCTTACTGATACTAACCACCTCTCTCCTCAGTGGACATTCAGAATCTCACAGTTTGCTTCAAAATGATCTAAACATATGCTCCCAAAAATTCTGTCCACTTTTGCCTTCCACAAATATTTGTCTACATGTACTGAATTCTTTTCATTTTTATATCATATCTTTGCTAGCTGATCTCCAGATGCAAAACTTAGCTTGCATTTCTAACTCTATGCAAAACCCAGACTTCATCTGCATTCCAATTTGCCTTACTTGTTTGTCCGTGTCCCATGACTGCTTCATTTCTGATCACGGCAAGTGTAACAATCTCTTTAGGAAATATTTGTGTGGGACACAGAAAGAAAATGTGAGATGTGCTTCAGCAAATGCACAAATAAATTTACGATCCTTTAACATACAGCATAGCAATAGCAGGTGGCGGCATATATAAGTGACATTAATAAAGCCCATCTAGGTTTCAAAATTAACAAGGGTATATCACAGCGAGAAACATAAATATTAACTGTTCATTGTCATATAGGTAGCAGAGGAACATCTCTATGACACAGAAATTTCAAGCTGTACAAAAAGAAAGTGAGCGTCTAGGTTAGTAATCTGGTTTACTTAGGCAGGAAGATTGGAGCTCAAGGAGGCATATGGTAGACTCATCGACCACTTCTGATGATTCCTTCAGTGTGAGAGGGATGCACATTGGCACTGCACTCCTGTTCTCTTTTCAACTACTCACTAATTTCTTTTCTGGATGTTTAGAAAAATTCAACTGGGTATGATCACTTTAGCCCTTTCCTCTCTCTCCTTACTCTTAAAAACTGCCTTTCCACTGGGAGCATATTTCTGTTGTATGTGGAAGTTTTATGATGTCTTTCATTGTTAAATCCAAAAATTCCTTCTACAATGATTAAAAATGGTATTTTCTATCTGTAATTTTTGATAGCTACTTTATTTTTTTTTCAATGACCTGTGAACTTTGTATTGGTATAAGGGCACTCTGGTCCTACTGCCTCAATGCCTCAGAACTTTGGTGTCGTTGGTCTCAGACACCGCTTTGCCGTCCACTATCCTGTGGGTCATGGTCTTTTGGAGGGTTTGCATGGAGTTGCTGCTGTCCACGGCATCACCAAGATTGAAGTCTTCCCCATCTTCCAGCAGGCGGCGGTAGGCGGCAATCTCAGCCTCCAGCTTGACCTTGATATTCAGCAGGGCCTCGTACCCCTGGGCCTGGCGCTGCCCCTCTGCCCGGGTCTGCGCCAGCTCCGACTCCAGGTGCAGCAGGACCCCGTTGAGTGCTCCATCTGCATGGCGTAGCGGGCCTCCACCTCCCTCAGGCTGTTCTCTAAGTCGGCCTTGAGATTTCTCAGGGAGTCCAGGTCGATCTCCAAGGACTGGACTGTACGTCTCAGCTCCGTGAGTGTCATCTCGGCAGCGTCGACTTCGGCGGACTGTGAGGTGACCACTGTGGTTCTCTCCTCAGTCTGCTGGGACCAGTACTTGTCCAGCTCCTCTCGGTTCTTCCGAGCCAGCTCGTCATAGTGGGCCCGGATGTCCGCCATGAGCTTGCTGAGGTTCTGGGGTTTGGGGGCGTCTTCTTCCACGGTCAACCCAGAGCTGGCAATCTGGGCTTGTAGTCCTTTTACTTCCTCCTCCTGGTTCTTCTTCATGAAGACCAGCTCCTCCTTGAGAGCCTCGATCTCTGTCTCCAGCTGCAGCAGAGTGATATTGGTGTCATCAGTGACCTTGCGGAGCCCATGGATGTCGCTCTCCACAGACTGCGCATGGGCAGCTCTGGCTCGTACTTGACTCTAAAGTCAGCAGCAGCAACACGGGCATTGTCAATCTGCAGAACGATGCGGGCATTGTCCACAGAATTTGCAAAGATCTGAGCCCTCAGGTCCTCGATGATTTTGAAGTAATGCACCCAGTCTCTGACCTGGGGCCCCTTCTTCTCCAGGTGTTCCCGGATTTTGCTTTCCAGCCTCTGATTATCGATCTCCAGGCTCCTCACTCTGTCCAGGTAGGAGGCCAGGCGGTCGTTGAGCTCTTGCATGGTCTCCTTCTCGGTCTGGATGCCCCCTATTCCTGCCAGACCCCCGACCATCCCCACGGCCAGGCCCCCGGACCCCCAGCCGCTCCGCATGCTGGTGGAGCGGGACACGGAGATCCGGGAGCCCGAGCCCCCGGCGCATGCATAGACGCTGGCCGCTCTGCTGACGGGCCGGACGCTACGGCTGGGCGCCTGGACGGAGCCCAAAGACCGGTAGCTGGTGGAGAAGGTGGTGGGGCCAGTGGTGAAATTCATGCTGTCGGCAGAAGAGAGCGAGAGGACAGGACTCAAGGGTCGGTGATAGCTACTTGTTTTCTCTTTTGTCTCTTTTTATTGTCCCTTATGCAGATGAATATGGGGATTATAGTTTTCCCTGTTTTGCCTTAAATATGCATGTTCCCTAAAATGTCACTATATTGTAGTGGTTGAAAATAAAATCTCTGTACTTATGAGCTGTGAGAAATTGAGCCAGTTACTTATTTTTTCTGTTTGTTTCATTTCTACATCTGTAAAGTGAGCCTAATAAATGCAAAAATACTATAATGCAAATTTATTGGTCATCTCTCTTTCTTAAAGAGTTAGTGGCTCTCTCCATAGCCTCTAGAACACTGGCAAATGAATGATCTCAGTATCTTTCTAATATTTTCTCTACCCTAAGGATGTAGATGCATTTTTTACACTATAGGAAATTGAACCAAATGAATAACCTCACTGGCATATTAAAAATTGCTGTGCTGGAATATTTTTAGAGTTAATAATGTATAATAATTATAATTTTCCAAAAAAATGCTTTATTCTTTTTAAAGATAGTATTCATATTTATATCTTATTGGCAGTGTTTTTTTTTTTTTCCAATCTTTTCACTTACTTTGCCACATATATTACGTCTCAGGAAGCATTAGTCTAAAACAATATGCTAAATTGCATTTATTAGCATACCAAACACTAGAAAATGGTGTGACTATATGGTACATATGTGGCTTTTAGAATGAGAAAACAGGAGCTCTGACATGGCCATGCTATGTCTTTGCCATCCATATAGAATTAGTAATGTTTAGACATTGGTTTTCCCTCTCAGGAACCAAAAGGAAATAACAAGATTAATTTTCTTTGTTAAAAATAATGTTGTTCTGAAAGAACTTCATGAGTGTGTGGAAAACAAGAATTTCATATCAAAATAGTAACCATATTTTTATTCCTTTTTGATCATTTGCTAGAATTACGAATTTCTTATTTTGAACACAGTCAAATCAGTTTTATTGTTCTTTATGTTAATGAAGATTAAATGAGAGATATAACAGAAACATTATTTTCTTCTTTCAGGATAATCATCAAGACACTTTTTAGATGTATTTATATCAAACATGACTTTCCAACTATTACTTTAAATGCCTACTAATGATGTCAATACAGATATAATCATCTTTAGTGTTCAAAATACAATGTAGAGATTAAATCTTTTCTAGCATTTGCTTTCTGAAAATAAAAGTCTCAATATCTATCCAAAATAATTAGAGCCATCTAATAATGAGGCCAAGCTGTGTGCTGTAATCGATCGGCAGCCTGTCAGTAATGGTGTCTGAAGGAAATATATCAAACTAATGAACAGCTAAGAGACCTAAGAATGACTCTTGGTGCTTCACTCCTAGACTTTCAATAGCTCTCTGAAATACTTCAAAGACCAAGAGGATTATTTTTTTTCAATAAGTCCTTGAAATAAATGTCTTGACTATTTTTCCCTTATAGTTGAAAATCAAATCAAAGCATTTTAATTAAAATATTGATTGTGATAACAAATCACAGTGAATATATGAAAGTGAACACTATTGTGCTCCCTTCTCTCTGACTTCCTAGATGAATATACTGTGGGTGGAATAGAAGCTTGGAGATTTTCCTAGACTTTCTCTTTTGCAAAATATTTATATAAATTAATAAGTTAAATAGCACATAGCAATTTTAGTTTATATTTTTCACAGGTATTGTAATTTTTCAAATTTCTAAGTAGGAGCACTTGTCTAATATATGTATTGTTCTATACATCTAATTGGTAAAATTTGTTCTTGTTTCCTATTTTTTCCAAAGGAATAGTAGTATATTTAGGGTTTAGTAGGATAGTTTGTATTAGAGAAGTCCTTGGCTTAAGAAGTGGAAATTATTGTCATTATTCACATGTAGCATATATGGCAGCTACAGAAGAATAATGAAATTAATTATGGTTAACAATTTTTTGAAAGATTCCTATGTACCAAAAAGTATTCTACTTATATTGTTAAACACAAACAACATGTAGATCAATGGAAAACATAGAGAGCCCCAAAATAAATCCATGCATATATGGCCTACTGATCTTCATCAAGGGTGCCAAGTACACAATGGGGAAAGGATAGTCTGTCCAATAAATGCTGTTGGGAAACTAAAATTTTCACAGGTAAAAGAATGAAATTGGACCATTATCACAAAATATCAACAAAAACCTAAAGAAAATATCCTGACGAAAAAAAATAGTGAAAAATTTTCTTGACATTGACCTTGGCAACGATTTATTTCTTAGACATGACACAAAAGCAAAGGCAACAAAAACAAAAATAGACAAGTGGGATTACATCAAACTTAAAAGCTTACGCACAGCCAAAGAAATAATCAACAAAAAGAAAAGGCAACCTACAAATGGGAAAAAAATATTTGCACACCATATATCTGATAAATGGCTTCTATTCAAATTGTTTAAGGAACTCCTACAACTAAACATCAACAAAACAAACAACCCAATTAAGAGCTGAATAAACATTTCTCCAAAGAACACCTACAAATGGTCAATAGGTATATGAAGAGTTTTCAACATAACTAATCATAAGGGAAATGCAAATTAAAACCTCAATGAAATAT
This sequence comes from Eulemur rufifrons, assembly GCF_041146395.1. Taxonomy (NCBI): domain Eukaryota; kingdom Metazoa; phylum Chordata; class Mammalia; order Primates; family Lemuridae; genus Eulemur; species Eulemur rufifrons. The sequence goes on from NC_090986.1 coordinate 36,680,042, forward strand.
CACCTCAAACTTGTTAGGATAGCTATTAAAAAAATACAAAAAATCTCTCCAAAAATAACAAGCATGATGATTATATGGAGAAAAGAGAGCCTTTGCACACTGTTGGTAAAAATGTACATCAGTATAGCTATTATGGAAAACAGTATGAAGGTTCCTCAAAAAAAATTAAAACTAGAACTACCATATGATCCAGCAACCTCATTTCTGGGAAAATGGCCAAAGGAAATGAAATCAATATTTCAAAGAAATATCTACACTCTTGTGTTCATTGCAGCATCATTCACAGTATACAAGGCATGGATGCAACATAAGTGTTCATCGACAGATGAATATATAAAGAAAATGTGGTATACAAATACAATGGAATATTATTCAGCTTTAAAAAATGAGGAAATACTGTCATTTGCAACAACATGGATGAAACTGGAGGACATTATGTTAAGTAAATAAACCAGCTACAGAAAGATGAACACCGTTTACATAAGGTATATGAATTAGTCAAACTCATAGAAGCGGAGAATAGATTGGTGGTTACAAGGGACTAGAGTGAGGGTGAAATAGGGTGGTATCAGTCAAAGGGTACCAAGTTTCACCTACACAGCATGAATAAGTCCTGGAGATCTCTCGTAAAGTATAATATCTATAGTTCATAATACTATATTCTGTACTTAAAAATTTGCTAAGAGGTAATCTTATGATAAGTGTTCTTACCATACACATGTGATAATAATAATTAATTCAATAAATGAGTAAATAACTAGGGCAGGAGAAAACTTTTGGAAGTGATGGATGGATTTGTGGAATAGATTATGGTGACAGTTTCACAGGTGTATATTTATCTCCAAACTCATCACATTGTGTATATTAAATATTTGTAACTATTTGCATGTCAATCATACTTCAATAAAGTATTTAAAAAAACAGCGCTATGATGTAGCAACTATTAGTATTTCAATTTTTTCATGAGAAAACTGTAATAGAGCATGATAAAGTAACTTTGCCAAACAGTCTGTCAGTACGTTATGGAAGACAGGATCATTCCTATGTAGTCTAGCACGTGCTGGTGCTTTACATAATTATGCTGTACTGTCTTTTATTAGGAGTGCTTCAGGAGAAACTTATTCAGAGTTAACATTTGAGAAATCTGAAAGACAATCTCCCTTGCCATTGCTAGAACCCACTTCTGTTATTTCTACTTTAAAAACCATGGGATTTTAAGCTGCACTGTCCAGTAGAACTTTCTGCAATGATGGAAATATCCTACAATCCACATTCTTCAATGTGGTGATTACTAGCACCAGTTAACATATAACTAGTGCAATTGAGAAACTAAATTTATAATTTTATTTAAATTTAATTAATGTAAATTTAAATTTAAATAGGCACATGCTGCCAGCAGCTACAGAATCAAGAGTGTGATAGTCTAGGCTTTCTGTCCTAGACAGATATACCCCAGAGACTATTCAGAGCATAACAGTGTCTGAGCTAATTTGCATTGAAAGTCATGCTCCTACTCCTAGTGATAAATTTGATTCTTGTTCCAGAAATTTCATCCTGATTGAAGCTCTGACCTTTTTTTAATTCCCTTATCTGCAATTCTGAGAATTTTAGGATTAGCACTGAAGAAGCTCAAGATCCAAAACGGTAGTTATGGACTGAAGACGGGGGCGGGTTTAAATAAAGGGAAAGTTTAGATGAGTTCTCTTAAACTTAGGGGTTTGAAGAATTTAAGTGCCAGGTTCTTCTACCACATTGTAACTGTTGAGATGGTCCTGAAGTCATACTTCTTGTCTTTCATCTTCCCTTTAGTGCTTTCATCCACTTTCCTTTTCAGTGCCGATGGATACTGCTATAACCCAGATTCTCTACGGAATAGAATTCAGTCTCATTAACTGTAACTTACTTTCCTTTGACTGGAGTTAATGCCTGTCTTTTTAAAATGTCCTAAGACAGCTGCTATAAAGGAAAAAAAAGAAAAAATAATACTTCCTTTTATACCGCATTTTGCTATTTTTATTTTCACATAGGAAAAGCCAAATTTATTCATATATTCTGATTATTACTTTTTGGACACACACAATCTGAAGAAATCTTCTCCTATATTTCATGGCAAAACCAGCCACAAGGGATAGCAGAGATGAAACAGCAGGGGCATTTAACAATGATTGGACAAGTATGTATAACACACCTGAAAATGATGCCAGTGGTAATAGCACTGAATGAGAAGGAAGAAAAAAGGTAAAAGAAGCATTATGTTTACCGCTTCAGTAACCTCACACCTCCATCCCCAGCTCGAGGTCAGAAGCCCATCTGCCCCTGGGTTAAGGTATCCGCTTTGCAGTGAAGGGGCTAGATACTTTGGTAACATTTATTAGAAGAGAAGCAAATAAGAGAATATGAGACAATGAAGTAGAGAGAAGTGTTTCAACCATTATCTGCTTGAGATGGTTCTAACTCAGATTTCAATACAGTATCTCTTTATATCAGAAAATTAGTTTCATCTAAAATCTCTGGCTCCTATATGAAGGAAAGTAGAGTACTGGTTTCCAAATGGTTCCCAGTCCACAAAATACAGCATATGTACTATAAATAAATATGAAAATATGGACAGAGAGGTAGAGTATTAAATTTATGAAAGAACAATAGATGAAATGATCAAATGTACCTACAGTTCAGAATTACAAATGAATAAAGATGCTGAATTTGGAAAGGAAATGACAAGGGTTGGACTGGAGATCTGGGTTTGTGTTGCTTCTCTTTCTCCACCTGCTTTCAACTGCTTAAACTCAGAAATGTACTCTGTTGTCATGCCTTTCCCAGAGGCAACACTCTTATGGGAAAAAGTGAACCCTGTGTTTTTATTTTTTTTTTTTAACAAGAATTTCCCTATCAGTAAGACTTTAGTGTCTTGCAGTGATATTTCACAGCATTGAGTTTGAATTTGTATATTCTGTCTGAATACAAGGATATTTTTAGTCCATAAATTGAACTAGATTGTATTATATAAACAATGAAAATAGCTTTGAGGGAGAAAGAGTTCTTCTTAGAGTTATAGTGCTATGTGAGCAAACATAGAATTAAATGATTCTCAGTTATGTTGTTTTCTGTGAAATAACACATATTATTTTTATATATTTACATATACAACTTATATATACTATATTACATATATAGTATATATTTATTTCACAGAAAACACCATAACTAAGAATCATAAAAGTGTTTGCTCATACAGATATCTATATAGATAGATAGATAGATATATATATATATATATATATGCCCCAGTATTTTGACACAGAGCTCCTAAAACCCTTAACATTTTCTAAGCAATAGGGGTACTAGGAACATCTTTTATTCTAATATTTGTCTTTTGATCCCAGTACCTGACATAAAGCTCCTACATCCCTTAGAATTTCCTGGGAGATAAGAGTGTCATTTGCTCTAATGAGGCAATTGTTGGTAGACTTCTGGTCACCAAAAAAATTAAGTCCTGATTATGACTTATGATTAAGATGTAGGAACTTTCAGTTCTTTCCTCTGTCCTCCATGAAGGGGAGAAAGGCTAAAAATTGAAGAAATAATTGATCATGTCTATGTGATAAATCCTCCATAAAAAGCACTGTAGTTCTAAGAGTTTCTGGGCTGGTGAACACATGGAGGGTGGCACACCCAGAGAGGGCATGGAAACTCTTTGCCCCTTCCCCCATACTTTGTCCTATGCTTCTCTTCCATCTGGCTGGTCCTGAGTTATATTTTTTTTTATTTCAGCATATTATGGGGGTACAAACGTTTAGGTTACGTATATTGCCCTTGCCGCTCCCTCTCCTGCCCCAGTCAGAGCTTCAAGCATGTCCATCCCCCAGACAGTGCGCATCACACTCATTATGTATGTCTACACCCATCCCCCCCAACATCTGCCCGACAGCCAATCAATGTTATTACCATATGTGCATTTAAGCGTTGATCAGTTAATACCAATTTGATGATGAGTACATGTGGTGCTTGTTTTTCCATTCTTGTGTTACTTCACTTAGTAGAATCGGCTCCAGCTCTATCCAGGATAATACAAGAGATGCTATATCACCATTGTTTCTTGTTGCTGAGAACTCCATGGCATACATATACCACATTTTATTAATCCACTGATGTATTGATGGGCACTTGAGTTGTTTCCACATCTTTGCAATTGTGAACTGTGTGATGAGGCACAGTAATTACTATAGCTCTGTGAGCCACAGTGAAGCCATCTTGTGTACAGGCTCACTGCTGCTGTGTAATTCATTGGCCCATGACCTATGAGCTGAGAGAAAAATACATAAATAACAGAAAAAAAATAAATAAAGTGATTAACTTGTAAGTGATTGTTTAAAATCACTAGGTGTGTATAGTTACATTGTACTGTTCCTTGGAAAAATGTTCCTCAAAGAAATGTTCCTTGATTTAACGGTTGCTATTTGCTTCTGTAAGTTTTCTTGCTTATGAATTATTGTAATCAACATGTTCTGAGCTGTATGTGTATTGTTAGTATTGTTAGTGGTGAAGGTATATATATGGCCCTGCCCACTTTAAGATCGGGGCCATTCTCTGTCTCTGGACTTTCCCAGAACAGAGGTGGTCGCTAGCCAGCTAATAAAGACTCCTAATTTGGCTCAATTCGGTCTTTAGGTGGTCATTTCTCGCACCTTAGGCTATAACAAACTGTGCTGCTATAAACATTCGAGTGCAGATGTCTTTTTTATAGAATGTCTTTTTATAATAAACCAGTAGTCAAGTAAGCAAACTTCCTGTGGTCTCTGAGCCATTTTAACAAGTGAACCTAAGGAAGGGATGGTGGAAACTTATGGTTTATAGCAGGTTGGTCATTAAGCTGGACTTGTGATTGGCATCTGAAGTGGGAGCTGTCTTGTGGAACTGGACCCTTAACCTGTGGGATCTGATACTATTTCCAGGTACACAGTGTGAGAATTGAGTTAAACTGTAGGACACCTGGCTAGTGTCTGCTGAGAACTAGAGAACTGAATTTCTTATTGGGAAGATCCTCCACACATATAGAGTCAAAAGAAAATTGAAGTTGTGATGTGAATGTTGAGAGTAAAGTAATGAGAAAGAAAAACAGTTGGTTTTCCTTTTCCTTTCTTAAGTGTAGTTTCAAAATTTCCCCAAAATTAAGAAATACCGAATTAAACAACAGAAAATTAAAACCAGGTACTGAATTTACAAGACCAAAAATAAACATTGGGGGAAATGATGAAACCTCAGCATTTGGGAGCCAAAAATTCCCTGTGTCTTTAATATTCACCTTTTTTTATTGATTTCTCAGCTTTTTTTTCCTCACAATATTTTTTTTTCTATTTTTAGAAATAGAAATTACATCTACAGCAAAAAATCCTGTGCTGATTATTAAAATTGTCAACCTAAGAACAATACATATTTTTCTACATAAATTGAACTGTTTAATAATCAAAATCCATACACTTGTATAGATTATGCAATTGCTGGACTTTTTAAAAATTGTATTCTAAAAATAGAACAGAAAAAATTTTTTGGAAACATAAAGATGATGTGCAAATTTTCCTAGCACACCTGCATATTACTCTTATTTAAAAGAATAATGAAGTAATCATATGGGAAGGCAAAATATTAAATGTCTGATTAAACATCAAAAATTTAGTTTATTATATCTCAGACAAGAAGCAGTATAATTAATCAAAGCATGAACCTAAATTGTCGACACAGTTTCACCGTCTTAATGGTAGCTTGTTTATGCCAACAGTGAAAAAGCCTGGAGAGCAAGTGGTGATGAAATCGCCAAAGGCATCTTCCACAGCTGTTGAGAATTGAATATTTTTCCTTGTGAGAAGTGGTCCAAAGCCTGGAAGAAGTGGTAGTGGGTACAAGGTCTGGTGAATACGGTGGATGACAGAAAGTATCTAAGTCCAACCTCTGGTAGTTTGAACAACATTGTTTGTGCACTATGTGGCCCAGAATTGTCTTGCAAGAGGATTGGCCTTTCTCTATTGACCAATATCAGCTGTTTAATCAAAAGCATCCTCATCATTTCATCCACTTGGTTGCAGCAGACATCTGCTGTAATCGACTGACCAGGTTCCATGAAGCTGTAGTGGATAACACCAGCGCTGGACCACCAAACAGACACAGTTAGTGTTTTTTAGTGAATATTCAGTTTTGGACTGTGTCTCAGCACTTCATCTATATCCAACCATCATGGTGAATGATTGTGATTGTCAAAAAGAAACCATTTTTCATTGGACATAACAATACGGTGGAGAAATAGTTTGCCTTTATGTAGTGATAGCAAAGAAAGGCAAGCTTTGAGATGATTTCTGTGCTGACAAACATTTAATTGATGTAGTACCCATCTATCCAGCTTATTTACCTTGGCTATTTGTTTCAAAAGGTCTAATATTTTTGGAGTAGTAATGTCAGACCTTACTGATAATTCACGCATAGTTTGAGATAGATTCACTTCTGCTACAGCTTTCAGCTCATCATTAGCCACCTTAGTCTCAGGTCGCTCACGTGGCTCATTTTCAAGACTCGAATCACTAAAATAGAACTTCTCAAACCCTCGATGTACTACTGTGTGTTCATTAGCCACATCCTTCCCAAACACTTAGTTGATATTTCAAGCTGTCTACTCTGCTTTAGTTCCACAAGGGAATTCATATTTGAAAATATCACAATTTTTTTTACTTCATGGTTTCACAAAACATGTTCTAAAATAATTTGAAAGATAATCACAAGCCAAACTGTACGTTTGAAAGAATAAGAGTGTATGTTCACAATAAAAATAAAACAAGAAGTGCCAAAGTAAATGTCAGAGATAGCTACTGTCAAACTTAGTACTTAAGGAATTTGGACATTTCATACTTAATAACTTAAATACTTTGTATAAAAATTAAATAGGATGAGCATCTCATTGTAGTTCTCTCCTCTAAAGTATTTTGCTGTGCAAATTCTAGCTGCCTTGGCCACCCTAAACTCTGAAATCTGTCACTTCCACTCAGTGAGACATTTCCCTAAAGCATAGATAGAAACTCTTTGCAGGCAGAAAACTGATGCAATAATAAAATTCACCTTATTTGTTTTTCTTCCTTCAGCAATCTTTGACTCTCAATGCCTATTTCTCTTTTTCTGAAAACCATTGCTTTATATATTTTTTTCTGGCTCTAATATAGTTATGTTTGGCAAAGGGATAAATATAATACATTACCTGTTCCTCTGTCATATTTAGATGTGAAACTAAAAAATAGTAATTCAATATAAGCAAACCAACTCCTGCAGATATCAGTTGCATATTTATTAAAACACAAATAGAAACAATATGTTAATTTTTAGAGTCTAGGATAAAAAAGGAGATATGCCTCTGATAAGGTATCAGATAAGCCCTGATGTGTTTGTATATACCCCATATATATCCACATATTGAATTGTTTGCTTACGTTTAAATTATCTGTTTAATACCTGTCTCATCCACTATAATATCAGTCTTAGTCCGTCTGGACTGCTATAACAAAATACCATAAACTGAGTAGCTTATACACAACAGAAATGTATTTGTCACAGTTTTGAAGGCTGGTGGAATTGGCAAGGCGGTTCTTTGGGGCTCATTTACAAGGGCAGCAATCCCATTCATGAGAGTTCTGCCATCATGGCCTATGACCCTTGAAAAGGTGCCACTTCATAATAACATCACCTTGGGGGTTAAAATTCAACTATTGAATTTTGAGAGTACACTAGCATTCAGACAATAGTAATAGTAATTATTTTTATGATTGTAGTCCAGTCTCCTGGCATACAGCTTTACAATGGTAGGCAGCAAGTGAATAAATAAGGGCCAATTAATAGGATAATTATAGTTATACTATTTTATAAAGAATAATTTATGGTAAAAACAAAACAAAACAAAACACAACCATAAGCAAAGTCAAAAGACAATACACAAACATTGAAAATATATTCCCAGCTTAGGACAGCAACTTCTAAACATTTCAAAGATAAAGACCAAAAAACATAAAGAAAATGGGAAAAATGGACACACTAGTTACGGAAAAATGGACACACTAGTTACAGAAAGATAAATATAAATCCTCCTTTAACATATAAAGAAAACACTCTACATATAACAAGAGAAAATCAAAATAAATGTATAATTTTTCATCATCAGAGTGACAAAAATCTGAAGTGTGACAATATATCTCATGCATCATTGATGAAAATGCAAAATGGCACAACCCCTGTGGAGAGGAACATAGTGACATCTAGGGAAATTACGTATGCTTCTATTTTTCAGTACAGCCATCCCACTTCTAAAAATCTATCCTAACAATACACTTGCAAAATGGCTTATGAACCAAGTTGTTTACTTTGGCATTTTTTGCAATAGAAATGTTAGAAATAATCAAAGTGTCCATCCATAAAGAACTGAATAAAAAAATAACATTCTACCAGCCACAAAAAAGAGTACTAGGCTATTGTAAAGTCATAGAAGCAAGGGCTCTACATAATTATATAAACTGATCCATAAAATGTATTGTTAAGTGAAAAAGGTAATACACAAAGCAGAATATATGCTGCCTTTTGAAAAAGAAGGTGAAAAAGCAAGCACACACACATAAACCACGATTATATTTGCAAAAAGCTATTGAGAACTCAGAAAAAAATACTAAAAATATTTATTACTTTTAGGGAAAGGGAGGAACAAAATGGAAGGTACAGGGATGAAAGGAATTCCTGTGAATGTACCTATAATAAAATTTTGATATTTCAGTCATATAAATGTTTCACATAATCAAAAAGCAAAGTAAGGAAAAAATAAGGAAGAAGTCTTAAAATAAAATAAGATTAAACAAATATAGCTAATTACATATAATTTTGTTGACATAATCTCACAGGAGAAAAAATTAAATTTTTTTATATATTCTCAAATCTATATATCTAAGGAAAAAAATAAATGCAAATAAATCTTAAACTTTATCCAGTGGTATTATTGTTACCTTGAACATACTTCATGTATAATTTCCCATATTGTAGGATAAAGAATAAAAGTAATTGTGCTAATTCTGTGTGGGAAATAAGCTTTTCATGAAAGAGTAGTAATCTCATATGTGAATTGAATAAAGGAAAGCTTTTCTTTCATTTTTATTTTCTAATATAATATGAAATCAATCACAGAGAGATAAAACAGTGCTTATCAACATAGAATAGTTGAGTTTGCCAGGGCACCAACTCATTATGATGAAAATTAATAATTAAATGAGTACAAGTAAGTTTATTCTGTATTTCCTATATGGACTACATTTCCAGCTTACCAAACCCTACTAGATTGAGGGGTAGCGGGGTTAAAACAGAATAATTTTAACTAACAAATTCAAAAATATTGAATAAATTAGAAAGCCACAATTTTGTAATTATTAATAAAGTAACTGATTTAGTCAATGATGTGATTTATATTACTCATTGCTCCAAATGTGGAAGCATCAAGAGATCAAGAAACTTACCCAAATGTACAAACTAATAGAAAGCAGTAATTTGAAATGAGGCTGCCTTATTGCATAGGAGTAATGTAAGATAGTAAAGATAGAAAACAAGAAAGAGCTAATTGCATTCCATCTAAAGGGTTTTAATACATTTTGAATCTAAAATTAAATTCCTTTGCTTGTGAAAAGAAGTTCTATGCTCAGCTAGGAGGCTGCTATGAAACATTAAACACTGTCATTTCTTACTGTGATACTGCATTAATACTGCATAGCATCAATATTTTATATTAAGAATGTTAATTACCCCTGAGTTTCTGGAATGCCTAGCAGTGCTAAAGTACGAGTGCGCTGATTTTATTTTTAATTCATTTTCTTTTTCCTATTGGCTGTTCTCCCTGGATCCAATTTTTCTCCCTGCAGTGAGAAATGAGTTAAATCAGCTCTCACTGTCAACTGGAACAGCCTTGGAACTGAGTTAATTCATCACCTACTGACAAAAGGTTAAAAATATTGAATATCAATATCCAGAATGTTTTCCAACTCACAGCAATTGCTTGGCAGTGCTGACGTCTTAGCTCTGGAAATAAAGTGCAAGATTTTTGCATTCTCTGTGTCCATGAAGTTACTTTCTTAATGTGCTTTATGTATGAGTATAGTGCAAGTTTTCACTTTCATTTTTCTTTCAGTATAATTGACACCAAGGATATAGAAATTTTGATAGCAAAGATAATACAATATTGGAATGTATACATCTACTTTCACAATTAAATCAAACTTTCACAACTGACTTGCAGAATTACCAACTGGATCTATATTATATAGACTTATGCTTATTCATGTATGTCTGGTTACATATTCAGACTCTAGCTATCTAGTGCCTGTATTTTTTGAATTAACCTAATTCAATATGTACAGAGGACCCTCTTGGGCATTAGAAGAACTAATAAAGACAGCTCCCAAGATACAGTAATTTGATTTACGATTTTTTAATTTTATGATGGTGCAAAACCATGGCAATTTTGATAAAATATACAGCATTCAATAAATTACATGAGATATTAACATTTTAAAACAGGCTTTGTGTTAGATAATTTTACTCCACTGTAGACTGATGTAATAGCGCTAAGCACAGAGCTGGACTAAGCTGTTTGGTAGTTAAGGTATATTAAATGCATTTTTGATTTAATGATATTTTCAACTTACTGTGGGTTTATCAGGACAAAATCCTATCATAAGTTGAGAAGCATTTGTACATAAAATTCTTGTTCTGAACTCAGAGGATCAATATTCTAGCAGTTGAGCATTAAGATATATTTATGTGTATGTGGATTATACATACACACTAATGCATTGTAGAGTATAAGTGTCATAAAATATATTAGGAGAACATGCTAGCTTAAAAGAGAGGTTATTTTGCCCAAAGGCTATGTCCATGGAAGTGGTTTCATTGACATTTGAGAAGTCATTTTATCAAAAAGACACTTGCACATGAATGTTTATTGCAGCACAATTCACAATTGCAAAGATGTGGAATGAAACCAAGTGCCCATCAATATATGAGAGGATTAACAAAATGTGGTGTATGTATACCATGAAGTATAGCCATGAAGAAGGACAAATTAAGGCCTTTTGAAACAATGTGGATGAACTGGAGACCATTATCCTAAGTGAAGTATCTAAAGAATGAAAAAACAAACCACTTGTACTCACTATTAAATTGGAACTAACCCATAAGTACACATGTGCACAGAGGGAAGTAAAACACAGTGGAAATAAACAGTGGGGGTGGCAAGGAGAGGATGGGTGAAAACCTACTAACAGGTACAATGAGTGAACACTATCTGGGTGATAGGCACACCTATAACCCTGATCCAAGCATAACAAAATTGATACATGTAACCAAAAGCATTTGTACCCCTGTAATATTTTGAAATTAAAAAAAACCTTATGATGACAGTTTAAAAATTAGATAAAGCTATGAACTGGGCTTAAAAATGAAATAAAACCATGGTGAGCAGAGATTGTGGCCATTTCCTATAATTTATGCATTCCTAGGAAGAGAAGATAATGTGAAGAAAGATGTATAGGAGAATGATTAAAAACAGTAAAGTTCAAATTTGACTTTTAAAAATATATTGTGCCTGAATGGGGAGATGACAGGGTTCCTGATAACAGATATTTTAATGATGATAACAGCAACAATAGTTATTAATTCTGCAGAAATTAAGATGTATAGACTTAGGTGGGGGTGATTTAAAACACAGCCAAGGACTCTTAAAAATATGAACCTTGCACTCGGTGGAAGGGTGATGTATTTGTGGAACACAGACTGTATGTGAGAAGAACAAGAGAAGCAATAACAATATGCTGATGAGGTATAATGAATTTTACCATGGAAAATTGACAGTAGGAAACAGAGGTAATATAGCCTTAGAGATAAAATACATCTCATTGGATGCAGGAACTAGGTCGAGATATGATTCAGTATTTCAGGCTTTAATGACTGGTAGCATATAGATAATGATACCTGGAACTGGGATATAAAGAGAGAAAAAAACACAGGAGAATATATGTATACACATACATAAACATAAACATAAACATAAACACACACACACACACACACAAACACATTTTGATCCGTAAAGGAATATGGGCTCAGTGTTGAATTAAGAGTCTACACAGAGCATTTGAATAATAATTTATAGAGGTCAGATGGTAACTGCGTGACCTGACTCTATGGTGAGAGGATTATATTAGAATCATCAACATAGGAAAACCAATGAAAAGCTTAGACATTACTTTTACTTCTTGGAAAACTGAAATCTCATCTTCATCAAAACTGAAATGAGCTTTACTATTTATATTTTATGGATATTTTTCTGAAGACTTTTCCAAATTTATATAGAAAATATTTCACTTATTTATCTTATTTTCTCTTATAAAAAAAATTAACCACTGTTGCTTTATTATGTGGTTGGACAAGCTCCTGTTCACTTTGTGACTGGAAGGTTTCTGATACCAGAGTTTCTTATAATATATGAGATTTATTTTTCTGGGGAGTTCTATTTATCACATCCTTAAGACAACTACAAAACTGAATTTGGCAATTTTCATTTATATAGTGTCCTGCAAATCATTTTAGCATTATATGGAATATTTAATGATTAATTTTTAATGCTGTATAAGGCTTTAATCAGTATAAAGTCAAAATAAATATATGTATCTATTCAAGGGAGGGTAAAATTTAGGTTGTTTCAAAATTTATGCTATTGCAATGTTATTTTTGGCATAATGTTTCCTTGTTCATATGTGCCAGTGTTTGGGGTTATAATCTTTTGAGTATAATTTATATGTTAGGCATATTATCAACTTTATTTTACAATGCTTCTGAATTAAAGAAGCATTCTTTAAATTACTTCTGAATTTGTAATACAAAGATACGATGTATATCTGTTTCATATTGTTCTATATTTTTCTAATTTATACTGCAGGATTTATTAAATATTCTATAATTCAATCATTTTATATTAATGCCATCCCTGTTATATAGCAAGTTGCTATACATGCCTAGGCTCATTCCTTGTACTTCGTAATTCTCTTGATATACTTGCCATTATTTTTATTTATTGAAAAATTATAAAGATCCCTAAAAATACTAAATGTACATTATTGAAATTGGACATCATATATAGATTAAATTTCAAACAAAAGGCTTTTTTGATAGAGTTTCCTCACCTATGACTATAATATGTTTTCACATTTATTTAGGTCTTCTGTTATGTGTTCAGTGTATGTCATTGATATCATAGTGAATTTTTAATGTGTCTTGTTTCATGGTCCAATATTTGGTCAATTTTTATAAATGTTTCATATAAACATATAAATAATTTATATTCTCTAGTTGTGTTATGCAGCATACACTAAATCAGATTTAATAATTTCAAAATTTCATTTTTACATTCTCCCTTGCTCTATAAATGAATGCAAAAGTTTCAACTCTCATTCCTATCATGTGTCTTTTAGTTTCTCCTTATAATTGCATCCTTTTAGAGAATGAATATTTTAAAGTTGTTCTAACTAGTCTACAAAAGTTCAAAATTTGTAATCCTAACGATCGGGTTGAGGACTGGAAATGGAAGTCTATGTTGTATAATATGAACAAGCCCACCAGCTTTTTCTTTGTTCACATTTGTCAGGTGTACCGTTATCCATCCTTCGACTTTAAAACTTTGCTTTATTATTATGACATAGAAGGTAGCTTTATCTTTGTCTTCTCTAGGAGGATATTCCTGAATTCCTGAAACCTACTTTCAGTCTCCACACCAGTTGTATTTTTCCTCCATCCTGCTTGACTTTTTCTCATTGCATTTTCCACTACACAAAAAATACATTTCGTCTTTTTTTTCCTTATGTTTTTTATCCTTCGCTAGCTTGTGAGTTCCATAAGGCAAATTATTTATTTCTGTTGTGTTTTCTACCATATCACTAGCTTCCTAGAACAATGGCTGTGTTGAATAAATTAAGATTTGATTGCATATTACATTCTACCTAACTCACTTGCTAATTGGCAAATTGAGTCAACATGTTTTGTGATAATTTAAGTCTGTATTCATTTCTGCAATTTTATTTTGTGATTTCAATGTTACTTTCTAGTTCTATGCATCCTTATTTTCTCTTTTAGTACTTCTGTTGTAATGATTGATTTTCCTTTATCCCCTATTTCACTTTCTATTTTATATCTGCCCTTTTCACGGTTATCTTTAAAAATTTAATAGACAAACTTAACTTAATATTGCCTAAGATTGTCATTGTTTACCTTAAACAATACATGGTAAGATTCCAAACATTTCTCTCCCATTTTATATTCTGTTGTTTAGCATTTTAGTGCCAACATACTCATTTTAGATGCCTGCCATAGTCAGTAATGTTGTGCCTCCAGCTTACCATCATTATTTGTATTGTTTTATTTTTAACACATATTTTATTAATTTACATATTTACCTCTTTCTTGATTCATCATACTTCTTTGTCCATCATCTCACTCCTTTCTTAATTCAACTTACTTCAAAATCCTTTAGTAGTCATTTTAACAAGGGTTCTTTAATAGTAAACTACTTTTGTAGATGACAGAGATGAAGAAATATTTCCTAATGGTGAAAACTGAAAGCTTGCTCTATTTTTTAGTTCTTTTTTGATTTCAAAAAGAAAGAAACAAACCAACCAAAAAACTTTTAGGCTTTTGCTTACCATCTTACATTTTTTTCTTACGCTTTCAAGAGAATGTTTGTAATATCTTATCCATGTTTCTGTGTGGAGTGGGGGAGCGGGAAGTGTTTCGTGAGACCTTTTTTTTTTTTTCTTCTCTGCCCTTGAGATGCATGTACAAAGATTGTAGAATGTACAGTCATTGCGATATACCAATTCATAGTGGGAATTATAAGGTTAATTAAACTAACAGTTTGAAGTGCATAACAGATAAACTGGCCAAATTAAGGAATTAGTAACTCAGAAAAAATCTAATATCTCACATGACAGGGCACAAGCATTACTGGGTGATATAATTCATGGATGTATTACATTTAGAAGTTTTTCTGAATACTCTTTTAGCCTCCTAAAGTATATATTCTGATCAGTACTTTTTTTTGAGAAACTCATTCCATTTTGCTTTCCTAAAATCATACAATCAGTTCAAAGAACAGTAGAGGGCTTTGACATTTTCCTTCCTACACGTACTTTTGTTTTCCTCTGGGAGTCTTTTATGATGCATTGGGCACAACAGTACTGACCACTACAGGTATGTATAGGATGTCCAATTGCGTCTCATTAATACTTGTATTCAACGGTGCAAAAAATTAAAATTTGATACTTCTATTTAACTTTATCTCAAACCTATGAATTTATCTCAACAACTCTTTTTGATTTTTTTCCAGTTAAGAAAGAAAAATTGTGACAAATGAAGAAAAACAATGCAGAAAATGAGACATCTGATAGCATTGCCATATCATTGCAAAACTAAATGTCAGATTTATTGATATTTGAGAATTCAATATGTTCTGCCCACCAAGGCCTGGGAATCAAAGAAAAAGTTACTTCTGAGAGTTAAACTAAAAATACAACATCTGATTGATATGACAGAAACACACAAAATGATCCTAGTGGAGTTTCTAAGTTGATAACATTTGACAGTACTTTTAATAAATGTATGTGTAATATTTCTAAAGAAATAACTCATCAATAAAGAATAGTATTGTTACCATTGAAGCATAAACTATCTAAATTCTTTCATGTTTTATAAAAGCCACATCCAGGAAAGAAAGTCTTAGAACATTGTAGTTTATTAACATAGCAACTAATCATGCAGAGCTATTAAAATTTAATATTAAGTTAATTCAAGTTAAATTAAATTAAATTTTCAATTAGTTATACTATTTATATCATGAATGTTTAATAGCCATGAATGATTAGTGGCAACAATACTAGACAGCATAGAAAACATTTCGATCATCACAGAAATTTCTATTGCACAATGCTATTTTAGACAAAAGTTTTCAATATTTAGATATTGTTGTGGTAATGATATACTAAGTTGTAGCTACTCAACTTGTAGTTTTCTAATCACTTTTCTAGAATTATTGTCATTATAAGTCATAAAACTATGCTATCATGATGTTATTACCTATTTGAGTCACTTGACTGCTCTTGGTTTAAACCATACCCAATAAACAATCCTCATATTTTCATTTACCTTCCCATGAGTAAGTTGTGTTTATCAGGATAGAATGGGCTATCCATGCATACTCAATTATGCCAACATTTCCTAAAATATTTCTCATTGAAAATGAATAAATTGATCTGATTTCATTTAATATTGCAAGTAACTTTATAGAGAAATAATATGTTGACGATGGCGATACAAATATTTTTCCCAAAGCATCAGTTCTGTTTATTGCAAATTAATACATTTTCCCTTTTGGCTTTACACATCAGTCACATGTGTTTGCTTTCTGCTAAGTGCACCCAAGATACTGTGCCAATTCTTAACGTATGTAGCATGTGTTCATTAAAAATTCAATGACTATAGCAGGTAATTAGGTGCTAGATTACATATATATATAGCTACATAATCATTAAATATCAAGACGACCTATACAAGTACATACACATATCCAGGGCTCTTGAGAAGGCCCAGCTTTGTTCTTCTTTATGAACAACCAACTACATTTTGAAAACTCAGAATACTAACTGAATTAGTTTTTTAAAATATTAAACTACAAGTATCACAGTGCAGCACAAAAGTAAACAAAAAATAAAAGTAAAACAAGAAAAAAAATATACATACGTTTAAGCATTCTTCAAACAATTGTGCCCTTCCATTTATTCCTGGATGACACATAAGAACTTACTGAACCTTTCTATAGTTCTGTTTCCTTATTTGCAAAATGAAAACAATAATAGTTTCTACCTCACAGGACTAGCTTCAGAATTAACGTAATGTTTAAAAGTACCTACAATATTACTAGGATACAGTAAATATTCAATAAACAATGGTTGTTTTTATTAGAGTATATTAATGTATTTATCATAAACTATCATTTAAAATGTACTTATTTTAGAAGACTAGAATGATGAATGTTAATATTTGGAGAAACTTAAAAATTAATTAACAGTGAAATAATGGGAGAGATTTATTACAATCCTAAATTATTCATCAAAAGAAAATTCTCCAAGTCTATCAAATTGTGAAGGAGATGGAATGATTGAATGACAAAGATTTTTTAAAATTTTACTAAAAAATCAATCAGAATCAACTCATGTACCCATCAATACATAAGTGGATTAAGAAAATGTGGTATATGTATGTCTTGGAGTACTACTTAGTCATGAAAAAACAATGGTGGACTAATACCCCTTGTGTTATCCTGGATGGAGCTGGAGCCCATTGTTTGAAGAATCACAAAAATGGAAAAACAAACACCACATGTACTCACCATTAAATTGGTACTAATTGATCAACACCTATGTACACATATGGAAGTAACATTCATCAGGTGTTGGGCAGGTGGGTGGGAGAGGAGGGGATGAGTAAATTCACAACTAACAGGTGTGGTGTGCTCCATCTGTGGGATGGGCATGCTTGTAGCTTTTACTTGGGTTGTACAAAGGAAATATATGTAACCAAAGTGTTTGAACCTCCATAATATTCTGAAATAAAAATAAAGTATAAAGAAAAGAACGTGTGTGTGTTTGCGTGTGTGTGTGTGTGTGTGTGTGTGTATAGTCTTCTGAAGCAAGAATTTTTATAGCTTGTAGACAACTAAGACATTGAGTTGTTTTAAATAAGTGGCTACGCTGAACTTTTCAGTGCTACTTTGGTAGTTATCTTCCCTCTTTTCTTGCCATATGCTTCTGATCTTATTGTAAAAGCTTGAAGCCATAAGAATTTTTTTCAGATTACATAAAAAATATTTCCAACACATAAAATATATTATAATAGGAGCCCCAATGCAACAAATTTTTCAATTTCTTTTTGCACTTGACATCAGTCATTTGGAGAAATAGTCAACAATTTCTTTGGGTTACATTAGATGTGATGAGCAGTATTTTCAAAAGGAAATAGGTGAAAATATACTGCATACAGTCATCCAAATGCTAAAAAAAAATGTTGTTAGTTGATGCTGAATCACAATAACATGGGGAATCCATTTCTTTAGAAATATTAGTTTCATTGCACAATGTACATAAAAACTCCACAAATAAAAACTTTCAGTCAGTATGAGAAAGTTTTGCATAATTAGTTTAAATTTTATGTCAGAGTGGACACTTGTTTACCATACTAGTGTTTGTTCACCATTAAACATACACATAAAATTATTTAGGCAGACTATTTTTACATTGAGTAGAATATAAAGCAAAAATAAGAACTGCCCGTTGCCAAAAAATTTATGGATGTTTGGAAAGGTAAGATTTTTATAGGAAATCATTTAAAGCAGTGCAACCTTACATATTTCATAGGTTAGTCACTAAAACCATGGCACAGGTAAAAGATATAATTTTGTAACTCCCTGTGCACTATTTTTGTGCATTTCGTCTTAGCAATTTCATCACTTTAAGCTTGCTAACCACAAAGCAAAACATATGCTTGTTTAAGTCCTCTCTTGTTTTGATACAAAATAACACCATTTCAAGTTTATGGGGAACCAGGGATTAGAAACATTGTGCTACAGTGTCATTTAACCAATATAACATTTCAGAATTCTGTCCTCAAATCCCCTACACATTTATCATAAAACAATAAATTCAGAGCCTATTTTTGTATGAAATTACATTCTGTTTATAAAGGAATTTCTATTTTACTGAAGCATTCTAATTAGTTCAACTCTCCCTCTGCTTGTATTTCTCTGGGTGTGATTGTATCATGGGATTACTTTGATCTGAATTTTGAATTGACTTAAAAATTAATTTTGTCATTGTCAGACTAAAATATAAAACATAACGATGTTACTGTTAATATAGTAAGTTGGTGAGGAGTTTATGTTTCTTCCAACCAAGTTTCTTTTGATAAATTTTGCGTTTAGTAAATAAAGCTAAAACTAAACAAGAATTTACTGTGATTGTCAGCAGGCCATCAGATTTATGCAAAGTAAAGATTGGAATCCTACAATGCCATTAAAATTCTTTTTAAAAATACATTCTTCTCTTTGTAATTAGTGATTTTTGGAGTCTGAATAATCTTCCTTCAATCCTTGTTTTCTTTATTTCTATGTGGAATTGGAATCAGACAGTTGAATAGGACATATCAATAAAACCATGGTAACCTGTGTTTTGTCTCTCCTAAGATCTCCCAGAGGAAGAGCCTGTGATCCCATGAAAACAAGTGTGGGCCATTCTTGTTCATGTAGCCTGCTGCTGCAAAACCGACAGGCTTGAAATAAAAACAAAAACAAAATAAACAACACCTGCAGCTGTTTGCTGTAGTTACACTTCTTCATGCCCCTAGCCATATGATACTCCACAATCTGTTTGGATATTATTCACTGTGACACTGTTTGGCTCTACTTCAAACCACAGCATTGTTTTGCCCAACATACTGAACACTGGCAACTTATGTGTGAATCTGAGAAAAGGAGCTTTCTACAGTTACATCTGAACATTCTTGTTGATAATCAAGATGCCCTCACCTGCCCTTCTTGATAACATACACACTTAAGAATTTTGGCTTGTCATATAATTAACCATAATGCTGAAATGCCCTGAGACAGTAGTTCTGCTAATATTTCTAAAATTATGGAAAACCTATGGTTGTAATTATACAAGGCATCCACATGTATTTTATGCTGTAGTATTATGGAAATTGGTAGAAAAATGACCTGTGCATCACTAAAATGCCAAAGATAGATGATGCTACTAGTTGTACTACCTTCTAGGCCGGTGATTCTCATCAGGTTATACATGAGGAGTAAAGTAACTCTATTCCATACCTTTTTTCTCATAGTTTTGGATTATACAATATAGAAATTATAAGGGTTGATAATTTTATTCTTTACCATTTTAAAACATTCTTCAAGCATTTATTTGTGAACAATATTCTCTGAATGTTAGAGAAAGAGTTTGGGAACATAAAATCCAGATAGAAAATAAATTTAGATATAGGAAAATGGCTTCTCAGCTTATAAAAATATTCTGCATTCAACAAGGGACCCAATCAAACAATATTGGCAAGGAAAACAAAACAAAACAAAACACACAAAAACCCAGAACATATGATAAAATATAAAACAGATAAAAGTAGACACCATTTTCCAGTCATTCTTCAGTGGGCTGTTTTAAAAAAATTACTATTTTAATCTCTTTGGACATCAATTACATCCACTGATTTCATAATTGGATGAACATCTTTTGAAAGTCTGCTGGGTGGGGCACCATATGGAGACCTTATCATGCAATATTGCATTTAATCACATAACAACTCACATTAGGCACCAATATTATTACCAATTCTACAATGTAGGAAACTGTGGCTTAGAAGGATTACATAATTTATGCAAAGTCACGCAAATAGTAAATAGTCAAATCCATTTTCAATTATAGATTTATTTGTTCCCAGAGCCTAGATCTTCACTCCCCTCCCATAATATATATATTTACTGTGTTATATCCTTGATATTACCACCCCACCAATGGCAAAATATAAGTTCTCAGAGTTATTAACAGCCTACATATTTGTTTGAAAACATTGTCATACTAAATTATCAATGCAATACAATCTATTTATACTGTAACATATTGCTACAGTGGAACAGAATAAGAATTAGGCAAAGAAATTTGAAACCTTTTGTTTTTAACATCTGAAATAATATGTTAATAAAAGCACAGTATATGTTTCCTTTAAAATGACGCATATACATTACTACTTATAAATTATAAAGCATCTAATCTTTGTGAAACATATTCTTTTATTTTATATTCCTAATTATTACCTTAATAAAAAGGGTTTAGCTACCATAAGACATTATGGGCGTTTAATAGTTCAGATAATCTTCGATGAAAATAAGTGAGGACCGTAGAAGTCCAGGGATCCATAAAAACTAATAAAACCAGTTCTAATGAGAATCTAATAGCAGGGCTTGGTCCTTCCAATCTGGCAACAGCCAAGAGCAATAGTGGATATTTTGGAGTCATTAATTTTGCTTCTTCCTTCTATTTCTTTTTAATATAGAGAGAAATGGTTAAGACCAGGGGCTATATTGATAAGACATATTGGTGAAATTCCTTCTCTGATATTACAAGCAGCATAGCCTTGTGAAAGTTACCTCATATTAATAAACCACCATGTTGTAATCTTTCATGTGGTCATATACACTCCTCACTATGTTGTACAGTTCATGTTGCATTATGATAATAAAATAATTTAATATAGTATCTTAGTACTCCACAAATGCTAGCTATTTATTATTTTTCTTATCACCTCTACATTGGTAGAAATGCTATATTTATTGTGTATATGTCTAAATATATGTATTCATGTCAGTAAATATTTATTGTGCACTTACTCTGCCAATAAATAGCAGTATCACTAATACTGCTGACAGATATGGTTGCGTTTTATTTTTCTATGAAACCTTGATATGACTGAAATATCTGACCAAAAGACAGAAGGAAAAAAATATAGTACTTACTTTTAGTAGGGAAGTGGACACTGATAAGTAGAAAGCTTTCCTGCTAAAAATCCTGGTAGTAGCAAGACCCTTGGCTTTTTGACAGTTTTGTTTCAGTAGATTGTGATATCCTGGTTTAAAGACCAGAGGGAATCCAGAAAATCTAATTTATCCTAAAATTATATTTTATTAGGCTGGCCTAATTTAAAATAGGCCTCTGCTCTCAGCGGGCATTTCATATAATTCTTAGATTTAATGCATGTTTTAAATTTTTGTTTTTCAATTAAAATTTTGTTTCTTTTAGATGTGAAACTGTAAAATGAAATCCTATGCACTTAACACGGGAGTTGTTTTATCTTTTTCAAGGGCTTCCTGATTCTTTTGGGGAAAAAAAAACCAACTAAACTCATTTTTTTTCTTCAATTGAAGTAGAAATTTAAAACTAGTTTCATATTCCAAAGTGTTTACCGACAGTAGTACTTCCCACAGCTCAACATGTGACTTAGTGTTATATAAATTATTCATTAAGATGAAACATTCTGACCTAGCAACCTTTATTGCAGTTATGAGAGTTGTAGTTGAAAACATGCTTTGAATACAAATCATAGTAAGTACAAATCAGTGTGTTCTTCCAAGGCTCTTGGTAAGTGAACATTGTAAAATTCTTTGCAACTAGAAGCGTAAATATGACACAAATTCGGGACATCTTCTAAGGCAGCCCCAGGCAGGAATGCCTAACTACAACGTATTCTTTGTGAAAGTGTGGCTATAGTGGGCCTCACAGTCCATTTATTTTCCTCTCACAGTTCATGATCTTCTTGCTGCCCTCTCCAAGATTCTCCATCATATTTTTCTTTTACTCAATGGTCCAATACGTGGCCATTTTCTATATTTTCATTCCCTGCCTGCCTTCACAAATCATTGACACCCACCCACCCACATCCCTCCAACAACAAAAACAACAATAACAAAAACAAAGATACCTCATTAGGAAATGTTTTAAGATTAATCTGTAATAAAATGTTTTCATGATAAAATACTCAGTACCACATCAACACTGACTCAGTTGTGTACATCAGGGACATTTGTGTGAAAGACGTAGTCTCATACACAATGATTGTGCTACCTATTATTTAAAGGCCAAATTCTTAAAGTCAGGATATTTTCAAACTATTTCCTTTTCAAATCATCATCATAACAGGGTGTTCTCTACACAAGAATTTTCCAAATTGAGTGCTTTTCTGAACATCGAAGAGTTTCTCAACATTTTCTTATTTCCAGTGGTGTCTATTATATCAATAAAAATTATTTTTGCCCAAATGTTTTAAAGGAAAATTAAAAAAAAAAATTTAAGTATGGCCATAAAGACTATAAAGAATTTATACACACACACACACACACACACACACACACGATGAACATGATGGTTCAATGTATGGTTCTCACTAGCCAGGGTTTTAGTCCTAAATATTTGATGTAGGTGTCTCTCTTCTTACAAATCATATTGCTCCCTGTCTTAGCCTTTAATCTTTGATTAATCACAAAGCCCAGTCTTTAGAATTATATAGGTTATGTGCTGTGTATCTCTCTTTTCACTGACTTTGACTCACACCAGAACACTTCCTCCCTAGCAGTGGACCAAGTTTCAGTGTATATGGTAGAGACTGGCCAGGAAAAAAATGTAAAATCAAAAAAACTTTTCCTAAATGTTACAGAATGCAACTCAAAATAGCCATATTGGTGCCTGAATACATATTACCGTCCCTAAAATCAGTGTCCCCTAATCAACTGTCTCTTGTTTCACTCATTAATTTTCCACCCCCCTTATCCACTAAATGCCAGGCATCAAATAAGGTGATGGGTCTCTCCCTACCTACAGAAAAGGAAAGCTCTTCCTAGGCTACTGCTATGATTTTCTTAAGGCAAATTGTGACTCTTCTATAGCAAAACAATTCAACCAGTGGATTTACCAGCTATACCATATATCATATATTGTAAAGGGGAAATGGGTACAGAATAATGATTTTAAACAATTTAATTTTCATTCATTTAACTAATACACGTTAAGTTAGCAGTATTGCAGGTACTGAGGATATAGTGTTAATCCAGGGAGACTTTGCCCTAAAGTTAGTTGCATTTTAATGTTATATACATACATTTATACATAATGTGTGTGTGTGTGTTGTGTGTGTGTGTGTATAGTTGCTGCAGAAATGTAGAGGTAACTTCTTACCGAAGATGTAAAAGGATGACATCATCACCAATGCAGGTGCTGTGAGGCACGATGGAGTGGAAAATGCAAAGTTCTAAGGCAAATGCTTGGTGGACTAATGGAGATGATAAAGGAAAAATACAATATAGGTGAAAAATAATAAATTAGAAAGGGAGTGATATGAATGATATAAAGTCAATGAGGTTGTATATTAAGGTAAAGCATCTATATTTTATTTGTACTATCATATACAGTTATCGCAGTATGTTAAAAAGGAGGTGATCTTATCTGATTTAAGTTTTTAAGAAATTACTATTGCTGTCATGTGGAAAGTAATTAGTAGATGAGTAAAAGTAGAATCATGGAGGCTAGGCAGAAGGTTATTGCAGTTATTTAATTAAAGAATGAATGTGGCTTGGCTTAGATGGATGGCTGGGAGGATAGACAGATGAGGATGGATAATAGATATACTTTGGATGCAGAAACAAATGGACTTGCCATACATTGACTTTGAAGGATGAGAGAAATTAAAAATGACTCCTGATTTTTTTGCTTGAGGGGCAATGATGGGTCCATTAACTAATATGGGAAAATATGAGGAGAACTAGTTTGGGTGAAACAATAAAAGATTTCATTTTAGATTTATTAGAGAAGATATTTGAGTTGTATTTGGAATTCTCACACCATCCTTGTTCAAATTTCTGTGCTTTTACACATGCTTCCACCAGCCCTCACAAAGTTTTTTCATGCCATTCCTTCCTTGGCACACCCCAGATGACCCAGCAAGTCCTATTTCAGATGTTATCATTGTCAGAAAGCCTTTCTGATCTCAGGGTACATGTCCATTCAATGCTCTCCATTCATTCACCTGTTTACTTGCCTTTCTTTTCACATGTAGTGAATTTCACAAGGGGAGAAACTACTTTTTCACCTTCTTCTCCCCAGACACTAATGTAGGTATCCAATAAACCTTTGTTCTTCCAAATATCTTCCTATTTTATATTCTTATGATACAAACATCTGAGGATTGAGGAGGGAGGACTCATTGAATCTGCTCTTTGAGAGAAATAGGCTAATCACCAATAAAGAATCTGTAAGGATTTTGATCTTTACACAGATAAAGCCGTGGATTTGGGTGAGTTCACCTGAGTTTATATCTGTGTGTTTTTCATATCTTTGGTGGCAGGAAGAATAAGTAGATATTTTGGTTATTTTGGCTTCCCTAATTTCAGGGCCAAATAACACCTTGACACAAAGATCATATGGATGAACATATATCTGAAAATCATGATCATCAATGTATTTGGGGAAAAAATTAATTTATTTCAGGGCTATAAATGATATGACCTTAATATACAAGGAACAAGTAATGAAATCCTCAGTGCCAGCATGGGAAGACAATCACTGACTCACTGAGAAGTGTGTATCTGGGCACTCCTATCTCCACACCTATGTGGGCTGGACACTAATCTTTCAGAGTGGATTATTTTCTTTCAGAGAAAATATTCCCTCTGTGCATTGGAAAAAAATTTGCTGACCCTAATAATAGAGGGATGATGTAAGTGGAAAAGAGAAAATGGTTTATTACATCCATTTTTTTTCCCCAGAATATTACAGGGATATAAAATGTTTTGGTTACATCAATTGTTTTTGTACCATTTGAGTCAATGTTATAAGTGTGTCCATGCCCTACATAGTGTGCATTGTACCTGTTAGGTGTGAATTTAGCCATCTCCTCCTCTGATCTCAAATAACTAGGAAAACACTTTCCATGTTTAATCTGTTAAAACAGATTTTTGTTTTATTGTGTTATGCTATTTCAAATGTACCCTTTCATGTACATTAATAATAGTGATTTATTATGAAAGGACATTTTAAACACTAAACTCAAAAGCAAGGGTTTGTTTTCTTTCTGCTTATGCTTTCACATTAATTAGGTTAGGTAAGCATGACTTTTTAATTGATTTAATTTAACTCATGTGAGAAGGAAATAGTCCTAGGAGTTGAATACATCTGCCAATACAAAGGAAAATAGGCTGAGATTGATTAATCTTTGAAGCCTTTATATGATTAGAATGTTCAACCTAAAAATAAACTTAATCCTAAATGTGAGGTTTAGGATCAGTTCCCATAATTTGTTTCTTCTTTGTCTCTTACTTTAAAATTTTTTTAAGCAGAACATTTGTCTTCTGGAGCTTTTGTTTTGTTTTTCTTCCTTTCTCTTCTACCTCATATTTGCTTATATCTTGGTTTTGTCCTTTTGTATCTGTAAAAGTTCTAAAACTTCAAAGGAAGTGTTGCCTTTATAATTTTTGTTTTAATCAGAATTTTCTCTTGAAAAATAACATGGCACTTTAAGTTTGCTATGTATACATGACAATGTTGTAGCTTCAGCTCACCATTCTTGACTCCTGATAGCTTGACTAAGACTTAGTAAAGTATGAGGGGAAAAAAAGGATGAGAAAAATTGTAACCTTGAAACCTTGCTAACCTTGGAAAACACTTGATGCAATACTTTCTATTAATTTTTTTGTTAGTATAAAAGTTAGCTTGTTAGTATATTTTTATACTATCCAGTACAAAATCCAATACAAAATCATCCAGTATTTATCAAATAGAAAATGTCACACAGAATTAATGCTTATCATTAATTTTTAGCATTAATATTTATTTTTTTAAAACTATCATAATATGTTTTTATTTATTTTCTAGTCATGGAACGTCTTCAAAGATTACTTTATTACAATTTATCATTGTTAATCTTAGCAGTAATATTTCACTCCTGGTAGACTTTAATTCGAATATCAATATATATATTCTTTATGAAGACAATTATAATGAATCTTATATTACCGTGAGTGTTTATATGTCAATGTCTGTGTGTGTTTAATTAATGTTTTAAATTAAATATAGTGAACCTATATAAGAATTATAAAAGCTAGCCTATATAAGAATTATATTTTTAAATAATAAAATTAAACATAAACCTAAATTCACAATAAGAAAATACACCAGATATAATGTAGTACATTTTTGAAATCATATGTGTGTGTTTATGTTTGTGTGTATATATGTTTATGTTATGGCTTAAATAGAACCATTATTATAACTTTTTTTCCTTAGTAATAAACTTGGTTATTTAATTCTTTTTCTACTTTTTATTTTCTTGGTTTTCTGTCTATCTCTGGATTCCCTATCTCTTTTTTTTTTTTTTTGTTTTGGCCAATGTTCTTACATCAGACAGCTTAAATTGTTGCTTTGCACATTTTTAAAAAATCCTTTATGTACTCTAGTTTGAATTGCACCCAAATATAATTAAGAACTTTCATAACTTATCTTTCTTGACACTTCTATGTCATTCAACACAGTTGTCATTTTTTCCAATTAGTTTTATATTATCTCTCTTGTTGAATTCCATATCCACACTTAGTTTATTCTCATTTTTTTTTTTTATGGATTCATCTTCTAACCACTCTGAAAGGTTGATATATTTATACTACATTCTGCTGTATTCTGTGTTTGTAACTCTGCTGATTTTATACACTGGCCCAAAAGATTTTATCCCAGCTCAAGACTTGCAGTATACACTGATCAGTCATTGGTATAAATCACTCCATCAAGGTCTGTCTCCCAAATTCCAAATCCATAATTTTAAGCATTACTGTGCACAGTCACTTGGATTGTCCACAGATACCTGTAAATCATTATTTTCAAAATAAAACTACCCACCCAATATTTCAGTCCTGGTTTTTGTGCTCTGTATATCTTGAGTAAAGGCAACCCATCCACCTAGCTCCAGAGTCAGAAATACATAATCATCACAATCCTTTCTCATCTCCCATGACCAAATGAACTCAAACTCATCTTCCCTCTCTGACTTGCTCTTTGCCATTGTTCATTCAGATTTTATTATTAATCTATACTGTAATTACTGTTCAGAGCTCTTCTCTCTCCTTCCAGGTGTGAAAACTTCCAATCCACTCTCCTATTACTGTCAAAGGGATTTTTCTACATTCAAAATTTGATTATGTTACTTTAGCAATTAAAAGTATTTCACTGGCTCTTATCATCCTTCAGGAAAAATAAAATCCCAATCTGGGTCATGGTTAACAAGGCCTGTTATGATCTTGCCTCTGTATTTAAGGCAGTCTCAGCCACATTTTCTCCATGTTTCAACAAAACTTGTGTACTCTAACCACACCATAATGCCTGGATGCTATTCCCTATATACATTAAGTTTCTTCTTTTTAAACCTTTTTACATAAATAAATGCCTATTCACCTGACAGAAAGTTTCCTTCACAAACTCCTACCCAACCATGTCTCTAATCTTCCAGGGCAAATTTCCAGTCTCAACTCTTCTATTTAGCAATTGCCCATGTATTTATTTCTTCATTGTGTTAATCCTGAGCCCCTACTAGATGCCTAGAACTACTTAGGATCCTGCACATAAGCAGTAAACCACAGAGATGGCCTCTGCTCTTGTTTTAGCCTTTTTCTGAATGTGTTGGTAAACACTCTCTCTGTTCTATTCTATTATCCTATGAGCCTCTCAATGGGAGGGATTTTTCTTACACATTTTAAACCAATTCAGATTTTATCACAATGGCTAATATAGGATAGGCATTTGCCAATATTTATGAAATAATTGAATAGCAAGGAGTAATTTCCAATTGCCTTAATGGTATGCAAACAAACTTTTAGTTGATATTGTTTTAGATTTTCTAAACAGGTAAGGGAAATCTATCTATACAGTAAGTTAAGGCAGAGGCAGTAAAATTCCGCAAATTCTGCTCTCTCTAGCTGGAATGTACTTCCAGATTACTCTTTACGACTAAAGGTGCTCTTTAATGCCTAAATTCAAAATCATATTTCATATTCAAAATCAAATTCATGCATGATGCAGTTGTCATCACTCATTTCATTTTCCTCTGAACTCAGAGGAAGATTTTCAGGTACCACTCATCTAACAATTAATCTATGCTGCTTTGCAATATTTCAAAGTCTTATTATCAATTAATAATGCTGGCTATTTCTTCCTCAACCATGCAGAATCAGACAACTGCCAATGTTTAAGTTCTGCTCGTTTGGCTCTTTAATATGAAAAACGGTTCACTAACCATTTTTTTCTGTCATGTTAAAGGTAATATTTAATCCTTTTTTTTCCTTTTGTGTGAACTGTTTTCTCACGGAAAAATTCATTCACAACCGTTCTCTCCAATTGCTAGGTATTGCTATAACTTGTACCTCACTGGGACCAAAGGTCCAGGCCTCTTAACACAGACTTCAGCATCCAGTAAACTGTTTGTACTATGTAGCACACAGTGAGAGTAACTATTTCAATTACTCTTTTAGTTTTAGTGGAACACTGTCACTGTGAGGAGCCATCAGAACACTAAATATGGCTTCAGGATATTCCTGGTATGTTGTCAACAAACCACATGGAGAAAAAAGAGAAATTTTTAAATATCAGTATATACAATTGAGCTATTTTTTTTTTCTTGCATTGCACCTTTTGTTTTCTGTGTCTTTTATGTTTGTCTGTCTCTTCCTCCACAGAACTCCCTGTCTACTTATAGGACATCCAAACATAAACCAGATGCAAAGACAGACATATGCATGTCCTCACTCGTTGCTTCTTCACATCCTAATTTTCATCACAATTCCTTTCTTAAAGATTTATTTCCCCTCCTATTGGCAGAAACATTTTGTTTGTGTGCTTGTTTATTTGTTTGTTTTACTTCTGTTATTATTGACTGGGACTGTTAGAGCTGGTTCCCCTTGGCCCCAGGAACAGAGAGGCAGAGTCATTGAAGCTGCAAAAAGGCAAAGGAGTTTATTGGCTAACCCGAGCCAGGGTCCAAATTCCAGAGCACCAACGCAATGGCCTCTCCACGAACTAGGACCCCGCCCTGGGGTAAAGGTTAAGCTTTTATACTTTTCTGTGTGCTAGTTTTCACACGACACGTTAGTCTGCACACGACACAATGGTCTGCACTCCATCCCCCTTTAGTTTATTTGTTCTTTTAGAAGTGGCTGATCGCGTTGGCTCCTGATTGGTTGACTCTAAGCTTCGGGCTTTTCGCGCTGGTGCCAGTTGTAGTTAACATCATTTAGGGGAAGAGGAGGGTCTCCGACGGGGGAGGGGGGATGTTGTTGCATACCTTCTAGTTTTTGGTTACAAGCGATACTGGAAACACACGCCCTGCACAAACCATTGATGCGCTGATCATGTCTTGCTCTTTTTATCTACTTAGTTGGTTGGAGGGCCCCTGGACTCTCCAGCCCTTTATCAGGAAGTAACTTGCGGTTACCTCCCTGGGGCTTTGTTTTCCTTAACTTTAGTGAAGCCTGCCATGGCTCACTTACGCTAAGCACCAAGCCAGCAAGCCATATATGCAGAAGCAGAACTAGGCTGTTAGCTTCTCACATCCAGGAAGCCTAGCCTATCATGGAGTTACCCTTGCTCTTATACCTGTTTTTCATTCTGATTAACTATATTTATCAAACAACTAAAAGCAAGCACAGTCACAGAAGCGAATAGCATCAGTTAGAATCAAAGAGAGCACACATTTTCCTACTATCAATTCCTGTTCTTCAGGACATATAAATGGAAAAAGTAATTTAAAAATCTTGATTCTAATTAATTTTCTTTTGAAACATGATTCAGGGTGCACTGGCTTTCATCATAATTATTGAGAACCTCAAGGAAAAAAGAACTAATAAAAATTGTGAAGCACTTAAAACCATATACTATGCAAATGCACAAACATTTAATTTGGTATTGTCTTTCTATTTTAAATAAAATAGTATGTAGACAAGATGAGAAGAAATAACTCACTATGTGATATGAGCCATTATGTTTGTGGCAAATGAAAATTGACTAAAAATTCATTGATTCCTCTCTCATTGAAAGGTAGGGCTCTTTTACTTTCCCTTGAATTTAGGCTGCCTATCACTAATAGGGTACAATGAAAATGACACTGTAACAATTATCGACCCAGCCTTTAAAAGAACTGGCCTTTTCTGCTTCCTTCCTTTTGGAGTTCTGATCCTTTATATGAGTCTCACTACCTCACTGGTATTTACAGATCTCTGAGATGACTTGAAGAGAAAGAGAGACTCAGTTGAGCCCATCCTTGCAGATGTTTCTTCCAACAAAGCAGGTGGGCAAGAGAAGCCTTCATGGACACTCCATACCAGCTTAGCTAACACTGAACACATTGAGATACCTCCCTTGCCAATGCAGTATGGAGCACAAATGCCCAAATTCCTGACCCATATAAACTAGTACAGCCACTATGGAGAATAGTGGAATAGTATGGAGGCTCCCCCAAAAACTACAAATAGAACTGCCATATGATCCAACAATCCTGCTAATAGGCATTTATCTAAAGGAAAGAAAATCGGTATATCAAAGAGACATCTGCACCCTCATGTAAACTGTAGCACTATTCACAATAGCCAAGAAATGAAATCAGACTTAGTGTTCGTCAATGGCTAAATGGATACAAAAAATGTGGTACATATACACAATAGAACTAGAATACTATTCAGCCATTAAAAATAAACCCTGTCATTCATGGCAACATGGATGAAACTGGAGTATATTATGTTAAGTGAAATAAGCCAGGAACAGAAAGTTAAACACTACATGTTCTCATTCATACATAAAAACCTAAAAAGAAGAAAATGGACCTCATAGAAGTAAAAAGTAAAATAGAGGATACTAGAGGCTGGGTACAGTAGGGAGAAGGGGAAAATAGGGATCGATTTGTTAAAAGATAAAAAATCCTTTAGGAAAATAGGAGGAATAGTTCTAGTGTTCTATATAACTGTAGGATGGCTATAGTTAACAAAAATTTATTAAATAGTTTCAAATAGCCAAAAGAAGGATATTGAATGTTCCCAACACAAAGAAATGATAAATGTTTGAGATGATGGATATGCTAATTACCCTGATCTGTAAACTTACATTATATGTATTACAACATCACTATGCACACCATAAATATGTATTATACTGTATAAATTAAAAAAAAACTAAAAAGATTAAAAATATTATAAAATAAAATGACTTGTTTTAAAGTACTATGCTTTGGAATAGTCTGTTATGAAGCAATAGTTCAAGAATGCATTTTAGATATTATTATATCAATATATATTCTATTTTTTTGTATATTTTTTTCTTTTTTTAGACAGAGTCTCGCTTTGTTGCCCGGACTAAAGTGCCATGGTGTCAGCCTAGCTCACAGCAACCTCAAACTCCTGGGCTCAAGCAATCCTCCTGCCTCAGCCTCCTGAGTAGCTGGGACTACAGGCATGTGCCACCATGCCCGGCTAATTTTTTCCTCTATATATTTTTAGTTGACCAGATAATTTCTCTCTATTTTTAGTAGAGACGGGGTCTCGCTCTTGCTCAGGCTGGTCTTGAACTCCTGAGCTCAAACAATCCGCCCGCCTTGGCCTCCCAGAATGCTACGATTACAGGCGTGAGCCACCACGCCCAGCCTATTTTTTATATATTTTTACTTTAATTTTGTCTTAGTGTAGAATTGCTTCTTTTAATTCAATTATTTGATATTATAAAAGATCTCTTTCTCAAAAATATTTTGGGCATAAAAATTTCTTTCAGGAGTTTTTCAGACTTTAGGACTCTTGTTTAGTATGTCATGAATCTATTTATATAGCAATAGCAAAGCTAAACTTTACAGTGATAGTCAACAATCAAATATATTATTCAGATGTTATATAAAATTTTATCTTTGTAGCCCATTTAATATGCTGTATTGCAAATAATTTCATTAGATGACCCATTCTTCTTCCCTTTTGTATTTTATATTCAAACTGAGTGTAGATATTTTCTTGAATCAATATTGTTATGACATGCCAAATAAAGAGGAAAATAGAAACTGGTAGTATGAGGCCTAGGTTGAATTCATTACATAAAGGAAGTTATCAGACAATGGGAAAAAAATGCCTCTAGTAGTCTGTGTTTTAAAAAGAAAACAGCTGCATGAACAAGTCTACAAAAAGAGAAAAATAGAGTAACAAGGAAAATACGCCAAAGGCAAAAAATATATTAATCAAAACATAAAATATATAGTTTTATGGAGCAGTTTTGTAAAATTACATATCTTAGCCCTTACATTTTAGTAAAATATGTTTGTGTCTCAATTTCAGCAGAACAAAGCCAGCTTAATATCTCTAGTCTGCCACTTTGTTTAGTTATCATAGCAGAAAACACATATATTTACAGATATTCATTATGGCCTGCCTACTTCACTAGATTTCATTTTTTCTGAGCTCCTTTCTGTGTAAATAATGGTGAAATAGTGAAGTGCTAATTCCATAAGATGACTGGCACATTTTCCCCTCTAGAAAAAAAAAAAGACAAAGTCATTTGTGAAATTAAGAAATATTTTTTAAAAATGAAAGAAGAAAGAAAAAGAAATAAATGCATTTCCATGCTTTTAAAGAACACAGGCTTTTTAAATGCTGCATATGCGGCATGCCAAAGGCATAGACACCATCCACAAGGCCAGTCTACACCAGCAATAGGTGCCAGATGCTGATTTTCTCTGAAGGAGGTATTTTCTGAGATTTTTATGTATGGTAATTGGTGATTAATATTTAGAGACTATTTCTGTTATTATAATTATTACTTATGTATCATGAAATGACAAAGCAGTTATTCTCAGTGCTGATGGTATATTTGTTTAGATTCTTTAGGACACAGTATCAAACTCAGAATATGGCATTATCAAAAGATCTTTGTGTGTGCTTTTTAAGTATGTCATTTTTCTGGCAGAAATAATGCAATTTTATTATGCTGGCAATCCTTTTGATTAAACACTATTTCTTCCCTTATTAATCAGAATATTCTGATACAACTTTTGGATGTTTTGACATAACATTTTCTTGATAAGTCTTGATTATCTATCAAAGTTACATGAGCACTGATTTTTGCTGAGTCTTCAAATGGTCTCAAAATACTACATTGTCAGATTTGATGAAGCATCTAGAATATATTTTTTTGTCCCTTTTCACATTTTAATGTGTTGGTTTCCATCAATGTCCTCTCTTTTCTCCCTGTTTTTTTTTTTTTAAAGAAATCATCATTTTGGAATAAGAAAATCAAGAATAATTTCATGCATGTTTTACATTTTATGAAGTGTTAATATTTTATGGAACATTCAACTAAATATTTCTACAGAGAAATAGAAATTCTGATAAGATCATTAGTCTTTTGACATGAGTAAATCAAGCTACATTTAGAATACAAAGAGCAAATAGTTGGAAGAAACACATCAAAATTCATAAGAACTCGCTCTGAATTTAGTAATACACAGTGGCACGTAAGGATCTCACTAGAGGAAGGTACAAGATTGAACAAGTAAGAGGTAGCAAATAACAAGCCATTGGACAAATCAGCAGGAAAGAACAAATGGATACTTCATTCCTCAGCTATTCAACAAATATTTATTTACTTCCAGTATTGTGCATATACCACAAAGTAACATTCCATGCCTTATAGCCCAGGTAGTTTTATTAAATTCAAGTAAGACATTATACCTGCTCTCAAGAAATTCATTGTCATTTCAAACAAATAAGATTAAATGTATTAAAAATTACACTGTAGATATGTAAAGTATATAACATGGGTGAAGGACTAGAGTAGTTTAAAAAAAAACCTTCAGAAAAGAGGTAGTATTTTAATCTGCTATGAGATCAGTATTTAAGCATGATAATAACTAAAGAATAAGCAACAGAAACATGAAATGCAAGCGTGTAACTATGAAAACCTGAAAAATAAGAAGGGACCTAAAGTTCAAGGTCTTAAACATGCAAGATAAGGCATAACATTGATTTCAAAAGAGCATAATTAGACGGAGAGACACCATTTAAACAGCCCCTGCAATTTTGGCAGTGTGCTCTGGTTCCTTCCTGCAAGGAGGTTGCTCTGACCCATAAACTCAACTCTATCAGGCAGCTAAATCCCAGTAACAGAGAACAAAGTATCAGATTATAATTAGCTAATGATCCTGGCTAACAAAATCATCATAGTAACTTCCCATGTATAGATTACACACTAACTAACAATTATCTTATTAAACATTCCCTCTACTTGTAAAGAAGAGAATGTGCTCATTCATTAACAAGCAACCCCAGTCATCTGCGTTTTGAATGTTTGAAAAATGAAGCCAGATCATGTAACTCCTCTGCTAAAAACACTGTCATCACTCCCCATGGTATTCAGAGTAAGAATTAAAGTTGTTGTAATGGTCCCCAAGGTATGACACTATCTCTTTCCCATTAACATTTTTCCTTGGCTCCCTTTCTCACTACTCTCATCTCTTCTGTTCTGTTCCAGCCTCTGACATATTCTTGCCTTGGGACATTTGTCTGTGCTATTCTCTCTGCTGAGAAACTCCTACACCAGCATTTAGATCCTGACATGACTATAGATTCTGTCATAATATGTAACTCCTTTGCGCTGCTTTAATTATCTGGCACTAACATTGTTCTAATTATTAATAAGGCATTGTGAATGTGTATTAGATAAGGGTGAATTCCACCACTCCCCCAGCATCCAGCTGTCCTGCCAGGCTCTCATCTATTTATTATCAGCCCTTGTCATTGAATATTACATATTCAAATGTAATATAGAATATGACATAATATATATTAATATACGTATATACACTTACATGTATATATGGTGTTAAAATTTACCACATTAATAAAAACAGTTCAAATTAAATATGGATGCATAATTTGAGTTATGGGGCAGCTTTATATATTTGGAGCCAGACATGTGAGAAATGAAAGAAAGATGAAGGGCTATCTCAGATGCAATTAACATCCCAAATCAGTAGATGTGAGTTAATCAAAAGAGAGATGATTCTGCCTGGAATTGACTTACTCAGGTGAAAGCCCCCCCTCCCTTTTTTTTTTGTTTTTTTGTTTTTTTTATTCTTATTTCAGCATATTGTGGGGGTACAAAAGTTTAGGTTACGTATATTGCCGTTGGCCCCCTACCCTCCCCCTAAGTCAGAGCTTCAAACGTGTCCCATTGGTAGTATTTTTTGTTTCATCACTTTGAAATTTGGGGAGTTCTCAGCACCTTTATTATCCAAATAAACTTTCTGCCACTTTCCCCTACATTCTATTTTTAGGATTCCTTCCTTAAATATATTGGTCTACTTGATTGTGTCCAATAAGTCTCATACTACATCTTCAGTTGTCTTTCTTTCTAAAATTTTTCTTCTATGACTCAATGTTTATAAATGTTATATCTTCAATTTTCTGATGTTTCTGCTTCATTAAATCTGCATTTGTGCATCTTTAGTGAATTTTCCAACTCAGTCATTGCATTCTTCAACTCTACAATTTCTGTTGGGTTCTTTTAAGAAGATCTTTTAAGAAGAGCCTGGGCTCCAGCTGAGCTTAAGAACAGACTGGCTATTTGGTTTGGGCCAGGTAACAGAGGTTGAGAGAATGTGTTAGAGTCCTTGGATTACAATGAGCAAAAATTAATCTAGGCATTTATATTAATGTGGCAATTAGGAAGTTCTGCAGCAGGGTAAATTATTAAGACTGATGTGTTTGTTGAGATTAAGCTTGTGATCTAAAATTTGTATCATCACTGTAATGAGATAAAAATCTTGCTAAAGTAGACTGAACTCAGGGAAACCTGAAAAACGCTTAAGCTTTTATGGAAAACACAGGATCACAGCACATCTGGGCCTCATGAAGACTAGAAATAACTCATAAAGTTTAATAGCTCTAGGAACTCATTTTATCCACCCTTCTCCATCATTCTAGCCCATATTCAGAAAAGATTCCTTAAACACTAAACGGTATTCTGCTAGCTCTTTCCTCTCTTTGATTCTCTTCTGCTGCTGTCAGCTAACTACATTTTCCAGACCTGTGTATTTTTCCATACCTTTGGCTTGTGATTTTTCAGAGATTTTCCTATCAATAATGACTGAGGCCTTGTGGATTCCTTAGCTTACTCTTTCCCTGCCTGCCAGCTTGTGCTCTCATCACCAACTGGATATCTCTCTTTAACTCTAACATTTAAATTCTCCATGAGATATTCTCATTGGTTCTCCTAATCCCTACACCTTGCTGTGAAAACATCCTTTACCTGATAATAGAGAATTCATAAACTGACCTCTGTTTAACTAGGAGTTCTCTATCAGTAGCACAACTCAATTTGGAGGATTCTCCTGGAGCGATACAATGTTAGTTCCAGGACCAGTATCATCCGCACCTCTGTGGGACTTGATAGAAATGGAAATCTTTAGGCCCCACTCTGGACCTACTGCATCAGAAACTCTCCGGTGAGTCCTAGCAACCTCTGTTCCAACAAGTACTTACTTGCTAATATTTTAGAATAACTTAATTAGAAATAGGTTAAGGATATAACTGCACAGCGGTCTGTTTAATAAACAATAACTCTGAATTTCCTGGTGGATATTAGTACCATTTACCAACATAGAATATATCAGATAGGGGGATTTGGTTTCAGAGAAAGATAAAAATTTCAATTTGGCTCATATTGATTTCAAGGTTACTAGGGGAATGCCAGTTGGAGGTGTACAATTGCCATTTGGTTGATTTCTTTCTTACCTATCACCTTTCAAATGTAATATAGAATATGACATAATATATATTAATATATGTATGTACACTTATGTGTATGTGTGGTGTTAAAATTTATCACATTAATAAATACAGTTCAAATTAAATATGGATGCGTAATTTGAGCTATGGGGCAGCTTTATATATTTGGAGCCAGATATGTGAGGAATGAAAGAAAGTTGAATGGCTATTTCAGATGTAATTAACGTCCCAAATGGGTAGACATGAGTTAATCAAAAGAGAGATGATTCTGCCTGGAATTGACTTACTCAGATGAAAGCTCTTTTAAGAAGAGCCTGGGCTCTTCTTACTCCGGTGAAAAACCTTTAAGAAGCCCTTTTAAGAAGAGGCTGGGATGTTGAGCATTTTTTCATATGTTTGTTAGCCATTCTTATATCTTCTTTCGAGAAGTTTCTATTCATGTCATTTGCCCACTTTTTGATAGGGTTGTTTGATTTTTTCTTGCTGATTTTCCTGAGTTCTAAATAGATTCTTGTTATCAGTCCTTTATCTGATGTGTAGTATGCAAATATTTTTTCCCATTCTGTAGGTGGTCTGTTTATTCTCATGACTGTTTCTTTGGCTGTGCAGAAGCTTTTTAATTTAATCATGTCCCATTCATTAATTTTTGTTGCTGCTGTGATTGCCTTGGGGGTCTTCTTCATAAAATCTTTACCTAGGCCAATGTCTGAAAAAATGCTCAGCATCCCTAATCATCAGAGAAATGCAAATCAAAACCACAATGAGATATCACTTAACCCCAGTGAGAATGGCCTTTATCAAAAAAACCCAAAACAACACATGTTGGCGTGGATGTGGAGAGACAGGAACACTCATACACTGCTGGTGGGACTGCAAACTAGTGCAACCCCTGTGGAAAGCATTATGGAGGTATCTTAAACAGATTCAAGTAGACCTGCCATTTGATCCAGCAATCCCATTATTGGGCATATACCCAAAGGAAAAAAGGTCATTCTGTAACAAAGACACATGTACCCGAATGTTGATAGCAGCACAATTCACAATAGCAAAGATGTGGAAACAACCCAAATGCCCATCAATACATGATTGGATTAGTAAGCTGTGGTATATGTATACCATGGAATATTACTCAGCTATAAGGAATAATGAAGATACGACATCTCTATGGTTCTCCTGGAGAAAGTTGGAACCCATTATATTAAGTGACCTATCCCAAGAATGGAAAAACAAGCATCACATGTACTCACCAGAAAATTGGTTTCCCTGAACATCACCTAAATACACATCTAGGAACGACACCAATCGGATATCAGACTGAGGTGGGGGGTGGGGGAGGGGATGGGTGTATGCCTACCAATGAGTGCATTGCGCACCCTTTGGGGAATGGTAACGCTTGAAGGTGCTGACTCGGGAAGGGGGGGTGGGGAAGGGAGGGATATATACCTACATGATGGGTGCAACGCGCACTATCTGGGGAACAGACACGCCTGGAGCTCTGACTTGGGGAGAAAGGCGGTACATGGGCAACGTATGTAACCTGCAATTCTGTATCCCCCATAACAATAATATGAAAAAAAAAAAAAAAGAACATGTTCAAGGGGATTGCATACACCAGGGAAGGTCAATGTGTGATATGCAAGGACACAGGATGGGAGAGCCACCCAAGAGGGAGGGCATTCCAGGCAGAGCAAGACAGAGATTTTCACAGTTGTCATGAGTAGAAAACTGGCAAGAAGGAAAGAAGTATCAAAGAAATTTTTAGGAAGCTTTCTGTATGGTTTCACTATGTAAAATCCCTTAAAAATAAAACTTAGAGCAAATAAATAAATAAATAAATAATGTCAAACTTTTGCAATAAAAAAAAAAAAAAAAGAAGAGGCTGGGCTCCAGCCGAGCTTAGGAATGTCTGTTTGCTGATTTGATGATGTAAGCAGTCATCTCGGAAAAATTCATGGGGCCAGAACTCTGGGCAGCCTCCAGGAACTGCCTCTAGAACCTGAGGACCGCCTCTCACCAACATCTAGCAAAACGCTGGGATCCTTGTCATGCATCTACAAGAAATGAAATCTGCCAACCACTTAAAAAATAAGCTTGAAACAAAAATTTTCTGTTGTGCAGTTGAGAATGCCATCCAGATGACACCTTGATTATAGCCTTCTGAGACCTGCAGTAGAGGACCCAGACAGGCCATACCCAGAACTCACCCACAGACAATGTAAGATAATAAACGCATGTTGTTTTTAAGGATATAGTTTTTGTAATTTACTATGCAACAACAAAAAAATTTAATGCACCAGCTCCTCACTGCATGTAAACATGTACATCTGTTTTGAAGTGTATCTATGCATAGATTATTGGAAATAAGAAAAAAACTTGTTATTGTCTATGGTTTTCTTTTTTTTTTCCTTCCCTTTTTTTTTCCTCCCTTCTATCATTTCTCTTCCTTCGTAGGGGCAAGAAAACCTTACAAAATAACTCTGGTGGTATTTTAAAAGTCTGTTAGGATACCAATTGACTGAGGAAGCCTATAATAATAATAAAAAAACCACCTCAGGCTTACAAAAACCTGTTTCCTAAGACTTCATAACACTTAAAAACCCTTAGGCCAAAACAAATACTTTCTATTGCCAGGTAGAGACCTTTATGAAAGGTGAATACATAGCTATCAGCTTGGAATTCACATCTAATCAGTTCTGTATTAGAGGAATGAATATAATCGCACAGCAAAGAAAAATGGGTGTGAAAGCAGGTAGTGGAAAGAAGAACATATATGTCCATTTTATACATCCTGATCTTTATTTCATTTTAAGGTCCAAAGGGACGAAAACAGAGAAACTACCTTTTAAAATATCATTTTTGATATTTATTTTATCCTTTAAGATCTTCTCACATCAAAATTATCTTTGGATAACAACTGCTTAAAGATACCTCCCTTACGATTCTAATGAGGCATTAAGTTTTCCTGAAATTATTTTTAAAGGTTTTACTACTAATTATAAAAGGAAATTGACAGCCCATTTAAAAAAGTGCTTGTAAAAAAGTAATAAAATTTCCAGAGTCTTAAAAATGCCTTATAAGTCTCTTTCCCTCATCTATAATTTACTCTATGTGCTCTTTTAAGGATTGCTGTCTTCTGCCTACCTTCTGGCCATTCATCTATGGCTATGCCATTTATTATTCCTTCTCGCTTATGCTGATTTGTTTGTTTGTTTCTATTTTCCATGTTAATTTTGTCACCCTGCCAGAATCCCACTGTGGAGATGTATGTCCGGATTCCAGATTTGGATAAGGTTAAACTGTACTTCCATCCTTTCTCTAGGTCTTGAGCACACAAATTAGGATCATTGTTTGTCTTACATATTATGAGATAAAGAGAGCTTTTGTCTGGCTTGGAGATGCAGAACGGTTAAATCTTGGTCCAATTAAAATGTCCCACAACTTATATGTTGGTTACCCTTTAAAATTATGTTTTCCTTCCAGAGATTCCAAATATCCAGGATTGCAACTGCCAAATTATTCCCATTTATATATTCAATCGGAATAATACATTTAACATGTCTATAACTTAACTCCTTACCCTCAGTTATTTGTACCAATAACCCAGTTGCCCAAGCCAGAAACCTGGTGGTCCTGCACATCCCAAACTCCTCAGTCTCCATTATTTTCAAAATCAGTCTGTCACTGGCTTAATTCGTTTACCTCTCAATCCCTACTCTCTACTCTTTCTGGGTTCAACTTTGGCAAAAGCCTATTTGACACCTCTTCCTAAGAACATCCACAATAGTAAACAGGCAAAAAGGCAGAATTGAATCCTAACAACATGAACAATTTTGTCAAATAACTTTTATAATTTCAATATCAAGTATGTTAGAGATATTATACGAATCTGAAACCATAATATTTCAATGTGTACATCATCAGAACAAAAATGCTATGAATATTAGTAATAATAATTTAGGATATTAATGGTTAAGAACAATAAGAATAGGGATGCTAATATTTATTGAGGAATTACTGCACAAAATTTAAATGCATTATCTCATTTAATTCTCCCAATAATTATACAACATCTTATTAAAGTCAGGGCAGTTGCCTTGAAAGCATGGACTTTGAAATTGAACTGCAGTTGAGTCCCAGTTTTGCTATTATACTTACAGCTTATGTGATCTTAGACAAATTGCTAATTCTTTGATGTCTTAGCTTCCTTATGAGTATGATAATAATTGTACCCACTTGAAAGGACTATTTCTAAAATGCAGTATATACTCAATGAAAATTAGAGGTTTTTATTACCTTTATTATGTGATTATTGAAATATACTCAGGTTTTAAGTAACAATCCCAAAGTTATGTGGTTAGTAATATGGTTAGTAAAGAGGTATGAACTGTATTAAAATATAAATATGTCTTCCTTTAGAATACATCATTGTAATCCAACTGGTTTACTGCCTCCCCACTGGTATAAAAGGTTGGAAGTATAATTATTAAACTATTTTTCTTTTTGCAGTAAAATATTTATTTTTCCTACTCTTAACTTTGTGTCAAATCTTTTTTTGTTATAAAATTTATGACATATTTGAGATTTTTAAGCATTGTATTAACATTTTAGAAAACGAATATAAAATTTTTACTGACATTTATTGCTGCCACCTGGAAAAAAACAGTGACACTAGTATTTATTTAGCACCTATCCCATCTATTAAGCAAGTCCAAAAAAATCATTTATTGGGATACTATTTTCAGTTGGTATATTTTTAGACATTTCTACTTTACTGATAGAGAAACAGTCATCTCAAAATATGTATGATATTAACAAAAAGATATTGAGACTATAATGTGTATTTTCTTCACTTTTAATCAAATATGGTACACTTATGACTATAGGAAAACATTTACAGTTTAATAAGACTATTTTATAATATTTTACATTTCAAATACACAAATGACACCAAGAATTTCTCTTCTATTTGTTTATCATTCATTTTATTTCAAATGTCTTTACTAACTCCTGTTTGTAGCCATAGTGAAAGATAATTAAGAATTAAGTTCCTGTTTCTGAAATATTTTCATCATGCTGGTATGAAATATATAAAGAAGCTAACTGTGTTGATTCAGGTTAGAAGGCATGGATGAAAAATCGGATGCCACATGGTATACACATAGGTAGATTTATTGCAGAAACTTAAGAGGCAAAGGGTCACAGGAATGCATGCAGTTACTTATATACTCATCATCTCGCAGTGCTTTGCACTGGAGTCAGACACAAAATTGGACACATGGTTAGTGCTCAAGTGTGGGAGCCTTTTATATATTAAACATTTACAGGAAGTTTGGAGAGAACGAGTACTCAAACCATCCTGTCTGTAATAAAGAAAGCTTTCATTACTGGGGGGTTGCCCTTTATCTTCCTATGTTCTTTATTTAGAGTGGTATTTTCAGAAAGTAACATCAATATGTATTTTTTATGTCTAACAAAGTAACTTGTGCAATAGCTTAATAAAAAACATAAATAAATTATCTATTTACTGAATCATTCTTATTAGTTGAAAACAGCAAAACTCACCACAGCTAGTTTAAGAAGACTTGTAACATTTATCAAAGGCAGATCAAAGAATCTGAAAAGGATAGAATACCAGGCTCCGGAAGTTATGCAGCTAGAAAAATTACCCAATCACCCTGTAGAGAATGATCTACCAAAAACCTATGGCCAAAGCAAGTAATGAAAATAATCTTTGAAGGAAGGACACTTAATGATTTAAAATGTAGACAAAGAAGTGATACTTTATATCCACTTGCATTCTACTGACAGGCATTTATCCTCACAAAACTTCAAGGATGGTTGGGAAATTGATTCTAACAGGGAAGTGATGTGATGTTACTACGGGAAAAGAGGACAGTAGATTTGGTGACTAAATAGTATCCTCCACCATAAGCTTTAAATTCTTTAAGCTGTTATTCTCCTTGATTACTCCATATATATTTTTAGGTATTATATTTATATTTTTATTTATTGATTTATTTAGTTTAGAAATATATAGTACACTCCTATAATAATGATATAAATGCAGATCTCAATAACCACTATTTATGATCAATTCTTTCTCAAATACTGGCATATGGCTATATTTAATTGAATAAATATATGCTTATATCATTATTACTATGTAAACCCTTTAATTTAGTGCTAATGTTTTTTTTTTTTTCTTTGTAGAGCTTTTTAAAATTAATAATACTTAGCTGGGCTTGATAGTTCACACTTGTAATCCCAGCATTTTGGGAGGCCCAGACGGGAGGATCACTTGAGGTCTGGAGTTTGAGACCAGCCTGGGCAACATAGTGAGACTCAATCTCTGCAAAACATTTTTAAAAATTAATTAATAATTATCCCGGGTTTCATTTCATCATTAGTGTTATTTGCCATATGTATATATATACATATATATACTCTTAGCCTGGATGATATACTCAATGTGTTTTCTTTAGATGAAAAACATTTTATTATTTTTTATTATTTTCTCTGTTATTGGATCTTTCTTTCTCACAAATTATTTTTATAAAATATATGTAGGGACTAAAAAGAATATAAACTATGACATTTACCTAAAATCTTGGGACATATAAGTTTGAAGAATAATTCAGTTTTACTGATGTTAAATTTCAAATATAAAAATTCTAAAAATTCAACAGTTATGAAGTGGGAAACCTATACTGAAAGTGTTTCCTTTGGTGTTTCATTTTTTAGCTATATCTGAATATTTTAGACTTTGAGAGAATTTTTCCCTGACACTTGTTTTAAAGTATTATTTGCTAACAGTGCATCTCCAACATCCTCTTCCCATGAAGTCAAAGAGATTCTAGTCTACATTTTGCAGTTTTATGATCTGCTTTTCAAAAGCAAGTTTTTGTTTTTAAACTAAATTTAATCAAAGCTTGATCCTTTTTCAATAGTAAAGTATTACATTGACTCTTCATCTGTTCTTAAGAAAAATCAACACTGCTTCATTTGCTTTATAGGAAATAACTAGCAATGTTGAAAGTCCTATGGAAACCTAAAAATTTTTTTTGGTTTATTACTCTTACTGTGTGCCTCTGTTTTGTACTGCATAAAAGAATGCTTGAGATTGGGTAATTTATAA
Source organism: Eulemur rufifrons (assembly GCF_041146395.1). Classification (NCBI taxonomy): domain Eukaryota; kingdom Metazoa; phylum Chordata; class Mammalia; order Primates; family Lemuridae; genus Eulemur; species Eulemur rufifrons. Next base: position 36,724,681 of record NC_090986.1, read on the forward strand.
GCAACAAAGATTTGTCTCTTACAGTTCTGGCGGCTTGGAAGTCCAAAGTCAAGGGGCCCGCATCTGGTGAGAGCCTTATTGCTAAGTGATCCGATGGTAGGAGGCAGAGGATAGGGGGTTGCGGGGGAGAGAGACAAGATGGGTGGGAGAGGGAGAAAGAGAGAAGGAAAGGGGGCTGAACTCATTCTTTTATCAGGATCCTACCCCTGCAATAACTAACTCACTTTCATGATGACAGCATTAATCCCTTCATGAGGGCAGAGCCCTCATGACCAAATCAACTCTTAAAGTTTCCACCTCTCAGTACTGTTGCATTGGGGATTAAATTATCAAAACCTGAATTTTGGTGGAGACATTCAAACCATAGAAATAGGTTATATAATAAAACATTATTTGGCAAGTGTTTATTTATATGTGTATATATATATTATTTCAGCACATTACGGGGGTACAAATGTTTACGTTACATATATTGCCTTTGCCCCACCCAAGTCAGAGCTTCAAGTGTGTCCGTCACCCAGACAGTGTGCATCGCACCCACTAGGTATGAATATACCCATGCCCTCCTCCCAGGTCCCACCTGCCCGAACCCAGTGAATGTTACTACTATATGTGCACATAAGTGTTGATCGGTTAATACCGGTTTGATGGAGAGTACATATGGTGCTTGTTTTTCCATTCCTGGGATACTTCACTTAGTAGGATGGGCTCCAGCTCTATCCAGGATAATACAAGAGGTGCTAGATCACCATTGTTTTTTGTGGCTGAGTAGAACTCCATGGTATACATATACCACATTTTATTAATCCACTCATGTATTGATGGGCAAGTGGGTTGTTTCTGTATCTTTGCACCTGTGAATTGTGTTGCTATAAACATTCAAGTGCAGATGTAATGGAATTACTGGATCAAATAAATGGTAGTTTTACTTGTAGCTGTTTTAGGTATCTCCGTATTACTTTCCACAGAGGTTGTACTTGTTTGGAGTCCCACCAGCAGTGTATGAGTGTTCCTATCTCTCTACATCCATGTCAACACTTACTGCTTTGGGACTTTTTGATAAAGTCCACTCTCACTGAAGTTGTGTGATATCTTATTGTGGTTTTGATTTTCATTTCCCTGATGATTAGAGATGTTGAGCATTTTTTCATATGTTTGTTAGCCATTAGTCTGTCTTCTTTTGAAAAGTTTCTGTTCATGTCCTTTGCCACTTTTTGATAGGATTGTTCGATTTTTTTTCTTGCTGGTTTTCCTGAGTTCCATATAGATTCTAGTTATCAGTCTTATCAATGTGTAGCATGCAAATATTTTCTCCCATTCCATAGGTTGTCTGTTTGCTCTCATGATAGTTTCTTTGTCTGTGAAGAAGCTTTTTAATTTAATCAGGTCCCATTTATTTATTTTTGTTGTTGCTGTGATTGCCTTTGGGGTCTTCTTCACAAATTCTTTGGCTAGGCCAATGTCTATAAGAATTTTCCCAACATTTTTTTCTAGAACTCTTATATATAAGTTTCATATCTTAGATTTAAGTCTGTTATCCACTGTGAGTTGATTTTGTGAGAGGTGAGAGGTAGAGATCCTGTTTCAGCCTTCTACATGTGGCTATCCAATTTTCCCAGAATCATTTATTGAATAAAGATTCTTTCTCCAGTGTATGTTTTTGTCTGCTTTTCCAAATATTAGATTGCTATATGAGGACGGTTTTAGATCTAGGTTCTAAGTTCTGTTCTATTGGTCTACATCCCTGTTCTTGTGTCAGTACTATGCTGTTTTAATTATTATAGCCTTGTAGTATAGCTTGAAGTCTGGTAAATTGATGCCTCCCAATTTGTTCTTTTTGCTTAAGATTGCTTTACAGGGTCTTAGCTCAAAATGATAAAAGCTATATAGAAAAAAACACAGCCAACATCATACCAAATCGAATAAAATTGAAAGCACTCTTGCTTAGAAATGGAACCAGACAAGATTTCCCTCTGTCACCACTTTTATTCAACATAGTGCTGAAAGTCCCAGCCAGAGCAATCAGACAAGAGAAGGAAATCAAGGACATCCAAATGGGGGCAGAAGAGGTCAAACTATCACTCTTTGCTGACAACATGCTTTTATATCTAGAAAACACAAAAGATTCTGCCATGAGACTACTGGAATTGATAAATTCAACAAAGTTTCAGATTATAAAATCAATGTACAGAAATAAGTAGCATTCTTATATACTTACAACAGTCAAACTGAGAACCAAATCAAGACTCAATACCCTTTTCAATAGCAACAAAGAAAATAAAGTACCTAGAAATATATTTAGCTAAGGAGGTGAAAGATCTCTACAGGGAGGTCTATGAAACGCTGATGAAGGAAATAGCAGAGGACATAAATAGGTGGAAAACCATACCATGCTCACGGGTCAGCAGAACTGACATTGCTAAAATATCTATGCTACCCAAAGTGATCTGCAGATTCAAGGCAATCCCTATTAAAATTTCAACATCATTTTTGCAGATCTAGAAAAAATAATTCTATTCTTCTTGTGGAACCAGGGAAGACACCATATAGCAAAAGCAATCTTAAGCAGAAAGAACAAATTGGGTGGCATCAATTTACCAGACTTCAAGCTATACTACAAGGTTATAATAATTAAAACAGCATAGTACTGGCACAAGAACAGGGATGTAGACCAATGGAACAGAACTTAGAACCCAGATATAAAACCATCCTCATGTGGCAAATGTCTACCTTTAAATATATTGTATTTACTTATTGTAACAATCAGCAGCAAAGACAGTCAAACTGTACCTATCATGGAGATTTTAAAAAAGATACGTCTTCTTTACTTGTTCAATTATCAAAAGATCAGTGTGTATATAGTCAAATATTTAAATTTCTAAGTATTCAGAAAATATACAAGACACATATATGAGATCTTCCACATTGAGATAATATCATATTATTGGTAGAACAAAGAGCTTCAGGTCACACCCATTCCATCAACATGTCAAGGCAAGGTAACTCCATGGAAATTCTTTACTAAATTAGGGTAATTAAAAAGAACCTTAAGAATTCTTGAAAAATGGACAGCTGTTTTTAAGTGATGACTAGAAAATTTAATTACAGATTAATCAGCTGTAATTTAATCAAGAGAACAAGTTGTTTTCATTTCAGATGTTTCAGTCTAAAGCTCAATTAAAATATCTTCTTTTCCTTCATTTCTTTCTTCTGAGCACAAGACATGAAGATCCGGAATCAAGTCCACATAAAACACCTAACTTTCTAAGGCTATGAAAATTAGGAAGAGGAAGTAGGAAAGTGGAGTCAGGGGAGAGTAGGAAAAAGACAAGGAGATAATCTAAAAATAGTGGGTGGAAGATCAGAATAGAAAGAGAGACACTCTACAAATTCGAGTGGAGTTAGTAAAAACTTTATGGGAAAAAGTAAATAATTGATCAACACTATTTCCTGGACCTTTTGAGGAGGATGATTATCTAAAAATAAGATGCTATGATTAGTATTAATTTTTTGTCAACATTATGAAAAGTCAAAGTATAGCTGAAGAGTTAAGAATTCTTGGACACATCAATATTCAATATGTCCTTTTTTTTAAGAGTTTTCTAATGAAATTTTAAAAGTTACCCAGAAAATCCAAAAACCTCAACAACTTTAAAGTGTAGTATATAACTTTCCTCTATGTTAAATGTTTTTCAAGTTGTGCCAAAGTTTAAATGATTAAGCTAATGGCTCTAAGTTAGATGTAGAGTTTCTATTGCCTTGTCATTTGGGGGCTGTGTCTGCCTGAGATTGTTCCTCTACAGCTAGGGTGTGCTTCCAGTAGATGGTTTCTGCAATCATTATCCTTGCTCTAATAGAGCGGGCATGTAAATCAAGTCTTTCTGTCTGTTTCTCTTTCACATTGTGCTTTTAATTCATTGTGATAGATTTTGTCTTTCAAGTCATGCCAGACCTACTGGGATTGATGTGCTTTTCATCTGTCACTCTCTTCACAATGTTTGATTAAATTGGTTCTATTGCTTTCAGGGAGACAGGCTAAAAAGCCTAAGAGGCCATTTCCAACTCAAATGTGTAATTCAACTTTTTTACTATCTGAATTCTAGTCATTAGCCTGGGTTTGGTTACAAAAGAATTGCTATAATCTGTAAATTTGTCCTCTAACACCCTTTGAGGACATGAGTTTTAAATAAAATATCACAGTTTATATTCACAGTAGTTTTATATAGATTAATAAAAATGCATTTTTGAGAAGAGATTTTTATAATTTTATTAAGTTCCTTTTGAACAAAACCAGATACTATATTAAAAATAAAATAAATATAAGTTCAACAAGAGAACTTACAAAGAAGAGTTATATTACAATTCTTTTTGCCCTAATATGTAACTGAAAATTATATTGGCTTGATATAAAATGTATGACATTTAAGCTTGAGAAAAATAAATTAAGAGCCAAAGTTTTGGATCTGCCACTTAGAGCTAAGGCAAAATTCTGACTTTTTTGTGCTTCACTTATTAATCTGTGAAATGAGGGAGCTTAATTTAATAAACTCCAAAATTATTTTTAGCTCTTCAAAATCTGTTTTTAGCTCTTCAGAATTTAGCTTCAATTTATTGTGTCTGTGTGTGTGTGTGCGTGTGTGTATCTACATATCTCCCCTTCTGGAAAAGAAATTCAGTGAAAATGAAATTATGAGTTACTTTCATGTAATATTCTTTTAGAGATTTACTTGCTGTTACCTTTTTAAATATTTACATGCATTTTATTTTAAAACTTAAGTTTTAATTCTTTTTCAGTTATCTTGGAATTTAGATAAAACTTGGCTCAAATCCTGGTTCCCATTCTTAATTTCTATGTGATCTTGAAAAAGTACGTGTGGATATATGTATTTTATATATGTGTGTATATATTTGTTTATATATGTATTCCTATATATATGAAAATAATAATTTTTTTCTTGCAGAGTGGATATGTTGCTTAGTATAGTAGTGTTAGTGTAGTATGTGCAGTGTGGTAATATGTTTAGTAGCATAGCTTATGGAAGGTGATAAATGCCTGGTAAATTTTAGAAATTATAGATTATAGTTACATAAAAATCATGAAGTTTGATGATGTGTCATCTATAAGTGACTTTTTAATATACCAAGTTCTTTTAGAAATTTAATGTCATGCTATTCTCATCTTTATCTACAACACCTGGTTCATGTAGCTTAATTTTTCCTTAGTGATAAAACAATGTATTACTAGTTATGACACTGAGAGGTCATTCTGCTGACAGAAAATACTCTATACCTCACTTATGTTTGGGTTGAATTATTTGAAATACATGTAACCTGATGTTTTATATTGGTATCAATTTATTTTATTTTTTTTTTTTTGAGACAGAGTCTCACTCTGTTGCCCAGGCTAGAGTGAGTGCCGTGGTGTCAGCCTAGCTCACAGCAACCTCAAACTCCTGGGCTTAAGCGATCCTCCTGTCTCAGCCTCCCGAGTAGCTGGGACTACAGGCATGCACCACCATGCCCGGCTAATTTTTTTTTCTATATATATTTTTAGCTGTCCATATAATTTCTTTCTATTTTTTAGTAGAGATGGGGTCTCGCTCTTGCTCAGGCTGGTCTCGAACTCCTGAGCTCAAACGATCCGCCCACCTCGGCCTCCCAGAGTGCTAGGATTACAGGCGTGAGCCACCGCGCCCGGCCCCTATATTGGTATCAATTTAGTTCAAAGGACTTTCTTGAGATTACTGGGATATTTAATATATGATTCATCTTCTATGGTGACAGAAAAGGCTGGTTTCTGACTCTTACCTTATAAAACCTAAAGCTTAAGAGATGTGCTGTTTAACTGCTTTAATTTTAACAGTGAAGGTGAAGATGCTGGCGTGTAAGCATCCACCTGCAAGCTCAAAACTTTTTGGTATAAAGGATCAGTGCATATTTCCAGTAAACCAGATAATTCACAGAGACTCAGCATTTCTTAACTGTTTGTCTTAATCCTTAGATCTTAGTAGTGAAAAACTGGATTCCTAGGGCCTTTCAAAGAATAAATCATCAGCCAGACTGTGTATAGAGATATACCTAGTGATGTGCTGGTAATGTTTAAACACTGGTTCTCTGAAAAGAAATGTTAGCTTATATCTATGCATATAAATTTATTATAAACTTTACTAATATACAGAATATATCGCACCAATTTTAAAAATAATGAATATACAACATTTTTATTATAAATTCCATATAGCTCAGCAATTCTCATAAAATGCTTTCATTGATTTTTGCTTAACCCTTTTATCTGCAGCCAAAACGTGGTTGTAATGGATGAAATGGTATAGTTCAAACATAGAAGTTGGTTTCTATTTTCATTTACATTAATAAATAAGATGAAAGTAAAACAAGGAAGATGTATATAACAACTTCATTTGTTCCCCAATCACATGAATGACATATTTCCTGCATCTTATAATGCTTTTTGAATACTAGAAAACTATTTCCTCACTTTGGGGGCTATTCATAAAAAGAGAAATAGACCCTATCTTTAGTTTAATCTATATTTCCTTATTAATATTTTCTTAATTACTACGTTAAATCTAGAAAATGTAAAAACAATAAATACATCCCGATTTGTAGTGTTTTTTGGTTTCTGTGGTATAAGTACTTTCACTGGTGTTTAATTTTCAGCCATCAACTTGACACCATTGACTGCTGCCTTGTGAAGAGGTCTGCTGAAGCTCACAGCTCTGTTTCCTCATGCAGGTACAACAGCCGTAAATAGCCTCAAGAGTTTGTGTCATAGGGAAATGTAGTAAAATAAGCAGGAAGTAATGAGTTTCTGGTATGTATTTTTAAATAATTTAAAATGTTATCAAAAATAAAATGTTATACTTTACAGAATTTAATTTGACATAAATAGCATTGGTTAGCAAACTGCTCACAAAATTCCTGAAAATCTAACAATTGTCTCTCAAGGTCTGGAAAATGCCATCTCCAGAACACCACTGAATATACCTAAATATTTTAAGGGAACTGTGAGAAATCCCTAATGATGTGTATGTGTGAGAAAATGTCTACAAAACTACTGAAGTCCAAACAAGAGGCGAAATCAGCCTTAAATTAACAACCAGATTCTCAAAGCAGATATCTGTCTTATAATAATACCAGACAAGTAAGAATTCTCCGACCTTCCACCTGCTGTGCAACCCCAGCCCAGAAGGAAGAAGAGTAGAAACTCCACCGGGCAAGGAAAGGAAAGAGGAGCCCATCACAGTACTTTCCACCTGATGCAGACTCCCTACAACCACCTGGTATAGCTGGGCTAGCAGAAGTGTTCACTTTAAGTTCAGTGCCTTGATTATTAAATGCAACTGTGCGTCTAAGTTCGTAACATTAGAAAACATTTGTCCATTTAAAGTGAACTTAGTAATTTATATTTTCTAAGAGAGATATCTGAAGAGTACTGATTTCCTTAAACTTAAATTTTAAAAATACAGAAATTAAAAATTGGTAAATATACTTTATGTTTAGATCCCATAAGACATGAGTGTAAACTGCATGGTTACATACTTTTCATTTCTCCAAATAATGTTTTGCTTAATTGATAGAAAATATGTTTTCAAAATTGAGTATTACGCATAGTTCACGTTAAAAGTTATTCTTATTATAACTATATATAGAATAAAGTAAGGAAAGTAATCTCATTTTTTGATTTATTTCATGTGGAAAAATACTGAATATTTAAAATGGCTTGACAAAATTTCTAAATTATTATGATTGATTGATTGATTGATTCAAAATAACACATCCAAACAGTTCATTTTTTTATATTTATGCCCATCAAATAAGCTATAAGGTAGAAGGTAATATCATATGAAAGTGAATTCAAGTATGATTTAATAGGTATTTGGCACAAAGAGAACAAATACTTCTTGTAATGTGTAGAGTTGTTAGCTCTAATTGATCTGAGTACACTTTTTTCTTCATAATTTGCCTCTGGATACTCTAATTGAGTTTAAAGCTCAACACTAACTGTTTCATTAAAAATCTCTGTATGCTTTAGAAGATTTCTTGAAAAAGAAATAAAACTAAGTGAATAAATGAATAAAAGAAGAAGAATCCACTTACAACCACAACCACTCAATTACCATGAGTGCATAACTTCCACGTGTGGTTCAACTCAAACGAAAAAATAATTCTTAAATGGTCAGTCTTTATCAAAAGCTGATAATTAGTAACTGTAGTGAACACAAGTTACATATCTTCTTAACAAAATAATTTTATGAACAATTTTTCTGTCTAGGTAACTCTCAATAAAACAATATTCTGTAAGTAGTTAATAATTATAAGTATATTCTTAATTTTTATTATAATAATATGAATACATGAGGATCAATTTGATAAATATTGCTACCATTTTCCTGGCATTTTTTCTGGTTATGTTTGAAACCGTCTTAGACCATTCAGGCTGCTACAACAAAATAATATCCTATGCTGAGTAGCAGATAAATAACAAATTTATTTGTCACAGTTTGGGAAATGGGAATCCCAAGATGAAGGTGCCAGCAGAACATTCTGGTTCCTAGATGGTGTTCAGGCTGTGTCGTCATATGACAAAACTGGCTAACTAGTTTTCTGGAATTTTCTTTATAAGATCAATAATCCCAATCATGAGGGCAGAGTTAACAACCTAATCATCTCCCCAAAACCCTACCTCTGATACCAACACCTTGGAGGTTAGGAATTCAATGTATGAATTTTGGGGAAAAATAAGCATTTAGTTCATTTCAGAGACCTTATTCCTCAAACCTAAAAGTATGTTCTTATTCTACCGGGTAAGATAATGGTCAATCTTTAAATGTAAGTATTTTTATGTGGATAGTTATCTGTTTATTTTATGTGGGAAAATGTGTTTGCCTAAAGTGGTTAAGTGTGCATATAGAACTATATGAATTGTAATAATTATGATTTAAGACATATCTGTATAAATGTCAATAAAAATAGACCTATGTATTAACGATATGTTCTAGATGTATTGTCATATCACGTTAAAATATTTTATATTACAAACATAAAGTTTCTTAATTATCACTATGTGTTGAAAAGTTTTGTTAAATAAAAAATTCAGTAGAACAAATGGGTTTTGCAACTCTGGGGCATTTAACATTTGTTACATAATTTATTTGTTATAGTGTGAATAACAGCAAGAAATAGAAATTATCAATTATGTAACCATTATTAATTTAGTTTATGTGAACTTTTAAAATCTTGAAAATCACATGAAGACTAAAATCTATAAATTGAAATAAGGAATGTATAATAAAAATTTAAATTGATTGGAATTTTATGTTGGGATTAATATGTTGCTGTAATTGTTTGCTTTTTTATGCTAAGGCTTTTGAAATATTAATATAAAAAATTATAAGTGGAATTCTATAAATAAAGGACATGCAAACAAACCATAATTCCCCATATTATGGTTTTCTGAAGTTTAGAATACCTTTTTCCCTTTTTTATTAATGAGTCATTGTCGACTCTAATTATTTAGAAATTGTATTACCTATAAAATGAGAAGTCCCATGGCATTGTGGTAGCCCAGGTGGTTCTCATCTGTATATTATTATTTATATAGATCAATTTAGAAATTAAATACATTGTATTAATAATTAATGCTATTGATTAATGTTATTATTAATTAATAATTATATGCAATTATTATTAGAGTACCTGCCACAGTTACAGCCCCATGAATACAACATATTGTAATATTATTATAATTATTTTAAGGATTAAATTTAATAATTAGATAAATAATCTATTTTACTAACTATCTGGCTCATGTCAGCCCTTAATATTTTTTTCTTAACTTTTTCATCTGCCTTTTGATTTTAAGTTTTATTCACATGGATAGAATCATAAAATAAGAAATATTGTGTTCTAGCCTTTCCTTTTACAATAATTTCATAATAGAGTGAAATAATATCATGGACATAAATCTGGACCAGTTAGCCAGAAAGCCTGGGATAAATCCTGGTTTCTCCACTTCTCAGGTGTGTGGCATTGAACAATTCCTTCAAACACTCTATGCCTCAATTTCCTCCTCTGTAAAATTAATAATAGTCCTTTCCTCAGTTACAATATGTAAGTTATATGTAAGTTATTTACATTAACTGCTAAATACTGAGCTCTCAGTAAATGTTTGCTCTTATATAAGATAGACTCCTCTAGCAGGGTAGGAAAACCATTTTATTTTTATAATATATATAGAATTTCCTTGAGGCTGGTAAATGAGGTTCTTTTTCCAAAAGCCTTAAAACACATTTTCAATTATCTAATTTAAGTAAAGTGGCAAATAGTAGGTTGTTTGTATATTTCCCTTGGGCAAATATCTTTGATAGAAAGCTTGACACAATAGCACACTAGAATGGGAAAATTGTATATCAAAATAGAAATTATTAACCCTATTACTATAAGATATGAAGGAAATAATCTCATCTTAAAGAACTAGTACGTATCACGTACCTCTATTTACTAATTCTCTATAAACAAAGTAGACACAAGTGATAAATATGCTCTTAAGTTAAACTGAAGAGTTAGGATTCAATAAGTATGCCAAGAGGGTAGATTTTACTTACATATTTATTTATTTATTTATTTTGTAATTTTAGATTTTTGGGGATTTCTAGGACAAAAAAAATGGAAATTATCTGTTAAAATCAAAGGTGGTTGAGATAATATATTAAAAATATAAAGGACATTTGAAAGAGAAATACCTTTGAGGAATCCACTTTTCTGTAGAAGAAAAAAAAATCCAAGATATTAAAAAAGCTCAAAAATTGTCAATGAGAAATAATAGAGAAGACAATGTCCTGTAAAAGGGTGATTTTTAGAACTTCATCTAAATAGTAACTCCTCTAGAAATAGGTGTGAATTCCACTAAATGTTAAGCAGTTATTTTCATGATTAAAAATAACAATAAATTTACATCTTATTTGAAATGTTGTAAGAGCATTAAAGAAAAAAGACCATTATAAAAGATAATTATGGAAAATCAATGTTACACGTTCTTTGTTTTTTATTAATCCAGTTAATTTTAAAAAATTCAGCCAGTGTATGTGATAAAATGTTGTATTTAAAATAGTGGCACATATGTGGAAATTTATGTTCTATCAAAAAGCTTTTTCTTCTCCATCTTGTGAACATTATGTTAAAAGGAATAATATGAAAGTATATTACTGGCACAGGATAGACATATAGATCAATAGAATTGAAAATAGAATTGAGAATATAAGAATTAGACTACAAGGGGCTTGCGGATGATCAGACAATGTGCCTGGTATGCAATATTTCTGAATAGGTTACTATTTTAAGGTGTTGAAATTGTAATGCTTGAACACTTACAAGTAAGCTCAAATTGGATGAATATAGGATTCCTTTGTAGAGTATAGGATGCAGCCTCTGGGGTGGTTCCCAGTGATTATCCCCTCCCAATATTCATGCCCTCCTGCCATCTTCTCCTGTTAAGTGTGGGTCGAACCTAGTAACTTACTTCTAGTGAATAGTAAACAATTCAAGTGATGGGATGTCACTATGGATAATTATTTACAAAAAGACCGGCCTTTTGTTTTGGGCACAAATCTTATCTTTGTCTCTCATTCATTCTGTGGGAAGACAGATACCACATAGTGAGCTGCACTCTGGAGAGGTTTATGCGACAAAGGATCAAGGGAGGCTTTCATCCAGCAGCAAGTGAAGAAATGAAGCCCCAGTCCAAGAACCCAAGAGGAACTAACTCATGCCAGCAGCCCCTCAGGGATCTTGGGAGTGGATTCTATCCCAGTTGAGCTTAAGATGTGAGTGCTGCCATGCGAACATTTTATGAGAGAACTTGAGCCATAAAGCCTACCAGAGCCATTCCCAGACACCAAGCCCACAGAAATTGTGAGATAGCAAATGTTTATTATTTTCAGTTACTGAGTTTGTGAGTAATTTTTCACAGCGATAGGTAACTAATACAAATGGCGAAAACCTTTTTGAAATGTAGGTTTTTATAACTTATATGTCTGTGTGTGAAGTATCTGAACTTTTAACAGTTAATAAATCTACTGAAAAATCTAAAAGAGATATTTAATAACTTATATACTATATGTTCTTGAATATGCATTTATAAATGCTTCAAATAAGCATGCTTAGGGAAAATGAAATGTTTATTTCTTTTAAATTAAATGATGTTACTATTTAATTTTTCAGCCAGTAAATTTATCTGCATCAGTAACTGAAATTCAATCTTTTATTATATATTTTCAACTTGAGACTATGTGTTAATATTAATAGAGATATTTGATAATGACTTTGCTTCTTTCATGTTATTTGTTTTATAATATTAAAATGAAAGGTCTACTTATAAAGGCTAGTTATTTTCTATATGAGTTTCTCCCAAATTTGTCACACAACACTTTGCCAATCTTAACTAGAATATCTGTGAAGTAAAAGGATTTGCATGGGGCAGTTAAAAACAAGCTATAGAGTCTTGGTATGGTGGAACCTCTAGTCATTCTGTTGTGGTTTGATCCAGGAGAAACTAAAATCTTTACAGCTCACAATACCACCAGTCTTGTCCACTATTGCATAAGGCATTAATCATGTTTTAATGAAATCTTACAATGCTGATTAATTAATTATACATATCATAACAGATCATATAGAAGAGGCTACTTCCTAATATTCTTTTTCCTCAATTATTTAGCTCCAACCACAGTAGTGTCTTTCCTCTTTCTGGGCAACACTAAGCACATGGCCACTTTAGGACATTTGCTCTGTCTCTTCATTCTGCTTAGAATGCTGTTTTTCCCCAGAGATCTGCATTGCTAATTCCCTCAAAATTTTGTCTTTTCTCAAATTTTACCCTCAATAATGCCCAGTTGACAGTACTGTTAGATGTCACAACCTTTCCTACTAGCCCCAGAGTCTTGATCCCTCTTCCTTTGATCTTTTGTCATATTCTTTATGAATTTTTAATGTATAATGCTACCATTTATTTGTTAATTAAACAACTAACAAAATAAAATTAATCTAGTTTTAAGTTAAGGTGGTATAATTAGTAGGATAGGTGTTTCTGTGACGCCTTCTGAAAAATGTAGCATTTGGGCTGATTCTTGAGTGATGGGTAGTATTTGCATACCCATGGAAGAGATGAATGTTTAAGAAATCTACTTGGTAAGAACAGTATATTCAGGAAAGGAGCAGCAAGTCATTTATTTTTTCAAAAATGTAGAGCAACTTTGGTATGCTGTTGTACATAGATCGTGAATGCTGTATTACAGCAAAAAGGGGAAAAGTAATGTGGTCCATAATAGAAAAAAAACATGCTATTATATAATATACTATAATGTAATAGCATTAAAACAATAAATGTTAGGCAGTAAAAGAACACTTCAGAAGTCTGTTCCATACAATTTTCTATATTTCAAGTATTTATACCATTATGTAGTGACATAAATTAAAAGCCTTACATCATGTAAACATATGACACCTCTTTTAATCTGCTTAAATTTCTTGACGTTTCATTGTGTGGGTACATTCCATATCAAAGCACACAAACTTGGTTATAGTAGAGTGTATTGCAAAATATAATGAATGTGTACAACAGAAATTATGGTAATGCTCTGTATTTTAAAGAAGTTAGCTACAAACCTGGCCCAGTTAATCATTTACATGCACTTTTGCCAGAACTTTTACTTCACAGGAAGATATGGACATTGAAATAGGTATATAAAACATTGTGATATCTGTGTTTGGAAAACTAACAAATAGATTTGAAAAACTCATTGTTTGTGAGAAACATTTGGCCTCCGGGCTGCTAATTGGCATCCTTACCCCATGTACACATATACCAGTTATTCATCGCTACATCACTTCAAACAGCAGGTTTAAATAATCACAAATGTTATCTCCATGCATGTTGACCTTGTGTCACCACAGAGTTCCTTGATTCAACCACACACTTAAATATTGGTATCTCACTTTGCTTACATAACACACACACACATACAGCCACACATGACATGCACACATACCTATAGGGATATGAGTATAAATCCTACAAGTATTTTTTTGTGAGTCCTTTTAAGATTGCATTTCAAAACCATCTTTACCATGTATTATTTCAAAATATACTAACAAATTCACATTTGTGTTGACAGAATACAAATTGATCTTTTCTCACAATCTCTATATACTTTAATTCTAGATTTTAAATTTTTAAAGAAATCTTGCCTTATACTTTCATCAGTATAAATATGCATTTTATTCCTAAGAGCAATGATAACATTTACATAATTGAAAACATTGTATGATATATGACTGCATATTAATTAAATCACTTTTCAAAAACATAGAAATCTCTCCTCCATGACCACAACCCGCAGTCCCAGTGCACAGTCAAGTGGGAGAAGTTATCTAGAGAGATATATGTTGATTACAATAGCTGTGAGGAAATGCACTTTTAAAAATTCTGTTCTTACTTTCCTTTCCAAAGTACACTATAACCCAGACAAGCTTCATAGCACAAAACCAGTTCTCCTGGGCCAAATAATAGTCATGTGAAATGCAAAATGCAATTACCCTCAGCAGGACAACAGATAATTGGGATATCCATAGAGATATATTTTTATCACTTTCTCTGCTCTTTGCAATCTTGTTATTATATTTGCTCTGATATGTAGGAGAAGTCACATTACCTAACAGAATCCCTTTTTAGCAATCAGAATAGCTGTCCACGAGGTGTTCCTCTGCTCCAAGTTAAGTATGTATCAGGTGAACCAGAGGATATAGAAGTAAAGTAGAACATAGAATTTCATCCCCCCCCCCTTGACAACTAAGAATGTACCTCATAGTGCATATCCAATCACTTTATGAAAGTACGTTTTTCTCGAAGGAAAAAATGGAAAAGTAATTTAAAATATACTGAGAGTCTTTTGCTCTCATCTCTGACATAGAAATATCTTTTAAATTAATGCTCCTGTTTGTACCACAAGAAATGCCTGGACAAACTCAAATTAGATGTTTTTTCTCTGGACTCATTAGATAGCTGAGGTTGCAGGGCAAACCATCACCCCCAATCCTGAATGCAGACAAACCCAGATTCACAGCTGAGACCTGGTTACCTGGACCATAAATATCTGGAATTATATACTAGTCGGAACATTTGAACTGCTAGAAGCTGAGGGTGGGCAAGTGTGAGAGTGAGAAACTCTTCTGGGGGCACAACTTAGTGCCTTCCTGTCTACAACCTTGCACTATTAGAATTCAAGAAAGATCTCCTCATGGCTCTGGCAGGTGGAGAAGCAATCATTGTGAAATCCAGCCAGAGCCTTGTTCATAGCAAACACCTACTTTTACTTTCCAGGCTAATAAACTTTGTCAGAAAACTTGTACCAGCAAGGGAAAGGGGGTTCCTTCCCACTTGAACCCCTTCCAGCCTACCTGTCCCACTTAAGAAGGTAAAAACGTGTTCAACAGGGGACTGAGATTCAAAGAAATAGAATGGGAAAACCACATTTCAGAGACTGAAATTATATAATGCACTTCCTCCACACCTCACCACCACACCAACAAAGGTCCCATATCACAGTGAGTCAAGGAAAAGACAAAACAGAGAATCTCTCTGAGGAGTAGTTTATAGGAAACCCAAAGACAAGAGAGGAGGCAAAAATAAGGAAAGGAATTGGAAGCCCTGGCCTGCCTATCTACAACACACCTTAAAAGATCCCAGCACCTCTTCAGCTTATCATACATTTTCACACTGAAGGCCTATATATCTCAATTTCTATTACATGAGGCAACATGCCTAACAGCATAAATTAAAAGGCTTATCACAAGATGAGAAAAACACAGAAATGCAGTCTTTTCTTGAGTATTTATTGAAACTATTCCGTAATTATCTGTATGGAACTGACTCCTTCGTAATCTAGCATAAGTTTCCTGTGGCTATTATTCCATGATACCAGTGAATTTGGTCTATATTTACATGATGTTATAGTATCGTTATAAAGAGATAATTGTAATTATCCAGAGCATGAACTGATGAGCAATATAGACATTGTCCCTATTATCACGGGACCTAAGGATAAATGAGGAAGACTGATGCTGATGAAGTAGTTTCAAGGATTAAGAAGGATATTAAAAAAAACAAACAAAAAAAAAAAAAAAAAACACCAACAAATTTCCATGAGAGGGCACATGGGAGTAATTAGAACAAAAAGGTGTCCCCAAAGAAGTGATATATTATTGTAATGTGTTCCATTATATCACCATAATGCATGAGCATTGAGTAGGCTTATTTGAATCATAATGTGTTTTGGCATCTCCTAGATGCCAGTTAAATGAATCACCACACTTGTCCAAGAGTCATGGACACATGGAGCTAGATGATTCAGATTAAAAACAAAGTCAGTCTTTCTTTATATCTCTTTTCCTTTTTCTTAGATGATATAGAAATGTAGTTGCCAAACCACCATGATAATCAACTAGCTATTTTATTCCACCAATTTTGCTGAAAATAGTGATGGTGTTGAAAAAATGAAATAACATTTTATTGATTTCATTACAAATTTTATGTCATTAAAACCATTTATTTGGGTCTTTTTATGTGTGTTACACTTTGTTTTGGTCTATGAAGATGAATAAGGCAAGGGATCTTTCAGGAAGAAACATCAACACACCATTTTGAGTATTTGTTATGAAATAAAAATATCTTACATTTTAAACACATGGTATATCTTCACTTGCAATAATATGATTTGTAGCTACATTTATTTTATTTCACATTATTACATTCAAAATTTGAGTTATAAAATTTGCACACAAAGCTACACAGATGGAGTCCTAACATTTCATCCAGCAAACAATAATCTACCACAAATGCTTAAGAGTTCTATTCTAACACATTGAATAGATTTGATTTCGGTTTCAGTAAATCTATTCCTAAGTGAAAGAGCTCTTTTGAATTTGCTATTTTATTCATTGCTAAAATTAAGAATATACTAGTTTGAAAATTGCTAAATCAATTCTTTTAAACTTAAGAGAGGAACCAAAGCTTTTGTTTTATGCTTTTCCCAAATTTATAGGATGCATGCATTTACTATTATATAGAACACTTAAATGGGGAAAGCAGTTACTTAAAAGCCTACTGCAAAATTTTAGAACAAATGGTTTAGTACTATAAATTAGTGCTTTTCCAAATGAAAAATAAAGTAATTTTGCTCCACTTGGCATGATTAGTCATCTCTGTGTTAAATGTTTATGTTTGAAACTGAAAAGTCTAATTTGCATTACCAGTCAGTGCCTCCGGATATTATAATTGTATTTGTATATCTACTTGAAATTTTATGAATATATTTTCTGTCTAATAACAGCATTGTACCAGTTGGCTTATTTTAATGTAACATAATTATTGCAAGAAAAAAAACCCCGAACTAATATTGTCAGCAGTCATTTTGAATCACTACAACTGTTGGTAAATTTGTTAATATATTTTTTCTAATACGTATAATATATTAGAGAAAGCTGGATTTTGAATTCATTAATGTTCAATAAACCATATGTGGCATGAAACAACCCCATTCTCTCATAATCAGCTTTCAGTCTTAAGAAATAAAAATAAAACTCTAAGCACTCCTAACAGAGTTAAGGTACCCCCTCTTGGCCAAAGAGACTCCAGAGAAATCTTAAAACTGGGTTCTCAGCCATGAAGAGAGCGGTCAGACACATCTCATTATACCCTCTCCCTCACTAGCCACCATTAGGCTTTCTTCCCAAAGGGCTAAACAGAAGCCAGGCTTTTGGAAAGACTTGCTCCACTGCTGATTTCGAACAACCTCCTAATCGCCCTTCCCTTTGTGCAGTTTTGACACAGCAACTGACCAACATTCCCTACTGATAAGAAACCACCAATCATGAAGTGTTTCTGACCAGTCTAGGGTGGCTGTGCACAGAGGGTTTTTATGTCCTCTGCTTCAACTTTTGACCTTGGAGTGCCCAAAACTCCACCCTCAGATCATACTAATGCTGTGATTTTTTTAACATGGGACTGGATAAATAATTGGAACTTTGGCAATGATTATTGTGTTTAAGGATTTTGTAGGAATAGATGATTTCTTTCATTCAGGGGTTATGCCTATTAATGATATAGTATTTAATTGTCACAAAAAGTAACTCCAAAAGGGAGGAGGCATACTAGATATGTCTGAACTCTCTTTTCCTCATGGCCAGAGACTTAGACTTAAGGATTTTCTGGGGTCCCCTTGGCCAAGAGGGGGCCTATTCAGTCAGATGTGGGAGAGGGCTAAAGATTTTATTTTAGTTCATAAACTTAAAACATGGACTTTTAATAAACTTTAATTTTAGCCCAATTCTATGTATTAAGAATTTGTAAGACTATAATTCTTTTAAGTTTTCAAGGAATTTTATATTTAATATAAAATATTTTTAATAGTCGAAAACCCAATCATTTGCATTACATAATTGAGTTTTATCTCTTAATACAACACCTTCTGAGGGTATATATTACTCTGTTTTATTTAACATTATTATTAATTGATTGGTCTGAGACTTAAAAATCAATGTCTGTAAGTTTTGAAATAATGAAAGAATGTAATATGAACATGTCCTCTTTCTAAGCAAGCATTCTAACAGATACAACTTTGGTATATAGTTTTCCTCTTTGTGTGTTTATGTTGTCCTAATTGTGAGAAGAGAGTTCTCACAGCTACATGTCTCAGGAACCAAAGGAGCCTGAGGAAGTTGAAGAGACTCTATTCCGGGCCCTGCTGTCAGGAAAGTGCATGCAGCGTTTGTTTTGGTGTTGTTTTTGTGCACTATCCCTCTGATCTTTGTCAGCACCTCTGTGAGTCAGTGGCTCCAAAGTGTGAAAGACCACTAGGATATAAAGAAGCAGCTATTCTAGTCACTGCCTTCTCTATATATCTGAATTCCTCTTTGTAAAACTTTGTTTGGTTCTGTGATGGTTTATCCTGTGAGAACATATCCTCAGAGCCTAGACTTTATCAGCCTCCTACACTTCATGATCTGATTTCCTTGAATTTCCTAAAATATCTGGGAAAGTTAGCATTCTGCTGTCAAAATCACTTTGAAATTATACCTGTAAATAATCTTCCTCCTCTCTTCTCTTCCTCCCTCTATTCCTTTTTCCTATCTCTCTCCTGATTTATAGGATTTATGGTTCTTATTTGTGTAGCTTATCACTTACCTCCTTTCTTTTCTCTTCCTCTCTATGACATCTCTCTGCCTACCTTTGGTGGCATAAAAACAAATGTTATTTCTTTCCATGAGAAGAGAATTGAAAAAACAAAAGGACATATATTTAACACATAGAAAACTCAAACAAGTTAACTATTTATGGCAGGTTTCTGAAATTAGTGGTTTCTCCACCCAGGAATGGTAATTGTAATACTACTGTCAGTGTCCACAAGATTCTATAAGGGAAGAAAGAATAACCCTTACATATTCTTAGGTGGAAGAGATCTCTGTTACAAAAGACAGATTAACAAAAGAAAAACAAACAGAGGGTTGGTAACATGTGTATTTCATATATACATGGAAGACGTCTACAGAGTAATTCTCAAAGAGGTGTCTTCGAATTATTTGTGTTTATATAGCACCTTCAGCAAATGACAGTGAATTTTTGGAAAAATGACAAGACAAAGGAAAAGGACTTTAAGAATCTAGGAGCAGAAACTTGTGGAAATGCAAATAAATATCAGATAAAGGCTAGATAGTAAAGCTTGTTGATGTAGATTCCTCTGGTATCATCTCTAGGCTTGATAAGGGTCTAAAGTTGTGTTCAGTGGTTAACTTTTGTTCTCCCTGGTAGTTGTCTGGTGGTGGGGGCAGAATACCTTTTGTCTTTGTAAATCTATGTCCTGCTTTTAGGCAAATAGAGGGAAGGCAGAGCTTCCCTGCATATATTTCTTCATCACTGTCTTTGGCTCAGTAATCCTTCATGTTTTGTTGCGATATATTCTGGTCTCCCACAATTATCATATTTATATATAACACAAAAGAATATGCCTACAAAAATCAAAATATCATTTTTTGATAATGACTAAACTTAATGCTCTGAATTGACAACCTTAAAGAGTTTACTATAGAGATGAAATTATAGTGGTTATTTATTTAAGTGTATGTAAATAAAATTAAAGTACATAAAACTAGACATGACTGTAAGTTATTAAAATGGAAGCTTGGTATAATTTTTTTAAAGGAATAATATCACAGATAATTAGTCATGTTAACGTTATTCTTCACTGGTTGTGTGCCTATATGAAAGAACCCAATTTTTATACCAATATGTACTGGAACATTACAATGATATCTGACTAAATAGATTATAACATTTTTGCCTTTCAGATTTTTCCTTTTAAGTTGTATATTAATTAAGAAGTTTCATGTATTTTATCCTCATATCAAGAGTAAATAAAGTTTGTAGATTGAGTTGAAAGCATTTTTAAAAGAAGGGTGAGGGATAGTTCTCATAATACTCAAGGAAGAAAAAGTAATTTTTTTCCCCTCAACCATTGCAAGGTTCATGGCTGACACTCCTACAACAAAAGACAGATGAACAAGATAAAAGCATAACTGATTTATTTAACCAAAGTTTTACATGATATGGAAGTCTCCAGAAATAATCCAGGGAAAGCACTATTTTTCTTTGTAGGTTCAATGGAGAATAGTCATGTAGAAGTATGATTGGACAAAAAGCGGGTAAATACCATCTAAAGGTAATAAACTGGGGTAAACTTAGCAAGGCGTGTTTGTTCAGATTCTTTTTGGACTTCAGGTATAAGAGCCCTCTAGAATGAAGATCTTAGGACCTACTTACAGGTGAAGAAGGTCAGTGAATTCCTTTATCACCGTGTTTCAGGGGGAAAAGATGGGAGAAGGTCAGAGTGAACTTCTTCCTTCTGTGGTTTTCTGTGCTAAGACGCCCTATTTTGGTGTATTTTGTTTGGAGCCTGCACACCATCCACCACAATAGTGGAACAGAAAAGGCCAATATTAGCATTTCTCTAATCAATAGTGGAGGAAAGAATGAAAAGGAAGAACATCTACTTTCATACCTTAAATTCAAGGAGGCAAGAGATTATTTATAATTTTTAGAAGCATAATCAGTGATTTAATGGGGTGTTCACAATTATAAAGTTTTATAATTCTTATAACTCTTGTGATTTTAAATATTCAGCTCATCTAGAAGAGCCACTTATATCATCACTAAAGTAGAATTTATTCTAATTAAGAAATTTTTCAGCCAAATTAAAAAATTAGAATATTAGTCCAATGCCCTGTCTCTTGTAGGTAAATACTCCTTTTTTTCAGAATTTTCCTCAACACTCTTGTCTCATTTCATTCTTTGGTGTTATTCATCTTCTAGTTGAGGAACATCATCCATTTTATTCTTTAGCATTGAGGTCTATCTTCACTTTTTGCATTGCCAAAACACTGGCTGGAGTTGGCCTTACAGAACATAAGCTCACACTCAGATAAACAATGACACTGGAATTGCTTTTGGCTTGTTGAATTTTCCTCTATAAAACTTTTTTAGTTCAAAATTTCAGTGCTAAAAAAAAAAAATTCCAGTGCTCTCATAATTAGGAGCTAAACATTTGACATCCCAAGAATTTTGATGTTTGTTTTTTATGTTAAATTAGAGATCTGTGAGTCTGTCAGGCTACACACACTGGCCAATGAATCCAGGCACTTCACTCAACATTGCTTCTCTACTACTCATTTACCATGTGTAACCACAGTAAACAATGCATGAAGAGTCCCAATAAGAAAGGCAAATGTGCCCACCATACTCTTATTCTGGCCCCACATCAAGTTTCCCAGGTTTTAATGTCTCAGTACTCTGCTCAAATCTTAAACAAAGTAAGGAAGTCACTGTATTGTTTGTAGATTTCCTCTTTGAGATCTCTTGGTGACAAGTTCTACTTAAAGGATATCACTCATTTTGAATTTGGTGGTGTGCAATTACAATAATGAACATTTGGGTAAATATCAACCTAAAAACTTGCATTTTTATTTTGAAAGAAAAAAAAAAACAATATGCAAAAAAATTGCCTGTGGATCGAATGGCTCTTAAGAAACCCTTTCACATATTTTCAAACAGAATTTACAATAAAAAAGGGAATCATTAAAAATACATGGATGTGATAAGGGGAAACTTGGGACAAGACTGTTAGTGTCTGTTCAGTTCCTGAGGAAAGAAGATGAAAGATAACCATCATGTCAAGATACATCACATTTACTCTAAAAATACGAAGCTAGCTTTTCATGTGAAACATATTCCATTTAATTGATTTTAGGAACCCTTGAGAAACAAAATGATGTAAAGTAATTGCTAAATGAATTTTCATGCATAAGAGTCTAATTGAAGTTTATCATCATATCTTTGTTAAATGATTACATTCACAAGAAAAAGATCAAAATGATTGCTCATGAAGCGTAGTCCTAGCTTGCACAGAAAATGACTAAATCAGGAAGATAATCCCAGACTGGAAAGTTTATGGACAAGTACATGTATGTTATTTTACTTAAACATTGAAGTACTTCTAAATGTAATTTCCTGATTCTAGTATTCATGAACCTTATTTTAAATTCATCAGTTTGACATATAAATCATGTAACTATCGAGAAAAACTAATCTATATGAAACATTTTAAAATATGACAAGGATTAAATATGAGTTTATTAAAAATTATTGATTTGAGGTCTCTAAATAAAATTAAAACAGTGTACACTTAAATTTTTAATCTTTGTGCAAGACATTAACTGCAGTATTTTTTAAAGAAATTAAGTTTTAAAAAATCATTCAAAAATATCAGTTTAATTTGAGAATCTTTCTTTTTTTTTTTTTTTTTTTTGAGACAGAGTCTCACTCTGTTGCCCAGGCTAGAGTGAGTGCTGTGGCGTCAGCCTAGCTCACAGCAACCTCAAACTCCTGGGCTCAAGCGATCCTCCTGTCTCAGCCTCCCGAGTAGCTGGGACTACAGGCATGCACCACCATGCCCGGCTAACTTTTTCTATATATATTTTTAGCTGTCCATATAATTTCTTTCTATTTTTAGTAGAGATGGGGTCTCGCTCTTGCTCAGGCTGGTCTCGAACTCCTGAGCTCAAACGATCTGCCCACCTCGGCCTCCCAGAGTGCTAGGATTACAGGCGTGAGCCACCGCGCCCGGCCGAGAATCTTTCTTAACTCTTTTGGGTCCCATGCTTATATGGCATTCCCAAACTCTGGTCATAGTAATTGTCTTATTATTCTTCAACTTACTGGTCACTCTACATTTGGTATATTTATCATATGCAATATAGATTATAAAAGTCTAAAATGCTATACCTATAAGAGGTTTCATTTGAAGGTCAAAGGATTATGTATTCTTAATAACATGAATCAAAAGAAAAGTCATTTCTAACATTTTAGTGTAAAATACATAACCAGTATTATGAAGCATTAATAACAGATTTCCTAAAAAATGGAATTTAAGTGCAATATATGAAAGCAAAAGTAACAGAAATTCCTTATTTTCTCTATCAGGAGGGACAGAGTTGAGTTAGGTATTAATATCCACAAATGTTCTAATCATGGTGCTAGAATCCCACTGACAAGGGGAACTTCATTTGTTCTTTTTTCAATTGATTTTCACCTTATACTTATTTTGGTCAATCAAGGTAAGGTATAATTCATATTGGTTCAAGAAATACTAAATAGAAATACTAGCAGGTGACACAGATACTAAAATACTGGATAAGGTATTTTGTGTTGTCTTTGTTATCTGGTAGTAAATAACATGGAGAGCATTTGTAAGCAAAGAAAACTATACCTCATACAAAAAACAGAAGCAGAAAATAAATGTTTTTTCTAAAATCAAGAAATTTACTACATTGGAATGTATAGTACTTGGTGAGATAGTTTGAAAACAAATTATGAAGGGCATTGGCTGGACTGTTAATTATACTGGATATTAGCCATGGAAAGTAAAATTGAAAAATAAAGTCCTACGCAGAGGATTAACTGAATATATTTGATTTTTTCCCCCAAAAGTAAAGAGGATGGATAGAAGGGGAGGATAGATTGTTGGAGAATAAGCAAATTAAAAGTCAGCTGTAATGAGATAATGAGAGATGAGAGTCTCAATTCTGAATAAAGTAGAAAAATGTAGATGGGAAAATAATGCACACTATCTGGAGGTTGGGCACACTTTGACTCAAATGGTACAAAACAATTTATATAATCAAAACATTCCTTCTCCCATAATATTCTGAAATAACAAATAAATAAATAAATTCAAGTACATATGAATGGTAAAATCACAACTGGCAAAAACATCTCAATCTTTACCAGTTGCAAACTCTTAAAAAAAATCATGTTTTCTCAAAAGATTAAATTGAAACATATTCATAAATAGTCATCTGAAGAATGTTGGGAAGTAAGAACATAATAAATTTTTTATTTTAATTAATTTGAAAGATATGACATTGACCTAATATGGAAAATAGAGTTAACTTTTAAATGTATAAAAGTGAATAATATCTAATATAATTGGATATAAAGATATATCATAATAAAGGAGGAATTTTTATTCATTGTTTATGAATAAATTGAGACTTTTTCTGCAGTTTGCATTTGACAAGGTCTATTGCCAATTATTCATTGTTCTCTTGCATTTCTCTTTTGCTTGCTAATTTGTAAAATTTCTTGATGTATCAGGGAAATAGCTTTTTACTAGTCACATGTATTGTGAATACATTTTATTTATAAAATGTAATTTAGTCAAATTTACCAATTTTTTCTTTTTTTATGACTATATTAGAACAAGTTTTTCCTCCCAAAGATTATTTTTTATATTCATAATTTCTTTCTAGTAATTTTGTGATTAGTTATATTAAAGCTTTGATCCATTGGGGTCTATTTTAAATGTAACTAATGAGGTAGAGATCTATATTTTTCCAGTTATCTATATAATTTTCCCCATAGAGTTCCACTAATTCCTTATCTTTATCTTTTTCTACATTTTGTGTCTGGATTTTTAACCCTGGGAACACTTTTATTTATTATCTTTCCATTGCACTGGAAATGAGAAACATTAAATAAAATTTAGCTAATAAAAAATAGCACTTGAGGTGGGTTAAAGAATTCATTTTGGAAATCAAAGAAAAAAAGGGAAAAACTATAAAATATTGTACCAATATTCTTTAATCTTATAAAATTAGCTAAGCAGTAGTATTTATAGCTAAAATGGGTGAAATGCATATTATAATACCTTCAATAGCAGAATTTATTGCATGGTACTATCAGTTTTGAACTGATATGAAGTGAAACTATTCACATATTAGTATAAAATTTTATTTCCGGTACTATATTGGCTATATGGGTTCCAAATGTGTGATCAAAATGTCAAGTAATTTACTTCTTTATTTCCTAAATTTCTCCCTTTCTGTCTCCCCTCCAGAAGAATTCACTAAGTCCTGCTTAGTAGATTTGAATTTTGTTTCAGTTGTAAAAGTGTAAGCAATGCTATTTGGGGAAGTGAGTGAATCCACTCAGATCTGCTACCTGGATTGCAAATAAGATCACTGAAAACAAATTCCCTAGTGGCCTTATTTTACATGATTTATCTAGTTCATATTAGAATGTCTTTGATAGAAAAGGAAACCAGAATCTAAGGAGATACTGGGATAGAGAACCAAGTGATGAAATGTCCACTGAAAGAAGTCATCTGCCATCAGAAAAAGACTGTGATGTCCTGATGGGAAGATAGAAGATGTTGGAATATGTATTTGAAAATTGTGATAGTTTTATAAATTTCATACTGAAATGTATTCAGCTCTTTTTGATAGGAATACAAATTTTGTCAAATCTCCATAAAATATATATACACACATACAAACATATACAGTTGTCCTTTGAACAATATGGGTTTGAACTGTGTGGATCTACATATATGCGGACTTTTTTCAATGAATATAAAATTTCATTGGAGATCTGTAACAATTCGGAAATTTTTTGGAGATTTGCAACAATTTGAAAAAACTCACAAATGAACATACCTAGAAATATTGGAAAAAAATTTAAAAAGGTATGTTATGAATTCATTAAAAATATATAGATATTAATCTATTTTATCATATTCCACCATAAAAAATACACAAATCTATTATAAAAAGCTAAAATTTGTCAAAACTTTCACATGCAAACACTTAAAGATACTACATGGTGCCATTTCCAGTCTAAGGAAATGGAAACAAACATAAAGAGGCAATATAAAATCGTAACTACATAAAATTAAATGTATTACATACTGTACTATTACAATAATTTCATAGCCACCTCCTGTTATAGCAGTGAACTCAAGTGTTGTCAGTATCTGTTTAAAATGTCATGTAACACTGATCATCTCCACACAAGCTGTTCCTCTTTCCAGTAAATTGCGAATTGCAGTAAAAAGTGATTTCTCGAAATTCTCACATATTTTTTAACCCCTTTAGTGCAATACCATAAACTTTGACTGACAGGATGGGACCCATATGACATGCCACTGGTGATGCCAGCAGTGATCCTGAGAAGTTGAGAAAAGTCATGACATACAAGAAAAAGTTGAATTGTTTGATATGCACTTTAGATTGAGGTCTGCACCTGTGACTGCCTGCTATTTCAGACAGAAGATTCACTTTATAAACAATGTAAAATTACATTACCAATAAATACTCTATTGTAAATGTATTTTCTTTCCCTTGTGGCTTTGTTAATCACATTTTATTTTCTCCAGCTTACTTTATTGTAAGAATACAGTATGTAATACATATAACATACCAAATATGTTTTAATGGACTCTTAATATTATCAGTAGGCTCCTGCTAAACAGTAGGCTATTGGTAGTTATGTTTTGGGGGAGTCAAAAGTTGTAAGTGGATTTTTGACGAGGGAGGGGTTGACACCCTAACTCCCTGCCCCGAGTTGTTCAAGGGTCAACTGTGTGCATCTGTGTGTGTGTGTGCATGCGTATGTGTGTGTGCAGTTCATCAAATTCAATGTATAATTGATTTTTATGAAGACGTATTTGCTCAGGAATTATTTCAGTGTGGAGCAATACCTTCATGTGACTTAGGGATGCTACCTACAAAATATTCTAATTTATTATACTTTCATTGAAAAAAATACATATGATAAAAATAATAATGAAGAATCAATTATTAATGATTAGCCATTTTTCCAAGTCTATTTCCTGATGTCTTGGTTTGTCCCGCAGTGTTAATGTATAAGGAAAATTATTTTCTTTTTTTCCCTTCCTTTTTTTCAATCCCCTCCTATTATTTTGACATGGATCAACAAGGCTTATGTGAGGTTTCTATACCTAAGAAGGTTTTCTTTGTGGCTACCTTCAATCTCTAAACTCCAACTCTCAGATCACATCAGAAAATCCAGCCAAATTTGAAATATTAATCAACATATAATAAATTAATAAGCAGATGAATGGCTGAATTAAATTTAATACTTTACAGTAACATAGGAATTATTAACAAGCCGTAAACACTGATAGTATTTTGAGATACAGGGAAACAGATAAAAACGGAGAAAAAGTGACAGCAATAAGAAAAACCACACAAACGAATATGAATGGTTTTTATCTTGGTTTTAATATTTTCACAAGGGACTATCATTTTTTTAAATGTCAACCAGAAAAGTAAACGTCCACCTTGCTTGCTTACTCAGTGTCACAAAACTCACCATTAATCTAATAAACAGCAGTTCCCTGAGACAGAAAACTTATTTAAAATCTTTCTGAGGCAAATAACCTTCATAATCATAAATCACTTTCTTTTGAACTCTATCTGAACTCAAATTATCATAAAAATATTGAGATAAGCACTATTTTAATTCCCATGCTTGAAGTATCTTATCAAGATGTTTTAACTGAATCTACTTAATCTTCATTTCATGTATAAAATATTTACACCTTAATAGCATTTATCAATGACAATAATACAAAAGTTACTTCTCTCACTTGGTTTTGGATTGTGGTCATAGTTTGTTGTGTTTCTTTCTTTTCTCTCCTGTAGATATGTAACAGAGTTGAATTTTCTTAAATTCTTTAGTTTTTTGTTCTCAGTATTATATTTCTTAAATTTCTAAATTGTATTCATCTCTTGTAAAATATAATAACTATTTCATTATTATTATTTTATTTGAGCCAAAACTTTGCAGTACAGTGCAGCATGTACATGAAAAATAATTAAAAAATCATAGCTCAGGTTTCTGATACATTATTTTGTAATTCAGATATGATCTAAAATTAGGAAATATATATAACTAATATATAATTTATAAAATAATTGGATTTATGTCATATATACACACGTGTGCATACAGAGGTACATACATACCACCAGTTTTGTGCAATGGTTGACATAAAGTGGCATTAACTGTTGTTGTAACAATACAAATTTTTTAATAATAATCTATTTTTCATCATGTATGTATCTTTTAAATATATATGCATGAATATGTATGAATAAATGAAAAAGGCATATAAAAGTAGGTCATCATTACTGACCTGAAACACAACTATATCCAGTGCAATATCTATCTTTATTCAAAAAAGTGCTTTTGTGACTTCCAGGTGGATAAAAGCATACCCATGATTGTGACACCAGAACTGGCTTCATTGCAGAAGCTTTTATTATATCACTTTGTCTGAAACTGAATTTCATTGCGGGGCTCATCCTTATTTCCTTTGGGACTGCCACAGTAACATTTAAAGAAATCTGACTCTGCTGCTTAACCTTCATCTGTTTAACTGGGTATTCCATCATCAATTTTCAAATCAAAATAAATCAAGCATAGCTGTTGGCAAAATTCATCTCTTTCTCTTTGTTCTCAATTGTCAGAGTTTCATTTTGCATAAAATTTTAGGTGGATCTGTTTATAGAATTTGCCTCAATACAAATAATTTTATGTTTTCCAAAGCTATAGTGCCTGGCACTTAATAGGAACTTAAGGAAAGCAATTGATATGGTCAGAGCCTTTGTATTATGTTGTATTTGTTTGTAAATGGTAGATTTATAGTTTATTTTGATATATAATAATAGTGACTATTTTATATTACAGATGATTAGAACACATACATGAAAATCTAAGGGTTAGATATACAATATTTTTTTATTTTGAGGATGGGAGATACTGAAGTAAAATAGTACCCTGAAATCATAATTTTTATTACTGATATTTTATAGGATTTATGCCTTAATATATCTTTATTTCTCCCATCTATTACATATATGTGTATACACAGCAAAAACACACAACACATACACACATTTTATTTTTCAAAGTATGGCAGTTTCGTTTGTTTGCAAAACAGAATTTTAATCAAGACATTAGTCTGAAATTCATTTGCTTCACTGGACAATATATATGGGATATACTTGAAAGTTAGTATATTGATTAAAAAAGAAATTTTTAATGAAGTAATTTAAAAATGAGGTAAACATATGTATGTCTAAATACATAGTCTGTATATATTACGTATGCTTGTGTTTGCGTACATACATATGTATATAAATGATTTTAGATAATTAGGATTACACTATGTAACTCTGTGCTGGATATTTTAAAACAAATGTTTTCTTTCTTATGTCTCCTTTTTCTCTTTTCTTGACTCATCCTTTCCCCACTATTTCTACCCACCATAACTCCTGTAAGTATTTTATCTTTCCATGCTATCTTTATGCACATGCAACTGCTGATTCCAGGTGAGAAACTGAGATCTACATTTATCATTGTAGTTTCTGGATGAGAAACTACCAATGGGAGGCCTTGGCTTGATATTTGGAAGATTGAAGAAAAGCAGAGCCCATTTTTCTTTGGCTGCAGGTGTTGAAGAACCTACGAAAATATATAAACTCCACAGCTGCTTTATCCTGACCTTTTGTGGACCACCAACTTCACAATTCAGGCTCATAAAGTTAGTGGCAGTTTTTCTGATTGTGCAAGCTCCGTACTGTCTGTATCATAAATACTTCCTACACAGAACCACAGATGATCTTATGCTTCCAACCTACACACACGCGCGCGCGCGCACACACCCACACACACACACACACACACACACACAGAGATTTCATCATTCTTAGTCTCACAAAAATATCACCAACACAGGGTTAGATTATAGACACTTCTATTTATCTTGTTTTTGTCACTCATCCATACTGCACAAGAATCTGACAAATCAACTGCTAGAGCTTTAATGTAATATCTACAGTACACAAAGTTGTTGTATCATAATACAGTTACCCATCCCTGTACTAACAGGCATTTATTTTCATTCACTTTTTTACCATTATTCAAAAATTCATAATAAACGTCATTGAACATATATATTTACATCCTACTTTTTGGTTTCTATGAATATATTCCCATTAATGGATTTGTATTATATAAGTGTATGTGTATTTTTTATTATATTTTAATAGATATTGCCAAATTATTTTTGCAAAGTGTAATAATTTAAGTGTCCCCCAGAAATAGTAAGAGTGTCCATGTTCCTACATTCCCAAGCTCACTAATAGCTATATTTTTTATCTTAACTTTTTCCACCGTAATGGACATGACTGATATCTCACTTGTTTTATTTCTACGACTATTTGTGACTTTGAATAATTTTCACATTAGTTAGAAATTTGATGTTCAATGAATTTTGCATATGTAACCTTATTTTTCTTTTGCCAGTTTTTCTTTTTGGTTAATATTTAAAAGATTATGATATAGTTTAGATTCCAGTCATTCATCTGTCACTGGTATCACTATATTTTTATATTACAAATTATTTGTTTATTGATTTTTTTTCTTAAGAGACAGGGTCTCACTCTGTCATGCAGGCTGGAGTGCAGTGGTGTAGACAGAACTCACTGCAGCCTCTAACTCCTGGGCTCAATTGATCCTCCCACTTCAACCTCCTGAGTAGCTGGGATTACAGGCATGATCCATCAAATTCAGCTAATTTTTATAAATTTTTTATAGAGATGGGATCTCCATGTTGCTCAGGTTGTCCTCAAACTTATGGCCTGAAACAATCCTCCTGCCTTGGCCTTGCTTATTGATTTTTTATTATCTTCTGCTTTAGAAAACTATAAATGCATATATGTAAACATAGTTGTATATGTTATGTATTAATATATATATTCAAAAATTCCTCTTCAACCTTCTGTATTGTCACAGTTAAGAAGATCTTCATCATCCTAGAGTTAGATAAGTATTTCTTTTAAGCTTTTTAGAGTTTAATTTTGTAACTGTGGCTGGTAAACATGTCTTTTGGAAAGTATAAATATGAATTTAACATGGCAATAATATTGAAATAATGCATGTTTTATTCTAAAGACTAGATTTGTTAAATACTGTTCTTTGGGTGACTTCATAGACACCCACAGGTCTCAGCTATTCATATGCAGAATAAACCGGTATGCTGCTTGTCTAATTATGAAATATAAACATTGCTGGTCTCTACAGAGGAACATGCAATTCTGTTGGATAAACACACATGAAAATAGGCTAGAAAAAGTGAAACTGTGACAAGTTTCATGGGTAAAAGTAGCGTAGAGAACAAGAATGGATTCAGTTTTCATTGGAGAGATTAGGGAAAGATTTATGACTGAGATTTTATTAAAAAAGATATTAAATTATACACACAAAAGGAGAACAAGAAAAGTACAGTGTGGGTTTAGAAAAGGAGAACTCAATTATAGAAGAGTATTTCCAAAACTCAAAACAAAACCAATAAACTCAACATTAGATAAAGATTTCCTAATACAGTATCTATTACATAGCTATGCCAAAAAAATTTCTCTTATTTCTTTCTTCTCCATGAAAAACAGCACTTCATACTAAAGCTGTTTGGTTTTCCAGTTATAAAACTTATATCACAGTTATACAGAATTTCAGAAGATTTGGAAAATATTGCTTTTAGCACAATTCTACACACAATTCTATTGAAGTATTACTTAAATACTTAAATTTTAAAGAATAATAATTAAGCCAGGCACGGTGGCTCACACCTGTAATCCTAGCCCTCTGGGAGGCCAAGTCAGGAGGATCGCTTGAGCTCAGGAGTTTGAGACCAGGCAGAGCAAGAGTGAGACCCCATCTCTATTTAAAAAATAAAAAATAAAAAAAGTAATAACTATATGGATATAATCAAATTTTATACTGCTCTCTATTTGTTTTTAAAATATACTATCTTATCATCATCTTAAATATATCATAATGATGCTTCTTCATAATCTATATTATTATAAATTTGAATGAGAAAAGTATATTTAATTGTATACTGGCATTTCAGGATATGATTTACATATACTTTTCAAAATATAATTATGAAATTATTATTTCCAATTGATTTTAAAATTTTTATATATAATTATATATAGTGGCACATAATTTTACATATTTATGATATACATGTGATGTTTCAATGCATGTATACATAGTATAGTAATCAAATTGGGGTAATTATCATGTCTATCACTTTAAATGTGTATTATTTCTTCATGCTGACAACATTTAAAATCTCTTTTAGTTATGTTGAAGTATACAATACATTATTATTTGCTATAGTCCCCCTACAATGTAATAGAATACCTAAACATATTCTTCCCAAATATGACTTGGTTTTATTAATTTTAGAGACATCTGTCTATCTATCTAACCACACATGGACACACACAAACACACACATACACAAACCCACCAGTAAGATATTTACATAGAGAACAAAATGTATAGTGTTAATTTTTCCAACAATATTTATTTAACCTGTTTTTAAATAAGATTTAATGTTTAACTTAGAATTTAGGCTAACATTTGGGGTAAATTTACTGGTGAAAATAATACTTAAATTAGCTGTGTTACTTCTGTATCTGTTAAGATGAAAGAAGCAGCAAAGTAATTTGATGATGTGTCACTAAAATCAAAAGTGAAAAATAAAAGTTCTGTAAATTAGTTCTAATTTAAAGAGATTTAAGAAACTCTATTAGATTCCAAAAAGTGCAAATCAGAGTTCTGACTCCAGGTGTTTAATTAAGTCCATGTACATTAAAGTTGTGTATAGAAAATTAAAATAGGCCGGGCGCGGTGGCTCACGCCTGTAATCCTAGCTCTCTGGGAGGCCGAGGTGGGCGGATCGTTTGAGCTCAGGAGTTCGAGACCAGCCTGAGCAAGAGCGAGACCCCATCTCTACTAAAAATAGAAAGAAATTATATGGACAGCTAAAAATATATATAGAAAAAATTAGCCGGGCATGGTGGTGCATGCCTGTAGTCCCAGCTACTCGGGAGGCTGAGACAGGAGGATCGCTTGAGCCCAGGAGTTTGAGGTTGCTGTGAGCTAGGCTGACGCCACAGCACTCACTCTAGCCTGGGCAACAGAGTGAGACTCTGTCTCAAAAAAAAAAAAAGAAAATTAAAATATTATCAATTATTTTTTACAGGGAAAAACAGAAGGATGAAATATGCATGTTTATTAGGGAGCTTAATTAGTTAAATATGGTTCGCTCTTAAATATTCGAATGCCAAGTAGGAAAGAAGACTCTGAACACCAAACTAAGAGCAATCTCTTTTTTCTGTTGATTATGAAAACTTAAAGACTTTTATAAAAAATAACTTTTTTCAAGAGTTAAAGGCAAGATGGCAGACAAGAAACACCTCCAGCAAGCGTGTCTCTGCAAAAAGGAAACATTTTAGATGAAAGTGAAAAAAACCAAACAGGCAAACAAACATAGATTGGATCAAGGTCGGAAGGAAGGGTGCCTGAACCTACAGGAGACTCCAAGGCAAAAGGTTGAGGAGCAGAACTGGAAGGAGAAAGACCCCTCCGAGAGGCTTGGAGACCAGGGACAAGGGTAGGTGAAGCGCTTAAATTTCCTCGCCCTTGCATCTAGGACTGCTGATGGGCTCCCAAGCTGCTGGAGAGACCTGCTGACAGCAGCCCAGAGACTTCTGCTGCCAGTGAGCAGAGAGCCTCTTGTGTACAGGGCACCAGGCTCCCAGCTCCCTCAGGCCACGTGCCACCCCACAGACCCAAGCCAATTGGCAGGTACCAGACTGTTTCATTCTCCCCTTCCCCTCCCTTACCCAGAGATGCTAAGAGAGACAATTTAGCCACCACCTGGAGGCATCCACAGGGAATGGGACCTTTCCTTTAGGGGCCCTGCAGTGGACTGAGGGCTACTCAGACTGTGAGCTCCGTACTCACCAGCCCTCCTTAGTGCTGCTTGCCTGGTGATTCCAGCAGAGCAGGGCAAACCCCAAGACAGAGAGACATTGATCCAGCTTAGGCATCTCATGGGTGACTTGAGACCAGCACTCTTCTCCCTGGCAGGGTCAGGGATTGATCTCCAGGGCCCAGGGGACAGTTCTATAGGTAGAATTCCATACACCTAGGTCTAGATTGCATTGCCCAGGGGCACAGAAGGGTTATCTGTGAACTAGTATATCCAGGTGTGCATGCCTTCCTGGGCAGATCAGATTGGGTCCTAGCTGCAGCATACTCGAGGGGCTCCTCCCAGGGGAGGTCCAAGCTCCCAGCAGAGGCTGTGGTCCTGACCCCCATCACTGTAGGGATCGTCCCTGGGCAAGAATTGGCTTGAGCTCAGAGTCAGCAAGCTGGACATGCTTCTTGGGGCCAAAGGTCAATGGGTCCAGAACACTCCTTGAGGCCAGAAGTCAATAGGTCCAGACACGGCCTATTGACTGCTGAATGCTTCTTGGAGCTAAAGGTCAATGGCCTATTGAAATAGACAAACTGTTTCCTATGGCAAATAGCTAAGGTGTGTCTCATTGTCCTGCACAAGGGTAATAAGGTCCAAAGGTTAAGATGCAAACATTTGCCTTCCCTTGAGCAATTTCCATAAGAAACGGAACATGTCGCCTCAGGGCTCTAAAGATAGTCATGTACCAGGAAGTAGCTGCTGGACAAAAGGAGTATAAAAATAAAGCGA
Source organism: Eulemur rufifrons (assembly GCF_041146395.1). Taxonomy (NCBI): domain Eukaryota; kingdom Metazoa; phylum Chordata; class Mammalia; order Primates; family Lemuridae; genus Eulemur; species Eulemur rufifrons. Next base: position 36,759,738 of record NC_090986.1, read on the forward strand.
CTGCTGCTTTCCAGACTGCAGTCTTTACCATCTATGTGTGTCCGTGTATTTTTTCGGTGTGTCTGTATGTATGTTTATGTGTTCATCCCCCATTCTGTAATCAGGCCGCAACAATTACAATCAGGGAAATTCTGCCTGCAAAGGCCCTGAAAAAAACCGAGGAATAGGGGAGAGTGGAAAGAAGTGAGGGCTTTTGCTCTTTTGGATAGATGCCTAATAATGCTATTGCTAGATCAAACGGTATTTCTATTTTTAACTCTTTGAGGTATCTCCAAATTCTTTTCCTCAGGGGTTGCACCAATTTGCAGTCCTACCAGTAGTGTTAAGACTGTTGCCGTCTTTCCACATTCTTGCCAGCATTTGTTGTTTTGAGATTTATTTTTTGAGAGGCCAAGCTCATTGGGATTACATGATATCTCACTGTGGTTTATAATAAAGACATCTGCACCCGAATGTTTATGGCAGCACAATTCACTATTGAAAGTATGTGGAAACAATCCAAGTGCCTGTCAATTCATGAGTGGATTACTAATATTTGGTATATGCATACAATGGAATATTACTCAATTAGAAGAAACGACAGTGATCTAGCACCTCTTATATTTTCCTGGATTGAGCTTGAGCCCATTATCCGCAGTGAGGTATCACAAGATCGGAGGAATAGCCTCCACATGTTCTCGCCGTCAAATTGGTACTAACTGATCAACACTATGGTGCTCACAAGGTAGTAATATTCTCCAGAGATTAGCAGGGTGAGGGGGGCAAACTTACAACTAATGGTCACGGTGTGCACTGTAGAGGGGAAGGGCAAGCCTCTAAACCTCACTTGGGTGAGGCAAAGACATAAAATGTAACCAGAACGTTTGTATCCTCATAATACCCTGAAATAAAAAAAAAAAAAAGAAGCGAGGGCTACTCCAGACTACCAGACTGCGGGTCTCAGACATCCTGTCTCCACACACAGAATTTCTGGTTGAGTGGAGACATTTCAGCTGCTCCCTGGAAGCTTTGCCCAGAAGCAGAGAACAAACCTATGACTTCTGCTAACAGCATTTGTGGAGCTTGAAGGCAGGCTCACCCAACCAAGCCCTGCCAAGCTTCACTCCCCTACTTGCCCCTGCTGAGGTGGAGAATAAGGACACACCTGGCAGTCCCAGGGCTCCACCCACCACCTGAGGGAAAAAATTTTTGCATTTTACACATCTGATAAAGGACTGATAACAAGAATCTATTTAGAACTCAGGAAAATCAACAAGAAAAACTCAAACAACCCTATCAAAAAGTGGGCAAAGGACATGAACAGAAACTTTTCAAAAGAAGATAGGCAATGGCCAAAAAACATATGAAAAAAATGCTCATCTCTAATCATCAGGGAAATGTAAATCAAAACCACAATGAGATATCACTTATCCCCAGTGAGAATGACCTTTATCAAAAAGTCCCAAAACAATAAATGTTGGCATGGATGCGGAGAGATAGGAACACTCATACACTGCTGGTGGGACTGCAAGTTAGTACAACCTCTGTGGAAAGTAATATGGGGATACCTCTAAGAGCTACAAGTAGAACTACCATTTGATCCAGCAATCCCATTACTAGGCATCTACCCAAGGAAAAAAAGACATTCTATAAAAAAGACATCTGCACTTGAATGTTTATAACAACACAATTCACAATTGCAAAGATATGGAAACAACCCAAATTCCCATCAATATAAGGGTGGATTAATAAAATGTGGTATATGTATACCATGGAGTTCTACTCAGCCACAAAAATCAATGGTGATCCAGCACCTCTTGTATTATCCTGGATAGAGCTGGAACCCATTCTACTAAGTGCAGTACTACAAGAATGAAAAAACAAGCACCACATGTAGTCACTATCAAATTGGTATTAACTGATCAACACTTATGTGCACATATAGTAGTAATATCCATCGGGTATCTAGCAGGTGGGAAGTGAGAAGAGGATAGGTATTTTCACACCTAATGGGTGCAGTGTGCACTGTCTGGGGGATGGACACACTTGAATCTCTGACTTGGGTGGAGCAAAGGCAATATATTGTAACCTAATCATTTGTACCCCTGTAATATGTTGAAATAAATGAAAATATATATATAACTTTTTTAAACAAATCAGAAAGATATCAATTTCAGATATTTATAATATAACAGTTTACTGACTATGTCTCCTTATTCGTTTCAGACTTTTTCCATTTTAACATACAGAAAATTGTAAGTGCTTAATTTTTACCTTTACATATTATTAATTCCCTGATTTCATATAATCAAATTACTGACAGAATTAACATTTGACCCGTTACATTGATATAAATTTAAAGATGTTTCATTAACAGAATCACAATGTAGGAAGTTTATATATTTAATGAAGACCTACTGAAGAAAATGATATTTTCTCTTCTGATAATGACTCCCTTCATTTGTAGCCATATTCTGTAGAGAGTGCATTATAAAATGACTGTAAAAACCTTTTCTCAAGGTTCTCTCAGGGAGAGCTCATTCTTAAAAACACCAGAAATTATCTTAGCCTACTTAAGCAGAAAATAAATATGTAAAGGATATTAGGTAAAGTGGAGAATAATTGGAAATCCAGGGAAGAAGTTTTGCAGAATGCATGGCCAAAAACTTTGCCCAGATAATACCATCTCTGACTCCTCTCACTCCTCAATTTGACCTCTGACCTCCTCTCCACTCCGCATGGATGGCATATAGGTCATACCTACTTCTTCGTATGATTCTCTTTCAAACTGAAATTTCTAATGTGCGTTTCTGATTGGGTGGAGACAGGCCACATGCCAGTGCCTTATGTGCAAATGCACAGCATCTCTTTTGATGTGACACACAAGATGGAAACTATTCTAAATATACAAAGTGTATTCAAATGATGAAAAAATTAAAAACACCCTCTCTCTTTGAAAAAGTAAAACTTCACCCTTAAGCAGGTAATTGATAGTGTTTTATTCTAGGTGCTGTATGTGAGCTAGGTAATTATCCAGTTTACTGGAGTTTATAGAGTACATAAAAGGAGAATATACCTAAGGGTTAGTCATTCAAAACGCAGTAAAAATATATTCGCCTCTTTTCCACCATACATATTATTTAAGATAAAAATATTGTTGCAAAAGAAGGCTAAAATATTTTTATTCTTTCTTTGGCTTAATTGCAGTTTAGCATAATATTTATGAAAAAGAAACTTGGATTAAATTGACCTGTATTCTAAACCTGATTAGGCTCTTTACCAGCTCTGTGAATTTGGGCAAGTTACTCAGCCACTCTGAGACTCAGTTTTATGATTAATAGATTATAATCATAATGCTTACTCTACTGTTATTTATAGTTAAAGATATATTGTAGGGTAAGGACCTTAGCACAGTGCCTTGCTTATTAGGAATCCAGCAAACCAAGACCACAGGAGAAGCAAGGAAACCAAAAGTGCAAATATGGGGTGAGTTTGTGATTCATAGAACGGCAAGATCAAGATATGCCTGACTGACCTTTTTGCAAGATGTCAAAGAGCAGTAAGAGCTTCACACTTAAATCATCTGAAAAATTTATTTTAGGAAATAGAAAGAACTTCAGTGGAATGAATATAAACGTGGTTCTTTCAATTGATGGCATGTGGCTTCACAGTCATGACTTCCCTTGTTTTGTATGATTACAAAATAATCTAATCTAGCTGTGTAATGAAATCACCTCCTGGATTGTGTGTATAAATAATCTCAGTCTCTATGGTGCACAAAGTTAGCTATATTTTATCTTAGATATTGGATGATCACTTCCTTTACAAATTGTTATTAGACATAGAGACAAGTTAATGACAATTTTGAGGAAAACAAAATATAAGAAAAACAAAAGATAAGCTTTATGTCAATGGTGTAAGGCATCCAACAACTATGTGAAAATTATATGGGATTGTAGTTTAATAATATAGAAAAATACTTTTTAAACCGTTCAGGAAGGTACTGTGTCATTATACAGGAGAATCTACAATATTTCTAAAGCATATGTACAACGACTAAAATTATAGAAAATGTCAGGATGATATATAGTGATGAGAAGGAGGTATTTAGTGTAAAGCTATTGTATAAAAAAGTGATTCTTGAGTACAGTTTGTCAGAGTTACAATGATATGAAGATAGAAAAATATTGGAGGAATGTAGAGGTAGAAGCGTTCAGTACTAGGAGAGCTTCTTTGTAGTTTTGGCTGTGCAACAAATTTGTTATATGACCTTGATAAAAATCATTTAGATATTAATACTTTAAGCCTCACTTCCTTTACCTATGAAGTCAAGGGTTCAAGTAAAGCTATTTCTCATCCTGATCTTAATTTGTTCTTTCAAATATTTATTAACTCAGTAACTTGTTCTTGGATCTTAAATTCTGACAGAACAAAACAGAGCAATAATCAAGTAAACAAAGACAGAACCAACATAAATGCAAATTGTGGAAAGTTTTATGAAGAGAACAAATGGGGAAATGTGACATTAACTAGTTAGGAGGGGCTGCAGAGATCGAATTAGATATGCATTAGATACGATGTTTTGAGATGGCCACTCAGAGAAAGTCATAGTTCAGGTAAGAAATGAAGGATTGGATGGAGGTGGCATGTAAACTCAAAGAGAGGTTATTTCAAGAATCCAAAAGCTCAATGGCAAATTTACTGAGGTTGGAAAGAACCTACCCCGTTTGAACAGCGTGAGAAGGATGGCAGGGGCATACTGACTAAGCAGACAGAAGAAATTTTGGAAAGTAAGCAGACATTGCAGTTTAGATGTTTTAATCCAGGTGCAAAGAGAAGTTTCTGGGGGATTAACGTACTGGAGTGAAATGACTGGATTTATATTTTAAAGTTACTCTCTGGTTGCAGTGTGGAAATGGGTAATAGGATATGCAAAAATGGATGAAGATAAGCTAGAAAGGTGATGGCGGCCTGGACTAGCATGGGAGCAAAAATACGGATGTATTTGAGACAAATCCATTTTTTAATTTTTATTGTAGTTTAATAGACATCTAGTCTATGCCAGACAGTTTTAACAGCCTTGAGAATAAAACAATGAATGCTTTTGGACATGGAGATGTGTCACACAGATTTCTCTACCCACCTTCAAGAAAGACATGTACCAGCTGCTGAGAATGTTGTCAGGAGACAGCTTTCAGCTTTATATTTTTTGTAGGTTGCCTCCACTGCAAAGAGCTACCTCCTCCAAGTCTGCACTCTTCCTGAGGTGGCCCACATTTAGATAACTGATTGAGTAACCGGTATAAAAGCTTGGCTATTTTAACCAAACACCCAAAAACTCTGATATTCAATTTCAGTTCCAAAGCTCCCCATGGGTTTGACTGAGTCTGCCAGGCCTGCATTATGGGCTGAAGTTCTCTCTTTGTTCAGTTCTACCATCCCCACCCTACCACCGATATTGATACCAAGCGAATTCCCTAATAAGCATCCTGGATGCTTATCCTATCTTATATTCAGTTCCAGAATAGCCAAACTGTGACCAATAGTATAGGATCAGAGATAATGAAACAAAGAAGAAATAGAGGATAGTTTATAGTGGTCTTACTTACTCTAATTTGTGGGTGGCTGCACCATTTAGTGAAACAGGGAAGACTATGGGGAGATAGATTTGGTAGGTAGTAACTCAAACCCTAAGTTTTAAACACGTTGAATGTGAGCTGGCTGTGTAACATGTTGTTATAGAAATTAATCTGGCAGTTCTGTCTATGAATCTACATCTCATGAGATATATCATATAATGAGGTTACAAAGGTGAGAATTTCTAGAATTTGAATAGCAATTATAATAATGATATAGATGGTATCACCTAGAAAGTATGTATACGTAAAGATGATAAGAAGGGCAAAGAATAAACCCAATGCTAAACTACAGTTTAGTGATTGAAGACGTACTTCCAGTATCAGTTCAAATATGTAAAGAGCTTAGAGGTTGTTACCCCTCTCCTAACTAAAAGAAACGTCTGAGCAAACTGAAAAACATCAACTTTTCTTGGGCCCATGAGAGAATTGAGGTCTGAGGAAAAACCCCAGTCCAAAAACATAGACAAAAAAAAAAGAGTATCCGGAGAAATACAGCAACTGCTTACATGGATAAATTGTTGGATACTGAGTGTGGATTAAGGTATTAGCAAGAAACTCCTAGAGGCCACTCCTTATTTTATACCACGTATTCATGGTGGAGATCCATGAAAGATCCCCTCATCACTTTGGCTCTGAGAGGGGAAGAGTAACCATGGGGAAATATTCCCCCCAATTTTTCTACAACAAAGTCCTACTTTCCAGGAGAAAGGATTTTGCTGAGGCACAATTCTAACCACTTGTGCTGGCAAGAATACATCAAAGGGTGTAACATACACAATTGGAACAACAAAAGAGTAAGAGAAACAGAATGGAAAAGAAATATTTGAAGTAGTAATGTAAGAGGACTTGGCAAAATTTTTACCAGACACAAAACTACAAATCCTGGGATCTCATAGTCTACCAAAAAAGCATAAATATCAATAAACCTGCACCTAGGTACATCATATTCAAACTACAGAAAACCAAAGACAAAGAGAAAATCTCGAACTAACCCCAGAATTAGAAGTGCATCACCTATAGAGAAACAGGGATAAGAATTATAGCAGACTTCTCATCAAAAACATTCAAGCAAGAGGAGAGAAGAATGAAATAATGAAAATGTTGGAGAAGGAGGAACATTATCCTAGAATTCTTTATTAAGAACTAATATCCTTTAAAACAAAACAGTATTTATCACCAGCAGACCTATCATGTAAGAAATGTCAGAATTTCTTCAGGCAGAAGGAAATTGAAGTTGGTCAGAAATTTGGACCCACATAATGAAAGGAAGAGCATCAGAGAAGGAATAAATGAGGATGAAATAAAATCTTATAATTATTTGTATTTTTATTGACCTAGGAAGCAATTGATTTTTATAGCACCAATATTGATAGTGTATTAATATGACTATGAGGATAAGTGAAACAAATGACAGAATGAGAATGGGAGAAAGAAATTGGGAATACACTGTTAGAAGGTACCTGTACTTACACATCAAGTGGAATAGTGTTATTTGAAGGTGGATTTAGATTAGTTAAAAACGTGTATTGTGAACTTGAAGAAAACTACAAATTTTTTTTAAAGAAGTGATATTCTGACAGAGGATATAACTGAATCATATAAAATGCTCAATTAAAAAAGAGAAGATAGAAAAAGGAAATAAAAGAAACAAAGAGCAACTGCAAACAAGGCAAAAGAGTTACGATGATAGACATTTATCCAACTACCTTAATAACCACTGTAAATGTGAAAGTCAAATCATACAAATTAAAAACAAAAATTGCTAGAGTTAATTAAAAAAGAAAGAAAAATTCAATTATGTATCATCTATACACTTGAAAACATGCTGAGGTTATAAGTAAAGAAAGGGATGGAAAAAGATGTATTACACTAACACCAATGAAAAGACACCTAGATTAACTGTATTGATTTCAGACAAAGCTAACTTAAGAACAAGGAAGATTACTAGGGATAAGGAGAGGCATTGTATAAAGATAAAGAGGTAAATTGTCTAAGAAGATATAGCAATCACAAAAGTGTATGTACCTAACAATAGAAAGCCAAAATACCAGAGGCAAAAAAGTGATAAAATTGACAGGAGAAATGGAAAGATCCACTATTATAGTTGCAAACTTTAACACCTGCCGGTAATTGACAGATCAAGCAGGCAGAAAATCAGTAAGAATAAAAGTCACCTGAAAAATACTATCAATCAACTTGATACAATTGACATTTATAGGCAATTTCATTCAGCAATAGCGGAATACACATTGTTCTCAAGCTTACATGGAACATTCACCAAGACAGAACACATTCTGAACCATTAAGCATATGTTAACAAATTGAAAACAATAAAAGTAATGCAAGGACTATTCTCAGAACAGATTGCAATTAAATTACCAATCAATAATGAAAGGATAGTTAGAAAATATTCAAATATTTGAGTAGTACACTGATATTTTGATACTGAGAGTGATTCTAGAGGAATAGAATCTTAAAGATAAATTCTCCGAATTGGTTCTGGGTTTTCTGGATTTGTTCTCTAGTGTGACTAGACTTCAAGCACTAATGAATAATGAGTTTATTTTCAGTAGTCTAGCAAGGTATAATATGTCAATAAAGATATATAAAATTTCATCACCATTGGATATCTCTAATATCCATAAAATGTGAAATTTTGAGTGACATGTATTTGTACCTTAGAAAATTTGAGTGACATGCTTTTGTACCTTAGAACATTTTAGTCAAACTAAGGTGTATAATGAGAGGGATGGGATACTCGTAAGTGCGCTAGAGAAAGTTGAGGGTTAATTGGATGAGCTCAGGGTCAAGGTCCACCTAAATTACCTGAGACCTTCTTTATCTGCCCTAAAGGAAACCCTTATCTCCTATAGCCACAGGGCTGAAATCAATGAAAACAAAACCTAGAGGTTCATCCTTCCAGTGGCAGGATTATAACACAAAGTGGCTTCCCAACCTACAAAGTGACTTCTGATAAAATGAGGGTATTCCCAAATGTGCACTTAGGTGATGATCAGGGAAACCAATTTGCTGGTGAGTACATGTGGGGGGAGGGGATGGGTGTATACCTACATAATGAGTGCGATGTGCACTGTCTGGGGAATGGACACCCTTGAAGCTCTGAAGGGGGGGGTATGGGCAATATACATAACCTAAACTTTTGTACCCCCATAATAAGCTGAAATTTAAAAAATGAGGGTATTGATTAGAAAGGAATGGAATCCTGAAAATTAGAATGGGAACACGTGGGAAGATCTACAGGAATGTAGGGACACTGAAAACCCCAAATTCTACTAAGTTTTGTTTGCCAGTGTAAGCAAAGGTTAACCTGTACTTCTGTGGGAGGAGGTTAACCCATTAATCACCTGCCATTTCCTGCAGAAACTATAATGGCCTCTATATATAGTTTCCTTGCTTCTTGTCAGGGCCTGTCTTCACCACCCATCTTTGCTTCTAGCTCTGTAACTGAACTCAAATCCAAACATGCCCCAGAGAATGAGTTACACAGTATGACTCACAAGGAAGTGTGATGCACATCAAAAGAACTGCAAGAATTTTCCAATTTATATAGACAGAAACTTGAAGAATATATATAAGAAGGGGTATTGAAGTTGTGGGATAATAGAAGAAACATAAAGTTAGATCAAATGGAATATATTGATATGGCCCAACTAAAGTGAGATTCTGGATTCAACATTTTAGCCTCTAGAATGGGTTCTAGCTATTTGGTTGGTTAGCTAAAATAAGGCCCAAAACATAACCAACAATAAATAAGAATATCAGAGTTGCTTTGGTGTACTCTAGAAAATGTTTTCTAAAGGTTTGGGGAGATTGGAATGATGAAGGGGATTTATCATATGAGACATACCTTCCCTGGGACAGTCCAAAAGACATAGCTTTCACAACATCTGTGAGAAAGAAATTTGTGAATGGAGTCCCAGCATTCTTGAAGAGCTCTGCAGTCACTCTTTTCCGTAAGTCATAAATTATAGTGAGGAATGATGCTGCCAAACTGAGATTCCCAAATGCATTGAGAATATTGAATGCTGATGTAGCAAGTGTAAAATGTTGACAATTAACCACCAAAGACAAGAAGTGTACATCCACTGTAACAGACAGAGAAGTCAAAATAGCAAGCAGAATAGTCTGATGTACAAAGACCTAAGCATTGTCTAGTCAATCACCGTGTCCCTAGAATAAAAATTGATGTCCATTCTACTAAATTCTTACTTGATCTCTATATGAGAATAAGATTTCTATGTCGAGTAAACAGAATTCTAACTTAATGACTGAGTATGATATTCCTCAATTAATTCCCAGAACCACTTGAATGAAGGGGAAGCCAGGCCTCCTGAGGAAGTATGTTGGAAGAACTTTTTTTTACTGTTAATCTTTTCCTAGCCTTCCCTGAAGAGATCTGTGGGTATTTACCAGGGTGACTGTGCATTTGGAAAAGAAAAATAATCAGACTTTTGGGAGTTATTACACAAAAGCTCTGAAGTAAGACTAATTCCAGGAAGCTCAAAAAGCCACTGTTGTTCACCATTGAGAGTAGAGGCTTATGGAGATCAAGTGGTCAATGGAATTTTAGCTCAGATTCTCACAGTGGGTTCAGTGGATTCCCAAACTAATCCTGTGGTTATCTCCCTAGTTCTGGAATGAAGTTATATAAAAATAAATTATAATAGATTCTAGGTCAGAGAACTTAAACATATTCCCTATATCATAAATGGATAACAAATTCAAAGGTACTGCTTACAGTCAAGAAATGAATCCTCAACCATTAAACTAGAGATTATATCTCAAGCCAAAATTTTTGGCAGAGACTTTTCTTAATTAAGTTGAAGATTTGCTGAAATGCTGAAGTCTGGACACCAAAACTTCCTAGGTACCATGCTGTTGACTTGGATAGAGGGAGGATCTCTTTTTTCTTTTAACTTTGATTACATACTTCTTTGATTACATAGTAGGTGAAAGTGTTTAAGGCAGGGAGGAGAGTTTTTCTTATAACAATTCTGCAGACTAACCACTTCTATATCATAGACACTGTTATCACTCTATGTATTTTAATTTCTTTAGTCCTCACAAAATCTTCATGAAATATTTATTCCTCTGAAGGCTTGGGCACTCAAATTTTAATCCATGCCCCCTTAATATTTCCTTCATTAAATGATACTTGGATTTAGAGAATGTTCACAAATAGAAAATCTCTGGGGTAAATGCAGTATGAATACTGATAATTACTAATGAATATCAGATTCATGAGTGCTTGAATATTGCTGCTGAGAATATTTATGAGAAGATTAAGTATAAGTAACAGTGACAGTGACTTTAACAAACTAGCGAAACATGATTAAACATGTTTAGCAAATAGTGAACCTTGTAAAAATCCTAAAAAGTTTGAATTATCATATGTTAATAATTGACATTCATGTTATATTTCCATTCTTCATACACATATGTATCTAAACTTTATACATGCATTTCTAGTTTAATAGAAAATAGTACCAGGAAAACTTAAGAAATACTCAACAGCTAAAATGGAAGTTTTATAATACAATATTTTATAAAGCTTTAACAGTCTCATAATTTTCTAGAGTTATAAAAATTAAAATTAACATTGCTAAGTAGCCTAAATCATAAAATAGCTATTGAGTCAATGGTCACATTTCTTGGCATTATTAAAGCAGAATCTTTTTTCTGAAATACATCATGAAGATTTATTTAAAATGAAATATTACTTCACAGTTAATTTGCTTCAAGAGACGGACAAGGAGCCTCATTAGTTTTTCATATATAGTATCAATTTGAACTAAGCCATTATCTTTCAAGGGTCATCATAGGTGAAAGTGTTTAAGGAGGGTAGGAGAATACTTATAACAATTCTGCAGACTAACCACTTCTGTACCCTAGACACTGTTATCACTCTCTGTATTTTAATTTCTTTAATCCTCACAAAATCCTCATGAAATAATTATTCCTTTGAAGACACAGGCGCTCAATGTGATGGTGGAGCTGGAATTCCGTCTTTGACACTGTACTCTGGAGATCGCATTGTCCACCCTGCTGCAGTCTATTAATGCCTCCCCAAGTTGTTGTTTCCTTATACTACCTCTAACCGTATGAGACTGAAGTTCACTTAGGAATTTAACATTGATGATTATTCAACAAATACATTAGAGAAAACCATACCTCCTTTTGAATAATAACAATTATATGCAGAATTTAAATTTTGTGTTAATACACTTTCAATCAGCATATTTGCTATTTCATTTTATATATATTTTGTGTTGTTTTGAAATCATAAAATGTGTCACGCGTGCTAGAATACCTTTGCTCAATATCGTAACAGGTCGTAGTCTTAACTTCCTCGATGTTAGTCAAAACTGAAGTTTAAAAAAATGCCTTAGCAAAACTTTTGTGGAGAAAGTTTAAAATGAATTTCCAATTAATATTTGAAAGGTCAGAGAACTCTGCTGACTATTTACTGTTAGGTTAAGCATGACTGAAATGGTAAAGAAAAGAATCTTTGAAAATATTTTAAACGTATGATTAATTTGCTTTATTTTTTTAAACAGAGCAAAGTCACATCTTGAAAACTTTAAGAAATCTTATTTTAAAAACTTGCCATTTATCTTGCTATCAAGCAGAATAAATAGAATGAAAGCTGGTGTTTTAAAACATGAAAGTATAACAGAATTTTAACATATCAATAGGTAAATTAATTATTGATAGTAAATCATACCTAAATATGATCTGATAAGATCACTTTTAAAATCTCATCTTATGATGGGATTCTTGAACTCATTCTTCAAAGTCATTTCCTTTAACAAGTTTCTGAAGAACAATTGGCCCAGTCTAGGTGCCACAGAAAACAGTGTGGGAAATGTAGTCAAGCCATGCTAAGACTGCAGCAGTATCTGTCATTTTTGCCTCTCTAGAGTAAGAAGGTGACTCAATTAAAATTTTAGGAAACCCAGCTTTCCTATGAATCCCCTACCACCATTGAGTGGGCTCTGTACCCTTAAGGTCAAAGAGCCAGGAAACACAGCAGATTGGTAGCAGACTGACACGATTGCTGGTGCTTGCGCCACATAATCCGTGCCAGCAGAGCAGGAGAGGAAATTCTCCCATATCCGAGGAATAGAGTTACCTTTCATGGAGCAAAATCTACCAGAAACATTAGGTGTAGCAATCTGGACACATAAGCTTCATGTTTACTCCTATAGACTCTGTTCACATCACTCTAAGGTACCGTGGCAGCTCCCGATAAATCCTTTAACCTTGTAATCTCTACTGTAGTATTTACAACATAAAATGCCCCCAAACAGTGTGGAGGTTTCTAAAAAAAAACCTAAAAATAGAATTAATATATGATCCACCAACCCCACTGCTGAGCATATATCCAAAAGAAGGGAAATCATTATACCAAAGAGATATCTGCTCTCCCATATTTATTGCAGCAGTATTCATAACGGCCAAGATATGGAATCAATCTAAGTGTCTGTACCAGATACATGGATAAAGAAGATGTGGTACATATAAATAATGGAATATTATTCGGTCACAAAAAAGAATGGAATACTGTCATTTGCAGCAATATAGATGGAACTGGAGATCATTATCTCCAGTTAAGTGAAATACACCAGACACAGAAAGACAAATAACACAGTTTCACTCACACGTTGAATCTGAAAAAAGGGATCTTGTTGAGAGTGGTGATTACCAGAGATGAGGAATGGTAGGGAGGAGAAGGGTAAGAGAAAGGTTAGTTAATTGGTACAAAAATAAAGTTCAATAGAAGAAATGAAATCTAGTGTTCAATAGTGCAGTACAGAGATAGAGTGAAGTAGTTAATAATTTGTCATATAGTCCAAAATTGCGGGAGGAAAGGAATTAGAATGTTTCCAACATAAAGAGTGAATGTTTGGGGTGATGGATAACCCAATTGCCCTGGTATGATCATTTCACATTGCATACATGTATCAAAATAATACATGCATCCTTAAAATATGTATGCATGTTATATATCAATAAAAATACATAAATAAAATGATCCCAAATATTATTTTCTATAATTTCATATTCTGTCTTATGAAATTGTTGAATTTGTGAGTTAAATTGTTTACTCAAATCTTACAAAATTATGTCTTTGCAAAATTGGTTGAGCTTTCATTATGGCTTTCATTAACTCCAACATAAGACATTATTAATAATATTATATGTTTATCTAATCTTACTTTGGTTATTTACATTATTTAGAAAACTGGAAGAAAAGTAGAAAGAAAAGGAAAGTTAAGAGAATTAACAGCATCCAAGAATTTTTCCATGTGTCTACTTCCAGTCACCACTTTTGCCATGTGATTTATAATATCATATATTTGTTTTAGCTGCATTTAAACTTTATAAAAATGGTTAACATACAATATATGCTTTTTTATACCTGGCTTCTTTTGCTTGACATTATATTTGTCAGATTCTGCCATATTTTTGCTTGTTGTGATAATTTATTCTTTCTCATATTGGTGAATTGTGTGAATACATCATAATTTATTCACCCTTTCTATTGATGAATATTAACTTTTAGTTTTTGGCTATTATAAATATTATTGGTATAGAAACATGCATTTCTTTTAGGAAACATATATTTGCATTTCTGATTAGAATATAGGTAGTAGTGGAATTACTTGGCTAATAGTTAGTATTTTGCTGCATTAGCAACAATAACTTTAATTCTTCCCAACAGTAAATGAGAATGCCACTTGCTGCACATTCTCATTAACATTTGATATCATCTGTCTTTTAGCTTATCTTATGTTGTAGAGACATTTTTCTATGTTCACTTTTAAAAGGTTTATTGTTTAACATTCTTGAAACAATTTTTGCCACATCTGGACCACTTTGCAAATGTTAGTTTCATTTTTTTTTGTGGAGAGGGTTTTAGTGAAAAAATAGATAAATTTTTCCTAACAAGATAGAATTCATGGTACTTGGGAAAGAAAAAAGGAAGGAAGGAAGGAAGGAAGGAAGGAAGGAAGGAAATTATAATCAGAGAGTCAAATTTGTAATTGTATAAAAGAATACAGGAAGTCTGGTTTTAAAATGTTCCTAATATCTATTTGAGGATATTGTTAAGGTATATATTTTGTAGTGTCTTGATCTTTTTCTGACATTAAGATTTGGATGTTTTTTATGTCTGTTTCAGATAAATTAAGAATATTTTCAAAATATTTCCATTTATTATGTATTACTTATCATGATGATATTCTTCATTCCATATTTATTTCTAAACACCTATTTACTTTCTAAAATGTCATATTTCTCACATTAAAAAGATAAAAGTAAATTGAAATCATTTCATTTATAAAATGGAATATCATAATATTAGGTTTCAAAAGGAATCATTTGATTTCTTAAGACCACTGAGGAAAAACTATGCCAACATTAAATATCAAATATCTCAGTGAATGTTAATGAATGCTTGTACTTTAAATCCAATACTTTGCATTTGTGATAATTTGTATATGTTTTACAAGCTAATGCATAATACTTTAGTAGGAAAAATAATTCAAAGGATAAAAGCCATACATCAAAAACATTTTTTTATGTTCCATGAACTTGAGAGACTAAACATATAGCAATTGTCTGGCTTACCAGAAATGCTCCTCAATATTGAGATTGAATTCCCTTGGAAAATAGTTGCAATCAATTTTCATTTGATACATTCAGCTATTCAATGAGATTAGATGTTAGGATTTATAGTATAATGTGTTGTGCAAATTATAGCTTTCTTGCAAGGGTGAAGACAGAAGGAATATACAGTATATTTCCTGTACTTGGTGTTCAGCTTTTAACTGGACACATAAACTAGTAGTGATTCAATCAGAAGGAAAGTAAGGCAACATTTCAATTTGAAAGGAAACTGTAATGATCTGAAATATTGTCCTTTTAGTTCAATGGATTCTGCTAAAGCTATAGAAGTGAAAATCTAAGAAGGGAAAGAAACACTTTACGGGCAGTGAATTCCTCCACTGGAAACTGAAGCCCATTTCTTTTAGATGGCTAAAGAGACACCTTTTATATCTAGTTTATGAGAATACTGATGTTACAGAATAGAAAGACTGTAACATTACTTAAGAAATGGATATTAGTAAGGAAAAAGAGAAGTGAAAAATAATTACTTATATGTACGTATTTAAAAAGTAAAAATAGATATTAATTTAAAAAAACATTAAAATGTTGAGTTTTGAGTTTAATTGAAGTGTTTGTCTCTATTAGCATGTATTACTAAAATTAAATTTTGGCAATTCTAAATCCAAACCACTGCTTATGTATTATATCATAAATGATTAATAGTCATTCATATATTATTAATGTCAAAATAATAGGTCAGATATAAATTGTCATTTCCTGCTCATATTAAAATAGAATTCCTCTCCATTTTCTTACTTTCTTCCTTTGCAATGATGACATCGTATGTGAGTATCATAAATGCAATTTCCAAAATTGTTTAATTTCTTTTTGTAGTGAACTGTTAAGGTCATAATTGATTAAATTTAGACTACAAACTTACATATATTTACTGAAAGCTCTAACTAAAGGTCAATGGGAAAATGAAAGCAAGACTTTTCAGAAATGTAAATATTAATATTGTATTGTAAAGAAAAAAACTGTAATATTCTCAGAATTTCATATTCTGTTTTGCAGCATTAATCTAAAAATATTCATTAAATTGAAGGGGCATGTTTGATACAAAAAAAGAAAACATAAAATACAAACTCTTACCAACAAATATACTGTCCCTTCATGACAACATTATAATAACATTATTATAATAATTATTATTTTATCATCATTAGCAGCAGCAGCAACAGCTAATTATATGGTATTAACTCTTTCAAAGTTGTCTAAGCACTCAAACTGCACTAAATAATTAAATCCTTTTAACAGCATTTTAAGACTAATATTATTTCTCATATATGTTGGTAAAGTAAGCAATACTGAGGTTAAGGTACCTATTAAAATTTCCACAAAGATGATGAGCTATGCTGTGGAAACAGCACTAGATGAGTAGTCAAGAATCTTGTGTATTATTTTTTTTCTACCTATTTCTAAAATCCGATGGGTGTGTATGCTGTTTTCAATGAGTGGAGAAAGACTGAGTTCTTACTGTTCAGGTCTTGCTTGGCAGATACTTTAAATATTTAATAACTCAATTCTATGTGGTTAATATTTACCCTTTTTAATAGATAAGCAAACTGAGGTTTTAGAGATTGAATGGCTTCCAAAAAATATATTAGTAATGGGTATAAGAATTAAAGCTAGGCCTACTTCAGACTCAAAATGCGAAGTTTATTCCATTAACCTAATTCTTATTTCCACAATTTTATATTACAAAGTGATCATATGCCATATTTATTTAAAATTTTCCCCCAGAGTCAAAATGTCTCCACTGACACTGAGTAGCTTTAATGGTTCTAATAAACGACTAGAATTTCAAATAAAAAAATAATAATGCAATTGTGATTTATTACTCTACTGACTTTTCATCAGTGATTTTTCCTCTCTGCCAGCCTCCTCCTATAAATGCCCTGCTTTTCTACTTTCAGGAGTGTGCTACTCTGCTTTCAACTTTCTGGCCACCCCTCAAGCTTCTTCATTAAATCTTTAAAGGACGGTGTTTCCACAGGATCAGTTATGAGGGTAGTTAAATGTTTATATGCACTGGGAAACCAGAATATTTGTCTGACTCACTTTTTTATGCTATTTGCTGTATTGTGGTGGTCTGGAACCAAACCTGCAGTATCTCTGAGGTATGCCTGTATTGATATATCCGGTTAGCTTTTGTGGTTCTTAAAATGTAATGCTGCGTGAAGCATGAAGATTAGAAGGAGATAGAGTGCAGTAGAGTGTAAGTGGCACCAGTATGAGGGATACTTTGACTTTTGGGTTTTGAGAGGAGTAGGTATTTATACAGATTGAGATAAAAGAGAGCTTAGAAGTTCATGAATTTCTAGGAAGCATTGGCTAAAAGAGAGCAGCATAAAGACTCATGGTGAGCGTAAAAACTGCTCTGTGTGTGTGTGTGCACATGTGCACACGTGAGCACACCTATACCTGTGCCGGTGCTTATAGTAAGAAGTGTTGGCAAAGGCCACAGGACAATACAGTGTTTGATGTCTTTTGGGTGTGAGTGCACGCACAATTCAATGGATTTAGGGATTATATGATGCTTTCCAAGATGGTTCTTCTAAATGATTAGAGGCCGCTATGGTTCAAATGTCCCCTCCAAAACTCATGTTGAAATTTAATTGCCCTTGTAACATTATTAGGAGGTAGGACCTTGAAGAGGTGATAAGCTTATCAGAGCTCTACCCTCATGAATGTATTGACTTTGTTATTAAGCCTCTGTCACACGCATGCATGGTCTCTGACCACATTGTGATGCAATAAGAAGGCCTTCTCAGATGCTGGCCCTTGATCTTGGACTTCCTGGCCTCCAGAACCGTGAGCCCAGTGAATATCTTTTCTTTATAAATCACTCAATGTGTGATACTCTGTTAGAGCAGCAGAAAACAGGCTGATATCATTTGGTGTTAGCTTTCTAAGAGACTATCTTCACAGGATATAGTAAAGTACTAGAGGAAAGTCCTGAGATCAGGCTAGAAAACACTTTTATTCCACATGTGTGGAATTTGGGGCTATATGAAGTATTAGAGTAGGCTGTAGGCATTTGTAAGACCACATTATAGTAATTGTACATTTTATGTAAAAATAGAGAATGATCTTTATCCTTATATACAGAGGATGGGTTCAGAAGTCATACGTGATTAATCTTAATTGAAAAATTAGTATATTTTCAAAATTGCATTCAAGTATCAAAAAATTAACAGAAACATAAAGTATTATTAATGTCCTAGCTACCACTAAGAAAAATTAATACTTTAAAATAATACATTTGCATACTACATATGCATATTCCACTCCACATAGAATTGACAGACCTGGTCAGTGAAAGCAACTGTAAAATTAGATTGCATTACCCAGGTTTCAATCTTTTCTTTTTCTCTGTCTGTTAAAGGAAGAGGATGAAGATTGAAAATTGGATGTGTGGCCAAAAAAAACATTCCTTACATTCAAATACTAAGTATGTCTCATTTCTCTTTGCCAGCAAAATGTAAGGGCTAATTGTTATTCACTCCTTCAGGAGTAAAAGTTGTCACAACTCACATTGTCATTTAAACTTACAGAAACACAAATGCAACTCCACAAGCCATCTGCACCAAAGGAACAAGGGGTCATTGTGGGCTGTAAGATGGTATGTTGCTGGCAAAAGAAGGTGCTAAATTGAATTTGAAGTAAAGCTGAGAGGAAATACTGGAGATTAAATATCTATATTCTTGAAATCTTGTTTAATTAACTTACACAAAAGCAATAATGTTTTCTTTTGTGTTCTTACTGTTGCCTTATATTTGTACACATTATGAGCACACAATAATTGAGGATAGCTCATACAATGACATTCAATTAGCTGCAACTGATAAGATTTCTCTTGTGCCAATGAGCACTCTTGGAATCACTCTCAACAAAAATACACCAACAACTGATCAGTGAGGACAAGGCTCTGCTCATCTGACCAAAATACCAACATGATTACTGTCTCCACTCCTGAAAGTTGTGCCCTGACATTTGTTCCCACCACTAGTCTCACCAACCTGTGGGTTGTGCTCCTGCAGAATGTCCCAATTACAAAATCTCGAGCAGTGCTACCATCTTCCTCTGCAGACTCAATTCCTTGCGCTCCTTCTGAAACGGGCTGACTCAGCAGGATCCTATTGTCAGCCCTGCACTAGTTATGTCTTACTGTGCTAGGTAAGAGAGTTACTCCCGGATTTGACTGATCAACTGATCTTTTTCACTTTGATACTTTGATTTTTTTTTTTTTTTCTCTGTGGGGCTTCTACAGTTCAGTTGGCAAGATTCTGACAATTACTAGTGGAGGAAAGCACCTGCTGCAACATCAATCTCATGGTACCTTATCCCTGGCACCTGTGTCTTACCTACGCTAAGTGGGAGCTGGGACTTCACTGCTACTTCTCTCCCTCCCCTGAACTCTACCATTTTGCCATGTGATGATGCTACAGGCTAATATCATCACGTTTCAACACACTTGTCACGTCGTGTGCCTTCCTCCCTACTTATAAAAATCCACTTTCTTCCAACACAGAGCAAAGGTCACTTTCTGATAAACTTTCACAAACACCTCCTCACCCTTCTTCTTAGCTTTTCTTCAGACCCTTCTGGTGCTGTGTCACTCATATAGGCTAGGGCATGTGCTACACTCATCCAGCCCTTGCCATCAGCTCAAGTCTTTCCAGTCTGCAAGGAGCTGCCTCATGCATAAGAACTTCTATGCCTTTGCCTTACAGACTCGCTTCAGGCCAGTCACTGCCTGTATACCACCACACTTAGAGTGTTATGAGGAACCCTGCTTTGTCATGTCCATGGTGGCTGTTCAATGCCCTCTTTGATACAGCACTGACTTTTCCACCTCCTAGAAGATGCCTTCATTGATAAGATCCTTGCCCTGTGCCCAGGATGGTTGCCCAGCCACCAATCCTGGCTACATCCCTATCTGGGATCTGGGGGTACATTTCCCAGTGTATTTGCCCAGTAGTCCCTTGGGCCATCTGCACAATCATTTCTATGGCCTATGCCTCCTAGAAACACTTTACATCTCAGTTATGCTTGGCATCCATCTGGGATGAACAAGCCCTGAAATTTTGGCTTGACTGAATCACCTCTAAGGTCAAGCTTTTGCATCTCCAACATCACCTCCAGTGCATGCAGTATCTCCGGACCTCAATGCTGAGTTCTGAGTCCTCCGGGTCCTCCTGCCCTATTCCAGCCTGCCATAGCTCTGCAATCAAGCACCTGCAAGCCTGCTACCACCAAATCTGTTCAACTCCTTTTACATCCCCATGTAACTCTTTTCATCCCCATGTAACTCTTTTCCAAAGTCCCTGCATACCCACTACTTTTCTCTGCTGCAGGTGGCCTGACATTCCACATCCAACTGTGGCTTCTCCATGCATGAATTAACTCAGCACAGATGCAACAGTCACAAACCTTAAAACACAGCTTATCCTTACAAGAATAGCTTAAACTTATATGACAGAAACACCTGGTAGCTGATCCAGACTGAATAAAGGTAAAATAAATGGAAAAGGGTCTCCCAAACTCTGAGAAAGGTCTCCAGACAGAGGCTTTCTAACTAATCAGTCATCTGACCCCTGACTGTATATATCCCATGCCACTGGCCTGCTCCTGCTATCCATCTTACAAGAGAGCTGCAAGAAGAAGCTACTTGAGCACCAGATGGCGTCTAAGGCTCATTTTTGATATGAATCAAACCAAAAGGGAGAATTTGCCCCTGGGGAAGCTGGTTAACTAGGACCACCTAAAACCCCAAACACAATAGCTCCTTAAACATGAAGATATATTGACAGGGAGTGTAAAGAAAATGACAATATTAATGGCTAAATTGCTTGCCACATTATTTTTCCTTCTATTTGATTCTTCTATCCCTGTTTTATGTCATTGTAAAGTGATAGCATCTGTCTAATTTAAATGGGAGTACCTTTGAGAATACAAATACACAAAACACAGAAATCTATTCCTAGTTCATATCTGGCATAACAGTACTTTCTAGTTCTTTTGCAAAGGAAGCAAAGAAGGGAAAATTAATTAATTTTGTAAGCTCTCACGTGCATTAGTCACTTTGATTTTACTTAAAAAAATCACCAATTTTAGGTAATTTTTTCCCCAATTTTATATAAAAATTTTTAAATTAAGGTAGGTTCTCCAACTGGCTAGTGTCATATATTTAATAAATTGCAGAACCAAATTTCCTTAAAAAATAGAACAGAGTTATCTATTATATATAAATCAATTAAAATCTTCATTTTCAATAGTTATAGTGGGAAATAATATCTGGTCTTTAATGAACTTATATATTAATATAATAGCAAACATACAGAAATATTAGAAATCACTAATCTATTTAATCAAAATTTAACAAATATTTATTGAACACATAATTGTTAAAGAAATTAAGGACTGTAGTACAAAGATGTTTTTGGTTATGATTTAAAATGATAAGATTAAAAATTATTGTCATATCCCCATGAAAATGAAGCAAGTGAAGATGTTTTGTATTGTGAAATTTTTTTTCCTCCATATAAGAAATTTTAAATTCTTAGGCTGAAGAAGCAAATTAAGCATTCCAAATAGAGACCAACAGGTAAGGAAAAAAATCAATGGATTTAAGGGCTTTGGCCCTTAAAATTTTGATACTCAGCCATTGAGAATCTTTGGAGCTTGAGCTATTGATAATTTATGTTATTGCATCAAAGAAAAATTTCAACCCTGAAGCTATAAATTTTAGTAGAAGCAGCATGGGAATTCAGTTCCAATCCTAACTCTCTTTATTGTATCATTTTTTAAAAATCTTAAAAATGATAGTATTTGTAGCTGTGGGGATAATGATATTGATACCATAAAGTATTTTTAAGTTAAATAAGAAAATAAGTATAGCAAAACTGTTATAGTCCTGCCTGACTTAATAAAGTTTTATTTACTTTAACCAGCAATAGATTTTATTGCATGTAAATCAAAGAAATTTTATATCTAGTGTTGGTTTTCCTAAAACTTATTGTGTACATTTTTTTGAGAAATATGGATTTTTATATCTATTTAATAATAAAATATTCTGTGTGATGCAAAGTGAGTGGTAGGGTTAGTGAATGTTGTAAACATTCTTATGTAGCTGAGGTGTTCAAAGAAGGCTATATACCAGGTGCTTTCTCTGCCCTTTTTGTAGTATAAAAGAAGTTAATGCATAAATCATCTTAAAAGGTACTTTCGGAAAGGGTTCATGAAATGTTTTCAGCAGTTGTATAGGGATGATGACAGAGAGAGGTGGACATAAAGGCTGCAAGTTAACTCTGAAATATAGAACCTTTTGAAATGCTATGTTCAGGAATTTAAACCTTTTGTTTTGGCTATGACAAAACAAGGCTTTTGTTAATGCCTACTTTATATATTACCCTAAAATAAGAATATTGTTATGGTTGAAACAACAAAAAAGGTTTTTATCATCTAAGAATGATATTGTACAAAAATATTATGTTTTCAAGTATTCTGTAATTCTATTTACCATTTAGTTTCATTTTAAAGGCATGCAATTTGTATTAGTAATGGCAAGAGTACCTTTTATTGCTTTGATATCCAAATGCATCAAAACAAAAAATAATAAGTCCTTTATTGTATAAAGTAATAATGTTTTTATATATACATTTTGCTACAGAAATAGCTACAAATGCAAAGATAATAAAGTACTATACAGATTTTTTTAAGGATAAATATTTTACACTAAAACACAATAAAAATAATTTTGGTTGTAGAAAAAATGTTATTTTCCACTGTAAATATAGAGCACAGTGCTAAAACATGATAATCATTCAATTTAATATAATGAGATGACATGTTACACCTCATGTTAATGTTAACAAGTATCGTGATTGATAGAAAGTAAATTATTTTTTATATTAACCAAAATTATTTCTTTGCTTTGCTACCAGTATATATTGAACCAATTAAGGCTGACTACAGATGGTAATGTAATATCATTCATTCATCTATTCATTTTTCATTTGGACTAGAGAAATGTATTCAGTAATATGAATGACATTCTGAAGTAGTTATTTAGAAAGAATTACTCTTTTCCCATAAAGAGTAAAGATGAGATTGAATGCCAAGAAAACTATTGGAAAAAATGATTTAGCAGATGAAGAAAAGAGAAACACAGACATATAAATATATATAATAATGTGATTATGTAATTCAGTTGGATATAGGGGATATGGAAATGTGAGGAGAAATGTTTCAATTTTCAAATAAATTTATATAAAAATGCCATTCACCTCCTGTCCAGTTAAAACTTACTACTCAACCACAAAAAACAATGGTGATCTAGCACCTCTTGTATTATTCTGAATAGAGCTGGAGCCCATTCTACTAAGTGAAGTATCGCAATAATGGATAACAAGCACCACGTGTACTCACCATCAAATTGGTATTAACCGATCAACACTTATGTGCACATATGGTAGTAACATTCACTGGGTTTCAGGCAGGGGGGAAGGGGAGGAAGGGTTGGGTATATTCACACCTAATGGGTGCGGTGCACACTGTCAGCGGGATGGACATGCTTGAAGCTCTGACTTGGGTTGGGCAAAGGCAATATATGTAACCTAAACATTTGTACCCCTGTAATATGCTGAAATAAAAAATTATAAAAAAATCATATTTTATTTCCCTGAACTCCCTGGCCTTACTCAATTCTTTATCTTTTCATTCTCTTCTAATTTGCAACTTGAGATAGTTCTGTAAAAATAAATTAATTAATAAAAAAAGAAAAAAGAAAGAAAAAAAACATTAGCAGTTTAAAGGGGAAAAAAAAGTATTAAAAGGAAAATCAGAGCCTTGGATTCCTTCAAGGAACAACACTGAAAATACACAGTGAAATGTCTATTGAGGACCCCTATGTTTCAACAGTCTGACATAAGTGCTGTAGTTTTCTGTACCCAAACCTTTTCCACTACTGCTCTCAAAAACTAGGGACGCCATTGCCACATACCAGGATTACTAGCTGTTTCATACCTTTATTCTTGACCTAACAAGCAGGCGTGAATGATTAGTAACTTGGCTAATGATTCCCTGACTCTAGAATTCTAGAACAAAATATAAGAAAAAACTCTTCTAGGTATTGGCCCAGGATAAGAATTTATGAAAAAAACCCAATGGCTACTCACACAACAACAAAAATAAATTAATGGAGCTTGATTAAATTAAGAGAAGCTTCTACACAGCTAAGGATGTAAGCAACAGAGCAAATAGACAACCTACAGAATGGGAGAAATTTTTCTCAAGCTATAAATCCTATAAAGGGCTAATAACCAGAATTTACAAAGAACTCAAGCAAATCAGAAAGAAAAAAAAAAAAAAACCAATCCCATTAAAAAGTGGACAAAAGACATGAACAGAAGCTTTTTAAAAGAATATAGACAGGCCAGGCGCGGTGGCTCACGCCTGTAATCCTAGCACTCTGGGAGGCCGAGGCGGGTGGATCGCTCAAGGTCAGGAGTTCGAGACCAGCCTGAGCGAGACCCCGTCTCTACTAAAAATAGAAAGCCATTATATGGACAACTAAAAATCTATATAGAAAAAATTAGCCGGGCATGGTGGCGCATGCCTGTAGTCCCAGCTACTCGGGAGGCTGAGGCAGTAGGATCGCTTAAGCCGAGGAGTCTGAGGTTGCTGTGAGCTAAGCTGACGCCACGGCACTCACTCTAGCCTGGGCAACAAAGTGAGACTCTGTCTCAACAAAAAAAAAAAAAAAAAAGAATATAGACAAATAGCCAATAAACATATGAAAAAATGCTCAACGTCACTAATCATCAAGGAAATGCAAATTAAAACCACAGTGAGATATCACCTTATCCCAGTTAGAATGGCTTTTATTATAAACTCCAAAAACAATAGATACTGGTATACATGCAGAGAGAAGGGAATGCTTATACACTACTGAACTGCAAATTAGTACAGCCTTTATGGAAAACAATATGGAGATTCCTAAAAGAACTGAAAGTAGACCTACTATTCTATCCAGCAATCCCACTATTGGTTATTTACCCATAGGAAAATAAGTCATTTTATCAAAAGACATCTGCACTTGAATGTTTATTGAAGCACAATTCACAATTGCAAAGACAGGGAATCAACCTAAGTATCCACTAATACATGAATGGATTAACAAAATATGTTATGTATATACACCACTGAATACTAATCTACCACAAAAAAAGGATGAATTTATACTTTTTGCAACAATTTGGATGCAATTGGAGACGATTATCCTAAGTGAAGTATTTAAAGAATTGGAAAACAAACACCACATGTACTCACTATTAAACCGATGAACACACATGTGCACAGAGGGAAGTAAAACTCAGCGGAAGTGAAGCGGGGGAGAGGGGAGGAGGGGATGGGTGAAAACCTACCTAACAGGTACAATGAACACTATGTGATGGGCACATTATTATAGCCCTGACTCAAGGATTACAAAAGTGATCCATGTAACCAAAAACATTTTTACCCTGTAATATTTTGAAATTAAAAACAAAACAGGGACACAGACCAGTAGAACAGAACTAAGAATCCAGATATAAAAACATCCTCATATAGTCATCTAATCTTTGACAAAGGAGAGAAAAACATACTCTGGGGAAAAGAATCCTTGTTCAATAAATGGTGCTAGGAAAACTGGATAGCCACATGTAGAAGCCTGAAACAGGACCCACACCTTTCACCTCTCACAAAAATCAAATCACGGTGGATAACAGACTTAAAACTTAGGTGTAAAACTATTAGAATTCTAGAAGAAAATGTGGGAAAGACTCTTACAGACATTGGCCTAGGCAAAGAATTTATGAAGAAGACCCCAGAGGCAATCACAGCAATAACAAAAATAAATAAATGGGACCTGATTAAATTTAAAAGCTTCTTCACAGCCAGAGAAACTGTCACAAGAGCAAACAGACAACCTACATAATGGGAAAAAATTTTCGCATGCTACACATCTGATAAAGGACTGATAACTAGAATCTATTTAGAATTCAGGAAAATCAGCAAGAAAAAAATCAAACAACTCTATCAAAAAGTGGACAAACGACATGAATAGAAATTTTTCAAAAGAAGACAGAAGAATGGCCAAAAAACATATGAAATATGCTCAACATCTCTAATCATCAGGGAAATGCAAATCAAAACTACAATGAGATATCACTTAACTCCAGTGAGAATGGCCTTTATCAAAAAGTCCCAAAACAATAAATGTTGGTGTGGATACGAAGAAACATGAACACTCAAACACTGCTGGTGAGACTGCAGACTAGTGCAACCTCTCTGGAAAGCAATATGGAGATACCTTAAACAGATATAAGGAGACCTACCATTTGATCCAGCAATCCCATTATTGGGCACCTACCCAAAAGAACAAAAGACATTCTATAAAAAAGACATCTGCACCTGAATGTTTATAGCAACACAATTCACAATTGCAAAGATGTGGAAACAACCCAGGTGCCCATCAATACATGAGTGGATTAATAAAATGTGGTATATGTATACCATGGAGTATTACTCAGCTATAAGAAATAATGGTGATGTAGAATCTCTTATGTTCTCCTGGATAGAGTTGGAACCCATTATACTAAGTGAAGTATCCCAAGAATGGAAAAATAAGCACCACATGTACTCACCATCAAATTGGTTTCACTGATCATCACCTAAGAGCACATTTAGGAATAACATTAATCGGTGTAGGGAAAATGTGGGGAGGAGGGCATGGGTGTATACATGCATAATGAGTGGGATGTGCACTGTCTGGGGGATGGACACGCTTGAAGCTCTGTCTCGGGGGAGGGCAAGGGCAATATACGTAACCTAAACTTATGTACCCCATAATATGCTGAAATAAAAAAAAATTAAATGGATAAAATTCATAAACTAAAAAAAAGTAAAAGAAAAAGAAACTAGTAAAACACTGAGTGCAAAATTACATCAAAATCATCTGCAAAATAGTAATTGTAAAAATTCAAAAAAATATTTTTAAATATCAGTATTAATTTAAAAATTTATGAGAGTATTAGAAAGACATATCTCAGATCACATGATACTGGAACTGTAACATTACAGATATTATTTATGTTGGAAATAATTTTCCTAAACTACCAAGATGTTCAGTTATGTAGACCATACTCTCATAATTATATGTAGCATTATTTCTCTGAGATGAAGGTCTTGTAGGTCTCTCATATATTCTTATGCTTAGATGATGCACTCTAGCCTCCTAAACATTGAAAATTAAAAAGCAGGTAGAATTTGGCCATTCACTGGAAAATATGATTCTAAAACAATTGCCTTGTGGAACTACAGTCTTTTATTTATAAATATTATAATATATCTAAATATATAATATAATATGATATAATACTATATCACATAACATGCCAGAATTACGCAATTGATGGAAGGGGGTCATAACTCAAGGAATGTGTGCAGACTCCAAAATCTCAAAAAAGCAAAGAACAAGCAGACTCTCTCCTAGAACAGAAAGAACACAGAAGGAGCACAGCTCTGCTAACACCTAGATTTTAGGCATGTAAGATCCATTTCAGACTTCTGAACCCTCAAACTGTAAGATAATGAATTATTGTGGTTATAAGCAACTAAGTGTGCAGTAATATGTTATAATAGCAATAGGAACATAATGCAGACTTTGATCACTATGTGCCATGTACTTTTGTTACAGATCATTTTCCCACAGAAGATTAATTATGAGTGCCTAATCATCAATGAATATATACTCATCGTTCAGTTCAAGAGTAGAGAACCCCTGTGCTGCCAGTGGAAAAACACTTGGAAAGTCACCAACCGTGACTCAGTGATTTGTGATCCAAATATTTGTAATCATATTATTTCTCTTTACTGAGTTTATCTCCATGATAAACAAGAACAAATTTACGTAGAACCCTACTGTGAATTGTTTCTCTAAATTTAGTCACCCCCCAACACCAATTTTAAAATGTTTTGCTTATATTTTTTTCCATCTTGTCATGACATTATAATGTGAAATAATTTGATTATGTTATTTTCTAAATAAATATAATAACTAAAGATCATATTATGCTGTTGAGAGCAATATTCTTATTTGTGACTTACAATGTGTGCTCTTATCAGTGAAAGCATAAATATATCTATTTTGAGAAAATGGCTTTAGTGCTTTGTACATTATGGATTAGTTCGGTATTTAGTTGTCTGCTACTAGTGATCACAATGTCATAATAATTAAATGTTAATTTAAGAGAAGCATTCTGAATTAAGTTAATATGGAATGTGGTGAGCACAAAAAGCATTTAGACTATAGCATTACTGAATCTTTTAAAATGTTCTCTCCTGTCCCCACTGAAATAATAATTTCGTTTTACACTTTGGTGGTTAGAGGCTCAATGCTATAAGAGTTCTGCCTCATATAAATTGCATAAATCACACAAAATGTTCCAGAACATCATGCTCTGTGGTTGATAACTGTATTGTTCTGCATTTTTCAAAAAGAAATCGAGGCATAGCTATTTAATCAAAGAACAATAGCCTTCAATCTCTTGCTATCAACTTGTATCACATGCATTATAGCTGACACTGTCATCAGTAAATTATCACTTGCTATAATGTATTTTAAATTTCATTTAACCTTGATAAGACAAAAATTTTTTCCTATTGAAATTAACATGCTGCTCACAGCTTCACCTTTTATCTTACATTAAAAAGTACTTGACAATACATGATTGTACTTTGAACAAACCCATGTTTTTAAATAGCCTGTGTCTTATGTGTTGATCTTGGGCAATGATAAAGTGGAGACTGAATATCCATTTGTTGGGACAATTTTCTATTCAAGAGTTTCTTGTAAAAAATGATTTGTTCTTTATTTGTTCTCTCTCTCCAAATTTTTAGTATCGGAGATCCATTTTTCACCCTAATTTACTCAAGTCTTTCTCCTTTTTTAATGAAAGTGAAACTGCTGCTGCTACATAAATTTTCTTTGCTGGGCCCAACATCTTATTAATTCCAGAAGAAAACTTCTTCTCGTTAAGTAATGGGCTATATGTGGCCAGCATATTTCTAGGCCTTTCTGCAAGGAGAAAGAAATGGTCAGGATAAGTTCCAAAGAACTGTCCCTGAAATTATAGGCACATTGGAAAGAACCTGAGGCAAAAAGAAAAAAAAGAAGGCTGTTCCCACCTGTAGGAGGTGAGGCAGGCATTGTCCCTTCTGTGGCTCCCACCTCAAATAAACCTTCAGTGAACATCTTAAATATAGAAGAGTAAATCTTCTGACCTGCTCAGAAATGTGGCATTAGGTATTATTTAATGAGCTACACAGTAATAATGTTGTCCTAAATGTAATGCCATGGGGTGCTTGAGAACTCAGATAATTCCTTTCTTTTCCAGGAATTCTGAGAATGAGGAAAAATAAATGAAATATGAAAAATAAAAGAAGTACAACTGATATCTTTAATGTCACCATTTTCTACTCTTCTAACTTTAACTCTATGCATTATCACCCCCTGTACATGTACTCTGAGATTATTTTCCTCATTTACTGGATCTCTGTAATTTATGTCAAGATAAAACAATACTACTTTTACATAACAATTTTCAAAGCATTTGTATATCTTATATTGTGTGACAATCCTTAAAGTCTGGTAGAGGAAATGGAGAATACAGACACTTTTAGTAGATAACAATATGGTCACAAAGTTAATACATTATTTATACATATAGTAAATATTGATAATAATCTTCGGGTTTTTTAATAGACTTTATTTTTAGAGTGGTTGTAGGTTCACAGCGAAATTGAGTGAAAGGTACAGAAATTTCCCATATACTCGCAGCCTCCACGTATGCACACCCTCCCCAATATCAACATCCGCCACCAGAATGGTACATTTGTTACAACGTATGAACCTACATTGATACATCACTGTCACGCAAAGTCCATAGTTTACATTACAGATCACATTTAGTGTTATACATATGGCTTTGGCCAAATGTATAAGACAGGTATCTGACACAATTCTACCCTTGAGAGTAGTTTCACTGCCATAAAAATCGTTTGTGCTCTGCCTTTTTATTTCTCTTTCCCCTCAATCCCTGGCAACTACTACTCTCTTTACTGTGTCTTTAGCCTTTTCGG
The DNA here is from genome assembly GCF_041146395.1 of Eulemur rufifrons. Lineage (NCBI taxonomy): Eukaryota > Metazoa > Chordata > Mammalia > Primates > Lemuridae > Eulemur > Eulemur rufifrons. The sequence continues at coordinate 36,790,235 of NC_090986.1, forward strand.
AATGTTAGATGGGTGTAATCAAAGAGTATATAGCCTTTTTCCTATTGGCTGATTTCACTTAGTGGTAGACATTGAAGGCTTAATAGGTTGATATCTTGGTTGTTTTGAAGTTTTGGCAATTATGAATAAAACTACTGTCAATGTCCATATCCAGGTTTTCACGTAGACATAAGTTTTCAACACTTTTGGGTAAATACCAAAGAGCATGATTGCTGAATCATATGACAATACTATGTTTAGCTTTGCAAGAAACTGCCAAACTGTATTCCAAAGTAGCTCTATCATTTTGCATTCCCACCAGCAATGAATCGAGAGTTCCTATTGGTCCCCATCATTGCTAGCATTGATGTTGTCAATGTTTTGGATTTTGATCATTCTAAGTAGAAGCTCATTATTGTTTAATTTGCAATTCCCTAATGCTGTATGATACTAAATATGTTTTTTTAGAGATGTGGTTTTCATTTTCTCTTTTGAGTATTTTTTTTAATTTGAGGGAGATTTGTTATGTGGTCAGTCATTATGCCCTCACCTTCACTGGCTAATCAAATGCTCTTCCTCTGAAGTTTGAATCCTGAATATCGTTATCAAAATACAGAAAATGTTTGGAAGTCAATCATATTCTTGGCAGCATCCTGAAGAGACTGTTCATCTCTATCCTGTACTCTGGAGGTACTCTGATCCCTGTGTGTTCTGCACCTTATTCTATATTCTTCCTCTTAATTTTGTGAGCTCTTCCATATTCTTCCCAATAATTTATTTTTCTCTTTAAGTTAATAAGAACCTCTTTCTTTTGCTTGCATTTGAAGTACATAAATAGTAAGAGATAGGCAAATAATTTGATAGTGTCAAAGACAGAAGTTAGATCTTCTGACACCACTTCCACTTTGCTGAAACAACGTATGCAAATACTTAGCACAAATCTTGAAATGTATTAAATGCTCAATAAACAATCCCTTAATTCATACATACTTACACATATATTAATATTGTAATCAAGAGTAAAATAAAATCTATATTTAAAAATGTGTATTCCTTCTTTCAGAATATCACAAAATCTTGAAAAAATTCATGGAAATCTTAGAGGAGGCTGTGAAAAATATTGGTGTGAAAAGCAATTATCAGATAGTATGTGTATGCCATTTGGTGCCAAATATCCTTAGATTTTGTTCCAGTTTTATATCATTTTGTGCATGTTGTATATTGAAATTCCAATTATCTCTTTTTATAATGAAATTACTAATTAAACTTATTTTATATGTCTTCTTTGATATTAATTATCTGACCTGAGTTCTCCACATACATAATCATCACAATATTTATGGACTTTATAGGCCCACAGGTTAAGTGATATAATAAATGTAAAATACTTACATAATATCTGAAAAATAGGAAGTATCCAAAAATATTCCTACTCATATTATGGAAGTCATAATGTTTATGAGGAAAATATTCCTCAAATTATGAACCAAAATCCAGTGCCTAGTAGCCATTTAGCAGGCACTCCCCATTTGTTGATTTAATAAAAAGTGATATTTACAATTATGTTTTTATTTCAAAGTTTTATCCTCAAGCAAATCTTATGTAGGAACGAACAAGCATTTCAGTTTGTCTAAATATCAACTCACCTTTTCAGATTTTTATTCTTAATGATAAAAGAACATTGGGAATATTTAAAAATTTGTCCAAAGAAACCGTCAGTACCAGATACTACAGTGTGAAGTGATCATTTTACTGGCAGTTCAGGCAGTTTAGAGAAGCTGTAGATGGCAAAAATAACTCACATAGTTAAGCATGTGTTTTAAAGCAAAGCCCCTGAGGACAGCTCTCCTGAAATTCTACCTCCGTTATGTATTAGTTCATTAACTCTGTCAGCTTGAATAAGTCACTTATCCTTTATTGACCTTCATTACCAAAGCACCATTTTTCTGTTTTCCTGATATAAACTCTCCAACTTACCACCTATATCTCTTGCCACTTATTTTCAGTATCCTCTGCATACTAATCATTTCCTTACAAATTTGATATGGAGGAAACCCACATACATGGCTCTAAGTTTTCTTTTTAAATCAATATTCTCTCCTTAATCAACCAAATTCATAAACATGTGCTCAGTTGTCATATATAAATTCATAAACTCAAATGTATGTTTACTGCCCAGATCCTATCTTTGAGGTTTACACTTCACTAATTGGCTCCTAAATATATTCACTTTTTTTATTGAACCAGCAATTCAAGGCAACATGTCCAAAAATTTATTTATATCATCTTCCCAAACGTGTATTTTCCCTACCATTCATTCCCCATATTCACCTAGTGTGAATTTTTAAAATTTAAATCTGAGTTTATTACCACACAAAGTATTTCAAAATCTTTCATTGCTTAGCCAATTGACCACATATAATTGAAATGTAAACTAGTACTGTGCTCAGGAGAAAGAGCAAACAAGTACTCAATGTCTGTGACATTATCAGCCCACACTACTTGCAATAATGTCTGATATTTATTGAATGACTGCTAAATACTATACATTTTGCTATGAGATTTACTTGCATAGCAGGGTTCAAACATTCTGGTTTGTTTTTGGAAGGGGAATTATTAAAGTTACACCTTGTGGGTTTTATGTAGTCTAGTAATAATGAAGTCTGGAAATTATAATATTAAAAAATTCATCAAGATATCCAGAAAATTCATTTGTCCAGTGTGGTGAAGGTGATCCAAAGTTTAGGTAGGAATTGTTTTAAAGAAGATGAGTTTCAAGCTTTGGGATATGGGGGCCATAAAGGCAAGAGATGAGTGGGTCTGAGTACATGAGGAAAAGACAGTAAACATGGTTGACCATTTTTCAGTTGTCATCAAGCTGAGTGGAGCCATAGGAGTCCCTTGGTCACTCAGATGTCAATAGTTGAAACAATATTTCCTTCTAGGAGAAAATTACTCATTTTTGCCTAAATTTATTCTGACTTTATAGTTCTTCTGCAGGCAGATTTCATAATAGAATGTTATGAATTTATGTTGATACATTGAGATTATTATTCTTTTTAATATTTGTGTTTTGAGAGTCTATATATGGTTTATGAGTTCTCTGGGGTCAAGGTGGGCATCATGCTGACAAATGGCTACCTAATGAACAAAAAAGTGAACATTAAGACCTTCAATCTAGGAAATGATGATGATGATGATAAAGTAATCCTTTGTTAACATATTTTCTGCCACTATTCTTCCACTTTGTTATTACTTTTGAAAATTTAGCCCAGAAATGACCTATTCACTGTTTCAACCTATTGATGTCAGACTTTCAGCTCCCCAACATTAGTTTAATATCAGTAAAACTGATCTTGTCAAGGTCCTGGATGTTCTCCAAATGTGGTTCTAGGGCAGTGGAATTTCACACCTTGGACCACTTCCTCATTCTGGATACTCCTCTGCAGTATCCCAAGCCCTTGGTTTTCATCTTACCTCTCTGATATATACTTTCCATGCTCTTCTCTTCTACCCTGTCTCTAAATGTTAAAGATACTAATACTTTGCCTTTCCTCCTTGATCTCTTCTCCCACTTACTAGCTGTAAAAATTAGCCTTGTTGCATCTTTGCTTGATTATCTAAAAAAAAGAGAGAGAGATATTGTTAGTATCTAATCTATATAATTGCTGTGAAAATTAAATGGGAGAGTATATATAAAGCATTTAGATTTCTGGCAAATTGTAAGCATTCATGAAACGTTATCTCATTTTATTTTGAGAAATCAACAGATCGATTTCTCTAGTAGCATAAAATCTGTGTAAGTATGCCATAGGAATAGCTGATTATTTAAAATAGTTTTATACTATTTTGCATCTTCTCAGGTGAAATATAAATATAAATGTATAAAATTAGGTTAATGTATATAATTAGGTTGTAGATGATTTGCTGGTATTAAAAATAATTGAATTTTTCTACAGTATTTGTTATCTAGTAGAATTGAACTGTGTCAGTTCATGGTTCATTCAGTATTTTCATTTGTTGAAACAGTGTTGAAACCAGGCAAAAATACTTAATTTTGCCTCAATTCATTCGTTTTTCATAGTTTCTCTGGGGCTAGATCTGAGCGAAAGAGTATTACTGACTCATGTTACTATGTTGGCATTAATCTCTTTTAATATTTGTCATCTTTGAGTTTTCCTATGGGCTTTCCCTCTGTATTGACTTTTGAATCTATTCATTATATTAGGCTACTTAGTTTTCTTTTTCTCTCTATATAATATGTAAGTCCTCTAATATCAGCCCCTATTATCAAATGCCAGATTTACTATAGTAGCTCACCAAGATATATGATAATATGTATTTTCCCTTTAAAAATATTTTAACCACACACATGCTTTATATATTTATGTGTCAGGACATTTTTAAAAAGGCTAAGATATCAAATCTCTAATACCATTCTTCCTCCCATAGGCAAGCATCCTTACTCATTTGTTTTGTATCTTGGAGACTTTAAAATATATCTAAATCTTTCTGTTTTTAAATATTAGTTTGTTCACAATAATGGAATTATAGAGTATGTTTTATTTTGCAACTTGATTTTTTATTTAATTATTTGATATATTTCTACATTTGTAACAGATCTGATTCATAGTTTTAAAATACTTATTTTTAATTTTACATTAAAGCTAATTTATTTTACATACTTTTGTATTGAACACTATTCTATATATTATTTAAACAAGCCCTTCAAATCATTTTGAGTCTGTGTGGTTGGTACATCACTGGCTTAACCAATTAAGGAAATTTGTTGGCCTATATAGCTGGATATTTCTAGAGAGATCATATATGATCCTGTAAGAATCCCAGCTTTATTTCTTTGAAGAAATTTGAAATTTCCAGCTTTGAAATTATCTATGTGTCAGCTTTATTCTTAGAGTAGTAACAGGATTTTTTAGACAGTCTATGTCTTACTGATAGAAACAACAACATCTGAGAAAGCAAATCTTTTTTTCTTGTGGCTCTCATTTAAAGTTAATGAATATTCTTTACAGGAAGGCTTTGCAAGTTTTCCTTCTTGTCTTGTGGAACAGAATTTCTAAACTTCTTTTTTCCTTTAACTTTCTAATGCATACTTGAACCCCTTTCTATGCACAGAATCTTCCTTTGAACATCTCTTCCATCAACTTGTTAGGTTGCTTATGCCTTGTGTTCAGATCAAAGTGATGTTTTAGAATTTTCTTCAATTTCCCATCTCTTTGACAAGTCTGTATTTTTTGCAAGCGTTTTTATTGCTTGCATTGCCTTTTCATTTCTGATGTCAAATGCATATTTGTCCCTCAACATCAATTTGTTCCACAGCACCAAAGACAGGATTTCTACCTTTCTTCTCTACTGTACAATCTATTCACAAAACTTCTGGAATACTAATCTTATTGAGTCATAATAATTTTTTAATTAAATGCATTTGACATTAGATTATGTGTTTCCCAGCGACAAGGATGACGTTCTCTCCACTTTTGTATCTAAGAATTCTAGTAGAAGGTCATCTGACTATGAAGTTTTCTGTAAATATTTGTTGCAAGAAAAGACAGTTTTGAGTTTAATGTTAATGCACTGTAATTTTTGAACTAGTTGAGTGATTGTGCCAGAAAAATGTTGGTAATAAACATATATCGAGATAGATGAAGACATAAAGTATCTGGGTGCAGTGTCCTGTCTTGGCTTTCTACTATTTCATTGTATTACAAGAACTCTGAATGATGACAAAGGGAAAAGTTCTTCTAATCTTTCTTTGCTATAAAGCTGGAAAAGTTACCTCGTAAATTGGAAGGTAAACGAGAATTCATAAAGTTCAAAATTCATTCTGTTATTTACTCTGTATTTATTTGGTGCAACAAGAAGGCTTTTAATCACAATAAATAAAAATTACTACTTGTAATGCTACTTCTCCCCTAATTTCATTCATTATATGGGGAGATATAATTTTACCAAGGTTAAATGTACAAACAATGTCGAAATTTCAATTGATTTAATCAAAGTATAATATTTCAAGATAAATAATCTGTTTCTTTTAAATTCTAGGTTTACATTAGTATTCAAAACTCACCTGTAATGGATATGCACTGTTAGTTTCCAAGCCAGGATGTATTTTCCTCACTCTAAGAGTAACTCAACCATATTTTGCTAACCATCCATCTCACATACAACCTATAGCTTACACCAATTCCAGCTCCAAGACTGGGTCTGGTTTCTCTAAGAGTGAATACATTCCCAGACAACATTCCAGGGTCCTATACTCTAACCATTTAGCACATAGAATTCACCTAGATGTAAAAAATGGTCAGAAAGAGACATCTCCAATTCTGCCTCATAAGACAGGAACACATCTCCCTTCAAACAGAAACTCCCAGCCTACTCCACTGGAGCACCCAAGGTAACATAACACCTGAGCTGCCCATCCTCACGGAGATAGTCACTAACCCTGCTAATAAAATAGAACAGACTCAGCAAGGCCCTATAATTAGATAAAAATGGTATCACCAAGGTAGTTCCAGACCAGGGCCCCAGAGACCAACCAATTCTATGAACAAGTAACTGCCAAGCTATCAATGGGTCAGAATGACAAGTTACTTTACTGCTACAAGTCCAAATGGATACATAGTTTGAACTTCCCCATTTTAATATTACTTATGATATGACAGGAAAAGACCCCCATTCCTGAACAGGCGTTACTGATCTATGTTGGCACTTCAGGGTTGGATGTGCCTCATGTAATTTTTCTCTCCTTGCGACTGTATGGCAAAACCAGTCTGAGACTATATATAACTGGATTAGCCAGCATTATTATAACAAATCCCTCCTGGGGGTCACCTGTACTCCTCTGGGTTATGTATTCTTCTGTGGGCCTCAATGGGCATCAGAACATCTGCCCTTCAGAACAGAATCATATTGCCCTGAGTCCTAGAGTCAACAATCATATAGATGACTGAGTGTAGGGAGCTGGGAATGGTTGGGATCCATTCTGCTATCCCACCATGAAATAGCTTATAACATTCTCCTGAGAGGACAAACTCACAGCTGATTTTATTCTGCTGTTCACATTCTCATGGCAGGCATAGGCCTACAAGCTGTAGGACAAATGGTGTGCCATCTGCCCTTAACCATGTTGAGAATATCTAATGCTACCACACAGGCCATCCAAGACTAATACAACTCACTAGTCAAGGTACTAGTGGACAACTGAATAGCAGTTGATTGTTTGCTGGCAGAACAAGATAATGTTTGTGTTTTTGCCAACACCCTTTGCTATGTATATGTCAATAGTTTAGGGAAGGTAAAAGAACTGGAGAAGATTTATGCTCAGGCTGGTCATCAGCTTTACACCTCTGGTACCTACTAGACATTTTTTGACCTTTTTAATTGTATTAATCCAGGCATTTGGGGTTTCTGGTTAAGACCCATCCTCCAGGAAGACTTCATCATCCTGGGTCTGTTTTTTTCAGTGATCATGATGAAATCCTGTCTCAAAATGACAGAGGGTCTGTGAGCAAACTGATCTATAAAGTGTCATTCAGAGGCCCCAGTGACACACAGCTCTGGCTTACAAATTGGGGGAAGGGAGGTGGCCCTACCAGATTTGATGTGTTTTATCTTCTATTTCAGCAGCTGAGCACTAGTCAGAGGTGAACTATTGGGAGCAGCAGTCATGCATGATCTACTGAACCTTGTGCAGTTGCATAAGAATGACCCTCAGACCTGGAGGTAAATTGTCTTTATTTGGCTGAAGTGGAGAGTAAGGTATTATTCAAGCATGACAAAAATTTTCAAAGTTTGGAGACTCAGTGAAGTTTAATTGCAAAAATATACTTTTGAGAGGTTTTAGAGCATCATGGTGAAGAGACACTGAGTTCATTCATAGGTTTGTAAAACTTAAGACAATACAGTACAAAGGCTAATAAATGAAGTATTCTTCTTCTTTTTTTTTTTTTTGGAGACAGAGTCTTGCTTTGTTGCCTGGTCTAGAGTGCTGTGGCATCAGCCTAGCTCACAGCAACCTCAAACTCCTGGGCTCAAGCAATCTTTCTGCCTCAGCCTCCCAAGTAGCTGGGACTACAGGCATGCACCACCATGCCTGGTTAATTTTTTCTATATATTTTTGATTGTCCAGCTAATTTCTTTCTATTTTTAGTAGAGACAGGGTCTCACTCTTGCTCAGGCTGATCTTGAACTCCTGACCGTGAGCAATCCTCCCGTCTTGGCCTCCCAGAGTGCTAGGATTACAGGTGTGAGCCACCATGCCTGGCCATAAATGAAGTATTGATTTCAGTGATGTATTTATACATCAATTTTCAAGATAAATATATAGGTGAAAGACATCAGGTAATATTATTTTTTGCCTATGTTAAAATTTTCTTCCCAACATAATCTTTTCTGAAACTTCAGAGTAAAATTTAATATAGAAGTCATTTTTCTCATTTTATAATTTGTTATTTCTACAGGCTATTTCAATAATAAAATTACATGCTCACCTTTTATGGGGAAACCTTTAACCTCATGTTTCTTATCTGAATTCACTCCCAAATAATTAAGCACAACATTTGATAAAGCTAGTTCAAGGAATCATGTTCTTCAGATGTTTTCTCAAAAGTAAATGAATATGGTTTATAAATATGAATTTTATTTAGTCAACATATTTTACATCAGGCTTAGTATTATGAAAATCAACACAGCAATGAAAGAGAGTCTAGATCACTAAAATATTTTAAAATGAATACTTTATGATTTTATCAACATTCCTTTTCTGAAGTATAAAAGAATTCATACCATAAAACACTCAAATGATTTTAACTACCTACTTTGACTTTCTATACCATACAAAAGAATGGCAGAGAGGTTTTACAAAAGCACTGACCCCCGATATTTAAAGGCGTGTTTTATCATCCATGCCAAAAGCAGAAAAATCGTGTGTGTGTGTTTATACACACACGCACACACACACACAATTATAGGTAGTTGACTACCATGACTAATTTCTAAGGTTCTAAATAAATTGTGAAACATGAAGACAAACCCTGGGGTACTTATTGGCTGGTGCTGTGCTTAATTGTGCGTAAGATTAAGTGCAATTCTTCCATGACCACCAGTTTCCTTGGTAAAGCAGCATTCCTGAAGTGTTCATTACGTTTTCTAAACTGATTCAGTGACTACTCTTTCTATGCCTTACACTATAGAATAAGGACCAATAGGGAAGAACTGAGCAAAATAATTTCACTATCATAATGAGGCTGGAGCCTCTGCTTGCAGTCAAATAATTTCTTAGTGTGATTCAGCTAATTTTGTTACTATTTCAACTTTTAGAAAGTGATAGCATTACATTCCTATAGACATAGAGTCCATATGTTATCACCATATGCATTACCAGTGAAAAATGAATAATTATCTCTACCTTCTCTTATGTCACTATTGTTTTCTTTTCTAAAGTATTGTTTTTAAAGCAATAGATATTTATTAAGAATCTACCACTGCTTTGTAAAAGGAGATTTGTTGAAAATATATATTTTTAATTTTAAGTTTTGAATACTGAAATTGCATAGATTTTATGAAAAGTATTACTTCCAAAACTTTAAAATATAAAATTGGACAAGAGAAATAGACACATATATTATCTACTTTTAAGGTAATACTTCTAGATTAAAATAATGTGGTCTTTGTTTGTGTGTATACATATGCATATACAGTATATGAATATGACATAGATGTGTGTATACGTATATTTATTTTAAAGATGATATCAGAAATTAGTTGTTTTTACCAAAGGGATACTTTGAGTGAAAACATTTTAAAGAAAATAAACTTTGTAGTATAGCTTGAAGGCTGGTATTCAATACCTCCCAATTTGTTCTTTTTTTTTTTTTTCCTTTATTTACTTATTTATTATTATTTCAGCATATTGTGGGGGTACAAAAGTTTACATTATGTATATTGCCCTTGCCGTCCCCCCACCCTGAGTCAGAGCTTCAAACATGTCCATCCCCTAGACAGTGCGCATCGAGTCCAATTTGTTCTTTTTCTTAAGATTTCTTTTACCATACAGGGTCTTGTATGGTTCCATATGAAATGTAGAATTATTTTTTCTAGATCTGCGAAAAATGATGTTGCTATTTTAATAGGGATTGCATTTATTCTGTAGATCACTTTGGGTAGTATAGACATTTTAACAGTGTTGATTCTGCCGACCCACGAGCATGGTATGGTTTTCCACCTGTTTATGTCCTCTGCTGTTGCTTTCCTCAGTGTTTCCTAGTTCTCCCTCTAGAGGTCTTTCACCTCCTTAGTTAAATGTATTCCTAGGTATTTTATTTTTCTTGTTGCTATTGTGAAGGGTTTTGAGTCTTTGATTGGGTTCTCAGTTTGACTGTTGTTGGCATATAGGAATGCTCCTGACTTGTGTACATTGATTTTGTAACCTGAGACTTTACTGAATTTGTTTATCAACTCCAGTAGTCTTATGGCAGAATCTTTGGGGTTTTCTAGATATAAGATCATATTGTCAGCAAAGAGCGACTTTGACCTCTTCTGCCCCCATTTGGATGCCCTTAATTTCTTTCTCTTGTCAGATTGCCCTGGCTAGGACTTCCAGCACTATGTTGAATAGAAGTGGTGATAGAGGGCAACCTTGTCTGGTTCCAGTTCTAAGCGGGAATGCTTTCAATTTTTCCCCATTCAGTATGATGTTCGCTGTGGGTTTGTCATATATGGCTTTTATCATTTTTAGGTAAGTCCTATCTGTACGTATTTTGTCAAGCATTCTTATCATAAAACGGCTGAATTTTATTGCATGCTTTTTCTGCATCTATGAGAAGATAATATGGTATTTATTTTTACTTCTATTTGTGTTGAATTACATGTATAGATTTGCATATGTTGAACCATCCCTGCATCTCTGGGGGGCAGGGAGGATGGGTATATTCACATTTAATGGGGGATAGACACACTTGAAGCTCTGACTTGGGTGGGGCAAAGGCCATATATGTAACCTAAACATCTGTACCCCCATAATATGCTGAAATAAAATAAATAAATAAACTTTATAAAAGTTAACCTGATATTTGAAAGATAAAATTTATTTTATAAAGGTGGAAATTTTTATTATAAAAGTAGGTAATCTTCTAATGATTGAACACAGTAATTTTTAGGTTGTCCTTAATCATGACACATCACAAAGGCCATAAAGATCTCCTTTTCCATATCCATAGAGAACTTGCATTTTCACAACTAAATGTGAATCTATAATTATATTTAATATCTGCACATACAGAGTATCACACTTCAAATTTAAAACCACATATTTGATTACACATTATCATGACATGTACCTGAAAGGATGAGGGCTGAAAATGATAAGTAGAAATAAATGCTAGAGATCTTATTTTTTTTCAACATTTTTTTATTCAACTTTCTTGAGTTATAATTTTAGATGCAGTAATAGTCACATATTTTAAATGTACTGGCCATTGACTTTTTAACTTTAACTTTGACTTTTATTATGGTATAGACAAATAAATTACATATATTCAAAGTGCACAATTTGATGGGCTTCACCATATGCATATAGATACCAAATCAGAACCAGTACAAACATAATTAATATATCCATCATGTCTTAAAATTTCCTCCTGCTCCTTTGTAATATGAATTTTTGTGAGTTATTACAATAAAAATAACATCAATATATATTTAGACCTATCTAAATCATTAATTGTTTACTTTTACCTATGTTTTCTCTAGAAAAGTCTGTTATAAAATATTTAGTTATGGCATAATAGCTCATTTAAGAAATCTATCTCCCAAAATCTGGTGAAATTAAATCACACAATTCAAAACTTGTATAAATAATGTCTGAGAAATTTAAAGATAAAATATTGTCTTGCACAAAGATGAAGAACCAATTCTTAATGACAAAAGCTAGGGGAATACACACACAGTGATAGAAAAGTAAGAAATTTAAGAAATGTGTATAAAATTTGGGTGGCACAGCAATGCATTTAAATGATATTTTAAGAAGTATTTAAAGATGTAACAGAACTGTAGAATTTTATTACATAGAGAGAAAATGCATTTAAAACTTAAAGTTTGCAAAAGACATACTTGGTAAAAGAATGTTAACTAAAATATAAAAAGAACTCCTAAAACTCAACAATAAGATAACAAAAACACCTCATGTAAAAAATGGGCCAAAGACCTTAACAGATATCTCACCAAAGAAAATATACAGATGGCACCTAAGCATTCAAAAGATGTTCAACACCATATGTCATCAGAGAAATGTAAATGCAAGCAATAGTGTGAAACCACCCTATACCTATTAGAATGGCCAAATTATAGCACACTAACAACACAAAATACTGGCAAGAATGTAGAGAACAACTGAAAATTCTCATTGCTGGTGGGAATGCAAAATAGTACAGCCAATTTGGAAAATAATTGGATAGTATCTTACAAAACTAAACATACTTTTACAATATGATCCAGCAATTTCAACCCTTGGTGTTTACCCAAAGGAGCTGAAAACTTAGGTCCACATGAAAGCCTGAACACTGATGTTTACAGCAGTTTTATCCATAATTGCCAAATCTACGAAGCAATGAAGATGTCCTTCAGCAGCTGAATGGATAAATGAACTGTGATACATTCAAATAATGGAAATTATTCAGTGCTAAAAGAAATGAGCTAGCAAGCCATGAAGATACATGGAGGAAACGTAAATGCATACTAGTAAGTGAAACAATCAAATCTGAAAAGGCTACACAGTGCATGCTTCCAACTATATGGCAGCCTGGAAAATGGAGACAGTAAAATGATGAGTGGTTACTAGGGGCTAGGAATGAGGGAGGGATGAATAGGGGAGTATAGAGGATTTTTAGGACAGTGAAAATACTCTGTATGATACTGTAATGGTAGACACATGTTACATTTATCCAAATCCATGGAATGTACACCAAGAATGAAGCCAAATGTAAACTGTCAGCTTTAAGTGATAATTATGTGTCACTGTAGCTTCATTAAGTGTAATAAATGTACCACTCTGGTGGGGAAGATTGATAATGGGAGAGGCTACGCATGTGGACAGTGGGTGGGAGGGATATAAGAACTCTGTACCTTCTGATCAATTTTGTTGTGAATCCAAAACTACTTTAAAATATAAAGTTTATTTTTTAAAAAGTTATTACATCTACTAAAAACTGCATTTCATTATCTTTTTCCTGATGTTTTTATTATTCAGTGAAAATAACATTTTGAAAAAAAAGTTCATTCTATTGTTATCAGAAACACTTACTGAGTTTATAGTCTTGCTTTACTAAATGATCTGGAACTGATAAAAGAAAATTATAGTCCATGATGCCATGAAAGTAAATGTAGCTTTGGAAAGACGTACACCTAGTGATACTTGTGTGTGGTTGACTCTTAGGTTTTATTTGCATTCTTGACTAAGGTATCGCCTAGCAGAGATAATCTTTCTTTAGGACAATAAACATATCAGTTTGGTTTGTTAATTTAGTATTATAGTATACTTAATGTTACTTCCCTGATCAAAAAGTTTAGATCTCCAGAGAAATTTTTTAAAATTTTGCCAGATAATAATTTCTACGTGAAACAATATTTTAATTTATATTTCCTGACAAAAGAATGGCCTAGTTAAAAATAAATAAATAAATGAATGAATAAATAGCAATGGATGATACTGAGGGAACAGATTAGCAATATTTCATTTTCAGAAGTACTTTTCCTCACCTTTCTCCCAAAAGAACTAGACTGCTACCTAACATAATTTGCCTCACTGGATTTCAATATTTGAAATTTATATTTTTGTTAATGACAATCTCAACAAAACATGCATAATAACATTTCCCGCTTTGGGACTTAAATTGCTTTGCATATAGTTTCAGAATCTCAAATGATTTTCTTGATCTGTTATAAACAAAATAAAGAAACTGAGCTAGTTCGCAGTTGTTAAAATTTTTAAGCCACCTCAGCATTTATCCTTCCTATAATTTTTATTTTATAATATATGTACCTCAAGTCTATACATTTTTCTGTATAAAATTAAAGGTCTTCACACTTGCATTTTGGCTTTGACTCCAGTTGATATTTCTTAAAAATTTCTCTATTTTTTACACTTTTTTCCTTTTTTTTTTACCATTTCACAATGTTCTAAGTCACACAAACATATGCCTTAAATCAAAAAGCATATTAATTTTGCTACATTTAATTTCATTTCTTGACTCAGGTAATTTACTTTTGCTTCCAAGTAAATTTATATTATTGTTATAATTCTAGTTTGAAATCAATTCTAGTACATTATTCATAACTAATTACAAATCCGTTTCATTGATATCTTCATTCAATCATAGTGTACCCATTAAGCATCTACCATATACCAGGTTCACTTCATTTCACCTTGTGATTCCATAATTGCTTGAATGATCACCTGTCATCAAAGCCACTTTAGAACAGGATAGAATTTTGTAAAACTAGGTAAACAATCAACCTGAGGTAAATTAAAAATAGAAATATTCTGGCAATATAGAGAAAAACAAGAGCAGAGTTATCACTAGACCGCAAAGCTTTTCAATTACCAGAACCACTTTAAAGCTGTGTATTTAATGGAGGATTCTTTGGCATAACCTTCATTTGAAGTGGGTTAAGTGCTTAAGACAGAATCTCTGTAGATAAGTTCTTATTGTACACAGACTCTAAAGTAAAATAAAATTTTAGTTTTCAGATAACTTTGGCTTTATTTATTTACTTTTTGTTGTTGTTATTTAGAAATGCTAGTCTGGCTCTGTTGCCCAGGTTGGTCTTGAACTCCTGGGCTCAAGTAATCCTCCCACCTCAGCTTCCCCGGTAGCAAGGACTACAGGCACACATTACCACACTCAGCCAATTTTTACTTTTAAAGATTAGTAACAAAAGAAGAAAAAAGAGACTTTAAAATAACAGTTAAACTCTCAATGTCTTTGTGTCATTTAAAAGTTCCATTGGAATTTCCATTACAAACGCACTTTTTGAAGGCTTTAGATCTTTGCAGCTGAAAGTTGGAACAAAGATCCTCACTAAGTCTCAAACAGTTGTTATTCCCTTAAACAAGAAAGCCAGAGGTCTGGATCATTTTTCAGTGACAACAAAACAAAATATATGGTAAAGAAATGAGATTCTAAATAGAGTATAAAAGTCTGAAAAATATTATTTAGTAAGAATGCTTGAAAACATGAAATTACATGAATTTCTCTTTCTTATGATATTCAAGTACAATATAGAATTCTCACTATATTTATCTTCTATTTTTGTACTTTATCTTTGGAGATTTATCTATTTATTAAATCCCAAAATGCACTGCACTGGCCAGAATACACCACAGATTTATTTGTAATAATATGTTTAAGTCGCATTAAAATCTCAGTATTATCTGAGATTTGAAATATTATGGGGACTGAATATTTTATTTCAAGACCTATTTCTTTGTCTATTTATGCAGTTTCAAAATTTGATATAAAAAAGGAGAATAGTGATGGCTGGCTTGTATTTATAAGCCAGGTGAAATTAGATGAGTATCTATAAAGATCTGGGAAACAAACAATTAAGCAGAAAATACGTGTTCCTTAACTCTTCTTTGGGAACTCATTTCCTGAATTAGGACTTCCAAACTTTCCTGGGTACCCCAAACTCTGACAAAATCCAGCTTTGCCTGTGGCACCCAGTACTGTAAAGTGGATTATTCCTTTGCCCACCTACCCATCATTTTTAAAAAGAGAATAAACAAAAATTGGAGCATATTTAGAAAAGACTAATCACACCGGTTAGAGCGCTTGATCAGCAGATAAATTGTCAAAATTATTCTTGCGTACGGATTTTACTTTTTAAGGCCATTGTGAGAGAATCTACCTTTTTTCCCTAATAAAAATAATTTGACCAGAGTTGGCCTAAGAGTTCTCTCCACCATATATCATGTATTGCTATTAAATATTTAAATTTATATTCATTTAAAAATAAAATAACTAAGAAAGTTTATTAAGTCCAAAAATGTATTTATTCATTCACTTATTTGAAAACAATTCTTGGCCGGGCGCGGTGGCTCACGCCTGTAATCCTAGCACTCTGGGAGGCCGAGGCGGGTGGATCGCTCAAGGTCAGGAGTTCGAGACCAGCCTGAGCAAGAGCGAGACCCCGTCTCTACTAAAAATAGAAAGAAATTATATGGACAACTAAAATATATATATACAAAAAATTAGCCGGGCTTGGTGGCGCATGCCTGTAGTCCCAGCTACTCGGGAGGCTGAGGCAGTAGGATCGCTTAAGCCCAGGAGTTTGAGGTTGCTGTGAGCTAGACTGACGCCACGGCACTCACTCTAGCCCAGGCAACAGAGCGAGACTCTGTCTCAAAAAAAAAAAAAAAAAAAAAAAAAACAATTCCTGACAATCTAATTACCAAATCCTATTTAATATCTTGACTTAAAAAGAAAAGTAAAGCATAGTGCTTGGCTTTAATTAGCTTATGGAGAAGAAGGAAGATAGTGAAAAAGTTTGTATTAATTTTAATTAATTTAATCATTCCTTCATTAATGCAGATAGCTTATATGGAATGTCTTCTCTTTCAAGTACTTCACTCTGTGTCACACCTACAAACACATGAGTCTCCTATAACTTGCAGTCTAGTAAGGAAGATAGCTTTATAAACAGTCAATAATTACAGCACAAAGTGTTCAGTGCCTTGATAGAATTGTCAAATCTGCAGTGTTGCAGACTCAAGAATTCAGGAAATGTCTCAAGTGAAGTGAGCTGATGACTACTCTGGGTCTTACAGGATTAATAGACTCTTGAGACCCAGATGATGAGAGGAAAGGGGTAATTTTGCCTGGGAATTATTTATAAAATTGCATTGAGCATTACAAGAATAGTGGCTAATCTAGTTCATCTATAGTATGGTGTGTTATGAGCTGACCAGATATGACACAGGAGATATGGGTCCAATTGATTAGGGTTTTTAATGGGGCTCAGGATACAGTATCCCCAGATATAGCACCTGTCATACTGAATATTTTAAGCTGAAAGAAATTGAGAAAACCCCAAAAGGAGGAGGATGACTTTCACCTCATCTCACCTTCCTTTCTCCCTTGAAGCAGACCATAACTCTCTGAACTTCCTCTAAAGTAGATCATAAGACTCTCATTCCAGAAATGTCCTTCCTATACCCAGAGGGAAAAAAAATGAAGACATAGAGATGCCAAGAAGAATCTGAACACATGGGCCTTGCTATGTTCTTCCCCACACCCAGGTTGGTTACCACGAGATGATACCCTCTGTCCAATCATGTTTCTGCACAACTGTGTGCTCTTTATTAAATCTCAGCATGCAACTACATAGTTTTCCTTGTTTCTTTAGGTATTAATTTATGAAGTCTCCTATATCACATAAAATTTATATTAAATAGATTTGTATTTTTTTCTTGTTAATCTGTCTTGCTATGGAGGTTTCAGTCTTAAATCTTGCAATAGGTGAGGAAAACATACTACTTTCTCCTACAACTTTGTAATCCCATATTTTATATTACAGGTGATAAAAATTAATTTATTTTAATAAAGCCATGAAAAGGTTATACATATAAACTTACTATATACTGTATATATTATATAATCTTTATGTAGATTATATAGATTACTTAGAGAAATAACTACAGCAAGCAAAGCTGTAAGGCAGGAAATACCATCTCAAAGCCATTGGCATTATTTGACAGAATTTCAACTCGTGTCCTTCTAAACACATGGTAAAATTTCTACTGTTTGATCCTTGTGGTTTATTGGAGCTTTTGATTGAAAGTAGCATGTGTTGCTGATAAGAAATCGCCAGTGTAATCTTTTTCCTTTGCCACAATGGTGCTCTTTTCCCTTGCCCCAGGTCTCAGAGTGAGGATGACAAGCTGGAACAGAGTGGCCAAGCAGCTGTACCATGAGCAAGAAATAAGCATTTGTTGTTTTAAGCCACTGAGATTTTGTCTTTGTATTTGTGGTGATTAGCGTTACTGCAGTATAATCTATGCTGTCCCAATTCACATAGATATTTCACCTTGTCCCCAAACTGAAGCAAACATGTTCCATAACTAAAGCAAAACAAACTTCTGGAAGTTGATGGACTCTATTGAATAATTCTTGAAAACCTGTTACCTAAGGGGAGGGGGGAAGAAAACATTGGATTGTTTCTGAGTTGTCATAGCCACCTCATCTTGAAGGCACAGAAGAATTTTGATTGGCAGACTGTTACCAAAGTTCAGGGGGGCTCTGCAGGAATCTCTAATTTGGAGTTGGAGATCAATTTGTCCCCATCTCTTGAATCTTGTTTGCTAGAAGTCTACTTTTAGGAGGCTAAGGCACACCCAACTCAATTCTGGCTGTTCAGCACCGTCCTGATAATATAACATTCCTTTGGAGGCTTGGCACCACTGCACCATGTCAGTGAGATAATCCAACTAGAGTTCAAAGTTCTTTCCCTTCATCTTTGACAAAAGATTCTCTCTGAATTATTCTCTTGGTTGTAACTTTTGCATCTATTGCTAGTTCCAAAGAGACTACCTCTAGTATAGTCTTGTTAGACATTTATCTCTCTCTCTCTCTCTCTCTCTCTCTCAAGCCTGAAGTATTTTCCAACACCAACATTCAATTCTCTGATTCTCTGGATACCAACTGTGTGTTCAATCATTTCATTCAATTCTGACACTAACTACTCAGGGTTGGTGCAGATATTACAGGTTATGGGTTCAGTCCCACAAGATTGCTGCCCCCCTCTTCAGATGCCAGTCAAAACCCCTGGGCCTCTTGTACTTCTGACTGAATGGCTATAAGTTAAGGGTTCCCAAGACTCACTCCTCAGGTTCAATAATTTGCTGGAGTGATTCACAGAACTCAGAAACACTTTCCTTACATTTACTTGTTTATCACAAAAGATATTATAAAGGATATAGCCAGATGAAGAAGTAAATGTGTTTAAGCAAAGGAGCTTCTATCCCTGTAGAGTTGGGGACCTGAATTTATTCACCAACCTGGACGCTCTCTGAACCCTCTTATTTAGGAGTCGTTATGGAAGTTTCATTACATAGACATAATCAAGTAATTCAGTCTCTAGCCCCTCTCCCATACCTGGAGATTGGGGCTGGAGTCAGGTGGAAAGTTTCAGGCTTCTAATCAAGGCGAGGTCTTTTTGGTGATCAATCCCCATTCTGAAGCTATCTAGTTGCCGGCAAAAGTCACTACATTAGAATAAAAGATGCTTTTATCACCCCCATTACATAGGAAATTACAAGGGTTTGGGGAGCTCTGTGTCAGAAACCAGGGATAAAGACCAAATATACATTCTTATTATGCCATAAAATGCTCTTATTTCTGAAAAAATAGTTTCTATTAAAAGAGTTAAAAATAATTTCCAACTAGCCAGTTTTATACATCCTCCGGTGAGCTCATATAGTTTTGTTTACAAATGGTTAATTGTGTGAAAAACGTCCAGCCTACATTGTATACACCCTCTCCCCCATTTATAAAGCTCAGAATTGACTTCTTTCCTTTAATTTGTGGAGACATTCCAAGACCTGTCATGGCTAGTGTCCAACTGACCTCTAGTCACTGCACAAATTGTTATGGTGAACATACACTTTTGGTTTATTTCCATAGTGATGACATTTTCCAAGTGTAATTGCATTTAGTACCTTAGGCCCAAAATCCTAAGAAGTCCAAAATCCTAAGAAATAAGTCCAAAATTGAGATTCAGAAATAGACTTCTTATATTTTGCTCATAATGGTATCTAGTTCTCTCTTCTCAAGGCAATTTTTTCTACCTTATTATTTCTGTAAATGTGTGCTTTCCAAAAGGGGATAATTTTTCAGGCACATTTCCTACACTGGAGACACAATTTGCTTGACACTGGTAGATGTTGTTCTCAGGAATACGTACATAATTAATCACATCTTTCCTTCGCCTTTCTAGTTCTGAATAAGCTGAGTTGTAGACATAGGAATCAGACAGAAATTTAGTTAAGAACTGTGTATGCCTTCAAATTACAAGGGAAGAGATGAATATCACTGAGTTAAGTAACAAAATGGTGTGAGGACTGAAAAGTTTTCATCATTTTGGCTACATGACTTTGATTTTCAGCTGTACCTATCATTCAATTATTTCCCTACTACTTTAGACCTACAAAGGTTGAAGACTTGCAGAGCAGACACACTTATTCTGAATTTCTCTACCTTTTATCAATAGTTACTGCAGTTATTAAGTTACCAGAGTGGGTTAGAGAAAGAGCATATACAAGAAACGTTTTAACACATTAATTCCATTCGCATGAGTACTAATAGATGACAATCTCTTACTATTCACTAGTCACATAAGTTATCTTTTTTTCACATGAGAAGTTTATAAGGCCACCAATTACTGCATTCTACTGGAAGAACTTTCTCAGTAACATGATGTGGCAGAATGTATCTCTAATGATTTATACCTATCCCATTTACTGTAAAAATTATATCCATCTTCACCTATCACCTTGTGGTTTGCATTCCCTCCTCTTCTGCTGTGGGAGAAGTATACATCCTGCCCCCATTCACGTTGGGCATGGAACCAAACTTCCCCAGCTTTGAGTTCTGGTTCCCTAATGTAGTCCTTATGTGATGCAAGCTATCAACCTCCGTTTCTCATGTATAAAATGAAGGCAATAATAACTTCTCATAAGGTTCAAAATGTTAAGATATAGGTATATTGTTTTTGTAATTCTTTTTAATGCATTTTTAAAATTAACCATTTGATTTTACAAATTTTGCAAAGCATAATATGAGTAGCCTTGGCTAAGTAGGCAATTACAGTATGATCTTAAAAAGTAATAAAGATTGAATTGGTTAATTTATTTTAAGTGCTTGAGCCAGGCATGATACAATGTGTGCAACAATGATGATGATGATAAAAGTCATTTATTTCTTGTCCCATTAGGATTTTTTATAGAGAGAGAGAAAGAGAGAGAGAGAGCGAGCATGTACAGTCCTTTTCTATTATGTCATAACCACAAAGAATCAAGCTGTGACACAGCTTTGACTTTCTGTCTTTATGAGAGTTAGACTCCAGGTAGGGCCCAGATGTGTTGAGAAGCTCTCGTAACATTGAATACTGGTTGAGTTGCCTTAGTGATTTATTTTGTACGAGGCTTCTTTTTTTCTGAAAATAATAATGTTTTATATTAAATTTAGTAGTTCATCCAGTGTCAAAGTGAAAAATCAGTGATGATACAGGAAAGCAGGAAATGACCCTTGAATTTATCTCTAAATGTGTCATTTTTCTCTGTTTAGGCTTTATTTTCCCTGCTAGGAAAATTAATACTAGTTTGCATTCCATTAGGTTTCAATATTTTGGCACAAGCAATAAGCATACTAATATAAATGTAAAATAATGCTTTTTAGTCTGGGAAGATATAAATCATGTGACAGCTTTCTCTGCATAGTCACATTAAACTTTAACACACTTGATTTTTTAAAAGGTTAAAATTATCTGCTAAATGAGTTTCCACCTCCCCTCGGCAAAGCCCTGTAATAAAAGAACGGTTTGCATTTGTAGAGATCAGAATCCTACAGAAAACAAAGAGCTCATTTCACATCATAGTAATCTGAAGGAAAGCACAAGTCAATATTTTTTAAAGCACGAAATATGGGCTTGAAATAGCTATTCACTTTTGGATAAAATAATCCACTACTACTAAAATCTAGGCTCAAGCATAATTGGATGACAACAATCAAAACTGTCCTAAAAATTACTCTGAGGGATTTATTTTTTTTCTAAAGCAGGATGGATAGTAGCTTTACTTGTCACATTTTTGAAGGCAGATCTGGAAAATACAGCTTCTGGAATTCTGGGATTTGATATTTTTGTTTTTTACTTCTAAGCCTTTTGATATATTTTCCTTGGCATTTGCCAGGCTCATTCTTGAAATTGGATGCCAATGAATACTTTTTCTTCTATTATTAACTTTGAATAAGTTTGCCAAAGTAAAAGTGAGGTGAACATTTAAGAAACATGTATATACATTCAATAAACAAAAGAGTCTATTTGAAGGAGGCAAGTAAATTGGAAAAAAAACAAAAACTTTTTCAATGGTAAGTTTCCCCTCTGAATTATATTTATATTTACCTTCAATATGCATCAAACTTTAATAGGTATAAAACATTTATCTCTGTACATATGATCTCATTACTTGGACTATGTTTAGCTCATATTTTTGGTTATAGAGATAAAATTCCTTTCATATGTGTCTCAGAAATAAAGTAAGAATAAATGTGAATAAACTAAGTGAATGCAAAATCTGAAAAGTTGTCAAGTTATGATTTTTGCTACATTTACCTCCTCTTAATTTCATTACCATCAGCACCTATTATTTTTGTACATTGATATATAGTATTTTCTAAGGTACTTCAAATTTTCCTAATCTCCAACCAGTTGCTTTTTAACATTTTGTTTGCCTCTATATTATTTTTTTCTCAAAATTCTACCAGGTTTTTGGTTGATCAACTCTAAGTTCAATTATACTACAGTGCTGAATGCTTATTTAACTTGTTTGACACTACATTGGGACGAAGATTTTTAGTGTGTTTATTCTTCTGAATTATATGTTAGGTACTGAAGGTCAAAATCCGTGGTTAATTTTTTTTCTACTATGGAACTTGATATTGGCTTTGCACATAGTACATAATCAATAATTACTTTTAGTTGATTTGATATTAATTTGGATATCAGTAATCTGGCAGTCAAATTACAGTAAGGAATAACACAACAATTTTGATTATATTTTACTCTTTTAAGAAAAGAATTCCACGTTCTCTGTGGGCACTAAATATTTTAAATTGACTACAAATTTGCACAAAATCATTGGGATTTTTAATACTTCCATGCATTTTTAAATAGTATGCTTTTGTTGTGATTCTTTGGATCAGTAATTTTGTATGTTTATTTCCCACTTGTTATTTTCAGGCTAATTTAGAGCATCATTCCAAACATTAGTAATGGAGTTTGACATCCCTAGAGTTGTTTTGTAAATAGAAAGTTAATTTGAAGACAATTTTATATTTAGAGAACACTTTCTAATTTATAGAATGTAAATTGAAAGACAAATTTAATACTTTTCTGTTTACACATTCTTAACAAAGATCACAGTTGTTGTAGATAGTCTGAATAGGTATAAATGTATGTCCTATTAAGAATTTCTCAGAGAAAAGATTAACCTGAAGTATAGCTCAATTATTTTTCAGCCTTTATTCAAAACTTCATCCTTTAGTATTTTAATGAGTGGTAGATAGATAGAAGCTTTTGAAAATATACTTTAAAATTAGATGCAATTACTAGAAGATGTTTTTCTTTCGATTACAATTTCCATTAGTGCATTAAGTTTGAATTTGGGTGCAATAACCATGTCTTGCTGGATGTTCCATGTATGTAAGATCATTCAATGGAATGACCTCAAGTTACTAATTCAAAATAATATATGGTACAAAAGAGCAGAGGAAACAGTTAGAAAATAAGTGAAAAATGCATTAGGCTTCCTCCAAATAAATTCAAGTAATATACAAGTAAATACATGATGCATTTAGAGAACTAAAGTGAATGGTAATAGCAGTTACTCAATACATAACATAGATGATCTTACTAGACTGATGGTGATAACCTTCTGATATGATTTGGATTTAGGCATTATCATTAGAGAATATATTACATGTAATAAATTTATATTTTTAGGAGTAAAGTGAGATGGTACTTAAAGTCAAAGATTCAATAAAGATAATGCATTCGAAGAGAGCATGATTATTTACCCTCATTTGGGAAAATATTCACAAATATCACTAGAAAGTTATATGGTTCTATTAAAATAAAATATTCTTCCTACAAATATGCACATAATTTGAAGTAGTTATTATTTTGGATACTGAAGCAATGCATATAAATCTCTGGAAATAGTGTCTGATGAGGTAAATAATTTTCTAAAATAAAGTTTATACTCAGTAAGTTAAGATAGAGTTCATTGTCCTGTTATTTACATGAAAGATGCAATGGTTTGAGTGTCCGCTTCAAAACTCATGTTGAAGTTTAATTACTATTGTGATGATAAGAGATGGGACTGTTAAGAGGTGATTAGGCCATGAGGACTCCACTCTCATGAATGAATTAATGTTGTTGTCAAAGAAGGAGATTTGTCATCATGAGAATGGATTGTTATAAAAGCGAGTTCAGCCCTCTTTTGGTCTCTGGCTCTCTTGTGTTCTCTTGCCCTCTACCTTCCCCATGGGATGACACAGCAAGAGGACCCTTCCTTACTGGATGTGGCCCAGGATCTTGGACTTCTCAGCCTCAATAACCGTAAGAGATGAATTTCTTTTTTTAATATAAGTTACTCAATCTGTGGTATTGTGTTACAGCAACACAAAACAGACTAAGACAGAAAGCAATAACGCTAAAGGTAGACATACTGATTTGCTGATTTTTAAACATAGAAAAGACCTCTTTGGTTTAATTATCAATTCTCATTAATATTCTGTTTAGAATTCCCTTCTACAATGTTCATAAACTTTGTAAGTTCTACTTTTAAAAGTCAGAACAAATTTCAAACAAATCAGTAGAGGCTAATGAACCATTACATCCTCATAAACTTGCTAATTATAAAATAACTGAAAACCATAAGCTACCATGAAATTCTGTGACGTAAATTCTAAGGTGACAGCAAAGTCCATGATATCATCCATCCAATGAAAGCGGTAGGAATGACTAGCCAATATTGATAAATTCTTTAAAGAAATACATTTAAGTGTATAAAAAATATACTAAATATGAGAGTGACTAGGTTTTTTTAATTAATCATAATTGAGAACAGATATATAGATTGAATATATCTTTAGAATATTATAACTAATGCTGCCAGAAGGGTGTGGCAGATGTAGCACTTGTAAAACTGCTGTGATGGAGCATGAGTCTATTACTGGGAAAGACTCCTTTAGAATAAGAAATGTAGCCTGTTGAACTGATAATGAAAATCTTTTGCATCCTATTTAATTGTGTACTAAGACACCCTCATAAGGAAAGCATAGTGAGCGGTCTGCAAAAGCTCTATTTGTGTTTGTTCCATAAAGTAATATTCTCTTATTTATCTCTACACAGTGAGATATTTTACCCAGTTAAAGAGGAAATAAAAATTACCTTCATCATCATCACTGACACCACTAAGGATGTTCCATGTATGTAAGATCATTCAATGGAATGACCTCCAGTTACTAATTCAAAATAATATATGGTACAAAAGAGCAGAGGAAACAGAAAATAAGTGAAAAATGCATTAGGCTGCCTCCAAATAAATTCAAGTAATATACAAGTAAATACATGATGCATTTAGAGAACTGAAGTGAATCAGTTCACACTGAAATATCATCATCATCAATACCATCATCCTCATTATCATCACTATAAACACTATAATCACCATCATCATCATCTTCACCCATAGCCTTATCTTCATCACCATTGTCATCATCATCACTATTATTCACTTCGTCAATATTATTATCAAGAATTGAGCATTTGCCAGACATAATATACTTTGCTAAATACTTGAAGTGCATTTAAAAGAAATCTTCTTCATAAACCTTTGATATAGACTCCAGGATTCCTACTAAAAGATAATGGAAATGAGGGTCAGGAAAATTAAGTAATTTTTACATGACCAGCTAGAGAATTAGACACTCTGATGTAGTCTGTGTTCTTAAACACTACAACAGGTCATGGCTCACATTTTGAAATGGCTGCTGAACATCATGAAAGGTATTTACATCTATCTCAGTGAGTTTCAAACATCCCTTTTCAATCATCAGCTGGTTTACATAGTGGTAAAGGCCAATTTACTTTTTTCTGATTTATTTCCCATCGGAACACAGAAATCCTTGTGTCTTTCTGTTTGATGTAGCCACCACAGGGACCTGGCAGTCTACTTCTACCAATCATTCTGGTTTAAAATCTGTTAAAGAGTTGAATAATTCCATTCACTCAAATTTCACCCCTTAGGCGTGAATTTTGTTTGTTTGTTTGTTTCTTCAACACTGGATGTTCCTGAGTACTGTCATTAATTTAGTTTGAGGAAACATTTTCTCTTAAATAGGCAATTTTAAAAGTCTTGACATTTATTCTCAATGTTGACTCAAGTTTCCAAATAGCCTTAGTTGCCAGCCTGTTATATTTAAAACTGCTCTTTCTATGTCAGTGTTCTACTCCAACATTTCTAAGTCTCCTTTATCTCTAATAGGTAAATCCAAATTACTTGCCACTCCACTCATGGATTTCTATGATTTGTCCTCAGCCTTGTATGTTGAACCATAGCTGATTTGGTTCACTCAACATGTTTGTCATGTATGACCTGATTTTCTGAATTTGTCCTTTATGATTTTTTAATTTTGCTTTTTCTGAGATCCTCCCATTTCCATTTCTGAAAATCGCAGTTATATAACTTTCCATTACTCATAAAAGGCTCTCACTGAATTTTTTACAAAATTGGAATAAAAAAAATTAAATCCAATGGAGTTACACAAACCTAGGTAAGGTTAGTGCCCACGTTTCATAAGTCATGAAGAATTCATACTAGGCATTATGCACACAGGACAAGATTACAGGGAGGCTCTGTGGACTTAATCATATATTTGTTTTAAAAGAAGATTTGTGTCCACAAGGATATCAAATAAACTTCATTATCATCACCTAATTTGAAAGTAACAAAGGCAGGTGATACATATGAGACATAGGATATGCTGGGAGCAGACCCTTCTGCTGTGGTCAGTGGCCATTTAGAAGAGTGAAAGAAAGTCTTCAAAGTCCTCATGATATCTGTGCAAAACAGAAAAATATAGGATTGTCTGTAACTTGACAAGAAGTACTGTCAGGAAGAAGCAAACTGGGCTTTCCTACAGCTGGGTAGGCCAACCAAGTCAATGAGGATATTGGCTAAGTTGATTGGCAGCAAGTGACTTCACACACACACACACACACACACACACGCACACACATCCTAAACCCATAGTACGATGATAAAATACAGGGTATCCACTGGTCCATTTCTCTACCTAAGCCTCTCAGGCTATAGTATTGCTGATCTGTTAATTGAATTTATCACATTCATTTATCCTTTTAAAATCAAAGGCAAATATTGTAATAGCATTCAGCAAAAGGAATGAAATAAATAGCTCTTCCAGAAATAGACTCTAAGACAAGGATGCTGGTGCAAGTACTTTATTTGATAGGTGCAGGAAAGACCAATATATAGAAGTGAAGAAAGGGATGGGAAAGCAGCCAATAATGGCTGCATTGTCAAGTCTGCTATAAGTGTGAGTGACTGGAGCCTAATTCTACCTGAAAAACAGTTTAAAACACATAGCTCAATGTTATTTGACCATGGTGGCCAGGAAATTGAGGAGATCATTTATCAATTCCTGTCAGTACTGGTTTAGGGCAAGGGGGTAGTGAGTGTTAATTTCTTGACCTGTCCCTTTTGGGGCATGAACACTGAAATTTGAAGAAAGCCCTCAGGCAAAGAGAAGCAGTTGCCAGCAGTTTGAATTCTCCTGGAAGCACTGAGGTATGAGGTAGGAAACCTGTTGGTGGAGTAACTACAGTCTCCTATGGATAGGGGACTTGTGAAAATCTTCTGCAACAGAAAAGAAAAACAGAGCACTCACAGGGCAAAAATGAACAATACATTTGGAATACTAGCTAAAGGAAAGCAACATAAAATTTGCACCTAATTTAATTTTGTTTTCAATAAGTTATCAAAAACATAGGATTTCTATCAAAAAATTAAAGGAAGCACACTAAAAGTCTTTCATTCAAAAATGGAAATCAGAAAAGAGAGAACGGATGAATAGCCTTCTTCTTTTTTTTCTTCTTTTTTTCCAATTTATTTATTTATTTTCTTTTTTTTTTTTAATTTCAGAACATTATGGCGGTACAAACATTTTGGTTACATATAATGCCTTTGCATCACTCAAGCCAGAGCTACAAGTGTGCCCATCCCCCATACAGTACATTCCTCACTCATTAGTTATGAGTTTACCATCCCCTCAACCCCCCTCCCACCTGCCCCGCACCCTATGAATATTATTTCCATGTGAGCCCCTAAGTGTTGTACTAACTGCTCCTTTTCTTTCTTGTGTGAGCAATTACTCTTTCTACTCTCTCCTGCCCATCACCATTTAAATGTGCTGAGTATCTTATTTATAAAAACTAATAAGCAAATAAAAATACTTCTTTGACTCCACTACTCTCTCAGGGCCCATAACATCTCTATCGTCCCTGTACTTCCAGGTTTCAGGAAGGGCCTACTCTCAGTCATTGCACCCATTTCTCTCAATCTGATTTACTGTAAAATTAAGTTAAGGTGAAGTCCACTTCAACCTTACTGAAACATGGGCTCACCACAAAGAGCCAACATTAAATAAACCCAAAGGACACTTTTTATTCCTTAACTTCTTTGACCTCCGTGTGGCATAGGGCACAGTTCAACACTCCTTTTTTCTAGAAAACAATCTTCTGTTCCTTGATGTAACACCATATTTTGTTGTTTCTTTAATTATTTTTATACTATTCTGCCTATCATTTTCAGTCCCTTTGGTTAAAACTAAAGAATCTACTGCCATATGGGTAAGGAATATTTGACTGATTATTTGAGATAGTGCCAAAGATCTAGGAATCTGATTATTTTTATAAAGACTTTCAATGGAACTGTTTCTTTTTCAGCTTCATCTATGTCTACACCTTTAGCAGAAATTTGAATTTCAAATTGCTAAAACTTTCCTGTTATCAACATGCAAAACATCTTTCTCTTTAGCTTCCCACATTGCTAGTTCTTAGTTTTCCATTTTATCTGCTCTGCTGAGTCCCTGGCTATCATTAATCAGTGTGCATGCTTTTTAAAAGGTAGATGATTTTCTCTCTGATTCTCTTTGTATATGTTGGTATAGACTTTCATTTTTATTCCTTACCATCGTTTTTATAATATATCATAAACATGTAGAGGTGTGTCAGTCAACCTTTGCTGAGTAGCAACCACACAATGTCAACTGTGTATGTATATATACATATATGCATTTATTTCTCATGTACACATCTACAGATAAGTTGAGGGGCTCATCTTCAGTCTGAGAATGCTTTCTATTCCATAAACCTCACAGTCTCCCTTGTATTGGAAAATTAATATTAGATATATATCAAAGAAATTTGGCTGGGGGAATAAAGTTAAACTCTATTCTTTTTTCTGAAAGCTGAAAAAACGTAACAATTGAGTGTTATTCTTAGTACTGACAATCTAGAAGTAATTAATGTTTAAAATGTGTAATGTAGAAACCATAATCCACATAACAAAAATAGATAAATAAATAAATAATCAAATAAATATATAAACAATAAGCCATTTGAAACCAGAGTATCACCACCACCACCACCATCAGCAAAAATAGCGAAATAAATGGAAAGAAACCCTGTACCCAAAGTGTTTATACTATAAGGAATAAAGTACCTATTGAAATGTGTCATCACTTTCAGATATTGACAAAAAGTCTCAAGTTTGTTATTTATTGCCTTAGTCTTAGGAGAATCTAAAATGCCCCCCAAATTAGAGGAAATATAGGATTATTTACCTTGGTAGCTATGTTATCAGGTACAATGGGAATTTGTTGTTATCTGTCTGGACTTTCCTAGTATGTTGTTGACAGTACCTTAATTTTGGCTATTTCTGAACCACTTTTATCTATGCTAAGTTCAGGAGTCCACCTCCAGGAATGAGGATGGAATGGATGTCTTTCTGGACAAATTCATTTGTTACCTGTGCAACGATTTTTGCTTGGGAATTTCTCTTCTGGAATTGCTAGGAAGTAATTCCTAGGCCAATTTTCATTCTTTAGTAGTAAACATTCTGGTTTTTCCTATCTCCTTGAATTTATGCATATCCTTGGCAATCTTAGACTTACCTTGGCAAGTAAAATATAAGTTGAATTGATGTAAGATGATCGTGAATGCCGATGCTGTGGTCACTGGGCTCCTTTAAGCCTGCCTCAGTGAATGGTGATGCGCCTGATGTTGGAGGCCCATCAGCCTGTGCCCTCAGGTAAAGAACCTGTTGACCAGTGAAGGACATGAAATGTAAGTGAATGGTTAAAAATCGCTGAGATTTTGAGATTATCCCACAGCATTCTCTAGTCCACAATGACCAACACAAATGGGAACTTTTGATAATTCCAGTAAAAGAGGCAAAACTGATGCAGAAATTTACCAGGATGTGGAATGTAAACTTGGAATGTAAATTTGGAAATTTCCAAATTGTGTTAATGGGTGAGCTGAAGTATGTTAGGGTCAGAGGTGATAATTCAAGTGATATCCAATGACTAGAATAGTAAAATGTTACATAGCAAATGCTGTTAATAGCTACTTCTTAACCAAAGCCTCCTCTGTACTCCTGTACTCTCCTGATCTGGCTTCCTCCGTTCTTTCCTCTGGGATCCCTGAGCTTCTCTCACAAGCTACTTATGAATCCAGTGATGCCTGCAGTCTTCTAGAACTCCATTTCAATGTCGTCATCAGTATTTATACTCATATTTTGAATATCAACCCTGTGAAAGATTGGAATGACACCTCTATCCAAAGTTGGCAGGTTGTAAAATGTAGTGAGTTATTGCTATGCTGTAAGGTTAAAAAATCAGTCAATCAATCAATATAACTAAATAAGAATAAGCTTTACATTGTCTAAATTATGCCCACAAATATTGCAGCACTTGGACAGTTGGCAGAACTTTCCCTGAATGATAAATTTTGTGCCATAATCCTTGAATTCTGGAATAAATTCCTAAAAGGAAATAACAGGCTTAATTTGAAACTGTCGCTCCACAAAGCAAATTACCTGTGAAGTTACTAAGATTTCTGGTACCCCCATGGTGGAAGATTTTAGCCTTAGTAATAATACTTTTCAAGATTTTTCACATCTGTGAAGTTTATAGTGCTGCTCATAGTGGCTCATCTGTAGGAAAGTACCTGTTTTTTACAGAAGCAGCACCATGCAGAGGCTGAGTGACTTGCTTAAGGGTTTGCATGTCCAAAGTCTAAAGCAAAAGCATGAAGCCATCAAAAAAGCAACATGAATAATAAGGCATTAGCAGGGTACCAAAGCCAGCATAATCTGAAATGAAACAATGACCAAGTTATCTAAACAGTTATGTAATAATGCTACCTGCATGATCATGTCAGCCTAAGCAAGCACGTAGACTTGACGGAACTTCAAGAAAGCATATAGTCTGAAGATCATTTGCTAATGCAGTTAGCCTGAGGAAACAAGTTGCATAGTCTGACCTTGAGTTTTACTTGTACTGATGCTTGGAAAGAAAAGGCGTCAACAGAGGTTAGAACCACAGGGACATTAATAAGAAGATTCAACAGGAGAAAGGATTTAATCAAGGAGAAGAGAGTCGACCTATATCATCCCTTAAATCTTTATGTGACTGGAAAATTATGTTAACTGCCTCCTCCACATGTTTTCCCTTCTCTTCATTAACAGATTTCAATTATTACCTCAAACATGGTGCATAGAGCAAAGTCCAAAATGCCTCAACTTGACTAATCAACAGAGAAATTAAAGTAAAATGTATAGCATGATACCACCACACCTCTGCTAGAATCCTTAACTTTAAAAGTCTAACAATATCTTATATTGGAGATAAGGGAACTCTCACACACTGGTGACCAAAAGTTTATCCCATACACAAATGCTGTAAAGTGGCAATATCAATTAAATGAAGGCCAATGTATAACTTTTCCCAGTAATGTCACTCTTTGCAGTTGTATATCCTACAGAAATGAGTGCATAGGTTCACCAAGAAACAAGCACCAGAATAGACTCAAATTGGAAACAATAATATATATTCAATAGTAGACTGGGTAAATTGCATTATATTCATGCATGCAATGCCATACAGTAATAAAGATGAGCAAATACTGCTACATACATGTTAAAACATGGATGACTCTTACAAAAAAATATTTTGTGAAAGAAGACAAACAAAAGATTCTGTCAATAAACTTACCTAGCACACACAATCTACAGTGATTTAAATCAAAAGAGCAGTTACTTTTAGGGAGGAGGGAGTGGTAATTTCTGAGAAAGGACATAAGGTGGGCGTACTGGGTGCTGTGCACATCCTGATTGTCAATCAACATGGTGAATATATGGGTCCTTTCACTTTACCAAAATTCATTGAATTTTACCCACAAAGATTTGCATGCATTCTATGTCTTTGTTATTTTATATAAAAAGTTCCTCTGTAAACAAAGGTCTTGAGATATATATTATTGAATCACCAAAAGTTTTGAGAAACTGCCTGAATAAATTATACCATTCCAATAAAAGCTAGCCCCATCTGCAACTCCAGAAAGCCAAGTTCCTTTCCAGGGATAAATAACCCTCTTTATAAGTATTGGATAGAATAAAACATTGAAGAGGATTTTAAATTACTGAGACTATTAATTTAAAAGGGTGAGGTTACTGATTTAAGACTTAAAATGCTTTGAGTTTTAATGTAGTGAGACTTTGCAAAGAAATTAAATCTTTGTACTTTAATGTCTCAGTGAGAATTTGATAGTGGACAAGGGTTTAAATTTAAATTTGAGTCATTTTGCTGTTGATGAAATTTTATTAGATATATCTTTACGCATTTTAATACTTGATGTTTTTAATAATTTAATATTTCATTTTATATCATTGCAGAACCACTGATAGCCTCTATTATACAATTTAGAGGGACATTATTTGAAAATGAAAATAGAAAAAAAGTGACTTTCATCTGTGGATATAGTGTTAATCATAGAGTTGATTCACTGAGTATCATTCTGACCCATTTCAGAAATGATAACTAACAAATTACATTATAATTCCTCTTTGAGAAAGATTTACAAGGTGTGGTGTTGGGGCAAGAATAATCATTAAAGACTGCTGCTCTTCTCCAGTGAGGCATAGCACATGCAACTTTGACTTTAACCTTAACTCAGTGGGTTTGAGAAAAAGAAAACAAAACGAATTTCAGTAACATCAGTGTCACTGCTTCTTTCCCACTCCTAGTGTTTCTTTCCATAAGGACACAGTGTCATTAGTGTAAGGCTCTTTTACTCTTCAATGGCCCACTTACACCTCTCCTGAGAAGAGTAGCTTAATTTAACTGATGAGTTTAGAGGTAGAAATTGCATGTGTAGCTGTCTTTTTTTCTTTTCTTTCATTTGTGGGAACCAAGTACGCATAAGAAACATGCATTCTTCTGTGCTTCTCTGCACAAGGTACCTAATTTGTGAGTCTTGGTACAAATTGAAAACGTGGGATCTCTTCTTCAAAAGGTGACAAAACTGTGTTGTGAAGGTACTAAAATACAAAGTTTTTCTTTTACTCTGTGGTCTTTATTTCCACTTGGTTTGTTTTTTTATCTTTGCTGTATAATGTTGTTCCTAAGCAAAGAAAAAATAAAATTTTGAATTATTAATATACATGTTACCATTTATCTTCATATTGCGGAAGATCAATTTTAAATGAAAAAATACATATAATCAGTATTTTGTAGCTTTTAGGTACATGCATTTCATTCTTGCTGAAACAGTAGAAATGTTACACAGAACTAATCAAACACTTTTTATTTCACGTTAATTCATACATTCTACAAATGCCTTCTACCTTCAGTTTCATGATAAGTAAGGAAGAAATGGACAGAATAAGAATCATGGTTCCCCTGTCCTCCTCTCTTTGTAGGTCATCACTTTCAGTGTAAGGCTTTGGCGAATCCAAGGAAGTAACATGAATAATAAGACAGGACATGATAAGATTCTTTGACTTTCATGTTCTCTAGAACATCATTGTCTTTTTCCTATGTTGGAAGCAAATTATAGTTTGAGTGGAAATGTTGGGTTCTGGAAACTCTCAGTGTCCCTGTTAGTTATAGATATAACACGCTTAGCTTATACTCTCTTTGTCTTCCTGAACTTCCATGCGTTGTGGATTCACCAGAATTCTCTGCTCAGGAGTATCACAAATGCTATGTGCAAATAGAGAGGCAAGGAATGGAGGACACAAACATTGTGCATATCTCCTCTGCTCATGCTTCACTGTCCCATCAGACCTCATTATAAAACACAAATTCAATGATAAAAGTACTAAGAATTTTAAGAGGGAGGCATAAAAGCATTAAACTCAGTGGGGGCACTGTGAGGCCGCCCAGATCACATGCTCGTGAAGCCATGCCTCCATACAATGAGTTTTAAATGTACAGGTCCCTATGTGGGAAATCTTGTCCTTGTCTAATGATACTGTGATTGTGTCAACAGTTTTGCCCGTTTAGTTGGTGCCAAGAATCTACTTACTAGCAAATAAAAGCCATATTCATCAATTTTATAATGGCATTTTCATTCTCATTTGCCTTGATATATGGCTCATTCCTAAATTTCTGAACCCTGAGACAGAGAAAAGAAATAATATTTGTTGGAGTATATCTTAGATGTAAATAATATGAATTGCCATACAGACACCATTGTAATTAAAAATGCAGCTAAAACAGAACACTAGGAGACTTATTTTTCACAAAGTATTTAAAAAAATGTCATAGATTCTAATTTCCAAAATTCAGTTCACCTATTTTTTAATAGGAAAATATAATGATACATTGTTAGCAAAACCATTTTTCCTGGTCCCAGAAATACAATTTTATACAAAAAATATCTGCTCATTAAAATGTATAGTGATATGAAGACAAGTACTTTCCATGGCTAGGTGCTATTGACAGTATATCAAGGAATATAAAAACAATGTCACAGTTTGCTAAACATAGGTTTTTAAAGTAGTTGAAGTTAAAATATGAGATGATCTCATCAAGATGCAGATCTCAACAAAATTCAAATTGCAGTGAATAATGCACTTTGGGGAAAAGTTAGTAAAGGAGACTTAAAGGTAGACTTCAAGTTATGAGAAATGCTAGAAGAGTGCACTGTAATGGAACATAAGAAAAGACAATTTGGCAAAAGAATAGACAAACAGATCAATGGGACAGGGTAGCTGAGAAATAGACCTGCAAAAATAGCCAACTGATCTTTGACAAAGGAACAGAAGTAATACAATGGAGAAAAGATAATCTTTGCAAAAAATGGTGCTGGAACAACTGGACATGCACATGCAAAAAATGAATCAAGACACAGAACTTATACCCTTCAAAAACTAACACAACATGAATCACAGACCTAACTATAAAATGCAAAAATATAAAACTTCTAAATGATAACATGAGAGAATATCTAGATGACCTTGACTATGGTGATGACTTTTTAGATACAACACCAAAGACACAATCCTTGAAAGAAATAATGGAGAAGTCATATTTCACTAAAATTAAAAACTTTTGCTCTCTGAATGCCATTGTTAAGACAATGAGAAGAAAAGTCAGAGATGGGGAGAAAATATTTTCAAAAGACGTATCTGATAAAGAATTTATTATCTGTACTATACAAAAATCTCTTAAAACTGAGTAATAAGAAAATGTTCACCTCACTTGAAAAATAGGCAAAAGATCTGAGGAGATATTTCACAGAAGAGGGTATACAGGTGGCAAACAAGTATATGAAAAGATGTTCAACATTATATGTCATCAGGAAATTACAAATTAACACAACAATGAAATAACATTATATACTTATTTGAATGCTCAAAATTCAAAGCACTGGCAACACCAAATGTTGGTGAGTATGTGCGAAAACATGAATTCTAATTCACTGATGGTGGGAATGCAAAATGGTACAGCCACTTTGGGAGACAGTTTGGCAATATCTTACAACAATAAGCACAGTCTGAGCATATGATCTAGCAATCCCACCCCTTGATATTTATCCAAAGGAGTTGAAAACTTCTGTCTGTACAAAAATCTGCTCGCAGGTGTTTATAGCAGCTTTATTCATAATTGGCAAAACTAGGAGCAATGAGAATGTCCTTCAACAGGTGAATAGATAAATAAACTGTAGTACATCCAGACAATAGGGTAGTTTTCGGTGCTAAAAATAAATGATCTGTCAAGCCATGACAAGACATAGAGAAACCTTAAATGAATATCACAAAGTGAAAGAAGCTAATGTGAAAAGGCCATATTCCATGTGATTCCAACTATATCACATTCTGGGGCAAACTTATGGAGATAGTAAAAAAGATCAGTGGTTGCCAGGGGTTATGGAGGAAGGAGGGATGAATAAGCAGAGAACAGAGGATTTCAGGGCAGTGAGAATACTCTTCATGATACTATAATGGTGGATACATTTGTTAAAAATCCATGTAATACACAAAGCCAAAAGTGAACACTAAGGTAAACTATGGACCTGGGAGATATTGATGTGTAAATGCAGATTTATAGATTGTAACAAATGTATCACTCTGGATACTGAAAGTGGGGCAGGCTGTGAATCTGTGATGGCAGCGGGTATATGGTAACTCTACTATTTGCTTAATTTTGCTGTGAACCTAAAATCACTCTAAAATTCATTTATACATAGCAAGCCATTAAATTTATAAAATATATCCAGAGAATTTTTGCTTTATAATATTTATTTTAAAAAGTATTAGCTAAAATTAATCCTTTTTGAGTCTATACTTCTAACCCTAAAATTCAAGGTTTTCCTGCAACATTGGCAATTTGAGTCCTGTACTCACAGATACGCCCTTACTCTGTTCACATACATTAGGCATTTTCCTAATTATTCTGGCTTTTCCTTCTGGCTTTTCCTAATTATTCTCCCTTTAACCTGTTAATTAACCTTCCCTTCTTCAAATGCCACTTCATCTCACTATGAATTCATCTCAGTTTTAAAGCCAAATGTGATCTCTTGCTTCTCCGAATTGTTTTTGTATTGGCTGAATATAACAATCATTTGATACTTATCACAGCCCATTTTCATTCTTAGTAAACTTTCCTCTTTTATGTGGATAAACAAGCTATGAGCCTCTTGTAGTTTTCACACATGAGTGTTACTTGTGCCTAGCACATTTACTTACAAAATGTTGATGTTGAAACATGAGTTGTGATTGGCAAGATTCTTTTTTTTTTTTTTTTTTTTTTTTTTTGGTTGAGACAGAGTCTCACTTTGTTGCCCAGGCTAGAGTGAGTGCCGTGGCGTCAGCTTAGCTCACAGCAACCTCAGACTCCTCGGCTTAAGCGATCCTACTGCCTCAGCCTCCCGAGTAGCTGGGACTACAGGCATGCGCCACTATGCCCGGCTAATTTTTTCTATATAGATTTTTAGTTGTCCATATAATGTCTTTCTATTTTTAGTAGAGACGGGGTCTCGCTCAGGCTGGTCTCGAACTCCTGACCTTGAGCAATCCACCCGCCTCGGCCTCCCAGAGTGCTAGGATTACAGGCGTGAGCCACCGCGCCCGGCCTAGATTCTTTACATGCATGGTCTTTGATGCTAAACTTGTAGGGATTTTCCTTAGTAGCGA
Source organism: Eulemur rufifrons (assembly GCF_041146395.1). Classification (NCBI taxonomy): domain Eukaryota; kingdom Metazoa; phylum Chordata; class Mammalia; order Primates; family Lemuridae; genus Eulemur; species Eulemur rufifrons. The sequence goes on from NC_090986.1 coordinate 36,827,793, forward strand.
CGTTAATTATAAATGTACACTTTTTCAAAACTGAAGTTAAAAACTCCATGTGCAGATTAAAATACGAAGCAATACAAAAAGTAGCATTATTTGATATAAAAACAACTGAATTTACTCTGTCATGTTCAGAGTTCTTGGAACTTGAATTCTCCCCAGGGAATTTGACCAAGCATGACCTGCCAGGATGATATTTTAAATGAAGTGCATGCAGCCAAGTCTCCTTTCTATTTGTGCTGTGTTTAAACAAAACAAAACAAAGTAATATAGTAATAGAGCTCATTTCAGTGACATGATGAACAAACTGAAAATTTTAACCTCTGGTCCTTTTACCCTCTCCAGTCATGCAGAGAGTTCGCAGTATAACTAAATAAGTTGACAGTGGAAACAATGCAATTGTACTGTATATCTTTTATAGTATCCTCAATCAAATAAGACCTTAAGAAGACAAAAAAAATCTTCAACTTCCATTTGGTACAAACTTGCTGACTGCTGACATATACTAGATCTATCAAAGTCATAATAGGTTCTGGATCATTACCAATACTATAAAAAAAGCTTCATAATCACTTCACTGAAAGAGCAGTTCACTTGCTGTGATGTGCAATTTCTATTTGTCTGACAAAGAAATACCCAAATACTACGCTATACAGGCTGGAGATTCATATTCAAAACTGTTACAATATGTGTGTGCATATATACATTTATGTACGTATGTGTATACATGTACATAGAACATGTACATTTATTCCATTCACTAGATAAAAATGTTGTCCCATAAAATCATCCTTTTTTATTAATTTTCAGGACATTTTTTGTTGTTGTATATTGAGTAAATGTAAAAACAGATACTTTCAAACTTGCTTGCTCTATCATTTCTCATAGATGATTGTAAGCAGAATATATGTGTTTTATAAATATATTAATTCAAATAATGTCCTGTATGTGGCTCTATTACTCCAAAATATAATAAATAAATAATAATGAAAAAATACTCTAAACATGTTCTAATTCCACATTCCCCGGAGACATACAGAAGAATAAAGTACCAGTGGTGAAACATTACACTTACTGTTTTCGGTAGGTGGTCAAAATTTCCCATCCCGGCCTCATGTTTAAGAACAGGCGGTTTACTACCAGACATATTGAAGATGAAGGTTTTGTCTGTCTCTTACTAGCCAGGTGACTTAGAGAAGTCATTTCTCCTCTCTACCCTTGTTTCATCAACTATAGAAGGGAATGAAAACTGGTCTAAAACAAAGGTTGTTCTGAGCATTAGATATGGCAATGCATAGTCTTTAACGTAGGCCTGAATCATAAAAATATACAAAAATGTGTGTTAATAAGTCATTTTATGAATTTGAGCTACCTCTGTGCTTTGAGATTTTCTGTAAAATAATCCCATCGTCAGAGGATGAACATGAATCCTATGTGGACTTTGACTTCTACGTGAAAGACTCACCTGGTTTTGTGAATACCCCAGATGAGCAGATTAGACCTTACTTTAAACAATCGTCTTAGAGATAAACCCATTGCTCTCTAACTTCTCTTTACCTATCATAATGAGGGAAAAATATTGGGAGTCTCGCACTAGGGAGACCTTTATATAATCCAAATAAAAATGTTTGAATTTGGCACAAAACAAACATATCAGAAATAGTTTCATATTGAAGCAGTGCTGGATGTCGGGCTACAGAACCTCCCCTGGCTGTTTCACCAAATTACCTATCGAGAGTTCATTACTACCCAGTTTTTTCAATGAAGTAAAGCAAGTGACATTCAGGTCAAGAAACTTTTCTCCCTTTTGAAAATTTTCTCATACCGTACCCTTTTATGTTACATGACACAATTTTGGTAGGTTGAAATTTGCAGAAATTGAGATTAAAACAGATTAATTATAGTAATTATTGATCAGATTAAAAGTATAGGATTGTATCCAGAAATGAAAAGAACCAAGGGTTCAATGCCACCAATACTCATTCGTTAAATTTTTGATCTTCCTCCTTCCCTTCATCCTCGCCTCCCTTCTTCCTTTCTAGCTTTTCTCTCTTCTCTTTTTTCTTCCTCCTTCCCTCTCTTCCTTCCCTTCTTTATCCTCCTTCCCTCCATCCCATTTTCCTTCCTCTCTTCACTCCTCCTGGTTTCTCCTTCCCTTCCTTCCATTACTCCTCCATTAGTTCACATGTTCTAGCCACACTTTCAAGAACAAAGTCCAGTATAAACAATAATTCTTACTTCTCACAGCAATTCTGTGAGATATGGAGTATGACTATCTTCATTTTACAGATAAAGAAATTGATGAACAGACAGGTTATATACTTTGCTGAAAGTCAAATAGGTGGTATCTAAACTTAGACACTCTGAATACAGAGGTATTTTTGTGAAATAAATGGTATCTCAAATTATATTTCTTACACTAGGTAAAATATGAATCTCATAGAATATTCTGTAGATATTTGAAAAGCCAATAATGTTTCTAACATCAAATGGACTGAGCAATATTTATTTTTACTTTCTGTACACAAAACCAAGTATTTAGCAGGCACAGTAAGGGGGTGCACTTTGATGTGTTCTATAGGGAGATAATTCATATGAGATGCAGCCAAGCACTGCATTTTAGCTTCCTCAGACAAATCACATCTCTTCCATCATCTTGTCATAGTTTATCCATGTATTTTGTTTTTATGTGAATCCATATTTATCCAAACATGGAAGTCAGCACCTCTACCTGATTCTACAGGAAATCCAAGTATACTAAGCATTTGGAATTCATGGACAACTAAAAACCACAGGAAAAAAACATGAAGAGTAATGTCATTCATTGCACACCTTTCACTATCTAACAAATTCCTGTTGTCCTCTTATCAATTCCTTCCTATATTCCCCTTTCTATCAGTTCTCTCCTCTCTCTACAATTTCTCTTCTCTCTGTAGTGCTTAGTATTTTCCCACTTTTCTTTTTAACTTTGGTATCAGATAGTTCTCAGCTCTTGAGGTCAGAGCTTCCTTAGCACATTTGTTTTTTTTTTTTTTCTATAAGCACTTATATCCTTTTAAAATGAGCTGTTTATCTGTCTTCACAAAGAATAAAATGCATTCATCTCATTTTAAATGGTTATATGTAAGAAGAAATGAATAACTTACATATTTGTGTATGCAGTTGACCCTTGAAAAATGCAGGGGTCATGGGCGCCAATCTGCCATGCAAACTCTGCATATAACTTTTTACTTTTCCAAAACTTAACTACTAACAGTCTACTATTTACTGAAGTCTTACTGACAACATGCATAGTGGATTAACACATATTCTGTATGTTCTATGTGTTATGTATTGTATTCTTACAATAAAGTAAGCTAGACAAAAGAAAATCTTATTAAGAAAATAATAAAGAAGAGAAAATATATCTACTATTCTTGAAGTGGAATTGGATCATTATAAAGGTCTTCATCCTCCTTGTCTTCACACTGAGTAGGCTGAGGGGGAGAAGGAAGAGGAGGGGTTGTTCTTTCTACTTCAGCAGTGGCAGAGGCAGAAGAGGTGGAGGAAATGGAAGGGAAGCCAGGAGAGATTTATTGAAAAAAGTCTGTGTATAAGTGGACCCCTGCAGTTCAAACCCATATGGTTCAAGAGTCAACTGTATATGCATCTATATGGAGGATGGAGAGAAGTGAGCACACAGAGTGATTTCAAATATACAGCAAGGTTGTGGAAAACTGTAATAAAGATAGATACGTAGTAGTATAACTCTAATAAGAAGTGCCCAATTACTTTAGTTCACATGTTCTAAAAAAGAAAATGGAGTCTGAGGAAAGGATTAAAAGTGTTGATACTTAATGAAGAAAATGGAAACCCAGAGAAGCAAAGGTGAAAAAATAAAGAAGCATGGCAAGGAAAGATGTGAAGCAATGCAAAGTAACGCATTGCTGTGCTGGACACCACATGTGATAACGATTATATAAAGGGTCACTCATGAAATTTCTTTGGACTAATTGACACAGAAATTATGCCTTGCAATACTGCCTGGGAAAAAAAAAGGTAGAAAAATTGTCTTGTTTCCCATTAGTCTACATTTACTTCAGATGAACTTAATGCCTCCACATGCCCAGTTCGTGGCACCAGGCTTCTCTTGTGCTGCTCATGACAGATTATTAACCTAGGGGGGATCGTGGGGGCAGAGTAGTGCATGTACTACAGTGTGATATTTCATTCAGTTTAGAAAATCTCCAGACTGTGAGATTCGGGAGCATGACATTTATCTAACTATAGCATTCAAGAGACAGGCCAGTACTTTAAAGCAAGTGATAGCTGCTATCTGGAGAGGACATGGTTTTCTGCGTGGCTGGAAACACACTAGGAAACTTAACAGCAAAATGCTGTATCATTTTTCTATGCATATTCCATTTGCTAAACCAAACGCAATTAACACATGAAAATTTCACAGCTATGTCTTAATTTTCAGTGTAAATACTTAACCTCCGCAGCTTTCTACTTTGAGAGAGAGAGAGTGAGAAAGAGAGAGCATGCAATAAGAAATAACCCCTTGCCTTCCAATAAGAACACCTTCCAATAAGCATCTTAGAAATAGAACCAAAAATTTTGGGAGAGAAACTTGCTCATTGTATGGGACTGTTCAGACTATTCCTGGCATCCTTGGACCTTGCTCATTGATGCAAGTTGTCCCTGTATTGTGACATCTAAAAACACCCTCATACATTTCTGAGGGTAGGGTAGGTATGACCCTTGTTTGTGATCCATTGTTAATATTCTAAGTCAAACTATATTTCAGTCAGTGAACACTTCTTATTGAATCCTGAGATTACTTACAATTTAACGTCCTTCAGATTACGTCCCATATATAATTGGTTACAAAACCTTTTCCAGATACAGTACTGCAAGTTAATCATATGTACAGGTAACTTGAGAACTAAAAGATCTTTTTTAACCTTTGTCTAATCCCTAAAATGTTAATTCACCTGGGGATTTTATCTTCGGCTTTGCTCTCATTCTCTGTACTGTATTAATGTCATTTACTCTCCTGGTTTCACCTTCCATCCATATATTGAGGACTCCTAGAAATACATTTCTAGCTGGGAATTCTCCATTGAACTTAAAAAAATGAATGCCTAATGTGGTCTGGACTCCTGTACTTGGATATATCAACAGCACCTGAAACTCATTATCTCTAAAGGTGAATTCATATTTCTTGCTCTAAAATTGGCTTATATCCCTACACTTTCCATTTCATTTGGTGAAATTACATTTTTTCTCTTACCCACATTAGAATATAAAAAAATTATACCTGGTTTTTTTTTTTTTTCCACTTTTCTTTCCCCCACTAGATCTAATCATTCATCAAAAATCTTTGGAATTTTTACTTTTATACTGGAATAAGCAAAGATCACGTCACACTAGCTATTAGTCACTATGTAAAGGTTAAAGTACTATAAAGTTGATAACTGTTAATTTATAACTGAATATTCATGATATAAACAGTGTCATGTTGCTATTCTCTGACTTAACATTATATCTGGAGAACTTCCTGCTTTGTCCGGGTCTCCAGGAATATGTGCATTAAAGAGTAACATTTTACAACTATAATGAGAAAATAAGATGTAAAATCAACATGATAAACCTTATTATACTAGTCCCTTTGTTTTCCTGGCATTTGTATATGGATTTGTGAGCCAGGTTTAAAATGGACAGCTTTAACTCTCGGAATATTTACTATATATATTATGCTTATTGTGGTTTCAATGTACTTTTCCTGAGAAATGAAGACACACACATTTTAATTTATTAAAACAAACTGTCATTTTTGAACAGCTAGCCTATGATCACAATTAGTTTAATTTTATGCCATTAATTAAACTGGGTTTTCAATTTTTTTCCTGAAAGTCACTCATGCTGGCCACAATAAAAAGCTATCAATTGTTAAATAGACAAGGAGAATTGGACGATTTTATTCAGTTGGCTTGTTCCTAATCTCTGTATCCAAATTTTCATGCTATTAGGAAAGTGTGAGTTTCTTTTGTTAATACCTGGTATGCTCTCTAACTTCAAGTGAATTAGCAACCTTTACAATATATAGTATTAAATCATGTGAAACCTTCAGTATTGCATTCCACAGCAGAGTTACCTTTCAAATATAGGAAAGGGCATTATTTGGCCACATCAATTCAGTTCCTGAGTAGGCAATAGTAAAGATTTTTATAGTTTCAGAGATTAACGTGAAATTTAGATAGGAATAGCCTGTCCAAATGTCCTATTATTGGCACTGGTTATTATCAAAGTAATTCAGGATGGCCCATCATTGGATAAAAGGTGAGAATAATCATTCTAATTTTAATCATGACATTTAAAATTTATGAAAAGTCACTCTATTATCAAAATGCTTTATTAGTTCTAGAGTAACATAATATCCAATAATAGAAAGAGACATTATTGTGTATGCAAGGTTTCCAAATCCCAGAATTACTTGTTCACTTTGTTAGTATTCTTTGAGACCACTTTGGGTAAGAAAAAAATACAGCATTACAAATTATAAGAATATTAATTTATGACAGCATTATCTGTGGATTTTAATTTTTTTTTTTTTGAAAATACTGGTTTGGTTTTTGATTTCCTTGTCCCTTAGTTTTGGCATATATATCTAGGAAAATGTAACATCTGAATATAATTATATTACTACAATAAAAAGGATAATTTAACTAGATAAATTTTAGTTCATTAGAAGAAAAACAGGAGAAAAGTTTAGGAGTAAAGTTTGACTTGTACTTCTTCAATATTTCATTTATAACTTTTCACGGTTATATAGTTTGTCCCCAAAGATTGGCTTGTGTAGAATGAAAGGCTACATATTTCTTTTCTCAGATCTCAACATCCCAAGAAGAGATGTGAGAATTATTTACAATTATCTTTTTCTATAAAAAATATTACTAGGATTTTGATTGAGATTACATTGAAACTATATCACTTTGGTTACTAGTATGCACATTTTAACAATGTTAATTCTTCCAATTCAAGAATACAGAACATCTTTCCATTTATCTATGTCTCCTTTAATTATCTTGATTAAAATATCATAATTTTCCATGTAAAAGTCATTCATCTTTTTGGGATAAGTTTAATCCATATATTTGTTGTTGTTGTTGTTATTGCTATTATAAATGAGATTACTTTTAAATATCCTCTTTAGAAAGTTTGTTGTTAGTGTGTGAACATCCTACTGATTTTTATATGTTAATTTTGTAGCCTGCAATGTTACTAAATTTATTTTTTGCTTCTAACATTTTTTGGTTGAGTTTCTAGGGTTATCTACATATACTGTCATGTCATCTCTAACTATGGATAATTTAACTTCTCCTAACTGATTTGGATGACCTTTTCTTTCTCTTGTCTAATTGCTCTGGCCAGGACTTTTGGTAATATGAGGGATAGAAGTGCTGAGAGTGGACATTCTTGACTTGTACCAGGTCTTAGAGGAAAAGCTTTTAGTCTTTCTTGTTGATTATGGTTTTAGCTGTGAGCTTTTCATACATGGCCTTTATTGTGTTGAGATAAATTCTTTCTATACCTATTTTGTGAAAATTACATTACTTGTTTTTTTAAGAGAGGTAGGTCTGAGGGTAATTTGTATGTAAGATCACTCTTATTAAGAAGACTTTTTCAGAAACTAAAATGCTGTTAGTTTCCTTAATATTAGTACACTTTAGTAAAATATGTATCTATATATAAATTATATGTGTATTATTCATAATACATAATATATTATTAAAGAATATTTATCTATCGATCAATTGATCTATTGTCTACCCATTTCTCCATCTATTATCCATTTTTAAGTGTTATCTTGAATTTAACATTAAGAAATTAAATAGAATCAGACTTCCCAGAGTCAAAACCCACAAACAACTTCCCATATCACTTAGAGTAAATGCCAGAGTGCACCTCACATGATTGCCTTCCTTCCACCTATCTGTCCTCATATCCCTTTACTCTTTCTGCCTTTACTCTTGCTCTTCTACATTGACCAATTTTCTGGTCCTTGAATTCAATTGTAGAAATCTCACCTATCAGTCTCTGCAGATATTTTTGTCCGGAATGCTCTTTTCTAATATATCTGCAAAGTTTACTCTCTCACTTCCTTTGAGCTCAAAAACCACATTCTCACTCAAGCCTTCCTGTATAACCTCATTTCAAATTGCAGCTCCTTCCCTCAGCATTCCTTATTTTCCTTTGTGTAAGCACTGATCACCACCAGAGATGCAATATATTTTATGTCTATATAATATATAATGTTTATTTGTTGTCTGCATCCTTGTAGAATGTAATCTTTAAAAAGGACATGATTTTATTTATTTTTTACTATTTTGTCTCCTGAAAGAAATTAGTTATTCAAAGAATATTTCTTGAATTGATGAATAAGTGCATAAAAATATAAGGCTCAGTGATAGGCAAGATTTAATTGCTAATTTTCTTTATAGGTCTTGTCATATCATTTGACTAATAAGAACATATGATTCATGAGACTCTTAAAATAATTTTTAGTAATTTGGTCAATATTAATGACACTAAGTTGAGATAAATCAATAAAATTATAATATTTTAGATAGCATGCCAACTGATTTATGGAATTAATTGCACATGAATGATGATAATTTCAGATTTTATTGATCAGATTTCATTTTTTGTTTCTATTATATACCATTTGCTTGTTAAATCTTACTAGACAAGAAATATTAGGGAGCTGAACTGTGGAAAGGTAGTTAGCTATCCATAGCATTTCATAAGCAATTGAAGTACAATGAATATATGAGCTTTCCCCCTTGATTCAGTTTTATTTTTTTGTGAACTTGAATAGGTGAGAAGGTTAAGTAGCCTTTGGGAAAACAGTTAATCATTAAAACCTAGAATAGCTTAGTCATATCTAAAGGGAAAAGCTTCATTCATCCTTGGTTGTAGAAATAGTGAAAATAGAAGGAAATTCTAAGATACTTAATAAAAACAAGTTTTGTTGGACTTTAATTAATTAAAAAAATTAAATACAAATTTTATTAATTCAATTATATTAGCATCAAAACCAAGTAAGTAATGATATTATAATATAATTTCTAAGAGTTCAATTTTAAAATACTTTTTTGGGATTTTAAATTTTTTAAAGTTTTAAAAATGTCAATGTGAACAGTGACTGCTTATTACTGTAGATTTCAGTTCAATGGTGGAGGAAAGTCCTTCAGAGTTTGTATGTCTAGAGGAAAGGAGCCAGACTATGAACTGTATTTTCCATAGTACATAAATTTCATTTCTTACAAATTTATAAGAGTTTTTAAAATATTTCATCCTTTTTAAAAAACTTATTCCCCTGAATGTTGACATTTTTAAAGGGAATAAAGGTCTCATTTGTATTAGCAATTATTCAAAATTTCAGAGCCTTTCTGGGTATTACTTTAGTTTACAGACTTATTTCCTAATGACCTAAAATTTTTCTGTGCTAAGTCTTACAAAGGGCATTGGATGCCCCTGCTTACCTGGTAGAAACTTGACCAGAGCTTGTTAATGTCATTTCTAGCATGCTGGAACCCTGACCCTTGAGTCTTCCTTCTGTCTCTCTTAACAGCTTTGGCTCGTTCTTAATGTCACTCATGGGAGATTTAATAGTTCATTGTTCCATGAGGGTCTTCCCCTGAGTGCATCACCTGATTGTCACTTCACTGTTGTATTTGTTCTCAAACTCAAGTACCATCCTGACTTCTGGTTTGTTGACCTTTTGTACTGATTCCCAGTAGGAGACTTCTTGCCAGTCTGCTTCTACAATAAAATCCCAAATTAGTGTCGGTGCTGGCTACTAACTTTCTCACCTGAAACACCAGAAAAGAAAACACGGAAAACCAGAACTGATAGAATGTCACTTGAGAAATGACTGTCCAGTTGTCTGTTAAATAATACTCTGGGATGAAGCCAGTTTATGTCTGAGTTCCCAAGGGGAGAAGTTGTGAAGTAGCCAGCCTTTTTATTTCCAGGTGCCCATGGGGACATCAGAGATCAGAAAGTCCAACTTTTTGTATATTTTACCTACTGAATTCCTTTCTTTTTGTATTTTTATTAAACGTTTTTGAGCACTGTTGATAAGACATTAGTAATTTGGCTATCAGATTTATTATTTTTTAAAGATGAGGTTTGTACTATAATCATCATATTCTGCCCTTCCTTGACATTTGATAAATATGTGCCATGTGAGTCATTTTTGTGATTCATTGACTACATTAATCTGAGCTTACATTACCTATTTTTTCTTACTTTTTAAAAATCATATGTTTACAAATTTGCCAGATGAATCATCTTTATAGAACTTACTGATCCATTTATATAGAGAGCCATATTTTCAAATATTCATACGTTATAATAAATATTGTCCAAATCACATGTCAAGCATTTTATTTAGCCTAAGTCATTACTTGAAATCCCTTATGAAAATTAATTCTAAATATTTTCAGAGAATAGTTATAAATTTATTCTTGAAAATTTAATATTTTAAAATGACTGTTTCCTGAAGCTCTATATAAAAATCTGAATCTAATTCACACAATTTTGAAGTATTCATATAAGTACATAGAGGAAATTGGATAAATGACTAAGTAACACTCACAAGGAAAGATATACATCCCATAAGAGTTCAAATGTAGTATTTTTTTATGTAGTTTTATTTAAAATATGGCACATGAATCATTTACATCATAAATATATCTTGCATAAAAGCAATGATATACCTACCCTAGTAATCAGTGAGGTAGAATTAGATTTTAGTACTCTCTGCACATGCAGTGAGAAATGAAACATGCAAGTTATGTAAATAAGTTCAGAAATAATTTTTATCTGTTATATATTTCTTTCCTTTATATCTTACTATATTTCAGAAAGATGAATATCTGGATTATTTTATTTTATTTCACTCAGTATAAATTTAATGATTAATGCAGTAGTTATTTGTTTTTATTTAAAAAATCTGAGTCATTGATTTTAAATGTTTGAAAAATTGAGGAATATTTTACTATTATATTTCATTTGTTCATGCTGTGTCCAAATGAATACTTTTACTGTGTGTTCACCACAAAGGAATGAGAAGACAGAATTCTATAACCATATACAGACATTATTGATCTAGAACAGGAACATAAATAAGGGGGAAGGTATAATTAGTAGGTGGGAAATTTGGTAGTAGCGTTGGTAATGTCCTGGATGAAATTTGTGAAGATTTTCTCATTTTCAAGAAGTGACTGCTTTCTAAAACTTGGTAATTTTTCTATCTATAATAGCAAAATCCTGTTTAAGTTGGAACATTCTGACCATCAGATAGCTAGATAATTGTGCAATAGGACATCCTTGCCTGTTATAGGCCATCAGATATACTATGTTTACTATTATAATTGTTCATCACCAAATTAATTATGACAATAACCATTTTATGACTCATTATTCAAAAATAAATAATCAATTTAGATCCCTTTAGTTAAACTGTCTTAGTAATTTGTAATAATTTCGTGGCATTTTTTAATAGTAAATATATAAATGTTGCATTTGTTTCAGAAAGTACAAAGCATTTATTTCCTTTTTTAATAAAGAACTTAGGTAAACAATTTTATTTCCATGAAATGCTACAAAAAGAAAAGAAGCATTTTATTGAGATGACTGAATAATATATCACATTTGATATGAAAAAGTTATGTCGTGAAATAAGTAAATTACATAGGAAACAATGAGCTATAACTTACACTCTCTCCAGTTTAGAATTCTCATGGTTCCCATGAAGCAAACTGAATGACCCATAATTGCATTTTAAATTAGACTTTTGAAGTGATTAATCTCTCTAACATTGCTTATTTTATGAATACATTATTTTTATATTATCAAAACAGTCTTTTCTTTTGAGAAATGTTAAAGACTTATGATTATTTTTCTGTTTTATAAAAGTGCTTAGAAAGACTTTATAAGTACACTTACGAAAAAGCTAATAGGAATGTCCTTCAAGTTTTATCCAAATGAGCCCAACTTATTATAGAAGCTGATGCTTTAACAAAAAGGTGAGGGAACCTGTAGTTTAAATTTAACATAGAAAGAAAGCATGAGAATTAATAGGGCAAAGAACAACAGTTGAACTGAATTTAATGACTCTTTATGTTTATATCCAAAAAGCTATGGAAAGCACAGACTAGAAATAAGCTTTACTCCAGACCACATATGCTTCTTGAAAAAATAAAATTTTTAATATTAAGTTGCAAGCTATTGAAATGTGAGTAAATTGTAAAGGGATAAATGGGTAGTGATTTGCTGCGTTATTATGATTATAAACAGACAAGGTTTTAAGAAGATGATACCAAATTCTATAATGTCTTTATGAAAATTCTGTTCTGCTTTCTTAAAATGAGTCTCATCATGTTAAGTAGATTTCTCATAATAGATGAAAAGTGATGCCATTTGTTGATACAGGTGGGGCAAAAAATTCTTTCCTCAAATATCTTCTTTCCAGCAGCCAATGCATCCATTTATTCAGAATTCTGTAGATGTGTTGGAAATTAAGTTGCTGTAAAAATCATTTATACACTGAGTGAGATCAACAAGAACTATGGCATTGGTTTCTAATTACATGTATATGAAAAGAAATTCTTGAAGTAGGTTCACATGGTTTAAAATCAAAGATATTAGAGAAAAATAGGCAAAACCAGGGGTATTTAAAGGGGCAAGAGATATCATATAAAAATAATCAGCAACAGCCAAACATGAGGTATGGAAGAGCTGCTTAAGTTAGATCTAACCTACCGAATAATTAATTGCTTCTTTTTCATGGTATCAAATGCAAATGAAACAGTGAATAAGGAACTATCAGTATTGTCATTGCTTTTGCACTTACATCCAGAAAGTCGTATCTGTGAGGAAGGGCTATTTTTTGAAAACCACTACAAGTCAGAAAATGATAGTTTGTGTCTTTAAATAATTGGATACGTGTGAGATGTTAACATGCGTAAATATGCATCCATATATATGTAAATTGATAATCCCTTTTAGAATACTTACATTCATGAATATTTAACTTTTTATTAGAAATGCACATTTTATAGAAGCCCAACTAGATATTATAATTATAAAATAAATAGTAATGTTTAGCAAATCCAAAAATATTAGTTTACATTGATGTTAAACTAAGAAAAAATATAATAAGAAGGGAATAATTGTATTGTAATCAATCACTTTAGATTTATATCCATTAATGCTATAAATTTTGAATGTTAATATAAGACTATATGTTAGAAAGAAAAGAAAACGCTTCTATATATGTGTGTGTGCATATGTGGTGTGTCTCACTTTTAAGAACACAATAAATTTATTTTAAGCACTTTTTTTAAGAACATTAGAATTTAAAAAATGGCAGAAGCCCAACATTCTACATACATGCTGAGATATAAATGCAGTGAAAATAGACTAGAATTTCTTACAAGTCAATATTTCTTAAGTTATAAACATTAAAACTCACATTTAAAAGTATTCCTCCAAAATCTTAAGGAAGCTGCAAAGGGCACCCATTTTTCTTCAGTGAATAATGTAAAAACAATGCAATGACATGGTTAAATTCCCAGGACCCTCAGTTCATTCAGGGTGGAATAAATGGCTGGCATAATTGCTTTAAAAATAAATACATAAATAATTTAAAAACTCATTACTATTATCCAATAAATTTTGATAAAATATTCCTTTAATCCAATTTGTATTTAATATCTCAGATGTAAAATTTCAGTGACAGATTTTTTTGGGCTTCCAAAGTTTTATGTTTCATAACTTCAATGCCTTTTGTCATTTGATTCTTTCTCATAGGGACAGAGATTCCTTCTGTGGGTTCCAAAAGTATCAAATATATTTTCTTTGTGTCATGAAGTATATCACCATTTGTCTTCTCTATAAAACTTAAATGTAGAAACCAGCTTATTCATAATTCTTGACCCCCTATAGTTACAAGAAGTAAAAAAAAAAAAAAAAAGTTATAAATGCTAGGATGTATAATTTGGGTTTTTTTTAACTTTTTATTTTGAATTGATCTCAGACTTGCAGAGAAGTTGTAAAAATACTACAAAGAATTCATGCACACCTCAGTCAGATTCTGCAATAGTTAATATCTGACCATGTTTGCTGCATGTATGCCTGCATATATATTTCAGGATAAAGGCTTTTGCAGGTTTGCCACAGTGCATATTATCAGAAGACACAAAGGCATGTGATATCAATTTTTCCAATTACTATTGATTTTATCCTTGATCAATTAAAGTGATGTGTGCCAGGTTCTCTACTCTAAGCATTTTTATCTTTGTAATTAATAAATATCATTTGAGTCAACATTTGAGATGACTAGCATACCTTGTTTATTTGTACTTCACTTTATTGAACTTGGCAGGTGTTGTGTTTTTTATAAATTGAAGGTTTGTGGCAACCCTGCATCAAGAATGTCTGTCAGCACCATTTTTCCAACAGCTTGTGCTCACTTTGGTTCTGTGTCACATTTTGGTGACATAATATTTCAAGGAACTTCATTATGATTACACCTATTATAACGATCTGTGATCAGTGATCTTTGATATCACAACTGTGATTGTTTGGGGCACTACAAATCTCGCCAATATAAGATGGTGAACTGACTGCTCCACTAACTGCTCATTCCCCCATCAAGCTCCCTCTCCTTAGGCCTCCCTATTCTGAGGGACAACAATATAGAAATTTAGGCCAATTGATAACCCTACAGTGACTTCTACGTGTTCAAGTAAAAAGAAGAGTCACAAGTCTCTCATTTTAAATCAAAAGTTATAAATGATTAAGATTAGGAAGAAAGGTATGTTGAAAGCCAAAATAGGCCAAAAGCTAGGATTCTTGGGCCAAATAGCAAACCCAGTTGTGAATGCAAAGGAAAATTTCTTGAAGGAAATTAAAAGTGCTACTCCAATGAACACACAAATGAACCTAAACCAAAGCCTAATCCAGAGCAAAATCCCAACTCTCTTCAATTCTATGAAGGCTGAGAGAGGTGGGGAAGCTGCAGAGGAAAAGTTGGAAACTAGCAGAGATGGGTTCATGAGGTTTAAATAAAGAAGCTGTCTCCATATCATAAAAGTGCAAAGTGAGCTAGCAAGTGCTGTTGGAGAAACTGCAGCAAGTTATTCAGATGCTCTAGCTAAGTTAATTGGTAAAGGTGGCTATACTAAACAACAGATTTTGATGTAGACAAAACAGCCTTCTATTGGAAGAAGATGTCATCTAGGACTTTCATAGCTGCAGAGGAGAAGTCAATGCCTGCTATCAAACCTTCAAAGATCAGTTGACTCTAATGCAGTTGGTGAATTTAAATTGAAGGCAATGTTGACTTGCCATTCTGAAAATCTTGGTGCCCTTAAGAATTATGGTACATCTACTCTTCCTGTGCTCTATGAATGGGAGAACAAAGCCTGGATGACAGCACATCTGTTTACAGAACAGCTTACTGAATATTTTAAGCCCACTTTTGAGGCATTACTGCTCAGAAAAAAAGATTCCTTTCAAAAATTACTGTTCACCCGATAGCTTTGATGGAGATATACGAGACGATTAGTATTGTTTTCGTGTCTGCTAACACAATATACATTCTGCAGCCCATAGATCAAGGGGTAATTTTGACTTTCAAATCTTATTATTTAAGGAATACCTCTTGTAAGGCTATAGCTTCCACAGATTGTGATTCCTGTGATGGATCTGAGCAAAGTAAACGGAGAACCCTCTGGAAATGATTTACTATTTTAGATGCCATTAAGAACACTTGTGATTTTTGTTAACAGAGCTTTGGAAGAAGTTGATTCCAATCCTCTTGTATGATGTTACAGAGTTCAAGACTTGCTTCAGAGGAAGAAACTGAAGATATGGTGAAAATAACAAGGCAACTAGAATTAGAAGTAGAATCCGAAGAAAGAAGTGACTGGATTGTTGAAATCTCATGATAAATCTTTAATAGATGAAGAGTTGCTTCTTATGGAAGGGCAGAGAAAGTGGTTTTTTGAAATGGAATCTAATTCTGGTAAAAATGCTGTGAGCATCATTCAAATGACAAAAAAGGATTTAGAATAGTACATAAACTTAGTTTATAAAGCAACAGCAGGGTTTCAGAGGATTGACTTTAATTTTTAAAAGATGTTCTACTGTGGGTAAAATACTATTAAATAGCATCGCATACAACAGAGAAATCTTTCATAAAAGGAAGGATCAATCAATGCAGCACACTTCATTGTTGTCTTACTTTCAGAAATTGCCATAAGCACCCCAACCTTCAGCAACCACTACCCTGATCAGTCAGCAGCCACCAACATTGAGGCAAGACTATTCACTACCAAAAAGATTATGACTTCATGAAGGCTCAGATGATTGTTAGCATCTTTTAGCAATAAAATATTGTTAATTCAGGAATGTACATTTTTAGACATAATGCTATTGCAACTTAAAAGAATACAGTATACTGTAGATATAACTTTTTTATGCATCGATCAATTTAAATTTTTTTGTGATTCACTTTATTGCAATATTTGCTTTATTGCAGAGGTCTAGAGCTGAACTTGCAACATCTTTGTGGTATACTTGTTTATAACCATAATCTTTTCTTGTTAAAATTTCAGCTACTATATTTTTTTAAAGAATATACTGACTTTCCATTTAACTTTGGCAAAAATAAGTTCATATTTCTTTAATTACCCAATTGAGGAAATAAAATGTATACTGACACATTAACAAAATTACATTTTATTATTTCTTTCTGTTGATTTGCTAACTTCTTCCTATATTATGTCAACATATCACAGTTCGGAAACATTGTGTCATTATTACTATTCTTATGTAACTTCTATTTTAATGATTTTTATATTTGAATTATTTTGTAATCATTTTCATAACTATTGTTTATACATGATTTTATATGAACCCATTTCAAAATTAATTGAAAGAAATCTATCCTATGGATCTCACATTCTAAAGTTCTCATTATGATCCATCCTTCTCTTCATTGCCTTTTTATATCAGAGCATATGCCTGCAGCCACTCCTGCAGACACATACTTGATAATTTGTTGTGGTTGGTTTCTTTCCACCTTAGGAAGATTTCTTCCATAGAAGTGCTTGGTTATTGGCCCAATTCTTCAACAACTTAGTGATTACCATTTTATCTTCCAATGTTTAATTTTGTCAAGAGAAATTCAGAAACCTCCATGGTGTTTTTTTTCCTATGTAGTAAGAATATTTCATTTTTCTGCCTTAATTTTTTGTTTTACTTTTCCTTGAAATTTAACACCAATTAGGTATCGGACTGAGGTGGGGGGTGGGGGAAGGGGATGGGTGTATACCTACATGATGAGTGTGATGCGCACTGTCTGGGGAATGGACATGCTTTAAGCTCTAACTCCAGGAGATGGGGGAGACATGTGCAATATATATAACCTGAAGTTTTGTACCCCCATAATAAGCTGAAATAAATAATATAAAAAAATTTACCAACCTGTACTTCTTCCTTATATTGCCTGATCCATAATAAAACATTGTAATTCACAGACTAAATTTCAAAATAGTTTTTATCATATTTTAAATGTAATTATTGCTTCTGTTACTGCTTCTGATTCACATGTTGTAGACCATTTCTTAGAATGTCTAATATATAATATATCACCTTTTTGTGCCTTTTTATGTTTTGTTTATCATTATACTCAGCATTATCAGAGTAAATTTAAATGTGTTCTCCTACTTTTCTCATCTGACACTTTGCATAATTGATTTTGAACATTAGTATTTCTAATCAAACATTAATATTTGAATTTTAAAAATTTTTCTTGCCTCTCTAAACTCTCTTATCACAGTTTTATACATCATCCATTTACGTTCAGAATCCAAATATACACAAATTTTAAAGCATAATTAGATGCTTACTAAAATTTTTACCCTAAATTACTGTTAGGTTTTTTCCAGAAATGTGTTCCACTCCATACCTTGAGTTCTATACATTTTTTGATCTTGTTGCTAAATTTTCATGTCTCCTTGGATTTATCTCTTTTTATGTATGTATCTGTTTGGTGAGCCGAGGTGGATTTAGTTTTGTTATTTGCTATAACTGGGCAGATCCCATTTTCTTTTGTCCTTCTTTCCTAATATGAAATGGGCTGTTAAAATCCTGTGTTCGGATATTAAAAAGAATAGATGATTGACAAAATATATGTTGTAATTTCAGAGGTTCAGTAACCTAACTGGTAATAGGAACTTCTGAGATCTATGGAAACCCTAGTGGGGAAGATATTTTTAATGGTTATTGATCTGTACCTAGATAATCCTTCACTCACAGTCTATTTTTCTGTACCGGTTTTGTGCTTCTCTCATTATGTATACACATATCAGATGCAACGGTGAATGGGTTTGGTGTCCTTCTAGGTATCTTCTATTCAGTTAATAGAAAATATTAAAAGAGTCACTTTCTTTTGTTGAATCTGGAATTGGTGCATGTAGTTTAAAAATTTGCCTGATCATCTGTCCCTTCTGAACTCAGATAACAGATTGGGACTGAAGTCTTACCAGATAATTAGAAGGTACTGTGGCTTTATGAAGCACTTAAATTGTAACAGTGCTGAGAACACAACAATCAGTCAGTAATTGGGGGGCAAATTGAATAATTTATTATTCTTGTTGCATGTATTCCTGCTTTAGCTCTTTGCAGCTAGAGCAATAAGCAATCTCTGTAATTTTCCTTCTGTTTAATTTCAGATTCTATAGGCATGACATTCCTTTCAATCCTTTATCTGGTTTCTAAGCATATTTGTTTGCCACAGTTTAAGCTCATGTTCATTTGCTCCATATTCAGCAAAAATGGAGAAAATCTCATCACATTCTCATTTTATACACATACACACACACACATACAATTGATAGATAAATAGGTCAGGTTGGTTCTTGGTAGTTTAATGAAAAATGAGTTGGTAAGGTTGCTATTATTATTTTCATGTAAGAGATATTTGTCAATGTTAAAGAAGAAATGTTTTTGTTGAAGCAAACATATACTCATTTAGTTTGAAAATCTTACTGTACAGCTTAATGCATATTTTTAAACACATATATAAAACCATATAATGACAACACTGATCAAGATATAGAATAATAAGCAACATTTAGAGAACTTGTCTTATGTCAACTGCATCCAGAGTTAACCTAACATTATTCAGTCTTCTACTAAGATTGAATTTTGTCTGGTCTTGAATTTTATATAAAAGATCATAAAGTTTTCTTGTATCTATCTTCTTCTGCCAATCTGTTCATAAAATATATTAATTATATGGTAATCAAATAATAGTTTGTATTATCAAATTGATTTAATTATATTAATATAATATTTATTTATTATTTAACTTTGAAGGAAGTGTTTTCTAGTTTAGGTATATTATAAATTAAGCTGCTATCAATAGTCCTGTCAATGTCATGATGAACATATGTAAGCTTTTCTGTTTAGGACTAAAGTGCATGGATCAATGAAAATGTGGATGTTCAAATTTAGAAGATACTGCAAAATATTTTTCTAAAATGTTTTTTCTAACTTCCACTACCACCAATAGGACATGAGAGTTCAAGTTGCTCTATAGGTTTTATAATGAGTGATTGTTTTAGTCCTTTAAAAAGAAAAAAAAAGTAGACATGCTCG
Organism: Eulemur rufifrons; assembly: GCF_041146395.1. Classification (NCBI taxonomy): domain Eukaryota; kingdom Metazoa; phylum Chordata; class Mammalia; order Primates; family Lemuridae; genus Eulemur; species Eulemur rufifrons. Next base: position 36,847,512 of record NC_090986.1, read on the forward strand.
TGATATGTAGATGTCTCGTGTTTTAATTTGCATTTCCCCAATGAAGGATAAGTTTGAATATATTTTCATATGCTTAGGACCCATTGGTAATACACTTATGTGAATGCCTATTCAAGTCCTTTGCCCATTTTTTCATTGAGCTCTCTGCCTTTTTTTTTGTAGTCTGTTTTATTGATTTGAAAAAGTTTTTAATGATTTCTTGGAATAAACGTCAAATATTATATTGCATATATTTTTAATCCTGTGGCTTGACTCTTCATTCATCTATTTATTTATTTATTTTTAGAGACAAGGTCTTACTCTGCCACCCAAACAGAAATGCAATCATGCAACCTTGCAATCATAGCTCACTGTTACCTCAAACTCCTGGGCTCAAGTGATCTTCCTATCTCCTGAGTAGCTAGGGCTACAGGTATGTGCCACTGCACCTGGCTAATTTTTTTATTATTATTATTATTTTGTAGAAACAGAGTGTTTCTATGTTACCCAGGCTGGTCTCAAACTCTTGGCCTCAAGAGATCCTCCTGTCTTGGCCTCCGAAAGTGCTGGATTACAGGTATAAACCACTATGCCCAGCCTCTTCATGCTCTGAAGTTGCACTTTGATGACAAGACATATTCACTTTAACATGGTCCAATTTGCTAATAATTTCATTGGCCATAGTGCATTTTTATTCTCTTTAAGAAAAAATGGTGCCTCTGGTAAATCTCTAATAAAATTCCTCTATGTTAACTTCTAAAAGCTTTATTGATTTTTCTTTTACATTCAGAGGTAAGTCCATCTGGAAATGATTTTCTGTATATTATGTTAACTAGAAGACAAGTTTTTGTTTTCCATAAGGAAACCCAATTGATTCAGTACTCTTCTTAAGCATGTTTGTATCATGAACTTCGTTAGAAATCTGAAGAGAGTTATGTATGTCTTATCAGATTAAGGGCTTTAAATATAATCTAAATAGTATAATTTAAATGTTATGAGAAATAATTCACATTGAAATAATATATTAACATTTATGAGTAATGAATTTATTTTTAGTAACATAGTATGTAAAAATATTTAGCAAAACTCTGATAGCTAATACAATTTCAAAATTGCCATGAATTGAATAATGGTATTTCAAGATTTCCTTAAATAAATGAAATATCTGTGATTTCTATTGGTGCCAAGTTTACAAGTACTACTAATGGTTATGTGACTTACTGCCTATATTCATATATGAAGGGAATAATATGCTTCACTTATAGATTAGCGAAAGTAATGATTTAATTTTTCTCCTACATTTAAGTTCATGGACCCCTTTAATTATCCAGAAATTGCATGGAACTCAAATTAAAAATCACAGATTTATTGAAAATAACATTCCTTCTGTCGCAGCCCCATTACAGAATGGGGGATGAACACATAAACATAAAGAACACATGTTGGCGTGGGTGTGGAGAGACAGGAACACTAATACACTGCTGGTGGGACTGCAAACTAGTGCAACCCCTGTGGAAAGCATTATGGAGGTATCTTAAACAGATTCAAGTAGACCTGCCATTTGACCCAGCAATCCCATTACTGGGCATATACCCAAAGGAAAAAAGGTCATTCTGTAACAAAGGCACGTGTACCCAAATGTTTATAGCAGCACAATTCTCAATAGCAAAGATGTGGAAACAACCCAAATGCCCATCAATACATGATTGGATTAGTAAACTGTGGTATATGTATACCATGGAATATTACTCAACTATAAGGAATGATGAAGATACGACATCTCTATGGTTCTCCTGGAGAGAGCTGGAACCCATTATATTAAGTGAAGTATCCCAAGAATGGAAAAACAAGCATCACACGTACTCACCAGAAAATTGGTTTCCCTGATCATCACCTAAATACAAATCTGGAAATGACACCAATTGGACATCAGACTGAGGTGGGGGGTGGGGGAGGGGATGGGGGTATGCCTACACAATGAGTGCATTGCGCACCGTTTGGGGAGTGGTAACACTTGAAGGTGCTGACTCGGGAAAGGGGGGGGTGGGGAAAAAATATGAAACTATTGTTTTTAACTTGCACTGTTCACTTAATAATTTATCATGAATATTTCCCATATTATTTCATATCATTGTACAAGAAATAATGTATACATTATGAGGACATACTGTATCTAACAAGATATACTGTTAGACTCTTTGATTCTGTAAAATTAAATTGAAAAAAAAATAAATAAATAAAAAAATAAAATAAAATAAAATTTAAAAGCCAAAAAAAAAAAAAAAGAAACAAACAAACAGACACACAAAAAACACACACAGAGATGCAAAGACGGTTTAAGGCTGCAGCACTGCAATGTGCCAGTCACTTTATTTTTATACTTTTTGCCCCGCAGCTACTTCCTGGTGCGTGACTTTCTTTGATGCCTTGATGTAACCTGTTCCATTCCTTAAGAGTGATTGCTCAAGGGAGGTGAACGTTTGCATCTCAACCTCTTGATCTCATCACTGCGTCTAGACAATGAGACGCCTTGGCTTGCGTGCGAGACCACAGGCCCTTGGCTATCAGTCTCAGGGAACAGGTTATATGATCTGCAGGCCGTGTGCGGACCTATCGATCAGCAACAGACCATGTGCAGGATCTATTGATCTCTGGCCTCAAGAAGCATGTCCAGTTTCACTGACTCTGGGCAAAAACCAATTTCCTGCCCAGGGGTGGCCCCTACACCTTCCCTAAGGCATAACAGTCTCATTGCAGTAGTAACTTTGTTATACAATTGGTGATCACATATGTATGAGGTTGTTTTCTTCATTTTGTTATATGTATATACCTATTTATTCTTTCACTAATACCATACTGCTTTAATTAATGCATCTTGTCAAAAGGCCTTGATATCTGGCCTTGTGTAATTCTTTATCTTTCTTAAAAAGTAGGCTATTTTAGCCATTTTAATTTTTGTAGAAATTTTAATCGGTTTTGAAAGAACTACAAAGATTTTGAATAGGTTTTATTCAATAGCTCATTTCAGGAATGCTTCACAATATAGAATCTTCAGTCTATAAGTATAAATTTTCAATTTTTTATTTATAAATTTGAATTCTGTCAATTGTGTTTTATAATTTCTCATGTAAAGAGCATTATACTAGATCTATATAAAGATACGCACATCTTTTTTTAGATTAATTACTGTCTATTTCATGCTTCTGATGCTGTGATCAATGATTTATTTCATTTTCTAAACATTTGTTGCTAAAATATGAAAATAAAATTAATTTTTTACATGATTATTTTGAATCCAATGACTGGTAAATTTATTTTAAATTTTTATAGATTACTTGTAATTTCCTTTGGAAATTTTAAATGAATATGGAAACTTTAATTTATTTCATTACAATATTTATAAATTTTATTTCATTTATGTCCTAACTGCATTGTTGAATAGTAGTGGACATATTTATGTCATCGATCTCAGAAAGAAAGTTTATAGTATTAAATGATTGGTGTTATTTTTGCTATATTATCTTATATTTTGTTAGATTGTTCATATTATTCCTAGTTTTCTGGGAGATTTAATCATGAATAAACTCATGATTTAATTTATCATGAGTTTTATTAGATATTTTTGCATCTCTTGATAGATTTCTCTTTTATGTTTTAAGTATACTAAAATTTATTGATTTTTAAATATGAATTCAAAATAAATTCTTAGAACAAACCCAACTTAATCATGGCACATTATCTTTTTAGTGTCCTACTTCATTTAATTTGCTAATATTTTCTTTAGCAATTTGTGCATCCATATTCAAGTATAAAATACTAAAATATAATTTTTCTTTGCTTGTAATATTTTTTTCAAGCTTTAGCTATGATTATACTTACCTCATAAAGGAAATTGAGAGATGCTCTATTTTGTGTTTATCTTCCCTGGGGAGTGTGTGTAAAATTTATTTTAATTCATTCTTATAATGTTGGTAAATATAACTGGTCAAACTACCTGTGTTAGGAGTTTTCTGTATGGAGCGATTTTAAATTATTGCCTCAAATTCAGATATAAGCATAGGAGTACTCATTTTTTAATTTTTACTTTTGTGAGTTTTAATAGATTACCCTCACTCTGCAATTCAGGATCCTGCTGAATCCTGGTGTCCTTGGAACTCCAAAATACCAATTTCTATCCCCTAGACTGAACAAAAGTTTCATATAGCTAGACTACCATTTTCTTTTTATGAGTAAGTTAAAAGTGCCATTTCCCTATCTGACGTGTGAATTAAAAAACAAAAGGCAATTTACCCAAAGGAAAAGGCAGAGAGACTAATATGGAAAGCCCACCAAAGTGAATGTAAGTTTTCTCTGTGCTGTTGACGAGTAAAGTACAGCTTGCCTTCATTATATAACAATTATTCAAGCAGCTGTTTTATGTTCTTTATACAGCTTCCATAGATGCTTTCAGTAGGAGGTTAGTAAGGTAAAAGTTACTCAAACAGAGCTGGAATTTGAAATCCCCAAATTGGTTTTTATGTATTGTTATTCTGATGAGGGCCTCTAATCCCATTATCTCATTTTCTATTCTTATAACTCATTAATATTTATGGCTATCAATATGAAAGATTTTCTTTGCAAAAGCAATTAAATGCAGTGCTTATTTTTAAAGCCCTTATCCAGGATCTCCTTTTTTCAGAGGCCAAAGAGGTAGAAACAATAAATTAAACTCAGTCTGCTCTTATTTTATCCTCTTGCCAACATCAACAAATGGCTATAGAACTTGCTCTATCAATATATGTACACACCCCATTAAAATTCTCTCCCATATTTTTCAACGTGTCTAAAAACTCTATGTACCATGAATTTTTATGAACAAGGAAAGCACTATTTATTGAGTTTAGTGCACAAAAGAAAGGAAGAGAAAATATTGGCAACAAGTGACATCTCCGTGAAGCCATACCACTGCTCAGTGGATTGTGCTCTCGTGCCCTGTGAATTATTCCTCATGGTGTATGTCTAGTGACATCTGGGATTTTAATAAATCTCTTCAATCAGGATTTGTCATTGCTGGGCCCACTTTTTTTTCCTACCGTTTGGTTGATTTTTTTTAAATGAAAAATAACATTTTAGCATCAATTAGGACTGAAAGCCTCATTAAGATGATTCAGGATGCAAACTGTAACAACCTCCCCCCCTGCACTTGACATCATATTCTTATAACATGCACTGGCCATTGCTCCCCTAACTACTGGCCACTGGAAAGCAATACATTCATGACTGAACAATTACATCTAGTGCTGGTCTTCTCTTTAATGCATTGAATGTTAATATTATGAATTTCTCTGACCAGAGTTTATGACTAAGTGGTAAGTAATGTCTGGTTTTTGAAATACTTGAAAATACACGGAGTGTGTACTTATTCTTGAAATCTGAGTTTAAAAAGTCATTATACCACCTCTCTGAGAATTTTCCTTACATTATCTTGGACAGAAAATACATTAATCTCTCATTTTCAATATGCCATAATGGAACATATTTTATTGTAGTCAGTTGTTAATATGGAATTGCCTCCATTACAGATTCACCTACCTGGAGAAGTGACCATTTCTTACTCATCTTTATGTCAATCTAATGTCAGACTAGGAAAAAGGAGAAATCAGTGAATGCAAGTTCTAGTTATGAAGTTATTAATTTAATCATAAAATATCAGTTTTACTTTCATTAAAAGGTGTATTTTGCTCAAAATAATTGACCAAAACATCTGAAAGAAAAACTTTATGCAAACATAATTTCAGACTAACAATGTAGCATGACAGCTGACTATGGTGTCTGAAGTTTTTAATGAAGTTTTTAATATAGTATTCAGACTCTCAACAGTAATCATTTCCAATATGGGATACAAGTTTGGATATACCTAAAAATGTACTGGAGAGTTGAATTCAAGCAAATAGAATCAGCCTAGCTGGAAAATGCAATTCAAATCATAAAGAAATTAACAGAAGAAACATAAAACAAGCAGCCCAAATTACTTTGTTAGAAATACAGACAGGGTTAATAACAAGTAGATGGTCACTGGCTGCTTAAAAATTTTCCAGAGAAAACATATTTACAAGCCAAAAGTGTTTCTTTTTTAAGATGCAAAATTGAGCAGACTTGAACAAGCAAGTAGACTGTCATGTGCTGAATCTAAATTTGTAATGGAATAGCATTATGTTTCAGATAACAAATTTTACTTACTGCTCATTAATATTCTAAAAAGATGCCGTCTCTAAACCAGCAGAGAAGGAACATTATACTCAATGTAAATGAATATATAAATAGAATCAATATGTTTTTCAGAGTTATTTCCAAATAGTTGTGAGAGATTCACACGTCACAGACATTTAATGAAACCCATGTTATAACTCTTGGGATTTAAGCATTCATATATAAACGGCAAGATTTGTATTAAAGTGCACCCTACCATGTTTCCTTTCTACAAACTTTTTTTGCTAATTATTTTGTCCAAGCAATGAAATGATTTGAAGTCCACAAAGCTTCATTACAGCTTTTAAATGACAACTTTTGTTTCCATTAGCAACATCATTTATATATTTTGCTTGGGTATTCCATTTGAAATGTAATTGATAAAGAGGCAGTCATTCAGTTAGTAAACAAGTCATTTACTAATTACCTACCATGTACCAGGCATTGTTCTCAAAAACTGAGAATATCAAGTCAAACAATAAAGAATTCATGACTTCAAATATCTTATATTTAATTGGGAAGGATATACATTATTTAATATAATAATTGTCTTAATGCTTTATCTTTCTTCCTTTCTATAGAATACATTGAGCATACCTAAAATTTGTAATGATGAAGAAAAACTAGCAGTTTAAGTAATAAAACCTACATAACTATATTTGATTATTACCTGGCTAAATCTTCTTTAGATTTTAAGGAATGGTTTATTTATTAGGATAATTCAATGTAAAAATAAACACTTCAATAAAATAATCTGCTCATAAAAATAGAGGCACCCATAATCTCTGTTAAAAAAAAAAAAAAAACTCCATTCAGATGGATATATTTATACGCTAGTGTTAGTTTGCTTATTAACCACAACTTTATGTATTTCTGAATTTTAGTGACTCTGTCCTTGAAAGTTTGCCAAAAAATGTATATGTGACCAGTGAGGTCATTGGAATGCTGAGTAACTCATTTGTAAAATGAGTAAAATAACTCATTTTCCTCAGCAAAGGATTATAAACTTGATAAAGCAATTTGTAATTATAGTTTTAATCCAACTAACTCAATCATGGTTTTCACAAAAGGCATCTCTTTGAAAATATTATAAAATGAAAGTCAGGAATATTATAATGATTGTTAGGAAAATGCATAAATGCTGACTGAATGCAGACTTTTTGCAAATTGGTTCCATTCTGTTGTTTATATATAATATTTAGGGAATTATTTTCAATATGCATTATGGTCTTCACTGTGAAATATATTTTAGTTTCAGTGATCATTTTTATTTGCACAGAAGTCTCATATTGTCTTTCATGGAAATTTTGCTTTATTAACATAGTACCTACTTGAAACTCCTACGATTGACTACAATTCTTTAATAAGTATTCCTTTCTATCTTCTGGTTTAAACTCTTGAAGTGCCTGAATATATAACACAATTCTAATTTTTTTAAGGGTGATTTTTATCCTCCAAAACATAATTGCATACTGAGTTGCCAGGAGGATGGGACATTTAAAGACTCTGGTCGATATTTCTAAAATAGAAATCCAAGTACTTTAAATTAGGAAATTCTTCTCAAAATTAAATTTTCTAAAGAGTGTAGCCATATCTTCCCTCAAAATACATAGAATATATTTGCTCATCTAAAAACATATTTTAAAAATCTTATTACCAAACTGTTTCTTTAGCAAGCATCATCCAACAGTAATTATCATTTAGCCAATCTTTCTATTTATGCAGCAGCATAGAGCGAGTAACTCCTTTGTGCCAGAAACACTTTTGGCACCACAGCAGACACACAAGTTAACAAAACATAGTGTTCTGTCTTTATGTAGCTCCCAACACATTAAAGTGCTGTTAAAAATTTACGACCATGAACTAAGTTCTGTAACAATGATTTGTAAAGTGTAATGAAAGCAAATAGAGAAGTGTGATTTTCTTTGCCTAGAAACAAAAGAAATGAAATATTCGAAGGTGAATAAAAATACATCCGTTAAAGAACGAAAGGGGATGACATTCAAGACCAAGAAAACGCATGCTTAACAGCATTAACATTTTAAAGAAATAGGCATATTCATGAAATGGGAGAGATTTTGTGAGACTGGGTTCTATATCCATGCCAGTTGTAATGCAAAATGCATACTAATAATTTACCATGAATTGGAAAAAATACTACAGTAAATGGAATTCATATGCATTTTAGTAATGGTATTGGATGACTAGGAATCAACAAAGTTTTATCCCTAAAGAAAGTTTGAGATGCTTTTTCAGTAATATGATCAAATATTTTCTAAAATGAACAATAAATATCTATTTAAGGCCATCTACTTCACATCTAATACATGATTGCCCCTTTTCTTACCTGGCTACTATATATTAACAGCTTGTAATATTTGTAGGATTCTTTTAATTACCTTGTAAAAGATATTGAATATTCCACAATTTTTACTTCTTAAAGCTACAACATAAGGAGGAAAGAAAGAGAGAAAGAGGCAAAGTTAGGAATTGGAATATACCAGAATTAGAGAACTACTACATGGCAGATAGGAGCTTTGAGAATTTGCAACTATTTCTAGCAATTATGAAAACCTGATTGTTACGGACTGAATGTTTGTTTTCATTCAAAATTCATATGTTGAAACACTAATCCCCAGTGTGATTGTATTCAAAGTTGTGATTTTTGGGAGGTAATTACATTGAGATGAGGTCATGATACTGGAGCCCATGATGAGGTCAGTGTCCTTCTAAGAAGAGAAAGATAACCCAAAATCTTTCTTTCCCCACCCTATCCCACCAATGTGAATATACAGCAAAAAGATTGTATCCCTCTGCAAAACAGAAAGAAGACTTTGACAGAAATTGAGTTAGCTGACAGCTCAATCTTGAATTTCTCAGCCTTCACAATTGTGAGATATGAATGTTGGTTTTTTAAGCCACCCAATCTCTAGCATATGTTATAGCAGCCTGAACCGAGACACCAAAGAATGAAATATTAATTTAAAAAGACTTAAAAACCATTTTATGCATAGGTAACTAAAAAATACTAATGCTATCTTTTTTTAATATCACAATATATGGACTTTTTTATGTTGTAGGGTCTATGAGCCATTCATGAATAAAATCGATAAATGCAATTTACTTTAATTCTGTGCTCTTCTAGATAGTCTCTAAACCCAGCAATAATATATTTGATAACATTACAATTTACATAAAAAATAGGTAGTCCCCAGGATTCACCAGAAAATAAGTGCATTGCTTTTGTTCTATCTCTTCCAATAACATAAAGTTTAATTTTTTCCAAGGATTTCCATCCTCATCACCAGAAGTTGATAAAAAGTGATTTACTTTTTCATTTATTTGAAGATCCCATCTTGTGTGTAAAGAGTTCTTTTGTATGTATGATCACAGCCACTTCCCAGAGCTGTGCAGTGCTATCTCTCTGTTCCATTACCAGCCCCAGAAAGCCCTGATCATTCCTGCTTTGCCCATTCCTGTTCAGAGAGAGCCCAAGATTCTCTTATTAGTATTTTAGTTTCTTCAGAGAAGATATTCCCCTTGCAAAAATCTATGACAACACAATTCTTTTTAACTCAGCTCTCTTCTTTGCAGATATTTTTTTGTCTTTATGACAATACCATATTTTCTCAATTGTAGCTTTTCACTAAGTCTTGAAATCAGGTGGTGTTGCTCCTCAGAATTTACTCTGCTTTTTCAAGTAGTTTAGGCTATTTAAATTCCTTAGAATGTCCATATAAATTCAATTTCCACACCAAAAAAAAAAAAAAAAAAATGACTTCCTAGTTTTGAATTGGGATCACATTAAATTTATAGATATATTTGGAGATGATAAAGTAACAATAATGAGTTTTTTCATTGCTCATAAAAATGATTTATTTCTTCATTCACTTAAGTTTTCTCTGTTCTTTAAAATTGTGTTTTGTACTTTTCAGTATACAGGTCTTTCATGTCATTTGTTGTATTTATCCTGAAGTATTTCATGTTTTATACTATTATAAATGCTATTTTTCCATATGTACTTTGCTAGTGTATAGAAATGCAACAGATTTTTATGTATTGATCTTATATTTTTCATCCTTGCTAAATTCACTTCTAGTAGCTTTTTTGTAGACTCTATTGAACTTCGTACATAGACAATCATATTTTTTGCAAATAAAGACAATTTGTCTTTCACATTGTACTTTCCATCTCTAAAAGTATGATTTGTATATTTTATATCTTCTTGTTTGATTTTTAAATATATGGAATACAATAACAATAATTTTTAGTATCCCTATCTTATTCTGACATCTGTGTCACTCCTGAGTTGGTTTACAATGAGTGATTTCTTTTTCCTTCTTGTAGATGGTATTTGCCTGCTTCTTTGCATGCCTGATAACTTTTCATAAGATGCCAGACATTGTGAGTCTTACCTTTTTGGATCCTCAGTACTTCTGCATTGCTCTAAGTATTCTTCATATTTGGTCTGAGATAAAATTATGTGAAACAATTTGGCCCTGTTGGGTATTTCTTTCAAAATTTCTTAAGTGGCAGTGCTCCATCTAGGGCTAATTATTTTTCACTGCTTAAGTCAAACCTTTCTGTTATTCTACCCAATGCCCCACGAATCGTGAGGATTTCCAGCTTGGCTGATAGGAACAGGCTCTACTCCTGGCCCTATTTGAACACTAGGCACTGTAGCCTTTAATCTTTCCAGGTGGTTATTTCCAGGTCTCAGTTTCTTCACATGCATGCATTAATCCCTACCCAGCTAAATAACTGGGAGAAACCCTCTCACATCTCCATTTTCAAATGCACAATTTTCTCCTCTTCAATATTCTGTTCTAGCTGCCTTGGTTTCCTCATTCTCCGAGCTCCATCTCAACTCTCCTGTGGTGTGCACTACACAAGTTTACCATCTTTGAGCCATGGCCTGAAAACTCTCCCAACACAGTAGTAGGCATTGGCAAATCTGAGGATTACCTAGTTTGTTTCCCCTCTCTCAAGAATCACTGCCTTTCATTGCCTGATATCCAATGGTTTGAGAACTATTGCTTCATATTTTGTCCCTTTTTTATTTATTTTAGATAGGAGAGTAAATCCAGTTCCTTTTAGTTCATCTAGCTAGAAAGAAAACCAACCTTTGTTTCTATTTTAACTATCTTAAAACTGCATGTATTTCAATTGACATTTACATTTAAAGTGTTTCTTTTTCATTATACAACAAAATAGTTTTATTCAATGCAGCATTTTTATAATCGAATTCATCTTAGAATTGAAGTAAAAATAAATCATATCAGAGCCAAGCTTTCCATATGTATTAGAGTTCTCCAGAAAAATAAAACCTTAAATGGAGGTCTACAGTCTATATTTTATATATTTCCTCCATTTAAGTGATATATATGGATATATGTGTATGTAAATTACATATATATGTGTGTGTGTGTGTGTATATATATAAATTTATTATGTGGTTGGCTCACATGACTGTGGAGACCAAAAATCTCACCATCTGCCACCTGCAACCTGGAAAAACAAGAACACTGGTGGTGTAATTCAGTCTGATTCCAAAGGCCTGGGAAGCAGGGGAGCCAATGATATAACTCCCAGTCCCAGGCTGAAAGTCTGGGATTAAGCAGGACATGGGAGTGGAAGGCCGCTAGTATGAGCGCTGAACCCACGGTCCCAAGAACCAGGAGCTCTTATGTTCCAGGGCAGGAGAAGATGAAAGTCTAAACTCATGAACAAAAGGAGAGAATTTACCCTCCTCTTCCTTTTGATTCTATTTGAATAATTGTTGAATTATGTCCACCTACATTGGTGAGGGTGGATCCTCTGTACACAGTCTAATGATTCAAATGCTAATCTCCTCTAGAAACACTCTCACAGACATGCCCAGAAAAAAAAAAAAAAATGTCTTATCAGCTATCTGGGCATCCCTTAGCACAGTCAAGTTGGCATGTAAAATTAACTACCAAGATATACTAGAACTCTGGTTTTAATGATAAAAAAAAAAATCTATATACATAGCCTGAGGGGGTCTGAGTGATTATTCTCATAAGTTTAACAGCCTGACACATATTCTTAAACAGATGGACAAATTTAATGTGGACATTGGCCTCTATTCTAGTTAAGATTCATATAACAATTGTTATAACTTGCATATTATTTCCCCTCATACAGTTAGTTACCCGGATCCAACTGTGTGATTGGCATTCCTTACTTTTATTGTCACCCAGGCCTTTCTTTGCATTCACAACAAATCAGTTTTTCAGATCATTTCTTCTGAACAAATATTTAAAAATTCTCCCTTTTCTTTTCTGAAGTTTTAAATTCCTATTTTGACATTTAAAGTTCTCTACAAATTTGCTTTACTCTTTCACAATCCCTTCCATTCTTATGTCAATTTCCTCTGTAAAGAATCCTCTGTGGCCTACAGGACTTATCATTTTAATGGAGGAAAAGGTGTGGGGCAGGTGGAGATCTGTCATAGAAGTACAAATTTAACCAAACAAACTATGTGGGAAATGTAATACAATGAAATATATGCGTGTGTGTGTGTGTATGTAATTTATGCCTTAGAAAAGATTGAGACATATAAAAATATACTTTGCAATAAATATTTTAGAATATATATCTTTTACTTTTCTACATTTAGTAAATTAAATCACAAAAAAATGGAGATAGGACCCATAGTTGTAAAATAGCATTATTTGACTTATAGCCACTGTTTCCAGGGATACCATGCTCATTTAGGGCTGTGAAATTCTGCACATTTTTGATAATATAGCTAAATTACCAAATATGAAAGATAAAAGGATGCAGAGAAAAAGATGTTCCCAGTCATGCTTACTCTAACATCCTTTGTGTTTTAAATCTTTGGAAACCAAAATGCCAGAAAGGATGCAGAAAGCAGAGGTGGATCAATTGTCCTTACCTATATTTTTAGACTAATTCTTAAACATTATCCATTCTAGGTCTAGATTCCTGTCAAAGTTGACAAGTGACTGCCTTTAGAGGAATCTTAAACTTTTCTTTAGAGTAGGAAATGTAGCAATATCTTTGAGAAGCCAAATCAGAGATATGTAGCATATAAAAAAGAAAGGGAGAGGCTGAAAAAGTATAGAAAAGTATTGCCAAAATTAAAACTTAAAAAAAAAAGCTGCTTCTTAAGTAACTAGCAAAGAGAAATATAATAGCAGATGGCACTAAACAGGCAGTAACTTTCAATTTACTTTTTTCCTTCTGTCATTATCCAAACTGTCAACTTATATCAGAAAACCCAAAGAAGATGTATAAGGAAAAAGGAAGCAAAATTTCCAAGGAGAATAGAAATACGTGAGCATTGGATCACTTAAGCTACTTGTATATGCTTGAATTCCCAGCTTCAGTGATAACAAAACTGGAATATATGTAATTACCTAATGTTATTACAGAGTTATCAGCAATTTCTTATAAATCAAGAAAATGTAGAGAAGGACACTAAAGCTAGAAATGCCAGAGTAGTCTTTTTATGTTAGACGAGACAAAACTATGTCTTTTATTTGTAATTTTACTTCGTATTTGTCAGATTTTCCTAAATTTTTACTCTATTCCAAGCTCTGAACCAGAAAATGGAGATTAAAAAAGAATATATGAGGCTGACCTAAGAAGATAATAGATGTGCAGTGGATGTAGGTTTGTAAATTTGAGAGTATAATGGAAAGAAATCCCTCTTTTAGAGATTAGTTCAAAGTATCTCACAGAAGAGAAAGTAATCTATTTCACTCTAGGAGACGTACAAATAAGGCTTACACAAGAAATAGCATCATAACAGACAAGTAGGGATCTGAAGAGCATAGGAAACGGAATGGCATGAACATAATACCCATGGCTTATGTGAAGAATAAGGAGTATATTGGGATGCTCAGACTATGGTACAGGTATGAATCAGAGAAGGGGAAAATGCTAAAGGGTAAGATTTTTAAGTTGACTTGTGACAAGATTCTATATGTGACAACAAGGAGCTCAAATTTTTATCCTTAAGACCTTAAGATACACTTCATTTAAAAACAATTATGTGGGCTTTTTTGGGGGGTATGATAACAATAGATAGAATTTATGTATACAACTGTCACAGATGTACACAGGCTATGGTGGCTTTGAAAACAGTTGCTGGGCCAGAAGGTTGGCCTTTGGTGTGGCACCTATAGAGTGTGCACAGATGCACAGAAAGAAATGGACTCACAGCATCCGTGTCTGGCTGCCGCCCAGGAGGGCAAAAGAAGGTGATGAGTAGAGTCATCAGTTTGGAGTGCCCAGGAGAGGGGAATGGCAGGGGATAAGCTGGGTGCTGGCTGAGGAGCCCAGTGTCTCCTACGTATCACAAAGAGGAGTTTAAGTTTTTGTCCTTACCAATAAATTAACACATATTTTTATGCAGTTGAGTAATGAATTTGTGAAAGATAACTTTGATAATATGGGAGAAACAATTGCTTAACCAAAGGGAAATACTTAAATAGAGAAATCAGTTTAGATGATGTTAGCATTTGGGAAACAGTTGTATCAATGCAGAGTTCATCGTCCTTGTAAAGAGAAAGTGGAATGCAAGGCAACGACATGGGACATCTCTTTTTTAGAGTTTTGTCAGAGTTTGAAGTGAGGCAACCATGAAGAATGAGCATAGGAGGAGGCAGAAACAAGCAATGTTACATACGTAGTTTACACTTAGATTACAAAGTGATTTTTGAGTTTCATTTATTTATTTATTATGTTTTTTTATTTCAAAATATTAAGGGGGTACAAATGTTTTTGTTACATGGCTTGCGTCAGGGCTATAAATGTGTTCATCAACCGAACAGTGTTCATTGTACCTCTTAGGTGGATTTTTACCCCTCCTTTCCTCCCTCACCTCCCGTGATTGATTTCCAATGACTTTTACTTCCCTCTGTGCACTTGTGTGCCCATCAGTTAGTTCCGATATATTAGAGAGTATATGTGGTGTTTGTTTTTGAATTCTTTAGATACTTCACTTAGGATAATGGTCTCCAATTCCTTCCAAATTATTGGAAAATGCATTAATTCATCCTTTTTATGCCTGAGTAGTAATCGATGGTATATACACACCATGGTTTGTTAATCCACTCATGAATTGATGGGAACTTGGGTAGATTCCACATCTTTGCAATGTGAATTGTGCAGCAATAAACATTCTAGTGCAGGTATATGTTTGATAAAATGACTTCTTTTCTTTAGGGTAGGTACTCAGTAGTTGGATTTGCTAGATCAAATGGTAGGTCTACTCTTAGTTCTTTGAGAAATCTCCACTTGTTTTTCATAGTGGTTGTACTATTTTTCAGTCCCACCAACAGTGTACAACTGTTCATTTCTCTCTGCATCCAGGCCAACATCTTATTTTTTTTTTTTTTTTTACTTTTTTTAGTAATGGCTATTCTGACAAGGGTAAGTTGGTATCTCACTGTGGCTTTAATTTGCATTTCCCTTATGACTGGTGATGTTGAGCATTTTTTCATATGTTTATTGGCCATTTGTTTATTTTGTTTTGAAAAATTTCTATTCATGTCTATTGCCCACTTTTTAATGGGGTTGTTTGCTTATTTCTTGCTGATTTGTTTGGTTCTTTGTGTATTCTGAATATTAGCTCTTTATCTGATTCATAGTTTGTGAATATTTTTTCGCTGTTCTGTAGGTTTTTTTTTTTTATTTGTCCTGTTGATTATTTCCTTAGCTGTGCAGAAGCTTTTTAATTTAATCAAGTCCCATTTATTTATTTTTGTTGTTGCTATAATTGTCATTGGGGTCTTAGTCATAAATTCTTTGCCTAGATCATTATCTAGAAGAGTTTTCTCAACATTTTCTTCTAGAATTCTCAAGGTTAGATGACTTATATTTAAGCCTTTTATTCATCTTGAATTAATTTTTTTGAGTGGTGAGAAATAGGGGTTATGTTTCATTCTTCTGCATGTGGCTATCCAATTTTCCCAACACCATTTATTGAATAGGGCTTATTTTCCCCAGTGTACTTTGTTGTTTGCTTTGTCAAAGATCAGCTAGCTGTAGGTAGATGGTTTTATTTGTGGACTCTCCATTCTGTTCCATTGGTCTGTGTCTCTATTTTTGTACCAATACCATAATGTTTTGGTTACCATAGCTTTGCAGTATAGATTGAAGCCTGGTAATGTGATGCCTCCTGATTTGTTTTTTTTGCTTAAGATTGCCTGGCTATTTGGGCTCTTTTCTGGTTCCAAACAAAGCATAAAATTATTTTTTCTAGATCTGTGAAAAATGCCATTGGTATTTTTGATGGGGATTGCATTGAATATGTAAATCACTTTGGATAGTATGGACATTTTAACAAAGTTGATTCTACCAATCCATGAGCATGATATGAGTTTGTTTAATCCTCATGATTATTATCACATTTTACACTTGAAGGAGAAACAAAATTTAAGTGATTCAAACCAAGTTTAATAAGTCAAAAAACCAGAATGTAAACATATTCTAATTTTAAGATTTGCACCTTTTTGCTACAATACATGAAGAACAAAAGTCATCAATCAAACAAACACAACCCCTCAAACTCAGAGAGTATTTACAAAAAAAAAAATTCAATATTTAAAGTGGCACATCATTTCTATGATTTCATGTTACTTGTTTGTAACAAAAGGGAGACTTTCTATCATTATGATTGATTTTGTATATTTGACAAACTATGGACCTATGCTAGTCATTTATTTTTAAAAACAATGGTTTACTAGGACTTGGCCAGATCCATTTGTTTACTTATTTTATATGGCTGTCAGCAGAAATCTGTGGCCTGCAAAGCCTAAAATAATTACTATCTGTATCATTAAGGAAAAATACTGCTGAACTCTGATTTCAATAACTTAACATATGACCTAACTCTACTTAGTATAACCAATTCCTAAAAATATTGAAATATAATCTGATGTCATTGATTGTACATCATAAAAGTAGAATTTAAAAATGGTTGTAAAAGAAATAGGAAATTTTATTTTATTTATGTAAAGAGAGATAAAAATATTTTCATGTTTACATTTATTACTGAAATTATATGATTTGCCCTCTTTAATTTCTCTAGTGGTTTTCTTTTCAATTTTGATAGAGAGAAGTTTATAAATTTTTCTTTTATCAGTTCTGCTTTTGGATTTGTATCTAAATGGCATTAACCTCATCTGAAATAATAAAGATTCCACTATATTTTTTCACAGAAGTTTTAATTGTTTAAATTTAGGTGTATTTTTCACACTGTGTTATTCTTTTTACATAATCAGTGGCCAGAATGGGTCAATGGATTAATCTCCTCTCTCTTTCTCTCTCTTTCTCTCTCTCTCTCCCCCCTTTCTCTCTTTCTCTCCCCCCTTTCTCTCTCCTCTCGTCCTTCTCTTATGAATATACAATTGTTTAAATTTTTTAAAAAGTTCATCCTTTCATCATTTGATTTCGCTGTCAAAAACCAATTGACTCTCTATATATGGAAGTATTTCTACACTGCTCCATTGATCCATTCATCAGTCTTTATGGCAAAACCACAGTATGCAGATTATTGTGGCTTTACAGTAAGTCTTGAAATCAGGTAGTATGAGTTATACACTTCATTCATTTATTAAGAATTATGTTTATTCTTATAGAACCTTTGCCTCTTCACATGGATTTTATATTTGATTTACAAATTTCTAGCAGCATATCTCCTGGGATTTTAATTATGATTGTGTTTAATCTATAGATCAATTTAAGAGAGAATTTATTTTATTTATTTATTTATTTTTTTTTTGAGACAGAGTCTCACTCTGTTGCCCAGGCTAGAGTGAGTGCTGTGGCTTCAGCCTAGCTCACAGCAACCTCAAACTCCTGGGCTTAAGCGATCCTCCTGCCTCAGCCTCCCGAGTAGCTGGGACTACAGGCATGCACCACCATGCCTGGCTAATTTTTTGTATATATATATTTTAGTTGTCCATATAATTTCTTTCTATTTTTAGTAGAGACGGGGTCTCGCTCTTGCTCAGGCTGGTCTCGAACTCCTGACCTCGAGCGATCCACCCGCCTCGGCCTCCCAGAGTGCTAGGATTACAGGCGTGAGCCACCGCGCCCGGCCTTAAGAGAGAATTTATATCTTACAATTGGAGTCTTCCAATCTATGAATATAGTATATCTCTCCATTTATTTAGATCTTCTTTGATTTCTATCATTAATATTTTATAATTGTCAGCATACATCATACACATATTTGATTAGATTCATACATAATAATTTAATGGTTTTGGTGTACCATAAAAATACATGTGGTACATTTTCAAAATTTAAATTCTTTATGGCTCAGTGAGACTATATAAATTTGGGTATTATTTATATTGACCTTTTATTCTGACCACTTTGATTTTTGAAGGTAATTAGTATTTCATTTTTATGTCACTAAAGTTTTCTTAAGTTTCCAATTTTGTTTTTATAAAAACAACGTAATAGTTACATTAAAAAATCTCTTAGTACTAATTCACTATACTAACACATAAAACTATGTCTATTTGAAGCTATTTGATGTAATTATGCTAAAAAAAGAATTGTCAGTGTGCTGCATACTGCTTCTATCCTGGAACTTAAAATTATAAAGAATAATAAGATATAGCAACTGCCCAGGAGGCCATTGTAGCTTACAGTGGGATAGCTAACAATTAAAGCCATTGAAAGTACAGTGCAAGGAAACTGCCAAGAGGAGGAAAAGATTTGTGCAGAATTCTAAAAGATGACCAAGTGTCAGCTAATTCAGCAAGAGAAAAGAATAGGATTGCAAAGAGAAGATATAATATAAATTATGAGACTGCATTGTATTTTCAGGAAATTGCAAGTTATTCATTATATCTGAAATGTTTAGTGTGTATCTTTTGAAGTGAGAAAACATTAGGATGGAGAGGTGGACAGGACCAGCTAATGGTGGAGGGGGACTTTGTTTCAAGCTATGAAATTTAAAATGTATAAAACTATAGCAAAAGCATTTTTTCTGAGAGAGTGTATTGAATTGAATTGATAAGGAGTGGTAGCCAAATGGGTATGGGATTTAATAGAAAAGATTGATTCTGTAATTATTCAGATTGGGCAATAGAGTAATTTCATTCAATTTGTGTCAGTGGGCATATAAAATGTCTACAGTACTTTAATAATAGTGTAAGTAAAATTTTGTAATATACTTTTTTCCACTTAGCAGTATATATTCTAATCATTCTTGAGCTTATTGTTATTGCTATAATAACTTAAATACTATTCCATTAAGTGGCTCTACTATATTTAGTTAATATGTTCTCTACTGCTGAGCATTTAGCTTATCTCCAGCTTTTCCACTTTTATAAAATATGCTAAATGTCATTGTTCATATATACTTTCCTCATTATATACTTTTCTTAGTCCAGGAGTAAGAAGTGTAGGGATGAGGAAAATAAGTTCTGAATAATTTAGTGTTTGTTAGATTCCTACACTGATTTCCTAAAGTAATGTACACAAATTCCATGTACATCTCAAAGTTTTTATCTGTAACATAACTTTTTTAAATAAAAATGACTGCTAGAAAGATTACATTTGCTTACTTAGTGTTTATATGAATAAGATCATAGACTATCACTATTACACAAAATAATGAACATAATATTAATTGTGTGTAAATTTATTTTTAAAATTACTACTAAATGAAGAATCACAAGAATGGAAAAACAAGCATCACATGCACTCACCATCAAATTGGTATTAACTGATCAACACTTAAGTGCACATATAGTAATAACATTCATCGGGTGTCAGGTTGATAGGAGGTTGAGGAGGGGATTGGTATATTCACACCGAATGGGTGCGGTGCTCACTGTCTGGGGGATGGACACGCTTAAAGCTCTGACTCGGATGGGGTAAAGGCAATATATGTAACCTAAACATTTACACCCCCTTAATATGCTGAAATACAAAAAAAAATTTTTTTAAATGACTTTTGCACACACTTTTTGAAAGATTATAACTTATGAGATCTTAACATATTAACATATACTGTATTTTATTTGAAGAATTCATAACACCAAAATAGAACTAAATATCCCTATCCCTTCTTCAGTAAATCCTTGGGTGGGGGGAATAAAGACAAGAACAGCCTAATTATTGCTAGTGTAAGCCAGTAGGAAATACCTTTGCTACTGACATTTCGGGGGACATATTCAATGCTTTTGTCTTAGACTTTAAAGTGATTAAATGCTCCCATTTTTTCTTAACACAGATTAAATTTATAACATATTAATAAAAAACAGCCTTAGGTATGTTTTCATGTATGTTTACATGTGTCAGATGGGTTCTGTGCAGTTTGTCATTAGAATTAAAAAAAAACTTTAATAGACCATCTTGATCTCCTTATAGGAATAGAACAATAAAAATGCAAAATAATAAATATAAATTATTTTACAAGGCTTCTTTACAGAGATGAAACACTTCTACTGCCTCTGGATAAATGAAATATATAATAAGGAAATAACAATATCTGCAATTTCATGTGTCTAGGTTCCTAAATACCCATGACAGACAAGTCTATATATTATGTAGCTAATATGAACACAAACTCTGAAATATCACTTAATCATAAGCTTAAGGGGAGAGTTTAAATAAGAATTTAAGAATCTTAAAGTGAAAAATACCTACTAGAAGAGAATTCTGAATTCATTTCCACATATGAATAAGGAATATTGCATGATCCATTGAATGCATCCTTCTTTCCATAAACATTACTAAATACCACCTTCATTCCAGGCATTGTGCTTATTTCTAGGATATGGTATCAAGAACTCATATTCATCTGTTAATTCTGAGCTAATAATAATTTATTACATGTGATAATGTTTTAAGACATGTGATGGTTGTATTCCAAATGTTAAGACTAGCTTTGAAATTTTAATGCATGATGAAACCTTCAAGAATTGATATTTGTGGATTTAGCATAATGAGAAATTTCTAGGGCAGATAATTTGGCATCGCAGACCTATCTACCAAAATCAGGAAAGAGACTAAGTAAAGGGAACGCTGCTTCAATGAAACCAGGGGACCATATGAGAGATTAAAAAGAAAGGAAGTTGCACCAGTGTACTACAAACAGAATAATAACTGAATGACTTCACAAGGGCTTAGATAAAATGCTGCGTAAAAGTAAACTGAGCAGAAAACAGTATAAGCTTATCACTTTCACACTAAAAATATTTGATAAAAATTAAAAAGAAAATTTTCAAGAAGAAACACAAAATAAATATATTGAAACATTGTGAATATACTTAAACAGGTTAGAATGGGCTGAGACAAGAAAGGTTAATGAGAAAGAATTATAAGCACGCTAAGCATTGTTAATAATATATTTTAAGGGTTCTTTTGCAGTATTTGGAAATTCATTTGGCTTGCTTATATTCTAAAAGGAATGAATTTTTGCCCGTTTCTTCCTTTACATGTAAATTCATAGACGCTTATTAAATGTTTTTTCTGTATTAAATAACTATTAAAAGTAAAACTAAGCTTCTGATGCAATAATTCTTTCAATCAATATAAAAAAAAAACCCACTATTTCCTTTTTTAAAATCCTCTGTCTTCTTTGCTACTCAAAAGAGAACCACTATTAATCAGCATGAGGCTATGAGTACAGTTAGGTCATGTTTTAGAGAAATAACTAAATAAACATCTCGGGAAGGATTGTAAATATTTGCATCTCTTAATGGTGGTAGGAACAGAATTATGACAATCAATTAGACATCATTTCAACTGAAGAATGAATAGTAAAAAAATCTATTTAAAAACAACAGGGAAGGTCAGATTCAAAGCTGTTTTGAAGAGCTCCTTTGGAAGGGTGATTGTCAGACGTTAGATACCCTGAACACTCGGTTTTTTCAGGTTACAAATGAAGTAATTCTGTGGATAATGCTTAAAATTTCTAATGGTTCTAAAGTTCCCGGATGTAACATATTTCTTTCTAAGTACTTAAATTTTACATTCTGGCCCCCTCAAAAAACCAATCAGAACATCATAAAATAGAAAATATTGGTTTTTTTTTTTTTTCTTTATTGGCATCCTATAATCACAATTTGGGAAACACTGACTATATCTCAGGGTAAAATCACCTTGTATCTCTGTCAAAGTGCCCCTCTGCCTCTAACACCTATTATGTCATTAGAGAATATCCAGAATATTTCGTCTTCTCCTGATCCTTAATCTCTGTAGGTTATGACTATGTTATTTTAAGAATTCAACAGAATTGCCTCACTGTCTCTGAAATATGTATCTCAAAAATCACCTGTGTCTTCCCAAATAATTTAATTACTACTGAATTAGCTTATTTTAATAAGAAAAGATACTCTCAATTCAATTTCCCACTTAAAAAAGTGGGGGAAAAAAATTAAAGCTAGAAATCAAATTAGGTCCCTTAGGGCCTGGATAACTAGAACATAGAAACATAGGATCAATAACACAGAGGATTCATGGAAGAATGCTAACAGCATTATAATCATGACATATCAGTGAATTACTACAATATATAGAGTGATAATAAAAAAGCATACACAAAGTGAAGAAAAAATAATAAAAATAAAAATGTATAATATATCCTCTTTATTAGTGAATGTGACACTAAAGGTTTATAATATTTCATTGCCAGTGGTATGAAAACAAAATAAAAATCATACAGATTATACAGACTATTATATGTAAGTTCCAAAGAAACTTGTACATATACAGAATTTTAGCTTTTTCAAAACATTTAAAGTCTAAGCATAAAATCGATGCTGTAAAAACAATGTATAATAATCAACATTGAAATTAATTCTATTGTAAGGGTTTAAATAATGCAATTATTTATCATTGTATAGAATAATCACATATGTACACATATATTTAATGTTCACGTGCATCGTGTTCTGTCAATGTTTTTTCAAAAACAGCTTATGCATAAGAGAAAGGAGATAATTGATGATGCAAATGAAAAATAATCCACAGTTTGTTATCGAGTTGTGGTAGTAACAAAGTGATTATTTACATTCTGTATATCTCACCTAGATGGCAAATAGTATTTGTCTTACTTTGTTTGAATTTATATTTTGAAATAGATCTATTTGTTGTCATGGTTTTGTGCAGGTTTGAAATATTTTGTAATTATGAACAATTGTAAAAATAAATAAGCAAACACACAGAATCACAATGAGAGTGACTCACTTTTGGCAATGTGAAAGTTCTAAAGTGTTATATATGAGCATACTTAATACATATAAATAAAAATATGAATGATTATATAAATAAGTGGGTCATTTCTTGTTTGAAGACATATACCTTGTTATCTGACAATTCTGTTTAAATTGAACATTCAGAATAATGCGAGTGGCACCATAATATCTTTGGTGTTCCCCAAATATATGGTAAATGGACTGCAAGGCTTTCTCCCTGACGTTGCATCCCCAGACTCAAGAGTACATAGAGATACAAGAGCAGCAATGGTATGCTCCAAGTAATATTAATTAGCTCAAATATTTGGTATGAGTTGTTTTATTTATTGAGCTTACAATATGTGAAATGTCATAAAATCAAAATGTAAACTTTAAACTACCTTAGTTCAATAGTACTGGTATGAACAGGTTTTAAAGATAGTAAATACAAAGATAATTTGTTTTTTGTTTTTTTTTTTTCTGGATTGTAGCAACACATTCATGGTTACTTACAAAAGGGACACATTGTTATCTAAGATTTCATTCTCAAATTTAAAATACTTTTGGGCAATATGAACAACCTTGGAGACTTGACGTTGTCTTCCACTCCCATAACATGCCTTCCTCCCCTTAATGAGAGTGGCTGTAGCAGGTACATATTCCCATTAGTGTACCTACAGATTAAAGACTCAGGTGTCTGTTTCTAAGTGTAAACAGACATGATCAAACATCTGACAGATGGTAACAGGAGACTGTAATTTCTGATATGGAACCAGAAAACTTTGTGAAAATAGACCAGGAATCCAAAACCGGCAAAATCAGCTAATTAACCTGGAGCCCTTACTTAACATTTCTTTGCATGTGAAATGAGACAGTTTCTTATTTTCTAATGCCAGCTGATTGTGTGTGTGTGTTTGCTGAAAGCAAACTAAGTGATTCATCCTCCAAAATTTTGCTTTTCAGATAGAAAATGATCATTTTCAGGCTATGTAAGTGCCAGCGTTCTTGTGATTTAATAAAGTCTAAATAACAAAATGTTAATTTTAATATTATAAAATAATGTTATCAATGGTGCAAAAAATTGTTATCTAGGTATTAACTTATTTGTTCCTTTAGAAATTCTGGACTTTATAGTAAGAAGTTAAAATCCAAATGAAGCATGGTTGACTATGGAGCCAAAGCTAGTAACCACTATATGGTCTACTTCAAATCATAGAATCCATGTGACCTTTTTCAGCCAATGCAGTTTTTTCAACATCATTTGTCTTTTAAGGGGGCATCCTATGTCTGTTAAAATACTTCCTGTGACAAAGTACGTATGATTTCACAACGAAGATATTTCTACTGTTAGGTAGTTTTAATTCTGAAAAGGGACAGAGGAGAGGCGGGCTGGCAGTTCTTCCTTATATTGAACTCAAATTCAATTCTTTATTGTTGTTTACTAGATTACTTTCATCAAGTGTACTGTTAATTCACACAACCTTCAAATATTTGAAAACCTCCATCAGGTC
Organism: Eulemur rufifrons; assembly: GCF_041146395.1. Lineage (NCBI taxonomy): Eukaryota > Metazoa > Chordata > Mammalia > Primates > Lemuridae > Eulemur > Eulemur rufifrons. Next base: position 36,872,425 of record NC_090986.1, read on the forward strand.
TTCCTGAAACTTCTTTTTTCTTTTTTAATCAGACAAATGCTGAATTTTTATGCAATTGTGTATACCTGTGTGCAAAGGAACTTAGAAAATTGAAAGATATTCATGGTTTCACGTTCTAGCTTATTGCTAGAATCTACATTCCAGCTTAGTCCAAGAAATTATATATTCCAGTTTGTCTGGTATAGAGCTGGCTTGTATTATTTCTTAAAAGTAACCTGATTTGAACTGTAGATTATAAGATCACCTCTTTCTTTGCTCACCTTTAGAAGTAACTGAATTCTGACGATAATTTTAAGAGTAAAAGGAGCACACATATGACAAACCTTGAAGTTATTGCAGAATATTTTTAACTTGTACTAATATAGAAAACTAAGGGAATATTCAAACTGTTGGAACTTGAAACTTTATAATTTGAAGAACTTCTTTAAGAATAATGATGTATAATGATAAAATTAGGTATAGAAATGACAATTAATTTAGAAGTGACCTTAGTAAGTGAGGAACCCTGCAACTTAAGATGCATTAATTTCATGTTGAATCTACCCATAAACATCAGTGGTGCCATCTGAATCAGCAATTACAAACTACGAATGCAAACTCATCAATGCTTTTATTTAGATTTCTTAATGTAGAATTGCTAACATGGTCAGACAGAGTATAAGGTCCATAGGTGATTGTCTCTGGGCATGTAAAATAGGCAAAAAAATTTAATCCTCTGAAATATGTTGGCTGAAATTAAGCCTAAAACATAAGACAAATATTTATTTTTAATTTAGTAAGTATTCTTTATCTACATAAAATATACTTAAAATATTCTAAGTTGGTAAAAATAAAGAGATAAATTTATATTAAAATACTTTTATATGTCATTTAATATTTTGTAGTAGGCATACTTTTATTCGCTAGCATTTGAAAGCAAATTTATAAAAAAAATTTTTAGTAATTCCTATAGAAAGAAATAAAAAAAGAAAGAGACAATGGAAGAATGAAAAGAAGGAAGGAGGAAAAGAAGGAAGGAAGGAAGGAAGGAAGGAAGGCAGGCAGGCAGGCAAGCTGGCAAGCAAGACATTTTAATGAATTGACATTAGAAATTTTCACTCTACACTTCATCAGGTATTTTACCATGTAGGTTTTTTTTCCTTCCCTCAGGACCTCAATTTCATTACATTTGAAATGAAGGAAGAGTAGGAATCTATAGGATGAAATACAGTATGCAAAATAACTTTAAAACTAGAACAATAGCTATGCATTTTGTACAACAGGAACTTACTAATTGTAATCTTCTTGAGGTTATACAACTGGAAATCTCAAAATAGTACATACAGAACTCAAGCTGACTTGCAATCATTTGAACTAACGTGTGGACAATGCTAATCAATATTTCAGCCTCATCACCTTGGCAGAGTAGCTTCAAAGGTGACTTGTAAAGGGAATTGTCAAAATTCCCTCAACTGGAGTGATAAATGATGAATGTTCATAATAGCTGTCTAAAGGGAGCACATTCAGTACTTTATTTAATATAAAATTCACTTTTTTTCTTTGTACTTTAAACTAATAGGGTTTTAAACATCCTTTTTAGCTCCTCTAATAGGAGCATTCAGGACACATTTTGCCACAGTTGAGGGATCTTTGACAATTCCCTTAGTCAGTTACCTTTAAAGGTTACCAGGCAGTTGCATTATAAACTCAATATTTTAAAGGTTTCTACAATTCCTATTATTTATCTAATCAAAAGGATCATTTATTTAAAGAAATTTAATCACACAACTGCTTGTTCCTGCACCGTGTTTAGTGCTTTTGGTATTCTGAAACATTTTTTTTGAACAGATGGGTTATTCTGCTTAGGGAAAACTTGCATTTGCTAGCTCTTTTTAAAACATATTTTCAAGATTGTCAAAACATTACAAAATCATTAGGAGACTCCCATGTTAGAGTCTTGTCATACATTTCATTATAAGCTTTCATTAGGATTCTAGCTATTTTAGATCACAAACAGCTTCAGTCAGGCATAATCTGTTAGTGAAGTTGAAATTTGTTTGAGGAATGTTATAAATGAATTGCTATAGTTGTAGCTCAAAAGTGTCAAACTGAGTATGCTGATAGAGCTCTGGGAAATTAGGTTGGAACCATAAATCAAGGAGTGCTACTAATTCTCTGATTCAGTGATATATTGGGAATAATGTAGTTTGTAGTCAATTCTCTCTCATCATGATGTATCCTAACAATGTAAAATAGGAAGAAGTTATGGATAAATTTGCCATCAAATATGCAAGTACATTTCAACTTTTTATTATTTGTATCATCTAAAGCAAATATTTAAATTTCATTTCTCTTTCCAGTTGAGAACATTGGGATTTTACTTTATGTCAGTAAATTGAGTCAAAGGAATGCAACTATATGCTGTCAGATAAAATAAATTGAATATTTTATAAATCAGTTTTGGGCTAAGTTATGCCACTATAAAAAAGAACACCAAACTTTAGTGGTATTAGAATAACAAATTTATTTTTACATATTTTTGTTGTTTGGCAGCAGTTTTATATACTCTTTACCCAAGAACCTAAAATAAAGAAACAACCAGTATTTGGGACTTGGATATTTCAAACTATATGATGGCTCTTGAAATTTACATCCCACAGGGGAAAGCAAGTCACATAGAAAAGCCTGAAGTCAATGTATGGGAAAGATAATTTTCTTGTAGCAAAGCGGGGCCTAGAAATAATTTGGTAGGGATTGTCAATAAATATAGTGAGCAAATAATGCAAACTACTATAATGTATAGGGAGATACAATTTTACTAGAAAAAGAATAATGTTTTATTTCATAAAGAAATAGAAAACCTTTAGATATTAGTTAATGATTAATATTGTAGGAAGTTCTTTGTCTCCTAATGAATTGTTTTTCAAATTTATGCTATTGATTTGAGTTGGCTGAAAATGAGATTCTAGGATTAATAAAACATTCATATACCCTGAGATAGCTTTAGCTCCCTTTACAATTACTGAAAAACTCATCAGACTAATGAATTAATCTGGACTGAAGAAAACAACTTTAAAATAAATTTTATAAGAGACATTTTGGTAGCAAGAACAGTATTCAGAAAACTCTGCAGTTTCAAGCTGGCTCTGTGTTCTAATTCTAATCCTGAATTCATAAAAAGGGACATAAAATATTTCCACTTAGACTAATACATACTATTTGCATTGTAAATATAGCAATGTCAATCAGTAACTCATTAAGTCATATCTATGTCATAAAGATGATTCTGGTTATGAATTATAACTTCAAATTAATTTGCTAGTATTTAAAATTTATGGAGGCTGTCTACCTGTGTTAAAATAAAAGCAGCAGGGTCAAGAGAAATATGATTAGAATGATTATGAAATACGAATGACTTAGATTATTGATCTAAAAGAAATGTGTTTTAATTAATATTAATCTCCAAGATGTTTAGAATATATCTTAACTTCTCTTCCATTGTATTATTTGTAAAATTTGAAGAACAAGATTTATTCAAGATTGTTTTGCTAGACACATGAGCTGACTTCCAGTAGATGATCAATAAAAAATTACACTCTCTTGCTCCTTTATGAAGTCTACAGAGATGCATGTCCAAGGGGTAGTAATTCAGTTCATGAATGAATTCATAGACGAAATCGCCAAGGGAAATACAAAGTAAGTAGCATATTTTGTACTTTCTCGTATGTGGTAATACTGTTCGACATGAGTGTGTAATGAATAGCGGGCAATAATATCTGAGTAGGTGTGATAGTAGGTGTGATAACTGGACCAATAAGCAGCTCTAGTTTTCTTTTTTTTTTTTTTTTTTTTGAGACAGAGTCTCACTCTGTTGCCCAGGCTAGAGTGAGTGCCGTGGCGTCAGCCTAGCTCACAGCAACCTCAAACTCCTGAGCTCAAGGGATCCTCCTGTCTCAGCCTCCCGAGTAGCTGGGACTACAGGCATGCACCACCATGCCCGGCTAATTTTTTCTATATATATTTTTAGCTGTCCATATAATTTCTTTCTATTTTTAGTAGAGATGGGGTCTCGCTCTTGCTCAGGCTGGTCTCGAACTCCTGAGCTCAAACGATCCGCCCACCTCGGCCTCCCAGAGTGCTAGGATTACAGGCGTGAGCCACCGCGCCCGGCCTATAGTTTTCTTTAAGTTAAAAATTAAATTTATTATTTCCATGTACTATGTTTTCTTTCAAAATCACAGAAAAGAATAATCTTCAAATTTGCAATTCAAAGTCAAATAGCATTGCATCATCCACAAATCTACCTACTTACATTAACAGCCATACTGTGCAACACATGAAGATCACTGCATTCTAAGATTTTGTTTACCTAAGATTATGACACAAATTTACAAATATAATATATTTTAGGTCTCCATACTACATGCATCACTGTTATAGTCAAGTCTTAATCCCTTAAGGATTTTTTAATTGAACATTTTAATAAATTATTAGTACTTCCACAATAGTATGACATTTCTAGATGAAAGCACAATGAAAAAATATGCAAATGACAGAATATTATGAATTATCAACAGTGGTGAGTCATTGTTTGGGTAGAAGAGATGCATAAAATTGCAATATTTGGTTCATCTTTTCACTTAACTTTTGCAAGTATAATTACCCAGTTACTCAATTTTTTTTTCACCTCTCATACTGAATGCATTGTCTAAGGTCTTCAAAATCTTTCAACCTGCATAAAGAATTGACAAAAATAGCAATTCAACTGAAGCAATAGAAATCCATTAATGTTTCTTTCTAAGAGCTAATTTAAAGAGGACACTTATCTAAATGCTAGTTCTAGACAGTCACTAATTTCACATTATTAATCATTTGCAGTAAAAGAAGTGAGTGTAGAGACCTAACGATAGTTGTATAATCAGTAGAATTCAACTCTCTTAAATCTCTGTAACTTCTCTTCAAAGTTCAACAAATAATTTAATTTTATTTTAAGTATAGGCGTATACCTAACATATACTTCATTGACCTTTTTCTCCCTGAATGCTTTTATTGTTAAGTGAGTTGTCAAACATAAACAAGTTCTGTAACTGTATTTTCTTTGAATTATGAGAATTAAATACTAAATATTTTAAAATGAAAAACCTTAGCAAAGATAGAAAAACAGCAAAATCTTTGTCCTTTCTTACATGATTCATTAACATGCACTGAGTGTATTTGTTTTTCTATTATTATTTCAGAATATTACAGGGGTACAAACAATTTGTTACATATATTGCCATTGCACTGTCCGGGTCAGAGCTACAGGTATTCCCATCCCCCAGAAACTGCACACTGTATGCATTAAGTGTGAATTTACCCATCCACTCCACCACTTCCCACCTGCCAGACACCCAGTGAATGTTTCTTCCATATGTGCACATAAGTGTTGACCAATTAGTGTCAATTTAATGGTGAGTGCATGTGGGGCTTGTTTTCCCATTGCTGTGATACTTCACTTTGAACAATGGGCTCCAGCTCCATCCAAGATAATAAAAGAGGTGTTAGTTCACCATTGTTCTTTATGGCTGAGTAGTACTCCATGGTATGCATTGTAACACATTTTATTAATCCACTCATGTATTGATAGGCACTTGGGTTGTTTCTACATCTTTGTAATTGTGAATTGTGCTGCTATAAACATTCATATGTCTTTATTATAGAATGTCTTTTTTTCCTTTGGGCAAATACCCAGTAGTCGGATGGCTGGATCAAATGGTAGCTCAACTTTTAGTTCTTTGAGATATCTCCATATTACTTTCCATAGAGGTTATGCTAATTTTCAGTCCCACAAGCAGTGTATGAGTGTTTCTATGTCTCCACATCTATACCACCACATCTATACCAATGTTTGTGGTTTTGGGATTTTTTTGATAAAAGCCATTCTCACTGTAGTTACGTGATATCTCATTGTGGTTTTGATTTGCATTTCCTTGATGATTAGAGATGCTGAGCATTTTTTCATATGTTTGTTTGCTATTAGTCTGTCTTCTTCTGAAAAGTTCTGTTCATGACCTTTGCCCACTTTTTAATGGGGTTGATTTTTTCTTGTTAATTTTCCTGAGTTCTATATAGATTCTAGTTATCAGCCCTGTATCAGATGTGTAGAATGTAAATATTTTCTCCCATTCTGTAGGTTGTCTGTTTGTTCTAGTGATGGTTTCTTTGGCTGTACAGGGGCTTTTTAATTTGATCAGGTTCCATTTATTTATTTTTATTGTTGCTGTGATTGCTTTTGGGGTTCTTCTTCATAAATCCTTTGCCTAGGCCAATGTCTATAAGAGTTTTTCCAATATTTTCTTCTAAAATGTAATTCACCATATAAATAAAAGCAAACACAAAAACCATATGATCCTCTCAATAGACACAGAAAAGGCATTTGTCAAAATTTAGCACCCTTTTATGATAAGAACTCTTAACAAAATAGACATAGATTGGACATACCTTAAAATTATTAAAGCCATATATAACAAACCCACAGCCAACATCATACTGAATGGGGAAAAAATTGGAAACATTCACACTTAGAACCAGAACTAGACAAGGTTGCCCACTATCTCCACTTCTATTCAACATAGTGTTGAAAGTCCTTACCAGAGCAATCACACAAGAGATGGAAATCAAGATTATCCAAATGGGGGCAGAAGAAGTCAAACTATTGCTCTTTGCTGACAATATGATTATATCTAGAAAACCTCAAAGATTCAACCAAGAGACTCCTGGAATTGATCAATGAATTCAGCAAAGTCTCAGTATACAAAATCAATGCACACAAATCAGTAGCTTTCATGTACACCAGTAACAGTCAAGCTGAGAATCAAATTGAAGATACAGTACCTCTCGCAATACCATCAAATAAAATAAAATATTTAAGAATATACTTATTAATAACTAAGGAAGTGAGAGACCTATATAGGGAGAACTATGAAACACTGAGAAAAGAAATTGCAGAGGATGTAAACAGATGGAAAACTCTACCATGCTCATGGATTGGTAGAATCAATATTGTTAAAATGCTATACTAACCAAAGTGATCTACAGAATCAATGCAATCCCTATTAAAATATCTACATAATTTTTCACAGATCTAGGAAAAATGATTTTAAGCTTCGTATGGAACAAAAGAAGACACCATTAAGCCACAGTAAACTTAAGGAAAAAGAACAAATTAGGAGGCACCAGTCTACTGGACATTAAGCTATACTACAAAGCTATAGTAACCAAAACAGCACGGTACTAGCACAAGAACAGAGACGTTGACCAATGGAACAGGAATGAAAATCCAGTTATAAAACCATCCTCATATTGTCATATGATCTTTGACAAAGCAGAAAAAAACATACACTGGGCAAAAGAATCCCTATTCATTGAGTGTATTTGTATTTTAAAAATTGCTACGGTAATTATTCTGTTAAGTGAATAGTATGATGTTGAATTTTGTGCAAAGAGACAGAAAGATATAAAGTCTTTCACCTTCCTTGCTGTAGTTCAATCTAGGAAATATTTCTTTTGAAAATGATTAAAATATATAAGCAAGAAATATTTATTAGGCTTCGATTTTCTTCAAATTGATAAAGCAAAAGTTAATAAATTTTGGTATTTAATTCTGCAATAAAAATACAAAGTTAGCAATGAAAAATTGAGAAAGTATTTTCTCTAAGAAATAAATTGGATCTTACTCTTAATCATCCACCAGCAAAAACATCTTGAAGACATTCTGGAATATTTCATAGAACATTTCATGAAAACAAGGGACAAACATATGAGTTAGAATAGAAAGAGTGGAGCACATTGTGTTAAGTGGAATAAGCCAGACAAGACAAATACTGCATGATCTCGTTTGTATATGGAATCTAAAAGAGTCAAACTCATAGAAGCAGAGGTTAGAACAGTGGTTGCCAGGGGCTGGGATAGGGAGTGTGGGGGAAATGGGGAGATATAGGTCAAAGGGTTAAAAAAATGGCAAGAGTGACAGAATACACGAAAAATATAATTTAAAATGTGTTTTGACACTTCATTTTTGTGATAATAATGTGTCTTCATACCTTTAATTTAATATTATAATTCAAATTTATAGTGACATCCTCCCATCTGCTGCTTGTAAAGGACAAAGTCATCTGTCATTAATTTAGAGTTCTCAGGGTATTATTAAATTAAGGCTTTGCAATTAATACCATGCAGGAAAAATATTCGTGACATTTTCCTTTTTTTCCCTTCTAGAATGGCAAATACAATTAAGTATCCACATTCATTCTAAATTGTTCTTCTTTCTTAATATTAGAAACTTGGAAAATAAAAATGTCATTTAACTCTCAAACATAAAATCCGTATTCTGTTGGAAGGTATACTGTTTACTAATTTTTCAAAAAATAATGAGTAGCTATTTCCTATTCTTACAATTGCAGTTATATTAGCAACATATATTTGTAATCAGCAAAGAAGATAAGAATAGTATCATATACAGATGCTTCACTTAAGGATAATTTAATGAACTTCAATTTTATTTTGACTCATGCCTTAATGTGCACATAGCAAAGTAAAAGTGGATTTTATTTAGAGGTTAGCTTGAAAAAGTGTTTTAAATATGTAATTTAAATTTTCCCAGGTCATGCCAGCCTGTGAGTATTGTTAAAGTCAGAATAATAATTATAACACAAATTTCCTTGGCTCTCATCTCATTTGCTTTTACAAGAAATCAGCCCCACATTAAGCTTTCTATTTGTGTTAATCTCTGGGGAATGTTAAACATGTGTTAAAAAAAAACCCACAAATCTGTCAATAATAACCACTTTGCTGTGGCCATTTTCCCCTTCTCTTTGCTGACCCTATTATTGAAGAACTCTAATTGGAGATACTACATAAATACACTTTGTTTCCACCAGCATTTCTGATCCCCCTTGTGAGAATGAAATCAACGCCAAAGTACAGTCTCTTGATGTTTGCAAATCTGCTATCTCAAGTCTTAGAAATGGCTTCACATGGCTAAATTAACTGGAGATATCACTCCCTCATTTTTTTTTCTTTTTCACACTTGTCCCCTTTGAATTTAAGCACCAGCTGTATTCTTGAATTTCTTCTTAGAAATAAAAGTTCATCAACTCCTGCAATAGATCTCAGTCATCATCTGGTGGGACAGGTCAGTGACCAGGCCCCTTCTCTATGGTTCCTTCTCCTTTTTACAATCTTTGGCAACAGAGAACATTCTTCTCTTCAGTCCCCTTATCTGTTCACCAAACAAAAAAATTATATGTTGATTTTTAAGCTCAGCTGACACAAATAGTAGAGTCACATAAAATAAAAAGCAAATTGCAAAGTATAACATTGAGCCATTTTTGAGTAAAAAAATCCATCTATTAACTGCTGGTTGAAGCTCTAACAAGAAAAAAAAATGGTCATGGGGAAAATCAGTGAGCTTGAAGATATGTCAATAGCAACCTCCTATGTTGAAATTCAATAAGGAAAGAGAATGAGGAAAGTAGGACAGGACATTCAGGAACTGTGGAACAATTTCCAAATGTGTAAATATACATAATTGGAAGACGAGAAGGAGAAGAATGAGAGAAATTAGTAGAGAAATATTTGAGATAATAATATCAGAAATATTCTATAACTAATAGCAGGCACCAAACCACAAATTCAGAAAGCTCAAAAAACACCAAAAAGTGTAAATACCAAAAAAAAACTGTACCTAAGAATATTAAATTCAAGCTGCAGGAAACAAAGGACAAAAGAAAACTTTGAAATAAAGAGATTATAAAAATACCTTAATTATACAGGAAAACAAATAAGAATTGCAGTAGACACAGAGAGTCAAATACTGCATGATCTCTCATAAATGGAGTCTAAAAAAGTCAAATTCACAGAAGCAAAGAGTAAGAAGGGTAGTTACTGGGGATAGTGAGGTGGGGGAAATGGGGAAATGTTGGTCAAAAGGTACAAACTCCCAGTTCTAAGATGAATATGTTCTGGACACCTAATACACATCACAGTGACTATAGTTAATATCTTGTATACTTGAAACTTGCTGAGAGGAGATCCTAAGTATTCTCATCACACACACACACACACACACACACACACAAATGGTAACTGTGTGAGGTGATTGATACGTTAACTAATTGTGGTAATCATTTCACAATGTGTATGTATATCAAAACATTATATTGTACATCTTCAATATATATAATTTTTATTTGTTCATTATGGCTCAACAAAGCTGGGAAAGAAAGAAACCTACTAAGAAATTAAACTTTAATCTATGTAAATCTGTTTTCTTAAGTAAACACATTAGAATGTTTCATAAGTAATATATAACCATGTGAATATAAAGAAATGCATATGAATAATACATAGAACATAATCTATATGTTAAATTCATAGACATAAAAACAGTCACAGATGATATTAAACCTCTAATAATTTAGACTTTCGGTAGAAAGTCACACAATTTTCTGGATCTTTATCTTTTTCTTAAGGGAATTTTCAATGTTGTACTGAAACATATCTTACTTCTTTCAAGAGTTAAACAAATTCATTATTTTTCCCTTTGTAGGAGGTATATGTGATCTTATTTTGATAATACGTGAGACAGTGTGCAAAATGGAGAGAATTCACTTCAATTTTTATTGCAGATTTCTCTCTTCTGGGCTCCAGCATCTCAGAATCTATTATGACTTTCTTCTAATATCTTACAGTAATTAAAGCACACAGATGCATTTAAGTATAATGCTAAATTTATAAGTATTTACAGTGATACTGTGGGAGAAAGCAAATAATAATTCCTGGCAAGAAGAAAAAGAATCAGAAAAAAACCTTAATGATATGTTAATAATCTCAATATGTTTGCTCTCTTGAGTTTGCTTTCTATTCTTGCTAAAACTTTTTATGATCTCTGCTTTCTTTAAACGTTCAAATTGCTTAATTTTTACTTCACTTTGTAATAAGCTTTATAATTAAATGATTTCAATATTTGTCTTATCCCACCTAAATTGTGGTTGGTTACTCAAAGAAACATGGCCATTTTAATTCATCTTTCAGTAGCTATTTTACTTCAAACTAGACACAAGTTTGTTTTTCATTATTTAGGTTGTTCTTTGTTTAGTTTATCTTTATTTATTTATTTCTTTTTTTATTTCAGGATATCATGGGGGTACAAACATTTTGGTTACATGTAATGCATTTGCCTCACCCAAGCCAGGGCTACAAGAGTGCTCTTCCCCGACACAGTGCTCTCTGCCTCCATTAGTTGTAAGTTTATCCACCACCCCATACCTGACCAGCTCCCAATGAATATTACTTCCACATGAGCACGTTAGTGTTGCTCAGTTAGCACTAATTTGATAACGAGTACAGGTGTTGCTTGTTTTCCCATTCTCACAATGCCTCACTTCAAAGGCTGGCTCAAGCTCTATCCAGGATAATATAAGAGGTGCTAGATAACCATTGTTTTTTGTAATTGAGTAGTATTCCATGGTACACATAGACCACATTTTATTAATCCACTCATGTATTGATGGGCACTTGGGTTGTTTCCACATCTTTGCAATTGTGAATTGTGCTGCAATAAACATTCGAGTGCAGGTGTCTTTATTACAGAATGTCTTTTTCCTTTGAGTAGATGCCTAGTAGTGGGATTGCTAGATCAAATGGTATTTCTCTTTTTAGTTCATTGAGGTATCTTAAGAATTCTAGAAGAAAATATTAGGAAAACTCTTACAGGCATCAGCCTAGGCAAAGAATTTATGAGGAAGACCCCCCAATGCAATCACAGCAACAACAATAATAAATAAATGGGACCTGATCAAATTAAAAAGCTTCTGCATAGCCAAGGAAACTATCATTAGAGCCAATAGACAATCTACAGAATGGGATAAAATATTTGCTTTCTACACATCCAATAAAGGGCTGATTAGTAGAATCTATATAGAACTTAAGGAAATCAACAAGAAAAAAAATCAAACAACCCCATCAGATATAAATGGGCAAAGGACTTGAACAGAAACTTATCAAAAGAAGACAGAATAATGGCCAGCAAACATATAAAAAAGTGATCAACATCTCTAATCTTTAGGGAAATGCAAATCAAAACCACAAGGGGATATCACCTAACTCCATTGAGAATGGCCTTTTTCAAAAAGTCCTGAAACAACAAATGCTGGCTTGGATATGGAGAGATTGAAACACTCTTACATTGCTGGTGGGATGCAAATTAGTATAACCCCTGTGGAAAGTAATTTGGAGATACCTCAAAGAGTTAAAAATAGAAATACACACAAGTTTTTAATACTAGGATTAAAGGTTTTAAATAGTAAAGGAGACTATCTTGATTAATCATAAAACCTACCTCTCTTTATGCTAAAACACTTAATTTCCATGAACGTGTCTTTAGTTACGCTTGCTTTCATATTCTTTTTCAAAAAAAAATGAACTGTTCTTCCTATTTTCTTATTCATTCTTCCAAGTTTATTTTATGTACTATACTCTGCATACAGTCTGATCTCCAAAAGCCTTACATACATATATGCAGTACGTACATGAAGTTTGATTTAAATTCAATCCATACTACTTATATTAGTTGACCTTTGTATTATATTGAGTATGTATTTACCTAAGCCCTGCTTCAAGGATGAATATTGAGGAGAGAAAATCTCTCAATGAACGGCATTATTATTCTCCAAATTCATAGCTCTGAGCCCTGAAATATTATTTCTTTTTTAAGTTGTATTGAACTCAAACAATTAACCCATTCTCTTTCTTGTATGATCAGTAACTGAGAAAATAGAGGCACTATAAATCATGTATTCTTGATCAATTATCCCTAAATATTTTTAATTAAATTTCACAACTCTTAATTTTATTTTTTCTTTGAAATGAAAGTGATAGAATGACTGTCAATTTCATTTCCAACTAATTCTATACATGTGTTTATAACACATATAAAAATATATTTAATTTCTCACCTCTTGTTTTTAACTGTCTTTTATCCTATGGTACATGCACTAGTGAGTTAATACATACACATATTTTTAGATATTGAGGAAATATTAAGAGATTATCTAGTGTGATCTCTTCATATCATTTAGGGAAGTCTTGAAAAACGCAGCTGGATTTGACGGACTTTAATTAGAATTACTCTTCAGATATGCACATTTATTTTTACCTGGTGTTTTAAGTCAATCCAAATAGGTAGACAGTTATTTGAAATTATCCTAGTATGATAGGATAGTAATTTTAGTAACCTTTACTGGGTCAATGAGATAGTGGGTGACTGTAATGAATGATAAATAAATATAAAACTATTACTAAGTCAAAAAGTTTCCAATCATTTTTTTCAATACCTTTTACAGATATTGTATGTATTTATAGCCAGGTCATACTTTTTAAAAGAAAACAAAACACAAGAAAGCTACAATAAGTGTTAAAAAATAAGTGTAAATGGCAAGATAGAAATTACTGGTTGTTATGGCAACTAAAAAACACATTTAAAGAGTGATTACCCTGGGTACAAATTATAAAAAAGGTAATATATTTTTATTGTACTGAAGTGAAAATCACAACTCAATAAAGACTAATGTCTGCATCAGATCATATTGTAAGGTTTAGTTTTGGTGCTTATATCCAGAAGTCAAGATACTTGTTTGATATGTTTTGATATTTTTTCTTGAGAACCACTCCTCTTTAACTTCTGATGGCAATTAATTTAAATGATATACAATTGTCATTATGTAATTATTTTAAAATTGGGGTCCAATGAACTCTATTTAGACTTGAGACATAGAAATTTTAGAAGATCCATTCATATGCACGTGCACATATATATGTATATATAATATATATATATGACCTTTAGTAAAGGTCAAATAAACTCTCTATTCTTTGGTTTTATGATATACTAATGGACTGTAATTTTGTATTGACCTCTTAATAATATTTAAAGAGAGAAGAAAAGGCTAAGGTGTTTTTTCTTGCCCTGGGTTCAAAAAAAAGTCGGTGAACTTCTATCTGTATTCATCCTTATAACACAGAACAAAATTTTAATGCTTTGATTACAATAAGAGAAAGGCTGCCATCAAACCTTTAAAAATATAAAATAGAGCACACTTTAAGTGTGTATCTATTATTTTAAAAATAAGTCTAAATAGAGGTAATTTTCCTTCATTAATGAACAATTAAAACCAGCTGTACCTTAAGTGAAGTAGATATAGTGTGAAATAGCTCACAAATTATATACAATCACATGCTACTGGAATCTTAGTACTGCATAATTGTTAGGTTTATGCATTCAGTCACAAACTATGTAATGTTATATATGCAAAATTTTGCTAAGTAAATCACTGGCCATGATTAAAATAAATCTATTCTTCAACTTGGCCTAAGTGAAGTGATGAAGTGATGATAGCTCAGTCTCATAGAAACAACAGTGGATTTGGACCTATTATGAATGAAATTCAAATCTGAATTATGTCACTTATCCTTTTTGACTTATGAAACTCAATTAAAGTTATTTATTTTATTTTCCTCATGTTTGAATTGCAAATAACAACAGCTTCTATATTTCATTAAGGCTCTTTGGTAAGATTAAAACATGTGATAATGTGTTAATATATAACAATGTATACAATACAAAAAATTATACAGTTGTCAGATATAATATTTTTCAAATTATTGATATATACATATTTCATATGTTATTCATGATTCATTAAATATGTGTTGTGTCCTGCCGTATGTTAGGTGTGTATTGATATATTAAAGTATCTATATGTGAAGACATTTTTTCTGCCTTCTAGGATTTACAGATTGGGTGATACAGACATGTAACCAGGGAAAATAAAGAATAAAGTTTGAAGTAATGCATTTATTCAAATAAAGAATGCCAAATGTTATAAAACTCACACTTTGTGGTAAGAAATTGATATGCAAGCAAACTATGTCCCCTATATTCACTGCAAGTGGGTTGCTAAGTGCCTGATAACAAAGAAGCAAGGACTCTCCTTCCTGGTAGCCTCAACCGAATGAAGGATCAGGGCTCATTTCATGACTTTTCTTTTTCCAAGACTCTTTTGGTTTTCAGTATCTGCCCCGCATCCTCCCAAATTAATAGCCCTTGCCATAGAGCTAATGACTTAATTAGAAGGAGGAAACTAGTATTTCCTAAATAAACCAAGAAACAAGATAATAAAATTAGGTGCTAAGGAGTAGAGACATGAAAAATAAATATATGATTCTGGTGATTCACAACATTTTACTATTTTGTCTAACATCTTATTTATTTGATGACTGAACAGGACTAGCACAGATTTTCAGTTATTAAGAATATATAAGTATTCATTCATAACAGCGTATACTTCCTAGCACTTATCCCATTTGTAGAGTAGTACTTACTTTTGAAATTCCAATTTTGTTTATTTTGCCCACTAGACTGTAAGTTCAATGGCAAAAAACATTTCTACTCTTGATCACTATTTTATTTCCAGAACTTAACTGAGCTGAGGGGTACATGGCACATATTTAGTAGACACTTCTTTAATGAATAAACGATCCTCACTGTATACAATGGCATGTCTCAAATTTCCAAATGAGAAATGAATATGATGTAACAGCCACTATCCCTGCCCAGCCAAGATCCCCACATCACACAATATCTTCATGTGTTCCCGCCCAGATTCCAACTCACACTAACAACTCCTTGTGAGGGTTTTCTCTGGCCATAGATGTCGGCTCCTCAAAGGAGAATGTCTGAAAGGCTATGGATTAAATGTTTCCTTCTGGAACAACCCTCAATCCATATATAGTGGGGTTGGTGAGCAGATTTCTAATGTCCTTTGTCCTTCAGTGGTCTAACACTGAAGACTGTTCCCTATACTGACTGGCAGAGTTCACAGTAGGATTAAGTTTCAATTGTCCCAGAGGGAACTTATTGAATCACACCCTCTCTATTAGCTTCTGCTTTTTACTTAAGTTTCCCTTTACTACTGGCATCTTTTGGAATTACATCACAAAGAAATTTCTAGTATTGGAATAGTTGTCACAGTACTAATTTTGGGGGAGCCCAAATTAAATCAGATCAATTCTTAGAATTAGCAAACAGAAGGAAACACTTTTTTTGGAATGGGATTTTTTTTTCTCATAACCCTTTTCTTGCTTAAGTGTTTTCATTTGTGATAAAGCTACTTTCTTGATGATACCAATAAAAATTTTAGTGGGATTGCACGTATTCTCATTACTTTTACACTAACAGGAGTCAGCAATTCACATATTCTCAGTAAAAAACGTCTTCCAGATACCTAGACTTAAGGAAAAAATGTTATTTATTTTACTAGTTCTTTAGATTAAAAAAAAAATTAGTTACTATATCACTCATTTTTGTATTCACCAATCCATCCATCTAGTGATCCATCAATTTAGTGACCCATTCTTCCATCCATCCTTTCAATAATAATTTCCTGAGCAACTAAGGTGGACTAATATTTATTTTTCTAATAGTTCACATGAATCACTACTAGTAGAAATTTGCTGATTGTATAATAAAGAAGCTACATGTATCAATTTTATTTCAAGCCACAAATACATAAATTCTTTTTTCTTTCATTTTAATGCAAATCTGCTCAAAAGGTACATTATATGTATTAGCATATTTCGTTTGATGATATCCCTCTTAAAAACTACCATGAATTATAAAAAGCATGCTGAAGAACCTATCCTCAAAAAGCATGACAAACCTCAATGTTTGAACCCATAATTATAACTTTTCACAAGTCAGAAGTTTCTTTTTTCTCTAGTAATTCAAATAAGGCCAGAAAGTACTGATAAAAACCAATCATTACCTTGTAAAAATGTGAACTCTTTCTTAATAGATGTGACTAAATTTGCCTGAACTTTGCTGGAAAGCAAATGTCCTCGTGATGAAGTGCTACTTTATGAATCACATTCTTACTCCGCTGGGTTCAGTGAAGCAAAGACATTTTCATTCTGTTATACCAAATTTGCTAGTTTTATATGTATATAGCATTCATGTAACACACAAACTTTATTGCTAACAAATAGATGCATGAGTTAGGATGAATATTGCCTCTAATATATTCACAAAGGCTATTATTGCTAAAGTGAAATGTATGAACTACATTTTAAACCTTCCATTTGTATCTTTATCATTCATTTCATTGCACGGAAGATTATAATTTTAAAATGGTTCAATTTCAATTTAAGAAAAAGGCAACATTCAATGCACTTCATGTTTACAAAATATTAATATTAAGGAAGTATATAAAGCATTTACAATAACATTGAGGGCACCTTCCAAACACGTATTTCCAAGAGTATCAGACATTCTTTCTTGCCTTGTGGTTTGAATTTAGGACAGTTAATTCATGAAGTGCTTTAAAATGTTTTATTTATGCATATGTGAATCACTAAAGATCATTAATAATGATGAATCTTCTTGCTCCATAATCTTTTATAAAGATAACTAAAATGCCAGAAGGCAGGTGTGAAAAAAATCAGAATAAGATTGATCTTCCATTAAAATTCATGGCTAAGTTTTTAGTTTTGATCTGTGTTTCTTTTGTGTTTTATACAAGAATGTTAATCCAAATTCTCAGAAGAATTAAGCACAAATAATCTGAAATATATTAATTGTGGGAAACATGTTTCTGAAATAAAATTATGGGAATAAGTGTCTTAGATGCAGGATATAGTAAATTGTCACCTAACCAAAAGGTAGATTTAACAAGTCACTAGAAAATACTTTTCATGTTTAAAAAATATGATCTTGTAAAAATTTATATTTACATTTTAAAAATTATTTCTTAGACATATGAAGTTTTTAATAACTAAAATAAAGTCTAGCCACCAGTTCACACTCTGTAATATACAGATCCTCCATAAGATTCTTTACCAAGTAAGAAAACAGGCAGAAACAGAAGTGTGGAGATTTCCCATGGCAATGTGTGGATGATCTTTTTATCCTCAAAGAGAAAAAGATCAAATATAAGGGAGGAGGGAGGAAATGAATACAGGAAGTGTCTGTTACTTACAAATAAATATATCTGGACTTGTTTCAGGATGTGTGGAGGGAAGTAGAAAAGAGATATGTAATAGTTTTGGCTTCCCAAATGTCAGAGTTTGGTGTGAGGTAGAATAGAAGTCATTTCTTAAAAAGTGAAAAGCAGCCTAAAGGCCGAGCGCGGTGGCTCATGCCTGCAATCCTAGCACTCTGGGAGGCCGAGGCGGCCGGATAGTTTGAGCTCAGGAGTTCGAGACCAGCCTGAGCAAGAGCGAGACCCCATCTCTACTAAAAATAGCAAGAAATTATATGGACAACTAAAAATATATAGAGGAAAAAATCAGCCGGGCATGGTGGCACATGCCTGTAGTCCCAGCTACTTGGGAAGCTGAGGCAGAAGGATCGCTTGAGCCCAGGAGTTTGAGGTTGCTGTGAGGTAGGCTGATGTCACGGCACCCTAGCACAAGCAACAGAGTGAGATGACTCTGTTTCAAAAAAAAAAAAAAGGAACCTAAAAAGGCAAACAAAAAAGTAGATTATTTTCTTGTTGTTGCTAATCCAGAGGGAGAGACAGATGAAGGAGAGAAAACTTGGGCTAAGGTGAAAGGCAGCTGAGTAGCTGAGCATCCGCTCTGGGCGCTGGAACCTGAATTGTGTCTAAGAGTGATGAAAGTTGTACACCCTACCCATTGCCAAGCAGCCTAACCAGTAAAATTACCGTGAAAATAATCTAGGGAATTTTGGGGGGAAAATGGATTAAAAAGTTCATCTCCCAAAATGGATCTTCCACTGTGTTCATTTTTTATGTGCATCAATCTCTTTAACAACTCTGTGAGAAATAATTATCCTGACTTATAGATAAGAAAACTAAAACTCAGATGGTTTAAATTGCCCAAAATGACCTGTGTTTTAATGATTTCTGTCTGACTCCAAAAGTTCTTCCCTATAAACCACTTTGGTGGAGAACACCAATTATTTACTATTTATCTGCCAAAAATATATGTATTTAAATTTTTAAAATATGTGAACTAAAATATGTGTATCTTAGCTAGCTAGAATTTTCACATGATATAATAAAATATCAGATCCCAAGGCCCTAGGCAGATTGTCTGTTTCGAAAATAGGTATTCATAGCATGTAGCCTCCAATAATTTCCATATGCACATCAGAAGCCTGGAAAAATGTTTGTTGCTGATTGCACTATTCAAGGAGAAAGGTTGTAGGATTACATAGGGCTCTGGGCTAGTAACCAGGCATCACTAGTGAACTGTGCCCCATTAAGCCAGCTTGTTGCAGAGCGTAAGAATGAATATATCCTTCTGTGATCCAGAGAGGCAAGCAGAACGGACTGGTGTGGCTTTCCACGTCTTCTGCATAAATAGCTGATGTCCCATTCTATTGACACTCAGAGGAGAAGGCTAGGATGACTATCACCAGGAGTAAAATGCAGAACTCCTGTTGCACACTGGCCCCCAACACCAGCTCAAGAAGAATCTTGACGTAACTGTTAGACGAGTGGATCTCACTGTAATATCTTATAAAAGTATGAACCAGGGATAGACTTTTACTCATGAGAAAGCTAACAAAGATTAAATTTCTCAGTGACTGAGTTTATACTTCACTCCAGAGAACTGGAGCCCAGTGGTCAGCAATAGAAGGAAACAGAAGCAGCCTGCCCAAGTCTTGTAACAACGGCAAACTCAGGACAGGCTCCCAACTCAGAGATCAGTCTCTTATCAATTACAGATGAAACCGGATTACAATGCAAAAATCAAACTTTAAAAAGCAGAGTACATGTTGGTTTTTAGAAATATATCAAAGGCTACCTCAAACCCTTATCTTTGCTGTTAAATTGCTTCATTATCCCCATATGCATATAAAATAGGCATTTTAGAAATAAGGAATATGGAAATCACATTTCTTTTTTCTTATTTCAGCATATTATGGGGTACAAACATTTAGGTTACATATGTTGCCTTTGCCCCACCCAAGTCAGAGCTTCACATTTCTAATGTGATTTGAGTGGCATCTCTTCCCACCTAATTATAATATTTTTAATGTCTATCATGAGAAGATAAGACTTTTTGTAAAAATGTTTTAATATCACTATATTTTTGAAATGTAAGTATTCCCATAGGAGAGTACCCATTAAAAGTATGAAGAGGTTTATGATCTTTGTCTTTTCTTTGATTTCAAAATATTAAGGGGGTACAGACATTTTCGGTTACATGGATCACTTTTGTAATGCTTGAGTCCCAGCTAAAGGTGTGCCCGTCACCCAAGTAATCTTCATAATACCCATTAGGTAGGTTTTTGCCCCTCCCCACCTCTTCCTCCCCCCTAGTTGATTTCCTCTGAGTTTTACTTCCCTCTGTGCACGTGTGTGCTCATCGGTTAATTCCAATTTTATAGCAAGTGCATGTGATGCTTATTTTTTCATTCTTAAGACACTTCACTTAGGAGAATTGACCTTTTATCTTGACAGGAGACCCAAGAATATTTCTTAATATCATCTAAGAATAAGAAGGAGGAAAATCTCAAAGTTTTGTGTGTGCTGAGGGGAAGAAGGCAGGCAGCAATTGCACCATCAGAAGATGTATAAACTTTGAAAACAAACTGCTAGACAACTCTGAAGACTGGTTTTGTTTGTTTAGATAAATAATGGGAACTCCAACTTCTTCAAAGGGTCTGTTCAGTACATTGAATTGGGGGGTTATTCTCACTGATTTGAATTTTAAATCTAAACAGTGATTGTCAGGTGCCATGAATATTGATAGGCACAGTCAATAAGAAAGTGACTGTGGCATGTGCAGAAGTATTAGTGAAAAAGTTTTAATATTTCAAAGAACATTAGCAATAATTTGTTTTTGAGTTTTTTATGTTGTTTGAAATTTTACAAAGAATGGATCTTATTATTCTCATTTCTCAAAATATACTGAGTTCACTGTAACATTAATTAGACACTAATGGCCTCACATAAAATCTTGAAGGATAAATGGTCTTGAAGGTGAGTGGGGGAGAAGAAGAAATAAATGACTGGACACTGAGTTTAAGAGCAAATAATTCAGTGTTTATACCATATCCTCTAGTTAGCCAAAGCACAAGGGGCAGGATCCTAAGATCTCTTTCTACACAAACAAAATGGTAGAATACATGTGATAAAAATGATATGTGATAAAAATGATATGTTCCCAGTTTGAGCAATTAACCATTACTAAAAATGGTTTCCTGTCAACAGACATATCATAGTTGGTTATTTTATAACAAAATCTCATATTTTCTTTTCTAATTCTATAGTATATTTATTCTAAACAAATTTATAGTATTTAAAGAAGAGGAAGTCCCTTTGGCAAAAATATTGCATTTGGGTACAAAAAAATTCCCAATGTTGTCAATATTTGTTAAAATTCTATTCATTCAACACTGATAAATAATTATAAGACCTGTGTACTTCTGCCTTTAGTACAGATATTCAAGCATATTTTAAAAGACTGCTCATGTCTCTATGAATTCAAACAGATGACAGACTACCTAATTCACCATGGCTCATTTGCACAGAAAATAACAGAACTTGGACTTCCTGGGCACAGAGCAAATGCCCCTTAACATAGCCATGGAAGAGACAGGCACCAAACATTTCCATCCAGAGATAATCTGGCTGCAGTATTGTTGCCTAGATTACAGTGTATGCTCTTATAACATAATGAGTATAATAATAAATTTTAAAAAAATATTTGTTTTCTAGATTCTAAATGTATAAACATTCATTTTAAATAGCTGGCAGCTGTGTAATGGTTTGGAAAAATATATTTATTTAGCCAATTTTATATTCAAATCATTATTCATAATCATGATCCGGCCCCAAATTTTCTACAGAATAAATAACTGTGTGACTACAGGAAAATCAGAAGAGCCTAAATGTGATTTCATCTCATAAGGTAAAGAAAAACAAGCTTATGATAATTCTTTTACATGAGGAGTTGTATTGAGATAAAGTATTGGCTCATGCTAAGAAACTCCATTGATCACTCCTTCAATAAGTTACTCAACAAAGTTTGGCAAATTCTCTTATGTGAAATTTATGATGGGATTGGTTAAAACTGAAAATGTTAACAAATTTCTTTATAGTCTCAAGGAGCTATATTTCAATGGTTAATTAACAAATGATAAACATTTTTCTAAAAGTAAGAAGAACAATACAGATATAGGTGTTCTTTCGGTATAGAGTCTGTACAGATTATAGAATTGCATATATGCAAATATGGCAATGGTAGGTGTTTAATCTCTCTTTAAAGATGGTGGAGTAAAATAGAAACATAACATCTTTCACAATCCACACATTTTATTTCATAACTTTTATAAATTTCTAATATTTCCAACACTTGTATTCATATTACTTATTGTCCCCCAACCCCAGACCTTCCAAAAGATGTCAGAAATTTGTGGTTGAGAAGTGTCCTCTAGATGTCATATAATAAAGAAATCTATGCACCTTTCCTGCTTTAAATTTTCCTTATTATTTATGGTTTTGCATTCTATCCACAACAGCTGATCAAAGGAGAATTTCAGCAGGTATGTGTAAGCATGAATGAGGCCTGCCTTATCGCAACCCTTTCACCTTGAGTATGGGGCTGAATTTATTAACTCATTTCTAATGAATGGAATGTGACAGAAGTTTGGGATGTTGCTACTGAGATTAGCTTACACAAAGGCTATACATTACTTCTTATTGCCCGTTCTCTTTCTCACATTCACTTTCTCCAAGGGAAGCCAACTGCCATATTCTGAACTGCCCTACAGACGGGGCAATGTGGCAAGGACTGCAGGAGGCTTTTGTCTAGTAGACAAAGATGAAATGATGTCATCAGTCCAAAAGCTCACAAAAACTAAATACTATCAAAAATTATATAAGTGAGTCCTTGAGGTGAACTCTTTCCCAGTCAAGTGTGCAGATGAGGCTGCAGCCCTGGCTCCAAGTGTAACCACAGTCCTATGTAAGAACTTGAGCCATGGGCATTCATCTGAGCTCTATCAACATTCCTGATACACAAAACCTATAATATCATAAATATCTGTTACTATAAGTGGCTAAGTTTTAGAGTAATATGTGATGCAGAAAGAAATAACTGATATGAGTTGTTTGTATGATGCTAGTTTTAATTTTTCCCAGTAATGACACATGTAATTCCATACCTCCTGGCCAGGCACGGTGGCTCATGCCTGTAATACTAGCACTCTGGGAGGCCGAGGTGGGCTGATCGTTTGAGCTCAGGAGTTCGAGACCAGCCTGAGCAAGAGCGAGACCCTGTCTCTACTAAAAATAGAAAGAAATTATATGGACAACTAAAAAATATATATATATAAAGTTAGCCAGGCATGGTGGTGTATGCCTGTAGTCCCAGCTACTCGGGAGGCTGAGGCAGGAGGATTGCTTGAGTTCAGGAGTTTGAGGTTGCTGTGAGATAGGCTGACGCCACTGCACTCCAGCCCAGGCAACGGAGTGAGACTCTGTCTCAACGAAAAAAAAAAAAAAAAAAAGGGAAATTCCATACCTCCTGAGACTTGACATCACCCTCATAATCTGAGTTTTCAAAAATTTAAGTATATTCAACATAGATGAATTCAGATGAACAAAGCCCTTAAAAATATCAAAGTAATACTTTAAAATTTCAATAAGAATCAAAACTGCTAATAGAAATGGAACAGTCACTGTATTTGGCATTCAATTGTTTCCATATAAATGATACAAGCTTAAAGTCATGTTGATCTCCAATATTCATTCTCATAAAAAGATACTTTCAAAATTTAAATAATAAATACTTATAGTAAATCCCAGAGTCTATTTATATATTCTGCTTCAATAGAAGAAAAGCAAAACAAAACAAAGACACCTACTTTCAAAAAATTAATTAAAACAGGATGTACCAACTAAAAATAATTTGATGTAGTATCTTGAATGAAACCTTGTAAATGCTGGTAGGTAGAAAGCATCCCCTATGTCTGCATTAGCCATCTGGCTTTTATATGCTGTAAGAAGTCATTATACTTGTAATGAAAATAAGAGACTGGGGGAATTAAATGACCTATAAAGAGAAAAGATAATTTTTTTTCCAAAAAACTACATGAGTGCTTTTAATTGTTTTTAAGGTGCAAGTAATAGGTGATATAGAGGATGGAAAATGATCTCACTAATCAAGATTTGATTTATAGCCATAGCAAATAGACTTACATGACCCAGCCAAATACAAAGATAATAGAAAAATAAAGAGCAAAAGTAAATGTACATTTTAAAAGTGAAAGAAAGACTTGCTTAAACAATATGACTGAAAAGATTTCTTATCATCCAGAGCCTGGAAGCAAACATATACTTAGTTGAAACTGCTAAAGAGAACAGCCTCTAGGGAGAAAAAAATAGGTGAGGGAGAATAACCGTTCACTTTGATACCTGGGATGTATGACCAATTCAATCCATTGCCTATTTTGAGTTTTCTGGGGATGAATCTTAGTCCATAAGCTAGGGGATAAAAGAAATGTCAAATTCTATTTTTTTTATTTAACCTAATACAACTTCACTTTGAACTATAATTTTGATACTTGCTGGGAAACCCAATGTTATTCATTATTAGATCTCCTTTGCCATCCCTGGGGCATGTGGGATAATCCAGAAGGTACTGCTTCAGCAAGACACTTAGAACACAAAATTTTTGATGGATTCCATTATACCTGAAGCTGAATGTCCAGTCTTCCTGGATGCATTATGCAACCATTTCCCCTCTGAGGCCTTGCTATCTCCTTAGGATGTGAATATAAAACATGGCATGAATCAATGACATCAGAAAACCCATCTTATCTCAGTAATCTTTCCAAGAAGAAAAAGAGTTAAGGGCAGAAAACTATTCTCTTTCCTGTTATTCTAAAAGGTGTTCTTAAAAAAGTCTCTTTTTTTTATGGCTAATGTCCAACAGAATGAGAATTAAAGAAGAAAAATGCAGGAAGGTAGGTTGTACAAAAGCTTTAAGGCTTGAAACATTAATAGTCACTAAGGGATGAGAGCATCAGAGGTCTGGCTATTTTATTGAATTTTGGTGGAAAGGGAGAGAAAAAACTACCAGAGTGAAGAAAACATGCATTAGCATCAAAAGAAACATTTATGCTGCACTTTCGCAATACTGTAATAGGTGTAAGGAATACTATTACAGAAAAGTGATACAGACAAAAACAATCCTTAGCTTTAATAAACTTACAATACAGATAAAAAATTAAAACTCAATTTATAAAATTTACAAAATAGATCTTGGAAAATATTATAAAAGAATAATACAAGCAATCAGAAAAGGAATCATTTAGGGCCTAGAAGAGAGAGGATTTTTACAAATAAGATAGGATTTTAAGCACTCTAGGTAACTTAAAGAGGGGCAAGCAGACACAGAGTAAGGACATACAAAATTTTTCTAAAAATGTATTCAAGATGAGTATTTACTAAAGAAGAGAACTGGTCTACTGACACAAGTTTGTCTTAAAATGGGTGCCTTAGGAAATACAGTCAGAGAAAAATCTTGTGAGTTAATATTTTATGAAGAAGTATAAGCCCAAGAATATAGTATTGATTTAAAAAGGTAATGAGACTGAGAAAGAAGGAGAGCAATTGGAGGTGCATATTGAGCTAGCTACCATTTTTTATCTTGTATAATTTATCACTTGGCTTTTCAGAAATTTATCCAGGAAGCTATATTAATTTCTGGAAATTCTCTCCACGTGAAGGAAGGAGAAATAATTTATCTTTTGCTTCCAGTATTACATTGATCAAAGACTTTTCCCTATAAGATATTAACTTCCCCACACTTCTGGTTGCATATACATGACCACAATGCAAATTCCACGGTATCCTGCCACTCTGTGCCAAAGAGAAAACCCAGCACCACAACTTAAAGGTATGCAGCATGGACAAGAAAAAAGGTGCTGATGGCTGTGCACACACAGCATCATTCTCTATGGCAGCCAGGATGACACAATTTGCCAAGTGTCCCAGTACGAAGAGGATCTGAGGTGGTACCTAAAAGTGGCTGTTGTAGTCTACACTGACAACAGAAAATTACTCTTATCCTCATCCAGTATCCAGTACCTGGTCTGTAAAATGGGTCTCTGTTTTTATGAAAACCACAAGACTTGTCCCAGTGAACTCCATAGGTTCTAGGTATACTCCTCCCTAACTATTGTTTATCAGTATCCTTAGCTCCTCATGGTTATCAGTGTCAATTGTCTCTGTTAAGTCACTCTTTTCCATGCCTGTTGATCCACAGGGATAAAAAGCCCAAAGTGGCTAGAAGATAGTTACAGATTCCCATTCACTGGAACATGTCCTGTTTTCCTGACTGTGTGACCCACCCCTGACCACCTCATACTCAAAAAAAAAAAAAAAAAAAAAATCTCTAATAAGGCAGAACCTAACAATACAGGAATAAGAAGCATAAAATTGGCAAGTGGGCTACTGGGAGTGAGTGAAAGGGGACAATTCCACATTTCTTCCTTTATTTCCAGATGTGAGTATTCTAGATGTTATGCAAACAGTAATCTATATTAGCATCTGATCAAAGCACATACTGCATCCTAGAAGATAACGCCTGAGTACCACATGGTGTCATCCCAAAGGTGACAACTTAGCTTGGCCTTTCATAGGCCATCCCAACATTATATCTGTTTTTCTGTGTTTCTGTATTTCTGTGACAGGGTATGTGGTCCCAGCAAGATGTTTTCATGTTCAGGTTAACAATAATCTAAAGCAGCGGTCCCCAACATTTTTGGCACCAAGGCCTGGTTTCATGGAAGACAATTTTTCCAAGGACTGGGTTGGGGGGAGGTGGTTTCAGGATGATTCAAGTGCATTACATTTATTGTGCAGTCAAACCTCTCTGTTAAGGATAATCTATATTTGTAGCTGCTCCCCAGTACTAGAATCACTGCCTCAGCTCCACCTCAGATCACCAGGCATTAGATTCTCATAAGGAGAGAGAAACCTAGATCCTTCCCATGTGCAGTTTACAGTGGGTTCGTACTCCTCGGAGAATCTAATGTTCCTGCTGATCTGACAGGAGGTGGGGCTCAGGCAGTGATGTGAGTGATGGGGAGTGGCTGTAAATACAGGTGAAACTTTGCTTGCTCACTTGCCACTCACCTCCTGCTGTGTCCACAGCCTGGGGGTTGAGGACCACGGATCTAAGGGAACATTGATATAGCTTAGGGGTAAGGAAGTGAGAAAGCATAGCTGTCCTTTCCACATAAAAGCAAATTGATTTTGATCCTATTTATTAATGGGTATTGGAAAGAATGTATTCTTTAAATGAATAGCTGCATAACAATCACCCGGTCTCTGTGGATCTGTTCCAATAAAGATTCTACACCTAGCAAAACAAATGGAATTGAGCCTGTCACTTGGTTAAACTTAAGATAATGTAGAGTAATCTAATATATTCCATCACTCACTCCTGCCAAGGAATCACACAAATGAAATGAAAGGTGATACAGTGGGGCAATCAACCCTATCTCCTTTAAGTATTTGAGGGTATTGGTAATCTATGACATTTCACCAAGGATACATAATATGACTTCTAATTCACTGCCTTGACTAATGTATCAAGGGGATAAATTCTCAGGAGTTGCCACTTATTCTTGCCTACCAAAATAGCTCTTAAACCACAGATTAGGGTAACCTGTACGTGTTCTGCCAGCTGTTGGGTATAATCATCCTAATTTTGTTCTCAAGTATTAGGATAAACTAAGGGTACTTCTGTGAACTCACTGGAATGACTGTGAGATGGCCATGGGCATGGGTTAAGATATCATTGATCATCTGTTCTGTAGCTCACCACTCTAGCTGAGGTACCATGATGACATATTAGATTGTAAGTGTCAGATCACACCCTCTATCCAACAGTCCTCCTAACCTTCCTCAGTGTACACTTATGTTGGCAAATGGCTGTAGTCTTTTTAGGAAAAGGATTGGAAGAATGTTTGTTTTATATTCTTCCATGATATTATAGAATCTATACCCAAGGGACTCAACATTCCCTTTAGTTGGTGGGCTCAGGGTCTAAAATCTAGCTAAGATTAGAATATTGATAGGAAACCAAATTTGTTTTTTTTTTTTTTTTTAATTTTTGCAGTTGATTCTGTTTGCATTCTCTCTAAATCTAGTTTTTTTTAATTATACAAAGAATCAATAGGATACTCCAATGGAAAGCATTTCATTACTATACCATTAAAAAAACATACAGAATTTGAAGACTCATGGGTATACCATATAACAGTGATTTACGCAGAACATTAAGTCTTGTCAAAGGAATCATTAAACGTCATGGAAATGCTCATGAGTTTTATATGAAATATATCTTTGCTTACTTTGAAATTTAAGATAGAAAAATAATTACCTAGGGGTAGTGTTTTAGTATTTTTCTGACAGCAGAAGCATTTTGCCATTAGGCAAAGGTGGAAGACATGGGAATTAAACAACTAGATAACTAATTGACATCACACAGAAAAATTTCATTGTTTTCTTACCAAAAAAAAAAAAAAAAAAAAAAAAACTCACCTCATGAGAAAACCAAATCAAACCAAATCACACATATAAAGCCAATAAATTCACCAAGTTAATCAAATTTATATTTTAAGGGGAAGGAGACTAAAGCTCCATTGCAAATATGAAACAAATAATATTAGGAAGTAAACATATATAAGAAAATATTTTTAGATTTATATCACGAGGATGTTGACACAGATCAGCACTTGTTTTTGTTTTTTTCTTTGCCTAAAGTGATTTTCATAACACTGTTCCTAATTAAAAAACAAAGTGTTCCAGAATTTCTAACATAGAGAAATGATTATGATTAAATAGGTATCAATGAAATATTATGAATTGAGAATAATGATAAGAAGAAATACATTTTTCTATATAATATATGTAGTTGAGAAGTGGTGATTTGGCAACAGTGCATGACAAGAATGCCTATGTGATAAAGTGTGAACTTCAACAGGAAAGAAATGGTTGAAGGTATTTCGGTCAGAAATAAAGAAGGGAAAACATAAATAATGTCAAAATATGCCACACATTTTCCATCTGGAAGAAATTGATTGTACTTTTCCAATCTAATGAAAGATAACATATAAAGAAAATGTTTACTTATATCAAAATATGTCATCTATTTAATCAAAAACTCATAAAATATTTATAAGCACCTATAATGTTCCAAGAGTTTCTCCCACAGTGATAATTAGAGTGCAATGCTTGCTCTTTGGTTTCCCATTGTAATGGAGGAGGAAGACCCCTAACATGTAAGTACTGGAGTATCACATCAATATATTATGGAAAAACAGAAGGGGAACTTCTCGGAAGCACTGGGTTCAGTTATGTATGTCAGCTACTCAGAGAAATATTAGCGAATTAGGTCTAAAATATACAAGGGAAACTAAAGTTTGGAAAACCATGTCATAAAATAAACTGGTGGACTTTATTACACAGAACTGAAAAATAATATATCAATGACAAAGTTCTTAAGGTGAAACTTTCAGTAAAAGAGTTATTAATACAAGCTTTTTGGAGAATGTAAAACACTATATTAATATCATCTTTCATTTAGAAAGTGATCGAACACATTTTGAGAATTTTTAAATGCCAGTTATCATACATTGCATACTTATTATGTAACCTGTTATCATAAAGTGAGCTTTAAGTAGACTTCCAAAAAGATAAATAAATGTTATATAAACATTCAAGATTATTTTAACACTTATCCCTCAAATATTAAAACCAGAGATGTTAAGCCTTTATTTCCAAAATATTTTCCCACAAACTGTGTTTATTAACAAACTAAATATCTTAGGAAGTTCAACTTGTTCATCAAATTCTCATATAATGATACAAATTATTTTGATATTACTGATGCAGTTATACAATTAACTCAGTCTATAAGAACTGTATATTCTCTTATTGTTTAAAATATTATTTGAATACATTACTTCTTGCAAAATGTTTATGCAAGTAAAGAAATGACTCTAACATATTAATTTCAAAATAAAATTCAACAGAATTTAAAAATTTATACATATTTATTTTTAAAAAATAAAATATGTACTTGAGCAATACATAATTCATGTATGCATGAAGTGAATATATTAATAATGCATAAGTATGTTGTTTTTATAAGTATGCTACATACTGTAAAATAGTTTTGTATGAGTGTTTATCATCTGCTTTTGTACTTAATTTATCATAAAATATTCCTGTATTCATGAATATAGAAGCAGGTTAGTGTGGATGCTAAGAGAGTGGAGGATGCTAAGTGCATGGATGTCAAAGTTAAACTCTGTTGTTGAATTCTGGCCCAACTATTCACAAGTTATTACCACAGTGAGCATTATTTAACCTTTCTTCACCTAATGATCACATACTTCTGTATTTTCAATATAATTTAATTTATCCAATCTCAATATATCATGAGGTGTAGACTGATTTCTATGTTTGCTCTTACAAGCAATTAATTTTTTTTAATAAACAACCTTGCACACACATATTTACTTGCACATTTGTTAGATCATTTCTCTTAAATATTCTCAAGAAGCATATTTATGAACAAAATAATATGAATATACTACAGATAAGTTGGTGTTCATCAGCAAGTAACAGCCTGATTATACTGGATTTTAAATATGGTTTACTAGTTTCAGATAAGAAGGAGGTTCCATATTTCAGCCATGCCAGGGCTGAAATCTCTGTAATTAACTTTCCATGATGGACACATGGTAGCTTTCCAATTCCTGCTTTCATGCTTGTGTTTAAGGGAAGAATAAACAAGAAAGCCAATTTTAAATAAAGTAGGCAAAGCAACAATATTTCTAAGAACCCTGTCAAATTATTTTTCTTCATATTGGCTAAGACCAGGTCATATGGAAGTACTTGTATACAAAATAGCATAGGAGAGGGAGGAGTATGGCAGTCATTGGAAAGAAGAGAGAGAACAGTATATGTGCAACTCAGTTACTCATTTGTTACTTCTTAAGTAAATATTAATAAAAGCTCTTACAAATCTTTGAACCAGTGTATAATCCCAAATCCAATATATTCTCTTTTCCAAAAATAAAAAACTGAAAAAAAATAAAGAAAGAAAGAACTGAATTGAATTTGGAGACTATCCTGCCGTTCAGCCTGGCCAAGTTGACATATTCCAGCTGTGACAGCTTTTTGATCTGTCAACTTACGTGGCTGAACTTTTTCCCAGAATGTCCATTTTAGTGTGATTCCTGTTAGGTTAGGCTACAGGAGGACAATCTTTAAGGAGAGTTGAAGAACAAAAGGGAGCATGGCCATTTTGTAGTACACACATACCTTCTCCCAATTATTCAACAAACGCTAATCTAGGTGCTGCTGTGAAGCAATTTTGCAGATGTATTTATAGTTCCTAATCAATGACTTCATGTTATTCAACGGGAAGAATATGCTGTGAGCAGGGGGAGGAGAGAGCTTACCTAACCAGTCAGAAGGTCAATAAAACATGTCTTAGGCCTTGCTTGATGGAAAGATTCTAAATAGCCACTGAATTTGCAATTGCTCTTCTTCCCTCCTCCCAATCTTCTTTTCTGATTGCTGCCTATGGACAACAAATTTCAGATCATGCCTATAGAGATCCAGCCAGCTTGTGAACTTCCCTTCCTGACTGCTTACCCGAAGAACTTTGGAATTACTTAGTTAACCCCTGCTGTTGTACCAGACAATTCCTTGAAATGTACATATATATGTGTGTGTAATATACATCTATATATACATATTCCAAATCATGGCATGATTCTGCTTCTCAGATTGATTCATGATTGAAATATTACACTCAATACTTACTAAGCCATCAGAAAGTACATATATCATGGTGAAGAACAAGGAGGAGGAAAGGAAGAGGGGGAGGGAAAGGATAAAGAAAACAAGTATGGAAAGTGGAGGAAGAGTGAATCATGGTACTCAGAAGAGGTCACCTTTATTCAGCCTGATGGATAAGTACTTCCATTTTAAGTTTTTTTTTTTTTTTAATAACAAATATACAGGCAATTTTTTTTTTTAAATAGGAGAAAAAAATCCAAGAGGAAAGCAATGCTGTAGCTAACAACTAGTGAAAGGCCCTTTGAATGCTGTATGAGAAGGAAGTAACCTTCAAATATCATGATTGAAGAGTAGATTTTGTATTTATTTTAAACAGAAAATGTCCTTGATTTGTTTCCCCAGAGCAGAAGTAAGCAGAAAATTTCTGAGAGTGTACTGCAAATTATAATATAACAAAATGACTTCAGGCAAAATTAAGTATATGACATATAGAAAATAAAATGTTGAAGAACTCTAGATTTAATAAGTACATAGATCAAAATGAGGATCCTCAAAAATGTATTTGCATAGAAAGAATTAAAACACTATACAGGAGTACTACTGCATATCATTTGCATACAATAAAATGATTATCTATAGCTTAAATTATATATAATTTCCATTTATAGGATATTACCAGTCATTATGAAGTAATGCCTTTTTAAATAATAAATTTCTCAATCAGAGATTCCCCAAATAAGTTGTTATAGAACAATGTAAGAACAAGGAAAAGTTTATCTGATTCTTGTACTCAGAGGAAGTAAGCTAGGGATATATTAACTTTGTAATGAATGTTTCTTAAAAGAATGACTTATTTTTGAGAGTGAAACACACTAAATTTATGTGTACAAAACATGACGTGAGAGATTGCGAAGTAGCACCACATAAAGATAGTGGTGGGTTTATTTATATTCTTGTTGTTTTACAGTGTATATGTATGTGTGTGTGGTACCAGAAAGTAGTAGAATATAATGATACAACAAATAAAGATTTTTTAAGTAGATATACCAAATGTAAATTTCAGCTGTAAGTTGCTAGGTAGGTAACCTTCATCAAACTAATTCAACTCTGTAATTTCTCATATCCTTATCTGAAAAACAGAGATAAAATAGTACTGACAAACTTATAGGGCTGTATTGCACAGTCCCAAGAAGATAGTAATGAACCCAGTGTTAAGTCCATGTTGTTAGCTTACTTTAAATATGTCCTCCTTTTCCTTTTGCCAGCTTATTTTATGCTTACCTTTACATTTTATTTTAGTTATGTTGTCATGTACAGTCACGAATATTAGCCTGATGTGTAGAGTTCGTGTGTGTGTGTCTGTGTGTGCGTGTGTGTACTACATTGGAAAAAAATAAGTACAGTGCCATAGAGTACATAGCATATTGCAAAATAAAACACTGTGAAGTGAAGTCTGAAGGTAGTTTATAATGGCACAAAGACAAGAAAATCTTGGATAAAGTCTGGGAAAAGAACCCAGAGGCACATGACCAGACAATTATCAGTCAACTAACACCATTTCAGAAAATCCTGGCTGCAAGGTACCACAGATGTGGTGCGAGAGATTGCAAAGTTTATTCTCAAATCCGCTTGGCTTCATTTTTTTTCTTTTCTGGTAGAAATCCCACAGCCCATTATTACCATTACCTCTTTGTAAACATCCTCACTACCTTGATTCTCTTTCCTTTTTCTTTATTCTCCTCACAAAACCCCAAGCTTGATGAACTCTAACACTCACAGACTCTTTTCCTGAAAGTTGCTGGAGAATGAGACACAGATGTATCTGCTAGTTTCATTTATAAATTTATGAGGATAGAATACATGTTTTCAGCTATATTTGCATTCATGCCCTCCCAAATACCATCTCTTAAATATTTTATTCTCCTTTCTAAAAACTTCTCTACATTCGTCCTCTTCCTTCACTCATGTCTGATGACAGCATGTCATAATTCACTTTGAAAATAGAAAACAGCAGATGAGGCACCGCCTGCCTTGTCACCAAACCCAAAAACCTATGTACCTTTTAAGCATTTTTTCCTACCCTACTTTATAATGGAAAAAGTTCATCCTATTTCCTATCAAAGGTTTAATCCTGTATTTGTACCCTAAAATCTTAGTGCCTCCCAAATTATCTTGTATAAGAATCACTTTGAGAGGTATTCAAAACATAGATTACTGGGTTATGTCACAGAGATTCTATATGTCCCTTCAATCTGACCTTTTGCCATCCCAAAGTGACGTAAGCACATACACATACTCATCACACCCAGGCATTCACATATGCATACCTGCTCATACAGGTATACACATACCTACTCACATAAGTATGCACATACATGTACAAGCACATACATATGTACATATATGCAAATACAGCTATTCCCTCCACATTCACACAAACAGCACATACATATACACACTTGTACATATATTTGTCTACATAATATATAAATATCCATATATACTATTTGAGCTAAATTTTGTCTCCTAAAATTGATATGTTGAATTCCTAAATTCTAGTACCTTAGAATGTTATTGTATTTGAAGATAGGGCCTTAAAGAGGTAACTAATGTAAAATGAGGCCATACCGGTGGGACCTAACAAAACATGACCTGACTGGTGTCCTGATAAGAAGAGGAGATAAGGATACAGACACTCAGAGAGGGAAGACCACGTAAAAACAAAAGAAGGAGGTGGCCATCTACAAGCCAAGAAGAGAGGCCTCAGAATAAAACCAACCCTGCCAACACCTTGTTCTTGGACTTCTAGCCTCCAGAGCTATGAGAGAACAGCTGTCTGTTGTTTAAGACACACAATTCTTGGTATTTGTTATGACAGCCCTAGCAGACTAATACACATATATACAACAACCATCCTCTTCTCTACATTCTCACACAGAGACACACACACACACACACACACACACACCACCACACCCTTGTGGACAATCACCAATCTCTAGCAACACTAGTTTTATTTCAGCTGTTTTGTTTGTTTGTTTGTTTGAACATGCCAAGCTCATAGCTATGGTATGAACTTTGGGCATCCTTACCCTTTTGCATGGAAAATCTGAGCAAGAGCAAGACCCCGTCTCTACTGACAAAATAGAAAGAAATTAGATGGACAACTAAAAATATAAACAAAAAATTAGCTGTGCATGGTGGTGCATGCCTGTAGTCCCAGCTACTTGGGAGGCTGAGGCAGGAGGATCGCTTGAGCCCAAGAGTTTGAGGTTGCTGTGAGCTAGGCTGATGCCATGGCACTCTAGCCCAGGCAACACAGTGAGACTCTGTCTCAAAAAAGAAAAAAAGAACATGTCACACCTTGAAATCTTGTCATTTATTATTTGTCTTTTAAATTTTGTTTCGTTTAGTAGATTGTGAAAGGAATAAGCTCCATGATGGTAGTCAATGTGGTTTTATCAAAAGCCGATATTTCTAGTACTGGCACAATGCCTGGCACATAGAATATATTCATGTTTGTTGAACATAGGAATATGAAACATCTCTAGACTAGTTATCTTTTGGATTGTGAGGGTGTATGTGTATGTGAGTGTGTGTGTGATGTGTGCATCTGTGTATTTTCTGCTGCAAGAGAAAGTGAGAATGAATGTAGGGAATAAATAAGCTGTCTGAATAACTGTGACCTTTCTTCTGTTAATATTTCCCAGAACCATTTTGTTCTCAGATGCAATTGACAATTAATGACTAAGTTCACTACATTCCGCAGCATCCTATATATTTTGAAAGCAGTTGCCAGGCATATTATGATAATGTAAGCATGAGGTAATGGATAGGATTTGTGACAAACTGGCTATGAGGAACTTGGAAGTGCACAGACAGATATTATTCAGATGTTTCCAAATTATGTGTTAGGAATAATAATGTTAGCACTGGCAGAGAAGAGGACTCAGAAGGAGAACTATGTGTAAGAATAGATAATATAACTACTGAAGTTTTATATATGATACTTCCAATATTGTATTGGGATATCTAGATTGAATGGTCCAGCTGGCTGTGCCAAATTTAGGTCTAGAATATGAGAAAGAGTCAGTGCTAGATGTACAAGCATGCTATTGTTATACCTTGTTGTTCTCACTAAGGCCATAGAATAAGCTATTATTTATATCAGCAGGAGAAAAGATACAGCAGAAATACCAGATGCAGCCCTTCAATGGATATTTTGGTAATGGATCTAGGTTAACACATGCTCTTGACTTAACTCTAGTATTTTGTTCTGGAAAGATATGCAATTTCCTAATTTTTGTCATTGTTTTCAACTGTAATGAAGTCCATTTAAGTTCATTTGTTTTTAGTTTTTAGTTGTTTAGCAGGCATATTTGTGCTTTGTTATTGCTAGTTTGCTGAAGTCATTGGTTGTGTACAAGCACCCAAAATAGAGAGTCAAGGGAAAAGGTTATCACTCTGATCAAGCTTTCATTTCTTCATGAAGTAAATGCATTTTACAATAGTCACGTATAGCTTTGATGAGACCAGCTTGATGGGAAAGAAGGCAATGATATTCCATTTACCAAGTACAGTTTGCAATTGATGACTTAAGATTAAAATCCAAGTGGTGAGTCATATAAATTGGGATACCTTACCATTTCCTTTAATTATTGAGATAATGATTGGAAATAATTATTGATAATAAATTAGGTCACATATATATCCAATGGATGATTAGTCAAAAATTAGCTAAAAAATTCAAAGATGTAATATGGTCTATAACTCATTCTGTTCCTTATCTGCACATAGATACAGCTAATTAAAAATAGGGCATTATAATAAGAATTATCATAAGACATTAATTATTGATTGCACTTAAAATTTAAAACCCATAGAGACAAGGATCAGAATTCAACATGATGTGTTTTAAATTATCTGTTTCTAATAATTGATTTGTTACAAGATATCCTTCTGTGTAGAGAGAGATATTTTCTGATCTCCAGTAGAGATACTCTAGAGTAACTAACATTTGAGATTATATAACAAAGGCTAGTTGAAGGATTAAACCACAAAATCTTTGGAAATCTTTGAGAAAGCATTTATCTTTTCATACACTGCACAAAATTTCTTACAAATGAACCATTTTTAAATTGATTCTTTGTATATAATTTTTTACAATGTCATTATTTGAGCCATGTCTATCTTTTAATCTACCATCAAACACACAATAATAAGTCTGAAAATTCCTGATCTATGTACAATAGAAAGTTATATTACCAAAATATTCCCCAAGATAGTTGAGTTTTTAAGAATATATTTTTTTAATTTGGTAGTTTTACCCTGTCATGAAATTTGTAAGTTCTCTCCCTAAATCAGACATTTTATTTCATCACTTCCAGCTTTTTGGCAGAAACAAAAAGTGAATAGCTAACACCTGGTTACTATCTACCAGCCAAACTTAGAATTTCTGCCTCTGTGGAGATGAAGTTTGAATCTTAGAAATCAAGGTAAAATGAAAGTTTTAAAGCTTTTGCCTTGTTTCCTATAATACAATGGTTGTGTCCAGGGGAAGAGAAATTGTAAAAAGAGATAGAAGAATCTATTGAAAAATCCATCTTTAATGTTTGATCCTAAAAGTAGAAATAGAAATATTCCTGAATGGTTATAATTGTACTTACCATGATATGACTTACTTTAAGTTTAGTTTATGGACATTTTAAGATAAAATTAATTAGAAATCTTAACTGATACTTAAGTTTTTCATATTTAACATCAAATCTTTTTGTAAATATGCTATTGCAGAAGTATAATCACTGGGTCATTCCATACCTTTATGGAAGAAAATAGATTTGGAAAGCCAATTCTAAGATTTTTAACTTTACAACAATGCTATTAATTAACATAAATTCATACTTGTACTTAGCATAAAATATAAAATATATTAAATAAGACAAGACCTAATATAATTTTATCTCTTTTTATTACCAATTTGCTTATATTATAATACACCAATATGTACATATATGTTTATATTTTTTCATAAAATTATGAAAGCTTGACTATAGATTTGATTTTGCAGATACAAACTTCAAATCAATTCGTGAAGCTTGTAAATAATATATGCTGCCCTGCACCCTTATGGAAACGTTTCTAGCAATGGTCCACCTCTCTACAGCCCAACCCCTTATATTTGATAAAGATTATATTTGAATACAACCCAAATAAATTTGTAAGCTTAAGCCTTTTATATTCAACAGATCATAAATATGAGTCAAATAACTTTAAAATTTATTTGAATTTTGCAAAAATATTTGTAGAGGAAACAAAATTATTTCCATGTTATATATTAAAGAAAATAAGTCTAAAACATCTCAGCATCTCACATTTGTTTCTCAAAGTCCTTCAGATCACAGCATTGGCACCTAGAGTTTATCTTTTTTCTCTGATCCCTAAAAAGCCCATTCTTAATATGATTCTTCTTCATTTCCAACCTTTACTATAAATTAACTTCCATTATATACCAGCTGTTTTGAATAAATAAAGCTGAGCAAGTTATTTATCAGCATTTAAAGTTCCCTATCTATAAAATGCGGAAAATAATATCTACCTTATAGAGTAGTTGTGACAATTCCATCAGTTACCTTGCAAAAAATTTAGACTAAAGAGTGGCATATATAATATGTGCTAAAAAATTATTAGTAATTATAATCATTCCACAAGTTCATTACTATTTAAAATAATAATTGTTTATCAAACATCAATTATAGTTATTACACTTTGCTCAGTTCTCAGGAAAACCAGTGAACACCCAGGGGAGTAAAATATTATATATACCCTAATGGAGCTTAAAATTTAATGGGAAAGACACATAGGAATATGGGTCAGGATAATACATAGTGTATTAGATTACATTAGGTGTTAGAGACAAAGTTAAAATAAGAGACTGGAGAGGAACAGAGGACTGAGACTTGAAGTCTTTAGATAGTATAGTTGACAAAAACTTGACCCAAAAGGTGACATTAGATTAATGACTTGCAGGAAATAAAGAAACTGGTCATTCATATATCTGGGGGGAAAACATTTCAGGCGAAGGGAATAGTACATGGAAAGTCCCTTAGGCAGCAATAGACCTTGCATTTTCCCAGGACTAGCAAGAAGGCTAATTCTTTTAGTTATTGTTTTTATTACTTTTTTTTAAAGACAGTCAAGTGAAGCAGTGGGAATGGAGAAGAAACAAAGAAATCTGTAACTAGCTGTGATCAAATAGTTGTAACCACCACTGCTTTGGGACTGGCCAAGGAGGCTAATTCTTTAATACAGTGAGTGAGAAGAAAAGAAGTAGGAAATGAGGTGAGAGAGATAATGCAGGAGATCAGATCTGTTGCAGGCATTTTGAGGATTTGGACTGAGTATCCTTATCTATATGTAAGTGAAATTAGAAGCAATTGGTGGATTTTTGAGAGAAAGGAAGATAATATTCCTAATAAAAATCAATACAACCTCTCTAAACTTCTTCCATTTCACACAAATTCCTAAAACTCCGACATGAAGAGCAAAGTCCAGGTGGCAAGCAGGTCACCCAAAGCACCTTCTTAAAATTTGAGGGAGGGAAGGAGCAACCTATATTATTTTCACACAAAATGTAAATGTGAATATTTTAATCTAGCATTTGTGAAGTTAATACTTAACTATCTTTCTTGTTCCTCTACCCCTAAGTTGATCATTATTTAATCCATTGCTTCCCCCAAGTGATCACTGTAATCTGCAAGGTACTCTATTTTATTGGCTAATCTGAGTCTCGATTCTTTTAATTGACCTCTCCGTTTATGCCAACCACCCACCACTGTTAAGTTGCTTTTATGGTTTTACTAAGCATATTTTATGAAGCCTTTGGTCCTGTTTAGCAGTTAACTCGTCCCTACCCTCATCCACCTAACTCACAGGACATCCTTTGGAGTGTTCTGAAAGACTTGGCGCCTGACATGTATGGCCTTGAGAAGCAGCCTACTCCTCTGTTGAACAGTTTTCTTCCTAATATTTTATAATGAAAACTTATAATTATACAGCAAAGATTAAAATTTTTTTCAGTGAAAACCAATAAATACCATCAAGATTCTCACCATAATGTTCTACTATGGATACTTTATTGTATATCTATCTATTAATAAATTAACTCATCTTGTTTATCCATCTTTTTATGATTAATACTTGGGATATTTTAAGTTTTTATGACTTTTTTAAGTGAAGTTGTTTTGAATATTTTGAACAAAATGTTTTTGTGAAGATATATTTTCATTTTTATTAGGAAAATACCAAGGAGTGAAATTTCTGGAATGTAGAGTAAGTATACAATTAGTTTTAAAGGAAATTGACAGAACTTTTTTCCAAAGGGGTTATAAATTTTACATTTCTGCTAAATTCTTTGCATTGTCCCAGCAACAACAAGCATCCATAACCTCACTAATATTTAGTATTGTCAATCTTCTTAATTTTTATTTTGGTGGGTGTATGCTAGCATTGTATTATGGCTTTAATTTTCATTTCCCTGTTGCCTAAATATATTCGAAACTTTTTCATGTGTTTCTTGGTCTTTTGCATATCTCTTGTTGTGAAGTTTCTGTTTAATTCATTTTTTTAAAAATTAGGTCTCCTTTTATCATTGGGTGGAAAAGTCTTTTTATATATTACGGATATTGGTCTTTTGTTAAATATATGTTTTGTAGGCATTTTCTTCTAGTCTGTGTTTTGCTGACTCTTTTTCTTTTAATAAACAGATGCTTTAATTTTAATGAAGCCTAATTTATCTATTCTATTCCTTTTTGAAAATTGCTTTCCATGACCAATCTAAGAAACCTTCACATATTGCCATGAGAGCAAGATGTTCTTCTGTGTTTTCCTCTGAAGTTTTATGATTTTAGCTTTTGAATTTGCATCTATGCTTCATTTTGAATTAAATTTGATGTATAAAGTGAGATAGAGTATTTATTTTTGTCCACATGGATCTTAAGACATTTAGCACCATTGGTCAATAAATCATCCTTTTCCCCATTGGATTACTTTGGCTCATTTGTTAAATATCGTATGATTATATACATGTGGGTCATTTTCTGAGCTCTATATTTCCTTTGCTTGATCTATTTGTCAATTTTTATACCAGTCCCCTCTTTACTTTCTTGATTTTTTTTTTTTAGCTTTTTGTAGGTCTAGAAATCAAGTAATGTAATTCCTATCACTTTATAAAAGTAGGATTCTCCATTTGCTCCTCTTAAATATGATTACATTGGTATGTCATCCAAAATGACCACTGAGACAACTAAATAGTAGAAAAGAGAGTTTTATTCTCACTCATCTGATGTGGGGCAGATGGTGGCAGATAGATATATACACACCTAATGGGTGTGGTGCGCACCATCTGGGAGATGGACACACTTAAAGCTCTGACTCAGGCGGGGCAAAGGCAATATATGTAACCTAATCATTTGTACCCTCGTAATATGCTGAAATAAAAAATTTAAAAGAGAGAGAGTTTTATTGATGACATCAGTTTGCAAACCAGGGAAATATAGTCTGTGGCATGAAATGAAGGTGCTCTGTTTTTGAAGACGTAAGTGGCAGGTTTTTTGTTTGGTTTGCTTTGGTTTGATTTGGTTTTGTTTTTTGTTTTGTTTTTTGCCTCACAGGATCTGTGTTATATAATAGAGTCACACATTTTCAGTAGGAATGGATAAACAGATGTGTAACATACGTCTCATGTTCAATAGGGAGTGCAGTTTAAGCCTTAAAATACAGTGGGATTTGGCTCTTTACATCAAAAGATGAACTATAGGGCACAGAGACAGTTTGTGTCACATCTATGTAAGCTAGCCAAAACTGGATTGAGATCTGAGGCTATCAAGAAAGAATGTTTAGAAGGCTGTTCCTCTGCCTCTGTTCCATCAGAGTTATAGTAGTCTGGGTCATAAATCAGAGTCAGGGAGGGTCCCATATTTTGCCTACTGGCTCCTATTGTTAAGAAGTTTAGCAAGAGTACGGGATATTTTTTCTTGTAGTCATCAGAATTTGGGGGTGGCCATGCCAGCAGAGCCCCGGCCTGTAGGCAACTTCTTGTTTCCTTAACCTCACTGACCATTTTAGCTCTTAGTTGATAAAGGGAGTCTATTTTGATTTCTTAGATCACAGGTACTAGTTCTTTATTCACATTCTCAAGGTCATTTGCCCCTTATTACATAGTGGGGCATAGCTTTTTTCCTCCTCAGTATATTTTTCATCCAAAATTGAAAATTTTTCTTTGATTTTTGTACTCAGATTTGATGATTACAATATTGAAGTGAGTAAAATGCTGTGTTATAGGGCTGTCCTTTCATACAACTATAGCCCCTTTTGTTTGTAGAACCTGTAATGATTTTATAATTTCAGTAAGAGTAGGAGGAAAAACCGCTGTAGTTATTGCCATAGTAACAGCACCAGTAAATTTTAGATTCTTAGAAAATCTATTACTTTTTAATGTATGAAATAATGTGTGATTTTACTTTTCCTTTCACATTTAATCCTTATAACTCTGCAGAGTACATACCATTATATACCTTTTACAAATTAAAATTTCTGAAAGATTATGTAATTTACAAAATTATCCACATTTGTTGCTATTTAATTCTCACAGTAAATCTCTCAAGGAGGTATTAGTGGTATTACTAGTAACCCTGAGACCCATAGAAGATTCAGACTGCTTTGCTTGGTATAATGTTGGAGAATACAAAGTGAACATAAGGAAGTAGACAGTGTAAGGTTTTTTGGATTGGCCAGCACCAGAGAAAGAAAGAGGAGCAGACTTAAAAGGGATAGGTAAAGAGGCTTTATTGGGGTGCTCCCAGATGGGGGTAACGGGTCCCAAGAGAGGGGCCCGGGTGAGCCTCATGGTCCCACGAGTGGAACCAGAGAAGCCGCCCCACCCAGAAGTCTGGGTGGGTTTATATACGTTTTTTTAGGGGTGGGGGATGGGAGTTTCTCTGGAGGGAAGATTTCAGCGGGAAGAGTGAGGAATTTCTTTGTTTCAGCTTTAAGGTGGGTATGGCGGAGTAGG
Organism: Eulemur rufifrons; assembly: GCF_041146395.1. Taxonomy (NCBI): domain Eukaryota; kingdom Metazoa; phylum Chordata; class Mammalia; order Primates; family Lemuridae; genus Eulemur; species Eulemur rufifrons. The sequence goes on from NC_090986.1 coordinate 36,915,370, forward strand.
ATGGGCTTCTTCTTTTTCCATTAGGGAGGGGAGGGGTGCCCGCCACCAGCCTTACAGACAGAACTGCATCTTTGAACAATGTCAAAAAGTGCCATTCACATTGTAATTAATGTGCGGATGCTCTCTGGAATTATGCAGTGCATAGAATAGATTAAGATCTTTTGTTTGTAAGTAACAGGGTTTCTTCTCAAAATGCATCAACATAAATGGGATTTATTGCCTCAGAGAATGTATAAGTAGAGGTCCCAATTAATTATATTCACTTGATTTAGCATTTTATGGATTTTATTAAGATCCTTTGTCTCTATTCTCAGACTTCCATCGTGGGTCAAATTGATCCCAAAGTAAGGTTGTTACCAATGACTTCTAGGGCTACATCAAAACAGAGGGAGAAAGCAGGCTGGTGGCCTGCGCTGTATTCATTTTCCATGATTGCCATAATAAATCACCATAAATTAGGTGGCTTAAAATCACAGAAATGCATTCTCTCATAGATCAGGCAGCCAGAAGTCCAAATTAAGATGCCAGCAGAACCATGCTCCCTCTGAAGCCTCTAAGGATGTATTTTCGTATGTCTCCTAGTTTCTGGTGGCTCCTGGCATTCCTTAGCCCCCGGCAGCATAACTCCTACGTCTGCCTCTATCTTTACATGGCTTTTGATCAAGCCAGCCTTAAGGTTTCCCTCGGCTTGATGAAACTTTAGACAGGCTTCTTCCTACCTCTAATCCCTCACCTCCCACCTACCCTGGCCCCTACAGATCCAGGTGACCTAACCACAGAAGTTCCTCTTTCTCCCTTTTCTTAGAACATTTACTTTAGAAAACAATTGAAAATCCTCTCTCAGCCCCTTTGATATGTAAATCTTTTAAAAAGCCTGTTAACAGTTTCACAGTCCAGGATTGTCTTTCTCAAAGACCTGGGGGCCATCTTTTGAAATGTAATCAAGGAAAATAGCACTCCTCTCCCCCAGTTCCCTGGAAGGGTAGGAGCCTAACTAACATGAGCACCTCCCTCCAAGTTGTAAAACTACCTCCTGTCAATAAGATAGGGAAAAATTATTTTCCTTTGGGTAACGCTAATTAACATACACAGATGGCCTGTAGTAATCACCTTACCCCAGCTCTTAAAACTTCTCCTGCTATTTGTTTTAGTGGATTTAATTTTCAGCCTGAGTTTTGGCCTCTCTGCCCCTATTGTAATACACTCACATTAAGTCTTCCTTGCTTGCTTAGCTCTGAGCAGTGCAATGGTTGCTTTGGCAACTTCTTCCCTCTGTATGTCTCTTTGTTGTCTCCTACTCTTATAAGGACACAAATCATTGGATTTAAGGCTCATCCTAAATCCAGTAGGATATTATTTCCAATGTACTTAACTAATTGCATCTGCAGTGAAGAACAGGAATTGATAGTAGGAAAATGTGTTCTCTCTTTGATTCTAACTGATGCTATTTGCTTCTGTGACTATGCTTGCTTTTAGTTGTTTGATAAATATAGTTAATCAGAATGAAAAACAGGTATAAGAGCAAAGGTAACTCCATGATAGGCTAGGCTTCCTGGATGTGAGAAGCCTAGTTCTGCTTCTGTATATATGGCTTGCTGGCTTGGTGCTTAGCGTAAGTGGAGCCATGGCAGGCTTCACTAAAGTAAAGGAAAACAAAGCCCTGGGGAGGTAACCGCAAGTTACTTCCTGATAAAGGGCTGGAGAGTCCAGAGGCCCTCCAACCAACTAAGTAGATAAGAAGGGCAAGACATGATCAGTGCATGAACAGCTTTTGCAGGGCGTGTGTTCCCAGTATCCCTTGTAACCAAAAACTAGAAGGTATGCAACAACAGCCCCCCTCCCCCGTCGGAGACCCTCCTCTTCCCCTGGATGACATTAACTACAACTGGCACCAGTCCGAAAAGCCCGAAGCTTAGAGTCAACAAACCTAAAGCCAACGCGATCAGCCACTTCTAAACAAAAGGAACAAATAAACTGAAGGGGGATGATGTGCAGACTAGTGTGTCGTGTGCAGACTAGTGTGTCGTGTACAGACTGGTATGTCATGTGCAGACTAACGTGTTATGTGCAGACTAACATGTCGTGTGAAAACTAGCATACAGAAAAGTATAAAAGCCTAATCTTTACCCCAGGGCGGGGTCCTAGTTCCTGGAGAGGCCACTGCGTTGGTGCTCTGGAATTTGGACCCTGGCTGGGGCTAGTCAATAAACTCCTTTGCCTTTTTGCAGCCTCAGTGACTCTGCCTCTCTGTTCCTGGGGCCAAGGGGAACCGGATCTAACAGCAGAAACTCTACTTCCAATTAAGATTATGTCCTGAGTTCTGGGCAGGCATTAATTTGGGGGTAACATTATTCAATCCACTACATGTTGCTCAAGGGATACTTTCCATATACCCTTCACAAACTTCTCCTCTTGTCTCATTGTCTGAACTGGGTCAGATGCCCATTCTCAACCCAATCCAATGGCCAGGAGAGTGACATTAAGCAGCACTGGTTGAATTAAACTTAGGTTATCAAATAGAGGATGACAATTTTCTCCCTATTAATTCATATACAGTAAATACATCTGGCACTGAAGGCCATTCAACTATGCTGCCATGGGAGACCAGAATATGCCACCCCCAAATATGAAGGATTGTTGAGCTGAAGATGATTCAGAAGATGCAGGTACAGAAAACCTCTGCCTTCCGTTTGTCTAAAAGCAGAACTTAGTTTTACAAAGATAAAAGTTATTGTGCCCGTCTCTATCAAGGAGAACAAAGATTAACCACTAAGGACGGTTATAGACTCTCACTGGCCTGAAGATGGTACTGGAGTAATCCACATTAACAAGCTCTCCCAGCTGGCCTTTATTTGTCATTTATCTGCCTTTACTCCTAGTTGCCTCCCGTACAAACTCAAAGTGCTTTTCCTTTGCCTTGTTACTTCTCTAAAAATTTACTATTCATTGTTGCAGGTGCTATATAAGCTGGAATTCAAAGCCACTTTTTTAGAACTACTTATTCTCTGGGTATCGCCCATACATATATATATGTGAAATATACATGTTAATAAATCCATATTTGTTTATAAAACTTGCTTGTTTTTCTCTTGTTAATCTGTCTTTTGTAACAGGGGTCTATTCCAACCATGAACATGTGTGAGTTGAAGAAAAACCCCCATACCATAGTTGCAGGAAATCAACCATAGAAAATATCTAAACAATAAGTGTGGTTGGAGTCCAATAAAAGTATATGTACATATATAAGCAACTAGGCAGATTTGGCCAGAGGACAGTAGTTTGCCAAGCCTTGATTGGAATAATCACCATCAACCCTCTACCCTTTTGAGCTTGGAAAACAGGGACATTTCCTTGCTCTTCAAAATGTGAAAAATAGAAAACAGAAACCAGTATTTATCAATTCATCTTAGAGGAACTTAAGTTCACTTCCAAGGTCTTCCATTCAAAGAAACCATCCAGCTACCTCTGACTTACAGAGATATCATTATTTAAGTAAAATTCATCACTCTACTTAAGCAATCATTCTGTCGAAGTTTGTGTATCACAGAACAGCTAAGCTCATCGTAAGACTGTGAAGAATATAAAAACTGTTCTTATTCATCCTATGACCATAACTTTACCCTTCCTTTCTCTGAAAACAGCATAGCAGAACACTATTTGCTTGCAGGTACTAATGATTTTCTGTGTGTTCTCGCACACATTGTGTGTCTGTTGCTCCCTCATTGCTGCAGCCTTTCGCAATGTTCTCCTTCTATAAAGAGAAAATTTGAGGTACTGGCTGAAAAATGCAGGCTCAGAAATCAGGTCATCATAAATTTCAAACTGTCTGTTTTACCAACTACTGATCTTGCTTAATTTATATCATTATGTACACCCCAGTTTCCTGGCATATAAAATGATAATCGTAATAGTTCTTATCCCATAGAATTAATTCAATGATTAAATGAGCAAATGCATGCAAAACTCTTAGTACAGCATGCTTTGTGTACTATAAGCTTTCAATAAATGTCACTTAATATTATTATATTTTTATTAATAAGGAATTGTCAAATCTTCTGAGACATTTAAGCGTCAAAGGCTTTGGATCAAATCTTATAAGATAGGCTTTAGGTTTTTTTTTTTTTTCCTATTACAAAGGGCTGTAGTATCAAAACATTTAAGTTTTCATTTTAATAAGTCTATCTGAATAAATGGAGATTCAGTCTTCATTCCTCCATTTTGCTTATAACAGAAATATTCAACATTTTAAAGTAATTATTATAATTACTTAAAAACTTAAGTAATTAAGTTTTATAATCAACATTTAAAAATAAATTAATTTCCCAAGACAAATTTATATGTGTTTTCTGAAGTAAATCTATGCTTATTTGTAGGATGACTGATTTTTTTTTGTTGTGGTTGTTGTTCTTTTTTTTGTTTATTTTTCAATAAAGCAAAGATCTTATTCAACAAAATGGAAACAAAAACAGATGTCAAAAACAAATCAACATATGAACCGGTTTCATGAAATGTGAAAATTCACATTTATTACACCCAGTGCAATAAGTGTTTTGGGAATGTTTCCAGTTATTTACTACCACTATAATGCTGCAAAACAATCACAAAGACTTCCATTCAAAATATAATTCCATACAACAATAAACATTCATTTTCCTGTTGCATCTATGGGACAGCTGGGTGGTTGCCTTCAGCGATTTTTGTCTGGGTTTGTCCGTGTATCTGTAATCAGCTGGCAGTTTGATTCTGCTCCACATGACCTCTCATTCTCCAGCAGTTTAATCTTGCCTTAATCTCACATGGAAGCAGAGATCCAAGGATACTGGAAATGTGCAAGGCCTCTTTAGGTCTAGGCTTGTAGCCAACACAATGTCATTTCTGGCATATTCTGTTGGCTATAAAAAACCAAAACACAAGTTCAGATTCAAGGGTAGAGAAATAGACTCCAACTCTTTATGGAAGTTGATGGGAAGACATATTGCAAAGGGCATGGATCAGGGAGTGGTAGAGAATGATGCCATTTTTTTTCAATCAATATGTAAAAAGGTTTTGCTTTGAAAAATAAAAGGTTGTCACCTGTTGAAAACCCTGATGAATTCTGTCTCCTCTTCATTAATGGGTTGGCTACTTGGATCTGAGATTTTCATAGTCTTCCAGTTGATGTTTCTGAAAGGTGAAGTCTACCTGAGAGTTGTATTCATAATATCTGTTCATAGTTTCTTGTAAGTAGAAACTGTATTATACTTTAGTCCAAGAAGTACTTTATTGGGTTTTTTTTTTTTTTTGCCAAAATAAAACTAGCATTTCTTTATGTTAATTATCTCCATGATTTCTTTGTATTCTGCTTCAATATTTTCTGCTTTTTATCTTTATTTCCTTTCTTTTAGATTTTTATCTAGTCTGAATTTCTTTATCTAGTTACTAAATAGAATTTTTAGCTCATTAGTTCTCAAATTTTTCTTGTTTTCTAAAAATATATCTCTAAGGATATAAATGTTCTTCTTCTCTTTGATGTGTTCTACCTCTTTGCATCCTATTTTGGATGATTTCCTCAGATCTATTTCCTGATTCACAAAGTCTTTCTTCAGCTATTTCTATTCCAGTATATAGCTATTTTATTTTTTATTTTAAACCTCAGGTGCAGAGAAGTGAATTAATTATTTTACTCAATTCACATTATTAATTGGTCCGTGAAAGATTTTACACACACACATGTACACACACACAATTTCCCATGTCCTACAGGAAACCAACTTAATTATTTAATGTGCATGTTTTTGTTTCCATATGATTTTATATAATAAGTGTTTTTGTTTTGTGTTCATGCACTTTTTTTGTTTTTGTTTTTAATTTTTTTTTTATTTCAGCATATTACGGGGTACAAATTTTTAGGTTTCGTATAGTGCCTTTGCCCCACCCGAGTGTACTTTTAACTTATATAAATAGTGCAGTGGTAGAGATTGCTGATTTTCTACCAAATTCATCATCCCTTTATTCAATAGTAATAAAATTATAAACTACATTTGCCAAGACCATCTCCATTTTTTGTGTCCTTGTGTTGTATACGAAAAAATTATATCAGACATTTCCGAGTGTGCTGTTTCTCTTACTTCCTACTCTCTGCTACCTGGATGTGGGAGTAATGTAGTTTCAACCAGGTAAGTAACAATGCTGCTCCAAGGCATTGCTTCTCAAAGTGCTCCTCCTAGGCACATGGCATCAGCTTCACCTCAGAAATTGTTAGTAATGGTGAATTCTTAGGCCCTATACCATACCTGCTGAGTCAGAAACTGTGAGGTGGGGCCAGCAATCTGTTTTAACAAACCCTAAAGGTGGTTCTGATTCATGCTGCAGTTTGAGAATCATAAAGCAATAATAAGATAGTGAGAACTGAAATAAAAGTCCTGCTCTCCTTCAGTAGACTAACAGGCTCTCCTTTGGCTAAAAGTTTTAAGTTCCAGGTCATGACAGGACAGAGGCTGGCCAGGTCCCATTTGCTTCTACCTCATTTCCCTTTACTTATCATTACTAGATTGTACCAAAGCTGACTTGAGAAGAACAAAAGGCTGGCCAACATTTTGCTTATTTCATCTGACTCCAGGCACGCTTCTCCTGCTTTTATGGTTTCAACATGACAGTTATTTAAGACTACAAGGAGTTTCCTCTTAATAAATGACTAGCCACAGACTGGTTCTGCCAGTCTCCTGAGGATGTGCAGTTCATGGACTTGGGCCCTACATTTCACCTTTTACATATAGAACCTAATTATAATACATTAAATGTTAAATTGCCATGGCAAAGGAATCATAAGATGTATATTACATACATGTAAACCTAATATGCATGTGTATGGGTCTCCTTCATAAATATTCATAGCTCCTCCTGGAACCTGTTGAATATGCATACTGGACCCACCCATTCACTGTAAACTGTCTTACTCTTCCCTCACTCAACATGCCTGCCTAGCTTCCCAGCCTGTCAGGATGGCCAGCCTGGAGGTTATAACCGTTTATAAAAAATAAAGTCGCCTTTCTAAGTTTACAGACTGTGTGACTCTTTTTCAGTCAGCAATAGAAAGGAGCCGAGTCCTGAATTACTGTTTATAGCAAAGACCAGCAAAACTTTTTCCATGAATTTTCAGAGTGAATATTTTAGGTTCATGGTCTCTTTCTCCTCCTCCTCCACTTCCTCTTTTTATTCTTCTTGTTCTCCTCCTCATCCTCCCCCTTCTCCCCTCCATGTTTCTTTTACTTCCTTTACCAACCATTTACAAACTTAAATACCGTGTTTTGCTAGCACTGAGATTGCACAAAAATAGGCTGAGATAGAGTAGAATGGCTATTGTAACCTTGGGTATATCACACAAGAGAGAAAACATAAATTCCTATTTTTTTTTTTCTAATGCACTATATTTTCCAATCTCATTGTTATAGTAGCTTAATCTGGACTCTGAGTTAGAGGGAAAGTGCAGGTATACAATTGATTGTGTTTTTTACTTCTTTTATGTGGCACTAAAATTCTAAGATTCATCCACTTTTTGTTTGCATATTGGGTCCATGTATATCTGTGGCTTTATATAGTCCACTGATTCTAACTACAACAAAGTACTGCATGTTGTGCTCTTTCTACATTTTTCTATGCCCTCCCCAGACATAAACACGGATCACTTCCAAGTCCCTAATACTACACAAAATACAAACTTCTGCATTCTCCCTTCTTCAACTGTGTAGGTATTTATTTGGTTAATATTTCTAGAAGTTGAGTGTTTGGATCATGTATTCATTTGGCAGGTTTTGCCAGATTGATCTACAGATGGACTGCACGAGATCACCCTCACACCAGGAGTGTGGGAATGTGGTCACGGCTCTCATACCACCAATTCTTAGCATCACCCAGTTTTCTCAGGGTTTGCCTACTGAAAGTGTGTAAAGAAATATTTCCTTACTTTATTTTCTAGGTGTCACAAGCCAAAGCTAATCAGCACCTTTCAGTCACTTAAAAATATTTAAGATACACTATTTTTAATTTCTACTATATGTGATAAAAACAAGCAAGCACAGTTTTTTAAACAGAAGTATTAAATGCATATACTGACATTAAATTAAAAAAAATAGAAAACATATGATAGGCATTATATATTCCCCAGTATATAATAGTTGGGGTTGGGGAGCTGTTGGTCAAAGACACAAAATTTTAGTTAGCTAGAAAGAATAAGTTCAAGAAATTTATAGTACAACAAAGTGACTATAGTTAATAACAATGTATTGTATTCTTTAAAATTGCTAAGAGAGATTTTAAGTGTTCTCATCACAAAAAGTCAGTGAGGTAGTGCATATGTTAATTAGCTCAATTTAGGCATTCCACAATGTATACATATTTCAAAACAACATGTTGTCTGTAATAAATACATACAATATTTTGTCAAAAAATAAAAATAAAATAAAATTTAAAATTAACTTGCCAAAAAAAGAGAAGTGTTAAAGGAATTAAAAATCCCAAAGGGGAAAATAAAAGAAATGTTAATAGTTTAAAGGGAACATCTTTGGTAGCTAAGTATGCCACAGGAACTTTGGATAGAATGTAGGTGTTGAACATCACAATATTGACATGCAGCATTATTTTATTTATTTATGGTTATCATGGTATAATAATTTAGTGTATGGACATACCATCATTTATATTATATTATTATTCTCTAAATGCCAAACATTTGCTTTAGCTACAATATTTGCTATTATAAAGCAAAGTACAGCAGGGTAAAGCATACTTATAATTAAGGTCCTCTGCATATTCCTAACTATATTTTAATGAAAAATTTCTGGGAGTGGTATTGCTGGGGCAAATGGTATACACACTTTTAAATGTTTTTATACATGTTACCAATTTTTTTTGAAAAGGTATTCCAATTGCTACTTCCATAAAGAGCAAATAACTACCCTAAACAATACATATATTTGAAAGGGGTTCATATTGTTTTTACTTTTACATTATTGTTATTTAAAATATTTCTCACATGGGTCATGAATGCAAAAATATATGTAATATATATGGAAGCTAAAAATAATGCTACTGATAGAAATTCCAACTTTTGATGACTACATTAACAATTTGAGAATTCTACTTACCTTTGAAATCCACTAGATGTATCTTGCTTTGCTTTATTGAATTTTTGCTTTCAATTCCTTTGCATTTATTTCTATTTTTACCATATATATGCTGTGTGTGTATATTAATATATACATAATATACACATAGGTGCATGCATATATACACATAAATATCAATATTTTTATAATATATTTTTCATTTTGCTATTTTTTGCTATGTATATTAACAATTGCATGCTATATTTATTATTTTATTGCATAACTTTTGAGCTCAGTACTATATGTATGAATTTGATTCATGTAGCTGTGCTCATTCATTTTGATGTTGTGTAATATTACATTCTTGTAATAGTCCACAACTTAATTATCTATGATTTTGTTACACAACATTTTTCTAGGTTTATCTTGTTATCTACTGTTGTATTTGGAACAATATTATAAATAGGGCAAGAATTTTTCTATGGGGCCAGGCGGGTGGCTCACACTTGTAATCCTAGCACTCTAGGAGGCCCAGGCTGGAGGACTGCTTGAGCTCAGGAGTTTGAGACCAGCCTGTGCAAGAGTGAGACCCTGACTCTACTAAAAATAGAAAGAAATTAGCCAGGCAATTAAAAATAGAAGAAATTAGCTGGGTGTGGTGGCATACCCCTGTAGTCCCAGCTACTTGGGAGGCTGAGGCAGGAGGATTGTTTGAGCCCAGGAGTTTGAGGTTGCTCTGAGCTAAGCTGACGCCACAGCACTCTACTCGGCAACCGAGTGAGACTGTGTTTAAAAAAAAATTTTTTTTCTATGGTGTGTACATATATATGTATATGAATAAAATCACTAAATCCTAGTCTATGTGCATTATCAAACTTCCTTCTGACAAGTATCTGGTAACTCCTCAATAGACTTTAAGCATTATTTGTACTATTTCAGATCTAGTATTTTTAGACTCATTTTAAAGCTCATGTTATTATCAGTTAGTTCTGAGAATTACATATTCTCTATATATTCATTTACCCATTGGGACATGGCCATTTCCTTAGAATTTTTTCACATTGTAGGGGTAGTAATCAGTCTGAGATGCAATACCCTTTATGTGAAATCTTATTCATAATTGTCAGTAGCAGGCTTTTGAACAAAATATACTTATTTTTCTTTGTCTCAGCTGATCTCTTTCTACTACAGAGATTAAAAAAAGAAATGCTAGACTCTTCACTTGAGGTTTTTTTTTTTTTTTGAAGGTTCACAGGTGATATACGTGTGTATATAAGGTGCCTTAGTGGTTAATTTGGGGCCTGTTCAGGTCAGTGTTGAGATGCCTTCTGTTCTCATTTATTCTTCTCTTGAACTAAAAAGTGCGAAAAAAGAATAAGCAATAGGGGAAATAAAAGGGAAGAAAAAGAGAGGGGAAAGTCAAATACATTAACATTTCAATAATTTATCCTTCAGTGAAACTGTTCAGAAATTGTAAGGCATATAATACCCTGCATCTGTCTAGCAACTTAAACCTCCTTAAATAGATGTTCTGGCGCCATTTAATGGTTATTTTGAGTTTTTCTTTTCTCCAACAATTAGAAGAACAAACTAGATATATAAAGAATCAGCAAAATTACAAATTAAGTAACACAAGAAAGAAGTAAAGCAATAAGGAAGAGAAAGGCAGAGAAAGCACAGAAATAGAAGAGAGATAAGAAAATAGAGGAAAAGGAAAAATGCAAATTATGTCATTATCAGAAATTAAATTTGGGTTCTTTTTTATATTCCTTCCCCAATTCAAGGGCTCCTTTTTGAGAACAGTGTTTACTTTCTTCCTTTTTTCCCTTTTTCTCACAACTCTTTTTCTCATTCATGGAGCCATCTTGCAATTCATTCATGTCAGATCTTTCAACCTAAATAGCACCATTTTGAGGCATTTTTTCTAAAAGAGCTAGTCTAAAAGAGTATGATTTTAAAGATCACTGTTGTTACCAGGTGGATACTTTCTCTTCTTGCTTTTTTTCCAGTTATATAGAAAAAATAAATAGTTTCAGGTAAATATCAAAATAAATTTGTATTTGTGTTTGGAATTCCAGACACTTAAAAAAATCTTTAGCAGACACACATTGAGAAAATAATTGTCATAGGGAAGGGATGGGTGTATACCTACCTGATGAGTGCGATGCGCACTGCCTGGGGAATGGACACGCTTGAAGCTCAGACTCGGGGGGATGGGGAGGCATGGGCAATATATATAACCTGAACTTTTGTACCCCCATAATGAGCTGAAATAAAAAAAAAAGGAAGAAAGAAAATAATTGTCACTACTATTAAAATTATTAGCAGAAAATAATTCCAGCCTGTTAAAAATTGGTTTCTTGAATTTGAAAATATATTTAGAATTACACACAGGGTTTCTTTCATTTAAAGTTAATCAAGTGTACAAACATTTAACACAGAGGTGCTTATTTTATCTATGGATAACCAGAAATCACCCTGATATACACACCTCAGTCAAGGGGTTAATTGTTTTGGACGCACTGGCATAAGAGAGATATGAGCAGAAGATGAAATGAACTTTGGAATTTCATATTGTAAGTACTCCAATCTGCCGTACCTCAACTTCAAATGAATGTCTACACCACACCACTCTTATTCAACCCATGGACCTTAATAATGTTAATCCATTGGCAATGTGAAATATTATTGAATTCAGAATAATATCTTTTAGCCATTAATTATCATACCAAAACCACATTAAATAAGCCACTCTTCTCATTTTAAGCATGTCACAGTGAGTATACAATGTTAAATTGTTTGACCAGGGGAGTCAATATTAATTCAGTAGGAGAATAATGAATAGAATCCAATGAGCTCATTTTGTCTATTGGTTAAGACATTTAGTGATCATATGCATTGAGGAAATATAGTAACTGTTTAATATTATTTAAGATATCTTATCGATAATATATTAAATCATTATTGATAGCCTTTGGAGCTCTGGAAATACAATAATCAATAACTTTACTTACATAGAGAAAGTAAAGCAGCAAATTAAGAAAATATTCTTCCTTTTCTGCTCTCAAAGGGTAATTTACAAGAAGAAAGGGAATTTTTGAATTTTAGCTCATATTAACTTCATAAAATAGCTTCTTTTTGTTTGTGGAAATTCAGAAAAATTATTTCTCATAATGATTTGTTATGTCACAATCTTTGCAGTGATTATACTTGAGAAAGGATGAAAGATCATGATTACTGTTAAATGAACTGCTACTACATGTAGGGTCCTTGACATATGCCATCAGCGTCAATGCTTAACACAACCCCTTGAAGTAGAACTGCTAAATTTGTTTTCCTGTGATAAAATGGAAATCCATAAGGATTAACATATTTCATTGAATTTAAAACCAATCCCATTCACTGTAAGATATATACAATCTTACTGCCATGAGAAACAGAAAATGCTGCCAAATATAATTGTAAAATTTGTCTGTAGACTGGTACTGATTCAAAAATGCTATCCTGGCAGGATGAGCGGGTAGGTAAAGTGCCTAATGCCAGGTAGTAAAGCACCTGTTTAAGGCAAACAAGTTGAAAGCCTGAACTTATCCCAGGCCTCTCTGACTCCGTTAAACTTCACAGCCTCAGCTATCTTCACAAAACAGAATGCATTTGGCATTTTCCTTTATGAGCACATGTCTTCTCCTCCATGGCACCACCTAGTCTTTGTAACCTTCATGTGGAGGAAATCAAAGTGCATGGCAGTGTATTAATCAGAAAAATGGATTGTGCTTGCCTCATCCTGCCAATCACTTGCTAAGGAAAAACAAATAGCTAAGATTAAATCACAGGCTGCTCAAATGCTTTGTACTTGGAATAAATGCGTTACAGCTTTTACGAAAGTCCATTATGCACTGTTTGGCTTTGATTAGCAGGGGGGCATTTCATAAAGCATGAACGAAAGCTACAGTTAGTGGAAGAAAGAAGAAATGTGTGAGCATTTTCTCACTGTTTAGTTAAACAGCTGATTCACCCCAGTCAAAGAAAACAGCAAAGGCTCTGACAATTACGAATGTCCTTGGCAAAAGGATGAATTTATCTGCCTGTAAAGGAGATGTCGCTTGAAAAGACAGTGTCTGCAGCAAACAGAACACCAGCAGAGCATGACTTTAAAGAACAATCCGTATTTGCTCTTACACAGGAGAGAGCCACAATTGCAACTTGATTGTAGTCCTCACCTGGGAAATCTGAAATCACCACCTGTTTCCTTTGGATGCTCGTGTGACACACTCCAGTCGCATTCTACAGAATTTAGAATATTCATTTACTCCAGTGGATACACTTGGAGCTTTACTCAATTCAATTCATTTTCATTAAACCACTGACTCGCCAGACTTATTAGAACTATGCAATTCATTATTTTTCATATTCACATTTTTATTTCTAAGTATACACTACCTATATCACTTCTAGTGGATGACATCTTTTCAAACAAGTATTGTAATTGTTTGTACTTTGTTAAAAATGACCAGGTAATAGAGGTAAAAACAGTTACTATGACATCAGTAGTATATTGGAGAAACAGAACTAGTGGAATAACCACATAAACTTTAATTCACTTCTCTTGAGCTCCTCTAAATTTAGTTTCAAACCCATTATCAGAGCCTTTATTTTTCTCTTCAATCGTTCTTAATATTGCAAGAATTAATGTTGATAGACAAAATTTTTGATGTAGATTTACAATCATCTGTAATACTTATTATAAAATAATCTCTACCGTTTTTAGCATTTAATCTCTTGAAATTATATTAATCACCACCTGCTACTTAACCCAGTAAGATAAATTATAGTATGAGCTGCATTGCAGTGCCAATAAAATATACAGATCCACAAGACTATGCATGTTATTATTTATCTGAGCAAGTAAGTCAACCAAAAAGAAAAAAATACCTTAGTAACTTCTACAATATAGACAAAGGCTATCAGAGCCCTTATGCTTTTCAGGGTCTAGTATAGCAGTATGTAGCATTTATAATTGTGTAAAATAGTTTGCATATACTTTTTCTAAATTTTGAGAACAATATTTTCAGAATGATAATTATGAAACAATATAAAATTAAATATTTTTAAAAAACTTATAAAGTGGTCCTAAAATTATATATTTTTAAATGAATACAAAACATAGCAATAAGCCAAAAGTATAATAAAAAAGTTAAATCTCAGTTTTTGCTACGTGATACTGCCATCTACTGGTTGCATTTGTCACTATATTGTAATGGCTGAAAGCTGAATGTGTTGAGGTTTCCAGGGACATTTGATGGGTGTGACCTCATAAAGATAGCCCTAAAGGTAGACTATGTCACGTAAGCTAAGGATAAACAGGAATCAACACTGTTATGAATTAATAATTACATAGAATAAGGGAGAAATTCTTTAAGTAGGAAAATCATTTAGAGTTTTTACTTAATAACTTAAATCACGCTATATGTTACAGGTCCAAATGTTTAGTAAACCAGTGCACATTTGGTTCATTAAAGGAAATTTGTGCACCAAAATGTTGACAGCTTCAACAAAAAGTAGTACATTTAAGATGGGCAGTAGGAAAAACAAATAGAAAATACTTCTTGGCTTGATGTTTGCAGATTGAAAAAGACATGAAGCAGTTAATAAAAAAGAAGTATTTTGGTAAAGATGGTTCAGATGCATACTTTAAATTATGAATAAGGTATGACTTTGGAGTCAGAGGGAATTTGAAGGAGGGATTAGATTTGAAAAAGAAGAGACAAACAAAATGTGAGGGAGCAACAGCTTGAGTAGGTATAAGAAATGTAAAAAGAACAGGACAAGAAAAAGATTTTTTGTTTTGGCTTTTGTACAGAAAGCAAAAATGTACCTTTAATTCTGAAAAATGAAATTCTTAACCTTTCCTACACTATTCAAAGTTAATATCCATACTGAATATAGAAAACTTTGTTTTCATTGTTAACATATAAAAATGCCTGGTTTGTTCAGCAATGGTACCAAAGATTGGCTTGCATGGATCCCACTCTGCTAAATCACCCCTAATAAAACACATTCTATTAGTAAAACCAGAAAAAAAAATGTGTTTGGTATGCAATGACAGAGCTTTGGCAAGTATATGAGACTGTTTCCTTATACTTCTTATTAAACATGATGTTTTGGGATGTAAATTATACTGGACTATCTATTAAATAGTAAAGCGTATTTTGTTGCGTCCAATCTGTGCAAATCTATCTCAAGATTTTAAAACGTTTTTGGCTGCTAATATTCTTAGAAATGTACCAGGATGCCCCTCAGGCAGCATGGAATCACAAATTTACTGGCCCCCACCCCTATTCAATAAAAGTGGAACTATTTTGATCTGATATATATATGTGTGTGTGTACATATTTATGCACACACACACATGCACACACGTATTGTTTGATTTATACAATTTTCTTTAGAGAAGTGCTCAGCTTTAGATTGAAAGCTGATCAATCTAAAAGACTGAAAATATGACTGAACCAGGATTTGCATACAGAGGTAAAAATGATTGAGAATAACAGCTTGAGTAGAAGTAAGAAAAGGGAAAAGTAGAGGATTAGCATGGGATTTTTCTGTTTTACCTTTTGCACAGCAATACATCAAATTCTTCAGTGGCTCAATTTATATCAACTTAGGTATGGGCTTTGTCTCTTCCAGGATATTTCCTTGACCAACTCAGAGTGTAATGATCTATCTACCTCTTTACTAGTGACCTCTATCAATCACTATTCTTCTACTCATACAGCATAAAATGATATACTACCTTCTAATATTATTATAAATCATGTGTGTCTGAGAACTGTGTATCTCTAAAAAATATGGCTTCTTGTTACTTCATTTGAATTATCGATAATACTAAACATAATGCAATGCTAATAGTTTCTTGCAAATATAAATAACATTCACACTTTCTCTCACTTGTTCTCTTTTTCTCTCAAAATTCACACAGACATGCTAATCATTAATGTCATAGAAGCACAGACAAATAAGTCAACAGGAATTATTCACAATAGGAAATGCAGCAGAAAATGCGACATGTGAAGAGATGATTCTGCACATAAGAAATCAGAATATAGGCCGGGCGCGGTGGCTCACGCCTGTAATCCTAGCACTCTGGGAGGCCGAGGTGGGCGGATCCTTTGAGCTCAGGAGTTCGAGACCAGCCTGAGCAAGAGCGAGACCCCACCTCTACTAAAAATAGAAAGAAATTATATGGACAGCTAAAAATATATATAGAAAAAATTAGCCGGGCATGGTGGCACATGCCTGTAGTCCCAGCTACTCGGGAGGCTGAGACAGGAGGATCGCTTGAGCTCAGGAGTTTGAGGTTGCTGTGAGCTAGGCTGACGCCACGGCACTCACTCTAGCCTGGGCAACAGAGTGAGACTCTGTCTCAAAAAAAAAAAAAAAAAAAAAAGAAATCAGAATATTTCAAAGTGCAAATACACAACATCACTTTACAATTACTAAAGTACCAAATATGAGACAGTCTATAGGAGGGATATGAGACTAGAGGATCCACATGTTCAGCTGACAGGAGTGGACACAGGTAAAACCAATTTCCAACATTATCTGGTAGTTAACAAAGTTAGGTATAATTCAGGCATACGCTATACCTTTTTAGTTCTTTTCCTGGGTATATATCCCAAAGCAATGATCACCATGACCATTAAAGGTCATATACAAGGGTAGTCAGTGTATACCTTTTTTATTGGTAGGGAATTGAACAATCTGTGTATCTATCTAGAAAGTGGTGGATGGATACGATGGAATAGCATGCAAGTCATACACATAGAAATGCTGATGGATTTATGAATGTAATTGAAATAGAACATAATCTATAAAATAGCACCATGTATTCAAATTTGAAATATAGATTGAAAATAATACATTTTCTATAGAAATGCATGTGAATAAAAGGATTTGCACAAAACAGTGAAAATGAGTATGAAAGGAAGTAAACAAGCATGCAGATTAAAAAATTAAAAAGCCCTGGGCTGATGGCAATAATGTGTATGGCTGAGGAGTATGATTAACTGAAGCTTCTACACCTGAGAGTTAACTAGGAAAAAAAGACTAAAATTACAGCATTCAATGGGATGCACAGAATAGAGCCGCAAATGTGTGTGGAACTCAAGATCAACTTAGGTTGTTTGTTGTTGCTATTTTCCTTACTAGAATAGGAAATATTTGGGTCTTAAATTTCCTGATGACTTTCTATATGAATTGATCTTTTCTATCCACCCTTAAAGCCTCCTATTTTCTATTTCCATTTTTTTAGTTCAATTCTATATCTGCTGTTTCATTACATATATCAGGAAGGAACAATTTGGGAAAATAGTCATTGGGGAAAGTGGCAAAACAGCTGTGCCCTGAATGAGGCAGCACCACATTTGGGAACTCAATGCTAGCTTTTCTTTTCCCGGAGTGTCACACATACATCATGAACATAAAGAAAAGATTGTATCTGTTCATCTATTATTTATGTAATTTTACCCAGGGGAAAAAAAGTGTTAAGCAGAAGAGTATTCCAACCACAATTGTATTCAGGCCATGGAAAGATATATTTTTTATGTGTGCTGGCAACAAAGGAAATAAACAGGCTGTTAGGAATACGGTATTTTTGTCTGTGCCTCTGTACCTGGTGAACCACATATTTGCGGACACAGAAGTCCGAGTCTTCACTTTTAATTTCTCATCATTAAAAGTGAGGCTAATAGCATACTCAGCAGAGCTCTAATTTAGTAAAGGGAGAATAAATCAAATTTCAAACAAAGAAAAATACTATGATATTAAACTATCTAGTTATTAGCTCAACATGATTGTTCAATATGACTAGAATTTTGGAATCATTATAAGATATTGTATTTCCAGATTTAAAGATTTGACTCTGTTCTGAAAATAATTAAGTAGTATAGACAATTTTTGACATTAATGTGTTATTTAAAAGAGATGCTAACCAACAGGATCAGTTTTTCTAATGCTGCTTTTCATACTTTAGGAATAATGACTACTCAGTTTACCCAAGGAGAAAATAATGAACGTATTTAGAGTACAATTTTTATTTTAGTAGTAGCTGTTTCTTAATCTCTGTAATTAGTCATCTTTTCTGTTGGTTTTATGAAGGCCAGACTGTGGCTGTAGTTAATGATCAGGAATAAAAAATAATACTCCTTCTCCACTGACCTGAGGAGTATTCACATGAAGCCCATTTTTCATACAGATTTCTCTCTTCAATAAAGTTATGCACCATAATGGAAAAGAATAAAGGCAAAAGAAAGAGCCATAATTATCTTAAAAACATCTGATGGAAAGCACTGGATTGCTGTTTTGCTATGAGTACGATACCATGGTGCTACATACAAACTAATATCAACTCATATTCTTAGAGTGTTTCACATACAGTACTTCCCTTTGACTTCATAAAAACTAGGAAATAAAAAGACCTTTTTTGTTTAAATTTTATAGATGTGGAGATAAATTCTAATAATTTGTGACTCTCTCAATGTTCCAAATATTGCGATAAGTCCTAAAATTAGGATTCAATTATATTTCTTCTGAATGCAGAGTCAAACGAAGTTCTTTACATATGCATGCCTTGCTATGCACATTCTTATGTTTAAATTAGTCATGAAATGACAACAGATCATGAAAAGAGTAAATGATATAGATTGTATAGGTAAAAACAGTAATTTGCTAAAATACATGAAATACACAATTGAAATTGGACTTGATTATGAGGGTACAGGGATCTCTGCAGAATTTAAATCAGAAAAATATATATGAAAGCCATATTTTAGAAACTTAGTCTGGCAGAACGATATCAAATGGTTTGAAATGAAAAGGTCTTAAGTCATAGTGAACAAGAAGCTAATGCAATCATCCTGATGTGAAAATAATTGATGGAGACAAATCAATTAAGGAAAAAGAAACAGAATCCACATATATTTTAATTAAAAGTGTGATAGAATTAGAGAATTAATGTAAATATGTTAAGAAAATGAGGTAGGGATAAAATCATGTGAAAATATTATATTCAATTTATTAATATTTCAATGCTAGGGCAATATTCTGAAAATAATGCTTTAGTTATATTTAAAATGCTCAATGATTTAACTTTTTGCCCAAAGGAAAAAAATTAATGGGCCAATAATAATTTTCCCCATTCAAAAGGTATTTCTTCTAATCAAAAATATGAGTAAGTGAAATAATTATAAATATAATTTTATTAAAATGGAACAACCAGAACAAAGCAAGAAGAGACTTTTAGGAAATAGGGCATGCTCACTAGTAAGCCATTGCTGTTGTAAACAATTTTTTTTTTTTTTAAAGAAAATCATTTATGTAATGAACAAATGTATTACTTAACACTTGGAGAAGATTACTTTTTGTTGTCTGAGTCTGTGGATGAATTTCAGTGCGTATAGTTTTTTTATTGTGGGAAAACATGCATAAAATTACCATTTAAACTATTTTAAAGTGTAAAATTCAGTTATATAACCTTCATTATCATCTTATTCAAGAAACTTTCATCATTTTTAAAGGAAACTTCACACCTATTCAGCAATCACTGTTAACTTCCCATGCCTCCACCCACTTCCTCGTAAACATTAATCTGCTTGCTGTCTGTATGAATTTACCTATCCTAGATATTTTATATAAAAGGAATCATACACTGTGTAGTCTTTGTGTCTGGCTTCTTTCATTTAGGGTAATGTTTTCAAAGTTTATCCATGTTATGCATGAGTACTTCATTCTTTTTATGGATATGCCATACTTTCTTAATTCATTTATCAATTGACAGGCATTCATGTTATTTCTGCCCTTTATCTATTTTTTTTTTTTTTTTGAGACAGAGTCTCACTCTGTTGCCCAGGCTAGAGTGAGTGCCGTGGTGTCAGCCTAGCTCACAGCAACCTCAAACTCCTGAGCTCAAGGGATCCTCCTGTCTCAGCCTCCCGAGTAGCTGGGACTACAGGCATGCACCACCATGCCCGGCTAATTTTTTTTCTATATATATTTTTAGCTGTCCATATAATTTCTTTCTATTTTTTTAGTAGAGATAGGGTCTCGCTCTTGCTCAGGCTGGTCTCGAACTCCTGAGCTCAAACGATCCGCCCACCTCAGCCTCCCAGAGTGCTAGGATTACAGGCGTGAGCCACCACGCCCGGCCTGCCCTTTATCTATTAAGGATAGGGCTGCTATGAACATTTGTTTAGATGTTTTTGTCTGAACACTGATTTTCAAATAGTTGGGTATATATATAGCAGCAGAATTGCTAAGACATATGGTAATTCTATGTTTAATTTATTGTGGAACCACTGAGCTATTTTTCACAGTGAGTTCACCATTTTACATTCCTAAAAGCAATGTATGAGAGTTTCAGTTTTTCCACATGCTTGCCAACCCTTGGTATTTTAAAATTATATTTGTTACAGATACTTTAATGGGTCCATAGTGGTATTTCGCTGTGGTTTTGATTTGCATTTCCCTATTAATTAATGACACTGAGAATCATGTGTTTTTTGATCATATGTGTACCTTCTTTGGAGAAATGTTTATTCAAAACCTTCACTCATTTTTGTTGGATTATTTGTTTGTTGTTGAGTTATGTGAATGTTTCATATATTTTGCTTATAAGACTCATCAGGTGTATGATAGGCAAATACTTTCTGATTCTGCAGGTTGTCTTTTCTTGTCTTGATACTATCCTTTGATTTTTAAAATTTTGATGACATTCAATTTATCTCTCTTTTATTTTGTGTGGTTTTGCTTCCACATTTAAGAAACAATTACCAAAGCCAAGATCATTAAGATTACTTCTACATTTTCTTTTAAGAGTTTTATTGTTTTAGCTCTTATACTTAGTCTATAATTTTAGAATTAATTTTTGTATGTAGTGTAAGAGAAGAATCCAACTTCAACTTTTTTTGTGAATATCCAGTTGTCCCAACATCATTTGTTAAAGAGATTATTCTTTTCCCAGTGTACAGTCATAGCAACTTGTTGAAAATCAATTGATTGTAAATGTACATATAATAATACATTTTTCCTAATAATAAAATAAAGGATGCATTTATTTCTGGACTCTGAATTATATTCCATTGATCTATATGTCTATCTTTATGCCAGTACCACACTGTTTTGATTACTATAGTTTTGTAATAGGTTTTGATATTGGAATATTTGAGTCCCTCAACTTTATTTTTTTTGAGATTATTTTGCATATTGAGCCCCTATAAATTTGAGAGTAGCTTTTCCATTACTGCCAAATGGCCATTGGGATTTTATTAGAGATTGCATTCAATGTGTAGATCATTTGAGGGAGTATTGTCATCTTAACAATATTAAGTCTTGTAATACATGAATATAGAATGTCTTTCAGTTTATTTGGATCTCCTTTAATTTTTTCCACCAGTGTTTTGTACTTTTCAGTATGTACGTCTGCCAGCTTCTTACATTTATTCCTAAGTATTTTATTCTTTTTGATACAATTTTAAATGGGTTATTTCTCTAATGTCCTTTTTGATTTTTAATTGCTGTTATATAAAAACAAAACTGATTTTTGGTATTGAGCTTGTATTCTGCAACTTTGTTGAATTTGTTTATTAGTGCCAATAGTTTTTTTGTGGATAATTCAGGATTTTATACATATAAAAACATAATATTTGTGAATATAGTTTTTGAATACATATATGCATGTACTTATATATTTGTATATATGTATATATATGCATGTATACATACATATGTATTTATGCATATGTATGTCTGTAGTTTTATGTTTGTATAGATATACATTTTATGTTTTTGCATATCTATGTGAGCTAGCTCTATGAAAAAATAAGTATTAATGTCCTCTCTGAATTATACCTATTTTAATTATTTTATTTGCTATAATACCAGTAGAATGTTAGATAATGAACCGAAAATAGATTGATGCATTTATTTTGTTGTAAAATGAATGGTACTGTCAACCAAAATCATATGTATTTGTTTTACTGATTTACTTTTTTAAATGGTCATCAGGTCATTTAATATAGATAAATTCAGAAGAAAAAAATTAGCTGTTGAAAACATACAGTTACAATGTGAAAAGCAAATTTAACATTTAAAATCATAATGATGAAAGAAAAGAAATTAGTCAATTTGCAAGAGATAAAAAATATTCACCTGATTAATGATAATACTTCAATATTGTGATTTTAATTTAGGAATAAATAGGTTAGTTACAATTTTGATCACAAAAATACATTTTATTATTGCAATGCAATTGAGCAAGTATAATCTGAGCTTTTTTTAGTACTTTACAAATTTCTGTTAATTACTTTTTAAAAAATAAATAGATAAACTTTTTAAATGTCCATTAAACTCCAACATATAAGCAAAAAACTGAATAATTCTCAGATAAATAAATCATTGAAAAAGCTAAATCAAATAAAACAAAGAAATCTAACTTTGAAGTGTTCCTTTTGCCCTGAGTTGACTTGTAAAAAAATAAGAACATATTTTTAACAATGGATAACAGATTAATAAAACATTTACATTTGCTGAACTACTAATCCTGAGGGAACCATAATGATAAAATAGGGATTATAAATTATTTTTGCCTTCTTAAATCCTACATTAATCACATCATCTAAAGTTAGAAAGAGGGTATTATCGATAAGAAGATTAAATATGCATAAAATTTGTTTTTATGTTCTTAAAGTTGACAAGATTAAGTGTCATGTTTATTTAAACATTGAATAGACTATATTAATTACACAGTGCAAGGTCTGGATGTGGCTTTTCAGGTTAAGAATGACTTTGCCTGTTTATAGGATGACGATTGGCTTTTACTTCTTTTAAACAGTTACTAAAGCAAGCTAATGTTTGTCCACCTTACGAAAAGCTTGCTAAGCACTGAGGCTATATTTGTTTGCATATCTTACTACTGTCTCTGCATGGCATAGCACGATGCTTTTTACATAGTAAATTTTGAATAAATATTTGCTGAATGAATAAATGTATGCATGGAGGAATGAATAAATTAGTATCATCACCATCATTCTGTCAATATATATTAGTTTTGAAATATCTTTCTTAATTATTCTAGCCCCCGGGGCTTACCTATACTTAAAAAATTAACAAAGCACAGACAATACAAAAAGTTACAAAGTCTACACATCAATTCCTTTAAAATAAACCTCATTTATCTAAAAAAGGAATTAAGGAAAGTGAAAATGTTAAGCTAATAATAGAATACAGATACTCAGAGGTGACTGCATGTTGTTAAAAGAAAATCATTCAAAATAGAGAACATCATTACGATTATGTATTATGTTCTATAAGAACATTCATGAAATACGCCCATTCTGATTTTTTAAAATAATCTTAAACACTTTTATTTTATTTCCTCCAGAAGGAAGGAGGTTGAGTTGAACACTGACTTTCCCTACTACCTGGGGACATTTCATTAACTAATGCCTCAAAGAATGTACCCAGCCCTGTGAAATGTTAGATGAGAACTTCAGAAAAGTACAGCATATTTCTTAATATTTTTACAGTAAAAAGTGTAGTCTCTAGTCATTAGATTTTAAGCTGGTTTCTTTGTGTTCAGGTGTCTTAATAATAGTTTAAAAAAAAATACTATCCCAGTCTCTAAATACTATCTAAACATTTCATTTTATTCTTCCCCTTACCCCATTTTACTGCCCTGCGTGGTGAGGCCAGTATCTTTAGTCTTTCTCCAAAGAGCATTGATTCCAGAATTGTTTATTTGAAAGTCATAATGGAAGACTTTCATTCTTTCAAACAAGCAGTTTGAAAGAACTTCAGACATATTTTTTTGGACATTAAATGGAGGCTAACCATGATTTTTTAAAAAATTAATATGTGTAACAATTGTACATATTTATGGGGTCTATGAGATGTTTTGATACCTGTATACAATGTGCAATGATCAAATCATACCTTTCATCTCAAACATTTTTCTTTGTGTTGGAAGCATTACAATTCTTCTCTTCTAGCTATTTTGACATATACAATAAATTATTGTTAACTGTGACTTTTCTACTGTGCTATCAAATATTAGAACTCATTTCTTCTATCTAAGTGTATTTTGTATCCCTTCACCAACTCTGTCTTGATGTCTTGATTAATGACATCATGCTACCAAGTCTCTAATGTTTATCCATTCTTTCAGCCATGCATGTATTTATTTAGGGAAAATTATTATCTGGCAGGTAAACTACTGTCTACTAAGTAATGTAATGATGATATCATAGTATAGTGAAAGTAATGAGAGATGAAGGCATAGGGTAATGTGATAAGAGCTAACACACTTAATTAAGATGGAGGCTTAGTTAAGCTAACTCTTAGGCTGAGTCATAGATGAAAACTAGGAACTAACTCTAGTGGATGGAGAGGTGACAAGAAAAGGTATGACATTGCAAAGGGAGGAAAGAAATTCACGAGGCAGAAGTGAGAAGAAACATGGCAGATTCAGGGAATTACAAATATTTTGGCATGCTTTCAGGTCAGTGTACATATGATTAAAAAGGTCATAGTACTTTTATTTTGCTATACAAGACATTTGAATCATTCCCTACATCTCTTTGGGATGAATAGAAATACTTACCCTGTTACCTAATTTGCATTTTGCAAATATGACTTTAGTAACAGGATGGAAGCTTTTGTTGGAGGATAAGCAAGACACACAGCTTTAAGCATCAGTTGTTAATGTCCTGAAAAGCAAATCTCCTTCAAGGATGCTTAATTCTGGTTATTGTAAGGTAAGCCACCAGTGCTTTGTACTCTACCTTTCCTAGGTAATTTCACTTTAGAAGACTCATTGTCAGTGCCTGAAACTATGTCTTGATTGCAGCAATCTTTCGACAACTACACTAATTTCCCCTGACTTTGTCAGATAAGATGCCTATTTGGGTAACCAGTTTGTTCCCTCTCAATAACAACATGTGCAGGGATCTTAGAAAATGATGGCCTTGATTAGTCACAGATAATTTTTTTTAAATCATCATTCTAGAAAAATCAATTCCTTCTTAGAATGTCTAAACCTATTTGAAGATAATGATTCATTTTTCTTTTTAAGATCAAAATATTCAAATTATCCTAAAAGTACAAAACAAATCAAAGAAAAAAATGAAAGTACTCAATTATGGTGTCTTTAACATTACTTCAATACACTAGATTTCTTTACCCCTCATTTACAAAAATTATTTTAAATGAATAATACAAGTGAGCCATAAGGCCAGTCAAAATGGTAATATACTTACTATCATTATGTCTCATTTAATCTATAAAGCAATCCTGTGGATGGAGAATGACACTTAATGAATGAAGAAATTGAGGCTGCACAGAACAAGTGACTGTAGTGATGTCCAGCTAGTAAATTGCAGAGCCAAGAATCAAATCCAGTTCTCTTTGATGACAAAGGCAATTTCCTTTCTATTACCATCACATATCTCTTACTATTTCTTTAAGAACTCTGCCGTACACATAGAAATTTACATTCCTTCTTCAGCTGACGAAATTATTCCTTTATCCTTACCCTCACAATACCCAATTATTTCTTTCCTAATCTAAACATGGGAAAATATTTCTAGAAACAATAATTATGTTAAACTCTTGATAGTAAAGTCTCAGGAGCCATGATTCTGTAAGTCTAGATGTTAGTTTAATTTATCTTCTGAACTTAGTGGGTTAAAAACGTAATGCTTTTTTCTACAGTCACTTATTTCAACTATGCTCTGCTGAGCCTTCAAGTTTCTTCCTTTAATAATGTACCAGAAATGTTCTTCTTGTCTCTCCAGATGCACTCTCCACCCTTTCCCCACACTGTTCTCTTCCTTAGGGAGCTGACCCGCATGAACTAAATTGAGATATCTTTTCCCCGCTGGCTTCCAGCCTGGCTGGCTAACGGGAAGCCAGGCAGGAGAGCAGCAGGAGAAGGGGCGACAATAAGGTCAGTTCATTCATCTTCCAGCTCACCTGAGACTGAAGGTCACAACTCTCTTATTATGGCCTCACCATATGACTCTCCTTTGAGTTCTGATAACCACTCCCTCCTTCAGTTTTTTGTTTAATCATTTTTTATTTCAAAATATTAAGGGGGTATAAATGTTTTTGTTACATGGCTAGCTTTTATAATGCTTTGGTCTTGAAGTAGCAATAGTCGTCCTGTTAATTCCGACTACTGCACTATTGTTCGTGTCTTTTTGTACAACCTGTCCACACCCTTCTTAATTGCCCGTTTATTGAATTCTCCTGACATTATACTAAGCTGGGCGTAACATCAACTTTCTTTTAGGGTAATGACTGATAAAATCACACACCAGATCTCACAACTTTCTGATTAATTGCATGTATTAAAATATTCCCTGTTATTCACATTAATGTTAAATCTTTTGTCTTTAGCCATGTTTGGTGGGAGAGAAGAGAAAAAAGACAGGCACTCTTCTGAAACAATATCATCATTTACTCTTGGTTTATGATGTTCCCCTATTTAATACAAACTGGCTACTATGGGTGCCATCTACATACTGGCCCTCTGGTGGTGCAAAGGTGTAAGTTCTTCAACGGTCCAGTAGTAGTAGGGAGGAATTTGCTAAAGATCTATCCTTACAGTCCCCAACCCCACCTGGTACCAGTCTGTGGCCTGTTAGGAACTGGCCACACAGCAGGAGGTAAGCAGCAGCCAGCGAAGCTTCATCCGTATTTATAGCCACTCCCCGTCATTGGCATCACCACTATGCTCTGCCTTCTGTCAGATCAATGGCGGCATTAGATTCTCATAGGAGAGTGAACCCTACTGTAAACTGCGCATGCAAGGGATCTAGGTTGTGCGCTCCTTATGAGAATCTAATGCCTGATGATCTAAGGTAGGGCTGACATGGTGATGCTAGTACTGGGGAGTGGCTACAAATACAGATTATCATTAGCAGAGAGGTTTGATTGCACAATAAATGTAAAGGGCTTGACTCATTCAGAAACCATTCCCCTCGCCTCAACCCAGTCAGTGGAAAAATTGTCTCCCATGAAACCACTCCCTGGTGTCAAAAAGGTTGGGGACCACTGATATACCCTATTTGTACCTCTAACAACCTGTAGAAGGTGGTCACTCCAAACCCTCTTGCTGCTGGAATCTTCAGGGTCCAGCAGATATCTCCATATTTAAAATGTTTGATTGAAGCTTCCTCTACTCCCCACCTGTATTTAATTTGCAAGGTACATGTGGAGAGAAACACTTAAATCATATGTTGGCGGCTCATAGTCAACGATTCCTTCTCTTGCCTCAGGCTTTTGTTTATAAAGCCTGGGGGAGTAAGTAGACTCACTAGTTCAGAAGACTTTTTTTTTTTTTTCACTTTTTATTATTTTTTTTTTTATTTCAGCATATTACGGGGGTACAAATGTTTAGGTTACATATATTGCCTTTGCCCCACCTAAGTCAGAGCTTCAAGCATGTCCATCCCCCAGACGGTGCGCACTGCACCCATTAGATATGTATATACCCATCCCCTCCTCCACCCTCCCATCTGCCCAACACCCGATAAATGTTACTACTATATGTGCACTTAAGTGTTGATCAGTTAAGTCAGTTAATACCAATTTGATGGTGCAAGAGTGTCTTCCCACAATTATTTTAAGTTTTAAGTTTTTGTTTTTGAATATGGGCTATTTAAACCACTTTGTTTTCACCATGAGTCTTACTTGCTATTTTTGATGCAAAGTGAAAAGCTTCCCTTATCATATTGTTATATATACAAAAAAACGAGTGTACCATTATTAGTCTCTCAAGAAGTATGTGTTAGACAAAAAGCACATATACTTCTTTCCAATAACAAGGTATATAAAAATGATATGCCCATTGAGTGTGGGGATTGATCAATCAAATGTCTAGGGACTGTCTTATAGAAATGTCAATAGTGTAATCTGAGTGATGAATGTATGAGGGCTTGTTCTACTTCTCTCTTTAACGTGTATTTGAAATTTTTTATAATAAAATGTTTATAAGTGTTAAAAGTTCAGAACACACATATATTTCCTCACAAATCGTGGAGCTCAAAACCACATTAATGGTTCTGTTCCTACTGCCCTTAGGCCAAAAATCCAAATCCCTTAATTAGTCTACCTGCCAAAGTCCTGTGGTCACAATATGCTCCAAGTATGCTGGTAATTCTTTCAGTTTATTGAAAAAAACAAGTTAAAATGAGATGATTTGACCTGCTTGGAATTCCTTGCCCCAAATGTTCTTCTGCCCATTCCTTATATGACTGGCCCTTTGTCACCCTTCAGATCTTGCCCGAAGTAGTACTTTTTCAGAGTGGCTCTCTGACCAACATGTCCAAAAGAAGCTTCCACCACTCATACGATGCCATCTCAGAGCATCCTATTTGCTCCCCTTCATAATCCTCATCACTGTTTTAAATACTACATTGCCGTACCTTCAAATGTATTAACTTTCTCTATTTTATTCAACTTTGTATTACTATAGTACCTGGTGTGTAGAAGGTGCTCAAAAAATGCTTGATGGGTGGTGAAATCTAGTTTGAATAATTCTGAATTAATACATCTAGATCTTCCCTTTCAAATAAACAATAAGGTGGTGTTATGTTAGACCCTGGTTTAGATTCTACTCTAAGATTCCTATTACCATCAAGTTCTAGTGAAATGTTTTTTTAAGCTCTGTCATTTTAATGTTGAGAAAGTCTTATGCATACAACATCTTTGTCTTTGAAATATTTCGTATTTGGTTATACCCAGTAAAGTTGTTAATAAACCTATCACAGCTGTTTTATAATGTCTTTATTAATCCCATTAATTAAAAGTTAATTCAAATCTCCAAGAAACAAACACAAACAAAGGAATTCCCAGCAGAATGTTCAGTTGCAGTGTTAGCAAATACCAAAGAAATCAATCAAGACAGCAGTTTACTCAAAGCTTCGTTTATAAAGGTATAATCAACCACATTTCTTAATCCTTTTGTCAAGAAGAATAAATGTTCAATTTGTTTTCTGACCACTTGCTTAACTACCAAACACCTGTACTGTGTAGATACTGCATTAATCATTCCACCATCCATCTATGTCCTCTCAGTGTCTTTGTTTATCTTGCCAATCTAGTTCTCACTTACTTGCTCAAGACTTTTTCACTGATATAAGAAAGTTTGCATTTGTTGCAAATTACTTTATATCCATGTTGAAACATTACACTAATGATATCATATTTTCCCCCTAAAGATGTGTTCAAGTTCAGTTTCACATGTATGTTTATACAATGATGGATAGTTCGTTTATTCTATTAGTAAAATAATGTTTAAATATTTGAAAATCTTACACTATACATGTAAATTTTTACTAGAGTAAAAGCAAGAATTGAATAAAGAAAATTATGATAAATTGAAGCCTATGATCTTAAAAGGGTGGAAAAAACAAATCAGCTATAAAAACAACAAGGAAAGCAATGAAATATAGCATGTAAACAGCAAGAGAGAGCAATGGAAGGTGAGTGAAATAAAAACAAAAAAAAATGTTGGGAGCACAAGATGTATTATGAGAGAAGGAGGAAGAGAAAAGAGAATATTTAAGTGGAACAATAATTCAGGGACAAGGAAAAAAGATATTGTGTCATGAAAGGGATCTGATTAGAAGCAAGAAACAAAAATTGAGGAAAAGAAAAAGTAGAGAAAGGAGGTAGAAATAAAAGAGAGAGAGTAATAAAAAGAAAAAACTGAGGCATACAAGAGAATTAAGCAAAGTATAAAGGGAGACTGGAAAATATGGAGACAATATTCACTGAAAGAAAGACTATTCATTAAATATAGTAATTATATGCTATAGGATAAATAGGCAAGTCCTTGGTTACTATAGGGACCATAACCACAAATTCCTAAAGGAGACTCACAAGCAATACATTCAGTGAGACTTCTGGTGGAGAGAATACGCTTCCAGCTACATGCAACTGATGCCCTGTAGGAGTGGAGGAGCCCTGTGTTTCTTCTTATCTTTCAACAGCATGTGGATGTGTTTGACATTTTCTGCTACCAATGACAAATCTATTCTCTCTTTTACCTTGCAAAGGAAAGAATGATTTTGGGGGGACAACAAGTGCCTAAACCTAGTGATTATTTCTGGTCTTTCTTTCATCTAGGGATGCCCATGTGAATCAGTCATCAACCAAGAGACTAAATCTGCTATGGTGGGTTCTAGGACTATGGCAATGCTTTAGCTCTCCTCAAAAAGATGACAGGTGTGGCTAGCATCTTGTCATTGTCACTCTTCTTTACTTAAAGAGGATGTGATATTTGAGGCTGCAGTATCCATCTTGGGCCCATGAGAATTGATATTGCTGAGTAGCTGAACCAACAGCAACAATATTATTAACTCTGGACATTTTGTAGGGAAAAAAAAACTCTTATTTGGGTAAGTGGTTATTAGTCAATTACTCCATCAATTGAAGCCAAATATATTCCAAATGAAATGGTGGAATTCTATATTATGTTGTACCTTATTTTAATATTTTAAGTGCTGATCATATTTTAATACTTTAATATTTGCACTAAAGATTCCTGCAGGGCAGATCTTGACCATAGGCAACAAAACTATAACTTCTATATATTGACTCATTTTGGCACCCGAGTCAAAATTTCCCATTCTTTTTTTTTTTATTTCAGCATATTATGGGGGTATAAAAGTTTAGGTTACATATATTGCCCTTGCCTCCCTCCCAATCAGAGCTTCAAGAGTGTCCATCTCCTAGATGGTGCGCATTGCACTCATTATGTATGTACACACACACCCACCCCCTCCCACATCTGCCTGACACCTGATTAATGTTATTCCTAAATGTGCTCTTAGGTGATGATCAGTGAAACCAATTTGATGGTGAGTACCTGCGGTGCTTGTTTTTCCATTCTTGGGATACTTCACTTAATAGAATGGGTTGCAGCTCTATTCAGGATAATACAAAGGATGCTATATCACCATGGTTTTTTGTGGCTGAGTAGAACTCCATGGTATACATATACCACATTTTATTAATCCACTCATGTATTGATGGGCACTTGGGCTGTTTCCACATCTTTGCAATTGTGAATTGTGCAGCTATAAACATTCAAGTGCAGATGTCTTTTTTTTTTTTATTTTTTGTTTGTTTTTCAGCTCATTAAGGGGGTACAAAAGATCAGGCTATATACATTGCCCATGCCTCCCCATCCCTCCGAGTCTGAGCTTTAGTTGTGTCCATTCCCTAGACAGTGCAGATGTATTTTTTATAGAATGTCTTTGTTGTTTTGGGTAGATGCCCAATAATGGGATTGCTGGCTCAAATGGTAGATCTACTTGTATCTCTTTGGGGTATCTCCATATTGCTTTCCACAGAGGTTGTATTAATTTGCAGTCCCACCAGCATTGTATGAGTGTTCCTATCTCTCTGCATCCGCACCAACATTTATTGTGTTCTTATTTTAATCAGAATGTGACTTCCCAAAAGAAATATGCCCAAATATTCCCCACCTTCACTTACAGAGACAGCAGACATACAGCAAGGAGAAGACAACAGAATCATACTGGGGAGAAGCAGATTGCAGTCATCATAAACGAAACCAACAACCAGCATTTTGTAGATTATCCTGAAAGAAAACAAGGTTTTTAAAGAAGTGGCCATTAACGAAATTAGTACAACTTTTATGGAAAACAGTATGGAGATTTCTCAAAGAACTAAACACGGAACTACCATTTGATCCAGCAATCCCACTACTGGATATCTATCCAAAGAAAAGAAATGATTGCATCAAAAAGATACCTGTGGTTGAGACCATTACCCTAAATGAAGTATCTAAAGAATGTAAAAACAAACACCACATGTACTCACTATTAAATTAGAACTAACTGATGAGCACACATGTGCACAGAGGAAAATAAATCTCGGAGTAAATCAAGTGGAGGGGATGGGTGGAAACCTACCTAACAGGTACAATGAACACTATCTGGGTGATGGGCACACCTTTAACCCTGACCTGAGCATTACAAAAGTGATCCATGTAACCAAAAACATTTGTACCCCCAAAATAATTAAAAAAATAAAAGAAAATACCTGCAAATGCGTGTTCATCACAGCATGATTCACAGTAACAAAAATATGGCATCAGCCTGAAGTGTCCATCAGCAGACAATTGGATAAAGAAAATGTGGTATACATATATGATGGAATATTATTCAGCCATATAAAGAATAAAATCATGTCTTTTGTATGAACATGGATGAAACTGGAGTCCATTATCTTAAGTGAAACAGCTCATACACAGACAAAATAGCACATATTCTCACTTATAAGTGGGAGCTAAATAATATGTATACATGGAAGCAAAGTGTGGAATGATAGACACTGGGGATTCAGAAAGGTGGGGGTGCAGGGAGTGGATGACGAGAAATTGCTTAATAGGCACAATATACGATATTCAAGTGATGGTTACTCTAAATGCCTTGGCTTCACCACTACACAATATAGCTATCCAAAAACATTACACTCATATCCCATAAATTCATACAAATAGATAAATAAAACCAATGTATTAAAAGTGGAACATTAAGTATATGCCTAAGGAAATAAAAAATACTTTTCCAAAATAATAATAAGGGCCAAAGGAACAGAAAATTATATCACAATAAAGAATATGTTGAAACAAGAATTTGAAACACTGGGAAATATCTGAAGATGTTGCATGATGCACAAAAACAAGAGTCAGTAATAGAAGTAAAACTAATTTCTAATTCAAACTGACATAGGAAAATTAATGTTCTATATCATTAAGAAATTAAAAATTGCATCTCTAAGTGTAGGTATGTTCTAATATATGTATATTATATATTATCATTTAGTCAGGTTTATAATAAAATGTATATGGTTCTCATTCATTAATATGAATTCAGTGCCTTTATATATTAATGTAATTGTTTTCATATATCCTGTGTTGAAGAACTCATACCTCAAATTTAAGATATAGATGCATAAATTGACAAAACATACCTTATGTTTATAATCAAGAGTCTGGACCATAAAATAGGAAGAGAGAGGCAAATATCATTCTTGCTAAAATGCTACCTTCATGAAGTTTATTTCTTTTGGGTGTTCTATTAGTATAGTAATTCTTGACTGTATTAATTATATATGTATATATAGTTATGTTTCTATTGGTAATAAATCTCTTTTCTTTTATTTCTACATACCACTCTAAAGCAGTCTCTTAAATTGCATGTTATCCATTCTGATTTTTGTTGTTGTTGCTGTTAATGTTATTTTCAATTTACAATAAAATTCTTGGATGTTATTTTCTAATTCTACTGAACAACATGTAACAGTGTATAATTTTGTAGAAGCTGTAAATTTATGAATAGTTTTATCAATATAGATAAATTTTTATTTCTTTACTGAACATCAGTGGGGTTGTTTTAGTTATTTTGATATGGGGTAGCACAGTGAGTTAAGTGGTACTTGGCAAAAGTTATTTTTGTATTTTCTCAACCATAATGTATTTAATAGGAAATCTCTTTAATATGCCTGTTCCAAGCTGATAAGTACAGAAACTGTTCCCATGCCTTTGCATTTGGCAATATGTTTTCCTACTTGTCTGCAAAGCAACATTACAGCTAAAAGCCAAACTGAACATTGTTCTATTTTCTTATGCTTTGTCCAGCTACAAAAACATATCTAGTACTTTTCCTTCACAATTCTATTCTGTCCCATGGAGATTATGCACACTCAGAATATAACCAAGAGATATATTTTCTCTAGTTCCACATAAACTGTCATATGCATAACAATTTGGTATTGAATAAGATATTTGAAAGGACACTGTGTTTGCTCTTTATCAATTTTCTATCAGCCTTAAGTCCTTCCTTATGGACTCTGCTCTGTGATTCTGGGGCTGAGTTTGCAGTATATTGCCAGTTGCCTTCCTCTATGAATCTGACAACTGAAGACATTTGAGGATGAGGGAAGAGAAGAATCTTCCAATCTCCAGTCTAAGTCAGTATCACACCAGGTGCAGAGCATAGCTTCCAGACTCTTTCATCATTGCTAGCAACAGCCGTGTCATGCTCCTCGAAGGTACTTAGACCAGCCAACCACATTGTGTTGTAGCTCTGAGTGTCAGATCTTAGGTCTAAGCACCAATAGTGCTATGGTCTTTCCAGAGATCTGCTCACTAGGTATGTGGTATGTGCCTCAAACATCTGATCACGTAGCATGATGATCAGTCTCTTCCTGTAGTCATGCTATGGACTAAATGTTTGTGTTCCTTAAAAATTCAGATGTGAAAACCTAATACCCAATGTGATGGTACAAGGAGATGGGGCCTTTGGGAGGTGATTAGAGGGCTCTGGCCTTATAAATAGAACTAGTGCCCTTACAAAAGAGGCTCCTACAACTGCCTCAATGTTTCTGCCACATGAGGATGCAGCAACATGACAACTTGTATGAACCAGGAAGAAAGCCCTCAAAAGATACCGAATCTTGGACTTCCAAGTCTTCAGAACTTTAAGAAATAAATTTCTACCCTGTATAAGCTACTCAGTTTATTTTATTTGTTATAGGAGGCCAAATAGACTAAACGGGTGAGTCTCTACATAATGATAACCCACCTTTTATTTTCCTCAGTCTAGAAGTGGTAACTGCTTCCTGCAATTAAGATTATCTGTACTATCCCGGTATCATCTTTTATACTTTCCAACTTTGTTACATGTAGAACTAATTCCGTTTGAAATCCTTTCTGTTTAAATAGTTAGCATGGTTTTCAAATCAAGATCTAGGCAGACTAGAATGTGATAAGGAGCAGAAGGGTTGGCACAACCCTGAGACAAGACTATGAAGATACTTGGTTATTGCTGCAAGGTAAGAACATATTTGCTGCACTTGCAAACTGGTCTGGAATTAGGATCTGCAAACTATAGCTACCAAACTGAATCAAGCCCGCGGTCTTTCTTATTTATTTGTTTGCTTTCTTGTAAGTTTTATTGAAATCCGCCATACTCATTCTTTTCTATACTGTCTATAGCTGACTTTTTGCTATAACAACAAAGCTAAGTATTTGTTAGAGACCAGATGGCCTGGAGAGCCTAAAATATTTATTAAATGGCCCTTTACAAAAAAGAAAAAAATCACTGACCTCTTGTTTTCGTTTCCTAGAGCTGCCATAACAAAGTACTATGAACCGGGTGGTTTAAATAACAAAAATTTATTGTATCACAGTTTTGGAGGCTGGAAGTCTGAGCTCAAGGTGTCAGCAGGGCCATGATCCCTCTGACAGCACTTAGGAAAGTCTCCGCTCCAGGCCTCTTTGCTAGTTTGCAGCAGCATAACCCCAAACTTCACATGGCATTCTCCCTGTGCATGTGTCTAAATTTCCCCTTTTTAATAAGGATTCCAATTAAGTTCCATCTTACTCCTGTATGAACTCACATTAACTAACGGGTTATCTTCAATGAACCCATTTCCAAATAAGGTCATATTCTGAGGTTCTGGTGGTTAGAACTTCAGTATATGAACCTTGGGGGAACACATTTAAGCCCATAACACCCCTGGTATAGAAAAATCACCTACTAAACTAGTGACTGAATGTCATGTGTTAGGGACTAACTATATTGACTTGTTTCTTAAATTTACCACAGGTGAAAAGGCAGCTGCAATTTATGTCTTTCCTTATTAAGTTTATATTAATTCACAATTATTTCTCAAGATCTCTTCACCTATAGCATGGACAAAGGAGTAATTTACTAAAGCTGTGATAGGAACCACTAGCTCTGCACCTTTGAAGTCTTTGACAGTGATGCTAATCTCTGCTATTCCCATAGGGAAGTGGTTTTGCTTTCAGTTTACAACACTAGTAGGCACAAATATTTGCAGTGGCTTCCTTGTGGTTATCCTTGCCATAATAACTCACTTAACCTGTCAGAGAATCAAAAGTGGATATTCTGCCAGTTTCTGAATATAACTATATTATTATAAACTGAGTACATGACTACAAGATAGTTATGTAATCACAATTAACACACTAGGAGATAACCTTGCATCAAAACTACCTTTTCGAATAGACTCCCATAACTCCCAATTTGACCAAAGGAGCATAAAGCCATTTTTGATCTCCAGGTTCTAGTGTCAAATCAGAATCAATATCTAGAAATCTACCAACTCTTCTCTTTCCGTGGTGCACAGCAAACACAGAAAAGACTAAAAGTTCCTTAGGAGAAAGCTTGGAGGAAGATTTATTATTTATATTTTTGAAGGGATTCTGATATCCTCTTCAAATAATCAAAGTAAACAGAGTCAGAGGCTTTGACCATCCGCTGTTGATGATTCAAGTAAGGTTTCTTTCTACCAAATCCAGAGTTTATGTTACATAGATCAAGTAATATTTTAATAGACTATCGATCTACTTCAGTCTTAAAATTCTGTTATGACCTAGCATCTGTCAAAGATCCACAAGCACCAAAGCATTCCTGTTATCTCTTTCTGCTGCCCATTGTAGAACATGTTCCCCATCTTTCTGGTTTAACATTTAAATGTATCCTTGGGCCCATGCCATTTTAGGATCCTTCAGCCTCACTGTAAAAAGGAAGCTCATCTCAATGCAGGCATTTCTACCATCTTCCTTAGCCTGCAGAAGACTGCTGCATTTTAATGATGCCTCTCTTTCCATTCAGTCATGTATTGTCACTGCTTTAAGGAAAGGGGTGTCCTCTTGGCCCTTCTGTACTATATAATGGGGAAGCAGATGGCATATAATACATCTATTCCAATATTCCTATTTGCCTGAGTTTTGGATTTTTCCCCTCTATATTATGTTAGAGAATTTCTGCTATTATAGCCTCACTGAATGTTGGCAACAATTAAGCCCAGATTTCAGTCAACAAAGCAAACAAATTATTAAAGCAGATTTAACATATTAAATGCAGAGTCTCTGAGAAGCACAGCTATATCAACAAATTTGGCCCTGTCCAATGATGCAATCTGTCCTCTTTCAAAAAGCATCCTTAGCATTGATTCCCATGCATATTCTGCAGGCTGCAATAATATAAAGCAACAAAATAGGAGCCCTTTTGTTCTAGTAACACCATCTCTTTCTTTATTTTTTCCTTAGCTATAGCAACAGTAGCTGCTTTCTGTAGTTATTCTTTGAATTATTTCATCATCCCTTTTTTGATATTTCAGTTCCAATATCATCTATGTAATTGACTTATTATAAAATTCCTTCTATTTGACATACCTGCTGTTTATGTCTCCTGGCAGGACACAAAACTGTGTTACAGATGAATGGATCCAGACAGAAAATATTGAAATGAAAATAATTTGGAATATACTATAATAAAATAGTTTTGATCTCAGTGATATTGTTTTTAATGTTTACCTCTAGCATTTTCTGTTTTGATAGGGAAATTAATTCAACCACAGTTACCAGTGGAAATGAAAATAAGAATCATCCAATTCAACTTTCCATCCAGTTTCAAAAGTCTCATACAATTCTCATAGAAACTGTTCATTTTCCATAATTAAAAAGATCAAAATATAGTTTTTTATAAACTTTCAAATTATGCTGATTTATATTTCTATGAAATTTCTAATTATGACTTCTTGTTTTTTTTTATTCTTTGGATTTGAATAGATAAACCATAACCAAATGACAGACACTTCTTTAAATGTTTAAACACATGTGTGGTCTAAGACCTTAATCCATTACCATTCCTAGCTCTCAATATTTTAGGTTCCCTTGATGAAAACTTTTTAAAAACCAGTCCACCTAATTGAAAATAAATTTGTGTTATATAACACTAGAAATTTCTGATGATCACATCTCCCACTTTCTGTCCCTTAAGGAATATTTATTCTACTGTATTGTTTCCTTTCGGCAATGAAAATGTTCTGCAACTACAGAGTGTGACGGTTGCACATTATTGTGAAAGTTCTATTGGGAGCTCAGCTGGAGAGACCTGTGGTGCCAGGTGTGGGAGTTATGGAGTCATACAAGCCAAAATGAAAGTAATAGCCAGGCCTGTATATTTTTACTGAGACAGTATAAGCAAGCAGCTAACCTAGGCAAAGGGCCAGTCCCCGCCTCACTGTTTCATTTTTCCACATGTAAAGCTGCTGTAAGAGGGTTCGGTGGGTCAGCTCAGACATGGAGGTCATTTTGCTGCCCAAGGGAGTTCCAAGCAAAAGGCTCCTGCAGCTTCACGCACCAGAGGCCAGGAAAGCGGGAAGGCGATGGGCTAAGAGTTATGGTAAAGTGCTGAGTACTGAGTGAGAGTGTAAAACAGTGTCTTGAAATTTCCCCCTCACCGCATGTGGAGGTGTTAGCAGAGGCACCTGAGAAAGGCCTCTGTCAAAGGTCCCCATAGATAAGCCTCTAAATTAAGGCGTCTGGACTGGAAATGCAGATATGCCTAAGCACACAGCTGGCCAAGGGAGCCTGAATCCTTGAGTGCAGCTTCCTTTAGAGACGGCAGTGCACAGGGTGTGAACCAAGTTGGTGTGGGGAGGGCAGCTTTTCTCTTTTTTAATTTTTTTTTTTATTTCAGCATTTTATGGGGGTACAAATGTTTAGGTTACATATATTGCCCTTGCCCCACGCAAATCAGAGCTTCAAGCATGTCCATCCCCCAGATAGTGTGCACCGCACCGCATCCATTAGGTGTGTATGTACCCATTCCCTCCTCACCCCTCCCATCTGCCCGGCACCTGTGCATGTTATTACTACATGTGCATTTACGTGTTGATCAGTTAAAACCAATTTGATGGTGAGTACATGCAGTGCTTGTTTTTCCATTCTTGTATTACTGCACTTATTAGAATTGGGTTCCAGCTCTATCCAGGATAATACAAGAGGTGCTATATCACCATTGTTTCTTAAAGCTGAGTAGTACTCCATGGTATACATATATGACATTTTATTAATCCACTCATGTATTGATGGGCACTTGGGTTGTTTCCACATCTTTGCAATTGTGAATTGTGCAGCTATAAACATTCAAGTGCAGATGTCTTTTTTACAGAATGTCTTTTGTTCTTTTGGGAAGATGCCCAGTAATGGGATTGCTGGATTAAATGGTAGCTATACTTGTAGTTCTTTGAGGTATCTCCACATTACTTTGCACAGAGATTGTACTAGTTTGCAGTCCCACCAGCAGTGTATGAGTGTTCCTATCTTTCTGCATCCACACTAATGTTTGTTGTTTTGGGACTTTTTGATAAGGCCATTCTCA
The DNA here is from genome assembly GCF_041146395.1 of Eulemur rufifrons. Classification (NCBI taxonomy): domain Eukaryota; kingdom Metazoa; phylum Chordata; class Mammalia; order Primates; family Lemuridae; genus Eulemur; species Eulemur rufifrons. The sequence goes on from NC_090986.1 coordinate 36,954,740, forward strand.
TTGGAGATAAGTGATATCTCATTGTGGATTTGATTTGCATTTCCCTGATGATTAGGGATGCTGAGCATTTTTTCATATTTTTGTTAGCCATTAGTCTATCTTCCTTGGAAAAGTTCTGTTCATGTCCTTTGCCCACTTTTTGATGGGGTTGTTTGATTTTTTTCTTGCCGATTTTCCTGAGTACTGTATAGATTCTAGTTATCAGCCCTTTAGCTGATGTGTAGCATGCAAATATTTTCTCCCATTCTGTAGGTTGTCTGTTTGCTCTCATGATAGTTTCCTTGGCTGTGTAGAAGCTTTTTAATTTGATGAGGTCCCATTTATTTATTTCTGTTGTTTCTGTGATTGCCTTTATGAAGAAGACCCCAAGGGCAATCACAGCTTTTCTCTTTGAGGCCTGCCAGGTAAGCCTTTGTACTTCCTTACAGTTGGGCCTGAAAAACCACAGGTAGGTTTTTAACCAGGAGCAAGATTCTTCATTAAGTGCCACAAAATTGTACATTTTAAAATATTAAATTTTCCGATATGTATATTAATATTTTACACAATTAAGAAATATTTAAAACTTATATTGCATTGAAATTTTTTAAAAAATATATATGGAGTTAGGTATAGAAAGATAGACAAGATGCTCTTCCTCTACTTAATAATTCTGCATTATAGTATATTTTCTGAAATTTAGGGCATTATGTCTTATTTTGTGATTATGATTGACTTTAAAAATATAAGACACTTTTCACTTAATCACTTTCTCAGTGGTTCAAATTTACAGAATTAGCAGTTCTATTTGCTTCTTTTACTTGTTATCAACAAGGATATCTTTACTGTGAGGAACGTTCCTGGGTCCTAGAAAAGTTTGCTTTCTGGACCTCTGGGTTTGAAATTCCATTCCCTCTTGCAGTCATTATCATAACCTCCAAAACTCTCTTATGTCCAAACAATTCTTTTTATCCCTTTCTCTCAGAGGAGAGGGAGGAATTGCTTTCTCCCACTTGAATACCGTTTAACTTCTAAAAAGAAGTCTGGAAGTAGATTCAAACAAATGTTTTCTTGTGACTTTATAGTAGTATAGTCATTTAGCTGAATATTTTTATTATAGCTATATCTTTTCTTAGCACTATTTTTAATAGTGTTAGAAAAATAATACCATCACCTATCTGACTTACTGAGAATGATTATATTATTAGCACTTGGATTTCCATAGAAATGTTTGCACCCTTTAACAAATAATATTACTCCATATACATTTAAGAAATAATTTTAATTAAAATAAAATAAATTAATAGTTTTTATAATCAGAATAATTTCTGTACTTATCTAGATGATTTTAAAAGTACATTTTAAATGGGCGTTTATCTAATGCTGTGTTATATCTATTAAATCCATACTGTACATTTTTGAGGAAATTTTATATTTGTATGTAAATTGTGTAAATTATGTAAATTCATTTAATTTTGCAAGTACTTTCTATATATCTGTTTGTGTATATGTTAAAAGTATTTTAACTGATTCTCATACTTCCTTTAAGAATTATCCTGTTATCTCCATCATTTTTCTTTCTTCTATATTAGTACTGTATTTTATACTTCATTGTAATTTCCAAAACTGTTTCATCTTGGCATTTTTTTCATTCTCCTCATATTTTACCTTAAGGTCTTTTTGAACAGTAAAGTTTATCTTGCCAATCAATAGCTTAAGGTTTTCATAAAAAGCACTTTGTTTTTATTCAGGAACTCATTGCTCTGTTATAAAAATAATAATTTGACAAAAAAAGAAATGTACACTCACTGTGGCAATGTGACTAATCATTTCCTATATCGTCCTTTCTTTTTCAAAATCATGATCATTAATTTCTGTCAGTACTCTCAAACTCTGCTTAAAATCTTCAACACTAGGCCTGGTGCGGTGGCTCACGCCTGTAATCTTAACACCCTGCGAGGCCGAGGCGGGAGGATTGTTTGAGCTCAGGAGTTCAAGACCAGCCTGAGCAAGAGCAAGACCCTGTCTCTACTAAAAATAGAGAGAAATTAGCTGGACAACTAAAATATATAGAAAAAATTAGCCGGACATTGTGGCACATGCCTGTAGTTCCAGCTACTCAGAAGGCTGAGGCAGAAGGATTGCTTGAGCCCAGGAGCTGAAGGCTGCTGTGAGCTAGGCTGATACCATGGCCCTCTAGCCTGGGCAACAGAGTGAGACTCTGTCTCAAAGAAAAAAAAAAAATCTTCAACACTTAGAAGAAAATATTTACAAAACATAAGATTAATATGCATAAATACTTATACTTTGAACATTTCATTGTTTTACTATTCTTATAAAATAATCATATTAAATAAATGCATCATTATATATCTATTACATCATGTAGTTTTATATAGAATGCATTTATCAGTATAGGAACATGCATAATATATCTGTTTTTCAATTTTTAAATAATTTTTAAAATATTTTTCTTCAAAAAATTGTGTAGAGTTTTCCCCAAATATGAAACAAAGAGACTCCAAATAACTAGATCTTCAGTAATTTGGATATATCCAAGGGAGAAGAGTCAGCTAGTATTTATCTGGTTCTAGTTCAAAAGCTTATGGTTACATGGTTGTCAAGATCTTCTTTATCCGATATCATCCTTGCCTTATAAGAATAATGTAGGACGTATATGATAAATGAAACATGTTTATGATTCAGGGCAGTGTCTGTCTTCATAGAAATCTAAAAACATAACAATTTTTTTTATATTCAGAGAAGAAATAGCTAACTACATTCCATATGTAATTTGATTAATATCTAATATTATATTATAAAATTATTGGCAAAACCTAGAGAAATAATTATAATTTCTATTTCAAATATTTATGTTACTTTTTAATTAATTTTTTTCTAAGACTTGTATGTCCTATGGAATAAAATTTACATTTTCTTAGCAGAAATTTAAACATGTAATATTTGGAAGAGACTGAATAGTATTTATTTATTACACATAATAAAAATATAGTAATTTATATTCAGCAATGCTGTAGATATTTTACTTTTGCTCTCTTGCTTTGGTAATATGATTATTATGTCAAAAGACCACTAAGCTAGTGCAAGACTAATAATTCTTTACTAGGAGCAAAGACATTCCCAGACCAACTTCATTTCTTCTGACTCCTGAAAAAAGCTTACTGAGATATCCACTTCCAAGAGGTTACATGGCTCTCAGGAGGGACTTTTTCCTTAGCTGAAACAAATTAATAAACCTAACTTAGAGGCGTTTGTGCTGGTCTTTGATGGCTTTCAACAGGATATTCAATGATACAGAACTTAAGTAACGGACTTAAACTTCACATTTTGAATACTGTACTCGTTCACACTGTATGATGAGAGGGAAAGAGACTTCTTTTTCCTTTTAAGCCACTACATTATAGTTTTCTATGAGTAAATGTGGCTGAAACTATCCTAATTATGTGTGTATTGTTTTTATATTTCAAAGGTATACAAATATATTAATATATTAAATCTAATGAGAGTTTTTTATATTGATTTGGAACAACTATAAATTAATTAAAGATTTTGCTCTTCTATTTATTATTTAAACATGATTGAAAGACTTTGTCTCATTTTGTTTCTATTAATGTAGAAATTTGTATGTGTGTGTGTGTGTGTGTGTTCAATTTCATGAGTAGACAAAGCTATTTACGTTATCCTATGATTTAAGTCTACTTTTCTCAGGCGGGCAATGAAGTTCTTTCCCACCTACAAATAAAAAGAGACCAATATCTCAGAGGTCAACCCCTAAACAAGTTCTTTTGCATATCAGAATTAAAGTAGAAACACACACACACACATACACACACACACTTGATTGTTTGAATTGAAAAAGATTGAAATAGGGGTTTAGAATACACTCATTTGATCACTGAATAACATTTTCCAAGTAATGGGACAGGACTGGATTGAGTCTGTTTGTATATTTATTTATGTATCCAACTCTCATGACTATGGACTATGATTAGATAATTGGCATGAAGTTTTGATGAAAATAAACCCTTTCTTCAAATCACAGGCCCACCAGTTCAATCACCAGTACTATGAAGCTAACCTTTTCAAGAAAAAAAAAATGACATGCAAATAAAAAATTATATGTCAAGTATTCAGAATAGTGCCTATATATAATTGTTCACTTCAATGTTATATTTTTATCATTATTCTAATTCAAAGTTGATGCTTACATAGGTCATGATAATTTTTGCATTCAATTCCCTTGCGTGTTTGTTAGTTAAAATTTCTTAGTCTCTGATATATACTTCATTGACATCTTTGATCTGTATCAGAAATGTTTGCATTTTTCAGTGACTTCTTGAAACTATATTTGGAAGTTTTGCTAGACTGTAAAAAAGAGTTGTCAGCCTCCTGTCATTCTACCTGAGAATTAAACTTTATTAATTTATTTTCTGATCATAAAGTTATACATATAAATGCAAAAAATCTGAGAAAATCAAAGAAGTTAAAAATTAAATATTTCACATCTTTACCACTTGAAAGTCACCTTTAGATCAGTCACTTTTTTCAATTCCCTCTTATAGATATAATTTATATAAAGAAGTAACATCTAATTATCATTTTGTAACATATTTTTCCCACTCAACTTTACACTGAACATCTATTTCTGTTATGATGAAGGGCTCAGGCTTCCTAAAAATACTAATGTACTTTGATGTCTCAGGATGTCAGGATCACAATGAGCTCTATGGATGCATCAATAAAGAAACAAAGGACTTCACACTCCTCCCTCCTCCTGCTTGTACAGCTCTCCAAATCTTCTTTACCAGGTTTAATTTTTTCTTAATCCTTAATCAACTTTTAACATATGGTAAATTTTTTTACTATCTTTGTTACTTATGGTTTATCTCTCTCTTTTAGAACATAAGCTCTACAAAGGTGAGAGTATTTGATTTTTCATTGATATATCATGTTTTAAAAGTTACTTGAAACAATGCTGACACTGAAGAGGTGTCCAAAAATTTTTGTTGAATAACAGAATGAACAGATTATTTGAAACAATAGCAACCATATTTCAGGTACTTAATCAAGAAATTGGAAATATATTGAGATGTTTACATAGATGGAACACTAGGTAACCAAGTCTGGGAAAAAACAAAAAGCAATGAAGATTCTGAAGACTAGAGAAAGGATGCAAAAAATACAGAATCTCAAAGTGAGGACAGTCTGCTTTGGATTCCACAGCCAATATCCCTGGTGCCCCGCTACAGTGGTTTATTTCCAACCTCACACTAGTCCTTGCATTGTCAGCTGAAAAGTCAGGATTCTGTGAAAGATTGCTAGGGCAGCTCTTAGTCCATTTAATGTTGCTGTAAAGAAATATCTGAGACTGGGTAATTTATAAAGAAAAGACATTTGTTTACATCCTACATCTGCTGGCAGAAAGGTTAGAGATTGGGTATCTGGCAAGGGCCTCAGGCTGCTTCCACTCAGGGTAAAAGGTGAAGGGGAGCTGATTTGCAGAGATTACATGGTAAGAGAGGAAGCAAGAGAGAGAGAGGGAAGGGAGATGCCAGTCTCTTTTTAACAGCAAGCTCTTGTGGAAACTGATGAGTGAGAACTCATTCAACCTCCCACACCTTCCTCAGGGAAGGAATTATTTAGTACATGAAGGATATGCCCCCATGACTCAGATACCTTCCATTAGGCCCCCCTTCCAATACTGGGAATCAAATTTCAACATGAGGTTTGGGGGCACAAACATTCAAACTATGGCAGTTCAGTAAACAAAATTCCATGTCCTAAAATCTGATTACACAAGTGGGAAGCAGGGGTGCACACCTGGTCTCCTTGACTTCCAGACTAAGAGGGAGTAACACAAATTGCTCTACTTTTAAGAATAAAAATCTTCAGAGTATGCTCATCTCACTAAAAACAAAACACCATATTAAAAATAAGCCAAATCCTGGAAAAAAACATAATATTAATAAAATAAAATCCAAAATAAAATTCAAATTTTCATTATAAATATTCAATATTGATATGTAAGATTTAAAAGCTACTTTTATGTATTCGTTTTCAAAGATATTTTTCTCTTTTATTGCCTAATTTCTTTGCCTTGGATGTCCAGTGCTATGTTGAATAGAAGTGGCAAAAGGGGACATTCTTGTCATGATCTTGATAACAGACAAAAAAGTTTTAGCTTTTCACTGTTGAGTATGATTGTTGTGGGCTTGTCATAAATGGCCTTTATTATCTTGAGGTAATTTCCCTCTATACCTTGTTTGTTGAGAGTTTTTATTATGAAACAGTGTTAAATTTTGTCAAATACTTTTTCTGCATCAACTGAGATGATCATATGATTTTTATCCTTCATTAGGTTAATGTGGTGTTTCACATTAATTGATTTGTGTATGTTGAATAATCCTTATATTCAGGGATGAATTCCACTTGGTTATGGTGGGTAATCCTATTAATGTGCTGTTAAATTTGGTTTGCCAGTATTTTGTTGAAGATTTTTGCATCTGTGTTCATCGGGGACATTGGCTTATAGTTTTATTTTCTTGCAGTATCTTTGCCTTTGATATCAGGCTAATGATTGCCTCATAAAATAAGTTTGGAAGTGTTCCCTCCTCTTCAATTTTTTGGAAGAGTTTGAGAAGAATTGGCATTCATTCATTTTTAAATGGTAGAATATAGCAGTGAAGCCATCTTGTTCTGAGCTTTACAGTGTTAGAAGGTTTTACTTACTGATTAAATTTCCTTACTTGTTATTTATCTGTTCAGGTTTTCTGTTTCTTCATGATTCAGTCATGGTGGAATGTATGTTTCAATGAACTTATCCATCTCTTCTAGGTCATTCAATTTGTTGGTGTATAATTGTTCATTGTAGTTGCTTATACTGTTTTATTTCTGTGGTATCAGATGTAATATCTACTCTTTCATTTGTCATTTAATTTATTTAAGCCCTTTCTCTTTTTTTCTTAGTCTAAACATTTGCCAATTTTCTTTATCTTTTCAAAAATGAACTCTAAGATTTGTGAATTTTTGCATTGTTTTTCTACTCTCTGTTTAATTTTTCTGCTCTAATCTTTATTGTTTCCTTTCTTCTACTGACTTTGGGCTTAGTTTTTATTTTTCTAGTTCCTTGAGGTATAAAATTAGGTTTGAAAATGATTTGATATTATATTTAGAAATTCCTAAAGACGTCACAAAAACCCTGTTAAACTAGTAAATAAATTCAATAAGTTGAGAATACAAAATCAGCATGCTTCATGAATCGAAAGAATTAACATTATTAAAATGATCATACTACTCAAAGCAATGTAGAGATTCAATGTAATCTCTATCAAAATACCAATCACACTTTTCAAAGAAATAGAAAAAAAATCCTAAAATTTGCCTGGAACCACAAAAAACATCAAATAGCAAAGCAATCCTGAGCAAAAAGAACAAAGCTGGAGGCATCATACTACCTGACTTCACAATATAGCACAAAGCTATAGCCATAAAAACAGCATGATACTGGCATAAGAACAGTCACATAGACCAATGAAACAAAATAGAGAACCCAGAAATTAATCCATGTATTATTTACAGCAAACTGATTTTCAACAAAGGTACCAAGAATATACATTGAAGAACGGATAGTATTTTTAGTAAATGGTGCTGAGAAAACTGGACATCCATATGCAGAAGAATAAAAATAGACCTTATTGCTTACCATATGCAATAATCAACACAAATGTATTAAAGACTTGAATGGAAAACCTGAAACTCTAAACTACTAGAAGAATGCATAGAGGAAGTTCTTCAGAACATTGGTCTTGGCAAATATTTTATGGGTAAGACTTCATTCAAAAGCACAGGCAGCATAAGCAAAAATAGACAAATGGGATTATATCAAACTAAAGAGCACAGCAAAGGAAACAATCAAGGGTAAAGAGACAGCTTGCAGAATGAAAGAAAATATTTGCAAACTATTCCTACCAAAGGATTTTAATATCCAGAATATACAAGTAGCTGGACAGATAAAAGAAAAAACATATAATCTGATTAAAAAATGGGCAAAGGATGTGAATAGACATTTCTCAAAAAAAGACATACAAATGGCCAATAAAAAGTACTCAACATCAGTAATCATCAGCAAAATGTAAATTAAAACAATGGCATATCATCTCACCGAAGTTAGAACAGCTATTGTCAAAAAGGCAAAAAATAGAAAATACTGGCAAGGATGGAAAGAAAAAGGAATACTTATACATGGCTTATGGGAAAGTTAATTAGTACTGCCATTATGAAAAACAGTGTGGAGGTTCCTCATTAAGCTAAAAATAGAACTATGACATGATCCAGTAATCACACTACAGGTGTTTTTCAATATGGAGTTATCCCCAAAATTGAAAATACAACTGCCATATAACCATTAAATTCATTTTTAAGCATATATCTGAAAGAATTGAAATTAGAATTTTGGAGAGATATCTGCCCTCCCGTTTTCACTGCAACATCATTGACAACAACTAATATATGGAAACAACTCTTGTGTCCATCAATGGATAAATGAATAAACGAAATGTGTCGTAATCATACAATAGGAATTCTGCCATATACAATAACACAACTGAACCTAGAAGACATTATGCTAAGTGAAATAAGCCAACCATAAGGACAAACACTGCATGTTTCCACTTGTATGAGGTATCTTTTGTAAAACAGAAGCAGAGGGTGGAATAGTGGTTGCCAAGGACTAGGAATAGAGGAAAATGGGGAGTTGCTCAATGTGTTTAAAGTTCTAGTTATGCAAGATGAATAATTTTTAGAGATCAATGTAGTGTCTACATTTAACAACACTTTATTGTACACCTAAAATTTTTAAGACTGTAGATCTCATATTAAGTATTCTTGCCACAAAAACAAAACAAAACAAAACAAAAACACAAACAAAGGATCATGAGGAAACTTTTAAAGGTAATGGATATGGGTATTGCCTTGATTGTAATGCTGGCTTCACAGGTATATTCATATGTCCAAACTCATCAAATTGTATACATTAAATATGTGCAGTTTTTTATATCAATTATACCTCAATCAAGTTGTTAAAAAAAGATTTAATCCTTCAAAACACAAACTAGTCATACTTCTCTAGAGATTTAAATACAGTACATCTTGTTTTCCAGGCAATCATATATAGAATGCATTCTATAATTATTATTATTTTTATTTATTTTTTATTTCAGTATATTACGAGGGTACACATGTTTAGGTTATATATATATTGCCTTTGCACCACCTGAGTCAGAGCTTCACGCGTGTGCGCATTGTACCCATTAGGTGTGTATATGCCCATCCCCTCCTCTCCCTCCCATCTGCCCAGCACTGGATGAATGTTACTACTATATGTGCACTTAAGTGTTGATCAGTTAATACCAATTTGATGGTGAGTACATGTGGTGCTTGTTTTTCCATTCTTGTGATACTTCATTTAGTAGAATGGGTTCCAGCTCTATCCAGGAAAATACAAGAGGTGCTACATCACTATTGTTTTTTGTGGCTGAGTAGTACTTCATGGTATACATATACCACATTTTATTAATCCACTCATGTATTGATGGGCACTTGGTGTTTCCACATCTTTGCAATTGTGAATTGTGCTGCTCTAAACATTCGAGTGCAGATACGTTTTTTCTGGAATGTCTTTTTTTCCTTTGGGTAGATGCCCAGTAATGGGATTGCTGGATCAAATGGTAGTTCTACTTGCAGCTCTTTAAGGTATTTCCATATTACTTTCCATAGAGGTTGTACTAGTTTGCAGTCCAACCTAAGGCATGAAACTATAAGAACTCTAGAACAAAATGTTGGAAAAACTCTTATAGACCTTGGCCTAGGCAAAGAATTTATGAACAAGACCCCAAAAGCAATCACGGCAACAACAAAAATAAATAAATGGGATCTGATCTCGTTAAAAAGCTTCTGCACAGCCAAGGAAACTATCATGAGAGCAAACAGACAACCTACAGAATGGGAGAAAATATTCTCATGCTACACATCAGATAAAGGGCTGATAACTAAAATCCATTTAGAACTCAGGAAAATTAGCAAGAAAAAATCAAACAACTCTATCAAAAAGTGGGCAAAGGACATGAACAGAAACTTTTCCAAAGAAGATAGACTAATGGCCAACGAACATATGAAACAATGCTCAACAACTCTAATCATCAGGGAAATGTAAATCAAAACCACAATGAGATATCACTTATCTCCAGTGAGAATGGCCTTTATCGAAATGTCCCAAAACTATAAATATTGGCATGGATGCAGAGAGATAGGAACAGTCATTCACTGCTGGTATAATTATTATTTAAATGCAGTGGTTTATTAATTTCATTGGTATATTCCAATATTTTAATCTGCTCAGAGGAGGAAGTTCACATTATTGTAAGCTGTAGTCAATTCAATTCAATTATTTATTGACTACATTTATTTATTTTATTTTATTTATATAATTTTGAGACAGGGTCTCACTCTGTTGCCCAAGGTAGAATGCAGTGCTGTCATCATAGTTCAATGCAATGTCAAATTCCTGGGCTCAAGTGATCCTCCTGCTTCAGCCTACCTAGTAACTAGGACTACAGGAGTGTGCCACCATGTCCAGCTAAGTTTTCTATTCTTTGTAGAGGCAAGGTTTTGTTATGTTGCTCAGGATGGTTCAGACTTCTGGGCTCAAGGGATTCTTCCACCTCGGCCTCCCAGAGTGCTAAGACTATAGGTGTGTGTCATCAATCTAGTTTGAATATATAGCATATGACTTTGTAACATCATTACTTTTGACATGTAACTTATAATGAAGGTGTCCTTGGAGTCTGGGACATTGTATTATGACAAATTAAATTAAATATATATGTATAATATATGTGTGTGTGTTTTGACATGTGAAGTTTCTTTTTTCTTAGGCTATTATAGATTTTACATTTTGGGTTTTTAGGTCTCTTTTTATCAGATTATTTTTAACATATAATCCAATCATATTCTGGTACTGAAAATTGAGAATTTATTATATATATATGAAAATATATTTCATGTATATGAATATGTGTGTATATTTCTTGCCAAAATATATGTGTGTATATACACATTTGAGAGAGAAATATATGTATAAAATCACAAATAATAAAATACATCATAGTTTATATTAAAAAGTTTTATTTCTAAAGATCAGCAGGGTAGGTTTATAAACAGCACCATTTTAATGTTGTTTCCTCTAGAAATTATTAAAAACCCCTGAAAATAATCCTGACAGCTCTCTGAAAAACCACTTGCATTATCTTATTTTGTAACCAAAATGAATATTTGTAAAAATTTAATGCAGATAATGAAGATAGCATTATACCCTATCAATAAGGACATCAATTGTGCAAAAATATAAAATGAAAGGACTGCATTTTAATGCATTATACAAAAGTAACAGTTTTATCGTTGCACTTAGCCTGATTTCCTAGGGAAACAAGAATTATAAAACTATCTAGTTCTCTCATAGTTTAGGTAGCAAGGAAAAGTTAAATAATAATTATTACTATTAGGCTATCAGTCAGAATGTCAGTTTCTTTAATGTTAATAACTTTGGCCTTAGCAGCAAATTTCAGCAAAGTTTACAATGATCTGCGTCTTAATTCTGGGTAAGAGTATAAAACATCAAGAAAATAGAAACAAATGTAACACTGAGATGTATAAAGAGTAAGTGACAAGAAAATATTAGGAACTTTGTATTTATTCTTATTTTAGGTATAGATGTCAAATTTGGTAGCAAATTTTATGCATGTCCTTATTTTGAACCGTGTGTGAGCCTTTTAAAAGATGCATGTTGAGAAGAAATTTAATAAAAGATATTGCCCTTCTAACAAATCATTTGCTTCCCATTTCAAAATATGTCCAGCAGATTCATAGTAACTGCCTGAATAATATGTGTTGTCTAACTTTTTACTGAAGATGCCTATGCCATCTTGCCTGATCAGAAATTCTGAAATCCTCAAGTATAAACACCATTCTTTCTCCTACTCACTTATTGTTTCCTTGGGCCATATCAAAACCATTCCCTATCACTAATTTTCAGCAGCCCATGCCATCAAACAATGCCTATATTGTGAAGAAAACACATTTATTTTCAATTTTCAACATAACTGGATTTATCTTAAAACTGGCTTGGATTTTTCTTCTTAAAACTTTTCTTATCGTTTTTAATGTGTTAACAACTACCATTATGAAAATCTAAAAGTATCAACTTTGAAGTTTTTTATTCTTATTATTCTCTATGCTTTTAATATAATTACATTTATCTGCCTAGCAATGAGTCTACAAATTGCATTTTCATGAGAGTAAAAGAAAGAGTTGCCCAACATACTTGAACTCAGAAAATTTGGCCTTGCTTACCTGAAGCATATGAATTCTTCTTATCCCTGAAAATTTGTATCACAAATGCGGGACTCATGTTGGGGGAGTTATTGGTCTTGAAAATTACTTATGGAAAGTAGTTATTTTAACCTGGGAAATTGTTATTTAAATTATTATTTAAATAGCGAAATAATTCTAAAAATGAATTGTTACATTCTGGGATATATGTGTCCATTCTGTAAAAAGGTTATATTCATCTAATCTCCATTTTGGACATAATAGTTAATGTGCTTTTGTTTTATAGCTTTTCATTCTTTGAAAAGCAATTTAAAGTAGTATTCAATAGCTAAGTCTGGAGAGTGTGACATTTGCATGATTTGGTTTTCTTTGTTATCTTGGGGCATTTACATTTGCCCTATCTCCCCCATTACTCTCTGCATGATATTTACTTTTCATTTTTATTTCTCTGATTAAATTCCACCTCCCTAGAGAGTCCTTCTCTGACTACCCTCTCTGCTTAATTATTATCTATCACAGCACAGTTCTTGTCATTCATAGTGTTATTAAAGTTTACCTGCACTTTCACAAGTCTGCTTTACCCATTAGAATGTGGAGATGCATGAAAAAGATCCTGTCTCAAGCATCCTAGATGCATCCTGTCAAAGCACTGCATTAATTTATTAGGGTCATTGTAAATCAATGGTACCTCTAACACATGAAGAATATTCATTTACACATTTATTTAATCATATTTATCCAGGTATTACTTCTGCACAAAAATGCGTCTATACTATGATCAGGCAGAGCAGATTAGATTAGAAACTAGCCTCTAATGAAGTGATATCAAAAACCATTAGTTTAGTTTCACATGTTCAGTTTTAGTGGTAGAGCATAAAGATGCTTTCTTTCAATCTTTATTTTACTTTAGCATGATTTATTTTCAATGCCTATTTGTTTTATTTCAATTTTACATAATGTTGCTCACTCTTTTTGTTATATTTAGGTAACAATGGTTTGGCTAATTTAATGTTTGAAATAGAAGGTCTAATAGTTACGTATTAATATATTCTAGTTGGATATTTTTATTTTATAGTTATCTGCTATATAAATTATAAAAGTATATTTCAAATAAAACTATTCAATGTATAGTTACACAAGTATACGGAATGCAGGGTAATCTATGTTGTTCTTTATTTTTTGAAATCTGTAAATAAGTCAAATAGGAAAATGGCCCACAGAAACACACTGGGGCTTTAGGGGGAAAAATGCAGCTACATAAATGTTAAAGCAGCCGGAATCATGATTGAACTTTCTCAATTAGTTAATACAAAAATTTGCATTATCTCCAGTGTGGGGAGCGGTCTAGGCCTCCTAGTGTATCCGCCCAGGACATGCATAGTCAGGCCCTCCACCTATCCCTGTGGGACACGCTTGTGGGACACACCTATCCGGGGCTATAAAAGCAGCTTGCATTTCCTGTTCGAGGTCTCTCGCCATGTAACTGTTGTAGGTGCCTCATTAAACTACTGCTGGAAGAACTCCAACTGGTCGTGTCGTACTTGCTGGCAACTGCGGCGTGACAAGTGGTGCCGAGACCCGGGAACTCTCGCACCAGGCGGAGACGACCTCATTAGAGGTGAGTTCAGAACCGCAGTAGTAGAGGTAGAGTTGGACCCCCACCTTTGATCGTGCTTCACTATGGGAAATTCCCCGAGCGCCCAGCTGCTCCGTGCTCTACAGGAGCTTTTGGCTGCACGAGAGTTGAAAATCCCCGAGCGTGTCTTACGGCATTTTATGCAGGAAGTAGATCGTGTGGCACCATGGTTTCTCCACTCGGGCTCTTTCACCGTTCCGAGCTGGGATAAATTAGAGAAGGACCTTCGCTGTGCCCGTGCTACTGGGCCCCTTCGAGAGTGCGTCCTTCCTATTTGGGCATTGGTGCGCACCTGCCTAGAGGACTCTCCTTGTAGTATTCAAGTGCAGCAGGGGCAGCAGGCTCTGAGTGACTATCAAGATAGTATGTCAGAAAGGGATAAGGGTGGTCCGGACCGGCCGGGGCGTTCGAGAACCCGGTCGGAAGAAAAGCGGGGAGCCGCCCGCAAGGGAGGGCACTCAGGAAGGCGACGGGGACGCCCGTTGCCCGGCCCGTTATCTAGGGAGGACGTGGCTTGTAAAATGGCCGCCCTCCGTCTGTCTTCCTCTTCTTCTTCTTCTTCCTCTTCTTTGTCCCGCTCTTCTTCCTCGTCTCGCGAGAGGGAGGCGGAGCTTTCTCCGGCCGATAAGGCGGACTTGGAGGAGGCGGTGGCGGCGTATGAGGCGGAGCGTTATCGCCCGCCTCCGTATGCCTCCGCCCCTCCCCCACCAGTTGATGGCGGGGGAGGTACATCTTTCATGTCCGACCGGGTTCGGAGAAAAGTCAGCCAGTGCTTTCCTGTATTTGAGGATGCCAACCAACAACGGCACCATGAGCCACTCGACTACAAGCTACTGAAGGACCTGGCCCAGGCAGTGCAGGCTTACGGTTGCAATGCCGCTTATACTAGGGGCCTGCTAGATCGTTTGGCTGCCCACGCTATGACTCCTAGTGATTGGGCCAGCACTGTGCGGGCTTGTTTATCCACCGGGCAGTATTTAGATTGGAAATCCCTTTACCAGGAGGCTTGTGTCAACCAAGCCCGTGTTAATGCTCAACAGGGTCAACCCGCTTGGAACGCTGATATGCTATTGGGTTTGGGTCAGTGGCAGAACAATCAAACCTGTTTCCCCGTACAAGTATATGCTCAGATTAACCAATTGGCCATAAAAGCTTGGCAGCAGCTGCCTAATCGGGGACAGGTTGCAGGTAACTTAACCAAAGTGGTTCAGGGACCTACAGAGCCTTTTTCTGATTTCGTGGCTCGTATGGTGGAATGTGCGGCCCGCATTTTCGGGGATGCTGACACGGTGATGCCCCTGGTAGAACAACTAGTGTTTGAGCAGTGCACTGAAGTCTGCCGCAATGCCATTGTTCCTTGGAAGAACAAGGGCCTTACCGCTTGGCTTAAAGCTTGCCGGGAGATCGGGGGCCCACTGACCTCTGCAGGACTGGCAGCCGCTATCGTGGCTGCCCGGGAGAGTGCCAATGTGACCTGCTATAACTGCGGTCAACAAGGGCACATACGGCGACAGTGCCGGGCTTCTTCGCGCCCGCGCCCCCGGCCTTCCCGTGCGGTGCCGGAAATCTGCTCGCGCTGTGGCAAGGGGCGTCATTTGGCCTCTGAATGTCGATCCGTCAAGGATCTTCGGGGGCGGCCCCTGGACCCTGCAGGGAGTGCCCCCGCTGGAGGTGCTCGGCCTAAGGTCTTTAATGTGCCAAAAAACGGGAGGGAGGGCCCTCGACCCCAGGGCCCGCAAATGTATGGGGCCTTCCATCAGTCCCCGGCGATGCCAGCGCTGATGCCTCAGCTGCAATCGCCGTCACTAACGCCCCAAGGGAGGTCCGGCGAGCCACTTCGGGTTCCGCAGGATTGGACCTCCGTGCCACCACCCTCACAGTATTGACCCCTGAAATGGGGTGTCAGCCAATTCCTTCGGATTTTAAGGGACCCTTGCCCCCAGACTCTGTGGGTCTAGTGATTGGTCGCTCTTCCTCAACCTTGCGGGGCTTGCTTATCCATCCAGGAGTTATAGACTCTGATTTTACAGGTACAGTACAGATATTGGCGACGGCTCCCAGAGGGGTCGTTTCCATTTGCCCAGGGGATCGGATTGCTCAGTTGCTCTTGCTCCCGAACCTCCATGCACGATTTCCCGCTGCCCCCCGTACACGGGGGACAGCGGGTTTTGGCAGTTCTGAGGTCAATGCTGCATATCTGTCCCTTCATATGGGTGAGAGACCTATGCTCCCCCTTATAATACAAGGAAAGTCTTTTTCAGGTTTGTTGGACACGGGAGCCGACTCCAGTGTCATGTCATCTAAGTGGTGGCCATCCGCATGGCCCACTGTCCCTTCCACCCAGACACTTCAGGGTCTTGGCTATGCTGCCGCCCCTGATCTAAGTGCTGCTCATCTTCACTGGAAGGACTCTGAAGGCAATCAGGGCACATTTCGCCCTTATGTGATGCCTCTCCCTGTTAACCTCTGGGGCAGAGATGTTTTGAGTCAAATGGCCCTTCGTCTCACTAATGAGTATTCGCCACAAAGTCAACATATGATGCGAGAGATGGGCTATGTTCCTGGAAGGGGACTGGGGTCTCGGCTGCAAGGCAGAACCGAACCCGTTGAGCCTCAGCCTCGCCCCCCTCGGCATGGTCTGGGTTTTTCGTAGGGGCCACTGAGGAGCAACCGATACCCATCCCATGGCTTACGGAGAAGCCGGTTTGGGTGCCTCAGTGGCCCCTCTCCACTCCCAAACTCTCCGCTGCACGTGAGCTAGTCGCTGAGCAGCTTCGGTTGGGACACTTGGAACCCTCTCGCTCCCCTTGGAACACTCCTATTTTTGTTATTCAGAAAAAATCAGGCAAGTGGCGACTGTTGCACGATCTTCGTGCAGTCAACGAACAAATGCAGATCATGGGTCCGGTGCAGCGCGGTCTCCCTCTTCTCTCCACCTTTCCCCGATTTTGGCATCTCCTTATTGTAGATATTAAGGATTGTTTTTTCTCTATCCCGCTGCACCCCGATGATAGAGAACGTTTCGCCTTCACTGTTCCTTCCCCAAATCATGAAGAGCCTGACTCTCGCTATCACTGGAGAGTCTTACCTCAGGGGATGGCCAACAGCCCAACCATGTGTCAACTGTATGTGGCAGCAGCTGTAGCTCCCGTGCGCCACACCTTTCCTTCGATTAGGATTCTACATTACATGGATGATCTTCTTCTTTGTCATTCCGACCCTTCATATCTTCACCATGCTTATGCCATTTTGTGTGCTCATTTCTCTTCCTACGGGCTGCACTTAGCACCCGAAAAGGTTCAGGAAGGTGATATAGGGGAGTTTTGGGGGCCCATATAGGCCCCTTGTCCATTCGTCCTCAAAAAATTACTATTCGGGTAGATGGTCTTCACACCCTAAATGATTTCCAAAAGTTACTAGGTGACATCAATTGGCTTCGCCCTTATCTTCGCCTGTCCACAGCACAGCTGAGCCCTTTGTTCCGGGTGCTGGAGGGTGATTCAGACATATTGTCCCCTCGCGTTCTGACTCCTGACGCACGACAGGCCCTTCGGCTGGTCGAGGAGGCGATACAGCACGCCCAGTTGGTTCGGATCCAGCCTGATCAGCCTTTTTCTCTTTGCCTTTTGCCCTCTTTGGAGACACCTACTGCAGTTCTTTGGCAGGAGGGCCCTCTGCTCTGGATTCACGCGCATACCTCTCCGCGACGGGCCATTGAGCACTATCCTACCGCGGTTGCTGATCTCGCGTTGTCTGCGCTTAAACTCTCCTTAACTCATTTTGGGGCCCATCCTTCTGTTCTCCATTGCCCCTATACTAGAGCTCAAGTACAGATTCTCTGTGCCTCGGTAGACAGTTGGGCAGTCCTTCGATGCTCTTTTTCTGGTGTTATAGACAATCATTTCCCCAAGCACCCTCTTCTTCAGTTTGCTCTGCGACATCAGATTATCTTCCCCCGTGTCACGTCTTCTGACCCTCTTCCCAATGCTACTACAGTTTATACTGATGGGTCCTCTAATAGTACGGGTAGTTATGTTGTCAATGGCCAGGGCTTCACCGCTTCTTTTCCTTACTCTTCCCCTCAGCATGTGGAATGTGCCATCGTTGAGTTGGTCCTCCATGCTTTCCCAGGACCACTCAACATTGTCTCTGATTCTGTCTATGTCGTTCAGGCTGTTCGGTTGTTAGAAGTGTCTCATGCCTTGAACCCACGGAGCACAGTATTCTCTTTATTCTGTGCTGTCCGGTCAGCCATCCACTCGCGCAGTGCGAGGTTCTTTATCACTCATATTCGGGCCCACTCGCTCTTGCCTGGACCTATGGCTGCCGGCAATGCCCTGGCGGATCGGGCCACGAAATTATGTTGGCTTGCTTCTCCTTTGGAAAGTGCCCGCAACTTCCATTCGTTGTACCATGTCCCAGCTTGTACTTTACGCCTTAAATTTGGTCTCCCCCGCGCCTCTGCGCGGGAAGTGGTCCTCCAGTGTGCGGACTGTGCACCTTTCCGCTCACAACCTTCCGTGGGCGTCAACCCGCGGGGCCTTCGGCCTCTCCAGGTGTGGCAGATGGACGTCACTCACATTCCCATGTTTGGTAAGTTGTCTTATGTTCATGTGTCCGTAGACACCTGTTCTGGGGTTATCCACGCCACTCCTTTAGCTGGAGAGCGCGCCTGTCAAGTCGTCACGCACTGTCTAGAAGCATGGGCTGCCTGGGGCAAGCCTGAGGTCCTTAAGACTGATAACGGCCCGGCCTATACTTCCCGGGCCTTTCAACAATTTTGCCGCCGTCTCGGCGTTACCCATCGCACTGGCTTGCCCTATAACCCCCAGGCCCAGGGCATTGTAGAACGCGCCCATGGCACAATCAAAGTCTACTTACAAAAACAAAAGGGGGAGGCTGGGGCTTTGGGCGGTGGCAGGTCTCCCAAATCTGCCCTATCTCTTACTCTATATACTTTAAATTTTTTGCTGCTGGATGACCGTGGTCGCTCGGCGGCAGATCGCCATGTGGATCCTGGCCCCCCCCTTTCCGAGCGGGTGATGTGGAAAGATGTGCTTTGTAATCAATGGAAAGGACCGGATCTGATTCTCAGCAGATCCAGGGGAGCTGTTTGTGTTTTTCCACAGGACGCCCCGGACCCTATCTGGGTTCCGACACGCCTCACGCGACGCCTCAGTCATCCTGCTGCTTCCTCGCCGGCTCCTGACGACGATGCTGTTGTGGCGGATTCTGCTTTCCCTGACCATGACCCTCCTCGCCCTGGGAGTGCTGTCCAGGGCGAAACGTCGTTGGGCCATCCTGCCTGTATTCCCGAGACACCTGCCGGTGTCTCATGATTCGCAGATATTCCCCCGGTTCTTTATTACCAATGCTTCCCTAGGACTTCCCTACCTCCCGTGGTCCAACGAGTCTGGAGCGGTTTCCGGCAATGAATCCTATATCCTTGCTGGGTCCTTGTGCTTTACTACCATTATCCCGACTAACGGCAACCTGTCCTGTATACTTCTTGCCAACCAGACGGGTGCTTGGGTGGACCGGCCGCGTCCCCGCAACGGGACCTTTGCTAATGGGACTTTTGTGACAGGGATGTGGCCTGCGTTACACAAAACTGTGAACATTTGAGACCGCTGCGTCAGGCGCTCAGTTTTCCAACGTGACCTTCGGTCCCACGCCTGTTTGTCTCTGGCCTCCATTCATCTGGATTGTGGCCCACCTGGAAAACCATACAGCCACCCTTAACTGCTCAACCGTAAACTGCACGTATACACGTTGCTGGAATGCCTCAGAACACAGGATGGCCGTGGTTGCACGCATGCCCCGGTACGTCCCCTGGCCGGTTGACGCACCGGATTCGTTGGTTCTCTTTCGACATCGTAGGGACTTTGGCGTGACAGCTCTTGTCTTTGCTATTGCAGCGGCCTCCGCTGCGGCCCTTACCGCCGCTTCGATCGCGGCGGTGGGCGCCGTACAAACGGCACAGGTCCTAAATAACCTGTCAGCAACGGTAGCAACTGCCTTGGACACACAAAGCTCTATCAACTCACACCTGGTGGGAGGGATTATGCTCCTAAATCAACGTGTGGACTTGGTTCAAGAACAGGTGGACAGTTTGGTACAGCTCGCCCAGCTTGGTTGCGAGCGACGACTGCCGGGATTGTGTATTACTTGGATCCCATATTCTAACCTTTCCCAGGCGGCCAATCTCTCTAAAGAGCTTTCTCGGCTGTTACAGGGCTCTTGGTCTGCCAATTTCTCCAAGCTAGCCACTCAGTTACAACTAGAAATCACCCATATTAATTCTACCCGGTTAGATCCTATGCTTACTGATGGCCTCCTCCCCACCTTTTTGTCGCTTCTACACGGGGTTCGGGAATGGGCAGGTCTTGGATCCCTGGGCCTGCTGGGATGTCTTGCTTTTGGCCTCGTGTTCTGGATGCTCATGCGTGTCCGTTGGCAGCAACAAAGGGATCGAGTGGTCATGGCTCAAGCCTTTGCTGCCCTTCATGAGGGCTCTCCTCCTGGAGTGTGGATAAGCATGTTACTTACGGACGGCAACTACCGCTTTTCCCCTTGACAGCATGGCATGGCCCTTGCACCCCGAGGGCTTGTCCCCATTGCACCGGGAAGGGCGCGCGACCCCTGTTTTGTGGTCAGCCGTTGCACCTTCATGAGCTCTCGCTCATTGCACTGAAGAGTGGTGACCATACGCCCCTTGGTGAACTGTGACCCTAGATCCGGACTGGGGCTTCCGTTCACCATGAGGCAAAAACAAAAGGGGGAGCTGTGGGGAGTGGTCTAGGCCTCCTAGTGTATCCGCCCAGGACATGCATAGTCAGGCCCTCCACCTATCCCTGTGGGACACGCTTGTGGGACACACCTATCCGGGGCTATAAAAGCAGCTTGCATTTCCTGTTCGAGGTCTCTCGCCATGTAACTGTTGTAGATGCCTCATTAAACTACTGCTGGAAGAACTCCAACTGGTCGTGTCGTACTTGCTGGCAACTGCGGCGCGACACTCCAGGTCTTGTTACCATCGTTTGGCGTTGCTTTTTTATAATCATGCAGGTATCCCTAGGGGAATTAAATTTATTCTTTAATGTGCTTTTGAGCTAGTTCCTTTCACAAAAATATTTTCAAATTAATTATTAAATTAATTCTCAATAATAGTTCTATGTATAAAAACTATTGCAATATAAATCAAGATTTATATCTAACCACACTATTTTCTATGTTACAAAGAAGAGTTTAACTGTAAGACATACCTATTAGTACATTGGTATGGAACATTGCCATATCAATTTCACAGATGTTAAAATGTGAAAAAGTTGTTTTTAGGATTGATGAGATAGGATATTTATAAGGTTGATTAAAATAAACAAGAGAAACATGACTTCTTCAGACTGCTTTGCAATAATTTTGGGATTTCTGAAAAAAGTCCCTAGTAAGGATATGAGATGGAATCCAACAGACATGACATAATTTGTTTGGTCGTATAGAGGGAGCAAAATATAAGCAATGGGCTGCAGTTTACATTCTTTATGGTACTAAACTTTTAAAGGCTGGGTAATGTTCATTTGATAGTCACATCAGCCTTGCACTGGCTTTCACAAAGCCCTTTGTTATTGCACACTAAGGAGGGAAGGATTTATAATCATTCATAAATATAGTAAAAGGAATTGTATTATAGCTGTCGGCAATACAGGCACACTTTAGGAAAAAATAATATGAACTCTACCATCGCTGCATTAGTCAGAGTAGATTATGTTTTACTGTGGTAACATCCCACCAAAGCTCAGTGGTTTAGCACATCAAGACTTAGTTTCTTTATTACCTAAAGTCCAATGAAGATTTTGAATTTATACAAGGTAGTTCTTATCAGATTTAGGTTTTCTCCAGATGTTAATGTTGCAATTTCAATCTGTGGCTTCTGGAGTAGTTACAGAAAGGACACAGAGCTGGAAAGCAATACTGGGGCATCAGTCACATCCATCCATTTTGCCCAGAACTATTCATATAGTTCTAGCTACAAAGGCAGCTGGGAAATGTTGCATTCTTCATGAATATTTAGTAATTATGGAAATTTTAAAATGTTTCTGTAAAATTCTTTCCTTTAGCGTACGTGTATTAGAAATATGTTTTCATAAGACACTACTTTAATGCTAAGAAATAATGACATTGAAAGTGAGATGGTCTGTATGTAATCATTCAAAAGATCTTCCCTCAGGCTTCTGGTAAAGTTAACGTTTTGCTCCCACCCTTTTGCTCCATTTGAACCTAGGTCACACTCTATTATAAGTACTAAGCAGACAGAATGACATGTACTCATTTACATTTTGGTTTTCTTCTGTCAAGACTATGTTTACTTTGAGACAAGGGTCTGAAAGAAGATATAAGCAAAAGATATGAGCAAACCTATAATAATAGTTGCAAAACTCAGCATTTCCCTTTTAACCAATTTGATTGAATTGACATTTATATAACACTTCACCCAACAAAAAAAGAACATGCATTTTTTTTCAAGTAGGCATAAAATGTTTATCAGAAAACATCATTTTCTAGGACATAAAACATGCCTCAAAGTTTTAAAAGATTGAAAATACACAATTTATATTCTTTAACCACCTTATCACACATGAAATCAATGACAAAATAGTACCTGGAAAATTTAAAAATATTTGGAAATTAAACAACATACTTTTCCAACATACTTCTACATAACTTTATGCATCGGGCATGGCAACCTATAAAAATGTGTAGGATGCAGCTAAAGTAATGTGAAGAGAGAAATGTATAGCATATATGCCTTTATTAGAAAAAGTGAAAGGTCTCAATGATCTGAGATTTAACTTAGGAAAGCAGAAATGAAAGAGCAAATTAAACCTAAAGCAAACAGAAAAAATACTTAAAACAAAGAAAATCAAGAAAATTGGAAGTATAAAGACAATAGGAAAAAATTTAAAGGACATAGTTTTTTGAAGTGACCAATAATATTGATAAATTTGTAGCCAGACTGATAAAAAAGAAAGAAATGGAAGATACAAATTATCAATATCAGAAAAAAAATGGTTCCCATGTCTAAGAAATGGGACAGGGTAATAAGAGTATATTATAAACAAATTTATGTCAAAAAATTATAACTGAAATGAAATTGAGAAAGTTTTTGAAAGGTAAAATCAAAATTTACTCAAGCAAGAAGAGGTAAATAGAATGGTACTATATCTACTAAAGAAATTAATTCATTGTTTTAAAAAATTCAACAATGGAAACTACAGGACAAGAAAAATTCTTTAACAAACTATATGAAAAATTTAAGAGGAAAATAATACCAATTCCACCAAAAAACCAAAAACACTTTCAGAAAATAGAAAAGCAGTGAATTCTTTTAAACCCATGTTCTGATACTTGAATTAACCTGATAGCAAAACTAGGAAAGACCTTACAGGGAAAGAAAACTATGAACTAACATCCCAAAGAGCATAAATGCAAAATTCCTCAAAATATATCAGCAATTAAATCTAACAGTATACAAAAAAAGATCATGACCTTAACCAAAGTGAGATTGAATCAATACTTGAACATTTAAAATCACTCGAGGTAATTATATCAAAAACAAAGGAAAAAATCATATGATCATCTTCATAGAATCAAAAAGGCAGTTGAGAAAACTCAACCTCCACTCATAATAAAAACTCTGAGAATAAAATGAATCTCCCTTGGCATGATTAATAGCATCTACAAAATTTCTATAGCTAACACCAAAATGTAATGGTGAAAGACAATACTTTCACTAAGATCAGGAACATTGCAAAGATATTCACTTTCACCATCCCTATTAAGCATCATTTTGGAGATCTTAGTGCAATAAGGCAGGAACAAGAAGTAAAATGAACACAGATTAGAAGAGAAAAATGCGGCATTCTCTAATTTCATACTGCATTGTTGTCTGCATTAAAACAATCTCCCAAATTATGAAAAAATTCACCAAATCTAAGTACTGTTTGTATATATGTTCCTATATTGCAGCAATGTAGAACTGGAAAGCGTTTTTTATGATACCATTAACAATAGTACCGATAACATATTTAGGGATAAATCCAACATGAGAAAATATTCATGGCTGAATTAGAAAATATTGAAGAGATATATCAAAGAAAACCTAAATAGAGTGATGTACTATTTTCGAGGATTGAAAGACAGAATATTGTTAAGATATCAATTTGCCCCATATTAATCTATAATTTCAGTGCAAACCCAATCAAAGTTCTAGCAACCTTTTTTTACAGAAATCCAAGAAGTTGCTTCTAAAATTTATATGAACATGCAAAGGAAGCAGAAGAGTTAAATCATTTTGCAAAAGAACAAAGTTAGAGGATTTCCAGTCTTACTATAAAGATTCGGAAATCAAGGCAATGTGATATAGACAAAAATATAGTCTAAATGTAAATCATAGAAGTACCTTATGGGGTCCAGAAATGGACTTATACATGGCCAGTTATTTTTGACAAAGATATCATGGTAAATCAATGGAGAAAGAATAATCTTCAATTAATGATGCTAGTTGATATAAATAGTCATATGCCACTTCCCACACACACACAAATGTATTATTTCAATCCATATCTCATAGTAGTCATACAACATAATGCAAAATGGATTTAAATGTATCACCTAAAGCTATGCAGTGTACAGGGTAAAACACAGGAGAAATTCTTTTTGAACTCTTGTTAGGCACAGACTTTCTAGAACACAAAACATGCGAACCGTAAAATAGACGATTTTATGAAAATTAAAAACTTCTTTTCAAAAAAACACTGATAGGAAAATGAAAGGACAAGTTAATGCCTGAGAGGCATGATCTGCAATACACAAAGTAAGGCAATCCAGAAGAATGAATAAGAAGAAAACCAGCTCAATTTTTAAAAACTGGCAAAAAATAATTTGAATAGGCATTTCAACAAAAAGAAATAAGAATGGAAACTAGAGGTAAGATGGTGGAGTAGGAAGCACCAGCAATCTATCCCTTCACCTAGACAATAGCTTCCCTGGCTGTTTTGGAACTCTGGAGTCTATTAAAGATTTGCAACTTCCAGGAGAAAGCCTGGACTGTAAACCATGGTTAATTTTGGTCAATTTTAGCTCTTAGCACGGAGCAGCTACCACTTCCCCATGAAACAGTGAAGAAGGGTTTGGTGAATCAACACAGCTATGGGGAATCATCTCATTGCTGAGAAAGCCACTCACAAAAGGCTGCTAAAGTTTTATAGACCCCAGGGGCCTGGTCTAGGAGAGGGGGAGGAAGCAGGAGTTGAAAAGTACAAAGTACTGAGTACTACCTCACAGTGGAGAAGAGGGCATTCAAGCTTCCTCCCTTTCTTCTGACAAGTCCAGATGTGCCTCAGAGAAAGCCTCAACAGATCCCTACTCCCCCATAAAGAGAATTCCAGATAGAGGCACCTAAGCTAGAAGTGCAGGGGCACTTAGTCCTTGACGTCCCCTCCCTGCAGAGACTGCAGTGCCCTGGCTATGCACCGAGCCTGCTGTGGGGAGGGCAGCTTTCCTCCTGAGGCCTGCCAAGTAAAACCTTTGCAATTGCCTGTGGTTTGGCCTAAAAGGATCACAAATAAGTTTTTAGCTGGGCGTGAAGATCCTTATACTTCGTAAAAAATGTTGCGTTGTTTCTATTTTTATCCAACAGTATTATATTTATAAAAGAAATGAATAGCTTCTCATCATGTGCATGAACGTTATCTGTACTTCTGAAGAAACTCGTTGGAAAAATTGTCAGGCTATGTAGTGACATCACTTTGGGATGATTGTTAACTAACCTTTTTCAGCTGATTCCATGACTATAATCTATTCAGGTTTTATTTGCAGTCTTAAATAAATTTAGAAATTTGTGTTTTATTAGGGTTTAATAAAGAAAAAAGGAGCTACTTTATACACTTCAAATGTTTTAATTTAAGGAAATATCATCATGTGCAATCTTTGGAAGGAAAGGCTGGGAAAGTGAAGTATCTGGAGGCTGGAACTACCAGCCTCAACTTCTACACCACCAGCATGGAAGATTCCAAAAGCTCACTTGGAAGCCACTGGGAACCACCTATCTAACTATATAACTGCCTCTGAAGAATATAACTTCGACTCCTTTTCCACTTTCTATATATCAAAGGAGTGCCTCTCCCAGGATGTGGATAGGCATAAGAGCAAGAGGTGTATGAAAATTTGCAACAGATACTATGAGGTAAGCAGAAAAAAAAATCAAGAAAAGATTAAAAGAATCATGAAAAGAAGGTGTGATGCTTCCTCAAAGAATTGGAGAGTAGAGTTAATAAAATAAGTTTGCCCATAATTCTATCATCTTACATTCTTTATCCTTGCATAGATTCTATGTCTGTGGGATTAATAAGCTTTGATTTATGTGTGGCCTGAATGGTAAGAGCTCCAGGAAAAGCTTAAGTAAGAGATGGAATTAATACATTCAGTTAGTTACTACCATGAGAAAAAAAAAAAAAACACACTTCAAGCAACATTTCAAGAGATATATATTCAACAATCTCATCTTCCTACTTGAAGAATATTAGGATTAATAAATTCATAAATACATGGAAAGTTGGTAAAGAAATCCAAAAGCCACTATTACTGTTTAAAAATATAATGAGATATGTTAAATATTATTTTGAAGGTTAATATGATACTTTTCAGGCATTTTTGAATTAAAAATCACACCACTCAGTTGAAGAAAAAGAGGAATGCAAAACAATATATTCCGATTACTATAAACATTTAGGTGACTCACATTAAAGAATGGATTTCTTTTTCTTCTCTTGAATTAAAGCATCCATTGTAGAATTTTAAACATTATTTTCTTTCTTTAGTAGATTTTTGACTTTTGTCTAACTCCCCTAAAAATCTATGCCACAACATAGCTCTTTGTTTGTCAGGTCTGTCGGAGCAATACAAGTCAATTAAATTTCAGCAGAACATGTAATTACTGTTGGGAGTCCCTCTGTAAGATTTTCAGTTTCTCTTTAGGGATTTAGAACTGAACAATGAATAATTTTGGTTTAATTAAAATTCAAGTATCAAACCTCACAAGGCTCATTTTACAGAGACCTGCCAATCAGTCAATTGACAGACTCATAAAACTCTTGCTCACACTGTGACTGTCTTTTCCCCAATGTTATAACCCCCCAGTGAAGGTCCTTTGTTTCCTGATATTTCATCCCATATATCTTGTAACCTGGCAAACTCATAATGAAAGAAGTGACATTCTGTTCCAAATTAATGGGTTATGTGCAGTAAGTGCTACAGTCCCAATTTGCACCAGTCTCTCTTGCATGATGCAAGACAGCAATGTGGTGATTTTCTTCCTTATTTCATTGTTAATATGATGTAGTTTACAGCAAAATTTGAAAACTAAAATGACCTCTTAACTGAAACCAATGGCATGTGTTGAAGAGACTATTTATTCTCTTAATTATTTCTTAAATACGTACTGATAATTTACCATAGCATAGGCAACTTCTAGCTGCTGAAAGCACAAAAAAGAATAAAAACATATTTTGTGTTGTAACAGGCCTAATAGTCTAGTGTGGAAAGCAAAAGTTTTTATGAGAAAATACTATCATGTGAGACAGATATATTGATTAAGCAAGTGAAGGGTGTGACGGGACAAATGCCAATCAGAAAACATCAAAGAAAGTTTAAGTGATTCTGAACTGACACTTGAGGAGTGACTAGTAGGCAAAAGTTTGTAGATATTGGATTATATGCCTTAGGCGTGTGTCGTGAGGCTGACATAGAGTTGAAAGGGAATAGTGTGTGGGTTTCAGCTATTAGAAGCAGCACAACACTTTATAGAAATAAAATATATTTAGATATTATCTACTAAAAGGGGGACATATTATTAAAAATAAATAAAGGCTTTACAAAATAGACTTTATTTTAAGAAAAGGAAGAGGAATTGATGATTTTTAAAGAGAGAAGTGGCAAAAATTAATTAATTTGTAAATCTTAAGGATAAATTCTCCATTATGATAGAAAGTATACTAGATTTCACTACAAAATGCAGAAATGGAATAATGGCTGTATTACTACATCTATATTTTTATACTTGGAGAATATCTCAACAATTTTCTTACCATTCTTCACCCAGCCTATGTTTACACACTATGAATTTAGACGTATTAGCAATCACTGTGTCCCAGATGGGGAACATAGTCCACTTAAGTACAAACTGACATCAGCATAAAAATGGAATAAAATAAAAAGTTCTAAACTCCATTTATTATTCAAATAGGTAAATGCTTTAACATTATTTTTTTTTTTAGAAGATAATCTAGGCATTCAGGTTGGATGAACTATTTCAGTCCTGCCATCCAAATGAGTAAGTGAAGGGCTTGTTTAAGAGAGGAGTAAAGAGATATTGAAAATAAAGAACATAAAAACCCCAAAAAGAGTGACATGAATGTCATCGATGATCAAGTTGTGAAGAGTACAAATGTCATACCTGATGGGTTGGAGTGGCTCTCAATATCAGTTAAAATTAATCAAGACTATAGTATATTGTCTTTTATACAATAGAAGTAATTCCAGTATCTAGTTTATGAATCAAAATAATATTAAGCAAAGTCAAAGAAAAGCTGTAGTGATGAAGTTTGAAATAATTCGGATATAATCATGAGTATTATCATCAAAGTATAAAAATATCTAAACTTATAACAATACTTTGTAACATGTAGAGACAAAACCAGAAAAGAACAATAAAGCTACTGATGTATCCAAGATATACATCTTAAACAGAATAATAGAGGAATGACATAAAAATTACAATAACTTAGGGGCACAAAGACATCTTTCTAAGTATATTCCCTATATTACTAATTCTAATATTAATGATAGCAGCTATTTGTTGATTTCTTTGATGTGTCTAGAACTGTGGTAAAAATTTTACATGGCTTATCTAATTTATCTTAACAGCAATCTGATGAATTTTTGTTACTACTACCATTATACAAATG
The DNA here is from genome assembly GCF_041146395.1 of Eulemur rufifrons. Lineage (NCBI taxonomy): Eukaryota > Metazoa > Chordata > Mammalia > Primates > Lemuridae > Eulemur > Eulemur rufifrons. The sequence continues at coordinate 36,983,783 of NC_090986.1, forward strand.
AGGGTCCTGAAGTAGAAAGTGTTTAAAAATCTTTCCCAAATTCTCACCAATGTTGGAGGAAGGATTCTGAGCATGATTTGAACTAACCAATACCCAGTATTTTCATATCCTAAATACCCTTCTTTTTAATAAAATGAGAAGGCCACTTACACTGGTCCTTGAGAGTATGCTACTAAATTTTCAGAAATTTCTCTGAGTTGCATCATGTTGATGGTTTGAAATAATTTATGTAGCGGATATTTAAACCACAGAAATCTGCAAACATTACAAATAAGGATCATTTATTAAAAGAGCTGGTTGCTAAACATTTGCCAGCACACCTACAGATGTATTAAGCTAAGTAGATTATGACCAGAAGAGAAGCAAACCAAGGTAGAGTCACAGAGTGTGTCAGACTAGATGTAGCATGCTGAGAGATTATCTGTGTTATGCTGTGATGAATAAGGTTTAAGACATAAATTATGTCAACCATATGAAAACTGGACTTAATTTAGGATGGAGATGTCTCAACAAGTATATGGTGAATGTGTCAGGGGAAAGGAAAGTTAGTTGACTAGAGGCAGAAGAGATTGCTTTTGTAATTTAAAAAAAAAAAAAGCAAATACATTGCATTAGAGTTTATCAGAGTGAAATTATGATTGTGTTATTGGAGTGTCCTGAATATCAGTTGAATGTTTTTTCCAGCAAAATGTGCACAGAAGTAAAGAAAAAGGGTGAAGAACTCAGGCAGGTGCTAAAAACTGTTGCACTATGTGAAGCCATTACTGACCAAGAGGAAAGCTCTGGACTGAAGAGTTCAAGTATAGGCTTCCAGGGATTCAGGAAAAAACTCTGGTGGAAAATCTAACATGGTGTCAGTTTTGCACTCTGAATGTTTGCCACTTTTTCATCTTTGCTAACCTTTGGGTCATAGAAATTGAGAGTAAACATTTCACACAAGACGTCCCTTGTCTCTATTAGCCCTTTATTTTTAGATTATCTTTACTTGAAAAATGAAGCACAGGCCGGGCGCGGTGGCTCACGCCTGTAATCCTAGCACTCTGGGAGGCCGAGGTGGGCGGATCGTTTGAGCTCAGGAGTTCGAGACCAGCCTGAGCAAGAGCGAGACCCCATCTCTACTAAAAATAGAAAGAAATTATATGGACAGCTAAAAATATATATAGAAAAAATTAGCCGGGCATGGTGGCGCATGCCTGTAGTCCCAGCTACTCGGGAGGCTGAGACAGGAGGATCGCTTGAGCTCAGGAGTTTGAGGTTGCTGTGAGCTAGGCTGACGCCACGGCACTCACTCTAGCCTGGGCAACAGAGTGAGACTCTGTCTCAAAAAAAAAAAAAAAAAAAAAAAAAAAAAAAAAACATGAAAAATGAAGCACAAAAAATTATGAGAATAAAAAACGTGCTATTATTAGAATAATATATTGAAGATCAAGTTTATAAAGCCAAAAGTTTAAAATAATCATTAGAGTTGTTTGGCACTCACATATATTTAGATTACAAATTCACATGCTGGTTATTAGAAAACTTTTAGTCATTTAAAGAGATAATTAGTTTTAGTCTATTAGGCTCTCCCACCACAAAGTTGAACATAATTTAATTCTTCATACAGAAGTATGATTTATTCATGTAATAATTATTGACTCTTTATAATTAGCAATTATTGAAATGAATACTCCTTTAAAAAGACCCTCCTGATCCCAAAACTGATTACGATGGCATCCCTCATCAGATGGAGAGCTATTTAGAAAATTATCATTTCTCAATGACTCTGCATTTACACATAAAACAAAAAAGTATATTAGGGTTTTTATTTCAAATTCATGGAGAATCTACATTGCATATTAAGAGCAGGAATAATTGTAAAAATAGTGTTTATTTTTATTTTCTCGTATCCTAATATTCAGAACACTATGCTTTAAAAAAAATCTGGCACTGTATTTGAATAGAATTTTGGAACTTACTACAAGTTTCCACATTCAGCAGTTTGCTTGGTAATCATACCTATTCTATGATATAGCAATATAAATATACTAGTAACTTTACAAATGAAGACATCAAGACACAAAAATATTAAGAAACTACTACCCTAAAATCATCACTATTGAACTATAAAGTAAATATGCCCCATTTTTATTTAATCCTCTTTTCTCTAATGTATGTCATGAGAATTTGTGGTTTATGCTTATAAATTTGTACCACTTACTACTATTATTTGACATTTAGATATTGTAGTTAGAAAGAGAAAAAGAGGAGAAGAAGGAAAATAGAATGGAAAGGAAGAATAAGAGCAACAATAGAAACAAAAAAAAGAAAAATTTTTGAGTGTAGATATTTCCATAACTAAATGTGCCATAGTCATTGGAAACGTTTGCTTTTTGTAAATAATTAAAAGCCCAGTTGGAAAATTTCTTATTTCGGTTTCTTGGAACAGTTTCTGTGTAAGTTTAATAACAACTGATTTTTCAAAAGTTGCAGCAAGAGTAACATTTTGTGACCAAAAGTTGCTGAGTGGCACTTTTTTTTTTTTATGGCAGCATTTCCCTAAGAACTGAGTAAATGAGAATTTACTTCACAGTAATAGATACACTTTGATCTAGAGGGAGTAGAAAACATACAGCATTATCCCCATATGATCTTTGGAAACAATATTATTCATTTTAGTATTCAAACAAAAAGTAATTTGTAAAGGTTGCATGCTCTGCAGACTCATTTTGTCAAATTGCTAAAGCAGGCTGATTTCTTTAGGGACTGATTCAACTGCCATGCCATTCAGGACACATCTAGAGGGCAGTTCATTTGACAATAGTTTGGGGAAACATATTTGTCTTAGTATCAATTTCCTGTCACCTTACATGCTATTTCTATAAATTATTAAAGCAATTGTAAGAATAGAGAACACAGTGATTTTCAACATTTGTTATTTCCTGTGCTTTATTTGACTATAATAAGAGAAAGACTCTACTGCAACAGTGATCCATTAAAGCGTGTATTTTTTGTCACTACTTCTTGAGACATCTTCTGATAAAAGTCTGATAGCGTTTTCCTTCAAAAGTGAAACATAAAGTCCTACATATTTTTGAGTGGCTTGATGCTTCATACAAAGAAAAATGAACAATTATTTTGCAGTATTTTGATTTTACAGAGTAGAAAAATAAACCACAAAGAAGTTAAATGACTCTCCAAAATCACCTAGGTATTTTAGTGACAAAGACAAAACAGTAACTGGAATACCGGGTTCTCACTCAAAGGCCAATTTCAGTTGGACCCTGGTAAATCCATTTTCAGCCTGACGTTATTCAACACTTTAAATCTGACTTGTAGTGGTTGAGGCTGCAGGCTCGGGAGCAACTTTGCCTGGCACCATCACTTGGAAGCTCTGACCTTGAGCAGGTGACAGAAGCTGTCTGCACCTCAGCTTCACTTGTAAAATTGAGTTTTGAAAGAGCCTAACTTGGATGGTTAAACAAATTAATTTGAATTCAATTTTAATACATAGAACAATGTCTGGCACATGATACCCAAAATGTTATCTATTATTATAATGTTTAAATTATTGATTATCTATGGAATGTAACAAATCACTCCAAAATCAGTGGCTTAAAGCTACAACAACCTTTTATTTTACTCGTGAATCTGCAATTTGAAGAGGTATTGGGAACATTTACTTGTCTCTGCATCTTACTGTGTCATCCAAGGAGCCTTGGACATTTAATTGTTATAGACTGCATTGCATTGTTTTAAGAGAACATAGATTCTAATTTATTGGTATTTTGCATTTTTTGATATATCCTTTCTGCTTTAATACATGACCACTTGTTTTTTTGTTTGTACATTTTGCTGTTTCATGTGCACTTTTAAAAATAATGTGTTCTCTAATGGTATGTTTTGCAGGATTTTATGAATATCTGTTAGATAAAGTGCATTGTATTGAATGTCTATATCTTAACTACTTTTTTTTAACTATGAGTTCCTGAGACAATAAACTTAAAATACCTCACTTGTGTACTTTCCTTGGCATTTTTTCAGTTTACATATTTGGCTACAAAAAGATTTAGGAGTATAATTTCTCATACATAGTTACTTTTCATCATTAAGAAAAAAATACTTTTAATTGTTTTTGTCTTATAATCAGCAACATATTTGTTACTATTTTTCTAATATACATTCTCTATTTTACTTTTGATTTTTCTTTATATTTTCATGGTTTCTGTATATCTCTTTTTAAAACTTCTGTAGCATATTTTTTAATCCCCATTATAACATCTACTTTGAAGAGGTGATTTTAATGTTTCCATCTATTTTATTTTCAGATATAATTCATTTCATTTCTCTCATCTTATTTTGTGTGTTCTACTTGATATGCATTCCTTTTGTTTTGTTTTGCTCCTCATTTTTCCATCTATAAAAGTTATCAAACTTTATTGATTACCTTATTTTCTTCTACTGTTTTGAAATTTATTCATTTTTCTGTTATTAATATAGCTAAATCCTTAAAATTTTAGTAGATATGCATGATTTCTCACAATATATTATCTATCAAATAGTAAAAAATAAATAGCCTTAATTGTATTTATTTCCATCCCCCACTCTTATCTTTATTTTAGTTCTATCTTATTTTTTAAAATCCAGAAATACATATTGTTACCATAAATTAATAATCAATGTTCCTAGAATTTAGTTTGACAAATTTTTATGAAAATATGTAAGCACAAAGCAAAGTAAAAGAATAGTAAAATGAACCACTATATAACTCACCAACTTTAAGTAACTATCAGGTTTCTACCAGTCTTTTTTCTTAATTCTTCACACAAGCTTTATTTTGCTACAGTATTTTAAAGCAATTCATATTATTTCACCAATAAACACTCAATTTTACATAGTAAACAGATGACTTTTTAAAAATGTAATACATATATTAGTATCACTCTCAACAAGTTAATATTCTGAGAGTCTTTCTTTAAAATTGCTTTTTAATTTAATTTCCTTTGGCAATATCTGATTACACATAGTAAGTCTGCTTTTAAGCTATGGAATTTTCTTTTTTTCTTCCCATTTATGTGTAATATTCCCAATCTTCCTTTAATATTCAGATTCTAAGTGAATCAAGGTATATAATTTATATGCTCCTTAACCTTTATTGATTTTTTTTTAACATCTAGGATCCCCAGAACTTTCTCTAATTCCTGAAAATGCACAGTTGTTATCATCACAAATATTACCTTAGTTTATCACCCTCTTCCGCATATCTTATCATACATGCCAGACCCTTGAAATATGTTCTCCATGTTTCTTAACCTGCTTCATTATTTTTATCTGTATATAATTTTCTATGACACATGCTGTTACTGCCTTGGCTGTGTCTTTTCTTCTGCTTTGTAAAAATTTCTTCAAGTTTGTAAATTCTTCAGTTCTTTATAAACTTTAGAAATATTTTCTATATTTAATTTCTATGACAATATATATTCATATCAAGAAGTTATAATTATTTTTATCCAAATTTGTGCTCTTTATCCATACTCTTTTTGTTATTTACTGATGATTTCTACTATCTTTTAATTTTATTCATTCAAATATATCTGTGTCCCTTTCAAATTGTTTTGTTAACTCCAATTCATAAGGTACTAATTCTTTTGTGTATTATAACTCATTGAACTTTCCTCATGGCGGTTTATTTCAGCATCTGTTTTATAACTGTTGTTACTGAGCTCAAATTCTGTAAGAGTTTATTTTCCTGTGGTGTCCAGTGCGTGCTGTATAATTGAGGATTCAAAAATTTTGTTTGATTTTTCCAAGGGTGCAGAGTTTTCTCCATTTGTGGCATCAGCATTCATGTTGTCTTTAGAATTTAGAGTCTTATTAAAATATGGGCATTAAATAGAGTTTCTTATAGTGTAGACAACACTTTATATAACCTTTTTTCCCTCATTCACAACGTCCTTGCCATATCACGGATAGCACCGACAAAAAGTGGACATTAATGTAATCTGCTTTTCATGACTTGCCATCTCATTGATGTATCAACTTTATGCAGAAAACTTAATAGCAGTTCTTCCTGTATTATTTAATAAAACCTGAATCCCATCACATAGGACGAATACATTGTCCACTATCCTCATTATCTCCCATACTGTTAGCTCCCACTTAGTGCTCCAGTTTTTTTTTTTTTTTTTTTTTTGAAACAGAGTCTCACTCTGTTGCCTGGGCTAGAGTGAATGCCTTGACATCATCCTAGCTCACAGCAACCTCAAACTCCTGGACTCAAGCAATCCTCCTGCCTCAGACTCCCGAGTAGCTGGGACTATGGGCACACACCACCACATCTAGTTAATAACAGTTCTAGTTTTACAATTAACTTAATTGATTTAATATAATTTCATCAAAGGTGTTTTAAAAATAAAATTTACTAACTCTGTCAACATTGTCATGTATCACCTGACAATTATTTTTGTTGAATAATATAGACAGTATACATTATTGAGTAATTAATGTTATTCACTAAAACACAATTTTTTTAATATTAGAAGAAATATCCAAGTACATGTTCTTTTAATAAAATGAATGTAAATGAGTATCTAAATTATGCAATACAATGACTACTAGGCTTGGAATCAAGCAAGATCTAAGTTTGAATACCATTTTTCCACCAAACAATCTAACTTGGCACGCATCATTTTACTTCTGAAAATATACTATCTCATATGGCTGTATGATGGTGTCATTAGCAAAAATAGTCTAAAGTCTATGAAGATCTATAAATATGTAAAGCATTTTGATTACTGCATGGTATTTTAGTTGTTCGCTGTGAATTTGTGAACTATGGCTAGAAATGCATCTTTCATAAAGTTATGAATGGCTCATTAAGAAGAGAAAAAAAGGAAAAATACAATATCATAAAAAGTTGCTAAAATAAAATTTTGTGAAATTAATTTTCTAGTTTTATTTTAAACACATAGGTGAACTCATTTTACAATAAAATTATTTGCATAATACTTTACAACTTGAAAAGTACCATTATGTGGTTTACTATTTCCTAGGGTCTCTATAATAAATTTCCATGAGCTTATTGGTTTAAAACAACAGAAATTTGTTTCTCTCACAGTTCTGAGGCTAGACGTCTAAAAACAAGGTGTCAGCAGGCTCTCTTTGCTGGCTCTAGGAGAGAAACTCTTCTGAGCATTTAGTTCCCTTAGCTTCTAGTGCTACTATCAATCCTTGGTATTCCTTAGCTTGTAGATGCATCTCTCCAATATCTATCTCCATCATCACATGGTATTTTTCTATGTGTCTCTATTTCTTCTTCTCTTTTTATAAGGAGACTAGTCATATTGGATTAAAGGGTCAATCTACTCCAGTATGACTTCATTTCACCTTGATCACAACTGCAAACATCTTATTTCTAAATAAGGTCACATTCACAGGTGTAAGGGTTTAGGGCTTGATCATATCCTAATGGAGGATAAAATATTACCTTCAACACCTGGAGAAAGGCAATAAGGATAAACTATGAACAACTCCATGCCTGAAAATTTGACAGGGTAGGATAAAAGGAAAAATTTCTTGAAAGACACAAACTACCAAACTTACTCAAGAAGAAATAGATAATTTGAATAATCTTATGTCAAGTAAAGATAAAGAATTATAAACATCTTCCATAAAGAAAGTGCTGGGACAAGAAGGATTCATGGTGAATTCTACCAAATATTTAAGGGATAAATATCAAGTCTCCACAATCTCTTTCAGAAAACAGAATACTAGGAGGCATTAATTTCCAGTTCATTTTATGAAACCATCATTAAATTAATAAGAACACCAGAGAAAAATTTTACAAGTAAAGAAACTATAGAAAAATACCTCTCATAATCACAGACACAAAACCTCTAACCAAAAATACTAGAAAATCCAAAAATAAATAAAAGGACAATACATTATGACCAAGTGGAGTTTAAACAAAGAGTGCAAGTCTGGTTCAACATTCATAAACCAAGAAATGCAATTTATAATATTAACAGAAAAAAAAATGTGAGTATATCATTAGATGGAGAAAAGTCATTCAAAAAACTACAAATAAGAGGAATCTCCTTAATATAATGAAAGAAATATAGGAAAAACTTAACAGCTAATATCATTCCTTTTTTGTTTGTTTGTTTTCTCTCCCCAATCTCCTTTTTCTTTTTTGTAATATCGTTCTTAATGGTGAGAAGCTGAAAACTTTTCCCCTAAGATTGGAAAATGGGCAAAAATGTCCTGTCCCATAAATTCTATCCAATATTGTGCTTCAAATCCTAGTTAGTGCAGTTGTTCATAAAATAAATAAATAAAATGAAAGGTGTACAATGTAGGGAGGAGAGTAAGAAATAAAACTCTATTTACAAGTGACAAAATTTTCCATGTAGAGAAACCTTAAAGAATTGAAGAAAAAATTATTGGAACTGATAAACAAGTCTACCAAGATTGCAACATACAAAGATACAATATGAATATACAAAAGATAATTGCTGTTCTGTGAGAAATTGGAATTTGAAGTTAAAAAATCCATAATTATACCCAAAACTGGAATACTTAGATAAAAACCTAACAAATATGTACTGAATATGAATGTAAAAAAACTATAAAACACTGATGAAAGAAAACAAAGAGAGAAATCCATGTTCATAGATTGGAAGACTCAATATGAAGATGTCAATTCTTCTCAAATTGATCTATATGTTCAAGGCCACCTCCATGAAAATCCCAGCAAGCTATTCTACAGGTACCAACAAACTGACTCTAAGATTTATATGAAAAGGCAAAGACCTATAACCATAAAAACACTGAAGATGAACAAATTTGAATGACTACCTGCTGATTTTGAGACTTACAATGAGGCTACAGTAAGGGAGACAACATGGTATTGATAATGGAATAGGAACATGGATGAATGAAACAAAATACAGTATCCAGAAATAGACCTAAACAAATATAATCAATTGATTTTTGAAAATAAAGTTACAAGGTAATTTGATGGATAAATTATAGTCTTTCAACATGTATTTCAAAACAACTGAGTGTCCATGTTAAAAAAAAAAAAAGAATCTAGACATGTATCTTATACCTTACACATATGTTAACTTGAATGAATCATAAACCTAAATGTAAAATGCTAAATTTTAAAATTTTTACAAGAAAGCATAGGACAAAACCTATATGATCTTGAGTCTGACAATGAGTGTTCAGATACAACCCAAAAGCACAACTCATGAAATAATAATAATAATAAATAAAGATGTTAGACATTTTTTAAGTCAGAAAACTTTTGTTCTGCAAAAGACATCTTTTAAAGAATAAATTGATAAATCACAGAAGATATACAGTTGGCAACTAAGAAAAGATGCCTAACAAAATTTGTCATTAGGGAAATGCAAACTAAAACAAAAATAATGTACTGTTATAGATCTATTACAATGGCGAAAATTCAAGAAACAAATCGATATTAATTGCGGACAAACTAGAACATTTATTCAGTGCTGCTAGGAATGCAAAATGTTGCAGACTCTTTGGAAATAGTTTGGTATTTTCTTGCAAAGCTAAATATAGTCTTACAGCATGATCCTGCAATTGCATTCTTAGGAATTTACACAATCAATTTGAAAATTTATTTTTACACAAAACTCTGCATGCTACAGTTTATAGCAGATTTATTCATAATCTTCCAACCTGGAAGCAACCAATATGTTCTTTGATAGGTAAATGGATAAACAAACAATAGCATACCATTTAGCAATCAAAAGGAATGTGCTGTCAAGCCAGACCATGAAGCCTTACACAGTTGTATGACATTATGGAGAAATGAAAACCATAGACAGAATAAACAAATCAGTGTTTGTCAGGGGTTTGTGCATATAGGACCATTGAATATGTGAAGTAAAGGGTATTTTTTTTATTATGTATTGTGTGTAATTCTCTAATGGTCAAAACTCATAGAACTTTATAGCACAAAGAGTAAACCTTAATGTATTCAAATTTTTAAAAAATAATTTAAGAGATTGGAAAATCATAGGATTGAATGTAGACTGTACTAAAGAGTCTAACATTATCAGAAATGTATGAAATAACTTCTCTTAATGAGGTTGGGGACAAAGACTCTGACCTAAGTAACTTTGGAAATAAGTGGAGATCTAAGAATAAAAGCATAAAGAATTGTGCGGAAGTACTGCACTCTAGTTAGTAAAGTTGTTTCCCATGATCATTCAGGTTAACAATTCTGCAACATACATATATAACAGAATGAACCAATGAATTAAATGCATAGTGGACAGTGGGAGTCGGGCTTCTCCTGTTGGAATGGGAGATTACAGGAAAGAAAGGGAGAAAGGAAGGAAGCAGATAGTACTGGATTCAAAATCAATACATCCATATGAACTGATGATTACTTTAATGTGGATATATATGGTAGCCATCTAAATGCCTGTGAATATATGTATATACCTGGGTTTTATATACATATATTTTCTTGCTCTATTTGAAAAGGCCTAGAAGCAAAAACACCATAACAGTGAATACACCTGAGCCCAGTTGTTGGTTTCTCATAAAATTTGCCAGTAAAAGGAAGCAGGGCTCCTTAAAGAAATGGTTCAATCTAGCACTACAGTGGAGAATATACAAGATGAGCTTGAAGTATCTTATAGTACCAGAAAGTAAGAAAGTACTAAAAAAATAAAAATGCAATTTTGGGGTATGTCAAGGAAACAGAGGAGCCAACTGAGAGAGCTCTCAGTGGCTGAATCTGGCACAATTAGATAAAAAAAAGGTATTGCTAGATTATAACCTAAAGCATATAATAAATATCCATAAGTCAGTACTTATATAAATAAACAAGTAAATAAATATATAAATAAAGGAGACAAGTCAAATTTCCATAGAAGAAATTTCTAAATATTTCATTTAGATACTCCCCCTGCAATGATGTGGAGCATAGTTCTTCATCCTTTATGCATGGACTATGCATGAAGACTGCTCTCCAACACATACAGTATGGAAGGGGTGCAGGGAAAGAGCATTTTTATAATGGAGAAAACAGACAAATACTAACTCAAATAGATGATTAAGTTTAACATCAAAAATGATGGGTAGGTTGGCTTGACATGATGTAATGAGATTGATATTTACCTCCATGGTCCTCCTTCCCTAAGCCCATAATCACAATCTAATCATAAGAAAATCACCAAATAAATCCTATTTGAGAAACATTATACAACATATTTTACCAGTACTCCTCAAAACTTTCAAGGTGGCTCATGCCTTTAATTCTAGCAGTCAGAGTGGCTGAGACGGGAGGGTCACTCGAGGTCAGGAATTCAAGACCAGCCTGAGCAAGGGCAAGACACCCATATCTATTAAAAATAGGAAAAATTAGCCGGGCATGGTGGCACACACCTGTTAGTCCCAGCTACTTGGGAGGCTGAGGTAGGAAGATCACTTGATCCCAGGAGTTTGAGGTTGCAGTGAGCTATGAAGACACCACTGCACTCTATCCAGGGCAACAGAGAGAGACTCTGTCTCAAAAAAACAAAAACAAAAACAAAAATGTTCAAGGTTATTATAAACAAGGCAAGTCTGAGAAACTAACAGTCAGCAAGAGCCTAAGGCCTAAGGAGACATGATAAGTAGATGTAATGCAATATCCTGGATGGGATCCTGGAAAACAAAAGTGATATTAGGGAAAACTGAGGTAACGTGAAAATAGTATGGGCTTTTCTTGATAACATATTAATATTGGATTATTAATAGTGACAATTATACCCTATTAATAATCGTTGTTAAAATAGGATTTTTTTTTTTCAGACAGAGTCTCACTCTGTTGCCCGGGCTAGAGTGAGTGCCGTGGCGTCAGCCTCGCTCACAGCAACCTCAAACTCCTGGGCTCAAGCGATCCTCCTGTCTCAGCCTCCCAAGTAGCTGGGACTACAGGCATGTACCACCATGCCCGGCTAATTTTTTCTATATATATTTTTTTAGCTGTCCATATAATTTCTTTTTATTTTTAGTAGAGATGGGGTCTCACTCTTGCTCAGACTGGTCTCGAACTCCTGACCTCAAGCGATCCTCCCTCCTCAGCCTCCCAGAGTGCTGGGATTACAGGCATGAGCCACCGCGCCCAGCCTAAAATAGAGTATTGAGTATATGTCTTTACTATCTTTGCAACTTTTCTCTGAGAACATTTTAAATTTAAAAGTTTATTAAAATATGCATGTTTGTGTGTTTTTATAGACATAACTGCCATATCTATATCTATGTACATATATGTGTATAATACATGGTCTTCTTTATATTTATAAATTGACTAAATGATACTATATTGAGGTTCTTATTCTAGATTATTTTAATCTTTTATTATTGATAAAAATCATTATTCATATTAATATTTATTGCCCCTAATATGACAGAACAAATATTACTACATGACTTTTCACAGCCTCTTCCATTCCTGTACCGACTAAAAAGAATTGGTTTTTGCCTTCTCTATTTGTGAGCCTTTGATGTGCAAAATCAAGATAATGTTTGAGGAGATGAATTGAAGGTTTCTAAGGCTCACTTAATGGATTTATTTAAGTAGGGCATATTTACTGGCAAGAAAACAAATGAAGAGATCCAGAAGTATTAGTTAAATAGATTAAAATTTAAAATCCAGTCCAGGCTGATAGAAATGAAAGACTTAGAGGAGATTGAAAAGGAAAGAGAAATTTGGTGATATTTTAGTATGTTTAGTTTATACAATATAAATTAGAATTAAGAAGTTCCTCTGTGTTAAAAACACATTTTTGGCATTTTGAATTTCTTCTATAGAGATGTAACATCTTTTTTCAATTACTTTTTGGTCTATTGTACTTGTTTTAAATATATCTGTGATGAGAATTGAGTCCAAATGGCTTGACATTATATAAGTTACAGCTACTTTCAAACTTGTCTAGGCAAGAACGACTATCATGGGAGCAGAAATTTAGTAAAATTAGCTCATTTGTTTCTAGGCTATGAAACTTTCATAAAGGTCAGTTGTAAAACTGAAAATTTTTCCTCCTTGCAAGTAAGAGCAATAATACAGTTATTTCAACTTTTTGACAATGGCATGAGACCATTTGTCTACATAGCACATAGCTACAGAATATTATCTTCTTAAATTTTATTTTGTGCTACATTTATTAAACAACATAATCTTACTGTCTTAATTTCTAAATGACTTTATTTATAATTTTTTAGGTTCAACATTACAGTGTTTATTTGAACTGCTTGCTATGTTTAGAAATCAGGATACAGGCCAATACTTTTTGCATAAGTACTGGTAATTGGCAGAAATAAAAAGAGCAACTAAATTGGAGTAACTGAAATATTGAATTAGGTTAGTACACTTTCTCACTCTCATGGTAGCAAATGACAAATTCAGGATGTTGGTTCAGCAAATGTACCAAACAATAACCTTGCAATAGTTAAGAGAAGTAAAAGAGGTAATTAAAAACAATTGGTAAGTTGTATAAAATTGCTATTCTAGGTGTTCATTAATTATTCCATTATTTTAGACAACTATTTTATTGTATCTCTTGGTAGAATAAAAAGGAAAACAAAACCAGAAACTTAAATTAGAGTGAAAAATATTTTTTATTAAGGAATATTAAGTAGTTCACAAAACCAGCCTTGGTTTAGAATCAAGGGAGGAAAGTAGAGTCAAGATGCCATAACCAGAAAAAGGTTCTCAGGACACTGCTGCTGGGACATTTTCCATTGGACAATCACTTCCATGCCTTTGAACTTCCAGTAAAGACACCTCAAATAAATCTTAAATGGCCCTATGCTTTGACTACAACACTAGTGACTAATATATGTTGGTAGAAGTCTAAAGATTAGAATTTGAGGAAGATTGAGCTTATGTGGCTTTGTATAACAAGAATAATATTTTAGCTGCATTAAGTTTACATTAAAAGTTGAACAAAGGTTCATATTTTCATTTTAACAGGTATGGACAAAAACATCATAAGGGTGAATTGACCAAGAAGAGAGACTGACCCTTAGAAGATATATTTAAGAAACTCATAAAAATGCTTTAAAAAGAAAAGATTCAGATTTGGAATCCACAAATGAATAAACAGCCCAGCTTATAATTATGCCAATTTAGCAAGGTCTTCTGAACACCGTACATCTTTTCCTTCTCCCCCATTTCTACCATCAAAAGAACCAAAACTTCAGCAAATAAGCAGGAGAGAAAGAAGAGATCGTATTATAATTACTATACCTTCCTTCTATACTGCAGAATTCACAATGCAAGCAGTCAGAATTTGTAGAGGAGAAGTTTAATCTATACTAAGGTTTGGAATTTTCATGTTACAGTAAAAAGTACTTTTGACTTTTAGAAAGTGGCCCAAATACATGTCCGTCGTTTTATCTAATAGTTAGAGAAAAATAAGCTCAGACAGCAGGTTTAAAGGATTAGTGATAAGAGAGTCTACAGTTTATTTTTAAATGAACCCTCAGATAGTCCAGCTTGTATAATAAGCTAGTTAAAACACCAAAATTAATTTATTAATTATTTCAACATGTATATACTCATCAACATTATGTATTATATATGTGGCAAGTTTCATTTCATTAAATGGATATCATATCATTGTATCCTGACACTTATCTACACTATATTTATGATATTAAGAAACATACAGTTTTGCAGAGAAATCAAAACACACACAGAATTTAAAGTGGAAATTAAATAAATGCAAGCAAAAAATATACATTCCCAAGGAAATGACATTTACTTCCATATCTGTGGATTGAGTCACAATATTTAAACTGACATTTTGAATAAACCATGGACAAAATTATTATAGACAGATAATATTTTAAAGTGGCAATAGAGTTATGAGACAAGCATAGGCAAATATAAGCTGAGGAAAAGAAGGATAAAGTGTGTACGAAGAGTATATGAAGAAAAAGTGTCAAGAACAAAACTGAGAAATAAAGAACTAAGTTAGGGAGTAAGCAATAAAAGCTAGCTTAAGTAATTACTATAGTCACTTTAAACATTGAATAGAAATAAACCCACGGAGAAATAATTCATTCAAATTGAAGCAATGCATGAGATTTTAAAAGAAAGAAAGATTTTTGTTCTGGGACTTAAAGAATGAGAAGTGTTCAGACAAACTGAACCAAAAAACTGAGGAACAAAACTATGCTGATGATACTGATAGTTTGATAGCTCTTGCACTAGACACTTTCACTGAGAGCAAATGGAGCTTAACTGTGACTACCCCATTCTATGAAGTAAATAGAGACATATAATAAGAAAATAAAAGTGAAGAAATAGAGAAAACAGGACAAATAAAAGTTCATAAGATAGTGTATATAAATACACACACAGACACACACACACACATACAAATATACTAGTCTCCAAATAAATGACAAGGATTGTCAAACTGAATAAACCAAATAAAATCCAGCCATATGTTGTTTATAAGAGACATGTCTAAAACAAATGGATACAGAAATATGGAAAGTGAAAGTATTGAAACGTATTTATGAGGCCAATACTAACCAAAACAAATCTGATGTAGTTATTTAAATTTAGACAAAAGAGACTTTAAAATATTGTTAAGGAAAAGAGGTGAGTTACATGATGATACAGAGTAAAGATTAAAAATATACAGTAAATAAGAATGTATCTACATACATACAGAAGAGTAGGCTCCTATCTCTTGCCATATACAAAAATTGGATCAAAATGGATTAAAGAAGCAAATCTAAGACCTGAAACTGTGAAACTACTAGAAGAAAACTTTGAGGAAACACTCCAGGACCTTTATTCTGAGCAAAGATTTCTTCAGTCATATCTCCAAAGCACATGCAACCAAACCAAAAATGGACAAATGGTGTTACACTAAGCTAAAACGCTTCTGCACAGCAAAAGTAAAACTCAGCAAAGTGAAGAGACGACCCACAGAATGGGAGAAAATATTTGCAAACTACCCATCTGACAAAGGATCAATAACTAGAATATATTGTATAAGAAGCTCAAACTTAATAAGAAAAAAAAATAATTTGAATTAAAAATGTGCTAAAGATTCAAACACCTCTCAGTAGAAGATAGACAAATGGCCACCATGTATACGATAAAATGCTCAACATCACTAATAATCAGAGAAATTCAAATCAAAACTATAATGAGATATCATGTCACCCCAGTTAAAATGGCTTTTATCCAAAAGATAGGCAATAATTAATGCTGGAAAGATGTGGATAAAGGAGAACCCTCATACTCTTTGGTGTGAATGTAAACTAGTGCATCCACTGTGGAGAACAGTATGGAGGTTCTTCAAAAAACTAAAAATAAAACTACTGTATCATCCAGAAATCCCACTGCTGGCTTCAAGCTGTCAAGTGAAATTTAAATTTGTGTGGGTCAATTGCATTTTCTCTACCTATATTTTCTGAGATGCCTGGTCTTAAAATCAGGGGCAAAATAACTTTATTATAATAGGGAACAGTTTTTTGTTGCTTAAGTAAATTATTTTCAACATTCACATAATAAAATATAGCAACATTGGTAAAACATTGGAATTGAAATCAGTAGACATAAATCTATTTATCAGTTTCCCTCTCATTAACTGAGTGTGCTTTGTGAAATTATTAATGAGTTTCAGTTTTCTTATGTATGTCATGCATATATTGGCTTTCTTTCTGGCAGTATTGTTTTGAGGATCAAATAAAATGAGACAGTGTATCTGAAATGTTTTATGGACCCTAAAGCAATATAAATGTAAGGTGAGATTATTATACAACCATAACTCAGATCACGCAAAGAGCCTTATGAGATTTTTCAAAGCACTGCAATCAATGATTGCTAATCATGACAGATAAATATAATAAAGAGTACTAAATTTACTGCACAGTTTAGATTTCCTGTACTGCTTATTTAGAACTATTATTATATATTGGGCAAACACAGAGCACTCCATTATTCCACGTATGCAAGGTATCAAACTCGCATCACGTTGGAGTAGTGACTAGCAAGTAAGACAGATTTACTTCTTACACAGATATAATTGGACATCAATGCAGACATATTTTACATTACTTCAAACTCAAGCACGTATCCCAGATATTCCAGATATGGGAGAAAAATAACATAATCTCTAAATTTAGGATATGTTAAAGTATAAAAAACAATTAATAAAAATGATCTTAGTATTATGACAAACAATAGAGCTTCATCATAACCTTAAAGCGTGGACCAAAAAAAATTTTGACATGATAGTTTTATATTTATGTAGTCACTATTCATGTGGCTAAAGCAATCCATGATTAGCAGTGCTTTATGTAAGGTACATTGCCAGGAAAAGACTGGACTAAGACTATAGTGATCTAAAGCTGTTTGCTGTAGACAGGAAGAGAAGAAAGAAAGGCAACCCAAATCCCAAAGCCCAGCTGCTCTGAGCTACCTTCATTGCTGGGAAAATGAAGCCAAGGATCAAAGGTAAAGACAGAACAGAAAACCAAAATAACAACAACAAAAGCCAAGAGTACAAAAAATAGGATCACAGCAGATGGGAGTGGTGAATTAGGAAATTCATTTCAGAACTGGGGTTTTGTTTATGCTTTCTTTTTATCTAGCTCCCAATATGTGACAGATGAAGTTATGAGTTTGGATTTTTAAATGTCCTGTAGAGAATCTGATTCCTGACTTGAACTTGGAAAAGATGGTCACATCTAGAATATGCACATTGTTTTCTAATAAGAATAATTTTAAATAGTAGGACACGATCACCGGTTTATTGGTCAGGGCAAAAGTCAGTTTTGAAATGATTCTTATTTAGGTGTGAAATATAGGCAGAAGAATGAAATAAAAAACAGAATATATTTATTAGAAAAATATGGTCAAATGAAGTATGAGAAACATGTCCAAAGTATATATGAGAGGGTAACAAAAGCATCAATTAGAACAATCTTCTGAGCAGCAGGCAGGATAGGAATATCCATTTTTGAGCAAAATATGGATCAAGAATATGGTACAGAAGAAATTTATTCGTAGAAAAAATGTTGTAAAAACTTTATAGACAATTAACTACCAACAATAAAAAATAGCAGAGAATATATTTTATAACACATTCTTTCTTGATATTCACACCTACCTTGAGAGCAAATGTTTATTTCTCCACTTTATAGGCAAGGAAAATAAGGCTCAAAGAGAATCTTTGCTTTCCCTTCAGCTAGATGAAATAAGTAAAGTCATTCAGGCTACAAAACTTCTATCTCTTCTTTTCCTAAATCCTATGTTCTTTTATTTCCTTTACTTTTTGCCTTGATTAGATTTAATCTCTTTTTAAAAATAAATTTTATTAGGTATATTTGAGGATTACAGTATAATTTTATAGGATGTATACAGATAGTAAAATTGTTACTATAGTGAAGTAGATTAATATATGTATTACCTCACAGTTACATTTTTTAACAAGAGCAGCTAAAATCTACTTATTTAACAAAAATCTCTAATACAATACAATTTTATTAACTATAGTCCTAATGTTATACTTTAGATCTCTAGACTTGTTTATCCTACATACCTTCTCCTTTGACCTACATCTCTCCATTTCTTCCCATCCACCCTCCACCCCTGGTAACCACTCTTTTATTTTCCATCTCTGTATATTTGACCTGTTGTTGTTAGAGTCCACCTATAAGTGTCATCATGCAATGATTTTCTTTGTGTCTGGCTTATCACAATAATGTCCTCCAGGTCATCCATGTTGTGGTAAATGATAGGATCTCCTTTTCTAAGGCTGAATAATATGCCATTAATTATATGTACTACATTTTCTTTATCCACTAGTTCATCCATGAATACTTTGGTTGCTTCTATATCTTGGCTGTCATGAATAGTGCTCCAATGAACATGGATGTGAAGATATTTTTATGGTAGTGATATTATTTCTTTTGGTATATACCCAGAAGAAGGATTTCTGGGTCATATGGTAACTCTATTTTTATTTTTTTTTAGGAACCTCTATGCTATTTTTCCTAAGGGTCTTACCAATCTACATTCTCACCAATGGTATAGGAGAGTTCCCTTTACTCCACAACCTTGCCAACATTTGTTATCTCTTGTCTTTTTGATAATAGCCATCCTAACAGGTGTGAGGTAATATCTCATAGTGATTTTAATTTCCATTTCCCTGATGATTAGTGATATATGACTATTTTTCTTATAACTATTGGCCATTATCTATGTCTTCTTTGGAAAAATGTTTGTTCAGGTCCTTTGCCCATTTTTTAATCAGGTGATTTATTTTCTGCTACTGAGTTCTAAGGGTTCTGTATAAATTAGGGATATTAACATCTTATCAGAAATGTGATTAACAATTTTTTTTCAAGTCCATGGGTTGCCTTTCATTTTGTTGATTGTTTTCTTTGCTGTACAGAAGCTTTTTAGTTTTATGTAGTTCTGTTTATTTATTTTTGCTTTTGTACTCTGAGTTTTTGATGTGATATTCAAAAAATAATTGCCAAGACCAATGTCAAAGAACTCTTCATTATATTCTATTCTAGGAGTTTTATGGTTTCAGGTTTTACATTTAGGTCTTTTATCCATTAAATCCTATCTTCTTTATTCTATGGCTATGTTCTACAAACAAGAAACAATTTCTGCACATATAGAACATTAAAGCCTATCACCAATTGATGTTTATTCCTTGTTCTTACTTACTCAAACCAATATTAGCTATAGTAAGATCATTTTTGAATAAAATATTATTAAATGCATTTCACTGTTTTATGTTAAGCAAAAGAATCTAATGATTCAAACACAGAAACTGAAAATAGCCATTCTGATTTACTTTTCTATATATGCAAAGCAGTCATGATTTCAGGTGACTTGCTTAACTTTTCAATTTTCTGAAGTGTGCAATTAAGGAAATGGCATTAGATTACCTTAAAGAATGTAAGTGGATAAGGCAATTAGTGATTTCAAAGGATGATTACTAAAATAAGAATGTTAAGAAGATGCTATCAATTTTATATACCACAGGGTCAAAATCAAATCTCTATAAATTATTGTTTTTTAAACTGTTTCTTTGAAACATGCTCATATATGGTGTTAATTTTCATCTATTCATGACTTTTCAAACAAGTATATTACAATCTTAATACTGTACATTACCTGCTGTCAAGCTTTCTATACCATTTTTCCTTTATAATTAGGACCAAATCTTCTCAGCATGATATATTAAATAATTTTTTCATGCAATATTAATTCTTCAAAGTTATTTCTATTATCTTTCTACTTTGCCATGCACTGCATCCAAAATAAATTATGATTGTTCTCTACACACAGTATGCCTTTTTTTACTAATATTTGCAGTAACACTAGCTCCATGACTGCCTTTTAGAGTTTTATTTACTGTTCAAGGGAAAATTGGAATATTAGCTTCTACATGGCACCATTTTTAATTTAACTAAGGATAAAAATATGTCTTCTTGTTCTTCTAGAAGAATACTTTATTTATAAGAAACTATTTCATTTTTCCATATGGTTGAGGGCCCATGCTGTTTGTTCCAACTAGGTTGTAAGTTATTCATCCTTAAGGACCATATCCTTATCTTTTCTGTTCCCAATAAAAAGTAAGACTGTTGCAAACAGTACTACATTATCAGTAGCAGTATTTGAACTGACTTTTGGAAGAAATAGACAATGTAATGGCCTATGTATAGAAGTAAGATGGGGTAGGTCAGAGAGTGATTCCATTTTAAGAATTATCCACAAAATCTTAGAGATTAAAATAATACAGGCCATAAATATTTAAAACGTCTATGATACACCACATAATTTACATTTATTTGGCTTTCTTAAGAATACTGAAAAGTAAGTGTTCTATAACTCACTTTACAGGTAAAGAAACATTTCACAAGTTAGGTCTTTTTTCCTAAATGACAGGATAGTCATATAGCTTGGATTTAAAATAGAATAACTAGACAAAAATCACAGCAAGAATATAGAAGAAATTAATAATATCATCAACCAACAGTATCTAATTGATGTTTACAGAACACTCCACCTTACAATAACAAAATACGTAATCTTTTCAAATACCCAGGGAACATATAGCAAAACAGATCATATTCTTGGCCTTAAAACAAACTTCAGTAAATTTAAAAATTGAAGTCACACAGAGTATGTGCTAACCACAATGAAACCAAACCAGAAATTTTAAAAAAAGAAAAATTTCTAAGCACTTGGAAACTAAACATCATACTTCTAAAAAATTCCATGGATCAAAAAGGAAATGTCAAGGGAAATAAAAAAATGCATTTCAGTAAATAAAAATACAACATATCAAAATTAATAGGACACAGTTTAAGTAGTGCTAAGAAGGAAATTGACAGCATTAAATGCTTACATTAGAAATGAGAATATATCTTAAATATATAAGCTCCTAGAACCTAGAAAAAAAGAACAGTAAAATAAACCATGAGCAAGCAGAATAAAGGAAATAATAAAAGTAAGAATAAAAATCAATGAAATAAAAAAACAGAAAAGTAAGAAAGTCAGTGAAACAAAAATCTGGATCTCTGAAAAAAATCAATAAAATTAAAAATATCTAACAAGACTGACAAAGAATAAAATAGAGAATATGCAAATTTCTAATATCAGAGATAAACCCTGCAATATCACCATAGACACCACAGACATCACCAGATTAATAAAAGAATACAGTGGATGCTGTATTAATTACATCTGAAAGAACTGTGAGCCTCAGACCCAATTTGAGAAAGAGTCTCTAAAAACCCAGAGACAAAACAGGTACACTAGAGGGAATTTTAGCCTTGTACAGCAAATAAACACAGACTAACTCCTAACCAAATAAACATATAACCTCATATTAATGGCCTATTTACCTCAGTTTTTATTTTATCTGACATACCATGTCCAGATTTCAACAAAAAATTACAAGTTTGGTAAAAGGCAAAAAAATCTGAAAAGAAAAGCAAGCATCAGGACCAGATTCATATATGACACACATTTTAAAATTTTCAGACCAGGAATTTAAAATAACTATAATTAATAAGCTAAAAGCGCTAAAGGAAAATGTGAACAATATGTAAGTACAGATGGGTAATGTCAGCAGAGAGATGGCTACTCTAAGATAGAATCAAAAGGAAATGCTAGAAATCAAAAACATTGTAAAAGAAATATAATAGTTTATTAGTAGACTGGACATGGCTGAGAAAGAACCAGCAATTTTGGAAATATTTTAACAGAAGCTTTCTAAACTAAAAAGCAAAGCTTAAAAAAAGATCCCCCCCAAAAAGAACATAATGTCTAAGAAATTTGGGATAATTACAAACAATGTAACAGATACATAATGTCAGAAGGTAAGGAGAGAAAGGAACAGAAGAAATATTTGAAGTAATAATGGCTGAGAATTTTTCAAAATTAATGGCAAACATCAAACAAGAGTTCTAAGACACTCAGAGATTGCTAAGTAAAATAAACCAACTGGTCGTGTCATACTTACTGACAACTGCGGCACGACAAATAAAAAAACTACATCCAGGAATATTATAGTCAAACTGCAGAAAATCAAAGACAAAGAGATAATATTGAAAGTAGCCAGAATTGGGAGGAACCTCGTAGAGAAACAAGAGTAAGACATCTGACTTCCTCCTTGCATTTATTTCTATCCCAAGCTTACTGGTGGTGGTATAAAGTTCTCAGGATTTCATGGGTGTTTATGCTTGATTCCTTCTCTTCTGGAGCACTATTTTGGTTCCTCACAAATTTCCCTTCTTGAAATACCCAACAGTTCATCCATTTATAAAAGATGAGTATGACCACTTATTATTTCTCTATCCTCCAGAGCATCTAATGATCTATCATGTATATTAAAATCCCAATTTACTTATCGTATAGTATTTAAAATATACAAAAGCTAGCTATCCCATATGACACCCTCAACTAACCTTATAAAAAATGTTTTTTCAGCTTTGTTCCTCTATTTGAAGGGTTGTAATTGGCCGTTAATACTTTCTATTCTTGTATCTCTCCCTGCTTCTCTCACTTTCTCTCTCCCTCTCTCTCTTCCCTCCACGCCCAACTCTCTCTCTCTCTCTCTCTCTGTCTCTATACATCAGACCAAGAGTTATAGCCTCTCACTTTTGATTACCAGTATGTATGTCATAAATAAACCCCAGTTCCTCCCAACCACAAACTCCAAGAGAGGTGACATATATTAGGATCTCAGAACAGCACATTTGAAATAGCTCGTTTGATTTGAGGAGCAAGCATCCTCCTACATTCTCGTGGTGGAAAGGGGCAGAAGAAATGAAAAGCTTGCAAGTGATTTCTCTAAGGAAACTTGCTCTCTTAGCGTCTTCAAATTGGACTTTAAAAAAAATACACTTCTGGGGCTGTTAGGCTAGGAGATTCAAACTCTTATTGAATGGTGATTTAACATCCACTTTGAAATTGCACAGGTGATTAAATACTACTTTACAATTTTGGAGAATTTGTTGCCTGATATTTTATTTCTGGCCATCATTTCCCACATAGTATAATATAGCAAACCCTTATTTTAGAACTTTTTCTTTCTCCCTGTTAATTCCTTCTTCACATTATCAAAATAAATAAATAAATAAAACTTTGTAAAATATACACCTAATTCCCAGCACTTTGGAGGCCGAGGTAGGGGGATCACTTGAGGTCAGGAGTTGGAGACCAGCCTGAACAACATAGCAAGACCCTGTCTCTACTAAAAATAGAAAAATTAACCAGGTGTGGAGGCACATGCCTGTAGTCTCAGCTACTCGGGAGGCTGAGGCAGGAAGATTGTTTGGGTCCAGACCAGGTGTTGAGGTTGCAGTGAGCTATGATGCCACTGCACTCTAGCCTGGGCGACAGAGCAGGACGCTGTCTCATAAAAAAACAAAACAAACAAACAAAAAAAACAGCACCTAATTATATCACTCTTACCATTCAAATGTTATAACTGTCTTTCAAGGCCTTGTATGGTCCAGCTCCTGATTTCATCTCTACCAGTTGTATCACATCATTTTCTCTTGCTCACAGGAATGATGCCAAGGTCAGAGCACCTGACCCTTACTAGCACGAGTAACAAAAACCTCCTGTCTTCAAAGTTTAGTTGTTATATATAAGGGCCACGAGCAGGGCTAACATTCCTCAAGACCAAGGTTCCCCTCTCCTCCACCTTCCCACTGCATGACAAATGGACAACTTATGCTGAAGTGTGTGCCCGTGTGCTGGAGTCTACCTCCCTCACATGAGTAAGACACCCAGGAACCGCTGAACAAAGAGGAAGTGCCCCAAATTCTGACTTTGTCCTCAGCCTCCAGCACAGGTGCACACACTTTCTCAGCATCGACTGCCAGGGGAAACTCCTGTTGGTAAGTTTTGGGAGTGCCTCTTAGCTAGGAACAGTTGCCTTTGTTCCAGGAACTTACAGCTTCCAAAGGCTTTGAGGTTTTTCTCATGCCAGTTACTTCTAAGGTTGGCAGATATGCTGTAAAATCTGCTTTTGTGTCATCTTTATTCTCTTTATGATAAATAGCAGCTAGGCCCCTTGGAATTAAGAAGTACACCTTCTACAATACCAGAGTAACAACTTTCAGTATTATATTCATAAAATTGATTTTCACTGTTTTGTCCTACTTATATTTAAGACATGTAAGCTATAATTTTCCCTTGAATTCAAGTAAATTCTTGCTCAGTATGGTGAGTTTGTCCTTCTCTGACAAGCTCTGTCTGATCTCAGGTGTTCTGAAGAATTGAAATTATTCAGAACATCTGAGAACACTAATTCCCCTTGAATGCAAATCCCCTCCTTCCTCCAGATTGCATAAGGACCTCTGTGTTACTCTTTCCTAGTGAATAGCCCCAAAGATCCTACAGTTCCCCCAGGCAATGATAGAATTAATCTAAAACGACAATTATAGTGACAGATTTACAGAAAATATTTTTCATTAGAAATATAATTGAGCTATTACTAAGAAACCAAGGCTATGACTTTTTAAACTTGCTTGGCTTTGTTCTAGTGGATTTGTTCACCCATGAGCTTTTTCGAAGCCTTAGTAATTGCCATGGTTGTCTTTTAAATGTAAACAGAAAATGTCAGCAGTTCACACAATTCAAAACATATTTAAAAGTCCTTCCCTAATTAGAGAACAGCATTTTATTATTCTCTTTACAGTCATAGAAGATGAATGGTGAGGGAAAAGCTCACTAGCTAGGAGAGAAAATGAGGCAAACTTGTTCCACAAGGAGCTCTGCTTTCATTTCTCTCTTTGTATATCTTATGTATGAGATATCATTAATATATACTGGGGAGGGAGTTTTACATAAGATGATCTGAAGGAAAAAAAAACTGTTTCTGAAAGAAAAATCACCCCATTTATTATCCAATGCTTTATTATTATTTGACTGTCAGAGACCAAGCTGAAATTTTTAGTATATATTCTTATACACAAAGATATTATCTTTTCTTAATCTTTTGAAATATCATGGAGTTACTCCCTTGATTTAACTTTCTTCTGAGCATGTTAAGTTTCTCAATTTTACTTTTAATGATTCCAATAATTTAATATTTATTGCTTTGGGAAATTAAACCTTAATTTTAAAACCAAAAGTTCAGCAATAGGAAATGTAACATTGTACGCTTTCTGGATTAAGTCAATACCAACCCAAAATGCTGCATTTAAATTATTATGTATGGAAATTGCTGTAACTTTCCCATGGTTTCTGATTCACTGTTTAGGATGCAGTATATAGCTCAACTATTCATAATTTGTGTGTAAAGTTCATTCAGTCTCATGTAGCCTTGGTTTTAACACGATGTCATTGTTGGCTGGGAGTATACCTCTTTTCTAATACACATTTGCTCATTTGTTTGACATTTTTTGTAACATTGAAATACTAGGTTCAATATATTCATACAGGAGACTCCTACTTCTCAGAGAAGCATTGGTAAGCACATATTCAATAACTTTATTTTAGTATTTATTACATTTTTGTAGCATTTGTATCTACTTGCACTTGATTTTGAGCTCCTCAAGTCTGGGTCCATATGTTAGTCCTTATATCCTTAGTGAAATGCATTAATAGCTCGACTGTGTTGGTGACTCAATGAACAACAACTGCTGGGAAAAATAACCAATAAATAAATGTAGGCTTAACATGATTTCCACCTCATTCATTTATTCAACAAATAGGTATCAAGCCCTTTCTATATGCCTGATTGTGCAGGTATTAAAAACAAATCTGACATATCCATGCTGCATGTACTTTAATTTCTATTTGCCTAAAAATATTGTATCTATTATAATATAAAGGTCAACCAATGCTTTTATTTTGCAAATATAATTAAAATGGTGCTATTAACTATGTTGTTAGAATGAATTTTTCAGTCTTGTAATTGCAACAGAAGATGCAAGGACATTTTGTATATGGTCATGAAACACTTACTAGTAGAGTGGCTGATTTGTGAGTTTGAGATCTGGATTCCACTACGTATCACCTGTAGGGCCTGGAGCAAATCAGTTAACATTTCCATGTTTTATTTTCTTCTTTATAAATAGGGAATAATAGTAATATCTGTCAGAAGAGTTGCCACCAAGCTTCAATAAGTTAATGTATGTGAATAACTTGGAACAACACCTGGCATATGGTAAGGTCTTAATAAATATAGCCATTATTATTTTTATAGGATTATTTGTCATTAAATGAAAACATCACCACATAATTTGAAGTTTAATTTATGGAGAAAAATGTGGTTCCTCTACCTACAAAATGTCTACTGCATAATATGAACCATTACTGTTATATAGCAATGTCTTTCTCTCTTAAAGTCCTAATTTTTTCTTCAAACATGGCTGCACAGATATATCTGAAAAAAATATTGTTACTTACTTTATTTTTGTGATGGAAGGTTACTCGATTTTATTTATGAATGTGTTTTTGTAATTTGGTTTAGGACACTCCTCAAGGGTAAAAAAGTAGTAAGCCTTTCATAAGAATGTGCAGATGAAATTATGTTGCCTCTCCAAAACTCCATTTAAATAAACATCTCGTGTAAACTTGAAGAAAAGGGAAGGGCAAACCATACTATAAAGAAGGCAAGACATGAGGTATCCATGAGATACTTTATATATTAATGTATGTACTCTCTTCCACCTCTCTTCACCAAATAAGTGTGTCTGTTGCAATTATTTCTCTATCCAAAAGTTTGCCTGGAGTTACCTCCTCCATTGAATCTTAACACGTGTGTGTATATGTACACTTATGAACACACGCACACAAACACGCTTAATCAACCTGCCTTCTGTGTTACCTTTTTACCCTGTGCATGTTTTATGTTAGTAAGTGTAAGAAAATTTACTCCTATAGTTATATTCATGTTATTCTCCTTAAAATTTTTTGGTTTATCTACCATGCGTCCCAGCACAAAAACTGTGCTCAATATTGCTTTGTTGAGCCAAACTTAATTCAAAGTAAATAGAAAAGTTCTTAATGTAAAGATAGAAAGAAGAGGTTGGGGCTGTCTATATACATAAACAGAGTTTATGAGTCTCATGGCCTGATTAATGTATCATTTCAGACATCAAAATCTCTTACTATCCACACTTGAAACAGCTTTGAGTCCCACAAAACATTCACCTCACATTGGTTGTTACAAGTAATAATGGCATAATTCTAGCTCAGCTCTCTTAAAATATCAAATTCTCAGACATTGTATGACATTGAAAAATGGGAAAAAATGGATATAGAGAGAGTCATAGGATTTTTGTGAGTAATGGCATCTTTCTTTATATTATTTCTTTTGAAATTGCAGTTGTAAACCATTGTGAGCTATTATAATGTCTGGATGCCTATAAATGTTTCCCCTGGTGTGTCAATAAAATTTAATTACCAAATTATGTTGGGGACTCACTATTGGTCAATTTACTTATGTGCAAAGGGGACATATTATCACCAAGTGAGTTTTCTTAATTCTCTGTGATTCTAAATCAAATGTCAACCTCAGTGCCTCTTCCTTAAAAAAATTTAATTGTTCTTTCATTTATAGCTGTCATCTGAGGCATAGCAAAAAGAAATTTCAACAGAAAAGAGAAAATTATTATATAGTATGTCCCCTGGGATTGCACCCAAAGAGATTCTGCTATGTAAATTACTAGGTTTCTTGCCTCTGAATTCAATTCAAGGGCACAATGATATTTAAAATTAAATAAACTTGGAGTTATAAAGTGAACTTCCAATAAAACTGGCAAATTAGTGATTTTTTTCCTTCACTCTTTCCAAATTCCAAATCTTAATTATTCTCTGTTGTCCTAGAATCTCTTGAGTTCAATATAATCATGCATAATATGTGAGAATTGGCAATACTGTAGGCAGAAAAATGTCTTTCCTATTCACTTTACATGAGATAATCTAATTATTTCTTGAAAAGAGCACATAGGATTGATGATATCTGTTGGGAAAATTTACTGATTTAGTGGTATGTATTTATGCTTTTATTCACAGTAGGGTTTTATATTAAAATATTAAGGAAAATGACATGTTTTTAGACATTTTTTACAAAGATATTCAGGCTCAGATTCTTTCTCAAATGTTTTATTCTCTGCTTTTAAGAATCTCTGCTAGAAAGATAGATGTATTGTATTTGGTACCATCTCTCATTTGTTATTTCTTATATCCCTTAGATTCTAGCATCCGAGTCAATGCCTATAGTTAGTAAGAAAAAAGTAATTTTTATATGTGGACTAGAGAGTATCTGAAGATTTATTAAAATAATGGCAAACAGTCAAATCAAATCTCAAGAGAAATTGATACATAACAAAATACGTACTACAAAAAGTAAATCCAGCTTGCTTCAATATAAGTTTGTGTACTTACTTCTCTGTGTAGGTTTAGGATGTCCTCTAGGTAGAGGGAGAAGTGAGTAGTACCCCAGATTCGGCTCATACAGTCTCACACAAGCCAATTTTATGCATCTCTTAACTCCACATTCGGCAATGTTACATTTGTTGCCTGAAATTAGGCATGGTTTGAGTAGCTGCACCACAGAAATGTGCAAACAGCTTAAAACCAGCTTCAGAGAACAGTTATTGAACATTTGCTAGCACAGCATTAGTGAGACTACAGGCCAAAACTAACAACCTTATAAATACAGTTTTTGAAGTTGAATTCTACAGTTACCCAAACCTAATTTTTGAAGGAAAAAAGAAATTGGTGACAAAGATATGTAACTATTTGCAGTGAATTTCTATAATTTTGCATTGCCTGGGCATCCATTTTGAGTACAAGTTTGACTTGCCCACACCAGATTGCGGGGCTTAGTTCTGTTTCCAGTTCTACACTATACCCAGTGGCTCAAGCTGGTGGCCAGGGATGATAACTGAGAAGCATCTCTCTTGCCTAGCTGGCTCCCAAACTTTCTCTCCATTTCCTTTAAAGGAACCATTCAGGCATTTGCCCATGGATTTAAAGTGACCCACACCTTATTCCCTTACATATACTGTACTGCTAATGGTCACCCATGTGCTCTCTCTCCCTGCCTGACTCTTCTTCCTGTCTCCCTTGATGGAGACAGACAGAAAAATGCCCTCCTGACTCATTGCACTGTCCTTGCCCAGGATCTGTAAGTAAAAATCTTTGACCTTGTTTACTACTGTGGTGGTGTTTTGACTATGTGACTTCCATCTGAAGAACGAGGGAGCTTCCCCAGACTGTTTCTCCCCAATTCCCAGGATGCTGGGGATGACACAAGGTAGGACTTCCAGCACTAATGCAATGGTCAGGCCGGCATAACTGGACAGGTGTCAGACAAGAGCCACAAGGGTGTCTGTCAGTATAAACAAGCTTCCTGTGTGAGGGAGACCCCTAGTGGAGGATCCAACAACTAGGCATTAGGCTATCCTCCAGGCAAAAAAAAGCATTCTGTGAAAAGCACACTGTGAACACCCACATCTAACTCCCCTTCATTTCCCACTGGGGCAGGGTTGCCAGCTACTCTGTTGCTGGAACCCCAATTTAACTGGAAACTCCCCAGACATCATGTCACTCTATGTATATTTTAAAGATAGTGGCTAGATATTGTTTTTCTATGACTGGAGTATAAATTATTTAATAAAATTAAATCAAACTTGAATTTTTAATTATGGAAATATACAGAAGTCAATTTGGCTTGCATACTTATAATTGATTTTATAGTTTGTCTTCTGCCACATATACACATAAAAGTAGCATTTATTGAGCAACTCCCATGTGCCAGAAAATGTGCAAAACAATTCTTATACATACGTATACACACACATATATCAATTATTTTAATCCTCAAAATAATTTCATGAGGTGAGAAAGAATATTAGGTAATGCGAGTTTATTGTTAATCCTTGTTCCTTAAGGCATTTGAATAACTGCATTGTTTATTGTGAACCATGATGTTTAAATTCAATCATTAGAAATGTACATGAAACTAATTTTTTTAAAAAGGATTTTTTCTTTTTTGTATTTGTATAAATTTATGGGATACAAGTGCAGTTTTGTTACATGCATAGATTTCATAGCAATAGTGTCAGGGCATTTAGAGTATTCATCACCCAATCAGTAAAATAGCAAAGTAGAGGGAAAAGAGGGTTTGTGGAAATGGGAACACACGTGTGTTTGTGTGTATACATGTATACGAGCTTCATGGTATAGGGGTGAAGAACATATACATATACATGGATGTATGTTTAACATTGTTATAGGACCTGGCAGAGTAAACACTTTTGAGAGACATAGTCTTCTGTGGTACACTTACAATCCTCCATGTCTTGTTGGGTATGCCAAGAATGCAAGGCCTGGACCGTTCATTCTCTGGGCATTCTCTCTCTGGTTCTTCTCTCTCGGATGTATTTACATGCATCAACCTACCTCCAGTACAAAGAGCAGGCTTGCTAACTGCTAGCTATAAAATGGCAGATTGCTGAAGCTCAGTGTTCCTATCCTGTAACACAGCCATTGCATGTGTAGGCATCTATCTGTGCATAAGTTATTACCTTCATAGGACTTTGGGCACAGGGAGCTGACACAGATACTGATGTTCCTGCTACTTGCTTTATCATAGGTAATAAAGTGCTTTGTCTCTGTCGCAGAAGGCTTGTCTCTTCTGCTAGCATGCACAAAATGGTGAGAGGCTAACTGCTTAGGTTTATATAGAGTAAAATAAATTTCCTCAATTAATGCTAGGAAAAAATGATTGAAGTTGAAACATCAACCTTAAATTAAAAATAAAATTCAACATTGATCTAGTCTCTTGACTCTGGTGTTAGATAAATCAAACATCATACAAAAGGCATTCCAGAAGTTCTCATTACTGAGATTAAGGAAATATATTTATAAATGTTTACTTCCTTATGCTTTTTTTTTTTTTGACGTTCCAAGTACTTTTATGCAATTTCTTATAAGCTTAAGTACACACTAATAATTTGTGCCTGATTTTCTCAGTCTTTCCTATTACTGTATTTCTGCCTTTACTTTAATTTTATTCCTGTACACTTGGTCCTTGATTGAATTCATTTATTTTTTCCTTAGAGTTAGTATGTATTGAGGTAGAGTTTTAGAATATTCTGGGTTTCATTTAATATTTCAGAGTTCTAGGATCCATACCAGATACTGAATTAGTATGTCAAGGCAATGGCCTAGAAATATGTATTTTAGCAAAGAACTGGATGGTTTTTATGATCAGATAGTTCAGGTGATAGTGTCTTAATGTAAGAAACACTTGAGTTTTTATTTATGTGTCTTAACTTCTTTATAGCTCAATGAAACATTGTCAAGCATAAGAATTTTAGTTTTTCATTCAAAGGTCAAAGACTGGAAAACTTAGAAAGTAAGTAAACATTTATTTAAGAAGTATTTCTTAAGTACTCATTGAATACATGCTATGCAGAAGTTTGTGGGAAATATGCTGAACACTTCTGATTCTTCTCGAGTTAAATATATTTCTGATTCAGAAAGACTTACAGTGATTAAATATTTCATGGGGGAATTAGATAATGTGATTCGATGAAGATCTAGGATACTTTAATTTTCATGAGAAGTTCTCAGAAATTAATGCTTTATAATACTTATTAATTGTGTTTGTTGTGGTTTATGAACCTTGATGTGTTTAGGGACATCATTTTTCTATTTTCAACAGCATGTGCTTTCAGTGCATTATTATTTTGCAAGCATTGTCATAGACACTGGACACACAGCAGTAAATACAGCAAATGCTGCCCTGGGCCTCAGAACTCTTTTCTAACCATGTGAGGTCACAATAGTCCTGGTCTTCTCTGATTCTCATAGAACTAAATCTTTGTATTATTTATTTTAGCATTGAAACATGTACTTTTGAGGTATGTGCGTGCCTTACCACAATGGCAAACACACACTATATTCAATAAAAATTGACTAGTCAAATTCAATTAGGCATGAGGTGCATTTTCAATAAAAGACTTACAGTAAGGAGCAGCACTTTCTATTTCCTGCCAGAAATAATCTGTGCTACTGTTTGACAGGAAAGACAAAATGGGGTATTTTCAGCTCAGATCACGTATTTAAAAGTTAGTAGCAGTAATATTCCATATGTAGTTATTCCATATTTATTGCTAAGAATCATAAAAATAGGAAGTGTTCATCCTAGATAGTTCCCAGGGTTTGGCTATAGTCTTCTAAAGATATCTCTGGACATCTTCCTATAACGCCTGAGCCCAAACTGTTGCAACAATATTTGCCTTTTTTGCTTTGAATGCACCTTAGTATTTGCTCACAGATTTTAACAAACTGTTTTTCACATTAGCCAAGATTAAAAATTATTCACGGTTTATGGTAGATGTACTGTGTGTATGTTTGTGTGTATGTATAAAAAGAGAACACAAGTCCTATTGTTAAAAAGCCAGCATATGAATTAAGCTTTGGAAATCTTGAAATAATGACATATCAATTTATTCACCAAAATGTTCTATTCTAAAAGTATGCTTTCATAAATTTATTTATTTATAAAAGAATATATAATTTCAGTTTACTGTAAAATTTTTAAATAAAAAATTTAAAATAAAAGGTATTTAAATTTTCAAAATAAAAATTTTACTATACATTTTTAAATAGGCATTTTCTGTTACTAAAAGAATTTGATTTTATTACATAAACTTTGAACACTTATAAAGGATAAAGCGGAAAATTAAAATCACCCATTATTCTTTCTTCCAGGTATAAACTCCATTACAATTACTTTAAACTTACAAAAGGTGTCTTTCTCTGTCTCTTTCTTTTTCAAGGTATATGTGAATCTTAAACTTACGAAAGGTCTCTTTGTCTCTGTCTCTCTCTTTTTCAAGGTATATGTGAATCTACATGGATACTTGTGTGTATATATATGTACATATGTGTGTATGTGGATTATGACAATATTGTATGCATAGTTTAGTATTTTTACATTAATATATTATTTAACAATTTATCATAAACATTTTTATGTCAATACAAAATGTTAATAAACATAACTTTTAATAACTCTATAATATGTCATCGTATAAAGTCACTATGTAACCAAGTCCCAAATGTTAAACATTTAAGTTACCAATTTTGCCATCTTGACCAAAATCACCACCTAGGCAATGAATATTTGTTCTTCATTTTATTTTTTCTCATCTTTTACATTTATTTCTCTGCTTTCTTTTTATCTCTTATATGTAACAATACGAATAGTATATAAATTCATAACCCCACATTTGAGTAGTGATCATGCTATTTGCTGATGACAATAAGCCATATTGTCTTTCACTCTTTTCTTTCAATTCCTGGACCACGGACCACAACCCATAATAGTTGGCTGTACCTCTGAGCATCACCATTCGCACTGGAAGAGATTTTGGCAACCAGGTGGGACAGCAAGCAGGCCACAGGAAATGTTTTCTAAAAATTTAGAGATTCACTTCTTGGAAATATAGAACGATCACTGCAAAAGGGTCCAATAAAAAGAGGTGTTGTTCTCAAGGTAAAAGCAACAGAACTCAAAATGCTGCTTTTCACATGAAACAAAATGAAAATCAATTTCCCTTCTCCATGAGAAAGGAGAACAAAGTAATAAACATACAGCCTTTTGAAAGTTTCATTTTTTTATGAGTTAAGGTAAAAAATATTTTCAAAAGTAAAAAGAATAAGCCTATACTCTATTTTTGAAGCTCTAAAATCAGTTAACAAAGATTAGAAATGAAGAATTATATTGTCTTTAAGTATAGATACTTCATACTTCTATAAGTACAATAAGAATATTGAAGCTATCCTGTTGAGCCAAGAAAGTAATCAAATTAAATGTAACTATGAATATCAGTAGATATGTGTGTGTATATAAATTAACCAGCGTTTAAACTTTCAGAGAAATTATATGGACAGATAAATGATAGATAGATCTTCAAAAGGGATTTTGCTGATTTTACTATAGCTTAATTATAAGTAACTAAAAATCTTTAAATCATAAAGTATATAGAATTTTAAAGCAAAAAGAGTTCTCATAAATCAAATAATTTAGCTCCTTTATTTTACCAGTTTGAAACCTGAAGTTTAAAAAGGGAAAGTCAATTTATCTGAAGCTTAAACAATTTTAAAATAGTAAAAATTGCCAATATTTAAATGAATGAAAATTAAAATAACTTTTGGGACAATTCAGTGATTGAAAGCTTAATAAGAATTATTGGTTATGTAGACATTGTAAAAATCATAGGTCAGAAAGAATACTGCTTTTCTTTTAAGTCTATCTAAAAATGCATCTAGCAAGTAAATGTGTTTAGCGCACGAGTTTACCTGCATTTCTAATATGATAAAGTTAAGATAAATGTGAAAATTTCAGAGGGCAGCCATAAATGTCATAAGTAGAGTTAGAATACAGATTAGCAGCAATTTAACCAGTTAGAAAAGCTAATGGAAAGGTCATACTACTCACAAACCATGAGGATTTCAATTTTCCTGACATTTCATCTAAAGACGTGAAGTTCACGATCTCCAAAGGAACATTTAGGTTCTATTTCAAAGAACCAGAAGATGTTCTTTTTGCACAATGACCAACTAATAAGACAAGTGGTTAGAAAAGGAGAAGTCCTACAAAACTTAGCAAACATAATAAAATTACTTGACACTTCTTAATTTGAAAGGTATACTAATTTCATCAGATCTAGATAATGTGGAGGATGTAAAATGAATAAAAATATTGGAGCTTGAAGGAGATATATTGAATGTCAGAATATTAGATTAAGCAGCAATAACGAATAGTAGAAAGCAAACTAAATTATTAGGCTAAAGTTACAGGCAGAAAATTCCAGTTATTATATTGACTTATTGTCTTGAACAGGTTATTTACTTTTTCTGAGTTTTAGTTTTCATATTAAGTAAACTAAGCTAAGTAGATATTCATTTCAGAATTTTTAGGGGCACTAAAGTAATGGCATATACAAAAGTTCTTGGTGCATAATTAATACATTATTTATAACTATTGAAAAGCATAGTGCCAAATATAGGCTGTACAATATTGTAAGTGATTTGGATAAATAATTGTAAATGAAATATATAATGGAAAAAAAATAAATATAGCACTTTCATGCTTACATATGTAAAGTGAAGATGAGAATAGAAAATTTTTCTTAGTATAATCAGTTTCAAATGCTAAATCTTAAGTATCTGAATATTTCAAGCAAAAGCCTTCTCATTTATTGCAATTATATCTCCAATAGACAATATTATTTCTGTAATTTCACTAAGTATATAAACACATTATATGGTGTTTTTGCAAAATATGCCTTCACTTTGCATTCAAGAAGGTCCATTCAGTCTTTCATAAGCAATAAGATCATTGAAATAAAGATTAAAGTAGTCTTACAATTCTACCTTCATATTTCTATAAGAGAGTAAGAATAGTTGGCATTGTAAGAATAGCTGGCATTTATATCAAACTATATTTTCATTGAATTATGTTAAGAATATATGGAGAATTTCTTCCCCCTGTTTGGGGACATATGGGACTGCAACATCCCAGGCCAATATTATTCCATCATGGATAGTAGTCTCTGAAATGCCTGCTTTTAACCAATTAACTTGATTTAGGTATTAGAGAAATTCTTGCATATCCCCCTCCCAATCAACAATTACTGTCATTGTTTTATTTATCATATATTTCCCAGGTATTGAACAACTGAAATGTTATATTTTGACTCAGGAGAAAATGTAAAATAGTTCCCTTAATAGTAAGTTTTGTTGTTATTCATTGCAGACTTCAAACTTTAATCATGCTAGGGAAGTTCTGCCATTATTTTTTCTTAAGTTTAATATTACTGTCTTATTCACTAAATCTTTTGTTCATTTTATCTATCTTACTTTCTGCATCCATATTTTTGGCTCTACATAGGAAACCAGGGAAAATATAAATGTCCCACATAAAAATAAAATTCATATATGATACAGTGAGCAAAATACAAAAGATGACTGGAAGCTGTAAATGCCACACAAATATTCTTAGGGCAATCAAACTAGAAATAAAGAGTAAAAGGCTCCCTCAGTTTCTAAGTCTCTAAATTTAGAATCACATCCACCCTGTGTGTTTGCAGAGGGGATAGAGAGGTAGGAAGTTGCTTCATTCCAGTTCTTGGAGAACATCTGGAGAAAGGGGATGCTGGACATTTGGAAGATCTCATCTCTTTTCTCTTTTCTCAAAAATTGGTGTCATAGTATGGAAGAGCTCATCTCTGGTGTCGCAGAAACTCCGTCTTACTCTTAGACCTACTTTATCCTGAACATTTGGTGGGAAATTCTCCTGTAGAAAGTTGCACTAAACTACCTTAACTAACTACCCCTACCTACTAAACTAGGGGATTCTTAGAGTCCTCTCATCAGGAATTCTGCAAGTAATAAATGCTGTAAAACAGAATGCCAAGAAATATTCTCTAGGCTAGAAGGTAAAATACAGAATATTAAAGGCTTTTGTATTGTTTCTAGGTCCTATGGTGAACGCAAACATGTCAGATACATCACTACAAGCACTTTCCAGTATGTAATCACTTTATTAATTTTTTAAATATTTCATTCACTCACTCTTTATTCTATTGTATTTACCAATGTCAAAATAGCCACACGAATATGCTCTGTTTTGTTTTAGCTGGATGAAGGGAGAAATATATTTTTCAACCAAGCTGGCAAATACAGCTTAAGTGCTTAAAATGTTTATCACAAAGGACATCTTTAACATTTAGAGTACTACTCTGCCATCTAGAGGAAACCTGAGGGTCTAACACTCAATTGGAGGAAAAAACTAAAAAGAAATTATTTATGCTTAGAATATAAAAGTATGTTAAGTAAATAGTGCAAAGGTGCCACAGACACTGAGATTTCTCACAAAGCCTATCAGTGTAGATAATAGAAGCAATAACGATAAAGACAACATTTACAAAAATAAATGAACATATGTGCTAAGCAGCAAAAATATAAAATGTATATATATTGATCTTTGCTACTTTTGGTTATAGATAAAATAACTAATCTTCATATAAATTGTATCTGAAAGTTACTTTTTCTGTCTTAGTGGCATTTATAAAATTCTTTGGCTGCAATTCTATGTGTTGAAATACTGTCTAATTGTAGATGCGTTTTGCTTTCCAAGTGACTGACTTTTTTGTTCAATGCTGTAAATCAGCAGTCCCCAACCTTTTTGTGACCAGGGATTGGTTTCATTGAAGACAATTTTTCCATGGACCAGTGTGAGGGTGGGGGAGGGGATGGTTTGGGGATGATTCAAGCACATTACATTTATTGTGCACTTTTTCCCTATTACTATTACATTGTAATATATAGTGAAATAATTATACAACTCACCATAATGCAGAATCAGTGGGAGCCCTGAGCTTGTTTTCCTGCAACTAGATGGTCCCATATAGGAGTGATGGGATACAGTGACAGCCCAAGTATGTTGCTTATGTCCAGTCTACTCCATAATCTCGTTTTGGTTACTGTCAATGTAGACAACCCTGCTTCACAAAGAGAGGGTGTTGGAAATGGAAGCAGGCTTTTCAGTGCTTTTGTGGCAATCTCGGGATTTTATGCCTTGATTTTAATCCAGAATTTATGGAGATTTGAAGTTGTCTCAAACATGCTGTTTAATGCCACCATCATTTGTGATCTCGAGCAGTTGATCTATCACGAACAAAGTCGATTCATCCGGCTTATTCACAAATGGGTCTCGGATCCATTCCTTCCCAGTTCAGGAGTCTTTTGTGATTGGGAAGTAATGCTCAAACTCTTTTGAAAGCTGAGATACGTGATCATGCACCAGCTGGGAGAAAGAAGGCCCTGGCTCAGTCTCTTTCAAAATCTCTGCTAATGTTTGAAATATGTCAAAAATCCCAATGTTCACCCATAATCCCCATAATTCCAATTTGGCTTTGAATGCAGCCACTTTATCTGCTGACTTGAACACAGTTGTAGTTTTCCCCTGAAGTGACAGATTGAGTTTGTTGAGCTGGTTGAATATGTCACACAAGTAAGCAAATTTTGTGACCCATTCTGTGTCACTGAAATGTGCTACCAGTGGTGACTGTTTTTTCTAAAAGAAATCTCTGGAGCACCTCTCATAGCTCAAAACCTCTGACCAGTGATCTACCTTTAGGAATCCATCTCACTTCTGTGTATGAGAGAAGACGTGTGTGTTCTGTGTCCATCTCCTCACAGA
Organism: Eulemur rufifrons; assembly: GCF_041146395.1. Classification (NCBI taxonomy): domain Eukaryota; kingdom Metazoa; phylum Chordata; class Mammalia; order Primates; family Lemuridae; genus Eulemur; species Eulemur rufifrons. Next base: position 37,022,536 of record NC_090986.1, read on the forward strand.
GCTCTGCGAACAGACATGAGTTAAGAGGCCATGTACTTTAATGTGGTTAATAATTTTAATCACATCACTCAAAACATTGTTTAGTTCAGGTGACATTTTTCAGATATATAGCATTTCTCTATGGATGACACAGTGCATAGACTCACATTCAGAAGTGACATTCATGATCTGAGTAGTGAAACCAGAAAGCCATCCAGTCATGACAGCCTCTCTGTCCATGCATATACCTACACAAAATGACCAATTCAGTTTTCCTGATATGGAATCAAAGACTTGAATAGTTCTGCAGTTGTGGTGTTGGTTGTCAAAAAAAGTGCACATAACATACCCTCATGCACATCCTTCTGAAAAATATATCTCACAAAAACAAGCATTGTTGCCTTGTTGTCAACATCAGTAGATTCATCAACCTGGATTGCATACCATGATGACTCAATGCTAACAATTGTGCCTCAATATCCTCTGCTATTTCATCAATTAGTCTTGCCACCTTTTGAACTGCAGCCTCTCCTAAAAGTTCACAGCAAATGTCCTTAGCAGCAGGCAGGATCAACTCTTCACCACTAGTAAAGGGCTTCCTGGCTTTAGCAATGCAGTTAACCACTCAGAATGGTGCTCTCGGTGCAGACATATTTGATGAAGTTGTGGCTTACAATAATTGCTTCTGTTCTTCGTGTTCACATTTTTTTTTCTTTTGAAAAACTCCAAAGTCTTGTCTTTTAATGCAGGGTGCTTTGTCTGTCTGTGACAAAGCAGTTTTGAAAGTTTCATGGCTTCACTGGCAAGCCGGTTGCCACCTACTATAAGAAGCGGGCTTGGAGAATGTGAATCACCTATTGCAATGAACCTGTAATTTAAGTAGGACTCTTGATACTTTCTTTTAAATGTAGCTATCATTTTTTGACAGCATTACAGTCTTCTGCTGTCTCATCATTGGATTGTTCCCCCTTTTCAAAGAAGCTCTCCAGTGGTGTTTTTTTTTTTACTCATTTTTGCTAGAGTCAGCTTGTGGGCTTACCCAAACTGTGATTGAGACAAGAGTGCAGTGTGGGAAAGAGGCGCAGGAGGAAGTGGCAAATAAAATAATGGGCAGGCCATAAACAGACTAAAATAAGTGTCGGATTTTGACTTAAAACCTGCCACCAGATGCAGCTTAATTGTCACTTGCCACTCATTTATAGGATTTTGATATGAGTCTACAAACAATTGATTTATTATGGCCGCAGTGTAGGATTATTTATCTCAATTTTTATTGTTAAGATGCACAACACGTCTAACCCAATAAAAAGTTTCAAACACGAAGACACACACACACCCCTGAAGAATAAATAATCCACACTCAATAGATATCAACAGAACAAGATACAAAAGGGGCCCACATGTTGGAATTATTAGAAAAAATATAAATAACTTTAGCATTACAAAGGATCTAGTGGAAAAGATATCAAGTATTTGTGAACAGATATGGAATCTCAATGGGTTATCAGCAGATTGAACACAGCAGAGGAAATAATCACCAAACTTGAGGATAATTAGGTGGAATTTATTCCAAATGATATAAAAAGGAGCAGGAAAAAGAAACAGGACATATACATGAGTGATCTCAAAGAAATGAAAACTAATTTTCACACAAAAATCTCTACACGAATGTTTATTACCAACCTTATTTATGATATCCCAAAACTGGAAACGACATGACAGGGTTCAGGACATGTTAGCCCAAAATATGACACCTTGGCATTTGAGAAAACAGTAGAAGGAAGGTCACTGTCACCTTCCTCTTGCCATTCTTCCCTGAAGCGGTACCTTTATTCCAGAGGTACCTCCCTATGCCTGGAGAAAAGGAACAACCTTATCCTCAAAGACACAGAGACACCAAGAAGAATCTGAACATAGAGGCCTAAGTTCATCTAGTTTATTACCATTAGATCACACTCCCTTGGTGCCATAATACTTCTGCACAAGTCTCTGCAGTCCATCCATCAGCAGAAAAATGCACAGGTTCCCAGTTTCTTTGGGACTTCATTTCTGAATGTTCATGTGTCACATAACTTATATTAAATAAATGTGTATGTTTTTCTCTTGCTAATCTGTCTTATAAGAGTCTTGACCATAAATCTTGCATTGGATTAGGAAAATATATTACTTTTTCTCCCCTACAAACACAAATGTCCTTCAACGGATAAATTGTTAAACAAACTGTGGTATATTCATTTAATATCTATCCAATTAAATAATACCCAGGACCATGTAGTAACAAATTATTGATGCATGCAACAACTTGGATGAATCTTAAGGGCGTTATGCAGAGTGAACAAAAAGCCAGCTTCAAAAAGTTATATGACTTCATGTATGTAACATTTGCAAAATAACAAAATTACAGTTATGGAGAACATATTAATGGTTGTTAGGGATGAAGGAAGGAATGCGAAACAACTGTAAAAGAATAGCACAAACCATGTCCTTTACAAAGTTTTCCTTATTTAGTTTAAAGAGCAGTGTATATATAGTGATTATTTTTTAAAATATCAGTGTTCCATCATTACTCATACTTTTGGGGGATTTTATATTTTTTAATTCCTTTAATATACTGCAATAGACTGTGCTGTACTTTTCATAGATTTTTGGATTGAAATTTAATTGTTATTTTCTTTTCTTTATGGGAGTAGTGAATTCCATGGATTTTCCTCTGTGGATTTTTCTAGATGGATTGCACAGATTCTAATATGTTTGAATATTTTTATTGCTATTTTCAATATGTTTTGCAATTATATATATTTGTATCTCTCTTTGACTAAAAAATAGTATAATGGCATGTTTTCTTTTTGCCATGTGGATGGGGGCTTTTGTTGCTTTTCAGTGTTTAATTTCTAATTTTATTGCATTGTGCTCAGAAATTATGTTATTTTCAGTTTATAAAATTTATAGAATTATTTTTAATATAGTCTAAGATATGGTTATATAAATTATATATTATAATCATAATATATAATAAATAAATAAGATATACTATAATTTTATATAAAATTATGTTAAATTATTCTTAATTTAGTTGAAAAAGTCTATTCCCTATAATATAGGAATTCAGATGTATGAGTGTGCATATGAGAGCGTGTGTGTGTGTGTGTGTGTGTGTGTATATATATCTATTTGTAGGTAAAAAGAGTAAAATATTTTTATCTCATAGAACTATTAGGGGTGATATCACCCCTTTAATAATGAATGTTATGTAGTATTCAATTCAACAAATGTATTAAAAATTACATACCCATCATGCTGATAATTGGTATACTTTTTAATTTGGGGCTATGATGAATAGAGCTGGTAACAACAACTCAATAAAGGCCATAAAGTGAAATATATTTATGCATTTCTGCTGAGAATATACCTAAAAATGGGATATCTGTATCATAGGGTATTTTCATGTTCATCTTTAACAATACTGGCAAAGACTTTTCAAAGTGGTTGTAACAAATTTTCTTTCTGCCAAGATTATGTGATTCTTTCAGCTGATAAATGATTTTACCAGTATTTGATATTTTATATTTTTAATTATTTTAACAATGACAGTAGATAACATATTGTCCCTGTGAAATGTCTGTTCTTTTGTCTATTTTTACTGGAATAATGATCTTTTTGAAATTGATTTATAGTAAATCTTTATTACAGATAGTAATGCCTTATAAATATATATTTACAATTATTTTTAGTAAATCTTTAAATATAAGATTATCTATAAGATAATACTTTTTTTGAATACCTTTAGTGTGAATATGTTTTTTCAGATTTAGGGGTATAGAATTTCTTAAATGTAATAAAGTCTAATTTGCCAGGTTCCTTTTTTTTTTTTTTTTTGAGACAGAGTCTCACTTTGTTGCCCAGGCTAGAGTGAGTGCCGTGGTGTCAGCCTAGCTCACAACAACCTCAAACTCCTGGGCTCAAGCGATCCTCCTGCCTCAGCCTCCCGAGTAGCTGGGACTACAGGCATGCGCCACCATGCCCGGCTAATTTTTCTATATATATATATATATATATATATATATATATATATTTTTAGTTGTCCATATAATTTCTTTCTATTTTTGGTAGAGACGGGGTCTCGCTCTTGCCCAGGCTGGTCTCGAACTCCTGACCTTGAGCAATCCACCCGCTTCGGCCTCCCAGAGTGCTAGGATTACAGGCGTGAGCCACCGCGCCCGGCCCTTTTTTTTTAAATTTTGTTCTTACTACCACCTATATAAAGACATATGCCTTTCTCTAAGGACATAAAAATATCCTTCTACGTATTTCTCTAAAAATCTTATTGCTTACCTGTCTGCATTTATATCTACAATCCATTTGGATTGATTATATTTATCCTATCAATTAAGGATCAAGAGAAATTTATTTTTTAAGCAAATTTCCAATTCATTTTGTATTACTCACTAACAAGATCAAACTTTTCCCACTTTATACATGAAGATCTACTTCTGGACAGAAAATGAGTAGAAACTACAGCGAGCTGTTGTGCACTCCTGCCACCCAGCACTCCTTACACACAGTTTCCCCTGTTATAAACAACTTGAAATACGGTGGTACATTTGTTACAATAGATAAGGAAATATCAATACATTATCATTACCTAAATCCTGTTGTCTGCATGATGATTCACTCTTTGTGGTGCATAATCTATGGGCTTTGGCAAATTTATAATGGCAGGTAGCCACCACAGCAGTATCATACCTACCTATTTATCACCCCTTCCCTCCCTACCAACACCTAGTAACCACTGATATTTTTACTGTTTCAATTACCTTTTCCAGAATAACATATAGTTAGAATTAGGCTAATATACAGTCTTTTCACATTAGCTGCCTTCTCTTAGCAATATTCATATATTTCATGTCTTTTTGTGACTTGATACCTCATTTCTTTATATCACTGAATAATATTCCATTGTGTGGATTACCAGAGTCTGGTTATCTGTTCACCTATTAGATGACATCTTGGTTGCTTCCAACTTGTGGCAATTACAGGAAAAATATATATGCCAAAAATATTTATGTGCAGGTTTTTATGAGAACAGATAATTCAGGTAGATATTTTTACCAAGGAGTATAATTGCTGGATCTTATCAAAAGACTAGGTTTAGTTTTATAGAAAACTTCACATTGTCTTCCAAAGTAACTGTACCATTTTACTTTCCCACCAACACTTCTCTTGCTTCACATTCTTTTGTCAAGTTATATTAGGATTTTAAATCCCCTTAATAAGACTAAGAATTAATCAACCTATAATTTTTTTTGTGGGAAAAAAACTAACAACCTATTTTAATGATGGAAATAATAAACTGGAGTTCAGAAAATGACATCTTTTATGTCAACAGTTAGCATTTGTGTTCAGTCATACTGTGGTATGAAACAGATTGATACAGCATTTCTAGTGTTTCAATTCTATGAATTATGTGCTTTCAAATTCCTTTGTGAAGACTGAGCTTGATTATTCTTTTTACAGGTGGTGGCACCAGTCTGTACTCTAAGTGGTGATACATGAAACAACTTTCACTAAATTGGCAAAGACATCTGGCCTAATACCTAAATATGGGGGTCTAGAGCAGTTTATATTGAGGTAATGAAGCAGCCATGCACAGCTTTCCAGGCATCTAATTAACTGTTTGTGATATATTTGTAATTTCTTCAAAACAGGTCCCATAATCAATGGGGTAAACATTTAAAATAATTAAATACATTAATATTCTAATAACTAACTAGAGCTACCATTGAATCTATACTATGTATTTACTGACACATAAGTTGGAAAGTGTGAGTACTTGCATATTCCTCTGAATAATATGAATGGGTCATTTAGAAACTATTGCTTGTAGCTCTGACTTGGGTGGTGCAAAGGCAATATATACGTAACCAAAGTATTTGTACCCCTGTAATATCCTCAAATAAAAAATAAATAAATAAACTATTGCATTTCTCATCTATATGATTTATTATAGTTTAAAGAGTTTTCACATGCTATTTAGATTAAACATGCATGAATATGTGCATTAAATGTAATGAGTATCATGCATGTATATTTTCCATGGATATTTTTGAATAGTCATGTTTATAAATGATTACCTTTGAAGTAAAAGTCACTCTGCGCATCATTGAAAAATTAATTTTAAAAACTGAAGTACATATAACTAATTTTAAAAACAAAATTCAAAGAAAACAATGCCCAGTTGTGTCTATAGTGATAGAAAACATTAATAAAATAGTGCCTTTATTGTATTAATCTCAATGTGCACATCTTCACTATAGAATAAGGAAAAATTGTCCATTCTTTTTCCATAAGGATGACAACTTGCACTTTAGCAAATAGAAAAGACTTTGCATACATATTGTTCATCATAACCCTCACTCTCAAAGTTTTTGGGTTTCATTTAATCATTTATTATGTTTTTATAACATCACCTTTTAAGGAAGGCAAGATTGATAGGTGTGAGGCGGGGGAGGGCAGTATATCCCCAGACATCTGAATGTCTCCCACACATATCATACTGTTTGGCATCTCACTATTAAAGATTCATTCCTTTGGACTTGGGAATTTTGAGAAATTTAAATATTCAAAATATATAAAGTAGAGGAAAATTCAACAATTTAAAAGTCCCGAGGAGGCTTCCATCTTTAACAATGGCTCCCTGATCAGGCATAAATTAGCAGAAAACTAAGTGAAAACAAGCCACAGAGAGAAGAATAAGATGCACTAGGAGAGTCAGGAGAGGGTGCCAGAGGTCCACTGCTTATACTTTGCATATTTAGGGACAGTCTTGTATTTACATTCAGAAGTCTTAGAGTTCAAAAAATTCTTCCACCTGCCTCTTAATATTTCATGTCCTTTTTAAAATTATTATTCAATCTCTACAAATTTATGTTTCTTGCTTTTACTTTGAAGCAAACTTTGCCAAAAGCAGATCTCAATTCCATGGCACTAAATATGTAAGAAAGCTTGGTGCATAGTGGCCAAAGGCAAAAGTTTTGGGCATAGAGTAGATCTAGATTTCATTTCTAGCTGCATCAAATACAATATGTGACACCACCTTGACTTTCAGATCCCTGGTTTCCAATTACACAGAGTGAGGAGGATAATAACTTGTAAAATTGTTTTGTAACTAATGTTTACAGTTTATATATACAGCATATTATTTTTCACAATGAAATATTCAATAACATTGAGAAATACACACCTGTTTTTATCCACTATGAGGTAGTTATAACTTTTCCATTTACTTCAAATTTATTGTAAAGATTTAATTAAATAAACAAAAATGATGTTTAGTAAACTGTAAGATGTATACAAAAGAGGTAGGTGTTGTGCTGGTGTGTGTGTGGGTGTGTGTGTTTTAAACTAATACTACAGTTCTTCCATTAATTTTGGAGCATTGTAAAATTAGACCATTTTATTAGACTTATTTTATTAAGTTTATAGAATATTGTAGCTACGGTGCTTCTCTGAAGAACAGATACACTCTGCACTTAGGAAAAACTATAGTAGAAAGTAGTCCTAGCTCTTTGTTTCATTTTGTTTTTATGTTTTTGTGTTTTGTTTTTTGCCTCTGTCACCTACAGAGCATGCTTTTGCAATGCTTGGACTCCTACCTGAGTTAGTGTTAGCACATGGTCTTGAATTTTCCTTCCCGGTGTCAGGTAAGTGTGGCTCTCACTGTCTCCATATTATAACACTTCTGATAAGTTTATATGTAATGTCTTTTGAAATTATTCATAAAAATGGGTTGTTCCCATCCTCTGTAAGTTTCAATGTGGTATTTTCTTTTGAAAAAATTGGCCTATTATACTCTTAAGTAAACTTTTACAGAATTACAGCAAGAGAAATACTTTAAATTTTATAGGCTATCCTGTGGTCTTTTAAAAATTACTTGCTTACATTCTCTGCATTAAGGCAAAAAATAAAAATAAAATTTTAAAGGACTTAAGCTTCTATAACTCCAAGATCATAATATAATTAAAAATATTTAATAAAAGGTCAAAATTAGGAAATGTTAAATGAAAGGAAAATTTATTATCTCTTTTTTAAATGTGAAATAAGTTTTATCTTTCCTTGTTTGTTTAATCATTAGAGAAGAAACTTTTTAATAGTTTTAGAGATTACAATCTTGTAGTTATAATTATCATAACTGCCCAACCTTGTAGATGTTAGGCAAACACAGGTGAAATTCATTTTGTCTCAACTCCTTTATTGAATAAACTGGTTCATTAAAAAATAAAGAATTTAAAAATTCCCCAATAATTGGAGTTAATATTATTAAAACATGACCATATAGTATGGCTGCAACAGTTATAATTTTTTTCACAGACTAAGCTATTTTCTACATGGAACTGTGGCCTTAGTTACAATTTTAGTTCTACATTTAGCTAAATTTCCAAAATGGAGTAAGGAAATATTTTCTACATTTCTCCAAGAGGCTTTTGGACATTTGCATACTGATTAATGGATAGAATTCAGTTTTGGAAATAAAATATATATCGTAGCAGGTAGCATTATTTCTGCCTTTGGTCTAGGACCAATAATGCACAAGGCAGCACCCATCTTCAAATGAAACATAATATTTGGCCACACCCACTCTCACAAGACCATTTATCACTCTGACTGAAGGATTATCATATCAGCCTTGTCAAGTTACCCAATTACAAAATTGCTCTTATGAGAACTGCAGTCCCCAACGTTTTTGGCACCAGGAACCGGTTTCATGAAAGACAATTCTTCCACGGATGGGGAGTGGTAGAGGTGGAGAGTGATTTCAGGATGATTCAAGAGCATTACATTTATTGTGCACTTTATTTCTATTATTATTACATTGTAATATATAATGAAATAATTACACAATTCACCATAATGCAGAATCAGTGGGAACCCTGAGCTTGTTTTCCAGCAACTATAGGTCCCATCTGCGGGTATGGGAGACAGTGGCTGTAAATGCAGATGAAGCTTCACTCACTCCTCCACCACTCCCCTCCTGTGGTGCAACCTGGTTCCTAACAGGCCACGGTCTGCTGCCCAGAGTTTGGGGACCCCAGTACTAGAAAATATGTACACTTGATATTTTTCTTATTCATCTCTAACCCTACCACTTTAAGGAAATCTTTAATGTCTACTTTTTTATTAATTTGTTTGTATAATTTAATTTGAAGAATTTTTTTTTTAATTTTGAAAAAAGATGTGCATAATATTCTTGGCTTTTTTAGTATAAATCAGAGCAATCTGTTTTGGAAATTTATTAGCATTTTGAATTTTTCTATCAGATAATATATTATTTCCTAATTCACATATATCAGACTTAGTTCCTTTCTCTAATTTGCTCTTGTCACTGTTCTTCTTTAAAAAAAAAATCATCATTTTCTTCTAAATTTAAAGAAATATCTTGACCTCACTTTGTCTACTATTTAATCTTATGATTTTTGTATCTTTGGGAGTATGTTGTTTTAATATGATATTTTTGTTTCTCATTTGAAAGCATATTCTCTGAACTCAATTTGTTCTCTTTATATTGATAACATTTCTTTTTAAATATTTTAGTCAGTATGTGTCATAAACCATAAGGAGACAAGAAATCTTATACATATGAAAATGGGTTTTTTTCAGATCCTAAAATAATTCTTTTTTTACAACCATTGAGTCATTTAATGTGCCTAATTGTATTTTTGTAATGTCCCTTTTAACAAATTCTTGTTGCAAGTTCAAATATATTCTATCAGATACATTGCAGACCCCTCTTCAAATATTTTCTTATGTTACAGGCAAAGGGAAAATTTATATTTACTCTGGTTTTTTGGTAATTTGCTGATCCAATTTGCCATGACATATGAAGGCTAATTGAACCATAAGGGCAGCTGCTGACTAGGCAGAAGGCCCATGCTTGGCCAAGTGGCTGCTCTAGGCATGAACTCTGCTAACTGTATATTCTGAGTCATGTTAGGAGACCCCAGTTCCCCTCCAACCACCATGCTTACTGGCTTTACAGTATCTTCAGGTTTTGCCAGATCGGGAGCTCAGTAGTGCTCATGCCAAGTCAGCATTCTGTGGGGATGAACTACCAGGCAGAACAGAGTAGAATAGGGAACAAGGCAAAAGTACTCAAGGTTTTGTTTTGTTTATCTCTGTGTTTTCGTACCAGCTCAAAGATAGTTGGTTCAGAGCTACTCTTTTCTAAATGACACAATTGCCCTTTTACAAAAGCCACTACAATGCCTACATTTAACTCAGGCCACAATTCATGCCAAGTATTGGCTGGAGATGAGCTCTGTGCCCAGGGCATCATGGAGGTAGCCCTGTCACCATCTTCTGAACAGCTCAGCTTGTTCCTATCAACAATCCCACAGCTTCTTGTTGATCCCAGCTTCTGCTAATCAATCCTGGGGTTTTCTAGTGCTCTGTAATAATTTCCTTTAATTCTTTCCAAGAAAGTCTCTCTTTGAAAGCAAAACAAAATACAAACACATACAAATGTTTTCCTTGGGTTGACAGTTCATTCCTAGTTGTATCTTGTGTATCATATAGAAATCTCTAGTGTGCTATTGGCACTCTTTCCTCTTCTGATTTAGGATTTTTATCCTTTTTTATAGCTATTTACAATCTCAGTGTTTTATTATAGATGTTATTTTGAAATAGCAGAAAACCAAAGAGAAATTACTCATTAACAACTTCCAAAATAAAATTTCTGTTTTAATTTGGTTATGCAATCATCCAGACCATGTCTTGGAATAATTGCTTTTGACCTGTTTACATATATATAAAATGCTTAGATACAACGTTATATATTATCCCTTAAATATGCCTGGCTATCTATGCATTCAGTCCTTTTTTTTTCTTCCCTTACATCGTCCCTCATTCTAGTCTACCTGCCAATAAGGAGTCAGGATTAGTATGTCACTGAGTGTTACTCTTCAATTTACTCCATACTCGTATGTATACATGTGCTTGTTCTAATATACACTTGGGGATTTGGTGTTGTATTCGTTATTGTTGTTATTTCATTACTTGTTTTACCAAATATATACAGAGAGAATACTGTGACTTTTTCTCTCCATTGTATTTTTCTCACCTAATAATTCACCCAGATCAAAAGACCTAGGTTGATTTGTATAATATTCAATATTATGGGTGAAACCCATTTCCTTTAACCATTGGCATTTATGTCATTTATAGTTTTCACAGATACACAAAAATATTGCAGCAGAATTCCCTGTTACAAATTTATATATTAATTATTACTTTTATATCAATGGGTAGACTAAAACAGTGACATTGTGTCAAGGGGCTTGCATGGTTTTCATTTTGGAAGTTTTAATATCAAATTCTTTACATGACAGCTGTGAGATCTGAATGTTAGTTTATGACTAAAGGTCTATGAATTTTTATTAGCTGTGGATTGAAGTTTGACCATAACGGTGAACAATCTACTGATGTAACACCTACTCCAAATGAGTTAGGAAGCCAAAACAAGTCAAATCCCACTTGTTACAAAGCAAAAGGAACACATAAATGGGGGAAAATGGTAAACCAAAGTTCTTTTAAAGAGCTTGAAACAATTGCTGTGACCAAAAATTGTGAATAAAAGGTATATAAATTGAAGTACACCAAAATAATGGAGAAGTTTAGCATAATATTCGGTTTATATGCATTGACATGGGAAGAACTTGCAGAATGTGTAAAACATGATCCCTTAAAGAGCTAAGAAAAACAAAAACAACAATAAAAAAAAACCCAGTTTATATGTGTGTTCGTTATTTTTTTAAAAAACAGTTTATATTTATACAGACACATAGATAAATGCCTGAGAATGGTAACTATTAATAAAAATTACACTCCTGACAGCTATTGCACTTGGGGAACATTGTAGAATTAAGGGTCAGTGCAGAAAGACTTTCATTTTGGACTCTATATTACTCTGAAATAGTTTTTAAAATTACAAACAAGCATTTATTACATGTAATTTTAAAGAAGAAAAAGAAGGGTGTGAAAGAAAAGATGGCGGAAGACAGGGGTATCTCATTGTGGTTTTCATTTGCATTTCTCTGATGATTAGAGATGTTGAGCATTTTTTCATATGTTTGTTGGCCATTAGTCTATCTTCTTTTGAAAAGTTTCTGTTCATGTCCTTTGCCCACTTTTTGATGGGGTTGTTTGATTTTTTCTTGCTGATTTTCCTGAGTTCTATATAGAGTCTAGTTATCAGCCCTTGTCGGATATGTAGCATGAACCCATTTGACCTCTTGCAAAAATCAACCCCCAGTGGGTAACAGACTTAAACGTAAGGCATGAAACTATAAGACTTCTAGAAGAAAATGTTGTAAAAACTCTTACAGACATTGGCCTGGGCAAAGAATTTATGAAGACCCCAAAGGCAATTACAACAACAACAAAAATAAATAAATGAGACCTGATCAAATTAGAAAGCTTCTGCACAGCCAAGGAAACTACACGAGAGCAAACAGACAACCCACAGAATGGGAGAAAATATTCACATTCTATTTACTTTTTAAAAAAGAGTTCTAAATAATGTTGGTATCATAAAATAGAGATTCTTACGGCAAGCATAAAAATTCAATTTTGCATTTGCTTGTTGATGTGGCAACATATGTTAGATCTGAAAAGTAGAATGTCATAAGAGGAAAATTTTGCTACCAAAATACATTGGTACAAGTAATAGTGGCCGAACTCTCCAGTTTTATCTTCTACCCCTTTTCTCCATCTCTCACTACGCACCAGCCACATGAATGTTATTTCTCTTTTGTAAATTCTGTTCATCCTGATTCAGGCCTTTTGACTATGCTATTTCTGTGGGTTGGCACAGGGTTCATATCCTTCCCTCCCTTTGCATGTTTATTTTATGCTGTTCTGCCAGATTTCACTTGTCATGTCATACGCTCCCAAAGCTACCTTCACTTTCTCTTCACCAAATTTCTCATAAGTTTGAAATCCTATAATTTGATATTATTGTTTTCTTACTGAATTTTAAGCTCCAGAAGGGCAAAGATGCATGTCTATACTGCTGGATACTCTAATCTCTGTGCCAGTTAAGCATCTTGCACATAGAAGACTACTGATCAGTATTTGTTGAATGAATCAGTGAGCAAAGTTAATTTATATGAGCTAGGATTGCTAGGATATAGCCCCAACATCTACCTATCTTACACTCAGTGCATTAGTTTTCTATTACAGCCATAACGAATTAGAACAAAATTAAGAGCTTAAAATTACATAAGTGTGCCAGGACTGAAAGTAGGGGGAAATAGTTGATTTTCTATGTGGTATAAATTTTCTATTATGCAAGATGAGTAAGGTTTAGAGATCTTCTGTACAACATAGCACCTAATGTTAACAGTATGACATTTTACACTTTAAAATATGTTGAGGCTAGATCTCATGATAAGTGTTCTTACCAACCCCCACCCCCACCAAACAAAATAAAAAACAAAAACCAACAAACACACACACACAAATATATACAAAAACACAAGAAATTTTTTGAGATGATGGATATTTTTAGAACTTCAGCTGTAGTGATGGCATCACAGATGCATATATATTTCTAAACTCATTAAGATGTGTATAATTTTTGTAAACCAATTATATTTCAATAAAGCTAAAATACACACAACTGCACTGTCTTACATTTCTGCAGGTCAGAATTCCAGCTCTTAGAGGACACCCATGTTTCTTGGCTCATAACTTCATTCCTCCATTTTCAAAGCTGGCAACGTTGAATTTCTCTAATACTTCTTCTATCATTACATCTCTTTCTGACAACACTTCAGAATGATTTTCTGCTTTTAGGTACTCATGAGTATGGTACATCCACTTGGATAATCCAAGACAACTTTTCTATCTCAACGTCCTTAGCCTTAGCCACATCTGCAAAGTACCTTTCGCCATATTGTCACATATTCACAGATTTGGGGGACTAAGATGTAGACGTCTTTGTGGAGAGAAGTCATTTTCTGATTACTATACTCAGTGACATCGCTGTCAATTCTTTTTTCATTAATTTCAATTATTGTCCCACGCTATCCCTCGGATGCACACATCTCCATTTATACCAGGAACTGAGGATCAATATGTGTTTTTATTTATTCTTGCAGCCAATATATACATCTAGCCACTTATAGTGGAAATACACAATGAAAAATAAATAAACAAATGTATGTAACAGTGTGGGTGTGTGCAATCTGTTGGTTGTAAGTATTAAAATAAAAATAAGTCAATCAGGGTAAAGGGTAAAGAAAGTGAATATGTATGTAATGACTATGGATGTCATTTTATATAAGATGGTCAGGGATATATCATTGAGAAAATAATAGCTGAAGAAAGACCTTAAGAAACAAGAGGCTGAGTTATAGGGCCACCTGGGGACAAAATGTTCCAGGTTAAAGAAAACAGGAAGTAAAAAGGCTCTGAGATGAGAATGTGCATCCACAAATAGACCAGTGTGACTAAAGTAGATTCATCTAGACATAGAGTGGTAGGAGGTGTGGTCAGGGGTGTGACGGAGAACTGAGATCTTACAGGCCTCCTAGGGCATGGCCACGGCTTTGGATTTTTAATCACACTAAAATAGAAAGTCATTGAAAGCCACAGAATGCCGAGGAATGACACAATCAGACTTAAATTGTAAAAGTATTGCTGTGACTGCTATGTGGAAAACAATCTCTAGAGGAACAAGGCTGAACACAGGAAAATCACTTAGGAAGTGTATTAGTCAGGGTTCTCTAGAAAAACACAACTAACAGAGGTGGGTGGGGTGGAGGAGAAATAGAGAGAAAGAGATTTTAAGGAATTGGCTTACACAGTTATGAGGGTTGGCAAAATCTGCAGGCCAAGCCAGCAGGCTGCAAATGCAGCCAGGGTTTCTTTGTTGCAGTATTGAGGAAGAATTTGCTGCTTCTTCGGGAAACCTCAGACTGTTCTTATGGCCTTCAACTGATTGGATGATGCTTATCCACATTATAAAGTGTAATATGATTTATTCAAAATATACTGATTAGAAATGTTAATCACATAAAAAAAAAATACCTTCAGTGGGGAAATGGCAGATTAGGGGTGTCCTCCTGGCTCTCTGCTCCCAGAGTAGGAGGTGAAGAACGCAGACAGCTACACATGAGTGGATCGCTCTCCCACAGGAACAGCATTGTGAATCTGCAGAGAAGCAGCACAGGACAAGCAGCACTGGAAAAAAAAAAAAAAAAAAAAAAAAAAAAGGTGACTTGGAGAATCAACCACGAAGTCTGTAGAGTGTGAGATATACAATAAGGAAACTTGTCAAAAGAAGACAGAATAATGGCCAGCAAACATATAAAAAAAAAATGCTCAACATCTCTAATCATTAGGGAAATGCAAATCAAAAACCACACGATATCACCTAACCCCAGTGAGATTGGCCTTTATCAAAAAAATCCTAAAACAACAGATGCTGGTGAGGATGTGGAGGAACACTCGTACACTGCTGGTGCGACTGCAAATTAGTGCAACCTCTGTGGAAAAGAATTTGGAGATACCTCAAAGAGCTAAAAATAGAAATGCCATTCAATACAGCAATAGCACTATTAGGCATCTACCCAAAGGAACAAAAGACATTCTATCATAAACACATCTGCACTCAAATGTTTATGGCAGCCACAATTCACTATTGCAAGGATGTGGAAACAACCCAAGTGCCTATCAATCCATGAGTGGATTAATAAAATTTGGTATATGTATACAATGGAATGCTACTCAATTATAAAAAAAAAATGACAATGATCTAGCATCTCTTATATTTTCCTGGATAGAAGTTGAGCCTATCCTCTGAAGTGAGGTATCACAAGGATGGAAGAATAGGCACCACATGTACTCGCCATCAAATTGGCACTAACTGATCAACACTAAGGTGCTCACACGGTAGTAATATTCTTTAGGGATTGGGGAGTTGGGGATGGTAAACTCACAACTAATGGACCTGGTGAGTGTTGTAGGGGAGAAAGGGCATGTCTCAAATCATGGTTTGGGTGTGGAACAGTCATAAAATGTACCCAAAATGTTTGTACCCTCATAATATCCTGAAATAAAAAATAAAATAAAATTAGATAATGCATAAAAATAATACCTTCAAAACAGTTAGACTGGTGTTCGACCAAACAATTGAACACTCAGCCAAGTAGAAACATAAAATTAGCTATCACAGAAGCTATCACAGTATATCAGACTAGAGATGATGATGGTATGGATTGGTGAGCGGGAGTGAGAGGAGAGTAGGAGTGAAGGTAATAACTGGTAAAATCTGGATATATTTTAAATGTGGGGCTGAGGATATTTAGTGATGATTTGGATATAATCAGAGCATTCCATGTTCTCATTGCAAGCAAGCATTATTTAGCTCCAATGACCACTTTTTGCTTTTTAAACTTGCTCTCTTTGTTTTGTGACAAGACATTCTTTAGGTTTCTTTCTGATCTGCTGGGCTCTTCTAATAATCCTTTGATGCTTCTTGTTCTTCTTTCTTAATTCTAAATGCTGGGGTGCTCTGAAGTTCAGTTTTAATCCCTAACTGCCTCTCTATCTACATTCCTTCCCTGCATGAAAACAACTTAGCTTTGCACGACATCTGCACACTGACAACTCACACATTTCTCCAGCCAGGTCTGACTCATAACTTAGGTGGCAGATGTTTCTAGGACATTCTTCACATAACTACTTAAATAACCATTCTATATCTCAAACTTCATGTATTAAAAGGAAAACTTTTGGTTTCTACCTTTATAAGTCTTTTTTTTCAATCTTATTATCCCCATAACTATGTATTAGATCAAAAATTTAGTAATTGTCCCTAATGTTTCTCTTTACCTTCACCTCTCTCACAAGTTGAATTCATTAGCAATTTCTATCACTAAAACTCCAAAATTATTGCTGAATCCATGCTCTTCTTTCCATTTCATATTATGATTTTTGTCCAGATCATTATTCCCTGCTACATGACCTTCTTTATGGCCTTCTCACAGGCCTCCCTTTTCCTGCTTCTACCATTCTAATTCATTCTTCATTCAGAGTCACAGTGATCTTCTAGCATATCTCTAATTATTAATACTTATAATTACCCCAACTAACCTGAAACATTTCAAAGAAAAACTATTTGAATTATTTATTTATTCCCCTTTTTATCTAATCTTTCTAATTCCACTGAATATCAACAAGAAAAATCCCTAATAAAATACTTTTTCTATAAAAAGCATTCAGGAAAATGATGAAACAAGTTGTTGCATTTCTGTCAAAGAATGGCATGGATGCAGAGAGAAAGAAATGCTTATACACTGCTGGTGGAACTTTAAATTAGGAATAACCCCCATGGAAAACAGTACGGAGATTTCTCAAAGAACTAAAAGTAGACTTACCTTTCAATCCAGCAATCCCACTACTAGGTATTTACCCAAATGGAAAGAAGTCATTTTATCAAAAAGGCACCTGCACTCAAATGTTTATTGCAGCACAATTTACAATCAACCCAAGTGCCAAAAAATTCATGAGTGGATTAACAAAATGTGGTATATGTACAACATGAAGTACTACACAGCCAAAAAAAAAAAAAAAAAAAAAAAACCCAGATGAAATTATGCCTTTTGCAACAATTTGGATGGATCTGGAGACCATTATCCTATGTGAAGTACTTAAAGAACAGGAAAACAAACACCACATGTACTCACTATTAAATGCAACTAACTGATGAACACACATGTGCACAGAGGGAAGTAAAACTGAGTGGAAGTGAAACAGGGGGAGAGTGGAGGAAGGGATGGATAAAAACCCACCTAACAGGTATAATGAACACTGTGTACGTGATGGGCACATTTATAGATCTGACTCAAGCCACATATCAAAAACACCTGTACCCCCTTAATATTTTGAAATAAAAAGATTAAAAAAAACTTATCTAATTTCATATAACTTTATTATTTCACCAAAGGAATGTATATTATTATATCTCTAACATGATTGCTACTATAAAAATTTTTGAATAAAAATTCACCAAACAATATTTTGTTAGGGCATCGGTTCCTTTTCATGTGGAGAACAGCGCATCTACACAGATTCACGGAGGGTGAATAAGTGGGACAATCAGTGATGTGCATTAAGCAGCAACTGTGCAGCCAGCGGCCCTGACCTGCATTCATTGCGGTCATGGTAATTCTCTTTCCTGATTCCAGATTAAGTACCAAAATTCTTTTCAAGGCAAGTTTCTAGGGATAAAATAGGAACAAATATGTTAGCCAATGAAAGTCATGCTGTTAGCTTCCCTCTGAGTAAAAGCTAGCTTTTCCTTCTAAGTTGAACTAAAACTTTGGGAAGTGAACTAATCAGAATTCATGAACCTGACATTGTTGTGACAAGCTATTGGGAGCTGAGCTCTCATATGAAATTAGAAACAACCATGAAGAAATTCCTACTTGAGAATATCTTAAAAGTTATCCTTAAAAAGTGTTAGGTCACAAAAATATATTTTTAAGGGGCCTAGATTAGCAAAGATACTTTTTAGAAAGAATAAAGTTGAAGGTCCAAGAATTGGGTTCATGGCTTCATAACTTACTGTAAAACTGCAATAATCAAGACAGTGTAGTATTGACTTAAGGCATGATATATAAACTGATGGGACATAATTGAAATACAAAAATATATCCACACTTTTATGGTCAATTGATTTTTTACAAAGGTGCCAAAGTAGTTCCATGCGAAAAGGATAGTCTTTTCAACAAATGGCTCTGAAAATACTGGATGTTCATAAGGAAATAAATGAAGCTAGATCTCACCTCATCAATCACAAAAATTAGTTTGAAATAAATCCTTAATCTAAAGAGAAATGCTACACATATAAAACTTCTAGAAGAAAATATTGAAGAAAATCTTTGTGTCATTGGGCTGGGAAAATATTTCTTAGCACAAAAAGAATCATATAATAAAAAAGATATATAAGTTTAACTTCATCATAATTAAAATATTTTGTCCTTCAAAAGGCACCATTAATAAAATTAAATGAAAGCCATATGATGAGAGAAAATATTTGCATAGCAAATAAGCAATATGTTTCAAGAATGTATAATGGGCTACTGTAAATCACTAATAAGACGATATGATTTTTAAATGGCAAAGGTACACTTCTTCACAAATGAAGATATATAAATTACCAGTAAGCACATTAAAAGATGCCAAACATGTCTAGTATTCAGACAAATGCAAATTAAAACCATGAGATCGACACATCCACAATACTAAGTATTGGCATAAATATATGAGAATGAGAAATTTCATATATTGCTACCAGAAACATTATAGAGCATAGGCACTTGGGGGTTCTTTTGTTTGTTGTTTTTTTTTTTAACTTATAAACAATAAAAGTTTATTTCTCACAGTTCTGAAGTCTGGGAAGTACAAGATCAAGGTGCCAGTATGTCTGGTATTTGATGACAGCCCACATTCTCATACATGGTGCCTTCTTGCTCTGTTCTCTAATGGTGAAGGAGTGAATGAGTTCCCTTTGGATTCTTTTATAAGGGCATAAAGGCACTAATCCCACTCCTAAGGGCTCTACCTTCATGAACAAATCACCTCCCCAAAGGCCTCACTTCCTAATATCATTACCTTGGGGGTTAGGATTTTGATGTATGAATTTTAGGGGAGCATAAACATTCGGATCATAGTATTGTCCCATCCACACCTTCTTCCCTGAATGTGGCTGTTGCCTTGAGGCTACAAGCTCTTAACGCTGTTCTGCAGGCAGCCACCCTTATGAATTTGTTACATTTTTAAGAAACTGCCAGTTTTCCAAAGTAGTCATGATATTTTACATTCCCAATGTCTATGTATGAGAGTTTCAGTGGTTCACATTCTTGCTAACAGTCTTTTTTATGGCCAGTCTTTTTAATTTTGTTTGTTGGTTTTTAGGACAGGAAATTTATATGGATATATTATTCTAAAAAGCATACTTTTGTCCAGCTTAAGAAAATTTTACTTTCATCAGACCTATACAAATACTTTAGCATTGACAGACTGTCACAACAGGTAATAAATAGTTTAGTGCTATAGTTTGGATGTTAGTGTCCCTCCAAAATTCATGTTGAAACTTCATCTCCAATACAACAGAATTAAAAGGTGGGGAGTGTAGGAGGCAATTAGACCATAAGGTCTCTGCTCTCTTGGATGGGATTGGTGCCTCTTACAAGGGCCAGAAGCAGCTAGGTAGGTCCCTTTTGCTGTTCTGCTCCTCTGCCATGTGAGAACACAGCAAGAAGGCCCTCATGTGACACTGAGTGCCAGGACCTTGGTCTTGGACTTCCCAGCCTCCAGAATTATGAGAAATAAATGTCTGTTGTCTATAAATTACCTGTGGTATAAATAGTCTATGGTATGTTGTTATAGCAGCATAGACTGTAGCATTTTATTATAGCAGCACAAACAGGCTGAGACATTTAGCTCGTTTTTAGTCCTGCCCTCCATGTGCTCATTGACTCTTTTTTTTTAACAGTTTTATTGAAGGAAAATTGATATACCAAAAAAACTGCAAATATTTAGTGTGTATAATTTGATGAGTTGGGTCATATGTATACAGCCATAAAACCATCACCACAATCAAGGTAATAAACATATCCATCATCTTCAAAAGATTCATTATGTCCCCCTTTTTGGTGATTAAAACATTTAGCAGAGATCTATGGTCTTTTGCCAAATTTTAAGTGCACAATTCAGCATTATTACCTGTAGGTACTAGGCCAGCACTCACACCTGTAATCCTAGCACTCTGGGAGGCCGAGGCGGGTGGATCGCTCGAGGTCAGGAGTTCAAGACCAGCCTGAGCAAGAGCGAGACCCCGTCTCTACTAAAAATAGAAAGAAATTATCTGGCCAACTAAAATATATATAGAAAAAATTAGCCGGGCATGGTGGCGCATGCCTGCCGTCCCAGCTACTCGGGAGGCTAAGGCAGTAGGATCGCTTAAGCCCAGGTGTTTGAGGTTGCTATGAGCTAGGCTAACACCATGGCACTCACTCTAGCCTGGGCAACAAAGCGAGACTCTGTCTCAAAAAAAAAAAAAAAAAAAAAAAAAACTATAGGTACTATGTTGTATGGAAAATCTTCATGATTTATTCATCTTGTGTCAGTCTGTTTTCTGCCACTACAAGAGAACTCTCCAGACTGGATAATTTATGAAGAAAAGAGATTTGTTTTGCTCACAGTTCTAGAGGCTGGGAAGTTCAAGAGTATGGTACTGGCATCAGGTGAGAGTCATCCCATGGAGGAAGGTGGAAAGACATGCAAGACAGAAAAAAAAATCAGGCTGAACTTACCCTTTTATCAGGAACCTATTCCTGCGGTAACAGCATTAATTTATTAATATTTATGAGGGCAGAGTCTTCCCTCATGACCTACTCACCTCTTAAAGGTCCTACCTCTTAATACTGTTTCAAAGACAATTAAATTTTAACCTGAGTTTGGTGGGGACATTCAAGCCATAGCATCTTGCATAACTGAAACCTTATACCAATTAAACAACTCCCCATTTTTCTCTTCTCCCAGCCCCTGGTAACTACCATTCTATTCTTTCCTTTTATAAGTTTGACTATTTTAGGTATATCATATAAGTGCAATTGTGTTAATAGTTGTTCTGTGACTGGCTTACTTCACCTGGCATAATGTCCTCCAGGTTCATCTATGTTGTCATAAATGGCAGGATTTCCTTTTCTTTTTAAGACTTAATAATATTCTATTATATATATACCACATTTTTAAAATCTATTTTTTAATTGATGGATATTTGGGTTGTCTCCATATCTTGGCTACTGCAAACAATGTTGCAATAAATATGAGGGTGCAGATCTCTCTTCAATATACTGATTTCAATGTTCAGGGTATACACCAAGACGTGAGATCACTGAGTCATAGTGTAATTCTATTTTTAATTTTTTGAGGAGCCTCTGTACTGTCTTCCATAGCAGCTACACCAACTTACATTCCCACTGACCATGTACAAGTGTTCCATTTTCTCTCCATACTCACCAACACTTGTTATCTTGATAACAGCCATCCTAACAAACGTGAGACCGTATCTTACTGTACTTTTGCTTTGCATTTCCCTGATGATTAGTGATGTTGAGCATCTTTTTATACACCTGTTGGCCATTTGTATGTCTTCTCTTATTTGGTAAATTTTTTAAAAAGTAAACACATACTTACCATACAACCAGTAATTCCCCTCCTAGTTATCTACTCACATGAAATGAAAACACATGTCCACAAAATGACTGGTCCTTACTTCATTAATTGGTATTGTTCATTAATTGCCAAAAATGGAAACAAATGACCGTTAATTGGTGAATTGATAATAAACTTTGATATATTCATACAATGGAATACTACTTAGCAGTTAAAAGGAACAAACTACTAATACACACAACAACATAGATGAATCTTGAAAATATTATGCTAAATGAAAAAAGGTGACCACACATAGGCAATATAATATATATTCCTAATATAAAATTCTAGAAAAGGCCAAGTTACAGTAGCATTAAACAAATTAGTGTTTAGGATCAAAAGGGTGTATAGGGACTGACTGCTGAGGGACATGAGAGAACTCCTTGAGATGATGAAAATATTCTAATTCTTGATTGTAATGGTGGTAATATGACAATACACATTTGCAAAATCTCACCAAACAGTATACTGAAAAAAAGGTATTAATATTGCATAGAAATTTAATGCAATGATAGGTTTTCTGTTAGTGCATTTTCCCTCATAGGTTTTGTCATTTGCTTTATTCTGAATACATTGACTTCCTATTGTGTTAAGCTGCAGAGCAAGCATATCAGACAATCTGTCATTTGTGAATTAAAAGTCTGGTGATGATGATGAAATGTACAATTGCATAATTTTCTACAGAATACTAAAGGCACACAGGACAGAGCATAGTGTGGGGCTCCAGTAGGAGGAGTGCATTTACATATGAAACCTGTTATATATAAAGTAACAACAGCCCTTTAACTTATCCTATTTTTTATCAAGTAAGTGAAGAAAGGATGGTGGTGGGTACACTTAAAGGAGATACACTTCAAGTGAGTTTTAAAATGTCAGTAGCAGATAAAATGGGTGAAGTTCAGTTGGGGAGATAATTCTAAATACAGAGCACGGGCTATTTGGGAAAGTAGGATTAGTTTAGACTATTTGAAGTTTAAGAAAAATATGTGAGGGAAAAGTAAAGAGAATGACAGTATTGCTGGTAGATGAGTCACATTAAGAAGGACATTTATGCATCTATTATGCTCAGCACTAATTTTGAAATGAAGTAAAATATTCTAGGAAATGAAAGCCTCTTAAGTAAGGCATAGACAGAGCACGAATGAATTAAATAAAAGTTTGGTCTCATGGGATAATGACTATAGTTACTAATAATCAGAGACTTTGTCAATAATCATTTGAGAAGTAATGGACCTAAACAGCATTGCTTTAGTCAACAGAACTATGTTGTTCTGTGTGATAGCTCCAGAGATGCACTTAGTAAGCTTTTCTCAGGCATGACTATGTTTTCAATAATTAAATTTATTTACTTCTTCATCAAATATAATTGTATCACAAATACAGAAACAACAAAAATAAATAAATGGGACTTAATTAAGTTAAAATATTTCTGCACAACAAAGGAAATAATCAACAGAGTAAATAGACAACTTGCAGAATGGAAGAAAATGTTTGCAAACCATCCATCTGACAAAGGGCTAATATCCAGAGTTTACAAAGAATTCAAACAAAACAATAAGAAAAAAACAACAGCCCCATTAAAAGGGAGGCAAAAGATGTGAACAGAAGTTTTTCAAAAGAAGTAGACAAATGGCCAATAAACATACAAAAAAATCCTCAACATCACTAATCATCATGGAAATACAAATTAAAACCACAATGAGATACCACCTTAGCTCTGTCAAAATGGCCATTATTAAAAGTCAAAAACCCCTAGATGCTGGCATGGATGCAGAGAGAAAGGAACACTTATGCATTTTTGGTAGGACTGAAAATTAGTACATCATCTATGGAAAACAGTATAGAAATTCCTCAATGAGATAAATGTAGATTTACCATTTGATCTAGCAATCCCACTACAAGGTATCTACCCAAAGGAAAAGAAGCCATTTTATAAAAAAGACACCTATCTCAAATGGTTATCTCAGCACAATTCAGAATTGCAAAGATGTGGAATCGAACTAAATGCCCATCAATTCATGAGTAGATTAAAAAAATACACACACACACACACACACACACGCACACACACAAAATGGAGTATACTCAGTCATAAAAAGGAATGAAATAATATCTTTTGCAGCAACATGGTTGGAACTGGAGACCATTATCCTAAATGAAATATCTCAGAAATGGAAAAGCAAACACATGTAATCGCTGATAATCGGGAGCTAAACGATGGGCACACACGGACACAAAGAGAATAAAGGACATTGGAAACCAAGAAAGAGGGGAAGCTGGGAGGAGGTGAGGAGTAAATCTTACCTACAGGTAAATCTTACCCATATGAACACTATTTGGGCGATGGGCACACTAAAAGCCCCAACTTAAGCATTATATAAGGTATCCATGTAACAAAAATACTTGTACCCTTAATATTTTGAAATAATAAAATAAAAAATAACTGATGAACGAATGTTTACCAACCTTTAAAAGAATTTTAGAACAATATTTTAAGAAATCACAATAGCCAGATGTGAATGTTGTACCATTATGATTGAGTAATATTTATTTTTTTAATCTTAAATATTTTCCCATTATATATTAAGAAAAAAAATTTAATTTATTGCACCTTTACCTTTGTCATACTTTTGGCAGTTTATACTGCAATTTAAACCTTGGCTAACAAGATTTTAATTTTAATGGAGCTGATATGTTAAAATAGAAGACTAAATGAAAATTACCAGAAAATGTTTACTCTATCCACGGTGTTGTTTCCAACCAATTCTTTAAAGAATACACTTTTTATATGCATAATGTTACTAAGTTTATCATCGTATGTAAAATGATTTTTTTTACCTAAAGAGGGAAACTTTTAGCCCTATTACTTTTAAAGTATATATAAACTAGCATTTTTTTATTTTTAGACAGGGTCTCACTGTGTCACCCCAGGTGGAGTGCAGTGGCATCATCATAGCTCACAGCAACCTCAAACTGTTGGGCTCAAGTGATCCGCCTGCATCAGCCTCCCCTGTAGCTGGGGCTACAGGTGTGTACCACCAGGCCCTGCTACTTTTTCTATTTTTAGTAGAGATGGGGTGAAGGGGAGCAGTCTGTTCTTGCTTAGGCTGGTCTCGAACTCCTGAGCTTAAGCAGTTGTCCCATTTCAGCCTCCCAGACTGCTAGGATTATTGGCGTGAGCCACTGCCGCTGGCCTAAACTAGCATTTAAATCACTCAAAAATACCTCCTTCTACTCTTCCAGATTTGGTTATTTTCATTTTAAACAAATATTTGCAATTAGATCAGATGAAAGAAAAAGATTTAACCAGACTCACACGCCTAACAATTTCATTTAAGAACTTCTGTGAAAAGAAAGGAGTCACTCGCCACAGGCAAGGCAAGGTAAGTGAAATATCTGCAAGATAATGCTTTCTTCCAATATAAGCAAATAGACTAATTTTATATGGTGAATCATCGAGGACTTTTTTTTTTTTTTTTTTTTTTTTTTTACTTTTTTAGTTCTATTTGGAATTTAGGGATTTATATTGAAAAGTCAGTATTGGAAAACATTTATTTAGTATTATTAAACTTACAAGACAAAAATAACCAGGATTAGCCTTCACCTGAAACATTCATCCCCAGCATACAAACTTAAAGAGAGAAAGAGGAAGAGAAAGAGATAAATAAGCAACTGGAATGAATTATCTTAGGACAATGCATATTTAATAAACATCACTGTAGCACATTGCAAAGTCCCTGGCACATGAAAGACATTTAATGACTCTTGTGTTGGCGAGCAAACTTGACTAAGGACTGGGAAAACTGAATTCCTATTCTCCTTTCAGGGATCACACAATTGGCCCCCAACGTAGTAATACTTTTAAAATATTGAGTTTTACCCTTTGCTAGACCCCATGCTAAATGGTTTGTATGAATTTGCAAATTTAATACCCACAACCACCATATGAGGTAGGTATTTTTCCTTGGTTAGATAAAGAAATTGAAATTTAAAAAACTTATATAACTAACCTGAGTTCACACCATAACTTGTGGTTTCTGCATCTGAATCAATCCTCTCTCTTCAAAGCTGTTTTCCTGCTGTATTGCTCCCACTTTGGAGGGAAAGCCCTCTCAGCTTACCGTCTAATTGCAGACACTAGGAGGGCTAGACACCGTGATTCTGGTCTGTAACCTACCACAGCGTGTGTCTTTGTCTAAAATAGTCATCACCGAAGTATCTCTTGTTGATTTGACTTTTATGTCTTATAGATTTTTCTTCCATTTGACAGCTTATTTTCTTGGTATGATTTTCTAGCTGTTTAGCTGTGAGGTGACGATAGTGAGAGGAAGTAAAAAGCTCCTCGGTGTAACTTCAGAGATCGTTCGGATTCTCTGGAAAGTGAACATTCTCTGTGAGTATATGTCCCAGAAACGGTATTCAAGCTTTCTAAGAGGTCTCTCACGTTTGGAACCCTAAAGAAAGGGTCAGGAATTTTTTTTTTTTCTGTAAAGGGCCAGTTATAAATATTTTAGGCTTTGCAGACCATATATATTCTCTGTTGCAACTATTCGCGTCTATCTTTGCAGTGTGAAAACAGACATAGGTATCATGGAAATGAATGAGCTTAGTGATGGTCCAATAATATTTTATTAACAAAGACAGGAGGGCTGGGTTTGGCCATGTGCCATGATTTTCCATCTAAAGCGCTACAAAGTTTCATTTGACCCCATATTGCAGTGGCTTAAAATACGATTTTAAAGGGGTATACAAACCTAACTCTTATTTCCCCTAAACTTGGTATAATCATAATATATCTATATGTTTTTTAATAGACAGGTGATTCTATAATAGTAAAGTATAACAGAAAGTAAGATTGTCTAATGACTGCTAATAGGTGCTTTGAAAGTGTTATTGGATTTACAAAAAATTACATGTAAGTTTTTAAAATTGTGGACGTACGACTTGAGTTATTGATCAGATTAATATGTTTTATTAGACTAATAAAACTGAGGAGTCTGAGCCATTATTTTCACAGATAATTTTTTTCTAAAAATAATATTGGTACATTCAAAATAAGAAGGAATGAGTGCTATGTTTTGTTTTCTTGTGTTTTAATGGGAATTCAAAGATAAAACCAGTCTTAGAATACTTGGAGGTGTTAAATATTAAAAAGGATTAGCAAGATCAACAACTGTGTTCACATGCCACATGCCATTTTGTTGTTGTTCTTTTTCTAAAACTATATTCTCAAAGTAAAATTAAATATTTTTTAAAAATACCTCTCTTCCATTCATTGAAAGTGTTTTTTTTTCAAAATATAAACAAATAGTAAACTATGAGGAAGAGTATTATAATACCAATTAGAAGAATAAAAGTTGTAATTCCTAGGATATTCCATTACATTACCAATTCTACATTGATCAACTATGAAGTAAATGTTAGCTTAACAAAGTTCGTATAAGAAGTATAAAGCAGGATGAATAAGAAAGTATTCTCAGTTTTATAAATACTAGATATGCCAAATAAAAATGTTATTTACTCTCATTTACCAACACTAAGGCTGTGGCTATGGCCAGAAGATGCCTAATTTTGAAATAAGCAGTCTATTCAATCATTTATATGCATTAATGGGAAACAAATATATCTTACATTTTATGAGGCTTTTTACCTCATTTGGGGAGACATCTAAGGTAAAAACAATCTCATGATTAGCAGTCTGTGTATTGGTCTCCAATATTTCTGGCATTGTTTTTAACACAATCTTCACACATACACACAAAAAATCTGAATAGTGACAACCAGTGTAATATACTTTAGAAGTATTTGCTTTCCGATGATCTAGCATATATTTATCTATTGTTATTTTAAAAATTTCTTGAGAGTTTTATAGTTCAAGTATAAATTAAGTGGGAATTACACTCTGTGTCTCTCTGCAATATACCTAGCAGGTCTTACTACAAAATGTCATTGAGTAAAATACTCTGTGCTTGAGTTTTAATGCAATAGTTTTACTAATTAAAAAAAAAAAACAGGATAATAAGCTTACTTGCTGAACATTTAAAATGATCTCAAAAAGTAGAAATAGTCTTGTCAAAAATAGCATTTCACCACTAGCCAGACATTTTCTCAAAGTTTTCTGCAGCAGTAGATATTGATGTCATCTCATTGGAGAATAAGAAAGCTTGAGAAATCAATGTTGTTTAAAGTATCTTTGAAGTTTCAGAGTTCATCAATTCTCTTGGAAAATTAAATGAATAATTTGTCAGTTAATGTTAACATAATTTGTGGAAATTATCCTATGCTTATATTGAATGAAGTGTTTTGTTTTTTGGGTTTTTTTTTTTGGGAGGGGGGTTTGCTCTTAATTGTATTGTACATATAAAGCCCGTGTTTACATTTATTTCATTCAATCCTGACAATAACACTATCAAGTAGATATACTTTTTGTCTCATTTTATGGGTGCAGAAACTGGGATAAGTAGGTAACTTTCCCAGTTAATTAAGCACTTAATTTGTGCTAGGAACTTTACTAGGCCTTTACACATGCTAACATTTGTGATCACAACCACTTTAGGAAATACAGGCACACACACACATACACACACACACACAGAAGAAAAATACATTTTACATCAAAGAGTTATCTGACCATATGCTACTTCTTTTGCTTCTAAGACTAATCAAATGATAATGCCTTATCCATTTTTGTATCCCAATGTGTGGCAGAGATTAGGTGTTCAGTAATTCTTTTTTGAAAATATGACAAATGCATAGAATAATGAATGAATACATAAATACATTAATATTACATACTTCTATTTTAATTTAATGTGAGGGATTTAAAAATATTGACTTAGGAAATTTGATTAGACACTCAATTTATTCGAGACATCCTTGTGTTTTACAATCAAAACTGAGTGAAGGATTCTCCAAGTTATTATCAACGTAATCACAAAGTTATTTCCAAGTGTTAAATTATTGGTGTGAGCATATCTTTATCTGCTTTGGTTTAGTTATACATAAATCCCCTGGCACCATGATGTATAGGTATAAGTTCAGGTGAGACGTGAGTTATAATATTTGCATACTGAGATTCATTGTGAGAACTGTGTGTAGCTATGGATTAATAAAGCTAGAAGTGAGGAACTTCCTGTTCTCTTTGTTCTCTTCTGACAGAGGGACCCACTGTTTTGTTGGGAAGTAGGGAGCAATGTGGCTGGCCTGGAAAAAAAGTAAGAAAAGAAGATACAGTGACAAAACTTTAATAGTGGAGAAAGAGCATAGCAATTGACTCAGCTAAAAATATATATATATATATATGTATATTGCTAATATTTATTTAGTAGCTATTAGATGCAAGTTTATATTATTTATTAATATTTGATGTTTAAGTTTCCTTTATAAAAACTCAAAACTTACTTGGAAGTGATGCTTTCTGAAAAAAAAATGAATTCAAATTTCTACATTATGGAGAGAGAAAGAACTCAGGGGTTGTATCAGTTTGCTAGGGCTGCCATAACAAACTAAAACAGATTGGGCAGCTTAATTAGAATTTTATTTTTTCACAGACCTGGAGGCTACAAGTCCAAAATGAAGGTATCGGCAGAGTTGGTTTCTTCAGAGACCTCTTTCCCTGGCTTGGGAATGACTGTCTCCTCCCTGTGTCCTCACATGGTCTTCCCCCGGTCCTTGTCCTAATCTCCTCTCCCTATAAAGACACCACAGCCCTATTGGATTAATGCCCACCCCAATGACCCCACTTGACCTTCATTACCTCTTTAATGACCCTATCTCCAAATGCAGGCACATTCTGAGTTAGTGAGGATTAAGATCTTAACATATGAGTTGAAGGGTACGTAGGGGAGAAACAATTCAGATCATAATAGGGAACCATGTAAGGCTACAGAATCCCCCGGCCAGATTACCTGCATTGTGCTATTCATATTTTACTGTGAACAAGCACCTCAGCCCCAGTGCTGTGGAGGGTCTGGGGGAGATTGTTTCATAGCGTCTTTCCTCTGCAAACCCCTCTTGAGAAAACTGTGGAGAAATATGCTCAATTTAGGGGAAAAATTGACAACACATTATATTATTCTTCATTCTAATAAAATGGAACATAGAAATGCTGACCATATGTAGCAAAACATATTTTAAATACATAAAAAGATAATTTACATTTCATTTTTATCTAATCTGTCTAAAATTATCACTCAAGAATATAGATATATGGCTGGGTGTGGTGGCTCACGCCTGTAATCCTAGCACTCTGGGAGGCTGAGGCTGACGGATTATTTGAGCTCAGGAGTTCCAGACCAGCCTGAGCAAGAGAGAGAGAGACCCTTGTCTCTACTAAAAATAGAAAGAAATTACATGGACAGCTAAAAATATAGAGAGAAAAATTAGCTGGGCATGGTGGTGCATGCCTGTAGTCCCAGCTACTCAGGAGGCTGAGGCAGGAAGATTGCTTGAGCCTGGGAGTTTGAGGTTGCTGTGAGCTAGGCTGATGCCATGGCACTCTAGCCCGGGCAACAGAGTGAGACTCTGTCCCAAAAAAAAAAAAAAAAAAAAACCAACAAAAAAAAAGAATATAGATATAAGCCCAAGCTTATGGCAGACCTTACAGATAATGGAACTGTGTTTCATCAGGTCAAAGCAGAGGAGATCATCATAGCTTTGTCTAATCTGTTATCCAACCCTTTTCTGTGGTTAAGGTCAAAAAGAATGCATCAGAAACACTGTATGTTTTCCTAACACCTTATTCAAATGGCCTTCTTTTTTTCGATTAATCTTGCTTGTTTATCTAATTGTTCTTCTTCAGTTAAAACACTAGAGGGCACCCTTTCCTTCTATTAAAACACACTCTTCTTCTAAATTATGCAGTGGAAATAGCATCAAGGATTACCATGTAAAACTATGATGATTTTTGTTTTTAATATTTATGGGCTTGATTCCATATTTAACCAGTTCTAATTTTGCTGATCCTAAAAGCCACAGCGTATTACTTTAAATATTTAAAGTATTTGTATTTGATTTGTAACTGAAATGAACTCTTAAGCCAGAAGTTTCAGTGTCACAGAGCCACTTAAGAGCCAGTTGCTCTCTTAGCGCCACGATAGTGAACAGACATAAGATTCTGTTTGACACTGTGTATAGTGTTTATTAAGTATAATTCAGCCTAAATTTCTGCGTTTACGATTAGGAATGATTTGTTCTGAATGTGTTTTCCTATTGTCTATGTTCCCAAATGAATAGCAAACTACTACTAGGTTAACCCAGTTTTAAACAGGAGTGCAAATGAGACTGGCCTAAAGGGAAGGACAGGAACTGAGAATTCAGTGAGGACCCAGCTGATAATTGCCAATATTTATTGAGCATCTGTTTATGTCAAGCACTCACCTAACCATTTTACTTACAGTATTTCATGGATCTTACTTTAAATAGTTATTACTGTTTCCATTTCTTCATTAACATACAATAAGTGTACAGTGATATGAGAGTAGCAGATTATTTAACATGAAATGTGTCTTCGTCCATTCGTGCTACTATAACAAAATACCACAGATTGGGTAATTGATAAATAATATTAATTTATTTCTCACAGTTCTGGAGGCTGGGAACTCTAAGATCAAGGCACTAGCAAGTTCCATGTCTGGCGAAGGCCCAGTCTTTGTTTCCAAGATGGAGACACGAACACTATGTCCTCATATGACAGAAGGTATAAAAGTAAACGTGCCTGGTTATTTCCTCCAACCCCTTTCTAAGGTTGCTAATCTCATTCATGAAGGCTGCACCATGCTTTAATCATCTCCTAAAGGGCTCACCTTTTAATCCTATTGTATGGCCAATTAAGCTTTAACATATGAATTTTATGGGACACAGTAACAGCACAGCAAAAGGTATTTACACATTTTGAGAAACTATGAAGATTTTATTATGTTCAGTTCAGATAAGAAAGAGTCAGATGGTTTATTGAAGTCATATCTATTTATTTGTAGGGATGGTAGTTGTTGCAAAGGATGGGGGCAATGGGATAAGTTTATTTTTAATGTTTGGTAAACTTGAGAATATTCACTGATTACTAAATCATGTTGATATTCTCTTAATTATAATCTATTTCAATTAGAAATCTGAAGAAATTATTCACTTTCATATGCAGTTTGAAGTCTGTAATAATTAGAGTGACAAGATAGATACTACGATCCAAGCACATTCTCCAAATGCTTTTAGGTTGAGAGTGGGAAGAAATCCAGGTAACCTAGAACATTAACCTGTCACAGACTTGATGAACTCCCAGGATGATGGAGCAAAATTCAGAAGAGATACAGAGATACTGTTTATCAGCAAGGTGGCAGAATTGCTAACTGGTCTGAAGAGGGTTAAGAATTATGCGCAAGGCTATGTCTCCTCACATGTCAGCTCTTTCTTACCGTGGGAGGAACCAGTGACTTTTAGTAGCCAAAAAACTGTAAGAATTCGTACCGATTATTCACCAGATTTTGCACTCCAGCTTACCAAAGACAATACTATGGCAGCCCTCAGTCTTCACCTGGGTCAAGTCTGAGCCAACCAGTCACTCATGTCTTCTCATTCCTGTATTCGCAACACACACACACTCACACCACCCCCTCCCACCAACCCACCCAAACATACACACCACAGAATGAATAGCAGATAATTGGAGAGTTTAACAGAACACATTGCTTTTCTTATAGGCTTCTTGTAAAGAAAGAAGTCATTTGCGATCTTTTTCAAATAAAATATTTGTCTCTTTTCTAGACTAGTGGCCAAAAAACATGTGAAAAATGCTCAACATCTCTAATCCACAGTGCTGGCATCTTGATCTTGGACTCCCTAGCCAACAAAACTGTGAGAAACAAATATTTGTTGTTTAAGCAACCCAATCTATGGCATTTTTGTTGTAACAGCCCAAACAGACTAAGACAGATGGTTCAATAATTGATAGCCTATTAGTGGAATTGATTGAAAGAGAAAAATCCCCTCTCTATTAGATGATAAAGGAAGTATTTGATAAAAGTCAATACTCGAATTACTTCCTTTATAAAGTAGCAAAACCCTTGTTTTTTAATCATATGAAGTATTTATTCATGCTAAGTGGAATGAATGAGGGTTTTTACCAGACCCGTCCCACTGTGCTGAATCCAGACCTTTGTTTTTTGATGCCTATGGGTGCAGTCTGTTTCTATCAAAGATGTTCTAAAAAGATGCAAATTCCAATTAGAAGGAGTTGAAGTATCCATTCCTTTATCCTTTTTTGTTAAGGAATCTCCTTGGCCTTGTGTATCAATTTATCGATTCTGCTGGGCTAGATATCTCTGGTCTAAATCCTGCCACCCCAAAAATCTTGAATTACTGAGGCTCACATAAAACACAGCTACTTCTGTAATTCTACCACTTGTCACTGATACAATTGAAAGTATCACTGGAAAACAACCAGTTATTGCCACCCAGACAGGCTCTCTTAGGTCAAGCTCTCCTTGGAGGAATACACAAAGAAGCATAATTAGTTATCCAAGCAAACTCATGGTGAATATGTGGATTTGGCTCTACATCTTAGGCTACAGAGTTGCCACTCTTAGCCTCTGACATTAACGTAAGTTCAGAGCCTCTCTGACTTATTTTGTGATGTGCCACAGAGGATTAACTGCTCTCTCCAAGGATGGGCAGCTGATTCTTGGGAGGCAGGAGAGAACAGTAGCACATAACTTCAAAATAATTTCTAACCCATTCCATACTTTCCTGAAAGTTTTGAATTGCAAATAGAAGCAGAGAAGAGAGAGTGACCTTTTTCAGCCAAAAAACAAAACGCAACACTTATTATACCCTGTTTTAGAACATCTAGGCAGCTACTTTCTTGAAACCTAAAAGAAATGATGATGTTTAAAATAAAAATATGTGGTTTAAGTGTGAAGCAATATCAATAACTTATAATAATCTAGGCTGAAAAACAATCTGGCTCAAAATAAATACTTAATGTGCAAGTTGACATTAAATATTAACATTTTAAAATATTTTTGTTCAAATATGGACATCTATTTATTAATCATTGTGTTTCACAGAAATTTATTTGAGTTTCTAAAAAGAACATTTAAATTCCTCTTAAAATTTTTTAAAAGTAATTTTAATTATTTAAATAAAATATGTATTTAAATGTAAAAAATTAAAATCTCCTATTTTTAAGGTAAGACATCGGAGAAAAAGAAATATACTTTTTGGCCGGGTGCGGTGGCTCACGCCTGTAATCCTAGCACTCTGGGAGGCCGAGGTGGGTGGATCGCTCGAGGTCAGGAGTTCGAGACCAGCCTGAGCAAGAGCGAGACCTTGTCTCTACTAAAAATAGAAATAAATTATCTGGCCAACTAAAATATATATAGAAAAAATTAGCCGGGCATGGTGGCGCATACCTGTAGTCCCAGCTACCCGGGAGACTGAGGCAGTAGGATCGCTTAAGCCCAGGAGTTTGAGGTTGCTGTGAGCTAGGCTGACGCCACGGCACTCACTCTAGCCCGGGCAACAAAGCGAGACTCTGTCTCAAAAAAAAAAAAAAAAAAAAAAGAAATATACTTTTCATAAAAAGAAAATATTCCGTGAGGCAGAGAGCAAAGTGCTGTGAGCTATAAGTGAAATTCTTGTTTTGTTACAACTCAGAGTGGCAGCAATTTATTCCCAAGCTAGGAAATTTGTTTTATAATCTCTAATTTGAGAAGTATGAATTACAATGATTTCTTCAACTTTTCTGAGCTCTAACTTTCGCTACATCACATTATGTTTTATATTTTTGCACAGCAAGATGTTCCATTGTTAACCACATAGCAAAAATTAATACTAATGCAGAACATGCATACTGTAAATAACTGGTTCCTAGAATACGGAAAACAGTAATGTGTCAGGAAGATATACATATCCTCATGTAAAATATTTTTGATTGAAGGATCCTAATAGATGACAGCAAACATATTTTGGTCCATTTTTAAATGTAGTTTTAAATCACTCATGAAAAGTTCACAGAATTATAAATATACAACACTTAAGTAAAGTATCTATCACAGAGATTTGTCATCTATGGCTGTGGGCAAAATCCAGTCCACTGCTCATTTTTGTAAACAAAGTTTTATTGGAACACTGCTACACCCATTTGTTTATGAATTGCCCATGGCTGCTATAGTGCTACCATGTCAGAGTTGAGTAGCTGTGAGAGAGACCTTATGTACTGTAAAGCCTATGATATTATACTGCCCAGTCTTTTATAAAAAATGTTTCCCTACCCCTACTATATCTTATCATAAAATAAAATATACCACCAGCAGTGTTAGCACAATGGCTAATGAGATTATTTTATGATAAAATGTACAAATGCTTTCAGAATATGAAGGCTATATTGAAGGAGAATAGACCAAGGTGTTATTTAACAAACTAAACATGCAATAGTTTTGAAGTTTTAACCTTAGCATTTTGTTCTCTTTTCTGTCCTTTCTGAGTAAATACTCCAGCTTCAAGCTTAATCAACATTTAGACTTCTCGAAATATTTGTAGGTTCCCTCTCTTTTTGTTTTTTGATTTATAATCAAAATAATATTTATTTCAACATTAACAATAATAGAAACATAAAAGAGTAGGTTTTCCATCCTTTATGCTTTTTTTTTTATCATTTTATGGGTTAAATGCCTTAGATATTTATCAGTTTTGAAGTACTAGATTATTCGTTCATGTCTACTTTGTTTTACTTACTTTGGTATTGTCTTACTTTCTACTTTAAAGAAAAGGAAGAGGAAAAAGTATTTTATTGAGAATAAATTTAATTAGATAGAGACTGTCTTACTTTAAAAATAAAATATTTAAGGCTTGCTTGGGTTCCAATTCTCTTATTAACAGTAAAGTAAGAAGTGGTGTATTTGTGTTTTTGTGACTCAGTGTCTTTAGATAATTTCTAGGTTGTGATAGAAACGGGTTGATGAGGGGATGGGAAACTCTAAAGGGAGAAGTCTCTCTGGCACGTGGCAAGCCCTGGGAATAGCGGGCATAATTCTTTCAGAGGAGTCAGTGTAGTGTTATCCTTAAGGCCATAAAGTGATAAAATATTTTCCTGATACTTGTGTTGCTATCATCCACAGAAGGAAAATGATGATCTAGTAAGGAATAAAGGATCCATGAAAAACTATGCAGCAAAACTTGGATATATCAGTACTTTTAATCTTTAAAAATACAAGTTACTTAAAATTGATGAAAGCATACTTATTAAGTTGTGACTTGTGTACTCTTTTGCTGCTTATATATTCTGCCTTTGTGTTTAACTATCTCAATTCTTATTTTCCTAATTTCAATATTAGTATGTGAATTGTCAAATACTGAAAAACCTAAACTTAAGTCTTATGGTGCATTTATATGCATTTAAGTACATTTATCTAGAATAAGCCCTTAAAGCACACTCATGTGTACAAAGAAAGTTTTTTAAAAGTGCATTGGGAAAATACTCCCTGAACAGTGCTTTCCTCTAAACTCCACAACAGTCAACACAGAAGAGGACTTCCATGACCAATGTGGGTTTCTCCCCACACACCAAGAAGTGGACACCAGCTGGGGCCCTTTAATTCAATTCCAACACTATCTCCTGTACATAGTGTCAGATCCCACAGGGTGAGGGCTCAGTTCCCAAGATTGTCCCCCACCCCTCATCAACAGTAGCAAGTCCAAGCCTCTGGAGCTTCTGACCAACCAGCTTCAACTTAGGTTCCATGAACCCCTCCCTCTTTGGGTTTGATTAATTTGCTGGAGCAGCTCACAGAACTCAGAGAAACACTTACTTTTTTTGAATTATTATAAAGGATTTTACAAAGGATAAATTTGAAGAGATGTGTAGGGTGAGGTATAGGGGAAGGGCTGTGGAGCTTCCATGCCTCCCTGAGAGTGCCCCCTCTGGGATGCTCCATGTGTTCAGCTATCCAAAAGCCCTCCAAACCTAGTCTTCTGTTTGTACGTAGATTTCATTGCATAGGCATGACTGACAACTGTGTAGAAATGTGATTGGACAAAATGCACATGGTCTAAACCAAGCAATGTCTGACTGATCAGATTCCTCCTGCCTGCCATGTGTACCATTCCTTCCTCCAGGATGCGGGGAAAGACCCTCGGTGCAATGGGGGACTTTTGACTCACAACTAGATTAGAGTCCTGCCTTGGGCAGGTGAAAGGAGGACAGGAGAAATTCAGAGAGAGATTCTATCCCCTGTAGCCCACTCCTATGGACTGAAGTGCTCCAGCAGTATTATATCAAAGATTATGGGAGTTATGAAACTCCACATGAACCATAGATGAAAACCAATATATGTAACACCACAAAAAGTAATTTTACCCAATCATTACTTTGTTAATTTTTCATCTACTAGATCTTTCTAACTTTTTATTTTCTTCTTCAATAAAAGGTATTTTCCACCACTACTGATACGATATTTAAAATACACTTGACTCCTAAAACTATGCAGTGCTAGCAGTAGGGGAGTACTTAGCATCATGCAAAAGTTTAGTATTTTTTTAAACTATAAGGACTTGGGCTACACAATGAATTTGTATTGAATTATATCTAACAATAACTATATAACAGTCCTTTTACAGTTAGATCAAGTTAGATCATACTATTCAGAGGATGATGATGGACAGAAAGCTATGCAACGAATCACCCTTGGGAAGCATGGGAAATTCATTTTATGAAGTAGCAGCACATATTTTCTTATAAGAGGTCATTATTCTTTTAGAGAAAATATGTCAGTGTGCAAAACATAGTCATGTGATTTGCGAGTTCCACCTTGAGTGGATTCAGCTTTTCTTCAGCTTTAAGAAATTCAGCAATTTCTTAGAAGCTTGTATTCAACTTCTTTCAAATCCTCCCTGAAGCCAAGAATTATGGCAATTTCACATGAAGTCAAATCAAGAGAGATATTATACTAATAATAAGGAATTTGAACACCTAGGGTATCTTCGATTGGAATAATAATAATTCAGCATGCTGCTCAGACATTACAGGAAGTGTTTGACTTAAAGGCAACAATATGTTATATATAATTCTAAATCAGGACAAATGATTTATGAAATATACTAAAATGTTTCTAAAAGAAAAAAATACTATTTATGTTGATATGTCTATCTAGAGAAAGCAATTGACATTATTCTAGGTTGCCCACTTTCTTGATAAAACGTCAATGTCTTTGGTTCAACCCTCAACTCTAAAAATCTCTGAAGTCTGATTTTTATTTACTTATTCAACAACTAATAATTGAGCACCTACTATGTACCAGGAACTATTTTAGGTACCAAGCAAGTAGCAGTACAAAAAAGCTCTGAGTCCCTGAACTCATAAAGCTTACTTACATTGTATTGGTGACACTTACATAACGTTTTCTGTTGGGAATCATTCTACTAAATATTTTGTGTATTTTAGCCATTTATTTATCACTGCAACCTATGGAATAGATACTGTTATGGAGATATTAGGTAATTTGCTCCATATCAAATTGGTAACTAACAATGCCAATATTTGGAATTGGGCAGTTGGTTTCAAACTCTGTGCTTTACAACACTGCACTATGCTGTTGATTTTGGTAGCATATTAAGCATTTGAGAATGAATCCATTTTCATAGGTAGACACCCAGTAATCAAGGTCATATTAATTAACTAAAGTCATGAAAAATATTTTAGTTCATAACTGTGTGCAAAATTTCAATATTGTAACCTGTGAGTCCTTTAATTTTTGAAACACATCTATGCCTTGGTAAGGCATTTGGGTCATGGGGGATCTGCCTTCATGGACAGCTTGGTGCCATTCTTGCAGTAGTGAGTGAGTTCTTGTTCTTGATCTCACTCTTGAGAGACTCATTAGAGAGTGGATTAATCCATGGGAGTGAATTAGTTCCTGTCAGAGTGGGATGGTAGAAAGCAAGGATGCCCCTCATGTTTTGTCCCTTCATATATGACCACTACCACTTTGACCTTCTGTCATGTTATGATGCAGCACAAAAGTCATCCCCAGGAGCTGAGTAGGTGCTGGATCATACTCTTGGACTTCCCAGCCCCTAGAATCATGAGCCAAATAAACCTCTTTTCTTTATAAATTACCCAGCCTCAGGTATTATGTTATAGCAACACAAAATGGACTAATGCTCAATACATTCAAATATTACCCATGGATGTGAGTGGGCAAGGAATGTTTAAAATTATGTCTACCTGTGTCAAATAATCTTCAATTATTTATATTTCCCCCAAAACTTAATGAGTTATCATTCTATATCTCAATCCAGGTCCATTCCTATCAGGAGACAGAAACAACCAGGTACAATAAGAGCGAGAATTTAATATAAAGAAATGTTAACCACAAATAGAGTTGTTGTTAACTAGGTTATTGAAGAAGCAATAAGAGACACTAACATAGCAGAGAGGCAGCAACTCTAGGAAGCAACTGAGCTAGGCCTTGAGAAATAAGGAAAAAGTTTTAAGACTTAGAAATTTAGAGGAGGGGTCCTGTCCCGCTGAAACTCACACCTCTGAGAAGTGAGCATTACTCTGTGGATGCTGGTGTTTCTGAGCTAACAAAAGGAACTTGTGGGTCTGGGCTCTGTGGAGAGAGAGGCAGATGGCTGATGCTGATGTCCCCAGAAAGAAACACTGTTTCATTAGGAGTTAATATTTCCAATCAGTGCAGCTCAAAGTTGTAAGAATAGGAAGCAAAATTCTCTGAGAGAATAAAGTGCTATAATAGAGTCACCAACTTCCACCTCTTAATTTTCAGAACAATGTACTCGCATGTATTCTGGCTTCTCAGAATGACATCTCCATAGATTGGGTGCTAATGCAAAGCACATGCTGCAACCTGTAAGGTAGAACACAATCCCTTCAGGGTATTGTTATCTTATTACTGGAAGTGTAACTGATTCCTGAGTAAATCATTTTACCTTTCTGTTAGGTCAGGTGCTTCTAGTTTTTGAGGTATGTGATAATAAAAATTCATGGGCTATTATTTCCCTTCTTTTCTTGGGAAATGAGTTTCTTGAAAAGATGAAATTTTGCATGGAAATAGAAAATAAGGCATTTGGTAAGTACATAAACACTGGTGTGGGCAGAACCACTACAAAAAAGAACCACTACAAAAAAAGACTGCCAATCCATATGCAGAATTGTATCTATTTGTGAGGACTAATATTTTCCCCTTGCATGATGAAGAACTCCACTGTTGACAACTTGCTCTGGGACTTGGCATCCCCACATTACATGGTACCATATCATTAGGTCAATATTGGTCTCTTCTCATGGTAGGTTGCCTTTATCAGTCATAGTAGCCGGATCAGTCTCAGTAAGGAAAAGTTCGCATAGTTAATATCATGCATAGCTGCCATACTTGCTACCACAGCCACTTTGTACTTGGGATTTGTGCACAATTACTGGGTGGCTGTTGAATGAAGTTGACTGACATCACGAGAATATGCCATTTTGTCTACCTTGTTATTGGAAGCCTTTATTGTAGTAGATCCGTTAATAAGGAACACAAATATCCTCACACCCTGTACGTATTCTGTGATGTCTACTCACGTAGTTGTTCACCCAATGTCCTATAACTAATCTTTATATCCTGTTTATGTATTTATTTGTCTGTCTGTTTGTTTATTTATTTATTCATATGTTCTGTACATTCATCCAAATTGGTAGCAACTGCTCAAGAATCAATATGATCTGCTTTTAGGCTACTCTAGAGGGAGATAATTATACCACTTCTCTAAGTGTATAACATAGACCTCTTTGGAAACCAGGACCAAGTTGTATCCTCCTCAGTCAACTGTTAAAAGGAACTGTATTCAATCTGAGATGCAAAAGTGGACTTATTCAAATACTACCTTGCACAATAGAAAATATACATAAAATTAAATTGGTGTCCATCCATTACCAAGACAATGGTTCCCTAGGGACTCCAGAAGATATGCAACACTAACAAACTTTTTATTTGAAACTTTAAGAATCATTTTAGACTTATTTCCACTAATGTCCTTTTCCTTCTACAGGATATAATCCAGAATATCATATCACATTTTCATGTCACATCTTTTTAGTATCTTCCAGAGACTGAAAAATTCTTCAATCTCCCCTTTTCTTTGTGTGTTTGTTTTTTTAATAACCTTGACATATTTAAGGATTATTGGTCAGGAATTTTTCAGAATTTCCCTCAATTTGTGTTTGCTGAGTATTTCCTCAACTGGGGTTATTGAGTTGGGGGATAAATACCAAAAAAGTTTCTTTTTCATCACATCTTATGAGGTTAGGAATTATATCTACATGATATATTACTGGTGATGTTAACCTTGATCACTTGGTTAAGGAGGTTTTACTATTACAAATTTACTTTTTTCTCTTATTCTTTATTTTTTATTTTTTTTGAAAAAAGCAAGTCAGTAACTTTAGCCCACACTCAACAGGAATTAAGCAGCTACTCCTGGAAGGAGGAGTATCAAAGAATTTTTGAATATATGTTAAAAACACAAGAATAATTAATAAATATTTGGGGGGAAATTCTTTGATATTATGCAAATACCCTGTTTCTCCTTAACGTTTCACCTGCTAATTTTAACATTCATCAGTAAATCTTGCCTGCGACAATTATGACTGTGTTATTTTAATGGTGATTTTCTGTGTTCCTCATTTCTTCTACATATTATTTGGAAGTCTTCCTAACTAGATCTTCTCCATTTTTTAAATGTTTTCAATCATTTATTTATATTAGTGTGGAATCAGGAATTTTCATTTTATTCTCTAGGGTACAATATAATACTATCACTATTAACATTGTTGCTCAAGTTGTTCCAGCTTTCATTTTTGAGGGCTTTTTCAAGCTGGCTTTTTTTCCTTTTGACATGAGCTTCCATCTACTTTCTTTTAGACCTTCCTTACTTTCTGGAGCTACAAGATACTCAAGGCTCATATTTTATTTTTCCCCTACACAAATCCAAAGATCAGACTTGTATTTCTCCGAGGATCTCTGCATTGGTATCTAGAAACTACAACATGAGGTTTATGTGGGCTCATCCAGCAATTTTATTTTTTTATACCTTATTTAAAATGAATATTTATGTTTATCTTTACAAATATTTATTGTGAAGAGCAAAAAAAAAAAAAAAACCAAAGAACAGTACCAAAGAGAATAAAAATCATGTTACCTTTCATCATCTGTGATAATCATTAGCAATTTTTTCATGGACTTTCCTTTTTCTTTTTTTTTTTTTTTGGTAATGGAATATGCTTGTGTTTTGAGTAGACAAAACATAGTTCTGTTTAAATATGTCTTAATTACTAATTATTAAACATTCTCTTGAGGATTTGCAGCTTTCCAAATTTCTGTGTAAGAGATGTGATGAAATAAATCCATACACACACAATGACCAAATAAAATAAAATTACCAAAATAATACAAGAATATGTTCACAATTTAGGTAATAATATTTTATATAGTAACATAGATTCACATTTGAGTAAAGACGTTTGAAACAAAATGTTCAGTATGACTTTGGTACCACAGTATTGTTAGAGATCTGATCGTAGCCAACAGAAGAAAAATGAAGGATTTGGCAGTTATTCCTAGCTTTCCATATCTATCTGTGCTTTATGATTACTTATGTTTTATTTTTTATAATTAA
Organism: Eulemur rufifrons; assembly: GCF_041146395.1. Taxonomy (NCBI): domain Eukaryota; kingdom Metazoa; phylum Chordata; class Mammalia; order Primates; family Lemuridae; genus Eulemur; species Eulemur rufifrons. The sequence continues at coordinate 37,065,466 of NC_090986.1, forward strand.
ATTTCATTGCTTTTTATTTTACATAATATTTTTCTTATTTAATAATGAAAAATGGCAAGGTGACAGCCAGTTGCAAAATAGGATTATTGCGTCTGCTTATGTAGTCCAAATAAATGTAAATACTTCTTTAGAATAATTTATATGCACTTAAATCGAGAAATAAGACCTGAGTCTAGTGGTGGATTGTATGCCTTGTGAAGGCTTGCTTCCTGGTACATAAATGGCAGACGGGACAAGGAAGCTCTCTGGGCTGTCTTCTGCAGTGGCACTAATCCCATTCATGAGTCTTCACCCTCATTGACTAAAGGCTTGACATCCTACCAGCATTACATCGGGGGTTACGATTTCAACATGTGAATTTTGAGGGGGAACAAGCCTTCAGTTCATAACACCGTCTTTACATTCTTGTGATAAATCTGCCTTGGTGAGGATATAATATCATTTTATACCCTGCTGGAGTGTATTTGCTAATGTTTTGTTTAATATAATTTGTATCTGTGTTCATAAGTTAAATTGGTTTTGTACTATCCTTATTAGATACAGAATCATCCTCATGTGCTAGGCTCACAATATAAATCAGAAAACTGTTTTTTTAATCACTACGTATACTTTCTCTGTTGCTGGATATGGATAGCCAGAAAATTTCCAAGTAATTTATATTCTTTTACTATTGTAGATCAGCCTTCATTTTTTTATTTTATTTGTTGATACATGGAGATACTATTAATTTTTGAAAACTGTTATAATATTTTATGCTATGGTTTTACTAAAAATTCTAATTATTCTAATTATCTTTTTTGTTGTTTTTGGTAAATGATAAAAATATACATTTTTCATTGTGTCATTAATATCAGGCATATCTTTAGTCTTTCTATCTATTGCTTAGAATCAACCTCATTTTTTCTTTGTAAAAATATTTTAGTATACAACAATTAGTTTCCAGGATATCTATGCTACTTTCATGCTGGTCTTTCTTTTCTTTTTTCCCCCTGATCAGCTCTACAAATTTTTATGTCTTATATATTTTTCTTTCTTGATTTTAATCCCTAAATAACTTTGTCAGTGTATTGCTTATTTACCGTTTGTTGTTTGTTTATTTTCTGCATAATATTTTAACATCATGAAAAAACATTTCTGGCTGGAGATATACGGCCCCTTCCCAGGACTAGCTCCTTCTTAGAGATAGTAAAGGGCTCAACTGGGAGCATGTCTTTGACATACAAACTAACCAATCCGGAGTCATACCTCCTCCATCTGGACCACAACACCCCCAGAAACAATATGCCTCTGCTTTAATCATCCCAAGGTCAGGTATCAGACAACTAGCGACCACCCTAATAGCGCAGAGCCTGTTGAAACTGTTCAAACTAGCCAATCCTATGTAGTTCACCCTACCCTGCCTTTCCTTTCCCTCAGAAACCTCAGTAAAGTCTCTGGCCTAAAGTCCATCCGGTCCTGCCTTCTGTCTCCTGTCTCCTGACCACTGTGGTGTCTTTCTCATGTGGCCCTGCAGGGTGTGCTGTGGTGCTTCTGTTTCTAGGGCTCGTGAGTATAATGAATGTTCTTTTCCTGAGTCTCTCCTTGTGCTACCCTCCCACCCCAGACTGACCATCACATAAAAGAATATGAAACATTTGGAAATAATGTATATGATTTAAACTATCTGGGTCCTTGTATTTTTGACGATGCAGTTATTTAGCTCTCATCATTGTTTTAGTTTGGTTTTCTGCCCTTGGATAGTTTTCTCATCTTCTGTTTATCATTGGTAGCTTAGTCCCTCTCTTTTTGAAACTGTGCTGGTTTTAGTGACTTGCATGGCTAGTAGGATGCAGCTGAAGAGAGATAATGATGGCATTACAGAGGCAATATTATTTTTCAAAAAAAGCTTTTCACCCAGGTTTTAAGAACACTAAGTCTTCACCACGTAAGAAAGTAAGCTATCCTGAGATCACTGTGATGGAATAGCCACAAGTAAGTGCTCCAGGAGACAGTTACAGCTGAACCTAGCTTTCCAGAAATCTCCGTCGTTACTAGTCATGTGAGGGAAGACATACTGGACTCACCAGATCAGCCTATCCAGCAGGTAATCTCAGTCAATGCCACCTGGAGCTGAAGAATTGCCCAGCAGAGGGGGAGAGGATGGGTGTATACATACATAATGAGTGCGATGCGCACCGTCTAGGGAATGGACAGGCTTGAAGCTCTGATCTGGGGGTGGGGGGGGGTGGCAAGGGCAATATACATAACCTAAACTTTTCTACCCCCATAATATGCTGAAATAAAAAAATAAAAATAAAATAAATAAAATAAAATAAAATAAAACTAAAATATACTAATAAAAAAAAATTGCCCAGCAGAGGCTCGGCCAAATTGCTGACAGCAAAAGTTGCAATATATGTTAATAATTAAAATCTAATTATAGCATATGATTAAAATGGATATTTTTTATTGAGTTAGTTTATTATGCTGCAAAAGATGCCATGGATGCTCTCTGAAAGGGGAGGCCTTACACAATTAACAGGAAAATATCTAATCCTGCAATTTCCTAGTAACAGTTAAAGATCAATCCTACGAGTTCTCTCACTAACAGGCACCCTGCAGGAGTTCTGTTTTGCACAACTTCCGAAAAGAGCTGAACAGATGGAAAAGAGGTGTAAATCTTTTTCTATAAAATTACTTTTGAGGATCTGTTTTTACAGAGTTCCTGAATGAACAGCAGGGTGTGAGTTTCAGGCCTCAGCCATATCTCTAGGGCAGAGTCACGTCTCCTGTGATGATCCCTTCTCCGAGGAAAGACAGGAGAGCTGACGCTTGGACTTTGACATCCTGCCACAGTTTCAGCTTCTGTTATCATCTTGCCCAGGAGAAGAAAGAACGGAGCAGATGTAGCAGTTTCTCACAACAATCATTATGTTTTTTCCTTTCTCTTTGTCCCTATAAAATCAGCAAGCCACTTTACCTCAGGGCTGGCACCCCCCTTCTCTTTCTTTGGGATGCCCCTCCATCTCCCTGATCTCTCTCTTTCCTCTCTCTCCCCCGTCCCATTCTCTCTCTTCTTCTATGAGAATAAAAGAAAACTTTTTACGTGTGTGTGTGTGTATGTGTATATGTGTATATATATCCTAATCTCTGTGTAAGGAATCTTCCCCCTCCCACCATGCGCCATGAGCACCTACCAAGTTTTCCACCCTAACACTCTCTGTAGGGCAAGCATTTCCTCTGCCTTTTATTGGCTATATGCAGACTTCTTTAGCTCCTCAGGGCTAACACCCTAATCTTGTCAGTCAAAACTCTAATATCCCTTCCTCAGTGTTGACTCTCTAATCATGCCTTTAAAATTTTAACACACATTCTGTGCCTAGTCAGTATTTTCAGTCGCCTTCAACCTCTTTTTAAAATAATGTATGAATTTTATATTCATTTTGTTTGTGATTTGGCTGTCTAAACCTGTTAGACTGTGTCCCATGTAAGAACAAAGAATTTTCACTATTATGTTTATATTTGTATCCCCAGAGCCTAGAATAGAGCCTAGGTGATAAGTACTCAAAGACTATTTGTTGAACAAGGAGATGAAAAGTTAAAGTAAAAATGTAAATAAGATAGATAACACAAGACTAAAAAGTAACTACTAAATTCATTAACTGGGATGGCACCCGTGACCTTTAAAGAGGAAGTTTGTGCCTAGTGAAGCTCCCACCATTTTGCTGTAGTTGAAAAATGAGGATATAGGGATCAGGAATTCTAGAAACCCACTTCAAAAGCCTGACACCCAAGAGAAGGAGAACAAGAAGGCAGAAGCTAAAGGAGGATAAAGGAAATAGAGAGGGGTTGATTTCAAGATAAAGTGGACAGGGACATGTTTCTAAACAAGAGAATCAATAAGCACCCATTTGAAAACAAAGGATGAACAAGGATCATTGATGAAACAGGCATCTGAGGAACAAGAACAGGAACAACAGCACAAGGTAAAGGAAATAATCTTGAAACACTTCCAGTGAGAAAGGAAGGAAGAACAACACATAAGAGGAGATGAAAATCACTTTGGCCATGTGAGAGTGACATAAAAGCTGCCAAAGTTCTTGCCTGATGACCTCCAGTTTCCTTGGTAAATAACAGGTATAGTCACCAGCTAAGAATGGCATGGGGACAAATGGGTAGAGAGTGAAGATAGAAGTGATAATTTGAATTTTTACTAGAATTAAGGAATAATCTACATAAAATTTCAAAATATAATTCGTAGCTTATGACTCATTAACTGTGTCCTTCTTCCCTTCCTTCCTCCCTTCCAGAATGGAGACGTGAAGTACATAATGAGAGAAAAAAATAAGCAATGGAGTAATTAAAAATAATGTCACTTCAATATTTAATAGTTTCTGAATGGACCAGGAATCAGACTGTGCTAGATATCATCTACTGGCACTCAATGCCCATTTTCACTTATTATGTGTAATTTCCCTGATTGTGCCTGCTCCCACCTCCTTCTCACCCAAGCTAAAAATTTTATTTCCCAAACTTATTAGTCTTATGGTTCTTCATTCAGTCTGGGTTCTATTAAGAGATGCTTTCAGTAAAGAATTGGTGGACAGACTGGATGAGATAGAAGGAATGCAAAGCTAAGAAAATCTTCCAGGGGGCATGGGAAATATGCATAACCTAAATTTTTGTACCCCCATAATATGCTGAAATACAAAGAAAAAGAAAGTCTTCCAGTGATCATGTGTGTATGTGTGTAGGGGGGGAAGACAGAAAGAGAGAGAGAGAGAGAGAGAGAATACAAAAATTAAAGGATCAATCCAGGAAGTATAACCTTTAATCAAAAAGAAGTCATACAAAGAAAAAACAAAGAAAATGTAGTTGAGAGAATTATGAAAGAAGTCATACGATAAATGCCTTCAGAATTAAAGGAAAATGTTTTCCAATTGAAGAACTCATCATGTAACCAGGAATATAAATGAAATGAAGACCAAAACCAAGGTATGCCACATTGAAACTGCAAAATACGGGGACAAAAAACCCCAAAGACGTTGAAAGTTTCCAGTAAGGGGTATTGGTAGAGTAGCCTATAAAGAACTGGGTAAGATGCTGGCAATGGAATTTGCAACAGCAGTTCTAGAAACATAAGGCAGCCAAGAATCTATGCTACTTTCTAGTGTAAGAATCCAAATCCAATAGCTGTCTCATATGGCAAACTCTCTGAAAAGGGAATCTAATTGATTCAGTTTCTCACAAGCATTTGCCTTGGACCCAAACAATGGTGGCCTGAGAGGGTCCCATGATTCCTTGGTTTGTTTAATTGAGCTTTGGGTAGAGGCAGATTCCCTTTACGAAGACACAGAAGACAACAAGCAGAGGAAATTATTAGAAATTATAATATAGGAGAGCTGTAAGATGAAACAAAATTGAACACTGTTAAGTAATCCTATTGTTGCCGTTTTTTCATTCTGTTTTATTTTCTCCATAATTTGCTCACTGGGGAAGACCAGAAGCCTACAGAAACAACTCAGTGTTATGATCAAAGAAATGTGCTGAACTTGAAGGCAGAGAACATACTTCTGTTGTTGTTGCTGTTGTGGTTGTGGTTGTGGTTGTTTTTCAAGATAAAACAGTGTTTCTTTGGAAATGATGAAAATAGTTTACCAGGTACCCATACACTATGGAAAATAGGAAGCTGTCAGTCATTTTATTCTCTCCCTGTGAGTAATGAAACATAATCTGATCCCATTGAAAATTAAAATTTTTATGTGATACTCGCATCCTCTACATAACAGAATCAAAGTTAAACTTTATATGCATAATATTGCCTACACTTGCATCAATACTATTAAAATACTTTAATAGTATTTTTAAAAAAATCTACATCATCATCAATTTTCTGAGTCTTCTGGTAATTTCAATACAAGCATGTTTACTCAATACATGACTTGCAAGTGAAAATTAGTTATAAATGTATTACTGTGCTCTTTTTTATAGGCTGAGGGACAGGACCTGATAGAAATGCATAGAAGCAGCATATACCGCAAATGGGTGGTGGATAATTTCCCAGGAAAAGTCCATGATGTAGCCAGCAGTAAGCCTAGCTGAGAACTAAAGCTAGTAGAACCAAGCATAAAACCAAATGCTGATGGCAAATATGATAGAGTTGAGAGAGAAAAGCAAAGATGCAAAAAGATAGTGAACAAATTCAAGGCAGTAATCAATGACCATACAATATACCACCTGCTGGAATTTACTATATGCTGAGTGCTGAATTAAACATTTTACAAACACTATTTTCTGTATGTCTCTCTACAATCCTATGAGAAAGAAAAAGTTGGAAACAGTGGTGTAAGTGGTGGAGTGGGCACTTAAATCTGTATTTCTCTAATGCTATAACCAGTGTGCATTACCACCAGACTGTGGCACACAAGGAGGGAACAAGGTAGATGGACAGACACATTCTTTTTGTGGATATAAAGTTTTTGGTAGCCTTTATTACCCTCAAGTTCATTTGGTAGTGGTGTGCTGACAAATGTTTAAAGGTTCAGCTTTGTGGTTTGAGGGAGCTCTGATTTGTGGCCTTTGAAGATTCTGAAGGGTAAATACTGCCACTATGGCTGAATTCAAGCTTCCAATATAAAGCAACCGAAAGCAGTATTGAGACAAGAAGCATACGGTCAACTCTTGCAGGCTGGTGCAGCCTGCTCCAGCACAGAACTGCATAGGACTTCTGGATTAGGTGTTTTGTAGTTTGCAAATGACACAAAACCAAGATGCAGACAGAGCTGATTTTCACCATATATAGCATTTGAGAAAGAAAGAAGAACAGGTAATTATTATACCCATTTTAAGTAGTCATTTTGGTGAGGCAATAGGGCTTATCTGATGAATATAGTTTGTTATGTTTTGATGTTTTAAAATGACTCCATTTAACAATATTCTTATTGATGATGGCCTATACTTGCTTTCCTCCTGGTTGACACCCAGGAGACAGTCCAATGTCACATTTTCATAGTTTTCATTCTTCTGTGTTTGGGAAAAGAGTGAATGTGCATCTATGAAGAAATGAAACAGGACATGTCCAGTCACTGTTGTCAATGCAGTCACTCCAAGATGCTCTGCCATTGCCCAAGAGCCATCAATGGATAATTCCTTCTTTAATGGCTCTTCTCACTGGGGATGAGGATTTGTGCATCACATTCAATCATTGTAAGAAATAACAGCCCTTTGGACTTAAATTTGGTAATATGCACAAATTAGAACACAGTAAAATCAAATGACGATTAATATGTTATATCCTTCAATGGACTTCTGTTCTAATATGTTTCATGCCTGTGTTTTTTTTTTTTTGGTCCTCATTTTCTTTGATTTATGGAATCTATTTGTATCACCTTTTTTTATTCTCTCTGAATAGCTTTTTCTTCTACTATTCTAATGATTATACTTTACTATCTTAATATCCAATTTCTGTTAGAAGCAAAACTTCATTTTATTTTTCCACTCACCCTGTAGTGATCTCACATAGTTGGCTTTGCTATAAAGCTCCTGGCTAGTCACTCAGCCACTCTCCCACACAGCCAGCTATTCACAATTAGTACAAATCCCTCAATTCAATTTTATTCAATGCAGTTCAATTCAAAGCGGCTCAATTCAAGTCAGTTCAACTCATTCTACCACATGTTGGTGCCAATTCTAATTCTATCCTCTTCTCTCTTTTTTTTTTTTCCTTTTCTTTTTTTTTCTATTTTTTGTGGATGATCAAAGCATACATGAGAAATAGATCTGGTAATTTGGTCAATCATTCAGCTTCCTTTCTTTGGAGGGTGGATGCTTACAATTGTGTGCCACTCTTGACTATTTCCAGTTTTCCATACACATCTTATTTAATGCATCGATACTCTTTTCTTCAGCACTTTAATATTTATTTATTACTTCCAGAAGTCTTCCCTTCTTTTGATCTACTCAGTGAACTTTCCATGTTGACTCCCGATGATTGTTTTTGTTTTACAAGAACAGAAACTTATATAATTGTAAGATTTGTCATTGCAACAAAAGTCTGTCAAAGGGTGCTTTTTTCTCTCATTCGGTTTTTATTATACAGCATGACAGAAAATCTGTTATATATTCCTTAGAATTTCACAACTCTAAAACTACTGAATTATTCCTAATCTTGTGCTTATTGTACTTCTTTTCTATGTGTCTATTCTTCTCTTTCCTCGGGTCTTTGTACATACCTCTAATCATTTTACCCCTTAACATTCTAACTTGTATTTTTTACTCTCTGTAAATTGAGAGATTCTGTCCAATATCATTACCATTTTTATTCTGTGCTTTAAGCCAACTTTCTCTGTTTTTGAAAACTAAGAATTACCTTTTCTCTATTTCTCTGTCATCAGTTATTTTCTAATTTATACAATCATTAAAGTCTACAAATAGGATTATATTTCCATTTTATGAATTCTAAGACATCTTAGAAAGGTTTTAAAAATTAATATGTGAATATGCTATTTACTATTACTGCTATATATTCTGTCCAATGGGTATATCTATATTTGGATTTTATATACACCAATGAAGTGTTAGTAAGGAAAATCAGTAAATATTAACCAGGCAGCAATTGAATTCAAGGTAGTGATACTCCAGTGGATCTGTAAGGTACAGTTCTTGCTTTACATAGTAAATGTCTTCTCCTGTCACTCTTCTCCAGGTAAGCAAATGGCATCACCTTCAACTGAGTATCTCTGGCTTGACCTTAGGATTCATCCTTGATTTCTTTCAAGGCCTTATACTCAACTTCTAGTTCATCAGCATCAAAATAAATGCAAAATCCAGCAAACTCTCACTAAGAAACTCTTCCAGTCCTTCCCTGGACTGGATATCTCTAAATTGAAATCAAATGATATAATTTCTTTCTAATGGCTTCCATATCAATTAGATTAAAAACAAAATTTCTTACCATGACTTGCAAGGGCCTACAGGATTTGACCCCATCTACCTTTAGGACCTTGTCCCTTTCAATTCTTCTTCATATTGTCTTTGTTCCATCCACAAAAATATTCTTTCTATCCCTTGAATGCCCAATGCTTAACTCCCTTTTTAGAGCGTTTGCACTGACTTAATGTTCCTATGCCTGGTAAACATCCCTCTTAGGTGTTATTTTGGATGTCTCTCTCCACATTTAGGACTTTGTTTAAAAGTCATATCTTCAAAGAGACTGGCCTGACCACCCTTGCCAAAGTTGGCAATCCTCCTGCAAATTACTCTGTATACTATGGTCATTCTTCTAGAGTAATTTTTGCTTGGTCAGACATTAGGGACATTTCTAAAACTAAGGGGGTGTTTTAGTTTAGGTTTCTACCATAGAAATTGTGGAATTTGCAGAAGTAGCAGAAACACAAGATTACAGAACTGTGATTTCTATACCAAATTTTGGAATCTAGAATCAAAAGGGTTTACCCCAAATGGAAAGCAAATGTTAGTACAATTTCAACAGTTCTAACATTTTTATTCAATGAGATTCAACTCTCACACTTTGAACTGGTGGAGATGTTCTCCTATGTAAGAGCCCCCCAACCCCAGCCAGGCCTTTAAGAAATGACAACACAAAAGTCACAATGTCAGCACAGAGATTCAACTATCTATTCACTTTTTTGTTACCTTTATTTAACAGAACCTTCCTACCTTACTAATATAACTCTTTAGTTTGTTATGTACATGTTGTAGAGTTTTCCTGAGCAGTAGCTACCTTGGGTAAAAAATGCTTTAACTAGGATATTAACCCTATGGGGAAGGGATAAAGGTGTGAAGAGTTTTATAAGCTCACACAGCAAAATAACAAGAAAGTATTTAATGAATAATAACAATGGGATTCTGTGCTTCTGAGCCAAAAGAGAAAGTATATGATTAACTATGAGGGCAGGATAATATTTATTAAGTACTTGAACATTTTATACATGTTACTTTTAAGAAATGTAAATAACTTACACTCTCTGGGCCTTGGTTTTCCCGTGAATAAAGTGGAGATAATAAAATTTTCTATCTAATATCTTTGCTGTGAATCCTCATAACAACAATAGTGACACTGAGGGGTAGCACTGTTAACATTAATTCACGGACATTATAGTAGAGTCATGTTGATCATAAAGCTTTTCATGAATTAACATCTCTAATTAATGCAGAATGACTTATTCGAACTAAAATTATGATTTGGAAATTTAAATGAACACATTCCATTGGATTTCAGTCTTACCATGATCTGGGTTGGAATCTTTAGTTTTCAAAAATCCTAACTTTTACTTCTTAGCTGCTAAAAATAAATTAAATAAAGAAAATCAATGGGCAGAAAAACCTAACCACATGTATGTTACCATTTGATTAAAGGTTATATAATATAAAAATGTCAAGTTAGATGGAAACAAATTTTCTATTAAAATGGTGGTAGTTTAGCATAGCTCACATGAAATTGTGGAGCTGCTAACTTTTTATAAAAATACAATTAGCAACATTGTGTCTGACTGGGGATTGCTTCAAAGGCTGTCTATTCTTTGGTCCCCTACATAATCCCTCCTGAGGATATAATTGAGTCAGTTTAACACATTTCATGTGTATATGTGTATTTGCATGTAAGTGTGTGAATTAAAGTATTACACATAAAGTGTATATATGATAAATAAGCACTCACAAGTGCTAGCAATCATCATTATTCTGTTTCTAAATCTTGTAATTCCATTACATGATGTTATTTCATTATACCACTATTGCTATTACAAATAAGAAAATTTACCTAGAAATCCCTATTTGTGAAAGTGTCTCAAACCCAACATTTTAAAAATGGAATCCATTCTTATTTACACAAAAATTGTTCCCCTTTGTTTCTTTCAAGCAAATTTAACTGTTTTGTTGAGATTCAGTGATATTTTTAACCAATTTTATTTGGTGAGAAATATTTTTCTTATTTTTTTGTGGCTATGACACGATAGTGAAGACAACCATTTTGATGACTTAAAACAGAAAGCAGCTCGCCAGAGCACATGTTTTGGGTGCCCTCTGGTGGTCGCTCAGTCAGTAACATTCAGGGAACTTGAAATTTGCAGCCTAGATCACCACTACAGAGATTCTCAGCGGAGACTCCTCTTTTTTCAATCAACGAATTGATCCTTACAGAGGATAGTAAATTGTCTTTTGGTACAATTCTTAAAAAAATTCAAATAAAAGCAAAATTTATTGAAAACATTTCCCAATTATATAAAGTCTTATTAAAACATCATTTTATTATTTCATTACTTTTAACTGAATACATTATGTAGAAATCATAAAAAAATGATATAATGAATCATTTGTAGAAGCCATAAATGTTGTTGAAAAAGTATTTTGGTAGCACATATAAATTCCATTTCTTTGCCATTCCTCCATCATTGCTTTACTTTCTCCCTTCATGTCTTCCTTTTAAACTTTTACCTTATTAACCTTGTTTCCTTGTTTTCCTAAATGCGTTCAGAGTACCTATTTGGGTGATATTTTATCAGTTAAAAGTACCTGGTACTTATTAATAGCTTAATAAGTGTTTAATAGATAAAATCCTAACTGAATGATAGATTATCTAGTTTAATGAGTGTTTGAATTTAATCATGACTGTAAATAAATACCCTTCATAGAGCATTTCATTTAGCAATGGAATCTTCTATTTCATGTTGAATTATATATTTTCATTTCAAAATAAATATCTGAATTTTTTTTGATAACTAAAAGGAATTGATAATCTACCTTTGTACATTTTGCTATCTCAACACATGTTATAGGTAAAATTTAGTCCTTTTTCTCATTGTTTTAGAATTATAATTCAAAGTATGATTTAAAGTCCATTCTTGGTCACATAATTGTCAGAAATTTTTTTCTGTGCTCAACATAGTATTTAAGACACTATTGAGAAAATAAACTAAAATAAATGCCCGCACTTTCAGGAAATCTATTTTCCTGAGATATTAAGATATATATAATAAACAGAAAAAATAATGTATTTTTAAATATTTCATTAAGTTGTCATTGTCCTGCTAACTCTCTATTTTCTGTCTGGGTGTTCTTTGCAGAGCATAACTTGGTAAACAGGAAAAAGAAAAATAATAGGAAAACTTATTGTGACTAAATATGATATAAAATAGCTATATCAAAAATTATATTGAAATCAATATGGAAATGCCTTAAACAGATACAAGTAGACCTACCATTTGATCCAGCAATCCCATTATTGGGCATCTACCCAAAAGAACAAAAGACATTCTATAAAAAAGACATCTGCACCCTAATGTTTATAGCAGCACAATTCACAATTGTAAAGATGTGGAAACAACCCAAGTGCCCATCAATACATGAGTGGATTAGCAAAATGTGGTATATGTATACCATGGAGTACTACTCAGCTATAAGAAATAATGGTGATATAGCACCTCTTATATTTTCCTGGATAGGGCTGGAACCCATTCAACCAAGTGAAGTATCCCAAGAAAGGAAAAATAAGCACCACATGTACTCACCATCGAATTGGTTTCACTTACCATCACCTAAGAGCACATTTATGAATAACATTAATCAGGTGTCCGGCAGATGTGGGGGAGGGAGGGGATGGGTGTATACATACATAATGAGTACGATGCGCACCATCTAGGGGATGGACATGCTTGAAACTCTGATTCGTGGGGGACAGAGGGGGGACAAGGTCAATATACATAACCTAAACTTTTGTACCCCCATAATATACTGAAATAAAAAAATATATAGCTTGCATTACCTTTTTTGAAATATATATTATAATTTTCATATATATGTCTCCTTAAGGAATAACTTAATACATATCTTTGAAAGGTAAAAATGATAATGAGAGTATTAAATGAAATAGTATCTCTAAAGACACAGCATAATGGTGGATTTATAGAGTGTAAAATATACTTTAGCTGTTGTGGTTATTGCAATATAACTTAGAAATTATACATAACTTCAACAAAAGAAGGGGAAATTAGAAAAACAGTATGTATGAACTACATAAAAATAGTTTTCCACACATATTTTAACAGCATACATTTTTGTTTTATTTTCTCTTAATAATAGTACCAGATTTCAAATTATAAAAACTAAAGAGAACCAACCTCCTTGTCAAACCTCGTTTTAGAAATTTAGTACTACTGTAGTTTGAATGCTTGCCCCCTCAAAAACTCATGTTGAAATTTAATTGCCATTTCAATGGTATTGGTAAAAGGGACCATTAAGAGACCTTTAGGTCATGAGGGATCTGACCTCATGAATGGACCAATGTCATTATCTTGGGAGGGAGGTTATTATTTCAGGGGTGGCTTTGCTTCTTTTGCCCTCTCTCTAGCTCTCTCTTTGCCCCTCTGCTATGTAATGCCCTGTGATGAAAAAGGAAGAAGGCCTTCCCCAGAATCCAGTGCCTTGATATTGGACTTCCCAACCCCTAGAACTGTAAGCCAATGCATTTCTGTTCATTATAAATTTCTCAATCTCAGGTGTTCTGATATAGCAGCATAAAGTAAATTAAGACAGAAAATTGGTACCAAGAGTTGGATATCAGAATAATAAGTACGTGAAAATGTGGAAATGGATTTTGAATTGGGTAATGAACAGAAGATGGAAGAATTTGGAGGAGCAAGCTATAACACAGCTATATTGCCCTGAATGGAGTATTTAGAACAATTCTGGAGAGGGCTCAGAAGATGAGAAGAGCTACAGGGAAATATAAAACTTCTAAGAGATTATTTATGTAGTCATGATCAGAATGTTGGTAGAAATATGGACATTAAAGGCAATTCTGATGAGGTTTCAAACAGAAATGAAGAACAAGGTATTGGAAACTGTAATAAAGCCCATCCTTTTTCTAAAGTGGCAAAGAACTTGGCTGAGTTGTGTCTATGCCTGAGAGCTTTATAAAAGGCAGAATTTAAGAGGGTTGAACTAGGATATCTTCTGGAAGAAATTTCTAACCCAAATACTGAAGGACCTAATTTTATATGATAAAATAAAACAAGAGATAAATTACTTAAAGACAGAATTTATAATTAAAAGGGAAGTAGAACATAAGATTTGGAAAGTTTGCAGGCTTGCCATGAAGTCAGATGCTATTCGTCAAGATAAAGGGAGAATGATCCTGAAGGTATTTAGAAAATCTTTGAGGCTGCCCCTCCTATCCCAGTTCCAGAGCTCTAGGAGTGCAGAGTGGTTTGGGGAGAGCTGGGGCGCCCTCCACAGGCTCACTGCTCAGGGCCACACTGGGACTGTGCTCCCTTCATTCCCATCCAGTGCTCCTTGGCAGCCCCAGCTGTAGCTCAAGCAGGCCCAGCTGTGGCTCAGTCTGTCAAACCTTGGTGGTGTCCATGTGGTGCTTATTCTGCAGACTCACAGAATTTGTTAGCTATGGAGGGATGGCTACCTCCCCCTAGATTTCAAAGGATGTATGAGACAGCTTGCAGGCCCAGACAGGAACCTGCCACAGAGATGAAGCCATTGCAGAAGAGTTCCCACTTGGGCACTGCCTACTATAGTCAGAGTGGCGGGGCTACTCCTAAGATCCCAGAACTACAGAGCTGTCAGAATACACCTCCAGGCTGGGAGAGCTGCTGTGTGAACTACACACAGCCCGCCCCCAATCCCAATGTGGCAGGGCATGAAGTCAAGAAAGATTATTCTAGAAACTTAAGATTTAATGTTGTTTTCTCTGTTAAGTTTTGGACTTACTTGGGACAAGTTACCCCTTTGTTGCCTATTTCTCCCTTTTGGAATGGAAATGTCTACCTTATGCCTATCCCACCATTGCATTTTAGAAGTAGAAAACATGGTTGATTTCACAGGCATGCAGCTTAAAGGAAAATTGTCTCAGAATGAATAATGCCTTGAGTCTCACTCATATCTAATTTAGATGAGACTCTGGATTTGGACTTATGAGTTGGTGCTGAAATGAGCTCAGTCCTTGAGAGCTGTTAGGATAGAATGAATTTATTTTATGGGAAAGACATGAGTTTGGGTAGCTGGGGAAGAATGCTATTGTTTGACTGTTTGTCCCTTCCAAAATTCATGGTGAAATGTAATTGCCATTGTGACTGTATGGGGAAGTGGGACCTTTAAGAGGTGTTTGGGTCCTGAGAACTCTGACCTCATCAATGGACTAAAGGCTTTATTGCAGGAGTGGTCTATTGTGGGGTGAGTTTGCCTCCTCTTGCTCTCTCTCTCTCATTCTCTCTTTGCCTTTCTTCCATGCGATGCATTCCACCATGTTACGATGCAGTAAGGAGGCCCTAGTGAGATGCCAGGACTTTGATATTGAGCTTCTCAGCCTCCAGAACTATAGAACTGTGAGCCAATAAATTTCTGCCGTTTAAATTACCCAATCTCAGGTATTCAGATATAGCAGCATAAAACAGATTATAACAACTATCCTACTCTATTTGGCAGAATTAATTTTGTTTATATCCAGGGCTAACTAGATAAATACATCTATCTTTTTCTAGATATATTTTAAAGGTTGGGTTACTCTGAAAAGGAGGTATGGACAATTATGGGAGAATTATCTCAACAGTTAGCTATGGAGTGTATACTTTAATGCAAATACATACAATTTGCAATGTTCATGTATAGTTTAGTTTTTTTAAATGTGTTGAAATTTGAATTATAAAAGGAGTGACTCATTTAAATATTGCTCTCATCATTTTATTGAATGATATTTTTAAAGCAATAACAACTGTTTATTCAGTTGCCCTCCATCCGCTTCTGAATTCATGGAGAATAAGTCTTGCTATAAATGGCAAAGAGCAGCACTTGCACTTGGCAACATAGTGTGGTATAATCATTCAGTCTCAATTAAAAGATGTGGTAGTTTCTAGACAAGAATTGTCTTTCTTTTTTTTTTTTTTTATTTTTTGCTAGAAACATTTTTAGCCTACATCTAGTCGAATACATTTCCTACACATGCTACTTTGCCAGCATTCATTAAAACAGTAAATCCTATTTAGGTCTTATAATTTAATTTATAGGTAATGAGTGGTCCCCATCTTACTAAATAGCTGTAATTTTGATTTTTAATAATGAATGCATAAAATATGAGAGGAAACTGTTGCTAGTTTAGAAAATTCCATAAGCTACAGGAGAGATGGGACCAAGTTGCATACTTACCTCTATAATCATTTTGATTGTTGGTAAAATTTAATCTGTACAATTACTTATTAATTTCCTAAACTATATTTATGTTACATAGATCCACCTAAAAATTTAGGATGCTTTGTTTAATGATTTTATTATACAGTTCTTAGGACAAGGGAATAATGATTATAAAACAAAAGCAAAAAACAATCTGCCTTTATGAAATAATTATTTGGAAAATATTCTGTAAGAACAAAATAGGTGTCCAATTATACTTCAAATAAATAGCATAGAGTAGGTTTTTCTACACTCAGTGCCCTAAGCATTGTTATAAGGATTTAGAGTGGTAACACTACAATGAAACATTTCTGGTACCTCTTTACCTAAGTCTCTTTGAATGGAGCCTGAAATAATGGATTTTAAAGCTTTAATAAAATGACAGATTATATAACAATAGCCAACCCAATCTCAGGAATTAAGGGCCAGTTTTCATATTATTTAGTTGAATCTTCACAGTAATCCTATGAGATAGAAAATAAAAACCATAGGGAAACAAAAGCTTAGTAAGCTTAAGTCATTTCCCTAAGGTTATACGTACTAGTAAGCTATACAATTGGTGAGTCACATAACTCATTCCCAAGCACAATTAAGCCATAACCACATCTATCATTGTCTGAATGAAGGCCTATGCCAATCAAGCTGAAAAACTGCCAAATTACCTTCTTCTTCTTCTTTTTTTTTTTTTTTTTGGTAGGGTACACACACACACACACATATATATATATATATATATATATATTTTAAAAGACATATATATATAAAATAATGACTACTTTTTACAAGTATATTCTGTGGGATTGATCTGAGAGATGAGAGAATGGTTCAACATATGCTAATCAGTAAATATGATGTATCATATCAATAGAACAAAGGTCAAAAACCCTATGATCATTTCAATTGATGGTGGAAAAGCATTCAATAAAATTCAACATCACTGGGTATAGAAGGAATTTACCTCAACATGATAAAAGCCATATATGACAGACCCACAACTAGTACCATGCTGAATGGGGAGCAACTGAAAGCCTTTCCTCTAAGATCTGAAACAAGACAAGGATGCCCACTTTCACCACTCTTATTCAACATAGCAACTGGAATTTCTAGCTAGAATGATCAGACAAGAGAAAGAAATAAAGAGCTTCCAAAGAAAAATGTCAAATCATGCTTGTTTGCAGATGATATGATCTTATATCTAGGGAAATCTAAAGGCTCCACCCAAAAATTATTAGACCTGCTAAACAAATTCAGTAAAATTGTGGGATACAAAATCAACATAAAAAAAATTAATAACATTTCTATATGCCAACAGTAAATAATCTGAAAAAGAAACCAAGAAAATAATCCCATTTATTATAACTACAAATAAAATAAATTGCATAGTAATAACCCTAATTAAAGATGTGAAAGACCTCTATAATAAAAACTATAAAACATTGATGAAAGAATTTGAAGAGGGCACACACACACAAAAATGGGCTTATGGATTGGAAGAATCAATATTTTTAAAATGTCTATACAACCAAAAGCAATAGACGGATTCAATGAAATCCCCATCAAAATACCAATGACACTCTTCATAAAAATAGAAAAAAAATCCTAAAATATATATGGAAACAAAAAATCCCAGAACAGTCAAATCCAACCTGAGCAAAAAGAACAAAACTAAAGGAATCACATTACACAACTTCAAGTTATACTACAGAGCTGCAGTAACCAAAACAGCATAGTGCTGGCATAAAAACAGACACATACACCAATGGAACAGAATAGAGAATCCAGAAACAAATCCACGTATCTATAATGAACTTATCTTTGACAAAGATGCCAAGAAGTACAGTGGGGAAAGGAGAGTCTCTTCAGTAAATGATGCTGGGAAAACTGAATATCCATATGCAGAAGAATAAAACTAGACTCTTATCTCTTGTCATATATAAAAATCAAATAAAATGGATTAAAGACTTAAATTTAAGCCCTGAAATTATGACAGCAAATGCAGCTTATGAGATAGCCCCTACAGGAAGTGTAGCTAGATTCCAAAGACAGAATAGCTCTGCTGGGCTGTGCTAATAAAAGCGTAAGCTTTCTATGATAGACAAATCTTGTATCTTCACCTTTTTCAAGGAACAAATATCTTAACAATCCATTATTATGCTAACAAAAAGGTATAACTCAATAAGTCAATAAGGTATAAGTATGAGACTTTCAGCTGGAGGATGAGCAGAACAGTTGACAGGAATAATAAAATCTTGCAGCCATCATCCAGTCCAGCTTCCCTGAAGTGAGCATAAACCACTGGTACAAATGTTTGTGAAAGCAATTAAAAAAGATGTCTCTAGTGACTTATACCAATATGACTACATATAATCCCATTGGTTATATATATGTGTGTGTGTGTCAGTCATACACACATATACATACATACATGAGAGGAGATTTATTAGAAGAATTGAATTGGCTCATGTGATTATGAAGGCTGAGAATTCCCATGACAGAGTTTCTGCAAGCCAGAAACCCTGAGATGGTAATAGCATGGCTCAGTCCAAGTCTGAAGGCCTCAGAACCAGGAAAGCCAATAGTATAACTCTCAGTCCAAGGCCAAAGGCCTGAGAACCTGGGGAGCCATTGGTGTAAGTCCTAGAGTCCAAAGGTTGGGGAGTTGTTGTCCAAGGATAGGAGAAGAAGAGTGTGTCCCAGCTCCAAAAGACAGATTGATATATTTGCCTTTTCTCTGAGGCCTTGGTAGATTGGATAGTGCCTGCCAACATCGAGGGTAGATCTTCCCCACCTACTCCTCTCATTCTCACATGCTAATCTCCTCTGGAAACACTCTCACAGATACACCCCAAAATATGTTTTACCAGGTTCCTAAGTATTCTTTAACCCAATCAATTTGACACCTAAAATTAACTATCACAAGCATGAAGGATGTCCTATATGCTGTTGCCAGTGCTTGGAACACAGTGACTAAAAACACAGTTGTGTATGCTTGGTGCAACCTCTGGCCTGTGATTATGTTCAGTGATGATAAAGAACAAGGTGGTGACTTTGGAGGATTCTGTTTGTCAAGTGAGAAAAAAAATGATGCCTGCTCTCCTACATCTGCAAAAAATATACTTTCAGTAAGTTGGAAGAAGTGGATATTGAAGACAATTTTAGCATTGATACTATGGTTCCAGTTGTTCATCCATTGACCCATGGTGAAATAGATGAAATGGTTGTGAATCAAGGTGATCGTGGTAACAGTAATGCTGAAGATAACACTTTTAACGCTGCAGAAAAGATATCTATGATGACACGGTGAAAATGTGTGACGGGTTTGTTGTAAGACTAGAGCAGCATGCGTTTATAACAGAAAAAGAAAATCATGACAGTTTATAAAATCCAAGAGACATTTTAAGACAAAAACCTTTGTTAATGAAGCAGATGACGCTGGGGGAAACATTTTAAAAAGCCATCCAGCAGAATGCCTCCTCATCCCTACAGGACCCACTTCCTGATCCCTCAACTCCTTCTGATGTTTCTTCTCATTTAAAAAAAAGCAAGCACAGTACACACCTTTTAATCAAAACATTGCATCACAGGTGGAGACCGTCAGCCTGCTGTTGCTGTTTGTTGCTGTTGTCTAACAGCTGATACAGATATTCTGATGGTGTTACTGTGCTACTTAGCTACCCACAACACATTAACATAACAGTTTAACGGTAGGTCATATTTTTTACTGTTAAGTACTTGTGTGTGAATAAGTGTAAGGAAATAATTGCCTATAGTGGTGTAAAAATTGAGAGTAAGAAATGACGGTGGTGTCAAACAACCACAGGTTGTCCACATGGGTGACTTAGGGATACCTTTGCTTTCTGATGTTTCAATGTACAAAAATTTTGTTTCATGCACAGAATTATTTAAAATATTATATAAAATTACTTCAGGCTATGTGTATAAGGTATATATGAAGCAAATTAATTTCATGTTTAGACTTGGGTCATATCCCTAAGTTATTATATACATGTAAATATTGCAAAATCCAAAAGAATCTTAAATTTGGAAGTGGTCCCAAGCATTTTGGATAAGGGATATTCAATTTATATTTTACAATTTAAACAGAATTGCCTTCAAAATACTCAAATCTACTGAAAGAATTAAGAGACACCTAAGACTAAAAATGGAAAATTCAATATCAAAAGCCTTCTCTGTGCACAAAGAAAGGAAATGCAACAGAAATACTGGAAAGAGGCTGCAAATCCAAATGTTAGAAAATAGATATAATAGAAAGCAATATGAAGCAATTCCCTTTAATACTTTCCAAGAAAATTATTATAAGAAATATACTTTTAATCTATATAATTTAGAGGTTTTATTTTCTGATTTTTGGCTTGGTTGGGTTGGTTTGGATTTGGTTCTGCCGGTCACATTAGTGGCCAGTATAGACAGGTTATGGCTTAGGGATCAAGAGAACACTTTCATCTATAGACAGGAGCATGCTTTCACTTAGGATAAGAACCTAATGAGATGGTTTGGGAGTGATTCTTAGATATCAACATGCAGAATACGATTTACTAATGGACATTTGTATTAACTTGGAAATACAAAGTTATAGTTTTCTTCTAGTTAGTTTGTTCATAAACACCTCTCGTCCCACAGAAAGCAATCTTAGACAAATGTACAATAACTGAGGGGTGTGCAGAAATCCCGACGGGCTCATAAATGTGATTCATCTCCCCCTGCAATGATGAATATAACCAGTTCCATAAAGATGTTGAGGTCCATGGTTGAGTGCAGAGCATGAAAAGAGAGAAGAAAGGTAATCTACATCAAACTTTATTGTGATAATGTTTGTCTCTAGATTCTCTATATTTTGTTTTACCGGGATCTCAGACAGGTCACCCCAAAGACTTCTACCCTTGACTATCTCTGTATAAATGATTATATACTCATTCAGATCCAAAGGTTGTTTGATTTTTCCTTGCCATTCACTAGAATTAACCCCTCTCACATACTGATCCTTAATTGAGTCATCATTGCTAGTTTCATCTCTAGTTCAAACAGATAATTGTTAGAGCAGTCATATTATATGTCTACACACAGACAGTTTTTCTATGTCAAAGCTGTTGGCACTTGTACTAGTTGAATGTCAAACTCTGTGAGGTTTGACACCTTCTACCATACAGCAGTGCCTATCTTCTGCAGTGGTTTTACCATCCCACACTGAAAGGAGTCCCCTCTTGTTTATGAGTAGAAGTAGTCATATTCCACTTGGTTTCCTAAAAGGTCTCTCTTTTTCCTCTATTATTTTTCACAGTGTAAGGGGAATACCCTGAAAATTAATTATATATGAATGACAGATGCTAAGCTAGTAAATTCTATTTTGCACACGATTAGTTAAAAATTGTAGTTTGACCTAATTTCTAAGGCAAATATACATGCACAAAAACATACACACACATATTGTGAAAATGTTAAGCTCCCCTCAGGCATAAGAACACATGCACACACACGCACACAGATGTATGTATAGGCATGTGTCACTTACAATAGGGATTCATTTTATGAAATCCATCCTCAGGCCATTTTGTTGTTGTGTGAACATCATACAGTATATCTGCACAACCCTACATGGTATAGCCTACTATACACCTAGGCTACGCTGTATGGTATAGCCTATTGCTCCTAGGGTATAAACCTGTAACAGCATGTTACTGTACTGCATACTGTAGACAATTATAACACAATGCTAATACACAGATTTGTGTATCTAAACATATCTAAACATAGAAAAGGTAATATATTGTGCAACTGTGATGTCACTAGTTGATAGGAATTTTTCAGCGCCATTACAATTTTATGGGGCCACCATCATATATATGGTCAGTTGTTGATTGAAACTTAGAAGATGGACAAAGATGACAGGAGTCCATAAACATATTTTTAAATACAGCTTTTTTAAAATTGGGCCACTCAATTCCACAGAATGTTGTTATTTAAAATTTGAGGAATTTATCTTCCTCTGATCTATTCAAGAATGTTTGATGATTCAGCTGCTTGTGTTCTTGAGACAGCTCTGTTTATTATATCAGGTGAAAACAGCAGGTCAAGAACTTTCTATATTTAAATCCAATGAATTACCTATTTCACATAAATCTCTTCTATGGAAATAGAGAACAGAGATTCCTTTACGTGTCTTATTACTCATCAACATGCAAAATGCAATGTATTTTGAATATCTGTAGTGTGATATTAAAAGTTGAAAAAATACTAAACAAGTTGAGACCCTGGGAGTAATACCTCATGCAAATCTGAAATACACTTCATTTTACTATTGCTAATTTATTTAAAAATTTCAGCAAAGTGAGGTGCAATAGCATACTCTGAAGCTCATTATTCTTCTTTTGCATTTATTAAAGTTTACGCCCAATTTCTACTTCTGAAAATAATACATGACAAAGTTTCTTTCTTATCTAATTATAATTGAAAAACTCCATTCATCACTGAGGTGTGAGAAAACTTAGCCCTAGAGTGACATATCATATCTTGGAGCACTGAGGAATTTGCACTTCAGGTCTCTTTCCTGTCTATGGCCCCTTAGGGACCCTGCTCACATCCAGATGGAAGAAAAGTTTGCTTCTCCACAAGGCCCAGAGAATTCTTGCTCTTCCTCTATATACATATATTTCTTACTGATCCCACTTTCATCAAGAATACCAGATGCTGCTACACATGACCTTGGAAAAAATTCCATTGGTAGTTAAAAAAAAAGTTTGTAAATGAAAGAAACACAGAAACCTGAGAGACAGAAAGAGAGAGAGAGAGAGAGAATGGGAAACAAGACAGCAAGAAATAGAGAAAAAGTGAGAAAGAAAAAGAAAAAAAGAAAAAGGTAAGAAATGGAGGAAGAAGGAAGGAAAAAAGGAAGAAAATTTCACAAAAGCCATCAAATATCTGTACCATTTTCTCATAAGATTTATATTTGCCTATATTTTCTAATCTTTTATAATAATTCAACTTGCATAATTTTACTTAGAGAACCAAATATACAGTTATTTTAGTAAAGTGTCTGATCTCTCCAGGTTTTTATAACAATGGAATTCTCTGTCTTTCTTTCTCCCTCTGTTACTCTCTCCTCTCTCTCTCTGTATGTGCGTGCTACCTCTAACTGTATTGTAAATAGCGGAGTATTGATTTTTTTAAAAAAAAGAAAGCCAGGCTTCTTCTTCCTGTATGAGGATGCAGTTATTACACTGCATTATCTCTGAAACCTCTTTGCTAATAGTGGATCTCTTTGGCAGTTGTTTCAGAACTGCTGACAAGACATACTATTATCTCTTCAATTTCATCTTCCTCTTCCTTCCTCCCTGTGGGAGAAAAACATCTGTATGCCTTAGAGGGAGTTAAATAAATTAGAACAGATCTTTTATCTTTCAGCCTATTAAGAAATGTTTACTTTTTTCTCCCCTGCTCATTCTGTAGAATTGGAGATTTTTGTAAGGATTCTATTTAATATATCCAATGCCATATTCATTCATAGTAATTAATTAGTTTGTTTAGTCAATATATATTTGTCGAGGCTCTCCTCTATGTCAAGCAGTGTGCTTAGTAATTTGAATTTTAGAGCCCCAGAAAAAGCCTTCTAGTTTTGGGTAAAGTAATCTAACATTAGACTCAAATTGTGATTTTCATTTTTCAAGCGCCTTCTAAAACAGCAAATACATCACCCTTATACAGGCTTGCTAAAATAATCCCAGCTATGAATGTGGTATGTAAAAGACTAAATCATGAATGAAAATATGTAAGTATATCCTGACTGTATATTATCATTTAAAAACAAGGAATTAAACATTGAAATATTATCTTAAGCTTTAAAGAATGGTATACATAATTTTTATTTTATGTTTGAACAAACAACTAAAAGTTCTCATAAATTACAGAATTAGGCATAAGTGACAAAGATGCGGGAAAGGTGAGTGTGAATGTGGGAAAAAGCTAGATAAGGGATTTTTAAGAAGACAGAGCTGGACGCTAGACCCTTCTTTGTGTTTCTGATCTCCAAAAAATAAGTATCACACTTTGGTAAGGAAAACTATTTTAGCAGCAATATTTCTATGTTATTTCACATTTATGAACCTCTGGAAAATGAAGATTACTAATGTTACAGGGATTAAAGACAATAATGCTTTAATCATTGAACCAACAATATTTCACTTTATAGTGTGACAACCTAGAGCAGGGAAAAATGTATGGATTTTACAGCCAGACTGAAGAACCACTTAGGAAATGTGTAGATTCATAAAAATTCACCAATGTTTCTGTGTCTCAAGTTCTTCATCAGTAAAGCACCTAGCATTGCATGTGATAGAGTAGATGTTGAGTAAATAATTATTTTAGAAGAGAAAAGTTTTACTTATATGAAAAACAAAGAGTATTAGATCACAATTATTTTAACTACTTGAAATTATGAATATGACTTCCTATTTAAAATCCCTTTCTTTTGCTTTACTCTCATTTTTCAGCACTATATACTCATTCTTATAGCCTCTCAGAATTGTTTCTGCATTCTTTCTTTCTCATTTGCATATTTTCTTCCTTTCAATAATCCTGTAATTTCAGTTCTTCTCCTTAATATAGGAAAATATTGCTCAGTAAACTGTGAAAATTGAAATGAGGGTTTATGTCCTTTTTTACTTTTGTAGTTCCATTATCCAACATATCTGATTTATATTAAAAACTTCATAAATGCTAATGAACGAATGAATTATGTAATGATGCATTTTTAATAGCTGGGAAATACATAGTATCATTTAGAAGAAGTTGCATATGTACAGAAAGCTATACCAAAGAGCTATGCTTGAGAACAGGAATGATTCCCAAATGGTGGAATTTCAGGGACAAATAGAAAAAATGTTTTGGAGAAAAAGTATACAAGGCACAACTCCTATCATGTCAAACAAATGAAAGAACTAGTTTTAATATTGTCTTTGGATACAACTATAATTTTCCCTTTATCAGTACCCAGGATTTAATTATTTTATGCATATGATATTGGAATACATTCTTTCAGTTTGCTTTGTTACATGCATTTGTTCATTCATTCATTCAGTCAGTCTCTCTTTTTTGTATTGATACATATAAATGGAGCATTCACTGTTCAGGAGGACTCTTCCAGTTTTGTGGAAACAAGCATGACTAAAATACCTTTATACACTATGTCAATGAGATACAAATACACAGTGTCTTAAAATTAGGTTTTGTCTGAGGAAATTAAGCGTAACAGTAACAGCTTTGACAAGTAACTTGAAGCGATTTAATAAATATTATGTGATTCTATAAGTCAAATATAATTTTTGTGTATTAAATATTTATCATTTATATGATTTCTAGAACCCAGTGCTACTTTTATCTGTTAATCTTCATAAAAATTGTGACAGCTATAGCACCATGTCTTTCTTTGTGAGTTTGTTTCTGGGTCACTGCAATAACGGAACAAATCGAGGATCCTGAGGGGTTTATAAGCAATGCCCTATGTGAATTGGGGGTTGAAGTTCTGGTCCGTATCATCTGCACCCCAGAACAAGGCAGATGAAGCTGCAGGCTCTGGAAAATTTCTGGCCTCATGAAAAAGGAAAAAGGATACACTGACCCTTAGAGCTTCTAATTCTTAGTGAGTCTTCCTGTAAGTAACAATTCACTCTTATCTTCACATGTGAGAGAAAATTCCATGGCCAAGCCAGAGCCATCTCAGTGAAGAAGGACAACAATTCCCTGGAGACGGGGATAAACTATTTCAAAATAATAATAAATTTGCCACAAGGGACTCTTATACCCAAACAAATGAGACAAAAAATACTGGCCTAAAACAGTATAATTGCAGTATACACAGAGATAAGTAGATAGTATTAATATATATTTTGTACAAAGAATTAAGGATTAGCAAATAAATTGGACTGAAGAGAAAAAGTAAGGTTACTCCTAGATTTTAGCTTTACAAATCCACATTAATGGTGTCATTTACTTAAAAGGATAAATGCTAAGAGGGAAACAAATTGGTATGGAAATATTCATGTATTCTGTTTTAGACATAAAGGTAGAGCAGTCACATAGTCCACAAATATTTGCCTATTCTATATCCAGCACTGTTACAAATTGAGAATACAGGCGTAAACTAGTCAGAGTCTAGTATTCAAGTTCAAGTTTGAGGATTTGTATGATTCATAAAATAAACACATAATAAATAAACAAGTAACATGGGGTAAAAATGGCATATGGAGATGAAATTGTGCTAGGAAATGACTCTCTGAGCCAGTTGCATTTGGATTAACATGTGAATAATAAGTAATGGCTGGATATGTAAAGAATATTCTGTGACAAACGAAGATATGATGTTAAGGCCCTGAGATAAAAATGCACTTGGCTCTTTTGAGAGACTGAAGGTTGTTAGGACTGAAGCATAGTGAATAAGCGAAGAGAGGAGAGAGAGGAGAGTCATGTAGGCAGCTGGGTAACAAATCCTGTAAGACCTTGTAAGTAGTAGTAATAAATATGTGTTTAATTATTGTTGAAATGGGAAGCCGTTGAGGGTATTAATCATAGGAAATCATAATCTGAATGGGACATTAGAAAAGTCACCCTGTCTCCTGTGTGGCAGATGGGTAGCAGGAGTGTATGAATGGAGTCTTGCTGCTTGCTGGGAGCAATCAGGCATGGCCCTATGATGTTTTTTCTACCTGTGCACTTGAATAAAAGAGAGTAGCATTTAATAATATGGGCAAGGCTTGTGGTTTGGGGCTTAGGGTGTAGAGCTGATTTGGAGATAAATATCAAAACTCCATAAAAGTTAGATTTTTAATCAAGTGATGTTTTTAGTAATATTCAGCAAATGTTTAAATTTACATTCACTTGAAGCACATCACAGTGGAGCAGCAGATCACAGATTAAGGAGAGAGAAAGAGAAAAAGGGATTGCCCACAAAAGATTAAGAATTAGATTAACAAAAAATAGAAACCAAAGTACCATAAGATGACACCTGAAAAGTACTGAAGAAATTTAACTGTCCACCTTGATTTATGTGTTCAACTAATTTGCCATAAATGAGCAAAAGAAAAATTTTTTTCAGAAAATTACTGAGTAAATTTATCAATAGCAAATTCTCAGTGATAGAGTCACAAAATAAAGTTTACATAAAAAGTAGAAAGAAATTAAAACAGGCAAGAAACTGGAAAATGTTGTTAATCCAATTAGCATTGACTACAGTAAATGATTTAGTAAGCATTGAAACAAGATAGGATTAGTACACAAATATATTGAATTTGGCAAGACAGATAATGGAATAAACTAATTAAGGTTTATTTTGTTAGATTGAAGATAAATGTTTTTATTAATTTTAGACTTTTTTAAGTCAAATATTCATGTCAAAATTTTAAGAGTAACTAAAGAAATAGATAATGCATAATTTCCAACCAGTAGACAGAAATTTTAAAAATTAAATAAAAGTGAAGAAAGGAAAGCAAGAGTATGGTGATAGTATATTATGAGAGTCAGTTGATGTATTTCATCACATAGTGAAAATAAGAGGAAGCAAAACTGTCTGATCATCTCAATAGATGCAGAAAAAATATTTCATAAAGTGGTAGAAAGGAAGTTTCTTGCTTTGCCAATCAATAAATCTTTCTTATAAAATATGATAGAGCTGATAAAATAAGTACTGGAGGAGAACTTCTTTGCTCTGTAAGTATATCAATTTTATTCACCAAATAGCTATTGCAGCCATCATATTGGTAATATTAGAAGAATTCTTTCTGAAAAACAAGAAGAAAACTTGGGCACTACTATCATCGACATTATACTAGAGGACTGATCCAGTTACTAAGCAAAGGGACAAAGCACATCCACTTTGATGGCACACATAATAAAAAAGGAAGAAAATCTACTGCTGTTACCCACAGATAATAGCAATTACCTTCTTAAAAAATACCAGAGAATCTATAAACTCGCTATTAAAGAATAGTTCAATGAGATTGCTGTATACAACATACAAGATCAATACAAAAATTATTTTTGTCCTGTACACAACAACAACCCATCAAGAGATGCAATTTAAAAAATATCCCAATATTACTAATAGGAATTTAAGAAAAATGCTAGAAAAATATACGAAAAAAATTATAAAGAAAAATATAAAAATTTTAGAAGGCTTTAAAAGCAAACTATGAGGTGCTTAGTGATAAGACTCAATATTGTAATAGATGGCAATACTTCCCAGATTAACTAATATAACCAATGCAATTCTAAGTTCTTAAACAAACTCTGAGGCATTGGTGCAGTAGACGAATACAAGTATATACCCAGCAGAATTATTGAATTTGTTAGAAAAGGTTAATAAAAATTAATATCTAGATAAATTGCAATTAGGCAATTAATTAGGGTATATCCATGGCATAGAATACACTGCTGACATTTATATGCCTGAATTAGCACCAAATATTTAATATCTACATAGAAAACTCTCAAAATGTCAATGACTTATAAGAAAAGAGCAAAACATAGATAATATTATAATACCATTGATATAAATTTTGAAATCACAGTCTACAATAGTATATGATTTCATAATTATTTGTTTTCATATGTTCCATTTTTTGTTTCTGTTTTGGTGTCAATAATCACATAAAAACATATAAAAGCCTTATTTAAAAAATTCACACCAGTTTCATAGAATACATAGAGTGACATATCAATGGGTTTTTAGGGGATGGAATAGTGAGGTGACCATGTTTCAATAATTGATTTACAAAAAGAGTAATAATATAGGAAAATATTAATATGTGATTAATCAAGGTTTTATTACATGAGTCATATTATTCTATATATTCTTTCAATATATATGGTATTGAATCGAGAGTACAGCAGGCTCAGACAGGTTTCATGGGTCATGTTTCATATTTATTCAGCCAAGGATAAATAGGAAAACAGGGCATGTGTGTGGCTGTCTTTGCTGTACTTTAAAAAGTGAACAATTGAAGAGGAAATCACTTGTATAACCCACATCCGAGGTGCAGTTTCCTAACTCGTGACATACGGAACGCTACTTCCCATGAGAGATGCCTTGCAAGTGTCCCTTACCAAATTAGCTTGGGAAATGCTATCAACATTAGTTATATTATTAGTGAATCTTTCACACTAATGTATAACATTAAGGAATCTTACTGATTAGCAATATTTATTAGTGTATTGAAGACTGTAGTAAATGTGCCCTTTAACTTTGTTTAAGCCAGTATTTCCAAATTTATTTGACTCTGGAATTTGTTGTATTTCTTTGTCCTCATTACACCAACAGTAGTCCAAAGTGCTAAGCCATGAGAATACATTATGGATATATTGATTAAGCATTTTTTCCAGATACAGAATATGTCTTCCTGAAAGAGAACATTGATAATTTTAATTGAATTTATCTAAATCAATGAAGAGTATCACTGAAAACATCTCTGAAAAGGTTGAATTTATTTATTTATTAAGTAAATAAATAAATAAAGTGCATATCACCTGTATATATTATGTCCATCCCTGCAAGAATGCTACAAAGTAATTAGTATCAACTTTCAGGCCCTCCCCTTCCAGGACACACACAGATTAAGTTTCCCTGCTTCCTTTGCAGTTGGGAAGAGCCAAGTGGCAAGTTCTGTCCAATAGCTCACATGTAGCGCTTCAAGGTCAAACCACTTGAGTCTAAAAGATGCTCCTACTACAAAAAGTTCTGAAGTCTCCAGTAGAGATGGAAGAACTATGCATCAGATTAGCCAGGAATGCTGACACATAACCTGGAGGTCCAGGAAGTTGTCTGCACCTGCAGCATATTACCTGTATACAAGTAATAGACTTTTGTTTTATTGAACCACTGAGATTTTATTATAATTTATCTTCACAGAATAATTTAAATTATCTTAATAAATGTTATCATGCTGAAAGATTTTATTTTAAAATAATTTTTAATCATTCCAATGACATTACATGAACTCATTAATTGTATATCAGTTTTGGCCAGTGACTTGCCTAGTCATTTCATCCAGCATATGGTTAACTTAAATTGCATTTTAATAAACATAAGCAACATTATTTGCTATGCTTTAGGCTTTATAAAATTCAGACTTGATAACAATAGACTCATTGGTATATGTGTGCTTTATGTCACAACCAGCAAATTAAATATTTTGGTCAAAATACTTTGGGAAAATTTATTGCTGTGTTTTCAAAAAAAGACATTTTGTGAGTTAATAAGCAATTGCTCCATAAACCAATTTATATCATACTGTTCCCTCTTCTGGGTAAAGATTTCTGGGTATTGTTTAAGAGGGAGGCTAGGAAAGTTTGACACATATGTAATATTGTGATAAAAAATAGAATTTCATATACATAATAGTTTCCATGTAGACTATTCACATATATAACACCATGAAAAATGGATGAAAACCAGGATAATATCTTTGAGTATTAAGAGAATATCAAGAATTTCATAGGCTTCAGCCTGTGAGTCAATTAAAAATGCAAATGGGAACCTGGACCTCCTTATCACAGTTCTTACATCTGAGAAAATTTTCAGCAAGTATCTTAAATATTCTGGTATAACTTCTTAGTAAATGGTGCTTTTCCTAGACTGTTTAAAGGCCTTCATTTCTTAATCTTGTCAAGATTTGAGGCTTCCATCTCTACCTACTAACCCCAATGTCAGATTAATCAAAATGAAATCCAAGAAGTCTCAAGAAATAGATACTCAAGAATTTAAAGCCCTAAAGAAGATCCAGAATTATCTGGATGCCATTTCTTTATTTACTATTCCTAAGGAGTTCTACATAGAAAAGAACCCAGGCTCCAAAAATATTGAGCTAGAAGAATGTGGTAAGTAGGTCATT
This sequence comes from Eulemur rufifrons, assembly GCF_041146395.1. Taxonomy (NCBI): domain Eukaryota; kingdom Metazoa; phylum Chordata; class Mammalia; order Primates; family Lemuridae; genus Eulemur; species Eulemur rufifrons. Next base: position 37,096,533 of record NC_090986.1, read on the forward strand.
TATAACACAGTAATAACTCTGGCATACAAGGTGAACTAGAAAATCTCTTCCATGTAAGATTCCTGTGCTTCAGAACAATTTTGAAGGAATAAGCCCTTCAAATCAGTTAATTTAGCTGACTCTAACAATGACTCTTATATCTCTCATAAAGAAAATTTCTAAGCATATCTGACTATTGGATGACAAGGCCCAATTTTTTGTCTTCTACTCACCTACCATCTTAGTTTTTACTCATTGCTATATTTTATCGCCTACTCACTGATTATTCTCTCTAGAATCTGAGACCCAGACTGGTTGCTCAAAAATATTTTCCTCTATGCATACAAAGTACCCAAGAACTCCCTCACCTCAGCCCACTAGATCCATCCTGTGAGCAGTCTACACCAGGTTGTCCTGACTGCACTTTTCCGGCTTTAATGCCAACAATCACTTGCCCATAACCACTCTCATTCAACAAAACAGAAATAGCCCCGTCTCCAGAACATGACTGTAATTGACCCACTTCAGTACATTTTCTACACCATTTATGTCTCCAAAAATGACCAATGTATTAGTATTCTACTGCTGCTGTAAAAAATGACCACAATGTTGTATTTTAGAACAACACAGATTGATTATCTTATGATTCTGTGGGTCATAAGTCTGAAATGGGTTTCACTTGGGCTCACATCAAAGTGTTAACAGGATTGTATTCTTTCTTAAGTTTCTAGAGGACAATCCATCTTTTCCAGTCTCTAGAGGCTGCCTGAATTCAGTTCATGGCCCTACACTATGGTAACCTCTGCTTCAGTCTTTTACTTGGTGGTTCAAGCCAAAAAAATGAAATTATTCCTGATTCCTCTATTTCCCTCACTCCTTTAAGTTAAATCCATTAACAAGTTTTGTTGGCGCTTTCTCCAAAACATATTCTAAATCTTTACATATCTTTCTTTCTATTGTTACTCTCTTAACTCAGGGGATGATTGTCTCCTGCCTGGAATACTGTGCCATCCTCCTGGCTGCTATCTTTGGTTCTGCTCTTGCTCTCCTCAGATCCACTTTATATACACTACCCAGAATTATCACTCCACAATATACATCATCTCATGTTATCTCTCTATTTAAAACCTTCCAATAGCTATTTTTCTTAGAAAATAAGAAATCTTCTCTACCTACCGCACCTTCTGCTACTCTCCTCACTCATTATCCACTGGTCACACTGGTCTTTATAGAGTACAAACATATTAGTTTACCAATCTTTTCCATGTGTTATTCCTACTTCTAACAATATAGTTCCACTAAAGCTTGGCATTCTCAATTTCTTTTTCTTTTTAAATCAAATATCATATCCTCAGAAATATATTTCTTAGTTATCCCATCCAAGATGATCATCCTACCATCTACATATCCCATTTTTCTATACAATTTTCTTCTTAAAAATCGTTATTCCAAGAAAATATCTTATCCACCTATGTGTTTAATTTTCTTTTTTTCTTTTTCCATTCCAGAATATAAACTACATTCCACCAGAATTTCTCTGTCTTGATATAGACCTTCATTTTAACTAAATATGTATATTTCCTCAGGATGAGGAATAAAATGTGAAAGCTGCCTAGCTATTCTGATAAGTCAGTGGAGTGAAGAAGGAAGAAGTTAAAAAGTTCTGCATATTTTTTGAATATTTTCTATATGCATTTCACTATGCTTGACATGGTTGGTACTTAGGACAAGCACAGGAAAGCTCAGTTTATGCCACTAAAAATGCTACTGCTGGACTGTGTTGGACAATTCCACATTTTCTCCATTTGAGTTAATTCCTAGGAACTTTCCTATTCATTGAATGTGTTATGTTCATATATTTAGAAATATCAACAGAAAAATTATTATAATCTACAGGGATACCTGCTGCTTATAAAATATTTAATTAAATTAAAATAGGGTATTACTTTCAAATATTAACATTTTCCCAATTCCCATATTTGTGGATTTTTTCCAGTTAATTCTAATACATGAGCTCTTTAACTTGGAATACTAATTGAAGTGTTTCAAATGGCTACATAACATTACTACTGAGCACTTAAATTTTTCATAAAGTTATGAACACTTAATCATGAGAATATGATGAAATATCTGCCATATTAATTTAACTTTATGTGCATAAATGGGGGAATAGAAAGAGAAAAATATATGAATATAGAGAATTTAAATTGTAGATAGAATGACTTAGATGTTTTAAGAGTTAGGAAACATGTTTAAATTGTGGTATTTCTTCTTTCTTCAATATCAAGAAATAAAATTTCTGTGGCAAGAAATCAGCAATTATTTTTATTATACTAGCTATATTTAAGCTCTCCTCATTGACGCTGACTTGGAACAGTTTAGACAAAATAAATTAAGCCTCTTCGGCTTGAGGCCATTAAAACATTTCAGAGCAAAAGGAAGTGAGATGGGCCTTCGTGAATTAACCTCAGTAATATCTGCTGCAACACTTTCTAATGCTGGCTAAAGTGCATTTCTGTGTATTTCCATTTAAGCCATCTGCCAATCTTAATGCTTATTCCTGAGGGAGGAAAACTTCCAGAGCAATTTCTCATTTAATTTGCAAGGACATCCTGTTTAGCTACTTATCAAAAGAACAGGAGAATTGATGCCAAATACCACAAACCCTAGTTTAGAAAACTTAGTGGCTTAGACTGAAGTAATAACCTACATTTAAAAGGAACTGTAGCTTACTTCCTTTATACTTAGTAAATATTCGGAAAGTATGGTCGTTTAGGCCGAAATGCCTTTTTAAAACAAAAGTACTTTGCTCCAAATGCACTAAGGGATTTCTGGGGAAAAAAATTGTTAACTTTTCCCAAGATGGTGACTAAATATTTTAGTGCACTAGAGCCATGATTCTCTATGTTTCTAGATCATAAGATAAAATTCAAACATCTACTACTCTTGGAAAAGAAATTATCTGACCTAAGGGTTTTTTTTTATCACATGTGATGAATAACAAAAGAACAAGCAGTAATAAGATTCCTTTTTTTTCAATATTCTATAACCCTTTTGTCCTTAGTGAACATTTAACTCTGTGTGATTTAATTTCACAATCTAACTTTCAGAAAATAACCTAATTCTCAATATTCCTGTTGTAAAATGCCACATAAGATAAATGTAAAAATATTTTGATTTAGAAGAATTTTTTTGAGTACCAAAAAGAAGATTAGAGAAAATATTTTTTATTGCATTGTGGCAATAAATCATAACTTAAATGTATAATTTATCTTAGATTAATAACCATATAACACACTATTCTTTTTCTGTGTGCTATACAAAGGATTTTGTGCTGAATAGATTAATGGAAATCAAAGTTAACATTTTAAAAGTACAGCTGACCAGATTAGCTAAATTTCACCACTCATTTTAGTTGGCACTGTATAAGCAAGGCACTCAATTAATTTTGTTTCTTTTTTTTACATTAATTATGTAATTTAAGGTCCTGCATTGAGACATTCAACAAGCCATAGTGAACATTTCTTCACATTACATTTATGCGTACGTTGCATATATAGCTACTTAAATGATGTGATTTCAAGGGTTCTTGTTCGAGGCTCATGTCCACCAAACATTATACCCTTAGAGCTTATTTCTTTGATGTCTAAAGTTTTAAAAACTTTGGGGACCCTAAAGTCTCCCAATATACCAGTCTTTATTTTTTTTTTAATGCAAGAATACTACCTTTCTCTGTTTACTAAAGAAATTAAGACTTCGAGAAGCCCTATATTAAATAAATAAGTAAAATGTCCACAGGCTGTGGGGCTTCTGATTCCCAGTCAGGAGCTTTTTCTTGGCATATCTCTAGCAATTAATATAGTAATGATTTAATTTTTCTTCCTTATAGAGGAGATTGATTGGAGTGGAAGAGGTAGGTCAGGACATGAGTTCTCTAGTGAATCTGCATCACTCATAACAAGGGAGAGAAATTCAGAAGTAAATCTTATTGAAACACACAGTAAGTCCTAGGGAAAAGTACTTCTGTCTAGCAGCTAATCACAAGTGTAAGATAAATCTAAAAATGTCAACTAGAAATGGATTACTGGTCAAACCCCGAAAACTTTATGGTTAGCAAAATGCAAACCTAGCATCAAATTAGGGATGATTTCAGAGCTAGCAATGACTTGTTTGCTGTCTCTAGTCTATTTTCAAGGGGTACAAACCCAATACAGTAAAAAGTATCCTATGCATTAAGTGTAGAAAGGGGAGCAGCCAGATTGCACATGGTTGGCAAATGTGTATATGAGAACAGACTTAAGATGGGTTAATGGAAGAAGCAGGCAAAGGACACAAGATGACACCCAAGAAAACTTTCCCACTTTTCAAATATACCTATATATATTAAAGGAAATATCTTGATTGTTTAAAAAAATATGCCAGTTATTTCATATCTATGTATGTTGTTTCATTTATCTTTGCATTTCATCATATTAGAGTTATATGAGAAAATGTTCTCTGGTATATAATTATAATTGATTATTGTTTGAACTATGGGATGCTGATTTTTCATATTTTACCAAGGAAAGTATAAGGTAATTTGATTTTCTGTAGATTACCTGATAAATATTGAATTCTTAGAGGAAAGTTAATTTCAATTTCAGTGAAAGATGACTACTAAGTAAGAATTACATTGTCTTAGATTGACATTGTAAAAGGTCATTTAAATATGGCCTTTTGAAGAAGCAGGCAGTACAATTACCAAAAAGTTGAAATAGGGCTAATTTTCCCTTAGGGTTTTCCAGATGTATGAACAGATGCAAATCTCTACTGGATGCAATTGACTTTATTTTACCTGATGAGTTCAATCTCACTAGTACCTCATCAGGGAAACTCCAGAGCCATTGCCAATGATTGTCTATAATGTGCTTTGCTTTTGAATGAATATATATTCCATGGAATTTCACTAAAATTGAGAATAAAATATATCTAAATAGCTTATATTACTTTTGTTTGTTTTTTGCTCTCCTCCTTTTCTCTTTAACAACTCAAAATAACAGCTTACATTTCCAGTGGGCTGGAGACATTGTTATTACTTCTGTTGTTTAGCCTGAATGAATTATAATAACTTCAATTTTAAAAAGCATATATTTTAACTGTAATGGTATAAAACTTATCAGTTTTCTAATTGTGATATTCTTTGAAAGTAATAAGAGATTAAAATAATATTACAACTTCTGTATGGCAATTGCCTATTATTATAAAATTAAAAGTGATTGCTAGTAATATGAGCCTGTGCCACATTTCTTTATCTTTAATGGAGAATCAAGTTTCTTAAATTCTCTTGGTTAAGTTTTAGTACTCTTATTATCTTATAAAACTATAAGGGCCAGGCGCAGTGGCTCACGCCTGTAATCCTAGCACTCTGGGAGGCCGAGGTGGGTGGATCGCTAGAGGTGAGGAGTTAGAGACCAGCCTGAGCAAGAATGAGGCCCCCATCTTTATTAAAAATAGAAAGAAATTAGCAGGCCAACTAAAAATATATAGAAAAAATTAGCCGGGCATGGTGGCGCATGCCTGTAGTCCCAGCTACTCGGGAGGCTGAGGCAGAAGGATTGCTTGAGTCCAGGAGTTTGAGGTTGCTGTGAGCTAGGCTGATGCCACCGCACTCTAGCCCAGGCAACAGAGTGAGACTCTGTCTGAAAAAAAAAAACAAAAAAAAACCAAAAAAACCCCACAAAACTATGATGAGGCCGAAATTTTCAAGTAAAAGTCTAGAATTATAATTAATATTGCTTGTATTTAATTTTTTTAGAATCTATGGTTATATTTTTCTAAGGCATATGTGTGTGTGTGTGTGTGTGTGTGTGTGTATTTCTTTCTTTCTAATTTGACCTTCAACTTTTTTGGGTAAAGAAACTGCTATTGGATTTATGATTTTTATCATTCCATAATTTGATTCATTAATGTTTGATCTTACCTTTATTTTTACCATTAGTTAAGATTGCTCTGTTGTTCTTTTCTGGCATCCCAATTGAATAGTTAGTTCACACATTTTCAATGCCTCTTGCTTAATTCAAGGTGTTATGGCTATCAGCAGAGGTATGAGAGCATTCAGAAGGCATTGTAATATGTTATATAAAATCCGATTATTTTATAATACATCTTATATATCTCTTATGTATATCATATGCAGTATGTATGCTTATAATTATATATGCTGGTTTATAAATATACACCAATACTGTTTTCTGCATAGTCTAATTACACTCTGGTTTTCCCCTTCACTGCAAGAATTATTTGAGGATGTGCGAAAACTTCTAATGGGTTTAATTTGATAAATAATTTTCTCAACACTAATTTTATAATATTGTAGACAGAAAACATGGTTCATGTTATTGCTACTTTATGAATTCATCAAAGCATTTTGTGTGTGTCATGATATATTTATTCCTTAACATTCTCTGGGCACTTGCAAAGGTGATATGCTCACTCTGAAAGGTAGAAAGGTTGACATACATTTATTAAAATATATTTGTATAATTCAGATAAATATTTAATTATTGATGATATTATGTAGCTATAAATTGTATTGCTCAGTTTGTTAATTGTATAATTAACATTATCTATACTTCATCATATTTTGTTTATTTATCCAAATGAAGAATGTGTGTTAACCTCAATACCACTACAAATCCATAAACTTCTACTTTTTGAAACTTTTTCTTTTGTGATAACTGTAGTTTTACATGTAGTCATAAGACATAATACATAGAGATCACGTGTACCCACTTCCTCTCAATTAAAACATCTTGCAAGTCTATAGTAAACCATCCCAACCAGGACACTAAAATTTATATAGTCAAGATACAAAACATTTCTATTAATACCAGCTGCCCTGTTAGAGCCACATCCACTTCGCTCCCATCACCACTCCTTCTTAACTCCTGGCAACCAGTAAACTATTTTCTACCTCTACAATTCTTTCATTTCAAAAATGTTATCCAAATGGGATCACATAGTATGTGATCTTTGGAGTTGGCTTTTCTCACTCACCATAATTCTTTACAGAATCATCCAAGATATTTCATGTATCGATAGTCTGTCCCTTTTTATTCATAAGTACTATCCCATGATATGTTTGTACCACATTTATTTAACTATTCATCTGTTGAAACAAATCTGAATTTTTCCAGTTTTTAGCTATTATGAATAAATCTGCAAATATTTGTGTCCAGGTTTTTCTGTAAATGTAAGTTTTCATTTTCTTCTGAGAGAAAGTCCCAGGAGAACCATTATTGGGTAATATGATAGTTAAGTGTTTAGTTTTTTAAGAAACAATCGATCTGTTATCTAAAGGTTTACATTCCCACCAGCAATGTATGAATGATATAGTTTCTCCCCATCCTCACTAGCATTTAGTGTTGCCAATTTTTTAAAATTTTAACCATTCTGATAGGTGTTATTTTTATTCACTTAATGCCCAAAGAAACTATTCACATTTAAATCATCTATAGAAATTTGAAATTCAAAGTCATAAACATAAAATCTCTAAATGAGACATTTTAGAAAGAAAAGGAAAAAAATGTTGAATAGTGGGAACATTCAATTTAGAGAGCAAGAGGAAGAAAAGAATCTGAAAAAGAAATAGAGAAATGACAGAAACTTTAACGGTTTGCCATGGAAGTAAATATAATAGGATATTACAAAAATGAATGGGCTTTTATTAATTTCATATAATGCAGACTGTTTTCTGGCAGTGAGATACAGTTTTAATTTGCATTTCTTTCCTGGATAATACTATTGAAATCATTTTCATGTCCTTATTAACTAGATATTACCTACTTATTTTCCTTCTCCTGTACCTATTATTATTAAATAATAACATACTACTTAAAGTGTTTGTTCATGTCTTAAGGTATGAGATTTATTTTTTTCAACCAATGAATGTCCAATGGTTCCAGCTCCATTTGTTTCATTGGCTATTTTTCCTCCAGTGATTCTTTTGCATCTTTGTCAAAAATCAGTTGGAGATATTTTTTGTGGATTATTTTTGGATTCTTTCTTCTGTTTCATTAATCTATATGTCTATCCTTCCACCAATACTAGAACCCTGAAGCTATTTAATGTCTTGAAATTAAGTTTACAGATTTCTCTCATTCTATTATGAATAATTTTTCAAATTTGTTTTAGTTATTCCAGTTATCTTGCATTTCCACATAAATTTTAGAATAATCTTGCCTCATCTACAAAAAAAATCTTGCTAGTATTTTGGTAAGAATTATATTAAAACTATATATCAATTTGGGGAGAACCAAAAACTTTACTTCGTTGAGTCTTGCACTCCGTAAATGCAGTATGTTTCTCCATTTATTTAGCTCTCTGTTTCCTTAATCAACATTTTGGTGTATTTATGTACATTTTTAGTTTATAGGAATACAATTAACTTTTACATGTTTATCTTGTATCCTGTGACTTGTTGGATTCACTTTTAGTTCTTGTAGATTATTATATTTTTAATTAGTTGAGATTTTCTACACAATCATGCAATCTGCAAATAGAGTTCTATTTCTTCTTTTTCACTCTGCACATATTTTGTTTTTCTTGCCTTATATTACTGGCTGAACCTTCAATATAGAGTGGTGAGAGAAAACATTCTTGCCTTTTTTCCTAATCTTAGAGGGAAAGCATCCAGTCTTTCACCATTAAAAATAATATTAGCTTGCAGTTTTTGTAGATGCTGTTTATCAAGAATTTTCCCTCGATTTCCATTTTCTGTAAATTCATTGACAACACTTGGGAGTTCTTAAAATTACAAATTTAATTTTCTTAATCCTAGTCTGTGCTTTGCAAGGAATTGGTGCATTTCATCTCAGTTGTGCAATTTATGTGCACAGATTTGTCTATTTTTTTATTGTTCTATTACTTTCTTCATGGTGAGTAGTGATATTCCCTATTTCATTTCTAATATCAGTAATTTATATTTCCCTCTTTTTTGTTTATCAGTCTTGTTAGAGGTCAGTAAATTTTAAGGGTCTTTTCAAAGAGCATGCTTTTGGTTTAACAATATTCTATATTGTTTTCTTGCTTTCAATTTTATTGATTTCTGCTCTTTATTCTTTTTCTTGCTTTGGGTTTATTTTGTTCTTTTTCTAAATTCTTGAAGTGGACATTTATTTATTTATTTTTATTTTTTAGAAACACTGTCTATGGCCGGGCGCGGTGGCTCACGCCTGTAATCCTAGCACTCTGGGAGGCCGAGGCGGGTGGATTGCTCAAGGTCAGGAGTTCGAGACCAGCCTGAGCGAGACCCCGTCTCTACTAAAAATAGAAAGACATTATATGGACAACTAAAAATCTATATAGAAAAAAAATTAGCCGGGCATAGTGGCGTATGCCTGTAGTCCCAGCTACTCGGGAGGCTGAGGCAGTAGGATCGCTTAAGCCGAGGAGTTTGAGGTTGCTGTGAGCTAGGCTGACGCCACGGCACTCACTCTAGCCTGGGCAACAAAGTGAGACTCTGTCTCAAAAAAAAAAAAAAAAGAAACACTGTCTGGCTTTATAACCCAGGTTGGAGTGCAGTGGCACAATAATAGCTCCCTTCGGCCATGAACTAACCCGTGGGCTCAAGCAATCCTCCTGCCTCAGCCACCCAAGTAGTTAAGACCTCAGGCGCGTGTCACCCCATGCCCAGTTATTTCTTTATATTTTTTATATTTTGTAAAGACAAGGTCTAGCTTTGTTGCTTAGGCTGGTCTTGAATTCCTGGCCTCAAATGGTGCTCCCACTTCAGCCTCCCAAAGTGTTGAGATTACAGGCATGAGCCACTGCACCTCGCTAAGGTGGATGTGTAGATTATTAATTTAAGATGTTTCTTATTTTCTAATGTATGCATTTAATGCTATAAATTTTACCCTTAGAATTTTTTGTTGAGATAGTGTTTGGAGAGGTAGATAAAATATGTAAATTCCCCCGTATAGTGCAGCATATGTTTAATAATTTTTTTCCCACTTCTTTGTCCAATGCTACATTTTTACCTCATTTGCTATAGATTATCACATGTCCTATCATAATATCAGTTCCTCTATTTAATTATAATCTGGGCATCTATTTATATGTGACAAATATGTGAAACTCAACTTTTCAAACTGACGTTAATAATTTCCACTCTAAATTCAGTCTTTTTCCTATATTCCCTGTTGAGATTTATAGAGCAACTAACCTCCAAGCAAATGAAATTACAACGTGGAAGTTAGCCTATGTATCTCTTTCTACTCTCCCTCCATAAACCTTCTTTTCTGTAACATTTCCTATTGATTCTAATGCCTAAATAGTTCTGGAATCTAATTTATTCTATCCATTCCTGTTCCCACTTTCATATTAGATACTCTATTTGTCTCAATTTCCAAACAGTTTTTAAAAAATAGATTCGTGCCAAGATACAAGCTTCGCCATCCCAAACCAAGTCTTTCCTATAATAAGTAACCAAAGTGAGCTTTTAAGATATCATTTAAAAAAAAAAAAATTCAACGTTTCCTCCCTCTTTGGTTTGATCTCTGTCTCTTTTCTCACTTTAACCCACATTTTGTTAATTTGGAGTTATTTGGTGGTCCCTCTATGTACCATGTGATCTTCCGTGGGACTATATTTTTGAACATTGTTTACTTTCTATTTTTCTATCTAGAAATCTCCAGGTCATTTTGTTTTTATTCAGTACAAGTGTCTCTTTTTTGTCTAAAGATTTCTGAAATCTTCTCTTCCTGCTCTGTGACTAGAGGCCTCAGGGAGAGTTTACCATTTCCCCACTATCCTTTTCTGCCTTTTACATTCAACCACTGTGCCATTTATCATTCTAGACTGCAATTATTTCTATATATTTCTTTCTTCCATATTGTGGCTCTTTGAAAACAAAGACTATGTCTTTTTCATCTTTTATGCTCTGTCTCAAATAGCATGAGAAAATAGGAAGCGTTAAAAAAAGTACGTTTAGGCCGGGCGCGGTGGCTCACGCCTGTAATCCTAGCACTCTGGGAGGCCGAGGTGGGCGGATTGTTTGAGCTCAGGAGTTCGAGACCAGCCTGAGCAAGAGCGAGACCCCATCTCTACTAAAAATAGAAAGAAATTATATGGACAGCTAAAAATATATATAGAAAAAATTAGCCGGGCATGGTGGCGCATGCCTGTAGTCCCAGCTACTTGGGAGGCTGAGACAGGAGGATCGCTTGAGCTCAGGAGTTTGAGGTTGCTGTGAGCTAGGCTGATGCCACGGCACTCACTCTAGCCTGGGCAACAGAGTAAGACTCTGTCTCAAAAAAAAAAAAAAAAAAAAAAAAAAAAAAAAAAAAAGTACGTTTAATGAACAGAGAGTTAATTACTTTTGTGTGTTGACAATAACCGCAGGGCTAGATATTTTTTAAATTATCTAAAGTTATCTAATTGTTACTAATTCATTCTATTCATAAGTTCGCCATGTTCATCACAGAGATTAAATATTAAATGTAAAGAAATTCATTATTCTGAGGATGTTCAATGTGGGCATATAGAAATTTAAGTGGATCAACAAGGGATATCGAATGAGCCATTAAATCTTGTCAGATTTATTCTAGCCTCTTACAGATCAGTTCCTTCCTCTGATTTCTATCTTCCTCATTTAGTTGAAGCCCATTGCTCTTTGCATAAATTATACAATGGTTCATAGATCGGTCTCTCTACCTCCTGTTTCTCTTACTTCAATACCATTTTGTGTTCTAGGGCAAATGAAATAAAATGACTTAAGAAACATAACTGCCAAAATTTTGCTCAAAAATCTTTACTAGTTTGTGCTTTTCCTAAATTAAATATAAATCCTCAATCCCTTATTCATAATTCCAAACATATCAATAGCTATGAAAAGAGAAAAAAATTATATGTTTGAAGCAAACCTGTTTAGAAGCAATATCTGGCCTACATTTACTTTAGACTAGTCATTTTTGTTCCACTTAGAATGAGTATTTTTGTATGTTTTGTTGCAGATATAGTAATATATTTGGTCTCAGTGTGCTGCCTGTAAGTTCTCTTGTGTATCATACATTTAATATACCACATATGTACCATATTAACAGCAACAAAAAAATCTAGATCAATAAAAGAAGGAAAGACAGAAAAAGAATAAAAAGAAATTAAGGGAAGAAAATAAAAGGAAACAAAACAAAAGAAAAAGGTCACCAAGGGATTTGAATAAAATGTTGTAGACCTATACTCCCTCCACTGTGTGGCATTCAAGGCCACCCAGTTTCTGTCCTTTCTCCAACAATTCTTGCACTTCTAGCAGTTAGCAAATGCAAATATCTTCAAACAGTGTTCCCACATCATTAAGGTTTTATCTGAATTGGAGGTTGCAATTGCAATTGTCATATTTAAAGTGATTTAATTTCAAATTTTATTTCAATAACCTTAGTAATCAAACATAAGTGATTGGAGCTTGGATTGGAGCTTGGAGCAAGGATTGGAGCTTTGTAATCCTTGATATTTAAACCCTAGGCTTCAGAAATACTTATGTATTATTTACCATTTCCATATCAAATCTTGGAGCCTCCATTAAGTGCTATTTTATTTTTCTGAAATATTTTGCCTCTCTTCCATGAACTCTTCCCGCAAATGTCCTTCTAATAAACCCAGCTACAACATCCTTCACTGCTCAATTCAAATATCATAGTGAAGTTTTCCATGATCATCATAACTGTAATATATTGGAAAGTACATCACTTTGTCATAATGAAGTTATCACTGATGCTTCATCTTAGAAAAGTCAAAATTTTTCTGTCAACATTTACATTCATGTAACATAGGCATGATGTCTTATTTGTTTACTTCACCAAGATTCTGTGGGAATCAATGATTAAATATGTGATAATACATTTTGAATTAAACCATTAAACTTTTTCTTTAAATTGAAGGTATTATTATCATTAGTTGTTCTTATTCTCTTTAAACCTCATAAGATTTTTAACACTCATATATTTTTAAATTTATTTTATTTGAAATTAAGAATACATCAAGTATCATTATGTGTGTCAAAAAATGTAGCCATAGAAACTAATGAAACATATTCTATAAAAGATTATATAAGAAAGTAAGTATATATCTGTTTAGTAAATGAATGAATAAATTAACAAACAATAGCTTAATGTCCTTATGTCCAATATCTTTACCTAGATCACAGATCAGCAAAATTTTCTGTGAAAGGGCCAGATTATAACAGGGCCAGACAATAAATATATTAAAATTTGCAGCCATGCAGTCTCTTTAGCAACTACTAAATTCTGCCTTTGTAGCGTAAAACAATTCCAACATAGTATCTAAAGGTATGATTATGCTTGTGTTCCTTGTGTTCTAATAAAACTTTATGGACACTGAAATTTCAATTTCATATGATTTTCATGTTTCACAAAATCTCATTTTTTTTGTTTGTTTTTCATTCATTTAAAAATGAAAAAAATAACCTTAGCTTGCAAATCATACAAAAATAGGTGGTAGATTAAATTTGGAACATAAGCCATAATTGGTTTTTTGTTTTGTTTTGTTTTCTTTTCTTTTCTTTTTTTTTTTATTTCAGCTCATTATGGGGGTACGAAAGTTCAGGTTACACATATTGCCCATGCCTCCCCATCCCCCCGAGTCTGAGCTTCAAGTGTGTCCATTCCCTAGACAGTGCACATCGCACTCATCATTTAGGTATGCACCCCTCCCCCCACCCCATCCCCCCCAGTCAGAACTTCAAGCATGTCCATTCCCTAGACAGTGCACATCACACTCATCAAGTAGGTATAATTGTTGATGTTTGATCATTCCTCAAATGATCCCTGACATTTCACAGATTTAAAGTTTAAGAATGAGACACTTTAATTGTTGAAATGTGCACACTTTCTACTTTTTTAAAAGGAACATAGGAGTGCAGGTGCAGTGGCTCATGCCTGTGATTCTAGCACTCTGGGAGGCCGAGGTGGGAGGATTGCTTGAGCTCAGGAGTTTGAGACCAGCCTGAGCAACAGCGAGACCCTGTCTCTACTAAAAACAGAAAAATTAGCCTGCCATCATGGTGTGCACCTGTAATCCCAGCTACTCAGCAGGTGAAGGCTTGAGGCAGAAGTATTGCTTGAGCCCAGGAACTTGAGATCACAGTGAGGTATGATGACGCCATTGCACTCTACCCAGCGTGACAGAGTGAGACTATCTCAAAAAAAAAAAAAAAAAGAAAGAAAGAAAGAAAAAAGAAAAGAACATAGGAATTATCCATTTATAAATAGCAGGAGACATTTGTTGGCATATGGAGCTGTATGGAGAAACAAAATTACCTGTAGAAATTATTGGTTTTATTTGCAAAAAAAGATTCATGGGACAATCATTAGGAGGACATTGTAGATAATTTGGAGTATAGAGTGCTTGAGTCGTTCTTTGGATAAAATAAAAGTTACAGCCCTACTTCTCTAAATTTAAAAGGTATAGCCAAATCTTTTTCCAGTTACTAAAATTCTTATGTAAAGTTATCCCCTTAAAATAGCATGAAAAATAAGCTGAAATACTATGAGAAATGTCTTGCATCAATAATATATACTTCATTTTCCTTTGTTCTATTTCCATTTTCCTCTCTTCTGATTCTTATCTTTTGTTTTCTAACTCTCTCTTGCTTTGAGAGGGACAGATATATTTTCATTTAGGTTTACCCACTTTCTTCTCCCTTTTCAGCAATTATCATATCATGAAAAAGCTGTCTTTTAGAATTACTATTTTGAAAATGTGTTATGTTTGAGAATATCTTGGTAGTTATTAAATCTATTGTCTATCTTCCTTAACTAAATCAAACACATTAACAAACAAAATCTCAAACAGTCCAAAAAAGACTCAGATTGAATGCTGGAAGTATACTTAAAATAATGTGATCATTACTGGCAATTTTTTTCTTTTTTCTTTCTTTTCTTTTGTTTTTTGTTTTGGTCTGCTCCTGTCAGAAGTACAACAAAAAGAAGGTTAAACTTTGGCTATGCTTGAAAAACCAACTCTTCATATCAAATAACTAGAAGTTAATTGTTGGCAAAGCACCTCTTATGATGACTATATTTCTTCAATCTTCACATGCATACTCATGCAAATAGTCATCAAATACATTAATATACAAAAGGTAGACTCTAATTAAATGAGACACAAACTCAAGGAGCAAATTTCAGAAACTTCATAGCTAATTGTAGCATTTCATTGTTGACTAATACTATGTTTTACTTAGTCACAATAGCCAGACTTAAAAAAATAAAATTAATGTAAACCATAATTCATTCTTTTGTTTTTAAGTTTTGCTTAATAGAAACAGCATATTAACTTTTAAAATATATATTTTGGAGATATATTTATTTTAGTAAACGATCATCCTCTTTTCTAGCATTTTCATAGTTTATTCAAAAATTATAATGTTGTGTCACAATTTTATAACTTAATATTGTGTCAGAGATAATGATATAATCACAAAGATTATTTTGTTTCTTTCTCTTATGCTTTTGAATTAGGGATATAATATAAGTAATGATAGCAGGGAAGTCATCCAGAGATAATGGAAGCTTATAACTGATTAGGAAACAGGGGAAGAACAACTAAGTGGATAATAGTAAAAAAGGCATTAAGCCACAGTTGTAAAAAACAGATTTATTTATGCATTAAATCACCTGGCGACTTTGAAGCTGCTTAGCTGTTTAGCTGTCCTCTGACCAGGAGACACCAAATAAACCAAAAATCTTTAGATTTTATAAGATCCACTTGCTTGTTTATTGAACATCATGTCAAATTTTTCAAGATTGTCTTCAATGATACATGAATAAAGAAATAACTGTAAATTTAGAAAAAGCCACATTAAAATATTTGTGCCATTGTGTCAAACTGAAATGTTTTCCATTAAATCTTTTTTAAACTCAAAGAATGAAATTATAATTGTCCAGGCATTTTTTAAAAGCCACATTAAAAATAATCTGTTCAATGATGCCAAACTGAAATGAAATATTACCTAAGAATAACATTCGTTTCTTTTTTGTCCTTTACTTATATTCTCTATTAAATCTTTATAAACTCAAAGAATGAGATTGCTATTGTCATGGCAATTCTAGGCATCCTGAAGTTTGTTCCTATCAATCGGCCCTTTCTACCTCTCCCCAGAGGCCGGATGTTTGCAGTTGCAGGCAGTTGTTGTTTGAGACACTGTTAATGGCTAATAGACTGGCAGCACACACTGAAAGAATGAGGCTCAGAGCCTGGGAAAGGGCCTGGGACTGAATGCCCTCAGTGCTGCAGGGTAATTAGTTTATTACTTACCAGATTAGAAAATCAGTACCAAAGATACTCTATCTGACCCACTTCTGAAGAATCATCAGGAATTACAAATGATTATATTATATTTGGGGAAAATATAAATAATTTATAAATGGACCCTCTTTCTGTACTAATTCAACTATGGAAATATTCAGCAACATTCAGTGCAATGTTCTTTTTTATTATAATCATCCCTCTCCTGCAGTTTGTATGTATATAAAGTCTAATTTAAAAAAGAAATCAAAACTTCAAAACTGTTGGAAAAGCACAGCATTAATTTATTTTCAGAATATGACAAAGGTTTTTAATTAATTATTCAGAGAAACATAGGGATCATCAATTAAAAGAATCATTTACCAACAAATGGTAACTTCAAGCATACTCTTCAAACAGTAGAAGAAATATCAATGTCTTTGGAAAAAAATTGTTAAAAATGTAACAAAACAGAAAAATCTTTTAGTTCTTCCCCTAACCAAAATTGAAATGACTATGTGAAAGGAGTTCAGAGAGGAATATTATATTTGAAGAAGTGCTAATGAAATTCTCTAGCTATCTTTTGACTGTTATTGACAAGAAATAAAAGTGTGAGTTAGTACTTGATCTTTCTCTTCATTTCAGTACTAGAAGGAAAAATAAGAAAGTTTTCTGGCAGAAAGCTGTTTAAAACATTAACACAGTTTTAATGTTTATTACATCCTGCTGTATTCTATTCATTACAAAAACAAGCAGTAACCTCTAAAATTGAATATTAAACATACTACAGGACAATCTGATTTTCAAAAAGTAAACTTTTACAATGTAATTGAAGACTGTTATTCTCAAAGATAAAACATGTGGAGTACAGTTATAATCGATGGTTTTAGTAGAAAGATCATCTTGTCTACAACTATGTGTTCCAAATTTGTTATTGGTTTGTAGAACGTGAATAGTGCTAAGTTCCCCTGGATATACATACATGTTAAAGGAAATATACATATATCAAATGTACCCTTTCTCATGTTTAGGGAAACATTTCGTATAAGGCATATATCTTTTTAATAATAATGATAACGAAACACCTAGGCATCATATGCTAAGGTGATAAACCTTTTGATGAAAAGAAATCAAATACCCAAACTTAAGATTTCATCACATCTGTCTTAACGAGGTTCCTGGATTGATTGTTAGTAAAAAGATAAGGGCTTACTCACAACCAAGAGATCTGTGCAGTGGGCAAAACGTCATTTGCCATATACTTCTAAGGATGATTTTGTTTTCTCTTCAGAGAAGGAAAGTTTGTAGTGGGAAAAGATTTAAACTTTGGATATTTTACTGAGACTGCTCAAACTTTTATATTCAATTATTTATTCTCTACTGAATTCCAAAAATGGAATCTACAGATCACCTACAAAGTTTTCCATATTAAATGTCTCTTCACCAGAAAATTGGTTTCCCTGATCATCACCTAAATACAAATCTGGGAACGACACCAATTGGACATCAGACTGAGGTGGGGGGTGGGGGAGGGGATGGGTGTATGCCTACACAATGAGTGCATTGCGCACCGTTTGGGGAGTGGTAACACTTGAAGGTGCTGACTCGGGAAAGGGGGGGGTGGGGAAAAAAATATGAAACTGTTGTTTTTAACTTGCACTGTTCACTTAATAATTTATCATGAATATTTCCCATATTATTTCATATCATTGTACAAGAAATAATGTATACATTATGAGGACATACTGTATCTAACAAGATATACTGTTAGACTCTTTGATTCTGTAAAATTAAATTAAAAAAACAAACAAACAAAAAACAAAACAAAGCTTCATGTCTTTAACCAATTACAAGTCAAATAATCTTTAAACCTACCTATAACCTGTAAACCCCCTATTTCAAGATGGCCCACCCTTTCGGGCCAAAACAATGTATGCCTTCCATGTATTGATTTATGACTTTACCTATAACCCCTATCTCCCTGAAATGTATAAAACCAAACTGTAACCCAACCACAGCTGAGTCCACTTGCTCTTGGCTTCTTGGATGTGGCTCCAGGTCATAGTCCTCAAATTTGGCTCAGAATAAACCTCTTTAAGTTATTTAAAAAAAAAAAAAAAGTCTCTGCAAAGTTAAATGATCACATAAATAGCAAAAAATAGAAGATAAATTGAATACAAAGATTCTACATTACAAAGAAAGCAAATATCATGTGTTCTCACTCATAACAGGGTACCAAAAACGGTATACACATGGACATAGACAGTGAAATGATCGACAATGGAAATTTAGAAGGTTGAGAGGGCAGGAGGAGCGTGGATGATGAAAAAAATCACTTAATGGGCACAATGTATGTTATTTGGGTGGTGGATACCCTAAAAGCCCTGACTTGACCACTATACATGTAACAAAATTTCCCTTGGATCCTATAAATTTATATAAATTTTTAAAAAGAAAAATAAAATGAAATTATTTTAGAATGGTCAGCCTAGTTTTATTATTATAGTTTTTTACTAAAGAATTTGTGGCATAGTCTAGATCAATTCTGGATAGAAAAACACATTTTATAGAGGGACATACCAAATTCTTCGATTTTGTGGAGAAATACAAGAACTAATCTACTTATACTTAAAAATTAAGCATGATAAAGGTAATATATTTGCATCTTTCATCATTTTGAGTTCAAATTATCAATTTAAAAAATTCTACCTTTGAGAAAATGATATTCATTCATTCATTGTTTGGGTTAAGGAACATAATTTCAGTGGCTATTTTTTTTTTCAGAGATGGACAAGAGAGTGTTATATTGTTATATGAATTAAAATACACATTAATTTCTGATGGCAAGGCAATTTTCAATGATTTCATAATGTGAATATTACACATATTTAATAAATATATGTAATTATCTGTGAAGCATATATTTTTTCTGAAATATTTCTCACACTGCACTAAAAAGATTTTTAAAATGAATACATTTATTAATTTTCTTGACGCACATGATAGGAAATTTTTTCAATGAAATTACTTCCCATATACATGTCAGCAGGAATTTTGGTTATTGTAATCCGTAATCCCTTTACCAACATGACAGTGATGTGAAGTATGGCTATTGTTATTATTCTCGTTTTCCACATTACCAAATGAAGACTTATAGAAGGTCAGTGATTTAACCAACTCAGTGAGTGGAGGAACTTGGACCTGTAGGGTAACAAAAGAATTAAAAGAGATACATATTACTAATATCAAAAATGAAAGAGTAGTCATCACTGCAGATTCCATGGATGTCAAAAGGAAAATAAAAAAACAACGCTATGCCTCCAAATTTCATAACTTAGTTGTAATGGACCAATTCCTTAAAAATCATAATCTACCAAAACCAACAAAAACATAAATAGATTATCTAGATAGGCCTATATCAACTAAAAAAAATAAAATTCAATCAATAATTAATAATCTCCTAAAAGAGAAAGCATAAAGCTCAGACTATTTCAAAGGGGATATCTACCAAACATTTAAAAAAGAAATACCAATTGTCTACAATCTCCTCTAGGAAACTGAAGCAGAGGGAACACTTCCTAAATCAAAGAGTTAAGTCAATGGATTGTGAATAGAAGGATTCAGGTTTATTAGTGTTGTACTGAAAATATTATAGGAAGACAAGAAAAGGATGCTAAAATTATCTATATGGTAATATGCTAGAGTTGCAGACAGTATAAAGTCATGTTTAGCTCAATATGCATACAGATGGGTACATGCAAGTATAGAAGTATTTATACATATGTGTATACACATGGGTTAGTTTACACACATATATTTCATTGCTCTGTAAGTTATGAGAGCATAGAAGAAATGTCACCCTAATAGAAACAAGCATACTGGCACTCAGATCTTGGTTTCTGATACCATTCTCTAATGAAACGATCCTGAGCTCCTGGGAGAAATAACTTATTCTAGAACTGGGGCAGGAAAGATACAAGATGAGCTTGGAGCATCTTGTAATGCCAGGAAGAAAGGAAGCACTAAAAATAAATAAATAACTAAAATTTAAACATTAACAATAAATAAATAAAAACAGCAGCAACACATAAACCCACCATCTCTCCGCTGATGGGTGCATGACAAAGGGAGGTAGGAGAACACTGAAAAAGTTCCCAGTGACCAAAGCGAGAAGAATTTGAGCAACAAAATAAAGTAGTATGAACCAGTAGTAACTCAGTGTATAAAATAAATATACATGACTTTATATGGACATAAATAAATTATTGAATAAATAAATAAATGATAAAGAATAGACACATTTCCACTGCAGAAAAAATCCAAATAAATTATTTAGATATTCTGCCCTCAAAGAATAGATCCCCACTCCTTAAGTGTGGGCTGTCTATAGTGACTTCCTTCCAAAAATTTGAATTTGGAAATGGGGAAAAAGAAAGAATAACCTTATTGTGAAGAAACTTGGCAAACACTACCTCAACCAGGTGACTGAGGTCAATATTAACAGTTGAGTTGATGAGTTACGTTGGTACTACATACCCTTGATATGATGTGATAACAATGGCAAATTACCTCTTTTTTTTCCTCCCCCAAACTCACACACCAGTGTGATAATGAGAGAAGCATCAGACAAATTTCAATAGAGAGACACTCTGTAAAATACCTGACAAGAACTCCTCAAAGCTCTCATGGTCATCAAAAACAAGGAAAGCCCAAAAAATTGCTTCAGCCAAGAGAAGCCAAAGAAGACTTCAATATGTTGGTTGGAATCCCAGAGCATAAATATACATCAGATAAAAATCTGAATAAACTATGTGCTGTAGTTAATGACAATTAATCAATATTGCTTCATTAATTGTGACAAATTCACCATACTAATGTAGGATGTTATCGGTATGAGAAACTGAGTGTGGGCCATATGGGAACCTTCTACACTATCATTAACTTTTCTGTAAATCTAAAACTGCTCTGGACATTAGAGGCTAAATACTAAAATGCACTCACAAATTAACAAGATACAAATTGCTGTCTTTAAAAGTGTTTAGTTGTTTGATTAAAGTTAAATTAATTAAGAAAATACTTTTATAGGGTATGCATGAATCTTTTGACTGTTGAAAGGAAACAGAGCTATCTAATGTCTTATCTAGATTAAACAACAAACAAATATTTTAAAATGTCAAAAGCAAATGCACACTATCTGGGTGATGAACACAACTTATAACTTTGACTCAAACTGTACAAAAGTAATTCATGTAACCAAAACTTCTATACCTGGCAACATCCTGAAATAAAAAATAAAAAAAAAAAAAAAGGAGAGAGAAAAATATCTGTCATACTGCAACAGTTAGGGACAATGTGAGGGCTAAGATTGTTTTTATATAATTTTACAGAGGGGCCTCTGAGCCCATGTCTTCTGGGCTTTAAAGTTTCAGAACTTTTAAAAGTGTTTACAAAACAAACAAACAAAGCTGCCCAAGTGCATTCACAATTGATTCCTCAGTCCCCTTTCAGTGCTGATGAACAGCTCTTTCACAAATTCAGTTAAAGATGACATCAGCTATTTAGGTGGGTATCTAAACAGTAGGATTCCAAAGTGTCTGGTAAATTCTTCTTGGACATTCAAACATTAAATAAATAATATGGAGAGGGGAAAATTCAATTCAATTAAAAGACATATGCAAAAGTTATTTTTTCTGTTATTACTTAATCTCCACTTCATTTTATAAAGATTAGTCCGCATATTTAAGCAAGAATCAGCAGAACTAACTATAAGAGGATGATTAGATTTCTGTATAGTTCCTTCTATTTTCAAACTTGAAATAAGACATCTTATGAAATTATGATAGCGTGTACCTGCCCAGTGGCTCTACCTGATTCCAATAGACCAGAATTTAAATGGAAAAATGCATGTGTGATTGCATTATTTTCAGCAAGTGTCCTTTTCGATTGTAGGATACCATATAAACAGTTGTGGTTATGAATGTAGAGAAGGGTGCAGAGGTTTTCTCATCACCTAGAAAAAGAATAAGCCAACCCCTCTTCATGAAATATTAAGTTCTCAGTGGAACTATGCAGTGGAACTATGAATAATGCAATTACATTATTCATCAGGGAAGCAGGGAAATCCTATAGCCAAACCTTGATGAATTTCAAAATGATTACCTAGTTTCTGCCTTATCTAAGTCCATCGTTTTTCTCCATTCCTTCAGCAGTCTAAATCTGTGTCAAGAAAGCTGTTGATACTACAGATGTTTTAAAAAACACACAAGTGTTAAATTTACATATAACTAAATTCCATATATTGAAATATCTACATATCTGTTAGTACATATTTATATGCTGTAATATATATCAAATATATAGATTATAAATATTACATAATGACATATATAATTTATTGAAATATACACATACCTAAATACGTAAGATTTCTACATTTATATGCTCTTAATACATTTTTATTTTATTTGAAATGGATCACATTTGTTGAAATAGTTGTATTATCAGTATAATGCAGATTTATATTGCTGAATAACATAGAATATTAAACCAGTAATACAATGACTAAAATAACTAAAACTCAGAAAGATCCATAAAAAAATGAAGAAAAAAGTATAACAATTTTATATTATCATAAGCATGTATTTTCTCATGAGTTAAGGGAAGTGTTCAGGAATAATTCTGCCCATGTTAATTACTGGCTTCATTATTGTGTACCTTGGACAGATTACATAACTACTAGTAGTTCCATTACTCCTCAGTAAAATAGAGATACACGCTCTTTAAAAATTTTAAATTTTTAAAATTAAATTTTAAAATTTCTAATAAGGAATCCCATCAAAGGATGGAAAAGTCAAGGTTGTGATTAAATTTATTTTGATTCTAGCCAATTACTAACAATGGAAGAATATGTCAGTTTTTGTATTAAATAGAAACCTAGTACTAGAAAGGTCTAATTTCAACAATATGAAAGCTTGTCATATAAATAAAATCATGTTTAGCATAAAAATATTAATTTCTAATTTCTCTTATTTTCTGTCGAAGACATATTTTTCATTTATAGGCTGAATGGTCTATAGTGACTTTCCTGTTTTGCTTCTTATTTTCTTCTTTTTTTTGTTGCTTGCTTTATAATGCCTCTAATTTCCTGTATTACTCTAATGGGTAGCTATTTCAACCTACATAAATTTTTAAATAACTTCAAATTCTGAAAGCTCTGCACTGATTGTATCGGTAGTGTGTAAGTTAATAAAATATCAAGAGAAATAATGTTCGAGTCCAAGTCAGCAACAAAACCTTTTCCCATATACATGTATATTGTATTGCAAGATGCCATGGATTTGTAAGTCAGAGCAGAATGACTCTGAAAATGGAATTGAAAGTGCTAACACACTCCTCATGAATTATAAATTCTTTTCCTTTTAGAATCAAACTTAAACATTACCTAACCACAATGATGTGCTAAACTCCAAATACTCAACAAAATCCTAAAGACTTTTGCAGGTTGAAAACATTTTTGTTGTGTTTTATATTTGGATTTTTTTAATTTATTTTATTTTAGTTTTTACTTTTTACTTGAAATAATTTTTTAACTTACTGATAAATTACTAGTACAAAAAAATTCTCATATAACTCTCACCAAGAGATCTCATTAAAATTTTACCAACTGCCCAATTGTACATTTTATAACAAAAGGATCCAACTTCCCAATTTGCACACTTAGCTGTCATGTCTCTTCAGTACCCTTCATTTGGGAATAGTTTCGATGACCTTCCTTGACCTTCATGATTTAACAATTTTGAAAATTATAGGCCAATTACTTTGTAGAATTTCTCTTAATTTGAGATTACCTGGTTTTTCTTCAAAAATACTTTCAGGTTTTTTGAAAGATATATCACAGAAATTATGTCATCTTCTTCTTATGCCTGTGAGGCAGTGCATGATTTCAAGTTGCCCATCAAAGTTATTTTGACTTTGATCACTCGAATTAGAGGATGTCTGCCATCCTTCTCCAATGTGCATCAACTCTTTCCACTTTTGTAATTTTTAAGTAGTTTGGAAAAGTTAATTTGAGACTATGTGAATATCCCAGTACTTATCAAAACCATATTTCCTAGTTTTGGAATCCTTTGATGGTTATCTGAGTTAACTATTAATATGATGATTTTCTAATTACATCATCCTTTCTAAATGTATTAGTTTCTCTTTAAAAAAAAAGAAATTTGTCTTCTCCACGGTTTTTATTTAATTTGTTCTGGATTTGGCCATTTACATATTTGTGACTCTCACCTCCAAGGAGAAACCTAGCCCCAATTATCCTTAATCCTTCATGTATGTACTGATGTACTGGTGAGTGTTGATTTTAACAAAGGAGGAAAAAAGTATAGCCTTGTATTAACGTGGTATTTAGTAGTAAAAGATTTGCAAGTTTTCTTTTTAAAAAATTATGAATAAACCCATCAAAATTGACCTAACTTTGCCAAAATTTTTAACACATTTTTTTGCTTTTTGTCAGATTCATCTATTTTCAGGTATTATAATCTGAGACAAATGGAATTCTCTTTTTGCAAAAAAAGGCTCAAAAAATCCCTGATTCATCAATTTTCTGTAATATAAATATTCCCACCATGGCAGATTTCAAACTATTAACTTGAAGTCATTGAAATCACAGTTGAGATGAAATGCACACAATTGGCTTCTTACAAGTTGGTGGGAGCCAGCTCCAGCCCGCCATTACTTATCCATAACCAGTCTCTTGACATTTCTGACTGGCTGTGGACTCAGCTGCCTTCTTCACCTTCATGGAGGTTCTGACCCACTGATGTGCTATAGTTGGCACATTCAGGGTCACAAGAGCTGATTGTTAAATATGTATGAATTTTGAAAAGTGATTGTTGAATTGTTAGTAGCTTGAAATCAGCCATGGTTGGCATATTTATACTACAGAAATTGGCAAATGCTGCAGATCAGTACTTTTTTCCAAAAATCTATTTACCAGCATGCCACTATTCTGACCTGTGCTGGATTCCCTTCCTCACTTGGAACTGTCTTATGTTTTTGACTAACCTAATTATTCTGGAAGAAATGAAGAAAGAGGAACAGAGGGCGGAAGTGGAGAAGGAAAAATAGTCGTGTCTATTTTAAAATGATTTTTATGGTAGCAGTCAAATTGACTAGGTGATGTTTTATTTCTCCTATTGTATCTAAGAAATAAATTATCCCTCTGTTAGGCAGGTCTCTGTCAAATTATATTATCTGAAATTTTCCAAACTTTTATGCATGTCATACTTTTTTGAGATCTTGTGTGAATAGAAATTCTTTCCTATTTTGACAGTACTTTTTGTTATTTCAATTTCAAGGTAAACCAAGATTGCCATATTTTTTTGTAGAGAAGAATTTTGAAATTTATTTAGATAGATCCATAAATATTTTCCATTTTAAAAAATTTTTATTGTATATAATTGCTAGCTCCACATACAAAATATAATATTTACCTACATTTTTTGGATTTTGTCTTCATAACACTTTGACACTCTGTGTGTGTGTGGCCTCATGTGTTTATGAACTGACTTGTTTTTCCCAGGAACATTGATAGATTAATAATAATGAGAACCCTAGTTATAATAGCTGGTGTTTATTAAGTATGTTAAATTTGTCAATAAACTTAATCTTCTTAACAAATTCTAGTGTAGATATTTACCATATCTTAATTTATATAATTTTAACAATGTCAAACAGATAACAGTTTTGACATTTAGCATAAAAACTAAGTAAAATTCTAAAGCATCTGCTTACAAACCCTACATTATCTGCTAGTCTACTCTGTCTTTTTCACATTAATTTTAAATATCAGATGTACAGTAACCTAAAGTCTTGTCTATGCAAGCATTTATTAAGGAGCTTTCTTTTCTATTCTTAGTGATCTACTCCTGAACTAGTAAAATATTGTTTTATTTTATAAAACAATAAGACAGTATTATATTTAATAGACCTGGAGCCCACTCATTAATCTAATTTTACTGAATAAATTTGGATTGTCTTATTCATTCATTCTTCTAGGTGTAGTATAAAATTACTTTGCTATTTTGGAAATTGTACTGTAAATTTTTTCTTACTCGTTTGGTACTTTGCTTCCACTTGTTTTTCTAAATATCGTTTTTTATTTGCACAATTGTACCCTACTACATGCATAATTTTGTTACTTCATTTTTCTTAGTTTTAAGTATATCTCACATCATTTCACATTGAAATATCAATTTTAATTGGCAAAGACTAATTTGTCAGACCTTGTAATATTTGCAAAATTATTCATAATTTTCCTATTTATTAGATATTAGGTTTTTTCTATAAATGATGCTATATTAAAAGCTATTTTTCATAATAAATTTCTGCTCTTCAAATTATGTCCTAAATTAGATTTCCTGAAGTGATTGTTTGAAGTTGATTTTTTCATATATAGATAAATTATTTTCCTAAACTTATAAATTATTTTACAATTCTATCAATAGTAGCAATGGAAGAGAGTGTATGGATTTTACACTGTGCAAGTAGTGTCATAATATTATTTAAACAGATTCTGATCAAATATGTATATGTATCAAGCCCCAGGGAAACCATTAATTTTTTAAAAGAGGAGTAAGTGATAAGCTACTATTAAAGATAAAATTAACTTACAAAAATTCACAGTTGCCCAAGAAAAGTTGAAAAAAGAAGGATGAAAACAAAGAACAGATGGAACAAGTAGAAAACAGCCAAAAACATAGTGGAGTTTAATCCAAACATAGGAATAATTACATTAAATGAAATTAACATTAATTTTAATTAGTAGCATCATAGAGAAAGCATACTGCTTTAATTTCCTTCAGAAAAACTTTTTTCTCAGTAGTTTTACTCTTAACATATCCTTATGAAAAACAGTCTACATAAAGAAAGCGTTGTATAAAAATTAGAGATTTCCAGAGGCTTGTATAAAAATAACTAAAGATTTGTTTGTTATTTGATTTATTTGAGTTTGGAATTGCCTGGAATTTGTTTTGAGTTTTAACTATGCCAAATTTTAATTCAAATTTATCTACAGCTACGTCTTCATTAGAGTAAAAACCCATAGAAATGCATAGATTTTATATGATTTCTACTAAATTTGTAAATCAGCTAAAGTGCTTTTGAAATTTAATCTGTAACTGATCACATTCAATATTTCATAGTAAAAAATATGATTTGATAATTCAAATGTACAATTTTTTGTACATCGCACTACTCAGAAGGGTGCAAAATTTAAAACTTATGAATTGTTTATTTCTGTAATTTTCCACTTAATATTTTCAAACAGTGGTTGACTGTGGGTAATTCAAACTGTAGAAGGTGAAACTGGATAAGACAGGACTACTGTATATAGATTTTTAATTAATTAACCTTGGTCTAACTACTACTAATAAAACTGACAATTACTGAATATGAGTTTGGTGCAAAATGCTTATAGATACGACACATTTTTAAATGCACAAATTAATAAAATGCTTTGCAAAAGACTAAAATTTTGGACAGTGAGTATTTTTGACATTTATCTTTTGATTTATAACTGAATGTTTAGTATTAATAATAAGTGTTCTGGAGTCTGAACACCTGTAATTGACACTATCTTAGGCCTAACTGTGTGATCTGAGGAAGTTAGTGAAGCAGAAAATAAGATAACAGAGACTCTCTTTTTATATTAACTTAAGGATTGAATAAAAATAGTGCAGACAAAGTGCTTGTAAGAGTATGTGATCAGAATTTGAAGCAACGCTTGCATCTGGTACAGGCAAGGTATGGCACAGGTTCTAATGGTACTAGCAGCTCCAGAGGCGTTGGTGATGTGGTACAAATATCAGTGCACTTGGAGTCTGGAGAACATGTTGGAGATTTCGGTTTTTGTACCTACTATATGATCTTGACTGCCTTTTGCCTCAATTCACTGCTCCCTACTATGTGGAAAATTTTGTACATACAGAATACTATTATAAGGACTCAGTGGTTTAGTGTGGAAGAATCTCTAATATTTAGTACAGTTGGCATTCAAGAAGTGGGAGAATGAAAGAGTAGAGAGATGTAATATGGTCTTGACAGTTGCCTCACAAGGATATTGGTGAATTGTTTGGGTAGCAATGGTTATATGCATTCCTAGGTTTTCATCTGTGTCTTCACACATTAATCCCTTCTGCATTGTCTTCTGACATATTTCCATTACTCACACTAGTCCTCACCAAGCTCAGCATTGTTTGTTTCTCTGCTAGTAAAATAGTCAGAAAGAGATTTTAACTACTTTATCAGAAATTACTCTAAACATAGTGATTAAAGTGCATAATTTTTCTAAAACTATGCTGCAACCCTCAGGCATTTCTATTTCTATGAGCTGGCTTATAGACCTGTGACGGCTCGTGCCACCTCCCTCAAGATGGACATCCTGCTACTGACTTCCACCAAATTCCCTGTTACAGAATACATGCAAATAAAAGCTAATGCCTTCTGTGGCTAAAGTGGGAATTTTATAATCCTCGGTAGCTTTAGGCTGACAACAGAAAACATTCTATTAATTATTAAATAATTAATATTAATTAAATTTCTACTTATATGTGAAATATTAATCAGCATACTTGATTTTATTTCCACCTCATAGATATTCAACGTCATCTACACTGTCTAGAAATGAAAGAGCATTATTAGTGCGGACCTGAAAAGAAGAAAAGAGAATCTTACACATTTTACAAGTATGCTCTTTAGAATCTAAAGGGAAACCCCGAAGAAAAGCTGGGGATAGAGGCTAAAGCCAGATCAATAGACTAAAAGGAGCATAGGTGGAGCTAAGTCATCTGCTCCTTTGGGGGATGAGATGAAAGCCGCCTGGATTGGAAGAGAAGGCATGTCCTTAGAGGTATTTTGGAGATATTCTAGAGGCCATAAAATTAAAGAGCTGGCCATGAGTATGTCCTGGAGAAAGGAATTGGGGTTGGCATTAGGGACTGCCGAGCACCTTCTCTGCTTATCCAGAACAAGGGGGTGTGGTGGAAGCTGGCCAAGGTCTGCAGTCCATCTCTCACCCAGCCAGTGCAGACAAATCTCAGAGCCCGTTTGTTCTCCTTTTGCTGTTGTCCATCCAGAGCCACTCATGTTGTGCCTCAATTGTCCCACAAGTGGAGAACTTGCCTTTTCTCCAATATCCTGCTAATCTTCACCTAACCACCTTACATGGATCACCCTTGATTACCCTTCCTCTAGTTCAGGACAAAAGATCCAGAAAAAAGACAAGTGGTTGTCACGCTAGTAGTCCAAGTGAGGATGCAAAGAAGATCAGTACAGGTTCTTGGATGGGACAGTGGGGAAATTCATTCAGTTTTCAAATCTGCCTGTAAGATTTTCTATCTGAATTACCCAGACCCAACCTCAAAAAGTAAGTCTATAGTAAATTAAAAAATTGCTCATGCTTTGCTGTTCCATAATCTTGTTATGCAAAATTATCTATATTTATCTTTGTGTAATAGATTAGATGAAGATAGAGCTATAAAGATAAATGTCCATTATTATGCCATACTTAAACAAACTGCTAATTACCACACAGTAGGTGTGACCTTAGTTAAATCCTTTAACTAATCTGAGACTGCCCCCTTATTTTAAAATTGTTGAGGTTGGGGGATTAGGGGAGGGGACATGGTAAACTGCAAGATTCTTTCCAATTTTAAACTCTTCATCTATGATTCTGGAGGCAGGCTTTTATGGGAACTTAAGTTTTAAATTAGATTCCCATCATATAAATTTGAGAAATCAAAAGTACATATTTGGTTTATTTTAAGGAATCTTAGAAACTATGAAACTTGAGTCATAGTTTGAAAATACATAATACAATAGAAGCCATTTGTTTTTAATAACTTGGTACAAAAACATTGCTAGTAGAAAAAATACATTGCAATACTGGTGATTATAGCTGCTTTAAATGAACAGCATGAAGTGTATCCTGTGCAATATTTCTTGATTTAGTCAAAGAATTACAATATTTAGTCTGTCCATATGTCCTGAACTGTTCATTTCCTGTTAATTTGAGGCAGAAGCCAAAGACTTTCAGTTTTCCTGCCTTTATCATACATCTCCTGGTTATTGCTGTTTAAGTTGACTTGGTTCTTGATGACCACAAGGTGACTTACTACGCTTCTTTTTCCAAAAGACTTTAGCAGCAACACGTGTTTTTAAATGCATTCAATGTTGTTTTGAGACTTTTCAAATAACTTGGGAGCAATCAAATGGAGACTGCACACATGTAGCCATAAGTTAATGTAAACTTCTTTTGAAAAAAAGTACATAGTTGGCCACATCTATAAATCGCTTTGATTTAAATTTTTTTTATTAAAGATGTATTTTCTCGCTGTATTTAGATTTGGATACAATTTATCTCACTCTATATACTTTCCAGAGCATGCCACTTAAATGTTTATATCAAGCATTCATCAGAAAACTTTCAATAGACTATTCACATATTACGTGGATGACTTATTTCCTTGTCTGGATTTGCCAAACAGAACACCTACTTAAAAATGCATAATGAGTAGAGTCCAATTTTAAATTCAAAGTAGAATTAATTTATATCCCATTTACTGTTTAATTGTATTTTAGTATATGAAATTTGATTTATTAAAAGGAAATGATATTTGTAGATTCTTTCTAGCATGGTGAGTTCATTCAGAATTTAGTAAAGAATTTCATCATTTTAGTTACACTCAAAATTTTACATACACTTTCTTTTGCATGCGTGTGTATATTATAAACTGTGTATTGGTATCTGTCTTTAGCACTGTGTTGATCAAGGTTTCTTTTTGGAACGCATTATCCCCTCACGCCACTTGAAGTAAGGGATTTATCTGAGCATACAAGAAACAGACTCTGGGTTGAGTGTCCACAAATGGCTACCAAGACATCAAAGATGCCACTGCCTTTTCTCTATTTGGGAACAGGACAGAGAATTGGGAAGCTATCCCTTTAGCTGCCAGCTACTGCCAGGCCACTGCTACAGTCAGAAATCCCATAAAAGTAGAAAATCATCACGACCAGCAACAGTAGCTATTATTCTCATTAGTTTCTCCTTGTTACACCTTTGTCGCAAGGACCAGCCTTACCTCTTCTCACATACAAAGCCAATGACTTAATACTGGACTTCTGCTAATACTTCCAGAGAAAAATTAAATATCTCCAGGAGCGTATTCGCTGGTCAAAATTTCACCAGCAGCAGAAGTATGGCCTCTGCCTCACTTGTTTGCCAAATATTGAACAAGTACATCTAGGTTAGCCAAATATGCATCATGCCCAGAATTTCAGAAGTGACTGAGAAATATGGTTTTCATTTTACAGGCTTTGCAGGACAGAACATATTGAAAGATGTTTGGAAGAATAGTAGAAAGCCCATCTACTATATTTAAGTATATGTCTTAAAATATGTAAGTTTTATGTCTTATGTACACATAAAAATACTATGAGTCAAATTTCTCCATTTTGTCTATAAGGAAACTAAAACTTGAGGAGTTTAAATAATTTGCATACAGCCAAATCATTATAATTTCCACTGCATTTTCTAATTTTATCTCCACCTGACTTTTCCTTTTTTAAATGACTGGTATTTTCCCTGCTCTATGTTAAACAGATAACTTTTAATAGACCCTGGAGGTAATAACTGGTGTACTTATACTCTTGATTTACTAAACAGACTATAGTGATTAGAATCCAGTTTTTCAGCAGTTTTTTATCATCTTTATATCTTTATTTAGCCTCTCTAAAAGACAAAAATTAGAGTATATTTATTAAAATGTGTTGGATTAGTGAAGAAACCTGTGTCATTTATTTTATTATAAATGTAGATGTTATATATTTTATAGTTATATTTATGAAACAATATTTGGAACTCTCTTTTTTTTCCTAATAGAGTGAAGATAAAAAATGAACAGCATGTTCACAATGCTAGAAATTAGGAAAAGAAAATTTGTGAACTTGAAAAGATTAAAGTTCCACAAGAAGACAGGAAGGAGCCATCACTGTATTTTAAGACATTGTAATTTCATCAAATGCATTCTGAGAAAAATAATATTTTCTACTCTTTCCTAGCTGGTGAGAGTTAACAAAGGAACAAAGATTTTGTTTGCTTGCATAACTTCATCCTTTATTTCTGATATTTGTCTTAAATAAGGCAAGGGTGTTGATAAAGCCAGTAAGTTTGGCTGCAGGTATCATAACCCCCACTGGCCTTCAAAATGTCTCTCCAAATTGCTTAATAGTAAATACATCCAAAATTAAGTATGTGATTATAAATCCTGCCAGCATTTAAATTTCTTTAATGCCTCTTCTTTCCTTTGTATGAATATTAGTCAGCTACTTTTATCTAGATTAGTACAATTCCTGCTTTAAAACTAATGTAATGAATTGATCATAGTTTTTAATTATTGGCTTTTCAAAATTGAAAATGTAAACAGGGTTGTCTTATTTATTTTCACCTTATGTGAACTAAGCAGACATTTTTTTTAAAAAGAGAAAAAGTGAAAGTATAACAGAATAACAATATGTCTATAAATATGTATTAATAGTTATACATGCAACTAATGTAAGATATAATTAATGTGAAATGAAATATCATCTAATTGTTTGACAAACACACATCATAATATCCTGGCACATTTTAAGATGGCTCTTTTATAGGCTTTATAATCTTTCCTATGAGAATGATTTTCTTAAATGTGCTAGGTCTTTTAATCCACAATTTTCCCAAACCTTTTCTTTTTAAGTCTTTGTAAAAAAGAAAAAAAAAAAAGGCCCTTTTTATTTTCCCATAGGTAAAATTTCAAGTACTAAGAAGTAGATATAACATTGATGAGGAGACTCTCGACCAGAGATATTAAAATAATAATTTTAGTAGTAGCCATCTGCTGCTTAGGGAACTAATATTGGACAAGATCTCTGTGGTAGATATTTGATGTTTTTTGATGACTTATATTTCATTCTATCCTATTCAAATAGCAGGTGGATTTCCTTTGGTGTGCTTCGCTCCTCCGTTGTGTAGGGTGGTAAATCTTTTCACTATGGATGCTAAAAGGCCAGATAGATCTTTTCTCTCACTTGGCACAGAGCCAGAGGTTGATCAGATGTCTAGGCTCAGCTAATGGAATGTTCTCTTGGGTCTGTGAATGTTGAGCAATTGACATACTAACTAACGTTTAGATTTCTTTCCACAAGGAAAGAGCAAGCTTGTTCCTGTTATGACATGATTCTGAATGTCCTATTGTTCTCTCCACTTAGTCTTTGCTTTTGCCTATTTTCAAACCTAGTTTTATGGTCTTTGGTTGAATTTTTTCGAACTCTAATATCCTTCTTTTCTTTTTTTTCAAGATGTTAGCCAGAGTCAGCTAAAACTTGCAACCAAAGAACCCTAAATGAATCAGAAATGAGTGTGAGAGAACAGAATATAGGCAACAGATCATCAGAGAAATGTACAGTCAGTATTTGGAATGATCTCTTCGAGCATAAGAGAAAGTATGTTTTATTATTTCATTTATTTTCTAGAATGAAAAATAACAGTACAAAGTGTGGTGTTAAAAGAATTAATATATTAATATTACTTATTTGAACCCTAGGTATCTGGTGGCACCATAGAAAGTTATAAAGAATATTAGAAATTAAAGGACCACAATATAATGTAGCAACTTATAGCAGGCAGAAGTGAATAATTTGAAGCAGAGGCAGACAAGTCCCTAAGGACACAGATAGAAAGTCAGTGAACATGCTGAAAAGGTCTCTCAAGCCTCGTAGTACAGAGCTGGCATTGATGAAAACAAAAGGGAACCTGATTATTATACTATGGTTTGTCATATCATAACATTAGTTAAATTTACAGCCTACTAATTTGCCGTCTTAATTGAGAGAGTGTGAGATAATTGAGATGAGGACATATTGGAAAATTAAAAAGAATAAGAGTAACACAATTTTTTTAACTATTAAGGAGCACCCACCACTAAATCTCTCTATAATAGAGTGAGAAAGGTGGAGAGTATTAGGATTTCAGAGAGATAATCTGAACACAATACCTTACAAACCTTGTGAGCAATTGCAAATATTTTGACTTTGACTCTGAATAAGATGGTTTTGAGAAGACAAATGACATTACTGATTTATTCTTCAGTATGATCCTTTTTACTTCATTGTTGCAATAGATTGAAGGAGGGACAGGCCGGAAGTAGGAAGACCAGTTGGGAGACTCATGAAAGAGATAACAGTGGTTTGAATCCATATAATAACAATGGAGGTGGTGAAAAATGGTTATATCACAATATATTTTATAGGCAAAGTCAGATAATGATGAGTTAATAGACGTGAGTTTTGAGTACAAGCAACAAAGTATGATCCCAAGGTTTTAGGCCTGTGCAACAGCACAAATACCATAGTCATTAGCTAGAAATGGGGAACCCTAATAAATTAGCAGCTTCTCCTGCTGGGTAAGTGGAACTATGAGGTTACATGTCAGGCTTGTTATTAATAATTTTGTAACACTACAGACATTCACATGAATATGGCAAGTAGGCAGAAGGTCCAAGATGTAAATATAAATATAAAAGTAATCAGTATAAAAGTAATCAGATGAGATTTTCACAACTATACATACACAGCAATATATCGTCATATGTATGAAATAAAAACACTCTACTGTGGTCAGAGACCAAGTGATGTATTTGTATTTAAACTTTAGGAAGTCTCCAGGTAGAGTATTCCAGCACAGATTTGGGTGCTTGAAGAAATCTGGAGAACTAGACTCCTTCTTGACTCACAAAAGTTATCATGTGACTTTTGTCCTCATGGTTCCAAGATGTGCACTCCCATTCCAACCTGTTATTGAATTCCAAGCAAGAGAAGAAGGATAGGGCCTAATTCAAGAAAGCAAAGCTTTCTCAGAAATACCTACCAGATTTTGAATCTCGTTCATTAAAAAAAAAAATGTGATTTGATCATCTGTAGTTATAAGAGAAGCTACAAAATGTAATAGGTTAGCTGGAGTTCACATATTGAGAAAAATAAAGACTAGATGCTATAAAACAGTACAACATTTCCAAAAACACACTGTATTTTAATGGTGAGTGAAAGGGAATCATGATCTCCAGGGAGTGGGAATCATAATCTTCTGGAATGGTTTTCATATTAAGTACACACATAAACACACTCATTGCTATTTTGAGTTATTATTCTAGGTGGAATCTTTTCTTTCTGAAATTATACTCCTCATTCCTGAGGCATATAGAGGCATCAACTATATTAAAAGCATTAGATTAGATCTTAAAACTTTGGGGTAATACAAACTTAATGTATTAAATAGAGCAAACACACTGTGAGTTTTAGATACTTTTACTGTCATAAATGCCAATGGTAACCAATGTATTCCTGTTCTTAATTATTGCTTCTGCTCCATCTTTTTGTTCTTGCTGAAAGTACTTTTTTCACATTGCCTTAAGTGCTCTGTGATTATATGATATATATTCCATACAGCTGTGGGAGGATTTCTCAATCTTATATTAGAAAAGGCAAAACTCTGGTTCTTAAAAAAGAAAAAAAATTAAAGCATCTATTCTTTTTCTAAAATCATATAATCTTCTTGAATTTGCTTCCTTACAATACTCACATGCATGCGCACTGCATACTCAAGTTGGAGGTATCCATCAGATTCCAAAGAGAGCGATTTTCATAATCATAAAGAGAAATGTATCTTTATAGAAACTTGTATCAGTGGACCAAGAGAAAAAATACTGTACTTTTAAAGCAGACTTTCTTCCCATCGATGACTCACTAAATGACCTATTTCTCAAAGAGGATATGAAGTTTAACTAGTTAAGAAAAAAAAAAAATGGAAATCTTCTTTCCAGCATATAGGACTATGATATTCTGAGTTTCAATATGGAAATGAAGTGACTTCACATATTGGCAAATATGTTTTAAATACATACTATGTGCCAGGCATGGGAAATATGGGAGTCCTATTACAATGTTGAAAGAATACAATTTCCGATATCATCCGTTTTGAAATTGATACTGAGAGGCTTTTGTTTATCCTTAATGACATTTTTTCATGATACAAAATAATCTATATTACTTTTAAAAAACTTAATTTTTGTGAGAATATCTTTCTGTTTTTTCAATATTCTAATGACCTTTTATAACACAAGTTGTAGCTAATGAAAATAGTTGTTAATGTTTTTGAGCACTTAGTTATGTATTACATGTACATGTATTATATATGCAAATGTATTACTTCATTTCAACCTCCATAAAACCCTAAGAGATGGCTGCTGTCATTGTCTCCATTTTATAAATTTGGAAACTAAGACTTAAAAACACGAAAATAGTGATTCTCAATGACATAGTAAGTGATGCATCTTGGATAGAAAAACACCTCATTCTTATTAGAACCCTAGCTATTAAACACTTCACTTCTGTTTTCACTACTATTTTTTGCTATATTTATGGTTTTTCATGCTGTATTTCTCCATAAGCAATCTTAATTTCTGCAACCATTGACCATTAGTTCATTATATTGTCCTACTACTTGGCAAAAAGAGTGCTAAGTGAAATGAACAAACATGCTTAAAATAAAACCTGCTGGTGCTCAAGGCCTACCTTCTGAGTGGGGGAAAAATGTGTAAAGACAATTGTGATTGATACGACTTTTTATGGGCTGCTATTATACAGTTTCATCAGAGGACAAAAAATACAGACTGGGACAGATCAAGGAAGGCAATGGAGGAATGATGTCTGAGATAACACATGAGAAAAGACTTGTCATTTTCCAGCACTCCTACTTATCCAACATGCAAAACATTTCACTCCACACATAAAATCTGTCCTATAAATTATTTCATTTATTATTTGTACCTCTTTGGTATATGTCTGACCTATTACAAAGCTTGATTTCCAGAGATCAACAATATTTTCAACTCTTTCTTCCAAAATGCAATCTCAATCTGCAAGAGTTCCTGTTCCAAGGCAGTAATTTAGGGTAGTGAGTACATATCCCTCTTGCCTGCCCTCCCCCCCCCATAATATCTTCCTGACTTGTTTCTTCTCTCCTCTCCCAAACATTCATTTCTATCCTCCTAAACATGCTCAGAATAGCATTCCCTAGGTCCATGTAGGCATTTAGAAGTCCAAAATGGTTAGCCAAATCTTTTTGCCCCTTACTACTGAAGAGTGTTTTATGAATATTACATTATTCAAGCCCTATATTTACATGTGCAATATTATCAAGATAATAGATTACATATAAATATTTTAGTGCGGTGTCAATTCGTTGCACATATATTAAAAACTAATTTAGAAGACATATCTCATCACTTCATTTTTTTTTCCTGTAAGCCTAGATGGAGATATTGTTTACCAAATACTCCCTTGGGATATACATTCTTTGTTTCTTTATATTCTTTTATTTTCTTTCTTTCTTTCTAACAATTAATAAATTGTAATAGATTTTGATAAAATCATTTAATTTCCCAAAGAAATTGTTTTTCATTCTAGCTTCCTTCCCTTTCTCCACTTTTCTTAGCTTTTTAAGCATGTGTTAATATAATTTTCTTACTCTAAACTTCACTACTATAAAAGGCCACTAAATGTTTTTTAATACTTTCATTTTTGCCATATACTTGGAAATTGCTTACCCAGAAATGCTGTGGAGGTTATGCACAACTGATTTTCATCTTGTTCATTCAAACACTTTTAGTCACGTTACCCCATTGCCCCTAAATGCGTGTCAAACTCCCTCTGCAACTTTCCATGAAACTAAAGTTGAAGCAAATAAAGATCTTAAAGTGTGTTAAATCTAGTGATTTATTTTGCAGATAAGGACAGTATGATTGAGAGATAAAATAATTTATTCAGGATCACATAGCTTTTATATAGTAGAAGTAAGGCTAGAAGTAACTTGTGAATTTTCTTATACAGTGCAACATTCCTTATGCCACCTACCTGCCTACTATTGGACCTTCTTCCCAAC
Source organism: Eulemur rufifrons (assembly GCF_041146395.1). Classification (NCBI taxonomy): domain Eukaryota; kingdom Metazoa; phylum Chordata; class Mammalia; order Primates; family Lemuridae; genus Eulemur; species Eulemur rufifrons. The sequence goes on from NC_090986.1 coordinate 37,134,823, forward strand.
GTGCAAAATAAAGGGAAGGATGAAGAGTTCTCACATAGAGTTCCTGCATGTTTATCTCACTGACTATATTTTTGAATGCAATACTCTTTACATGTAACTCTTACTGGAAGTTCTCTTTGGATACAATCTAGTCAACTAAACATGAGATGAAAAATAAGAGAAGAAAATAAGTATTTTGTATATGGTGAGAGATAGGGATCCAGTTTCATTCTTCTGCATGTGGCTCTCCAATTTCTCAGCACCATCTAACTAACTCAAGATGGATTAAAGATTTAAATGTAAGAACTATCACCATAAAAATTCTAGAAGAAAACCTAGGAAAAACTCTTCTAGACATTGGCCTAGGCAAAGAATTTATAACTAAAACCCCAAAAGCAAATACAACAAAAACAAATATAAATCAATGGGACTTAATTAAACTAAAAAGTTTCTGTACAGCAAAATAAGTAAATAGATAACCTACAGAATGGGAGAAAATATTCACAGACTATACATCCAGTAAAGAGCTAATAATATTCAGCATCTACAAGGAACTCAAACAAATCAGCAAGAAAACAAACAAACAACCCCATCAAAAAGTGAGCAAAAGGCCTGAACAGACATTTTTTCAAAAGAAGATAGACAAATGGCCAAAAAACACATGAAAAAATGCTCAACATCACTAAATCATTAGGAAAGTCCAAATTAGAACCACAATATGATACCACCTTACCCCGTCAGAATGGCCATTTTTTTAAAAGTCAAAAAACAATAGATGATGGTGCAGAGGCAGTGAAAGGGAATGCTTCTACACTGTTGGTGGGAATGTAAACTAGTACATCCTCTATGGGAAACAGTACGGAGATTCCTCAGAGAACTAAAATTAGACCTACCATTTGATCCAGTAATCCCACCACTGGTATCCCACTACTGCTATCTACCCAAAGGAAAATAATTCATTTTACCAAAAAGACACATGCAATTGTATGTTTATTACTGCACAATTCATAATTTCAAAGATATGGAATCAACCTAAGTGCCCATCAACTGATGAGAGGATAAAGAAAATGTGGTATACTACTCAACAATAAAAAGGAATGAAATAATGTCTTTTGCAAATTCACATGGAACTGGAGGCCACTATCCTAAGTGAAGTATCTCAGGAATAGGAAAAACAAATGCCACATGTATTCATTTATAAGTGGGAATACATGGTCATACAGAGTGGTATAAAGGACTTTGAAGACTTAGAAAAGGGAAGGTTGGGAGGAGGGTGAGAGATTAAAAATTACCTATCAGGTAAAACGTACACCATTTGAGTGATGGGTACACCAAAGCCCTGACTTCACCACTGTACAACTCATCCACATAACAAAAAATCACTTGCACCCTCTAAATCTATTGAAATTTTTTAAAAAATCTAGAAAGAAAATAATCTTGCTACCATTTAAAATAACATTTTAAGATAATAATGAGCATAAATAAATATTTTATTACAGTTTTTTTCAGACTTATGACTCCATTTAGCAGATTTAGAGAAACTGCATATGTGTTATATATGTCTTAGACTATGCTAAAGTCCATAAACTCTATCCCATTACCTTTTGAGTGCTTTTTCTTCTTATCACAATACGTCTAAATTTATTATAATGTTACTGTCAATCTTATGTGTGTGTAAAATATTTACGCTGAATAATAAGAAAAAGTATTTCAGAGGTTTCAGGTATGAGTGCTTTTATAAGTCATTAAATCTCAGTTTGTTACATCATTTATTAAAAAATAATTACAAGTGTGTTTGAGGATTAAACAGCATAATATGTGCACAAGTTATTTTTTGAACATTTATAAAGAATATCAAGCTTTATTTTTACATAGCCACTTTCCAAAAAAATTCTGTACTCACACAAGGAACTAAACAATTCTACACATTTTTCTCATTTCTAGAATGTATTCTCAACATCTAAAAAGCTTCCAAGTCACCTCCTTGATGAAGTTTCTGCTGCCATGCTTTCTCCATCTTCTGCAGAAGAATTCAGAATTTCCTTTTTTTTTTTTTTTTAGGAAGTAAGCTTGGATTTATGCTTTTTTAAATTTTTATAGGTTTTATTTATTTATTATTTCAGAGTATTATGGGAGGTACAAATGCTTTGGTTACATAAATTCCCTTTGCACTGCCCAAGTCAAAGCTACAAGCGCGCCCACCCCCAGACAGCGCGCACCGCGCCTGTTAGGTGTGAGTTTACCTCACTTTAGTACAACAGCACGTTATCCAATCATTTGGCAATTCTTTCATTATTTCTGTGTGTGTCTTTCTCCTTAGAATGAGAACTTCCTAATGAGTTATTTATCTTGCTTTTTTGTGTGTTTTAATGTAAAACTTTGCAAGGACTAGGAGCCTAAAGCAGACATTATTTGTGATCTAATGACGTATTTACAACCCCTTCTTGCTTGCAGATGCAGCCTTGAGTTGAACGCCCTTTCTACCCACTTTACAATCTAATGTTAATACTTATTTCAATATTTATTTTCTTAACGATAGTTGCATTTTTATTTCACCCATTAAAACAAGCAAAAATGTTACCAGAACAAAAGACAGCCACATGGAATTCCTCTCCTCTTTTTCCCTTCTGGTCCAGAGCAACTCTTCACTTTCTATGCTAGTACATTCTCCAGTCTCTTAAGTTCTTACCAAAGTCCTGTAAGCTTGAAAAACTTTTGAAAAGTGTTCAATATAAGTTAGTATAGCAATCCAAAAGATTGGGATGAAGTAGATAAAAAGGAAATTGCCTTATTCTTGGTCAATATGCTATTAACTGTGGAAGGCTTGGGGAAAAAAAATCACTAAATTTGCTCACTTTAAAAACTGTGAATATTAAAATACTAGTCAAAATATCCTTAGTCATGTAAATAGCTATATTGAATTTACATATTCTATGCCCCCTCCACTCAGTTATTTATACATATTCTTATTTAATCTTCATAAATACCCTATGAGTTTGGTGCACATTATTCTCACTTTATTTATGAAAAACTGATGACCAAAAATAATTGGTAAAATTGACCAAATCCACATAGCTATAAGTAGTAGAATTGGGTGGAGCCAACATTTAACTCGAGTCTCTCTGCTTCCAAATTTTAAGCTCTCAATCATCATTCTCTTAAATATCAATAGAAAAAAGTATGTTGATTAAATGCTCTGAGGAACTTCTAAAATATATATAATCTTTTAAAATAAGATTTTTAAATTTATGATTTCTATAAAAATTAATATCCCCTCAGATGACCTTGTACACACCTACTTGTATTAAAATATCCTTCATTTTAATTAATTTAATAAAAATATTTATAAATGGAAAATCTACAACCTAATGAGTCCTCTGCCCCAGTTATTGGTTCAAAACTTCTACTTTTGGCCTTTCAAAACCTGTATTCTAAAATAATTTACTTAACACCCTAGGTTCATCATCTCTAACTGTGGTTCATAGTAACGTGGAGTTTGACAATAGCAAGGAGTTTATTGATCAGCTAATGCAAACTTCCTAACTTTGCCATGGAAGGAAGTGTAACCAGGGAACCAAGGACAGGTGATGAGCACGTTTAGCAGTAGGGGAGCTGTGAGCAGACCCCGACTCTCCTTCCCAAGGACAGTGTGAGCGTGGACTGCCATCACTCTTTGGCTTCCCCTAAAAAGCAGTGGGCAGACTCATTGGCTAGTGCTGATCCCCCAATGATATGCATGTTCAGTGCAACAGGCAGGTCCTCACTCTGCATTTTCACTTAGCGGGGCTTAAGGAGGTTTGAAGTCCATTGATAATAACAGTGAGTGGTAAATTTTAAAAATTCTTTTTATACGTAACAGTTAGCTTTAGAGTTTTCAAAGACCTTTTGCTTTGCCTAATATGTTAATGTAAGCTCATGCCAAACCAATAAATTGAATAGAACAAGTGTCTTTAACAAATGAGTAAACTAAGACTTTCCCCACGTAATGCATCCAATAAGTTGCTTGAGCCCTAAAACTTATGTGTTTACTTGCTGTTCACCTCATAAATCACTTCTACATCATATTCAGTTGTTCAAGCACAGCAATTCAGTGATTTCTCTTAACCTTGGACCTCAAAGGGGGTGTCAGAAAATTAGTACATCCAATTATTAAATATTCTCTGAGATAATATGCAGCCATTCATAATGGCTGCCTACTAAGTAAATTTTGCTACTTACTATCTCCTTTTAGAGGTAAGAAGATTTATTGTGGATGCATATTTCTTTCAAATATGCATTCCTGATGATGAATACAAATAAAAAATATAGTTATTGAGAAAATATCAAAGAAAAGAGTTAAAACATCAGTTTCTTATTTCTTAGGAGTTCAGGGAAATACCACATTTTATGCTAATTGACAAAATTAGGGCTTTTAAAAAATTGTATGGCTTTCCTTAGTCCTTTAACAATAGAAAGAGAAGGATTAACTCCATCTTTAACTTTCCAATCGTTTTCCAACTGTATTAATCTTAGCCTCTAGTGGAAGTGGCTTTACATGAATGAACAATCTGCATGGTTTTAGAAGTTAAGCCGAATATTTTCAATATCTAAGGGAAGTTAGAAAAGGAAACAGTAATTTTTTAAATTTAGGTCATTGGATTTTGCAAACTTTAGTGTCTATATACCACGTACCAAAGGGAGTCCAGAAAAATGAGAACTACAGAGTAGCAGCAGGAAAGCAGCACAATATCAAGCGTACTAGCACCTTGATGCCAGCCATTTGGCAGATGCTGACGGCAATGTGCAGTGAAAGGTTGGTTTGGAGAAAGAAGCAGTTAAACACCCACCATTTTCTGGCTCTGTGATTCTCACCCAAGTCAGTATCTCAATTCCTAGCTTCTATTCTCTTAAAAAAAAAAAAGAAAATCTCACACAGTGACATGAGAGGATAAGAGGACTTTTCAATTGTCACTCTCTTGATGACAAACCTACTGCCTCCAAGAAGCTCTCTGGCATAGAGGACAGTTTCATTTGACAATCAGTTCAATCACTTACCATCTTGAGCTTCAGCTCAGTGTCTAGAATATGGAATCTATTTACCACAGTGTAAGTAAGGGATTAAAATGAGAGAATGTAGAAATGAAAATAATTTAATCTAACCAACCCCCAGGCATACTCAGAATATAGGCATTTTGTTTTATTTCCCTACCACGATGAATAAATTTGGGAGAGCGAAGCTATTCTATTAATATTTCTCTTCATATCACTTTTCTACCTAGGAATATTGTTGTAGAAAAATGTTACAGGCAATCCACACAAAGTGCATATGTAGCACAAAGCTTGAAAACATGGTAGATTTCCAATAAATGCTAGTTAATATTAATGACATTCAGTGTCTTCTCACTGCTTTAGGAGAAAGTTCAAACTGCACAGAATGTCTGTTTAATCTGCTTTCCCTGTATTCACTCCTTGTCATAGTATCATAAAAATTCCCCCGATCCTAGCGTCTTACTATTCCAAATCCATTCACATGTCCGGGCTTTTCTATTATGGCTCACTTCATATAAAATGCTGCCAGTTCAACCCACACCACTTACATAAGGGTGCTCCTGATTCAAGTTCCTTGTGTGTACATTTCTACACTCTTCATATGTCTACGCCATTTATTTGGCACAATGCAACTTGGGTTTGTATGTCATTTGGTGTATGTAGGTCTTTTTTTGCCCCTAGAGAATAGATATGTTATATGTTACTATTCTAGTTCAGAAAACAAAATTTCTTTTAAAAGTAGGTGTGGGTATAAGTGAAATTATCATCACCGCCACTACTGTCACCATCACCACCACAGCCACTACTATGTCATTCAAATAGATTTCCTATATCATATATGACAGTTTTCCCATAATAAGCTTATGATAAATACGACATTGATTAGGATTCGTATTCTCAATTAAGCAGCATATATTTTTCAATTTCCCCAAACTACTAAAAAATATATATTTATGGGGATTCAAATTAAATCTATGCCTTAGGTAACACGGAGCTATCATGCATAAAGAATATCTAGAGCTTTTTTACAAAATGGAAATCCATTTGAAAAAAACATGCTAAGCTCATAAACTGAAACTTCAGACACTGGACTACATTCCTGGGTAAAGAAAATTCCCTTTTCTCATCTTTGTTTACAGCTAGCAGTTCTAGACTAAACTCCATTAAGTAGGGAAATTCTGATGATCTTTTGCTGTACACAAACCGTACATTCACTGTAAACACAATGAGGGAGGTAGGAAGTACACATCACCAGAAACGAGACAAAAAAGCGTACTGACCACTACATATTTTGACAAAGTAGATAATTATATCAACAAAAGTTAAGGACATTTTAACATTTAATGAGATAGGCTCAATTACAAATGATACTACCTCATTTCTGATTTGGTGATATCATATGATGTACATAATTAGTTTTCAAACAGAAACAGAAGGTCATCTTTAAGTTCTGCTTAAAAAAACAAACGAAAAAACATTTGTTTGCATATGTAATTGATAAATGATCTACACAGTACTATACAGAGACATTTGGGTTTTAACTTAATTCTCAGCATTTATAAAACTTTCACATTATTTTCTACTCACCAAAAATGTATTTTTATATTCCATGCCTTTTTGTTATATAATCTTTCATCTGTGCTGAAGTAGAGAGTATGTGTGTCTATGTGATTTTATAATATATACAAAATTTTTCTCGTATGTATTCAGCAAGTCAAAGGATTTAACCTCAGTTTTCAGTAGGTACTGTTAAAAAATGTTTTCAAAGATCTACCCATAAACTATGTTTAAAGTTTAAATAATCAGTCTTCATTGCCCACTTTGACATATCAGAAATAGATCACTTTATCACTGTCGTTTAGCTGACACATCTGGATCACTATTTTTCTCTTTTAAGATGTTATAAAGTGGGGTTGGGTAATTAGCAACATCAAAACTATGTGCTGCCATAGGCTCATTAAGGTAAGAAAACGCTAAAAAGTAGTATCAGTCAATTTACCTTAATGATTTATCTCACTGTATCTTTGTCATTAATAGATTTCTCAGAGATATGCTGGAGAACAGAGACCAAAGGAAAGATTTTAACTATAACTGTCTCAGACTCTTGGAAAACTGGCAACTATTTACCACTAGAACAATTACATTCTTGATTTGGCTTTCAAAACCAATTTATAATTTTAGAAATCATGTTAAACAGACTCTTAATAAATGACCTTTTGGTCAAAAAGTTTTTTCTGAGTCATTATAAGAATTATTAAAGAAGAAAAAAGGTAATCAACATACCAAGAAATACAAACAACTGGAATTAATCAGAAAAAAAGGAAAGAAGGAAGGAAGGGAGGAAGGAAGGAAGGTAGGAAAAAAGGGAGGGAGGGGGGAGGGAGGGAGGAAGGAAGGAAAAGAGGGATGGAGGAAGAAAGAAAGAAAGAAAAAGAGAAAGATAACCTAAGGAGAGAAAGAATTGATGATGGATGCAGGCTCTGTAGCAACTTCAAATAGGCCCCAGCTTCTGTCAATTTTTTGAGACTAAACATGAAGAGAGGGAAATGGAAAAGAGAGAAAGAGAATTTCACATAAATAAGTCTGTGTCCTCTGCTTCTGAAAGAGAGTATTATATTTTAGCTACATACCTATTATCAGGCCCACCATATTGTGCTTAGTTTCCTCAGGAAAGGCATCACTCTTACTACAAATACATACCCAAGTTGTTGAAGTCATTTATGCTTTGGCTGTGTTGTTGCTTTCATTTTGCAAAAGGAAAAATAATTAAATTATGCTAACTAGTAATATTAGCATATTAAAATGTTAAAAAGTTATTGATCGGTATGTAAAATTTTCATCAGTTTGAATTCCTTATGAAAATGTGCAGAATCAACTTGGCTTTCCACAGAGTGTCCTGTCCTCATTATGATATGTCCCCATCTTTGCTCCTCATGCTGATATTTTGAAGCTGAAGAAAAATGCTGGTTTGTAAGAGGTGTGACTTGACAGAATGAGATAAAAGATATAATATTATTAAATCCAGATATATGTTTGGATTTTGTACCAATTTCAAGGGTAAGTTATAGAAACATAATCATCATTCCTTTACATGTGAAAAATGTACACCATTAGAAAAAGAATTTACTGCTTGTCAATATTTGTTAGAAAAAGAGAAAAAGCAAAATACATTTTACTATGAACAATATTATCTAGAAGTCTTATAGGTAAGCACACATATAAATGAATAAATTCAGGTGATTGCTAGTGCATTAAAAAGAAACAAAATCTGTAAACCCACAAACATGCTCAATGTATTACAATGTTTGAAGTTAGGATTTATTATTATTTTGGTAGTGTAGGCAGCCCCAAAGTATTCACCACTGTTGTAGTCCACATCAAAATATTGAATTGCTCAATTTTTTAAAATTATGTGCCAATTTTGGTATCAACAGCATTTTTTCTTAAAAAGGAATGCAAATGAACATTGATGTCAATGACTTGATATCTCTGTCTTGATCGTTCCTCTGATGGCAACACCCATTCCCGGGTTATCCGCAGGACAGAGTTCATGACTCTTCCCTAAAAACTTAAAGTGCTTCAAGTTTTTCTGCTATGAAAGACAAGCATCTAGGAATTCATTCTTTCTTGTTTTTAATAGTGACATTGTTCACTATCACCTGGATTTTTCAAAACCCCCATATGGCTTATATTGTAAGTACAATTTAAAAAAGAGAGCAAACACAAAGAAAATAAATGAAAAAGCAAAAATGTAAATAGTAGAAGATTTTACAATTTCACACAATATAAATATCAGAACACTTCTTTCGATACAAAATGTGCTGTATTTTAAGTACATATTCTTGTAAGAAAATATCTACTTATATATTCAATAAAGAGGAAGTAAATGTTGTTAAATCTGCCACGGAGAAGGAAACTTTATATAATTTCCCTATCTTCTAAAGTTAACTTGAGAGAGAAAAATTTTGCCTCCTTAATATTTAAACTTATGAAATTCAATGTCTGTATTTCAAATTTAGTCATCTAATAAATTAAAAAGCAATTATAATCAAAGAAAACTTCAATACAGGGTTCTTTAGATTATCATATTCTATAATGGCTAACTAAATACATACATTTTTAAAAGGTTCTATCAAATCACAGCTTTACCCATCATATTATGTAAAGTAAGACAAGCAAAACTTCTGGTGAAATAATTATGTAAAATAATCTGACATAAATAATACATTACTTAATTCATTTAATTATACCACAGTTAAACATTATTAAAACTTTGGCAAATAATAAAATATTTTCTCTATGTTTGCAAATTAGCTCTCGATTTTAGGAAATTAAATTTCTCTTGTTTCCTAAGATTGGGTAAATGCTACAGAAATATAAATTTCCCTATCAAAGAACATAATTTTTGTAATTCCAAGGTATTCTTAAAATTTTCCAAGTATAAAAGTTAGTGTGCTTGATATAAATTACTGAAGGATAAGGTTTAAAAGATAAAATTATTTTCAACTTTTGTCTATTAATTTATTTTTAAAAAATTAAATTTGCATTTTCCATTGAATTTTGTGTAAATTAACATGTCTCAGGAAAGATATCTGCTTATGAAAAATCATTTCCCAAAAATCAAGCAAACAGCATTTCAAATAGAAGAGGTAAGTGAGCTGTTTTTAACAAACTGATGAAAATTAATATTTTGTTTAAGAAATTTTGAAAAGTATGTCCAAATAAAACACGGTAGAATCTCATGAGCATTTTAGAAGCTGTAGCACTTAGACAAAACAATTTACCATTAAGAGATATTACAATGTATCCTTTTCATAAATGTTTCAGTACATTGAAATTTTTCTCTTCCAATAAATTTAATAAAGTAGTTACAATAAAAAATTAGTAGATTTATGCTGAAACCTCCTCATGCTTTTCTACATCCCTCAGTCATAATCTATGCTGGGTTTTAGGAAATTAGATTAAATATGTTGACAATGGTATAAATCATCTCCAAATAATTGAGACATAGTATAACTTTAAAAAAAAAAATCCCATTCCTTAACTCCTTCTGTCCACAATCAACAAATCTGGAGCCAAATAAAATGTCAAGGCATTTATTTCACAGATGCTGCTCATCTACGTCTTTTGGACAGGGATACAAATATTTGCACATGTTTTACTTGTTTACTTGGCTTGATATTGAATAGCATTTGGAAGCAAATAAGAAATAAGGAGATAATACTTTAAAATTATTGTGTAATTGAACACACAAGTTGCTGCTGTGATTTCTTGGTCAATATTATAAAATCAAACAAGCAAGGTGTGCAAACCAGGATAATTTTTATCTTGTTGTTTCAGAGAAATTGAGACTCTAACTCTGGCTTCATGAAGAATTTTAAAATGTTGTCACCAAGCCAAAGCAACACCAGAACAGCTCTGTCTGTAGTCTCCAACCCCGGGAACATTTTCCATTCCATAACTCATTCCCCAGATGTATAATCATACCTCATATACACAGAAAACAGAACAATAAGCCCTTAAATGTGCTTGTGGGCAATTTTTCATAAGGGCAAGTTTACTAGAGAGCAGGTCTGCTTAAGGAATTACTCCCTTGCTTTCCCCACTCATTCTCAAATTATCCATTTCCAATAGCACTGAAATGTGTGAAAATATCTCTCAGATGGTCAGTATATTTGGAAAACACTTTAATTTTGTTTGGACGTTAAGTTTTTCACAATCTCATGATTCAAATGGGCTTTAATATGTTATTATATATTGTTTTGTTTTGTTTTTTCTTCATAAAAAAATTTTTGCTGTTGGGAAATTTGCTAGGAAGCTTTCTATCTGTTGCTGGTATGTTATAGCTAATGGTGAGTCCAAAGAAATAAAAAAAGTGGCTTCCCTATAACTCCTTAAGTTAATGCTATAAAAGGTAATAACTTTAACACAGTCCTATGGGAAGGTTGTGAACTCACGGACAACGCAGATATTCTGGGACTTTAGTCAATGTGTTTCTGGAAAGGATACATAGAAAGAATCCAGATCAACCTTCATGATTTTTAGAGTAAGCTCCACTTAAACTAGCAGAAACCATTTCTTCCAAAAAGAAATATTTTCTAGATTAAAAAAAAATACTTTCTTCAAGAAAAAAAATTTGTTGTAACAGTGACTAATAAAATGTCAAATCCAAGAAAACAGCATCTGCACAAAGAGTTATACCTTTTGGGAAATTCTGGATGTAATTCAAGATGAACCATATTGTACAAATGCATGATTTCCTTTCACATATAATACAAAATGAATGCTGCCGCGCTTAAGTTATGTAACAAGCTGATAGTGAACTGACTACATTTTTGGCAAGTAATTTCCAAATAAATAGCAGCAGTTTCTTCTCAACTACTGAGTTTTTTTAATATATTTAAATGTTTTGAAAATGATTATAATCTTCCAAGTTATGATTGATGCTATTACATTTTGCAGTCAAAATGCCACATTGAAGTGAATTTGTCTAATCATTTAAAATTATTATTAACAGTGATGTATATAGTACATATATGTTTTATTAATAACAATACATTTTGTGATAACATATATAAACATGCATGCACTTGATATCATATACTACTAAAGGAAAACAGCATTTGAAAAGCTGTCTAGGGTATAATGAGGCATATATATATAATGGCCATAGGGCACATAGGACAAATATGAGTAGATTTAGGTATGACAGAAACAGCTCTGAAAAGGCACTGGGAGGCTTTAAAAACGTTTTCATTTTGTTCATCAGAATTTAAGTTGTGGTCAAACTCATTACATATGCTGATAAAAATAGATGTTTATGTGAGTTAATTATCAAAAAATTATATATAATCAAAACAGCCCAATATGTCCTATCAAAACTATTGGCAGTCCCCAACTCTGAGACACTAGCTAAAAAATAAATCAGAGCAGCTTGAAGGCTAAATTCAAGTGTCAAGGTCACATAAGTGGTTAAACACAGGCAGGTGTCCTCTGGGTTGCATCAAGGCCCCCTCTCTGATGTGCACATTAGCAATGGTTCTCTTACTTGACTACCTTATATCTAAGATAAGTATGATGATGAAATGTTTTTGCCCAGAATGTGAAGTCTAAACTTGGGAAGACATTGTTTTCTTCAGGACCATATTCCAGCAGAGATCTTCAGTTTTAACGCTCTCCACTCTTCCAAAATCCATGATTTAAATACCTGTAAGTTTTGATTTGTACAGGACAGTTCCTGGTTTTTCACTCGTTGTCCTGACAGATTTATGAATAGTGTTCTCTTTAACTCCTAAAAGCTACCTCATTTAGATGATAAAGTTTAACTGCTTTATTGAGGTATGATTGAAATACAAAAGCTGTACATATTTAATATACACAATTCAATGTGTTTGGAGCTAAGTATATATCTGTGAAGACACCAGACCATCGACACTGTCAATGGCATAAACTTATCCACCTGCCTCCATTGTTGTTTCCTTTTATTTTTATTTTTTCCCTTCTGTGGTATAAGCATTTAACATAAAATCTATCCTCTTAGCAAATTTTTAAGTATATGTTACAGTATCAGTGATCATAATATTGTTAATCACTGGGAATGTGATTCTATGTTGTATAGTAGATCTTTAGATCTTGTTTATTTTATGTAATTGAAACTTTGCACCTTTTCACTAACACCTTCCATTTCTCTCTCCCATCCCTTCTCCCGTCTCCACCTCAGCCCCTGGTAATCACCATTCTACTCTCTGCTTCTATGTGTTTGACTATTTTAGATTCCATATATAAGGGAGATCATACAGTATTTGGCTTGTTACACTAACCGTAATGTCCTACAGGTTCATTTATGTTGTCACAAATGGAGTAATTTTTTTTCCTTTTTACATAGATGATATTTACTCTAAAACAATACATAGATGATATTTACTCTAAAACAATACATCTCATACTACACCTTGATTATTTTCACATTTGCATTTTGCATGTCCTATTCCCACCCTTTTCTCTGTAAAACTATTCCTAATTTCCTTAACCATCCTATTCCTCAAACCACAGAGTTGAGCTGTGAGCTGGTGAATATTGGATGTTTGTGTTCACCTGGTGCGGCCCCTACTCTTTTTCAGTAATAGTATGCAAAATATCCTTCATGAATCCTTACCTTGCTCAGTCTATGTGTCCTTGCTCCCACATACAGAGGTGACCATATGATCTAGGCTTGATCAACTGGAACATCCAGGCTACAATGACTAGTTCAGGCTGGGCTTGTGGTCCAGACAGCATCAATTACAGTGGTGCTACCCTTCTCCCAGCATCAAGCAAAAACCTACTTGAGAATGGAACAGTATTTCTCCAAGTGTAGTCCTTGGACCAGCAGTGCCATAAGAAAATGGAAACTTGTTAGGTATGCAAATTCTTAGGTCCCACCATAGACATATTGAAACAAAAACTCTGGAAATGAAACCCAGCAATCTACTCATGCTGCTTACATTTTTGCCAATATGACTTTATTTGCTGTGTCTCTTTGCTTACAATGTTCTTTTCCCTTGCTTGATGTTTGAATTTTGTCTTTCTTCAAGGACCAATTCAAAAGATTTCTTTTCCATAAAACCATTCTTGATTACTCTATTATTGTCTTTGAATTTCATTTTCTCTTTATATGTGCTATTTTTAATCATTTAAGGTAGCATATCTTGCATTATTATTTATGTGCATATCTCATTAACCCCATTAGCTTAAAACTGCTCAAGGAACAAAAGACAAGGCTTATCCGTGACGGTATTTGCAATCATAGGTGTTGATGAATGAAAAGATGAATGAATATCCAGAGCCTAAAAGAAATTAAGGAGGATGGATTGATAGAAGAGCTGAAAAGAACTTTTTTAAGGCATGAAGTAATTTGAAATTCTTTTTAAAATCTTAATCAGTGTGCTTTTGTAATACTCGTCATAAATTAATACTTTATAAGACTAGTTAATGCATTTAGCTTTTTCTCAAATATATTTTATATTTTTAGGTTAAATTGATTGATATCCATATCACATCTATGGTGAATATATCTTTGGCCTTTCACAAGCTGAAACAAAAAGAGCATTGGACAAATAGTTGTTGAAACTGAGTTTGACTCCAGGAATGAGCTACTATATTCATGGACAAAGAACCTCCTAGCCCCTCCATACATCAATTTCTCCTCAATAGATGAACACATCTCTTGAAGATTTAAAATACTATGACTTAACATTTGTGTTATCAAGTGGCAATGAACAAGGCAAGCAAACACACATGTTGAAATTTATATTACTGAATAAACAAATAAATACACACACATATATGCACACACATATCCACATACATACATAAAATAGTTGTACAGTTTCTCTGGAATTGGAGATGTCTAGGGTTACATTAAATATTATAATTGAATTCCACTGATAATTGAATAAATATGTCACAGAGCTGCAGTGGTTAGGATAGATCAAATTACACTCAGTGGTTAAGAAAGAATATTGAGTGAGAAGTCCTCTTTCTAACACCCAAACTGTTTTTGCTTAAACTAAAAGCAATAGGAATCGTAAAATAAAAAGGTCTGGAAATTATTGAGAAGCAAAACATAGTGTAAGTTGTATTAAAAATTACACTCTGTCTAAAATTATAAAAGGATTTAGGGTATCTTTCTCTGGATGAACTGGATCCACCATAATACAAATTTGATATCATATATGTTGGTATATACTATATTAAGAAGCAAGAAGTGCTTGGAAATTTGCTTACATATTACAGATATAACTGAATATGAAATATAAATCTTGAATGATGACCATGGGGATTAACAACAGGGGATATTAAAAACATGAGAAACCCTTAGAGAAATAATATGGCAAGTGAAGATGTCAGATTCAATGAGGAAAAGGCTTAGGAAGAGAAGCTAGATGCCTGACTTTGACTATTTGTATGAAAAAATATATATTGTGGTTAAGAAGAGAAAAAAATAGGCTCTGCTTTATTTTTCTCCTTTTACAGTCACTTATTCATTTTTAAATTTTTTTTTTATTTCAACATATTACAGGGGTACAAATGTCTAGGTTACATATATTGCCTTTGCCTCACCCAAGTCAGAGCTTCAAGCATGTCCATCCCCCAGACAGTATGCATTGCACCCATTAGGTGTGTATATACCCATCTCCTCCCCGCCTCCATCTGCCCAACACCTGATGAATGTTATTACTATACGTGCACTTAAGTGTTGATCAGTTAAAACCAATTTGATGGTGAGTACATGTGGTGCTTGTTTTTCCATTCTTGTGACACTTCACTTAGTAGAATGGGTTCCAGCTCTAATCCAGGATAATACAAGAGGTGCTATATCATTCATTCTTAAGTGTTTATTTAGTGTATTAATACCAATATTGTGTCAGGCACTTTGCTAGACACTAAGGATATATCAATGAAGGATATGGAACTTCCATGCCCTCAATGAAGTTAATATGTCATTGATTGCTTACTTTTTAAAAGGACTTTTAGAGAAATTTTATGTTCACAACAAAATTGAGGGAAAGAGACTGAGAGTTCTCATATACCCTCTCCCTATACACATGTGTAGCCTTCCCTCTTATCAACATCCCCTGTTAGAACAGTGCATTTATTATAATTGATGAATCTACATTGATACCATAATCACTCGAAATCCATAGTTTACATTTGGCTTTGCTCTTGGTGTTGTATATTCTATGGGTTTGGACAAATAAATAATGGCATGTAACCATCATAATAGCTTCACACAGATATTTTCATTGCCCTAAACATGTTAGGTATTCTGCCTATTCATCCTCACCCCCTCAACCCCTGGAAGCCACTCATCTTTTCACTGTTTTCATAGTTTTACCTCTTCTAGAATACCATATCATTGGAATCATACAGTATTTAGCCTTTCCAGATTGGTGTCTTTCACTTAGTAATGTGCAGATAAAATTCCTCCATATGGTTTCATAGCTTGATAGCTCATTTCTTTTTAGCCCTGAATAACATTCCATTGTCTGGATGGACCATGATTTATTTATCCAATCACCTAGTGAAGGATGTCTTGGTCACTTCCAAGGTTTGGAAATTATGAAAAAAAAAAGCTGCCATAAACATCAATGTACAGGTGTTTTTGTGTGTGGATATAAGTTTTCAATTTCTTTGGGTAGGGTAGGTTTGAAGGAGTGCAATTGCTGGATCATACGGCAAGAGTATGTTTTGTTTTATGAGAAACTGCAAACTGTCTTCCAAAGTGGATATACTATTCTACAATCCCACCAGCAATAAATGAGAGTTCTTGTTGCTCCACATCCTCAGCAGCACTTTGTGTTGTCAGAGTTCTGGATTTTGTCCATTCTAATAGGTCTGTAGTGGTATTTCATTGTTATTTAATTTGCATTTCCTTGATGACATACAATATGGAAAATCTTTTCATATGCTTATTCGCCACCTGTATATATATTCTTTGGTGAAATGTCTGTTAAGGTCTTTGGCCCATTTTTTAATTGGACTGTTTAATTGTTGAGTTTTAAGAGTTCTTTGTATATTTTCAATAACAGTCCATTCTCAGATATGTCATTTGCAAATATTTTCTCCCAGTCTGTGTCTTGTCTACTCATTCTCTTGACATTGTCTTTCAATGTTAATTTTAATAAAGTTTAGCTTATTTCTTTTATGTATCTAAAATTCATAGCCATATTCAAAGCCTTCTAGGGTTTTTCCTATGTTGTATTATATAAATTTTATAGTTTTGAGTTTTAAGATTAGGTCCATGATCCATTTTGAGTTAATTTGTGTGAAGAATATAAGGCCTATGTCTAATTTTTTTGTTGTTGTTGTTGCATATGGACATTTAATTGTTCCAGCGCTATTCGTTTAAAAAAAAAAAAAAAAATTTTTGCTTTGTTGCATTACTTTTTAATCCTTTGTTAAAGATCAGGTGACTGTATTTCTGTGGGTCTATTTCTGTTCTTTGTTCCATTGATCTATTTGTCCGTTGTTTTCCGAGTACTATACTATCTTGATTGCAATAGCTATGTAGCAAGTCTTGAATTTGAGTAGTGACAATCCTCCAACTTTGTTGTTCTCCTTGCCTGTTGTGTGGGCTATTGTGGGTCTCTTACTCTCCATACAAATTTTAGAATCTGTCTATCAATATCCACAAAATAACTTGCTAGGATTTTTGTTGGGATTTCATTGAATCTATGGATCAAATTAATAGGAAATAACATCTTGAAAATATAGAGTCTTTCCATCCATGAACACAAAATATTTCTCCATTTATTTAGTTCTCCTTTGATTTTTTTCAGTATAATTCTGTAGTTTTCCTCATATAGATCTTGTTAATATTTTTTAAATTTATACCTAAGTATTTCCTTTTGGGGGATAATAATGTAAATGCTATATATGGTGCTTTGAATTTCAAGTCCCACTTCTTCATTGCTAGTATAAGGAAAGTGATTAACTTTTGTGTATTAACCTTGTATCCTGCAACCTTTCTATCATTACTTACTAGTTCTAGGACTTTGGGAGTTGATTCTTTGAATTTTCTACATAAACAATCATGTCATCTGTGAGCAAAGACAATTTTATTTTTTTCTTCCAAATCTTTATACCTTTTACTTCCTATTCTTATCTTAATTGCATTAGCCAAGATATTTACTTTTTAGAGTTTTAATATTTCCTTAATTCATAAAGATTGTGGAACTACTAAAATCAAGATTGTGGACTCCATGTGGATATATTATAAACAAATTATCCTGCATCTACAAAAGAAACATGATTACTTATTTCTATCAATCAAGTCATACCTAATCTCAGAAAAAAATACAGAAAATGTGACTAAATTAGTTCATCTCCTCAACTTTTTGTATCTTTATTGCAGCAGCATTTAAATAAGGCATGGAACACAGCCTTCTTTTCAGGCCTGCTGTGAAATGAGATTAGGTGAGAGATGTTTTTGGGCATTTAAGAATGGGAACAAAAGGAACTTGTAATATAAACATGTCCTGAAGGGGTCATTGACCTGCTGAAATCTCATAAGACAGATGTTCCCATTTTATAAAATACTTCTCCCATTTATAAACTTGTTCATCCTATAAATTATCAAACTGAACAACTAAGCTTTTTGCAATTTGATCTCCATGGAGAATTTTGGGCAAATAAACAAGATAATTTAAGTTTTAAAAAATTAATTAGTCAAAATTTAGCCCAGATATCAGCTGAGATTACCTTGTCCTTTGAGATTTAGCTCAAGCCAGCTCAAGTCCTCATGGCAAAGTTATGAAATAGCCAATGTTCTAGCTAAGGTTTCTGTCAATTTCCTGAAAAATTGTGTTTTCACACTGATTTCCTGCTTTATTTTCACAAAATCTCTTTTGTTTCTTAGGTATTGCAACTGCTTCCTTTTATCAGTTCTACATTTTACTATCTCCTTGTTAGCTGCATTAATTTGCATCCAAATAATCAATTGATTTATTTTTAATGATTAACTGTGACCCCTTGTTAAAATTTGTATTGAGCTTTAGAAATCATCTAAATCCATCCTTTGTTTCTCCTAAAAAGATATCTAGGTCATATCTAGGTCAGTCAGATAATCAGATGCCCTAAAACAATATATACCATATTAATAGTGCTTACTATGTTTTTCATCTTTACCCATCATTTCTAAAGTGGACCAATAATTACATAAGAAATATTCTCTAATTATAGATTTTCCTCTGCAAAATACCACATACTGAGTAACTCTAATGATTTAGAATGAAAGTAATTGCTATTTATAATAGGAACAAAATCCCAGCTCCTTTTCTTTTCAGTACCTGACATAATTATCGAGTTCACATAACAAGTAGAGTTACTTTAAGCTGTTATCTCAGATAATTTGGATTCATCAATTTATCCCTAATATAAAATTTGTTATAATGAAATACATTGATAATTTTGTTAGAAGTCTGACAAAACACCAAAAAAGAATTCATAAGAACACTCAGGTCAATGCTTGATCTCCACGTATTACAACATTCTAAAACCAAAGGTCTCTCAGGGCCACCTCCTCCAAAATGTGAAGGACATCAAAACCAACACAAGGTAAAGCATAACTACCTTCCTTAAACACAGTGTTTTTTACAAATGTTCAAATTTCCTGTTCTATGCTTTAAAAATATCAAGTGGGCCAATGTATAAAGTATATTAAAATATGAAAATAAAAAAGTAAAATCAGCTAAATCATCAAAAGTTCTACTTGATAGGTTTATTTTATTTTTCCAAACTTTCCACATCTGAAATTCTTACCAATTGCATTTACTACACATGTACTTGTGGTTGTGTCCTGAGGTGTGGAACTAAATGGGAAAACACTGCAGCTCACAGAATAATGCATTCTGGACCTTAAAAATAAATACAACCATTTCATTCATTATGTTATAATTTGCCCATGGGTACCAATGTGTTCAGCTGACTATTTACTCTTGTTGAATTCCTCCTGGAAGGAATCTCTTGAGAATGGTGTCTTAAAAGATATCCATGGGATTACTTTCTTTCCTCCTTCTCTCCCGCTCTTCCTCCTCCTTCTTGTTCTTATTAGTCTTCTGTTAATTTTTGTAATTTATTCCAGGATTAACTGGGATTAGTCATTAGCAGATACAGAGTAATACTAACCACGCTTTCTCAAACAGATGCCTAACAAAATACTAATAAAGAAAAAAATCTGATCAGAGTATTCCAAAACCAGATACTTACTTCTAGCTATCTGTTTATTACTAGTGTTAAACAAATTCAGATAAATTCTTCAGTGTTCAATGTTTGGGAAACCCCCCAGCAGCTACAGAAGAAACATGGAGCTACGATATATAGAGAGAAGCCATTGCTACAGTGCACACTAACTTAATACGTAATTGGTTCAGCTCCAAATTGTTGATTAGTTTTTGTCATTTTACAGTTGAATGCTGTTTAAAAACAACAAAAGCAAGAATAGCAGCTTTATTTATTTATCTTTTTGGTAGTGGAATTTTTTTGAATTTAAACAGAGTTAGAGGATACAGTGGTTTTTTGTTACATGGCTGAATTGCCTAGTAGAGAAGTGTAGGCTTTTAGTATATCTATCACCTGAATAGTATACATGATACTTGATAGGTAATATTTCATCCTGCATACACCTCTTACCCTCCCCCTTCTGAGTCTCAAGTATCTATTAAGTTACTCTTTATGGCCATGAATACTCATTGCTTAGCACCCACTTATAATGAGGACATGTAGCATTTGATTTTTTGTTCCTGGGTTGCTTCACTTAGAATAATGCTCACCAGTTCCATCCAAGTTTCTATAAAAGACATTGTTTCATTCATTTTGATGGTTCAGTAGTATTCCATGGTATCCACACACACCATAGTTTCTTTATCCATTTATTAATTGGTGGGCACTTAGATTGGTTCCATATCTTCACAATTGTGAATTGTGTTGTGATAAACATAAAATTGCATGTGTCTTTTTGATATAATGAATTCTTTTCCTTTGGGTAGATAGTAGTGGTATTGCTGGATCAAATGGTAAATCTACTTTTAATTGTTTGAGAAATCTCCATACTATTTTCCACAGAGGTACTAATTTACATTCCCACCAATAGTATACAAGCATTCCCTTTTCACCACCTCCACTCCAGCATCTCTTGCTTTCTGACATTTTAATAATGGCCATTCTGACAGGGGTAAAGTGTTATCGCATTGTTATTTTAATTTGTATTTCCTTAATGATTAGTGATGTTGAGCATTTTTCATATGTTTTTTGGCCATTTGTGTATCTTCTTTTGAAAAAATGTCTGTTCATATCTTTTGCCCACTTTTTGATGAGGTTATTTTTTGTCTTACTGATTTGAGTTTCTTATACATTCTGGATAGTAGGCTTTGAAGATATATAGCTTGCAAATGTTTTCTCCCATTTCATAGGTGGTTTATTTACTCTGTTGATTATTTCTTTTGCTGTACAGAAGCTTTTCAGTTTAATTGTTCTATTTATTTATTGGTGTTTTTGTTGTATTTGCTTTGGGAGGTCATAGTCATAAATTCTTTACCTAGGTCAGTGTCAGGGATAGTTTTTTCCTAAAATCTCTACTAATTTTTAATAGTTTCAGGTCTTCCATTTAAGTCTTTAATTTCTGTATATGGTAGGAGATAAGAATCCAGTTTCAATCTTCTGATTGAACTATGCAATTCTCCTAGCACCATTTATTGAATATGGTTTCCTTCCTTCAGTATACATTTTTCTCTACTTTGCCAAAGATCATTTGAGGTAGATATTTGTCTTTATCTCTGGGTTTTCTATTCTATTCCACTGATTTATATGTCTACTTTTATACCAGTATCACACTGTTTTGGTTACTATTGCCTTGTAGTATAATTTGAAGTCAGCCTTTGCTCTTTTGCTTAGGATTATTTTGGCTATTTGTTCTCTTTGCTGGTTCCACATGTAGTTTAGCTTTTTTCCCCCTAATTATTTGAAAAATAATGTTGGCATTTTGATAGGATTGGCATTGAATCTGTAGGTTACTTTGGGCTAAGTGGAAATTTTAACACTATTGAATCTTCCAATTCATAAGCACAGAATGCTTTTCTATTTGTGTCATCTAAGATTTCTTTCACCAGCATTTGTAGTTTTTCATGTGGTGGTCTTTCACCTCCTTGGTTAAGTATATTAGTATGGTCCCTGGCTTTTTGTTGTTGTTGTTGGGAGATTTCTTTTATTACTGATTCAAGCTTGCTAATTGTTATTGGGGTGTTCAGGATTTCTCTTTACTTCTGATTGAAGCTTAAGAGGTCATGTGTTTCCAAAATTGAGCCATTTCCTCTAGATATTCTAGTTTGTGTGCATAGAGGTCTTTGTTATAGTCTTGGGTGATCTATTGTATTTTTGTGGTATCAATTGTATTGCCTTTTATTTTCATTTCTGATTGAGCTTATTTGAATCCTCTTTCCTCTTGTCTAATCTACCTAGTAGTCTATAAATTTTATTTATCTTTTTAAATAACCATCTTTCTGTTTCATTGATCCTTTGTATTTGGGAGGGGTTTCAATTTCATTTAATTCTCCTCTGGTCTTTGTTATTTCTTTTCTTTGGCTATCTTTGGGATTGTTTTTTTTATTTTTTTAGTTCCCTGAAGTGTGAGATTAGGCTGTTTCTTATTCTCCCTCAGGGATACCTATGATTCTTTATGGTTAGGCTTTTCACATAATCCCATTTATCTCAGTAACTTTGTTAACCCACAGTTCCCCCTGGGACCCACTTGTCCCCCAAGGCTTCTGTGGTTGGAAGGGGTGCTGGGCAGCACTGGCTGTGGACCATACAGATTCTCAGCCTAATTCTACCAGACATGCAAAAAAGAACTGGTACCTAATCTCCTGAAACTGTTCCATAATATCAAGAAAGACTAATTCAGTCTATGAAGTCAGTATCACCCTTAGTCAAAAGCAAGAAATGGACACAATAAAAAAAGAAAACTACAGACCGATATGCTTCATGAACATAGATGCAAAAAATCCTCAAGAAAATACTAGCAAATCAAATTCAATTATCTAAAAAATAATTCACCTTGATCAAGTGGGTTTTATTCCAGGGATGCAAGGATGCTTCAACATGCAAAAATCAATAAATATGATTCACCATATAAACAGAAATAAAAATAAAAACTATATGATCATCTCAATAGATGTAGAGACCCAGAGGCTGAGGTTCCCAGGTTGGGACAATTGCAAAAACACTGCCTGTCCATGAAGGGAGGGAAACGAGCCACACCCTCAGTGCAGAACCTAGGTGCAGCAAACAGAGTCCTGTTGGGCTGTACCCACCCTGCAATCCTAGAACTGGCCACCACCCCCACTAAAAACTCATGCTTGGTACCACAGGTGGCTATGTCTACAGCATTATATGGTTGGGGGGTCAGGTCCGGTCCCCATCTCCAGGTCCCTTCCCAGGCTGCCCAGCTTTAAATAGCACGTTGGACCTGTGACCAAGAGAGGATGAGGCCTCTTCCAGCAAATAGCATGGGCAGGATGCAGGGGGGAGTGCCATCTGCTCACATCTCAGTTTCACTGCAGCCTGTAGCAAGATGGTGGGAATTGTCCTAGGTGTGTGTAGGAGAACTGGGCTCCCCTGTCCCTCCTTAGCTGGACAGTGCTGGGTCAGCCTGAATTCAGCCCAAAGGTGTGGTGTTGCCTGGCTTTAAACTTCCAAAATGGAGCTCTGGGTCTGTGATCAAAGAGGGTGGAGCCCTTCTCAGGCAGGCTGCACTGGTAGGAAACTGTGGGGAGTGCAGTTTGTTCGAAACTCAGTCCCACAGCAGCCAGCTGCAGAATTGTGGGAACCGGAACCGTCCCAGAGGTGCGCTGGAAGGCCTGGTTTCCCTGCTCCTTCCTAGCCACAGCCACATCGAGTCCAAACTCAGCCTGAGGGCAGGGCACCACCCAGTGTCAGACTCACAAAATGGCACCTTGGACCTGCAACCAGAAAGGCCGCGGCTGCACCCAGGCAGCAGTGTGGGCGAGAAACTATAGAAAATACTGTTCGCCCACTTCTCGGTCTCAACAGCAGAGGACAGCAAGGTGGTGAAGACTTTCCCAGGGGTGTGTGAGAGAACCTAGGCTCCCCTATCCCTCGTCGGTGCTGCACAGTGGCTACAGGCAAGCCCACAGTTCCTCAGTATCCAGCTTCTTGGCACGCAGCTCAAGCTGCTTTGGGCTTGGATGCCCATGGGATATCATGTGGGTTCCCTTTCTGAAATGAAGTCTCTGTGCAATGTCTAAGCAGTTCCCTATGTTAAGCCTGAGACCTGCATGGGTCAGAGGTTCTCTGGTAGCCAAGACAGTAAAAGCTCATCTGGGAGAGTGGTGCCCTAGGGGCTTCTCTCTTAACTTTTTTTTTTTTTTTAATTTTTTATTTTATTTTTTTACTATTTTTGAGATGAGGTATTGCTCTGTTGCCCAGGCTGAGTGCAATGGTGCAGTCATAACTCACTGTAGCCTCAAATTCCTGGTCTTAAGCAATTTGCCTGCCTCAGCTTCCCGAGTAGCTAGGACTACAGGCATATGCCACTGTGCCCAGCTAATTCTTTAATTTTTTATGGAGACTGGGTCTCTTTATGTTGCTCAAGCTGATCTCAAATTCCTGGCCTTAAAAAATCCTCCAGCTTCAGCCTCCCAAAGTGCTGGAATTGCAGGCATGAGCCACCACACCTGGCCTGCATAACACATTTTTAAAATATTTCATATATATAATGTTACCTATATTACCCATGAGAAATATAGTATAGCATTTGCACAATAAAGAACATCTTTAAAAATAGCAAAAGATTGAAATAATTTTCTCCCTGACCATATTTCAATATTTGAAATCCTAAGAAAGGTTATTAGAAAATGCCCATATTTACTGTATATGAAAAGTAGTTTTCTAAGTAGCCCACAAATCAGAAAAAAACATCTTAATAGGAACTGAAAAATTTTTGAAATAAATGATGATAAAATTGTACATATCAAAACTTGGTCAATGTATTCAAACAGTACTTATAGGAGCACTTACAGTTTTAAATGCATATTCTAGAAAGGAAGAAAGGCTAGCACCAATGTATCAAGCATATATCTGACTGTATTATAGAAAGGACAATGAAATAAAATGAAAAACGTTTAGAAAGAGCATAAATTAAATACATGGAAGATGAAACAAAGAAAATCAAGAGAAAAAAAGCTGTTTCTTAGAACATAGTAATAAAATTAATAAAACTGTGGCAAGACTTAACAGAGAAACTTTTTAAAACAGGCACAAATTACAAATAACCAAGGTCAATATTATTCAGGCATTCAAAAGATAATGAGATGATGTTATAAACAACTATATGTCAACAAATTTGAAATGGATGAATCGCTAGAAAAATACAGTTTAAAAAAATGAAATAAAAGAGAAAACCTGAATAATCCTACAAATTTAGTAGTTAATCATTCTACTATTTAGCTATCTAATTATTGTCTTTAAATTGTTTTGTAACTAGTATGTATTTTATGTCAGACTCATAAGGAAAATATGTGTGTGTATATATAAACAGTTTATGTAATTTAATAGTTAAAAACAAGAACAATAAAGGCTAAAGAAACCCATAAAAAGAATAAAAATGATAATACTGTGCCTCAGAAAATGCTACCCCAAAATGAAGGCCTCAGAAGCAGCCAGGGAACCAAAGTTTCTCTCTGACCTTCTCCTGCCCTCCTCCCTCATGCTCTCTCAAGGCAAGTCATAGAAACTAGAACCCCGTTTCCCCAAAGCCAGCCATAAAACCTGAAAATATTACTCTAACTTTCCCCTACCTTTCTGTGTAACAGCTGGCCATAAAGAAATTAAGACCTTCATTCCAGAAAGATCCTACCCCATACCCAGGAGAAAGGAATGCTGCACAGAGAGGCCAAGAATAATCTGGACAGGCCCTGCTAGATTTCCTCACTCCATCTGTTGTTACTAGCTCATAAACCTTTTTGTCCAATTGTATTTGTACAAGGCTGTCCCTGCTTCATTGATCCTAAGCACAAAATCAGACAGCTTCCTCTGTACCTTGGGGTCTTCTTTCTTGAGGCTCCCATGTCACAAAAAACTATAATCAAATAAATTTGCTATGCTTTGCTCTTTTTAATGTGTCCTTTGTTACAGGGATGTTGGCTATGGCCCTTAAGATGGAGAGAAAAGGGATCACCTCCTTTCTGCTCCTACAGTATCATAATCAACAAAAGAAATGACATCATGGGATGTATGCTGCACAATATTTTTAGTGGTATGAATTTACAAACTGTGAGCCTGCAAATGGAAAACTTGCCATAAAATGCATTAACTATAAAACTTTGACGTGGGTGGCTCTCATATGATGCTGCCCATCTGTTCCTGCAGCAAAGGAAATCCTTAAGAATCCTTTTAAATAGTAAGAAATGCTTTGCAAGACAAAATAGAAATAGTAAATGAAACTCTTTGTAAAGTTGGATTTTTATAAGCTGATTTACCTAAACTCGAGTTGTAAATCTACATACTTTATATGAATATATAAGCATGTAGAAAAGCACACCCAGGCTTTGCTTTGTTACGTCTGTATGCAGTGAGGTTGCTGTATGTAGTGGTACAGAAAGAAGAGGGAGTAGAGGGAGGCAAATTGAAGAGAAAAATAAAACTAAACAATATTCAACCATGTATATATAATTTAATTTATGTAAAATGATAAATATACACAAATTAATTTTAAATTAGAATTTGATGTATGATATACAGTTATGTGAAAACGAGTTTTATAGTAATTTGTGCATGATGATTATAAATATACAAATAAAAATTTTCAAATCATCTGCATGTGTATAGATGAGTGCTTATCAGAGCAAGAGGAATGCAGGAGGGAACATTGAGTTGATCAACAATGAGAGACTGAAAGCAGAGGATGATGAGGTAGAGAATAATTAAATTATGGACACCTATGTTTATTTTCTTTTTCTAAATTTTGTATTTTTTCACTTAATACAAACGTTACTTGTTAATTTAGTCATGCCATGTTATGTCATATGTTTCATGTGAAATGTCATAAAGATTTTTTTTTAAAAAAGGAATTGTCTTTAAATTCAGACTGAACTGAATTTGAGTCAGACTCTGCCACTTATTAGCTGTGTCCTTTTACAAGTAAGTAATGTTGTTGTGTCTCAGTTTTCTTATCAGTAAAATAAGCATAAGGGTAACACCCACATCAAATTATAAAGGTGTTAAAAGAGATGTTCTGTGAAAATCACACAAAATAGAACATGACACCTAATAATCACGCATTGGTAGTAAATTTTATTCTCCTAATGTAGAGGAGAGAGCCCTTAAAGATAATCATTTGAGGTCTCAGAGGCAGCCATCAACCTAATTCTCAGACAAGAGTCTGATCAATTTAAGAAATAAAACAAGATAGAAGCCAGAATTCTCTCATTATTAAAGATAAAATGAGGTTGCATAGCTTGTTATGAGAGCCAAGTAACTCAACCAAAAAGGACTATCCCTAGATTGAACCTTGAGATAGCCAAACACAGGAAATTTTAAGTCTTCAGATGCAACACACGTATTTGGATCATTAGTCTGAACAGAGAAAGAAGTAATAAAGTTATCATATCCCATACAATGGACTTTTAAGAGCTTATAACTCCATCTCATTGAGAATTGTAGACCACTTTTGGCACCCATCAATCAACTAACTTCGATTAACTTAATAATTCCAGCTTAGAAGTAGGGGTAGGGCAGAATCAGTGGTATGTTTGGGGAAAATCCCTCCTCATGAAAATCAGAATTTGGGAAAGGATGCTGCTTTCTGACAGTGTCCAGTAGTTTTCAAACTTTGTATTAAGAAACTGTTTTATCCAAATTAATCTTATGGGAAATCTCAATACATGAAACTACTTAAATGAATGACTGAGGAGAAAGGAGAGCAGTAAAAGTTTACTCTGGGTCACAAATCTCCTTAACTGGTGCTAATTTAATCAATCGTGATTCCCACGTCATGTCTTTCAAAATAATGCTTATATCACAAAACAAAATAAAAAGCAAATAAACAAAAAGTTTGTAAAATGCAAATAGCACATATTTTTAGTTATTGACCTTATTCAATATATTTGAATTTTCCTATATTTTGTTTAATATATATCAAACAGTCTTATTCTGGAAACTGCAGTGAAAGCACTTTCTAGTTAAATTTAACAGACAACACTCTGGTTATTTTTACTATATCACTTATTTCCCTGTAATATTAGCTTTCCATGAAGAGGTTTTGTCATTTGTTTTTATATAATATAACTCATAGTAGAAATTGAACTATTGAGTGCATATGGTTACAATCTTATGCATCTGTGGAAAAATCATTTTTCCTTTATCCCATATAGCTAAGAAAGATTCATTAACTTAAAAGAATGGTTTTTAGAGAGAAATAATATACCTTCAGTAAAGGAAATTTTAAGATAAATATCAAAAATGGTCTGTTTAAAGCAAAGTTTTCTTCTTTTTAGTTAAGAATTTGAATGTATGCAATAATTACTTATAAAATTATTCAAACTCATGCTCAGCATTCTTTGATGTATGTTCTAACTCATATGTTACTTAGATTTCAAATTCACCCTGAGAAAGGTATCCTATGAGCAGGAATGTCTTTGTAAAGCCATAAAAATGGATTATATGAAAACAATAATTTTTAGTGGTACCTCTTGTTAACAAGCCAATGATTAACAGGCTATTGGAATTTTTTTCCAGCATATTTTTTTTCTTAGAATCACTATATTGTCTGCATTAGCTTAGAAAACCCTCTAAATTTAATTGGCACCATATTGTGACTGTTTCAGCCCCTGTTGTAAGTAAAATCATGTATGTATATGTTTATATAAATGTATATCATATGCACACATAAATATATATGCAGAGACAGAGAGAGAGAGTTATGAGAGATCGAACTGAAGATTGTCACATGAGACTGTCAGTGTGGGAGTGGAAGGAAGAAGTGTGGCTTGGCTCGTTTCAGGACCCACCATAGAGAGCTCTCCAGTTTGGTCATTGATATTTATGGGAATGGCAGGAAAGATAGAGAGATGGGTGTCTCACATTAGCATAAGTAGGCAAATGCAAATATCTAATGGATATCACTCAAGCTTTGTGCATATGATGTAGTTAAATTAATAATTCCAGAGAAAATCTATAGTAAAAGCCAAATATGGCTAAATAAAACAAATATTCAAAAATAGTTAGTGTAGTTAAGATGGTGCTATTACCTTTTAGGACATTTAATTTGATCCTAATGAAATATGTGGTTATAATGGAAGATGCCATTTTGATTTCTGAAAATTTAACTTTAAGATGAAATAATTTATGATGGCTGCATTTAAACTAATTGATAAGAATTGAAACAGGAACACAATTTTCTGTTTAAAAAATCCTACGTCAACTTGTTTATAATATTAGTTTGAGGTCCTCTAGGATAATCATATTTTGGAAATACTATTTGTACAACCTTTGATCAATGATGGTTTTTCTTGCATATTTTTATATTGGCTCTTTATTGTATTCAACATGGCATTAAAAGCCTGTACCATCTCCTTTCAGTATATACTGTCCAGCTTAATATATAAAACTGCAGGCTGGGCGCGGTGGCTCACGCCTGTAATCCTAGCACTCTGGGAGGCCGAGGTGGGCGGATCGTTTGAGCTCAGGAGTTCGAGACCAGCCTGAGCAAGAGCGAGACCCCATCTCTACTAAAAATAGAAAGAAATTATATGGACAGCTAAAAATATATATAGAAAAAATTAGCCGGGCATGGTGGTGCATGCCTGTAGTCCCAGCTACTCGGGAGGCTGAGACAAGAGGATCCCTTGAGCTCAGGAGTTTGAGGTTGCTGTGAGCTAGGCTGACGCCACAGCACTCACTCTAGCCTGGGCAACAGAGTGAGACTCTGTCTCAAAAAAAAAAAAAAAAAAATATATATAAAACTGCAATGCTATAATTTAGCTTCTATATCCCTCCACCTGAAGTTTTGAGAGCTTCTAGAAAATATTCACACAACTCTTCAGATTGTTGTCAGCACAAATACACAGTCTCCAACCTCAGTGGGACTCAGCACCATAAGCCACAGTCTTTTGTCCTTTTCTGATATTTATTAGGTTCTTTTTCCTTCATCGAAGTGATTACTCCAAAACTAACTTTCATTCTGATTATTCTCAGAAGGTGAGTTGGTCTAAGAATTCATTGAGAAAATGCGGGAAATCCTATATATATATATATATACACACACACACACACACACACACACATATGTATATGTATCTTCATTTTCTACCTGCCCTCTCAGAAAAAAACTCTACAAATTTAACAAAGCCAATGTTCATTCTTTCATTTTGAGTCATCTCAAAAGGTGACTTTGTCTAATAGTTCACTGAGAAAATTTTAGAAAACAAATTTTCTTGTACATTTCCTACCTCTCCCTCAACCCCCATCCCAAAAAAACATCCATGCCAACTTTTAATCCTCCAGTTTAAATGATTGTGTCCATTTCCTGGCTCACTGCAAAGGCATCCACTGGCACTGTTTATCCTATATTCTCCTATTTAATCTGGGTCATTGCTCCGTCTGTCCTCCTCTCCATTATATATCCAAGGATATTTTAGCTTAACATATGAACAGCAATATTTCTTAAATAGACACTCCTGCAAAAAAAAAAAAAAATAGAACAACAAAAGCAAAAGGGAAATGAAATATCTCCATCGATCCTTCAAGTATAACCCCACCATATCCCTTTTCTTTTTCAACCAAACTTCATGAAATTGTCCTTTTCTATCTCTAGACTTGGAAAATGGTTTATCCACTGTGTAACCCTCTTCAATCTGGTTTTTACCCAACCTGTCAGAAGCAGCTTTTGTTAAGATCAGTAACCACTATCTAATATACAAACCCAAAAGGAAATTTTCAATCTATATTTCTTGAGCACAAAATTAGGAGTTACTCATCAATGAGTATAAAGTTTCAGATGCAAGATCTAAATATGTTCTAGAGATTTGCTGTATAACATTGTGACTATAATTAACAACACTGTATTATACACTTAAAAATCTGTTAAGAGAATGACTCCTATTTGTTTTGCTTCTCTTTATTACTCTTTCCTCTCCGAAATTCTCAGGTCCATAATCTTTGGTGACTGAATGCTAATATTTCCTTGATTTCTTTCTCTGTTTCCTAATTTCTGACTGTATAATCTTCCTGGAATGATCTACTTACCTGGTTTACCAATCTTGTAAAAGTCATTGACACACATTAAAACTGAGTTGCCTCTGGCTTATTTCACTTAGCATAACACCTTCGAAGTTCTTCCATATTGTTGCATATTGAAGAATTTCCTTCTTTTTTAAGGCTAACTAGTATTCCTTTAAATGTATATACCATATTTTTTAATCCACTAATCCATTTATGGACATTTAGGTTGTTTCCACATCTTGGCTATTGTGAATACTGCTTCAAAAAACATGGAAGTACCAATCTCTCTTAAAAATTTTGATTTCAGTGCTTTTGGATAAATACCCAAAATTGCTGAATCACATTGTAGTTCTATTTTTTTTTTTTTGGAAGCTCTATACTGTTTTGCATAGCAGCTATACCATTTTGCATCCCCACTAACAGTGTGGAAGTGTTCCAATTTTTTTTCATATCCTGACCAACACTTGTCTACTATTTTTTTGATAATAGCCATTCTAACAGGTGCAAGGTGATATCACATTGTGGTTTTAATTTTCATCTCCCTGATAATCAGTTGAGCTGATGATGTTGAATATTTTTTCATATATCTGTTGTCCATTTGTATGTCTTTTTTAGAGAAGTATGTATTCAAGTCTTTAATCCACTTTTTACTATGACTGGTAGTTGGAGCATAGGAGGGAACACATTTCTCGTGAGACTTTATTGAAAATATTACTAATAAAAATATAAAAAATAAAAAAATAAATGGGATAACTACAGCAAAAGAAATGGTGGTAAGAATTAGTGTGTACTTAACCATAGAATTAATAATGGAAACATGCAGGAATAATGGCTATAGAAGGGAATAAATAATTGGACACATAAACATATTTCTTATCATACATCTAATAAGCAGCATTCAAAGATATAATTTAAGGCTACATATCATATAGATATTTTACAGGCATAAATGGAGATGCTGAGAAAATTAATAAAATTCAACTCAGCAAAAAATGGAGAAACAAATGTACCAAAAATTCTTGTTAATTATTATGAGTACCCATATTTAGAGTTAGTAATCCAGACTTCCATTTGGTATCATTTTCCTTCTACCTGGAGGACTCTCTCTACCATTTCTTGTAGTGAAAACACTCTGATTATTCATTCTTTTAGCTTTTGTATGTCTGAAACAGTCTTTTTTTTTTTGCCTTTATTTATGAAATGTATTTGCTCTGGATAAATAATTTTAGGCTTATTTTTTAAATATCAGTACACTAAAGATGGTAATCCACTCTCATCAAATATTCATTATTTAATGAAAAATATGATATCATACTTATCTTGTTTTTTCTTTATATAATGAATCTTTTTCTCTAGCTGCTTTTAAGGTATTCTCTTTATCAGCAATTTATATATCTCTTTTAAGCAATATGATTATGTGTCTTGGTGTAGTTTTCTTTGTGTTTCTTGTATTTTTGCTTTCTAAGAGCTTTTGCACCTGTGAGTGTATATTTTTTGTCAAGTTTAGAAAATGTTCTGGCAATGTTTCTTCAAACGTTTTTTTCTATCTGTTCACCCTACCCTCTCATTTTGTGACTCTAATTAAACATACCCTTGGCTGAATTATTTTATTCCAAAGTTCACTGATTTTCTGTTCATTTTTTAAAATCTTTTCCTTTCTGTATTTCCTTTTGAATAATTTCTATTGTTATGTCTTTAAGTTTACTGAACTTTTCTTCTGCAAAATGCTATTAATTCCACTCATTGTATTTTTCACCTTAGACATTGCATATTTTTTCTCTTTTAGACTAGAGTATTTTTACCTTTCCCATGTCTGTACTTGACATGTTCATTTTCTCTAGCTTCTTGAGCACATGAAATACATTGATAATAACTGTTACATTTTATTGTCTATTAATTCTATCACTTATATTTTTTCTGGATCAGTTTTAATTGATCTAATTTTTTTCTCATTATGGCTTGTGTTTCCTTCTTTGTATGCTGCATAATTTATATTAGATAATAGGCATTGTGAATTTTATCTTCTTTGGGTCTGGATATTTTTTATTCCTAAAAAATTCTTGAGCTTTATTCTACAGAATGTTTACATTACTTGAAAAGAGTTCAATCCTTTGGAATCTCTGTCTTTTTACTTTATTTAAAAAAAGATCAGCATAGCCTTTAGTTAGGGTTAACTTTTTCCCACTACTAAAGCAAATTCTTCATACTACTATAGCTGATACTCTGTGAATTATGAGGTTTTTCTGATCTAGATGTTAGGAACTGGTACTACTGCTAGTCCTTTATGAGCCCCAGACACTGTCTCTGAAGTCCTTTAAGGTGGCTGTCCCCTCAGCCTCAGGTAGTGCCCTTACACTACTGATCCTTTCTCAACTGTATACTTGAGAGGGACCTTCTACGAATCTCTGGAATTCATTCTGTTTGCTTTCCTCTCCTCTCCCACACTTTCCTTCGCAAATTCTAGGTACTTTGGCTTCCCCAAGCTCCCAGATCCATTTCCTCAACTCAAGGAGGCTGCTAGGCTCCCCCTGGGCTCCCACTCTCTGCCCTAAGGTCTAGCAGCTTTCAAGTAAGCTAGAGTAAACATAGAACTCACCTCATTTGTTTTCTGTTTCTCTAGCATAACTGCCTTTAAGGCTTGAGGTCCAGTACTTTGACATCCAATTCTTTACATAATTTGTCTATTCTTTAGGTTGTTTCAGGATTGTGGATAAATCCTGTTTCTTTTACTCCATCCGTGCCCAAAGCAGAAACATCATTATGATTTATTTATATGTTTTCCCCAGTAAATCGTAGGGTTATTTTATTCATCTTTTCCTATATAGAGCACCATTGACCCTAATAGGCATGTATGAAACAGAACCTCTTCTGTCCATCAAAAAGAAATAGTAAATAAATTTTAAGTGTGTAACAACTTGAATTGTAGTGGCAACTTCTATTGAAAAGGAAGTTCAAGTTGGATTTGCATGATAGGAAAGAGATCTATGATAGAATGATGATGTCTAACAGAAATGAGAGAGGAAAATGGTAGCAGGCACATTAAATTACTCTTCTAGGAACAAGGGAAAGTTCTCCCAGTTGCCACTAACTGATGCTATACTAATCAATTAATTTAATTGGTCTATATTTGTTACCAGTAAGTAAATGAATTGGATTAGCCGGATAACTTCTAAAATCTTTTTCCCCCCATTTCAAATGCTCAGAATGATTGTATTATGTAAGAGGAAGTAAAGTGAAATTTCTTCTGAAGTCACTGTAGTGACTGGTTAATGGTAGAAATATGTAGTCAGGTTTTTTTTGCACCTATGTTTACTTATTTTTTTGCTAAAAACACAAAAAGACTAAGTGATTATGTAAAATTAAGTGCAAGAAATATTCTTTTTATATTAAAAGAAAAAATCAAATAAAAACAGTTAAAGAAATATAATAATTTTATATATATCATAATAAATAATCTAAGAGAAAATAATATACATTCCAAAAAAAACAACTACTTGAATATTGCCAACTAATTTCTGTAGTCAAACTTGCATGGATCATAAACATTTTACATTGCTACACAAGTAAAAGCTCTAGTAGTACCACTTTACAGGCACTATAGCTACAATAAACATTTTCCTATAACAAGTCAAACACAGTATGATTAGATTGCAAACCATAAGCTTATCATAGAAAAGAGACATTTGTTTCCTAATATGAATTTTAATTAAAGCTCAAGAAAAGAAAGAAAGCAACGTCTATAGCAGAGATTAAGGAAATCAGTAAATCCCTGGGTGGAGAACCATTGCTTCATAGACTAACATTTATATTTCAAAAATTATCAAAATAATAAATACTATAATGCCTTAGAATAGGTGACAAATAGTCCATTATAATAATAAAGAGTTGACCCTTCTGGATGAATTGATAGCAAAAAAATATTAGCATTACATTAACTTTTCAAAGATTTGTCACATAGGGAAACACATATTAACCTAAACCAGATACGTAAACAGAGACATCAATGCGAATTTTACTATTGTTGTATTAAAAAAAAATTCTCAAACTTCAAACTTAAATTTAAAAACAACCTCTTCTCATCCCTCCCTGTAACTCTACAGCAGTCAATTCCTCATTACATGTGTATCTAAGAAATGTTCAGTCTTAGGAAAAATACTTAACAGTTTTTTCCAAGGTAACAGAGTAAGTTGTAAGGGAAACCTTACAATAATAAGTGGGCAAAAAGTCTGAATGTCAATTGATTTGGGAAAGACGATGCTTTGGGGTGAAATGCCTTGGAGTAAAGGACCTTTAACTACTCGAGGAGGTAGAGGAAACGGAGCCACAGGTAGTTTTAAGCTGTTGCCTTGAACATACCAGCTTAATAAAGATGAACCTTAGAAATAATGCTCCTTGAGAGATTTGCTTTTGATCAGAAATGAGTTTGTATATGAATCCTAAGCACTTGGTTTCTATGTGACAATAAAACTGAAGAATAGCTCTGGAATCAATTAAACTAGAATTCACACTTTTTTGGTGACAGGTAGTATACTACCCAGAGCCAGTGGAGGCAGATGGAATGTAGTTTCTGCTCAAAAATACTCAATCTGTTAAAACCTTTTTATAGTATGAGAAAAAAAGAGCCTCTATCTTGCTCTTAAAACCAATTTAAAGCACTTTTTAAAATGCATAAAGGAGGAAAAACAAAACAAATGATACTGATTAGTAAAGAAGTTAGCACAAATTGAATATAAGGATAAGAAAAGGAAAGAGGCAGCCAAAGGTGAATTTTAATACACTAAGAGTTTATCCTATAAATTCCTTATTGCAAAATTTCAAGACGCAAGCCACAAATCTGACTGTGGTTATTCTAACACCCAGGGCAAAGAGGGAAAATTGTCAGCTTTGTCATTCACGATGCACATAAATTAAAAGAGTTACTCAGAAGAGCACTACTCCCATCTGATAGGGAGTAGTGGTAGAGGTAGAACCCTCCTGAGAGAGATGTGTTGCGGGAGTCCTCATGAAAATCCAAGCTGGGAAGTGCATGTTGATTAGCAGACTTATCTATGGTCCTGTATGGGTGCTCTTGAACCTGTTCTCTCGTCAGGAGGGAATCATGGGAGTGCACATCCAAGAGCTCTATGTGCGTCATCTACACTGGGGTGGTTCTGAGAGTAATCACTTATTTGATATTATGGGGGAACTCGATCCCAAAGAAATGGTTGAGAGGGACTGCATCAAATCCATGTTATTATTATAAAAATATAAACCCCAAATGGTTCTTCAATAACTAAGATTTCTCACAAATATTATGTCTGGTACATAATAGTCATGTCACTTTTTTTTCAATGAATAAACAAGTGCTGGGGACTACTTTCTCTGTTGCTACACTGTTACGGCCATTATAAAAAAGGCAACAAATTAAGTATGATAAAAATTTAAAAATTAAACTAGAAAGTTAAATAATCAAAGAAGATAAGTATTATAAAGAAAGTGTAGTAAAATGTAAAAAGAAAGATAAATAATAAGGTAGTGGACAAAGAAGTACTTGAATAACTGTAATAATATAGAATAAATACAACAAGATAAAGTAAAAAAATACAAATAGAAGAAGATTTGGAGAAAAGATATAAAACAAAAAAGTGAGCAATGAAGAAATTCAAACGTTTTGATATTAAAAAGTAAAATGATACTTAAAAAACTTAATAACAAATAGCATTCTTCATAGCAATGAGATAAAATAATTTTAAAATATTGAACTACAAAGCAAGACTTAATCTTGATAAATAGAAAAAATAGAGGAAGTGAAAGAAAGGAA
Source organism: Eulemur rufifrons (assembly GCF_041146395.1). NCBI lineage: Eukaryota > Metazoa > Chordata > Mammalia > Primates > Lemuridae > Eulemur > Eulemur rufifrons. Next base: position 37,171,403 of record NC_090986.1, read on the forward strand.
AACCAAGTGACATGAGTCCCTGGAATGTGTTTACTCAGGATGACTCCCAAGGCAGAACCTTAAGAAATATTTTTACTCTGGTCACTGCGATAGTCTCCTGGTGTCTTGTCTACCAAATAGTCCTTTGAAAGTAGGCAATGCTTTGACAAGAAAGAGAGGGACTTCTTTTTTACTACCTCAACCACTGGCAAGTCATTACCTGCCATTTTTCAACAAGCTCCAGCTAATAGTGAATTGTAATTTTTTTATACTGACCAAAAAAAAAAAGAAAGAAAGAAAGAAAAGAAAAACAGTAATAAGTACCTTTTATCTTGAAATTTTTCCTCAGTGTAATTTTTTTTATACTTGTTTATGTTATGTCTTCACAGCTCTAATATTCTTAAGTTGACAGTCCTTGATTGATTAATTTAATTGTTTTTGTTTTTTGGAGCCAAATTAGATAATATTTTAAGTTTTTATCTGAATCCATTTGACAATAAGATGGAATTCTTCACTTTTTATATTTTTAATTTTTTTTAACTTTATGGGAAGAGGTATGATTAGGCTGAACATTTAATGTCAAATATTACAACTATATGAAAAACCTCAGAAATGTCAATTGATCTAGTACATATAAAACTAGGTATTCCTTTTCTAGTAGACAGCAAACTTAAGAAACCATCCATTATACTTGCACTAAAATATATATACATAATATTCTAGTGCATTATACTTGCACTGCAATATTATATATACATTGAATATATATAATTTTAAGAAAATTTTAGAGACATTTTATGAATAATGGAGGTGATCAACTCAGATATTGTTGTACTTGTTAATTCTAACAAACAAGTGTGCATGAATTAACTCTATTGTGACCAGATACATAATAAGGTAAACTAAACCATTTACATATATAAATATATAAAACTAAAGCCAAACAGAGTTTTTTTGTTTTTTGTTTTTTTTTGTTTGTTTGTTTGTTTTTTATAAAATTTATGTTGGCATTAGAATGTGAAGACATGCTAGGAATTTTATTACCTTTTCCTACGGGACTGTGTAGATAGTGTTTAGCTTTGTTAGCCACCATACCCTTAACAATTCAGTTTACTGAATGATCTATGTGCATGTTCTTGCTCTTGTTCAAACAAACAGGCTAGAGCTTGTGGAAGCAGGATGACCTTACAAGTACAAAATACATACTCCTCAGGCATATTTGAGACATTAACTGTGATAAGCAGAGAGCACAGCCTTGTGTAATCTGTCAACAAGCTAATAAATTACTTTGGCCAAGGGAGGAAGAACTTCCTTCCCGTGACCATCTGCACGGGGGAATAGGTTAGTAATTAGAATTCCAACAAAACTGAAGGTTTTGACAAGATAAGCAAAGGCTTAATACTTAAAGTTAAGGTCTAATCCTTTTAGGAACCGATTAGCACACACTTAAGATTTTTTTGGCATTCTATCTATAAATATTAAGAGATTAGTAAGAAATATGATTAGGCAACAGGAATGCCCATTTAGAGCCCTACCCTGAATTCAATATAAAGTCTCGTTTCTATTGACGTCAAAAGCAGTTGTACTTTTTAAACAGAACCTGACTCGGGTACTTTCTTGATTTTTGAATCAAACCCAAATTTCCTTATCTCTCCTGCAAAGGATTAGTTATTTAAGACTTTTAGTATATATTTTGGCTACAGAATTGGAGTCAGGAGGCCTGGATTCATATCTTAGTTCTCACACTGAAGAGCTATTTGACTTTAAGTAGCACCTCCTTCATCAAGAGCACACGACATATTCGGCCACAGCACCCTGTTGGAGAAACTGAGTAAACAGGCAAGCAAACAGCCTAGAGCTTGGTTGAGAATGAGATGACACTTTCTGCTTACCTGTCCCTTTGAAATTTTGTCTAAAATTCACCATTAGCCTTCTTCTAAAAGTCAACATTAAAATTCGGGCTATGAGCTGATGGGAATGGGTTGTAAGAATCCTAGGAACACCATTCTTTACCATATCATAAGCCACAAGTGCAGTGTTCTGGGTTTACTTTTATGCTCCTTATGTATATAGGGTTCAAATGATTCAGCAAGTTTCAAAGCCTTCTTAAGACAGACCAGAATTATTGACTATATCCCCAGGCCTACTAGAACAAGTGCTGTAAAGCACATATATGTTTACGTTGAATATCTTTTGGAGTATTTCTAAAAGCTTGAAACTCAGCCTAAGTTTACTAATGAGCCATAACATGAGATTCAGCAATTGTCAGTATAATAAATGTTGCTAGGTAATGGGAAGACTAAGTATTGCATAGAATGTTTTTTTACTAAACAAACATAGATATGATTTTATCTTTTGGGACTTTTTATAATCAAAAAACCAAACAAATACATCAAGAAAATAAAAATTATATTAATGCATCAGTGAATTATGAGGTAAATATATCCAAGTCATAAAGATTATAATGAGGATAGAGTACACATACACATATACAACTATGATTGAACTGTTTTACAAAGTGAATCTGTCCCATCCCATTAATTTTCCTTAGAGAATTAAGAATAAAATGAGTTTTCAAAAGAATTAAGAAAAGACTTTGGATAAAAATATCTAAAGACATTCTTCATTGTAAAAAAATTGAAGATCTAGGATAAGGCAGACTTCAGGAAGAATAATGTTTATCATTTAATTTAGATAAACAACAGTTCTATCTTTACAAAAGTATTCATCTTTTATTACAAATTGCCAAGGTCAAATTGAGTTCAGTGTGCCTTTCACATTTTAAGACCAACCGTATTTTAAAATATCTCTTTGAACATTAAATTTTCTTCCCTGATTTTGTATATCTTTTAGATTTGTCTTTCTTCTGGAAACTCTGCCAAATGTGTTGGGAATATGAACCTAACTTACAAGACATTATATAAGTGTTCAGAAATCTACTTTTTTTTTCTGGTTTTCTCTGGAACTTCAATTACACAGTATGCCCAGTTCTCCTTCATGTCACACACAAACTTATTCTCATTTTTGTTCCTGAGCTTAACATGATCCAGGCATAAATTTTGTCAGCACCCTTAGTCCACCTCCATACTCCTCTTCCTCTTTCCCCCAAACACACTCTTTACCAGCACCCCAGCTTTCTGTTCATTGGTCTCATGACGACTGCTAGACTTCCATAATGTTCCATTAAGTCTCTCTCTATCCATCATTCTTCAGATTCAGGTATCTGCAGTGTGATATACTGGACTCTAAAGTTGCTCCTGGCGGTTTTTTTTTCCTCTCCGTTTCTTCGGAAGAGTAGAACAGAAATTCTGCTTTCGTGGCTGTGCAACCTAGTTTCCATGTCTAGCTCCTAGCATTGCTCCAGGAATGAATCCCAAAGACTCATTCGATGACAGAATTTACTTTGCTCTTATGCTAGAGCCTTGCCAGAAAGAGAATGTGTCCTACCTCAAAAGTATTAGCCCAATGAACTCTTCAGTATTTACCACTGTTAGGGGCTGTGGGAGTTTGCCCTTCTCACAAATTGTGAACTTTAATGTTTACCGTTGCCTAAATCATGAGTGAACTTGCCATTTGCTGCATTTCTAAGGCAACTTCTTTATTCAGGTAAGTTTTTTCAGCACATACCTTACTTTTGATTTGTAATTATTCTATTCTACAATCTCTATTATGAGTTTATCATCCATGTTATTCAATCTACTCCTTACTCAGGCATGTGCTAAACTTTTCATATATGATGGTGGTTTTAGTATTTCTAATTCACTGATTAGAAAACTGAAGCTCCATGAAGTTAACTAAATTTCCAAAATTATCAAACTAGTAGTGAATAGAATTTGATTGAAAGTCATTTCTCTTCCACTCCAAATTCTGTTCTCTCTCAACATACAGCAGGCTACATGAAAACTCAACATATTGTAATATGTGCTACAGTCAAGCTGCAAAGTACGAGAGGAGGATAGAGGAAGGAATGATTAAATTTCTTTCTTTTAAACAAATTTTGCTGAGTACCATCTGAATGCAAGTACTTAATTATGGTCTGGAAACATGCTGATGACCAAGATAGAAAGAATGCCTGCCTCCTTAGAAGGATATATTTCTATCAGCATTCCCTCAAGTATTCCTCAGTGTTTCTCAAATTATCTAAAAAATATTCTGGACAGGGTCTAACTCTGTTGCCAGGCTGGAATATAGGTCACTGTAACCTTGAACTCCTGGCCAAGGGATCCACCTGCCTCAGCTGCTCATAGCTAGGACTACGTGCACACACCTGGCTAACGTTTCTAAATTACGTATAGAAATGGGGTCTTGCTATGTTGCCCAGGCTAGTCTTAAACTCCTGGCCTAAAGTGATCTCTTACTTCAGATTTTCCAAACTGCTGGAATTATGGGCATGAGCCACCATGCCTGGCCTAATGGTCCGTTTTCTAGAGACGCACTACCTGTTTAACAGCAGCCATGTTTCCACTCACATTTCTTGGAAAACTTCTTTTGTATTTTTCTAGGTTTGCAATGGATAGACAAGCAAGTAAAGCCCAGAATTTTCACCTAAATTTGTCCCTTTTAGCTATCGTTTGCTCTATTCTAAGGAAAGTTTAGTGTCTAAAATGTCTACATGTTTAAAATATGTTTTTTTTTACTCTTGCTTTTTGTTTTTTTCTAAAACCAACTATAATGGATCAATTGCTATTTCTTAAAAGCATTTGAACTCAGAAAAACTCAAGACTTGACAAAACTCCCAAATATCTTTTAAAATCCTCATCTCATTTCAAATCCTCAATAAGGAACATGCATATTAAATCCCCAGGCCAGCCCTGGATATCCTCTAATTTCCAAATATTAATAATAACTACATTTATTAGTGAACCAATATATGATCATATATGAAATTAATATTTTGATCAACATGATTATATTAGTCATAATTGATTGGTTTATGGCCTTGTTATTTAAGATTTTATTGATTTGTTATCCTGTCTGTTGCAAGACCATTCCTGTTTCAGGAACTCTGACTCAAAACCAAAATTAAATCAGTATCATTCCTGTCTGTGCTCTCAAGAGAACTCTTTCTCCCAATGAAAGTTTAAGATCTGGGCCCAGGCAGCAGGCAACTCGCATCCCTTGTTTACTCTTTCATTGTGTATTCTAACTCTCAGGAAGACAACTCAACAAATAATGAGTTATATCTTATAAATTTATTAGTATATATTACAAACTTTATTTGCAGAATAATAATTTAGCAAAATAATGCTTTGTTTACACATGATGTGCAATACTTCAAATAGTACCTTTTTTTTAGCTCATGAACATCAATAATCGCACTACAAAAGTAAGATACACACTTACACATTTTCTTGTAATTCATTTCCCTTTAACAGCTGAGGTCAAATTCCAAGCATTACTTTTATATATTTTTCCCTCTTGAGTAGAGATTTAAGTCACTGGTTGACTTTATTTGTTCTTTATCATTAGATGTTCTTCTTAACAAAGGCACCTTGCCTTGCAAGCACACAAATTTAATCATTTTAACTTGCAACATAAATTAATATCTAGGACATGTCAACCGAAAATCTTAGTTATTTCTGAAAGCTGCAGGTGCTATGAAATACAGCCAACTGGAATTCATCTTCCAAATGACACTGAGTATGACAAAATCTTGCAAGGATTACTTCCAAATATGTTTAAAAAGTAGAAGATGACAAATAATACATTTACCAAGTACAAATGAAGTTTAAATACCATGAACTTATCTCTAACCCTAAATAACATAAAATGTTCCCAAACCATTTGTACTCATCTATATTGTTTCTGATGATTATTCAGCCGGGAAGAAAATTTGGAATGAAAATATTTGAAATCTGGAATTAATCAGGTAGCTTACTCATCTGAATTCTGACCGTCAAGATAAAGATTTTTCAGGCAAAGCTATTCATTTTAATTGGTCAAATTCTAGCCAGTTCAAACTATCAAATAAGATGCTATCTTTGTTTTATCCTTACACAAAACATTAAGTGTAAATATTTTATCTTGATTCCAATATTGCCTTCACATGCACCAAATGCCTAATTGAGGATAAATGTGAATAAAACTATGTGGAATGTTCAAAACCCCAGTATGCACTCTTCTTTGCCAATCACGAGAAATTGCTACACTGTTTATAATTTACTCTATGTTTGAAACACAAACATTTAGACATAGTTTCTTTGCCAAATAGGACTTGCCTGTAAAGATTATATACTGGGATAACTTTATTTGGAAAAGATATAATGATAAGGGCCTATGCTATTTTAGTACTTCCTAATCTGTCCTAGATTTTTATTCAACTTTAAAAAGTTTATATAAAAGACAAGAAAAATAACATAGTTTTACAATTATAAGCTACAAAGAAATCTAAATTCAAATTTAAAAGTTAATAATGTAAAAATTATAATAAATTTTTAAGGACATTTTAACTTAAAATCCTTTAAGGCCAAACACAAATGTAGAAAAATGGAGTTATTGTACACAGTGTAATAAGTTCATTATCTTTATATAAAGTACCAAATTTTTTAGTATATTTATACCAACTCATTTAAAACCATAGTTAATGAGCAAGCAGGAGACAGAAGTCACACTAGTGATTTTATTTTTTTTTGCCTTGTTAACTTTTTGTTTGAAAATAATTGCCAGCTTATAAAAAGTTGCAAATGTAGTGCAAAGATTTCCCCAAAACCTTTTTCTCAGCATGCTCAAATATTAACAAATCACTTAAACATAGTATAATTATCAAACTTAAAAAATTAACATTGATACAGTAATATTCATTACTCTAAATACTTTGTTCAAATTTACCAATTGTCCTGGTAAGCTCTTTTTGCTGGCCTAACATCTAATCCAGGGTCTCTCGTGGCATTTAGTTTACATTGTTCCTTAGTCTGCTTTTGTCTGAGTCACACATTTTTGGCAAGACTACCACAGAAATTTGTTGCACCCTTCTCAGTGCATTATATCAAGTAGATGGTGACATGTTTCATTATTGGTGATATTAACATTGATAACTTTATTAAGGTGAGGTCTGCCAAGTTTCTGCCTCATAACATTACTATTTTCACTTTTAATTAGTATCTTATGGGCAGATACTTTGAAACATTGGAAACACCCTGTTTCTCATAATACTCTCCCCCACTAATTTTAGCACACATTGTTACTTGACTACAATAATTCTAATGTCTGAAAAAATGATGATTTTTAAATTTCTATATTTCTTTCCATATTTATATATTGAAATTCTACTATTTAGAAAAGCTGTCCCCTTTCTATGTATTTATTTATTATTTATATCAGTACAAACTCATGGTTATTTACTTCAGTTTATGAGCTATAACACATTACTACCAGCCAAGCGTGCTGTTGCCTACAGTCATAGCTACTGAGGAGGCTGAGGCCGGAGAATCACTTCAGCCCAGGAGTTCAAGACCAATGCGGGCAACATTGTGAAACTACATCTCTTAAAAAAACTCATTACTAGATTTATTATTTTGTGGCTAAAAATGTCCCAGATTTGGCCACTGATAGCTTTTTGAAGTTGGCTCCTGAGTTCCTTATATTTAAGCACTGTCTTATTTTCTGGAACCATGATTGATATTTCAGGCTCATTTTGTTCCTTCTTTCCCTGCCCCAGACTTAGAGGCATTGATTTCCATTTATTGGAAAATGGTATTTATAAATGAATATCTTAGCATTAGATATGTTCATCGCTATTTGAGTGTGATTATTTTTAGCATAATCTGCTCCAGGAAATAATTATATGTGAGCACATATATTCATACACATCTAGATCCATGTCTATCTGCATATATTTAAATGGTTTTAAAACACATGATTTCATATCAATATTTCTGGTTCCAATACATCATCCTGGCTTTGTCTCCTTCCTAATTTTTAATGCCTGCCCCAGACAGTAAGTCTCTAGATCTTATTTAACCTTATATTTTAGCTGGCTTCTTCTGATACATCTGCAACAGGAGCAGGAGGGTTGCTCTGCCTTCCCTCTAACCTTACTAGGTCAGAAGTATTGATTCCCCAGGTTGGACTTCATTGACACTCAAGCTTGTGAGGGGCTCCTTGTTACTGCAGGGTGTAGGTGAGAATTCTGGCTCTCAGTTAGGCAATCACTGATACCTCTCAGGCTTGCTGGAGTGAAGTTCCTCGTTACTGCTTCTTGTGTGGCTTCCACTGACCCATTACTGCTGGTTGGTGACAAAAGTCCTCAATCACTGCTAGACCTACTTTGATACCATGCCGGCAGGTAGAAGGAAGGACACCTGGGAGTCTTATTATTGCCAGATGGGAATGGAAGTCCACCCTTTCAGGAATATTTTAACTTTATCTTATACAGATTTGTCCATTTCTCATTTAATTTATCCTAAATTTTTAGAACTCTTTCTTGACAACATAAATGGAGTTTTCCTTATCATTATGTCACCACATTTTTTGTGTATGAAAGTTATTAATTGCTATATGTTATTTTATATCCTTCTACCTTACTGGAGATTATGGACATCCTTGCCTTGTTTCTTATCTTAGTGGAAATGTTTGTATTGTTTCCCTGTTAAGTAATAAACTTACAGACTAAAATATATGCATTATAACTCATCAAAAAAATTTCTAGAGTTTTCTATCATCTTAAGTCTTTTTGTAAAATAAGGCATGAGTGTAGAATTTTTGGAGTCTTCTTTTAGCATCTATGGAGATTTTTTAACATTTTTTACATATTTGACATTATTGTTATTTGAGATATTTATAGATTTCCTAATATTGAGCGAACGTTGAATTCCTGGAATATATTCAACTTGGTCATAGTGTATGATTCTCTTAATGTGATTTTGAATTCTTTTTATTAATATTGTATTTAGTATTTTGCATCAATATTAATGTTATATTAGCCAACAGTAGTCTTTTCTTGTAATATCTTTGTCAGATTTAGGTACCAATGACATATTTGCTTTACAAAAATAATTAGGTAGTGTTCATCATTTTCAATATCTGGGACAGTTTATAGCACATGGAACTAGCCAGAGTCAAGTAAACTAGAGTCATTAAAATTATAACAATAATGTTGACTCAAGTCCCAGCAGTGAAATTAGGCCAAGAAGAATCTCATAAAACCCTGACCAGGATCAGCAGCATTCCAGCAAGACACAGAATTCTCAAGCTTGTCTGGTTGAAACACTGAAGAAAGCACTAAGTAAGTATTTGTTTGAATTTAGGTCCCTTAATGATATAGATTTTCAGTATTGTGGCACTTACCCTCTCCTTAGGTGATCACCCTACATTTATACCAATCTGTTTTCTTTGAGGAACATGATCTGACTAAATGAGACTCTTTAGAGTAAGAACAAGAGTAAGAACTCTTAGGTAAGAACAGCTTTTGCTTTTCTATCCAATAACTTTTAATGTTTGTACAGATCCTCTGTACAGATTATAGGTAGCAACTCGGGTTTCTACTTCCATGTAGAATTATTGAACATGATACCAAAGGTATGAACAAAGACCACATCCAAACGTAGAATCCCTCATTTTCAATGTCCAGTCACTTCATGGATCACATCAAGCACACTGACAGTGGGATTTATTAACTTTACTAAACATAATTTTCATCCTGTATAAAATGGAAAAACTACCTACCTACTTTAAATATGACATATGAGACAATTCATGTGAAAGTAGCTAACACAATACTTAGTTCTCAACAGGTTCTCACTATGCTGTTTTCTAAACTTCTTTAGTTTTAGGGGTTTTTCTTAAATAAAAAATAAACTCAAAGTCAAATCTCTTGAGAAAATATTTCTAGCCTATTTCATATATTTATTATTTAAAGCATTGCTAAAATTAATTTAAAAATTTGAAAGACTATATAAAGTAGTGCTACTACCCCAGATTCCCACTTAGGCTATGTATAGACTGATACCTTACTCACTCCCATTCTATCAGAAGATAGAGCGTTTACTTTCATTAGATTAAGAGAGAGAGAGAGAGAGAGAGAGAGAGGATATAGACTCAGAGTCAAAAGTTATAGGTGAGAGTGGTGGTGGCGGGTAGTGATTAGAAATGGAAAATCTCTGTATTAAGTTACGTATCCGCTTTCTCCTTCTGGGATCTCTGAATGCCATAAGCCAAGTTTATATCTTCCCTTCCTCTAAACCCCAAGCAGGAAATTGGAGAGTCTTATTTGGGGAATCTGGCCTAAGAAAAATGACATAGATACCAATGTGTTTGACAATAAAATATTCATATCCACATTTGCTATTCCATTATGTAGACATGAAGACTACCTGTTGAAATGTCTTGCCCCACTCCAAACAAGTGTTCCAGTTAGCATTTTAGCATCTCATTCTTAAAAGTGAAACTATACACAAGGGTCAGTAGACATGCAAGTACATGAAAGGCAGATATTAATGCCAACATGCAATAAAAAGTTGAAATTGAAGGAAATAGAAGCAATTCTGGGAGCAAAAGAAAACTACAAAGAAACATTTTTAGAGAAGTAAAGAAAATTTAAGTTGCATAAAAGAAGAAAACAGGATGCAATAAAAAATTCAGAGAACAAGGTAAGCCTCATGATTTTCTATTGAAACATAAATAGAATAGTTAACAGTTAAGTCAAAGAATTATGTTACAAACTAGGAATGTGATAAAGAAATGTAAAATAAGAGAGAAAAATATAAGAAAATCATCAATACAGGGCATCCCAAATCCTCAATACTGGGCATCCAAAATCCAATTACAAGGGGATTTAGACATGGAAAAAGAAAAAAATACAAAATTATCAAAAAAGGAATCAAGGCAATTTTCCAAAACTGGGAGCGTCAGTTTTCAAATATAAAGGGCTTACTAAATATTAAGAATAATGAATGAAATAAAAGCCACACTAAAACAAATTATAGAACCCCAAGTAGAATTAACAGATCCCAAAGGCTTCCTAAAAGAAGAAAAGCAGTTTACAGACAAAGAAGTAGATTATGATCTTAGATTTCTCAGTAACAACACTAGACAACAGGCAACAATGAAACATCATCAACATTCTGAGGAAAAACTTTCTCCAGTCTGATCTTAGATTTCTCAGTAACAACACTAGACAACAGGCAACAATGAAACATCATCAACATTCTGAGGAAAAACTTTCTCCAGTCTCAGCTTCCGCAGTCCATCAAGCTCTTAATTATTCATAAGTATGGATCAAGTTCAGACATGTCAGCTTAACAAAGATCATCTCACTTGCATTCTTTTAAAGAGAGCTAAAAGAAGATATGCTCCCAAGAGAAGTGTACCAAGAAAGAAGGCATGGCTTTCAGGAAATAGGAGATCCAATATAGCAGGACAATAGTGATTTATGGTAAAGGAAGGCTTCAAGATGAAAGCTGTGCAGCAATGCTCAGAGAGAAACCAGCTCAGGTCCGAATAGCAGGCCGAAGAACCCAGGAAAGTTCTCTCAAGCATAGATATGCACTAAATAAATTGCCTCATATAGAATTGAGTTTTACACCTGTGGTGAAGAGTTTGCTAATGAATTAGTGATGGGCACAGAAAAAATTAAGCAGGAAAAAAAAATGAAAAGGTTATTAACTCCAGGGGAAACAAAGTTGTGCACAAGTCAGAGAAATGTAATGTGTTGCAAGACTCAATTTTAAATAATATAACCATAGTTTTTAAAATATAAAGAATAAATATTGATCAGGCCAAAATTATTGCATAACAATATTGAGAGAATTGGCATTGGGCTGTGTGTCAGGAGGAGAAATAAGATAAAAATGAGCTAAATGTGTATGTCCATAGTAGAAATTCAGTAGATATTGTGTAAGATGAAAACTCAAAATATAGTGGTTCTAACATATCATTTAGAGATATAGAGTTAAGTTCTAAAAATAATAGATACATTAACAGATAATAGACTTTAGATGGCCAAAATCAGGACATGGAGGGTCAGGGAAAAGGACTGCTAGCGTTCGTTTGAAGATTCAATGAATTATTTAAACATGAAAACACGGCACACACGTTAATTAGATATAAATATAATTTCAATATAAAAACACTATAAAAGAAAAATACACATAATTTTATAGAAAAGTAAAAACCTAAAACTAAAAATTGAAAGGACAACTGCCAAACATGCATTTGAAAAATTTTAAACTCTGTTAACAATTAATGAATGCTTATAAAACAACAAAAATAGTTTTTGATTGTTGACCTGATATAAATTTCTTTCTTCAATTTTTTTTTTCAAATTGTTCACCTTTGTTTCTGCTGCTAATTTAATTTTTGCATTCAGGGGGTTGCCATCTTTACCAAACCCATGGTCTGGTTGCCATGGTATTTCTCAGAAGTTTGAATTGCCATTGTAGAGTTCTGATATTCTAGGCTTACTCATGTGCTTTGTAGATTTGCAACTAAAGTATAAGTTTATAGCCCATGGCCTAAGTTGTGAAGAAAGGAGACAAGAGGAATTATACAGATGCGTATGTTCACATCTCTGTGTATAGCTCTAAATGCGTAAACGTGGTTTTAGTGGTTTCTGGATGGAATGGAGAGAGGGCTATATCACTTAATAGTTAAAGGCCTCTTCTTTCTATTTCTTTTTGAAAAAAACTGATTTTATATAGAGAGACATACATGAATTCATTTGTATACAATGAAGTATATTATTGTATATAAAAAATAGCTTGTATATATGTAGCGAATGCTTAATTATACTATATTAATATTTACATACTATTTTTTTCTCCAATGAATATCCCATTCAACTCTCCCCTCCCCTCCCCACAGCTGCCAACTTGGTTCTTGTTTTCCCTTTCCTATCCTCCCACACTCACATCCATCACCCACCCCCAACCAAGGAAATCTATATTTACAACCTAGTAGATATTATTCTTTGTTTTCTTCTAAATATAATATAATATTGTACAAGCATGTTTATGCAAATATAGATCTCCTTTTACATACATATATACATTTATATGGGAGATGTTTTGTCATTGATTTACAAAAACAATACTGTACAACTTTTCTTTAGTACCTTTTATCACTTACTATTAACTCATGGAAATTCCCTCAATCACATAAATTATTCTTTAGTGACTGCATAACAGTTCATGATGCCAATGGACTATTTTACATGACCATTTTCCTATTGATGGTCATTCATTTTATTTACTGTTTTGTCTCTAAGAACTAATTTAATTAAATTAGTTAAATTAAATTAAGTTTTTAATTTAATAGTAATAAAATATAATCATTTTATTATATATCACTGGCTACTTTTTTTTTTCCTCGTTTACTTGTACTATAAAAGTAGATATGCCTTCCTTTCTCTTGGGAGAAGAAAGACTTCTGAGTTAAAAGAAAGGATTAATAGTAACAATATACCTGGGGAAAAATAAATAAAAGGAGAAAATCTTTTAACTGGGAAGCAACTGTCAAAAGATGTACTGGAGAAAGGAGACAGAAAAGAGATGAATCTTCTGGGGTTAACACCCAAGTTCTTCTCTAGTTTTGTAGCTATCAAGTAAGGATTTCAAAAAGTTTGGCATGTAACTGTTAGTTTTCAGTCTGAAACTGTGGGTTCTTGATGTGCTCATAGTTGAAGAATGACCAGACACTCCAAAGTTAGGTAAGCACGAAGATGAGGTTTATTGAAGAGAGAAAGATACAATTACAGAGCAAGAGCAAGACATAGGTTTCCATAGCATGATGTATACGCCATGGATGACAACCCGACCCATTGTCGCAGCAGGGCAGGCAAAAGGAAGGGCAAAGAGAGAGAGCTTGGCTATGGTCTACATCCTGTTTTATAGTGTCCATATAGGGACCTCCCTTGTGGTTCAGAGGTCACCATGGAACCACTTTGATAAGACAGTTGGGAGTCACATGACCTGAGCCTTAACTACGCATGTGGGTTCTAGGTCACTTTCCAGACTTTATGGTACCCATATGGCTTGGCCCGTGGGCTAGAGTCCTGCATTCTTTTGCAGCTGGCGCACCAAGTTCTGATTGGCAGATTCATAGGGTATTCCCTCCTCTCCAGGTATGGAGAATTAGGGTTGGGCAAGACCACAATGGGGGCAACACATCCACTTTTGTCCCTAGGAGACCCACAATCCCTCACTATCTACCTAACATAACCTATACTCAAATACGGCACTCTAATAATGTTACTGTTACTAGTGACACCAATGCTGCTCCTGTTTCCTTTCTCCTTGCCCATGTTTCTTCCCTCTCCTCTCTTCCTGTCCCTCTCTCCTAGCCTCCCCTTCTCTCCTCCTGTCCACTCCTCCCCTCTCCTCTCCTCCCTTCTCTTTTCCTGTCTTCTCTCCTTTAGGTTCCTCCAGTCTCCTTTATTTTATCCTTTTTCATTCTTCCTCCTTCTCTGGATATTTTTGTCAAATACATTTTGTCTGTCCTCTTCACACAACCTTCACTTAGCCTTGTCCTGTCAGCTAAAGGAAAGATATCTGTAAGGTTTTTGGCGGCGAAAGGAGTGGACAGACACAAAATGACTAAACAGCTTGGCTTTTATTAAGCGCTCCCGGGCGAGGTTCATAGGTCCCAAAAAAGGGGCCAGAGAAGTCGCCGCACCCGGGACTGAGGCAAGGGTTTTTATATGCGGTGAGGGGCATAAGAGGAGGGGGCTTGCTTTTTAGGTGCTTGTTCAAGTGGATTATCAAGTTCTCGCTAAGCAGGATGTCCCTGGGGCTGCAACAGGATGTCTCCAGGGTCGGTAGACAGAGTGGGGCTGCGTGTGCTGCCAGTCACAGGATGTGGCTGGGCCTGGTGGGGCCAGGTGCTTGTTCAAGTGGAAAGTGGAGCTGACTCACTGGTTAGGGCTGAGGGGTTTGTAGAAGGGGAGGGGGCTACAAGGCCCGTCCCCAACCTTACAGTATTTCTCAACTTCTTCCTCACAAAAGTAAGTCTTAGAGATTAACATTTGCTTCAAACAGGCTCCACATGACACATATTTAATTCATTCCCAGATGTACAATTGCTCAACAGCTATATCAGAATAATGACCTATGAGGGTACTAAATCCTTCTCAAATTAAATATGCATTATATGTACCTCCCCTCTGCAGAAAAACAAAACCAAACAAAAAAACCCCAAAACTTCATCATTTATTTTCTAATTCAGATGAGGTTGGAGAATGCTAAAGTCAAAGCAAGCTAGCAGTTGTCTTTTAGAGCTGTAATATTAAGATTATTAGGTATGAAGTGTCCAATTTCTGTAAGTATTAATACTAAGTTTGACAGTTGATATCTCTGACATTCCACTTTGACATTCCTTGTTTTATTTTTACTGTGAAAGTACATCCTCACTCTTTCAAATGCACATTTTGGCTTGTGATTATCTTTCAAATTTTGTTTAGAGCAATTTTTGTGAAACCATGGATAAGTCAAAAATCTGTGTTATTTTCAAACATAAGTTCCATTGTGGAACCAGTGCAGGGCACATAGCTCAAACTATCAACAAAGTATTCGGGAAGCATGTGGCTAAGGAATGCATAGTACGTTGATGTTTTGAGAAGTTCCGTTCTTGTGATTTTAATCTTGAGAATGAGCCACATGGGTGACCTGAGACCAAGGTGGATAATGATGAGCTGAAAGCTGTAGGGGAAGTGAATCCATCTCAACCTACTCGCAAATTAGCAACAAGGTTTGTCCTTACTATTCGAACAACATTCAACCATTTGAAACAAATGGGCAAGGTAAAGAAGCTGGGTAGATGGGTTCTGCATGAATTAAACAAGCATTAGAAGAGAAATTGTCTTGAAGCTTGCCTTTCTTTGCTATCATGGAATAAAGGTGAACCATGTCTACACCATATTGTTACATGTGATGAAAATGGATTCTTTTTGACAATCACAAGCATTGGCACAATGGTTGGATAAAGATGAAGTGTGAAAACACAGTCCAAAATAGAATATTCATCAAAAAAAGCTAATGGCGTCTGTTTGGTGGTCCAGTGTTGGTATTATCCACTAGAACTTCAAGAAACCTGGTCAATTGATTACAGCAGATGTCTACTGCAACCACTTGGATAAAATGATGAGGATGCTTGTGATTAAGCAGCTGAGATT
The DNA here is from genome assembly GCF_041146395.1 of Eulemur rufifrons. NCBI lineage: Eukaryota > Metazoa > Chordata > Mammalia > Primates > Lemuridae > Eulemur > Eulemur rufifrons. The sequence continues at coordinate 37,187,484 of NC_090986.1, forward strand.
GGTCAACAGAGACAGGCCAAGCCTATTACAAGACAATGCTTGACCACATGTCATACAAACAATACTGCTCAAACTACAGAGGCTGGACTTGGAAACTCTCTGTCTCCACTGTATTCACCAGACCTTGCACTAACTGACTACCACTTCTTCCAGGCTTTGGACCACTTCTTGCAGGAAAAAATATTGAATTCTCAACAAGCTGTGGAAAATACCTTTTGTGATTTCACTGACACTCACTCTCCAGGCTTGTTTGCTGCAAGCTACTGTTAAGATGACAAAACTGTGTCAATAGTTTCGGTGCATGCTTTGATTAATTGTACTGCTTCTTGTTTGAGATATAATAAACCACACTTTTGATTTGAAAACAGACATTTCATATTTAATGACCTAATACCAACCAGTCTATACCACAGAAGGCTCAGAAATGGTGGTGTGTGTGATTCCAGAGAAGTTATGACTAAGAGAAAGAATAAAGATGAAAAAAAAAGCTAGCTCTAGCTCGAGGGGAGTAGGGAGAAAGCAATATCAGAAAGGTTAGGTGGAAAAAGCAAGCCAGAATGTAGTAAACTCAAGGAACTACATACAGATCAAAAGTGTAGATCTAAAATTTAATCAGCAAGAGCTTAGGAGGAAGAGATTGTGCATAGTGACCTAGGCTGGAAGTTGGGGAAATTCTGTCAGAGTCCATGAGCCAGAGTAGTTGAAGCAGCTTTGTGTTCCAAGACTGGGTGGTAATTAAGTGAACAGTTTTAACCCTTACTTTGGAAGTGTGGCTGAAGCCCAGACTGAAGAAGCTTGCATACTTAGATGGCCAGAATCTGAAAACAATGTGATTTAGGCAACTTGTGTATGAACCAATTGAAAACCAATACATTTGGAGTAATGAGGAGTTTTCCAGTTCTATGAGAAATGGATAGTCAGTCTATTCAGAAAGCAGAGATAACATCTTCATACAGAGTACATAAAGTGAACCATCAACTCTCTTTTGTAGCCTTGGCATTTGATAGAAAATGACTTGAATGATTTCTTTTAGAATGCTGATTTTTCTAGGGTTGCAGTATAAGTGGAAAAGAAGTCTCCTACTTTATCCCTTTCATGGGACAACGTGATTGTGAGCAGTGGCCCAGGCCAGAACCTTTCTGTCGGACACTAGCTTTAGTTTCTTAAAAAATATTGACTGTTACTACTTTCTAAAAATGAGCCATACCATTTAAAAATGAAACTTTAAGGCAAAACTTGTAACATTATCCTACAATTATAAAATTTCTAATTAGCAACATTGATCAATAGCTAAGAATGAGAATTTATGGCCTGAGGTGTATTTATCAAGATTCTTTTCTGTGTGGGTAAATATTGATGTGTGCATTTGGCTAATAATGGGCGCTTGAAGGGTCCACACATGAGTCAATAAGATTTCTTAATGTGTTTTCTTAATGGACCATTTACTTTCTATTTTGAGGGTTATCAAGGCTGCATTATTTATTTAGTTATATATTGGATTTAGAAAGCAGGCTCTCAAAGGCTGTGCTATGCATGGCGTTTATTGAGTACCTACTCTTCTCAACTCTTAAACATAATGTGCTCATGGCCTGGTCCTTCCCTTCTAATAGCATGATTATATACTGTTTTTAATATACTTATTATTTTTCTATTTGATAATATAATTCTTTAATAGCCATATGGGAATCTCCATGCAGCTAGTTAAACATGGAAAAACTCTTAAAGGGAGCAATGTGGGTGAGCTTTTTCTCCCTTGAGCCACAAGAGGTTGTAAACTTCTTTTCTTTCTGTTAAAACTCATTTCCCTTCCTGGTTCCCACTTTGTCTGACATTTTATTGTAATGTTCCTGGAATCTATTTTGTAGATTTTTTTCTTTTGGCTATAACTGTGCATTGCAGTTTCCATTAATATTGTTTTCTTATAGTGAACTCTGTGCCTTCAAAAACCAAATATACTTAATCTTTTGTATTACAATTGTGAATCCTTTTATATATAATAGATTAACATAAGATTATAAAGAAAATGAAAAATCAAAACTTCACAGTCTTGAGATGAAATAATATTTACATTTTTAGTTTGGTAGATCTATGATTTGAGGAGGAAACTGTCAGAAGAATAGATTTTTTTGGCTGCTTCTGGAGTATTATTTCTGGGAAGCTTCTCCAACAGCCTCCATCTACCATCCAATTTTTGCTTTCAATCTTCTCAATCTTACAGACTTTCTGTCTTGGTAGGACTTTTTTGGTTCTTTGTATTTCCCCTCCTTCCCCTGCCTTCTGCCTTTCTGTCATCAAACTATTAACAGATACTTTGTTCACTTTGCTAAGCTGCAAATAGTATACAAGACAGTAAAAATTCATTAAGTGCCACAAAGGGACATAGAATCTAATTGGGGAGATAAAAATATCTCAAATGAACCAATTAAGTAGAACTAATTACCACCATTACTTATAATAATATCTAACTTCCAGAGCACTTGCTTTATACTGAGGGCTTTATATGCATTATCTCATTTAATGACAATGAGCCTGAGAAAGTCCCTCATGTTTCTGAGCCAAGGGTTCTCCCTTTACATAAATAAGGGATCTGACTGCTGAACAATATTGCACATACCTTCGGCCAGAGTGGTTTGGAGAGAGGAGATATTATTATTAAATGCAATAGCCAAGGAAGGGTACATGGGAGAGATAAAATGTAAATAATTATTAAAAGAATTTGCAAACGTTGCCTACTAAGTACATATAAAAGTAATGAAAAGTGGATAAAAATGCCTGTGTGTGTATCTATGTGTGTTTTTCAAGGATAAAGCAATGGGAAGACTTACCTACAGAAGAGTGTGTTCTGCTATACCCTAAATCAAGCTCTTCAGATTGTGAGACTACATTTTAAATAGTGACAGAAGCCTCAGGAACATTATAGGACCACACACTAATCAAAGAAATGGGCACATGAAACCATTTGATCCAATGATACAGTGAAATTCAATGAAGGAGATAAAACAAGCCCCAAACACACATGAACATATGGAGCCAGGGGTATATTGGTAATATAGTCAAACAAGAAGCAGCTAGACAGAGGTACACAAAATAAGTGATGGAATTGTCCATAGCAGAGTGAGCGTGATCTTGGAAAACATTAGGAAGAAGATGCTTTTGAGCAGCAGGTTAAGAAGAAATTTTTAAAAAGTGCTGAGTGATGAGGGTTCAGTGGGCAGAAGCATAGATTTACTTAATGTAGATGTTCAGAGTCACCAGTCACTATTATTGAAAATAAGAAATTAATAAATTTAATTTCTTTTGCTGTGCATCAATGTGCCTGAAAATGTTACCAAAGGGACACCGTGGTGTCTAGTGACTTTTAACATTTATTGAAAAAAAAAGTTTTACATATGTTTCGTTAGAAATAGGCAAGTTAAAGAATATTGTAAATTTCAGTTGCTTTTCCTTTGGCCATTTCTGTGTTTGGTTTGTTGTATTTGGAGTGTTTTAGCATTTACATTGCGGGGCCATTTTATTTACCAGTTTCAGAAGTTCATAGCCATCTTGGTTTTTGCCCTCCAGACACACACCCTTTCATGTTACAGACCTCTATTTGGGGTTCCTCTTGTCCTTCCTGGAGCACTCTTTCCTGCTGTTTCATAAGACAGCTGTTCTTCGCTGGTGGTCTCTGCAGCCACTTCTGATCCCTCTGCTCTTTCTCAGAGCCAAAGGAGAAGCATAGTGAGCGCTTTCATTTTTCACTTTTATTTTATTTTGAATTAGTGGTAGACTTTGAGTACCTTAAAATACTGATGTAAGAAAGAAATTGCGATTTTTTAAAATCCTTAAAAAAAAAAACATTAAAAACTTAAAACATATCTCTTCTATCAAAAAGGCACATTTGAGGAAGCAAATAGCTGATCTGGATTAAATCCCCTATTGAACTTTTCTGCTATTTCAAGGTATTCATAACTGATAATAACCCAATAATCTAATAGTATAAAATCTTCTTTGAACTGTACATAGAGTTTAGTTAAACTCAGTTTCCTGATACAACACCTCAATGTACTATGATAATGCTATTATTATCAGTATTCTTGTCACTCTTCCTGTTGGTTCTTCTGAGAAGCCCAAAATACTTTTTATTCATTGGCATACATGACTTTTCCTTGAAAAAAGTTAAAAGAAGCTCTATTTTCCCCTATTTATGGATGAATAAATTTAAACAAGAGGAGATCAAACAACTCTTTTTACTCTTTATTATAGCTAAGATCAATCAGAATCTAGGAGTTCCAAAGCAGGATAAGAATTACAGCTGCTATTTACAGTGTTTCAAGTGCTTTTTCCTTCCTTTTTTGGAAATCAAAAATTTCTACTTGTTTCTTTTTTGTAAACATTAAATGATAAATATGATGTGAACACATATATAAATAAAAGTATCATAAGAGTAGAAAATCTGACTTTATGATGGTAGATAAAATATACTCATGAATAGAAATTAAACACTGTCTCTGTTAATTTGGTATAAAATGAACATAAGATAAAAAATCTGTACTATTGTTGGAATAAATGTTTTTAGATTAAAGGTAAATAAGAATAGTTTTTTGGTGTGAAAACTCATTAAATGAAAGGGGAAACAAGAGAAATATCCTGAAGTAAGGTAATGAAGAGAAAGACAGTATCTTTAACTTAATCTTGACTCAGAGAGATGCATTCTCCCACAATTACATGAATTAACTGAGTGGCCATTCTTAACATGTCCATTCATTCAATGGCTATTTATAAGAGTATTGAATCTCTTACTCCGTGCTAAGTGCAATGCATCACAAAAATAATTACACAAGTAAGTTCTTGAGGTCCCAATTATTCTTGAATCTGAGCTAAAATTAAATTAGTATGTTAAATCAGTGGTTTCCCATAGCAAGTCTTTGAACCTGTGCTAGTCTATGACAAAGTTCCCACAAGTCCACATTAGAAAAATAAATAAATAAAAAGTAAAAACACACCAAAAAAAACCCCACAAAAATTATAAAATAAAATAACTTAGTCATAACTTAGTCAAATGTTCACACATATTAAATATTGAATAAAAGATTATTTTTTCCTCTGAGAGTATATTCTTCCAACTTTTGGTATAATAACGGACTTTTTAAATGAAATAATAATGATTATAAATGGTAGACTGAAAAACAAATTCTGTCTGGAAAAAGATTAAAATATGGTTACTTTAAAATGTATAGATATTTAAAAAATCAGACAAAAATCCTGCCTACTTTATGCAGCTTCTAGTTCAGTGATTGCAAAATAAAAATAATTTCAACTGAGTATGGAAAATCCTACAATAGGAGTATATGGATACTGTGTAAGTACAGAGGAAGAAGAAATCATCTATTCCAGGGTGTCAAGGGAGAATTCGCAAAGGAGATGACACAGATCTGGTTCATGAAGAATGAGTGGAATTCATAGTTTAAGGAAAGGAAGAAGAATATTCCAGACAGAGGGAACAATGCAAAATTATAAAGTCATAGAAGGCATGGCACTTCCCAGAACAAAGGCAAGCAATTTCTTATGGCTGGAGTGTAGGGAAGGAAGAGAAAGAGAGAAGGGAAGGGGAGGAAAGGAGAGAGGAGGGGAGGGGAGAGGAAAAGACGGGAGGGGAGGGCAGGAAAGGGAAGGGAGCAAAGCCTAAATGGAGTCACACAAAGTTCTTTATAATACACTGAGAAATTTAAACTTCATTCTGTAGCCAATGAGAATGCTGGCGTATGGGAAGTTTGCAAGTGAGAGGGGTCATAATGACAGAGGACAGATTTAAGAGGACAAAAACAAAGATTGAGGGAGAAGTAGAAAACCATAATATCATTATTGTAATAGTTCAGTGCAAAGGATGAAGAGGGCCTGAACCAAAGCATGTGGAAGAAAATAAAAGAAAATGTTGAATAGATGTGAAGAATGAACCACCTCCCTCCCACCCCCAGCAAACACAAGATAATTAATAGTGATCATTGAAAAAATCGAGTTTTAAAAATAAGCAAATCTAGTACAAACAATGCCTAGGTAGATATACTTTAAAGAAAAAAGTTTATAAAGGCAGTTTTGGTCATATTGATTTTAACCTCTGGGGAATAGCTAAAGCATGTTACTACGTCACTATGTGTCCTATATATATAAAGTGGAGGAAAATAACAGAAAGACCCTGAGTGGCCAGCAGAGGCTCTGTAATAGATGTAGAGCTATTAAATACCATCTGTTTGTTGCATGCATTTCCATTTCTCTGATATTTCAAATCACAAATATTTGTCACCTCTTCCTATTCCATTTGTAATAAATTCATTAATTGGTAAAATTCATCAAGCATTATGTTTGCAATTACATTTTGCCTTTGAAAAGCCAATTCAAATTCAATATTATAAATACAGATTTTTCATATCTAATCATGAATTATATAAGAAAATTCAAAGAGTTACAAGGAGATTTTCTATTTTTTATCCTCTAATCACCAAAAACTTATGAAATATGAAACAATTGCAACATTATCAATAATTAAATAGCATTTGATATATGCCAGTGCTTGACTTATATTAAATAATATAATTTCACAAGTCTATCAGGTAGTTGTTAATATTTGCTCATTTTACAAATGAACTGTGGCACAGATTAAGGAACTTGCATTTGGTCACCTATCTCAAGTGTTAGACAGGTTTTGACCCAGGCTGTCTATGTTTATAGCCACTTTGCATACGATTTTCACTCTAAACAAAAAGAATATATGTTCTCATTTTACAGATATAAAAACTCAGGTCCAAATATTTTTTTTTCAGTTGCTTTTCTATGAATTTCAGGCAAAATGTTCAAATTTTACATAATTTTTGCACAAAGCAATAGTATTTAAATTATAGTTATCGAGAAGATTATTGAAATAAGAACAATTATGATTTACCATTTTCATCATACAGCTATGCTCTTACAACTTTTGAATATGAGAAATTTACTAACATATCTATGGTAATATTTGATTTAATATTAATATTATAACAATCATATTAATATAATTAATATTATTATTCTTTTAACAACAAATGCACACCCTCCTTTTTAATGTGTGTTTTAATCTATGAGTGAAAGTGTGTGATTATTTTCTTCCCAAAACTGAATAAAAATCATATCTTGTAGTGTGAACTTACCATATTTAGTCTTTGCTGTTGAATAAATCGGTGAATACTTTCCTCCATTAATTTTAGAAACTTAAAATTTAGTAACAGAAAATTTAAATGCAATGTAATAATTTTAATTTTTCTGAAATGTTCTAAAAATGTCTATGTTGTAAATCTAAAAGAATGTGTGAAGGAACCTATCTTGAGTAAAGAAAAAACCAACTGGAAGATTTCGATATAGATAATGCTATGATTATTTATTTCTAAGTAGATAAAGAATTCATCTTTCAATCTTTAGCATAATTTATAGCCCCAAATCTTGATGAATACAACAAGCCATCTAATTATCAGATATTTTATTCATTAACCTCATTAATTATCAAATTTGTGTAAAATATAATTTACTTTTGGTCTTTAAAGAAGAAAAAATAGATCCTTAATATTTGTAAAGAGCTAATCAAATTTTTATTATATCAGGAACATTTATTCTGAGTGTTGAAACACATCAAGTAAATATATTTTCATCATAATCACTCATTCACAAAAATGCACCTGTATTGTAAATACTAGACTTGTAGAAAAACTTCTGTTTATTCTTGGGTGGTCTCTTTGCCCAGGTTTGATTAAATATGTCTTTTCACAACAGGTGACTTTTTAATTGTTTTCTTATGGCAACCCATTTATTCCTCTGGCTTTGTTTGGCTTGCATTAGTTTTCAGAGTTAATGACCATGTGTGAGAACATGCTGAGTACAGGTGGCCAATGGTTATGCTGAGAATGTGGGTGTTATAGCAAATGCAGCAGGCAAGTGATTTAACTTTACCAATTAATACAGTGGGTGAACCCTCAAGGCCTTTCAAACAGAAAACAAGCTCAGAGTAGGCACTTGGTAATGCGAGTATGAAATGAGGAATAAAGCAGCTTGTTCTTTGCATTTATTGGGCTTTCTTTCTTTAGTGGTCTCCATCCTTTTCCTTGCATAGCTTACGGGCTCAACTCAACTTTTTCAGAGTGACTTCTTTTTTGTGTGGGCACTTCCATTAGTAAACTTGGTATTTTTCTCACCCTGACTTTTGCATCTCACTTTGGTCCTTCTAGAAGCCTGTCAGACTAGCAACTTGAGCTCTGGCCTTGTTTATTTTTTCCTGGCCAACAGACATGGGGGTCTTGGTAATGAGGAATATTATGATCCCTGGCACCCAAAATAAGCGAAAGTTTTTATATATACTTCAGATAAATTCAACAATAGAAACTGAGTTAGGATTAATTTAATTGTGCCAGGCAATCCTGACTGAGGAGAACCAGAAGGAAAATCAGATCTTTGGGCTACCTAGACTGCCAGAAACTAGCACCAAATACAGAGTGTTTCCACTGGGCTTAACATTTTTTTGTTCCTTTCTGACAAAAGGAACATTTGTTTGCAATTAGCTTAGGTAACGGAAATAGCATCTGAAGTCTTGTTTTCCAATTGGAATGACCCCTCTGACCTGCTAGGAAGACACTTGGAATATTTATTCAGTCTTGGTTATGGATGTATGGGGTGGGGGCAATTTTAACAAATTCAAGTGCATTTTCCAAGTATTTTTAAGTTTTGAAATTATGCAAGTACCAAATTATGAAATAATCTTTGAAAATATTTAAAAATGTTTTAAGTAACATGTACTGAATTAAATAGGATACCATTTCATGATCATAAAATCCCTTAATGTATGCTAAACTGATAAATGTCAATGAACATGGCAGGTTTCTATCAGTGTCAATATGGTGACTTGCCAAAAAATAGCAGGAGAGGAGTTGAAGACTATGGCTACAAATAGATAAACTTTGTTTTAAACTGACAAAGAAATAATAAACAAGAATTATGTAATCTACAAGGAAATCCATGTAAGTTGTACTGCATCTAGTTTCTTTTAGCACATCGACTAATTCCTGTAATTATTGTCTGACGGGATAAAAGGACGAACTGGAATTTTATTTGCTTTTTTTTATAAATAATCAAATATCTTTGAAATGATTTCAAAATGTCAGATTTTCAGATTCCCTGCATTATTGTCATCAAACTTTAAAACTTTGAACACAAATAGTATTCACATTTTTCTTTTAATATACCCTTGAATTGTGACTAATATCGATTATCTTTAGTCATTTATTTCTGTAAAATCAAACCAATACAATTTAGTGGGCAAAAGAAAGTCTTGACACTAAAATAATTCAGGAAAGAACCAACTTTTTTCCCACCTCCCACCACCTCAACCCCTCTTAATTAAGTGTTACTTGAAGTACATGCTACGTTTCTTAGTATCCTCATTTTAGAAACAAGTGAAGAAATAACAAATTGAGAAAGGGGAAGGGTGATTCTTCTCTTTCAGTTTCCAACATGAAGATTTCCATAAGGTTATTTCAACACTGTGGCATTGAAGCAGGAGTTAATATCTCTACTTCAAGCCTGGAAATGCTACAAATGTGACCGCATATGATCAAACTTAAAGAAAAAAAGTTTTCCTCCTGACTTGTTCACAAAAGCTATATTTACCTCTGAGTGCCCTTGAGTTGTGACTAAAGTAAGTTAGATGTCAAAAAATTCTTGTGTTTGTAAAGTTTTGAAAAACAATTGGTAGGAATTTAGGTATCTCCTAGAAATTAAGATGGCATTGAGTTCACCCATTCATGTAAGCGGCAGGAAAGATTTACTGACTGAATTGAACACCTGAGACCAATGTCTTTTAAGTATACTCGGCCAAATCTGTCCTAGATCACTCTTTCTCAATCCTACAAACGCTTTGATATATATTTGCCTTATACAAGCTTATCACCTCTACCAAACCAAGTGAGAGGACACCACTAAGACTTTTTTCTTTTTTTGCAGTAGTGAGTCTTATTTTTCTTGTTCTTCTTCCATAAACATTATAGAATTGACTAGCAATTTCCACCAAAAACTGAAGGTATTTTAAAGATTTTATTACTGTATAAGTCAATTGAGGAAGAGAATATTGCATTTTCATAGTTAGTAATATGATATATCTCCCCATCAATTAGGTCTTCAATATCAACCTTAAATAAAATGTTAACATTTTTCATAAAAGGCTTTTATATGTTAGATTTATCCCAATGTTATTTATTTTTTTTCCTGTTTTAAAGAACGTTTTCTAATTATATTTTTTACTGCAGGTGACAGGAATTCAACTGATTTTCTGTATTGATTTGTATACAGTAATTTTGCCAAACTGTCTTTAAAATTATAACTTAACTTTATATAGTTTGTATTTTGGTTGTTTCTTGCTGTATAACAAACTATCCCAAAGCACGATGGCTTAAAACAACAATTATTTTATTATATCTCGCAATTCTGAAGGTCAGATTGGCTAATAAGTTTTCTTCCTTTACTGTGCTAGTCTGTTTTGGTATGAAAGTCATACTGACCTAACAAAAAGGTCAGTGGGGAGACTTACAGTTTTCACTCTGCATGAAAAGAGTTTGAAAGTCATAACTCCCATCCTCACAATAAGCATAAACAAACTCAAAATCCAAGGACTTTTCTGAGGCCCATTAGGGAAGTGAGATCATAAGGAAAAAAACACTGATTCAAAATCTAGACAGAGGTGAATACATATAGATAAAACTGAGATTAGCTTACTAGAATCAGAAGACCTTGGAGACGATAACTGGGCACTAAATGTAATAACAATGAATTAAAATTGAGAGAACTGTAAGACACAGACTCTATTTAAGAGGAAATTCTTAAAAAAAAACTTAAAAGCAACGACAACAAGGAAACTATAAGAAACTAAAGCCTCTCCTATAGCTATAGCACACCTAAAGCATAGCTCAGCTCCTAGCCAGATTGACATAAAACTTCACAGAAAAATCCTAATTACTTCAGCTTCTATTACCAAATAATTCATGTCTGTCGTTCAACAAAAATTTACTAGTCATGCTAAAATGAAAATAAATAAATAAACAAATAAAAGAAACACAAAATCTGTAGAGACAAATAAGCATCAAAACCAGAATCAAATAAGACACATTTTTATAACTGTCATATAGAAAATTTAAAATAACTATGATTAAAATTTTAAGATTTCTCATGAAAAAATTAGCATGCAAGAATAAATGGGTAATGTACACAGAAAGATGGAAACAATAAGAAATAATCAGAAATGCTAGAAATAAATTGTGCAAGATATAAAAAGTGCCTTCAATGAGTTCATCAATGAACAGAACACAGATGAATAAAGAATCGGTTTGTTCAAAGACATTGTCAACAAAAACCTACCCAACTGAACTGTAAATAGAAAAATACAGTGAAATAAAAATAAAGTAGAATATTCAAGAACTGTCTGAAAATTACAAAAGGTGTAATGCATATGTATAGGAGTATCATAGGAAAAGCAAGAGAGAAAGGAGAATAAGTAATACTTGAGGTAATAATGACTGAGAATTTTCCACACCTAATTAGCGACACCAAACCACAGATCTAGGACTCTAAGAACACCAAGGAAGAATAAATATCAAAATTATCTATAGCTGGGCATATCATATTCAAAGTACAGAAAATTCTGAAAGAAGCCAGATGTATGGGGGACACTTTACCTAGAAGAACAGGACAAGAAATATATCATTTTCTCATTAAAAAAAAAAAAAACCCACAAAAAACATGGAAGCAAGAAAAGAGTGGAGTGACACACGGTTTTGAAAGAAAAAAAAATCAACCTATGATTCTGTATCCAGAAAAATTATTCTTCAAATTGAAGGAGAAATAAAGACTTTTCAAAAGAACAACAACTATGGGAATTTTCCAGCAGCAGACCTCCCTTGCAAGAAGTATCAAAAGACGTTCTTCAGGGAGAAGGAAAAATATATAGGTCAGAAAATTGTACCCATATGAAGAAAGGAAGAGCATCAGAGAAGAAATATATGAAGTTAAAAGAAAATATTTTGGGTTCCTTTTTCATAATAGATAACTGCTTGTTCAAAGAGTTCCTGGCTTAAGATCTCAAGTTGTCTGCACCTCTGACAGTAGACACGCAGGTGGAGAGTGGAGTCTGTAGGAGAGTGTTCCCAACCCAGAACAAAAGCAGCACTAGAGCCCAGGAAGGGATGTAGGGGTTGGGGGGTGGGGAATGGGGACCTCCCCTCCCCCCCCCCCCACTACTGTGAACTTAGCTGTATCTGTTCCCAGGAGGGTTTGGCACAGGTGTGTCAGGGGACAGCCAATCCCAAACTTGTGGGGGTGGAGGGCTGTACCTCCACTAATACCCTACTAACGGTGCCTGGGTTTTGCATGGCGGAGTGCAGCTCATTTCCCTCCCTTCACAGAGAGGCAGCATGTTTGCAGCTGCCATGACCAGGGCATCTCAGCCCTTGGGTCTCCACATTGCTAGATCCACAGTTAATGTTCCCCAGCATCCGCTCAGACTGCAGTAGCCACAAGGGGCTGGTGGGTTTGTGGGGAATTGTGTGATCCCTGGAGCTTGCACATTCAGGCTGGGCTGCTTCCAGGTGAGAGGCTGCTTCCAGCTTAGTCCAGGTTTGTTCCCCGTCCAGGGCTGAGCAGGGAATGCAGGACGGCAGGCATTCCATAGACCACTCTACCACCAAAGAAAACTGAAACCAAACACACACCTTCAGCTCCTGTGGCAGCCAGCTCCTACACATCCCCGCCACCTACTGGCTTGGCGGTTGAACTACAGTCTAGTACTTTTTCTAAAACAACCAGCGGCTGAGACACTGCTCACTGCACAAAGACTATTGATGATGAACATATACATACAGAGCCTTGGCTCCCTGAAAGTACACCAAATTGAAGCTAAACCAACAAGCACAACCTACAATTCAGGCACACCCCCAAGGGGGGAATAAAAGAGAAAAAAGAATAAATCAATAAAATCAGAAAAAAAAAATTAAAAATTCTACCCAAATGAAAGTATAGTGAAAATTAAGATTAAAAAAACTATATATGTATGTATGTATGTGTATATATATATATGTATATATCAGCTTCCCCAGATGAGAAGTAACCAGCATAACTCTGGCAGAATGAACAAATAGACTGTTTCAACACACCCAAAGGATCAAACTAGCTATCGAGCAATGGATCCCAACTAAAAGGAAATTGTTGAAGTGACAGATAAAAAATTCAGAATATTGATTGAGAGTAAGCTCAATGAAATTAAAGAGAAAGTTGAAAATCAAAACAAAAAAACTAAAAAAAAAAAAAATCCAGGACAATGAAAAATTTACTAAAAAGATAGATATATTTTAAAAAACAAAAACAAAAGCAGAACTTCTGAATATGAAAGACACACTGATGGATTTACAAAGTGCAACTGAAAACCGAGAGGAACTGAAGGAAGAATTCAGACTATGAAGACAAATCTTTTCAGTTAACCCAGTGAGACATAAATAAGGAAACAAGAATTAAAATAAATGAACAAAATCTTCAAGAAATATGGGATTATGTAAAACACTACTTAGATTAACTGAAAAAAGAAGAGAAAGGATTCAAATAAGCTCAATCAGAAATGAAAAAGGAAGCATTACAGCTGATGCCACATAAATATAAAGGATCATCCAAGGCTACTAGGAATACCTTTATGCACATAAATTAGAAAATCTAGAGGACATGGATAGATTCCTACAAATATATAATCTCTCAATCTCGAATCAGAAAGAAAGAGAAACCCTGAACAGACTAATAACAAGAGGTGAGATTGAATCTGTTATTAAAAATATATATATATATCACAACAAGAAAAAGCCCAAGACCAGACAGATTCATAGATGAATTCTACTAGACAAAGAAGAATAGACACCAATTTTACTGAAGGTATTCCAAAAGATCAAGAAGGAAGGAATCCTCCCTAATTCATTCTACAAAGCGAGTATCACCCTGAAGCCAAAGCCAGGAAAGGATACGACAAAAAAAGGAAACTACAAACTTATATCCCTTATGAAACAGAGAAGGAAAAATCTTCAACAGAATACTAGCAAACCAAATGCAAAAGCACATCAAAAAGATAATGTACCATGATAAAGTGGGTTTCATCCCAGGGATGCAAGGATGGTTCTACATATGCAAGTCAATTAATGTGATTTACCACATAAATATAACTAAAAACAAAATCCATATGATCATCTCAATAGATGAAAAAGCATTTGGCAAAATACAACATCCCTTCATGATTAAAAACCCTCAACAAAAAACTCTCAACAAATATAAAAGGAACATACCTACCATAATAAAAGCCATATGAGAAAACCCACAGCCAAAATCATACTGAATGGAGAAAAGTTGAAAGCATTCTCCCTAAGAACTGAAACAAGACAAAGATGCCCACTTTTACCACTTCTATTCAACACAGTACTGGAAGTCCTAGCCAGAGCAATCAGGCAAGAGAAACAAATAAAGAATGTCTAAATTGGAAAACAGGAAGTCAAATTATCCCTGTTTAATGATGATGATCTTCTATCTAGAAAACCCTAATGACTCCAAAAGGCTCCTGTACTTGATAAATGAATTCAGTAAAGTCTCAGTTCACAAAATCAGCAAAAGTGAATCAGTATCATTTCTATACACCAGTAGCAACCAAACCAACAACCAAATAAAGAACTCAATTCCATTTACAGTAACTACAAAAAAAAAAATCAAAATATCTAGGAATATACTTAACTGAGGAGGTGAAAGATCTCTACCAGGAAAACTACAAAACACTGGTGAAAGAAATCCTAGATGACACAAACAAATAAAAAGCATACCATGGCCGGGCGCGGTGGCTCACGCCTGTAATCCTAGCACTCTGGGAGGCCGAGGTGGGCGGATCGTTTGAACTCAGGAGTTCGAGACCAGCCTGAGCAAGAGCGAGACTCCATCTCTACTAAAAATAGAAAGAAATTATATGGACAGCTAAAAATATATATAGAAAAAATTAGCCGGGCATGGTGGTGCATGCCTGTAGTCCCAGCTACTCAGGAGGCTGAGACAGGAGGATTGTTTGAGCTCTGGAGTTTGAGGTTGCTGTGAGCTAGGCCGACGCCACGGCACTCACTCTAGCCTGGGCAACAGAGTGAGACTCTGTCTCAAAAAAAAAAAAAAAAAAAAAAAGCATACCATGCTCATAGATTCAAAGAATTAATACTGTGAAAATGACCATATTGCCCAATCAGTCTATAGATTAACGCAATCCCTATTAAAATACCAACACCACTTTTAAAGAATTATAAAAAAAAATTCCTAAAATTAATATGGAATGAAAAAAGAGCCCAAATGGCCAAAGCAATCCTAAGCAAAAAGAACAAATCCAGAGACATTTCATTACTCAACTTCAAATTATACTACAAAGTGATAGTAATCAAAACAGCATGGCACTGCCATAAAAGTAGACACATAGAGCAATAGAACAGAAAACAGAACCCATTAATGAAGCCAAATACCTAAAACCAACTGATCTTTGATGAAGCAGACAAAAACATTTATTGACTAGGATATACTGTTCAATAAACAATGCTGGGAAAATGGGATAGCTACATGCAGAAGAATGGTATGGCTGTATCTCCACCATATATAAAATTTAATTCAAGGTGGATTAAAGACGTAAATGTAAAACTAGAAACCACAAAAATTGTAGAAGAAAGCCTAGGTAAAAATCCTTCTGGACATTAACCTAGCAAAACAATTCATGACTAAGACCCCACAAGCAAATGCAACAAAAACAAAAATAAATAAATTGGACTTAAACGAAAAATCTTCTGTACAGCAAAAGAAACAATCAACAGACTAAGTAGACAATGTACAGAATGTGAAAAAATATTCACAAACTATACATCTGATGGAGGACTAATATCCAGAATCTATAAGGAACTCAAGCAAATTAGCAAATAAATAAATAACCCAATTAAAAGGTGGGAAAAGACGCAAACAGACATTTATCAACAGAAGAGATGCAAATGGTCAAAAAACATGAAAAAATGCTCATTACCAATCATCAGGGAAATGCAAATGAGATACCACCTTACCCTAGTCAGAATGGCTATTAAAGGGGATGCTTATACACTGTTGGTGAGAATGCAAATTACTACAATCTATATGGAAAACAACATGGAGATTTGTCAAAGAACTAAAAATGGATCTATCATTCAATCCAGCAATTCCACTACTGGCTATCTACTCTAGGAAAGGAAGTCATTATATAAAAAAGATACCTGTGCCCGGGCTCAGTGGCTCACATCTGTAATGCCAGCACTTTGGGAGGCCAAAGCAGGAAGATCAGTTGAGGCCAGGATTTCAAGACCAGCATGGTCAACATACTGAGATCCCAGCCCTCTAATTTTTTTTAAATTAGCCAAGCATGCTGGTGTGTGCCTGTATTGCTAGTTACTTGGGAGGCCGAGGCAGGAGGATTGTATGAGCCCAGAAATTTGACCTTGGAGTGAGGTAGGATTGTGTCATTGCACTCCACCCTGGGCAACAGAGCAATATATTAATATCTACTATGAAATACTAACTAGCAATAAAAAAGAATGAAATAATGTTTTTTTGCAGCAACTTAAATGGACCTAGAGGCCATTATACTAAGTGAAGTAACTCAGGAAAGGAAAACCAAATTCTGCATGTTCTCACTTATAAGTAGGAGCCAAGCCCCAGATACACAGGGACATACAGACTGGTACACTGGACATTGGAGACTCAAAAGGGGGTGGTGAGAGATGAAAGATTACCTATCAAGTGCAATATACACTATTGGGGGGACTGGTATGCTAAAAACCCAGATATTATCACCATAAAATTCATCCATGCAACTAAAAACCACTTGTATCCCTAAATCTATCAAAATAACAAATAAATAGGTGAATGGATAAACAAACTGTGGTATGTTCATAAAGTGGAATATTATTCAGTGATTAAACAATATGGGCTTTCTATCCATGAAAAGACACAGAGAAACTTAAATGCATATAGTAAGTAAAAGAAGGCAATCTAAAAATGCCACACACTGCATTATTCCAACGATATGACATTCTGAAAAAGGGAAAAAACTAAGTAAAAAAGGGTTGCTGGGAGTTGAGAGTAAGGGAGTATGAACAGGGGAAAGAAAATGCACAGGATTTTTAGGATAGCGAAACTATTCTGTATGATACTTTCATTGTGAATTCTTGGCATCATGCATTTCTCAAGACCTAGTTAACTGTACAACAAAAAGAACGTGAGTTAATACTGCATTCCTTAATTGTAACAAATGTAACATGCTAGAGAATACATGGAAGGGGATATATGGGAATTCTTCAAACTATCTGTCATAAAAAATAAAGTATGTTAATTTTTTAAAGGTAATTAGGAAGTAAAGACTCTTTTTCTATGCTTCTTAAGAATTTATTAAAGACTTACTGTGTGATTGTTTGCCCCATATATTTTAACTCTGGCCACTCATTAATGTTCAGCAAAATAGATGGGCTAGTCAGGAATGTCCAAAATAGCTTCACTCACATGTCTGGAGATTTGCCCGTGATGAATGAACAGATGGGCTTATCTGAGGCTCGCAATGTTACTGTCTACACGTGGCTTTCCCAGAAAGCTGTGTTCAGTGTAGTTCAACTTTTTATCTGGCGACCAGGGCTCCCTGAGGGAGTATTGCAAGATACAGGAAGTTGAAGCTGCTAGTTTCTTAAGGCCTGGGCTCAGAAACTGGCACAGTATCACTTCTGACATACTCTTCCCAGAGCCTAACCCAATTCCAGGAAAGGCTACAGAACTCAGCTCTTGATAGGAAGGGTGTCAAACAATTTATGACCATATTTAATCCACCACATTTTCAATGAGGATGCTAACATCATGTCAGCTTAATTATAATATAAACTATATATGTTTCAGATACTTTTATCCCCTCTTTTTTTTTTTTTGAGACAGAGTCTCAGTCTGTTGCCCGGGCTAGAGTGCCGTGGCGTCAGCCTAGCTCACAGCAACTTCAAATTCCTGGGCTCAAGCAATCCTTCTGCCTCAGCCTTCAGAGTAGCTGGAACTACAGGCTTGTGTCACCATGCCCGGCTAATTTTTTTCCATATATTTCTAGTTGTCCAGCTAATTTCTTTCTATTTTTTTAGTAGAGACAGGGTCTTGCTCTTGCTCAGGCTGGTCTGGAACTCCTGAGCTCAAATGATCCGCCCACCTCAGCCTCCTAGAGTGCTAGGATTACAGGAGTGAACCATCATGCCCAGTCGCTTTTATCCCTTTTACTGAAACAGAAAATTGGATAATTTTTAGTGCATTGATGTTCAACATTTTTAAATGCATTTTATCTACTGAAATGCTCATAGGGCTTTTCCTTATTTCAGCAATGCAGAATGTTATTTAGTATATGGACTCAGCAACTATAAAAGAATCTCAAGTAAGAATAGCTTAAAGAAAATCAAAGTCTACTTTTTTTTTTTAATAATAGACCAGGCATAAAGAGAGCAAGTTGTGGCCCCATTCTTATATTTTTCACAGGAATATTGTATATGATATCAACATTTCTGTAAGCATAAGATGAAAAAGAGTGATATTAGGTAAGCTTCTTATGATTTAAGAGAACTGACAGAAAGTTAAACCCATTATTGTGTTTCACATCCTTTTGGCCAGAATTTAGTCCCATGACAGCATGTATTTGCAAAGAAGGCTGGGATATGTAGTATGCTATTCTGCATTCTACAGAATACACATTTTAAAAAAATGTATTTCTTGTAAAGCTTATGTTTAGATAAAAATTGCATTTATATGGAAGAAGGAGAAATTAAATACCAGGGAACAATATATGGCCCTGGAATGTGTGGTGAAATATACTAATCAATTTTTTAACTAATTTAACTAATTTAATTTTTTTCATTTCTGGGATGATGCAATTAGCTCATTCTGAATCATCATTTTTTTTTTAAATAGTGCTGATTTTCTGTTACTATGTGCTTTAAGACTTTTTTTCACAAGAGAGATTGGCCTAGAAGGTTTTTTTTCTTATACGGTTCTAGTCTGTTTTGTTATCAAAGTTTTGCTAATCTTTAAAAAACTAATTTAGACGTAAACTCACTTTTAAAATTCTTCTTTCTTATATATATTAGAATTATTTTCTTGTAGTTGGGTCTACTTTTTGCATGAAGATATTATCGACCTAAAATCACTTTAGTTACTGAGATTTTCTGACCATACCGATGCCTATATTAACACATGTGAAGTGAGGGTTTGACTCTTTTCCTTTCCTCCAAATGTGAAGTGTTACAAAAGTTTTAGTTGTTCTACTGTTTGTTCTGTTGTAACTTTCTGCTTAGTTTTATGTCCCTTTTATTCTTATGATGCCAGTAAAAATCCTTTCTCCAGCTTAATATGAGGAGTCTCTTATTTGTACTCCTTACCCCGGGCTAGAATTTACATATATATAAATATATATATAAATGTATGGCTACTACTCAGAGAAGTCTTTATTACATCATGAAAATTTGGTGGGGGGGGGGGGGGCAGATGGCAGACTAGAGCAGAAATTCAAGGTGTCCGGGTTTTGTCGGTACAGATGAAGACAAAAGCAAGTTTTGATTATTTAATACCTTCTAGATGTTCTTTATTTCATTTTTACTCTCTGTGAAATTCTTTCTGTTTTGTCACATCAGCAATGTAGGTATAAACATATTTAGTCTCCCCACCACACCCAAACCCCTCTGCCACCAACACACCCCTCCCCAATCTTTTTAGCTTCTGCTAGTAGGACAGTCAATTCTGTACCAGGTCTGCTTTATTGCCAGAAAGAGAAGTGACAGGGAACATCTGGATCATATCTCCTCTCTCTCTCTCCTCCATCCAGAATCTCTGTCATTAAATGGTATAAATTATTTAACATAGATAGACCTAGAGGACATTATGCCAGACAGAGAAAGACAAATACTGCATGATCTCACTCACATGTGGAATCTGAAACAGCCCAATTCATAGAAGCAGAGAGTAAAATGGTCATTGCCAGGGGCTGGGGTAGATGGAAATGGGAAGGTGTTGGTCAAAGGGTACAAAGTTTCAGATATGCAAGATAAATCAGTTCTGGAGATCTGTACAATGTAGGGCTTATGATTAACAATACACTATTGTATATTTTCAAAATTTGCTAAGAGGACAGATCTTATGTTAAGTACTCTTACCACATCAGGAAACCAAAACAAGACAAAACAAAAAGTGGGGGGATGGCAGACAAAAGGAAACATTTGGAGGTGATAGGTAAGCTTAATTACATTGATTGTGGCGATGGTTTCACAGGTGCTTACTTATTTCCAAATACATCAGGTTTTATATACTTAATATCCACAGCTTTCTGTAATATCAATCATACTTCAATACAGTGGTGTAAAAATAAACGTATATACCTGACTACAAGATTCAGTTCTAAATCCCTCACTATGCATCAGAATTGACCACAGAATGCTATTTCTGCTCCTTAACTATACATTACAGGAATCTCAAATATTAATATGGGCTCAATGGACCATTCTTTCATGTTCTGAAACTTTTTTTTCTCAATTCATGTTTCTTTTAATACAGCTTGGGCTACTACTCAGAGTCCGATTTGGAGGGAGGGGCCAAGAAGAGAATCTGTGCGGAGGGGCCAGATGGCGGCCTAGAAGCAGCCTGTGCACGCCGTTCTCATGGAAGGGATCAAAAGTGGTGAGTAGATATTTGCCTTCCGATGGATTAAGAGTGGGTATTGAGGATCAAGAGAGAGCTGATGGATGGCTCTCAAAGTTAAACAGAGGGAAATGGGGCAACTTGCTCAGCAGGATGGGAAGTACACGTGGGGAAGGGACAGAGGAGAGAACCCTGGGGTTCCACACTCGCTCCGTGGACGTTGCAATTGGGCCTACAGGATGGCCGCTCCACTACAGCAGGCTGCTGAACAGACAAAGGGAGCCGACTGGAGACTGTGCAGCAACATTGATCCGAAGAGAAGGTAAAGTGGGATCCTGCTGGCTTACAAACCCTAAGCACGGCGGCTGGCATCATTTTGAGATCTTAGTCCCCGAGTGCTGCATCTATCCAGGGCTCAGATTTGTTGCTGCCACCTCCTCGTCGGCCAGGCTGGGCCTGGGAGGGAGCAGGGAGGCCAGGTGCTCTTGTGTGCCCACGGGCAGCTACCACATGCCCCCACCGCTACTGGGGGATCCTGGCAGAGTGGGCGCCCAGGCACTTGGCAGCCAGTGCCACTGCCTGGGCAGCCCTGCCCAGCCACAGCTGCCGTGGGACCCGACGGAAAGAGAGCCTGCAGCCCCAGGCTCCTGCTGCTGCAGTGGATGGCATAGCCGCAATGCCATTGCCTGGGCAGTAACACCAAGAGATCAAGTGGTAGAAAGGAAAGGACTCTAATAAGCTCAATCAGAAATGAAAAAGGAGGCATTACAGTGGATACCACGGAAACATAAAATACCATCTGTGACTACTAAGAAAACTTTCCACGCACACTAGAACTCTAAAGGAAATGGATAAATTTTTGGAAACACCCTACCTTCCAAGCTTGAATCAGGAAGAAACAGAAATCCTGAACGGACCAATAATGAGTAGCAAGATTGAAACCATAATAAAAATCTCCAACAACAACAACAAAAAAAGCTCCAGACCATATGGATTCACAGCCAAATTCTACAAAGAACTGGCACCTGTACTACTGAAACTGTTCCCTAACATTGAGAAGAAAGGAATACCCCCTACCTCATTCTATTAATACAAAGCCAGTATCACTCTGAAACCAAACTCAGGTATGGACACAACAAAAACTAAAACTACAGACCAATATCCCTAATAAATATAGATGCAAGAATCCTCAACAAAATGCAAGCAAACAGAATCCAACAATACATCATAAAGATAATTCACCATGATCAAGTGGGTTTCAAATGAGCAACAAACCTATGAAAAAATGCTCAACATCACTAATCATCGGGGAAATGCAAATTAAAACCACAATGAGATACCACCTTACTCCTGTCAGAATGGCCATTGTTAAAAAGTCACAAAATAAATGTTGGTGCAGATGCAGTGAAAAGGGAACCACTTATTCACTGTTGCTGAGAATGTAAACTAGTACAACCGCTGTGTAAAGCAGTGTGGAGATTCCTCAAAATACTAAAAATAGATCTACGGTTCAATCCAGCAATTTTGCTACTAGGTATCTACCCAAAGGAAAAGAAGTTATTTTATTAAAAAGACACAGGAATGTTTATTGCAGTACAATTCACTATTGCAAAGATATGGAATCAGCCTAAGTGCCCATTGACTTATGTTAACGGTTGGTAATAAGTACCATGCATCTGATGAGTGGATAAAGTAAATGTGTTATTTTTTATATTAATATTGGTAATAAGTGCCATCCAACTGATGAGTGGATAAATACAATGTGGTATATATGTGTATACATACAAGCACACACACACACACACACACACACACACCATGGAGTACTACTCAGCCATAAAAAGCAATGAACTAATGTGTTTTGCAGCAACTTGGTTGGAACTGGAGATCATTATCCTGAGTGAAGTGTCTCAGGAATGGAAATACCACATGTTCATAGTTATAAGTGGGAGTTAAACGAGGGATATATATGGTCATAAAGTGGTGTAACAGACATTGAAAACTAAGAAAGAGGGAGAGTAGGAGGGGGATGAGAGATAAAAGTTTACCTATTGGTAGACTATTCCGGAGACTGCTACACTCTGAATGCCCTGACTTCAGCATTATACAATTCATCCATTTAACAAAAAACATTTGTACCGCCCACAAACTATTGAAATAAAAAAAAAAAAACATGAAACATAGAAAAGAAAATAAAAGAAAATCCTCTTCACTTTTTTGCCTTGCTGCCTATGATATTGATATACTATCTACCTGGATTGGTTTTTATTCTTAAATCTACCTATCAAAATCTTACTTATTGTTAATAATGAGTTCAAGATACTCACTTTTCAGGTCCACTAGCCATTGTAATATCTCCCTTCTTAATATTACTAAAATACTTTTTCAAAGGCCCTTCAAAATAAAGTAACTTCCTGATTCATATTATAATCATTATTCTAAGTGCCTATCCATCTCCCTAAACCACATTATCTCTGAGAACAGAGACTATGCTTCGATTACCTTGGAATCTTCATGGAAACTTAGTACTTTATATGTATTAATGTGGTAGGCAGTATACATTTATTGAATTTAATTACATTTCCCTTTTTTTCTTTTAAATCACAGCACAATAAATGTAGATTCCTAAAGTTATCCATATTAGGCATTGGAGATATAGTCCACTGACACTTAAATTTTATAAAATAAGTGAAACAAAATTTTAAAAAAAGCATAGAGGACACTTTAACAGGGGATTTTTATGAGTGGGAGGATTTAGCAGGATTCCCCATGAGCCTCTCATAACTATGCAGCTGTACTGCTGGCTGAAGTCTGCAGTTTAAGAGATATTTTCTAAGTCTGTTGTTTTTATTAATTTGAGAAGAAGAGGTTTCTGTAAAAGAAAAAAAATCCAAGATTTTTTGTTTCCTTTTCCATCACTCACGGTCACCATAATGTCAACACCATTTAGGTAAAATCTTAGGCATTCGAAATGTGCAGCTTCATCCAGCTGCAAGAACTAAAAGTCTAGAGTGCTGTAGACTAACCAGTAAAATATGTCTGAGGGTGTTAGTAACAATTAGCAGGTGTGTACCTTCCCCAGAAAGCTTGCATATGACATGAAATGTGTGAAGGAGTACACTTGGATTTCATAAGAATTACATATAAGCAAATAAAAAAGTATCTCTTTTTATTAATGGGTCTTAAAGAATTGGAATTATTCAACCATGTAAACATGTGCTACAAAAGAGTGTCTCAGCCCTCATCAAAGTCAGCATGCACATTGAATATGAGCATGGACCCTACTAACCAATAGTCTGTCTGCAAATCTCTCTTCTTTTCCATTTTATCATGAGGATTAAAATCCTCCGCGAAGTACTTAATTTTTCTCTTAGTTTCCTTATATATAAAATGAAAATAAAAATACCAAACTTAGTATTATGAGAATTCAATATAGTAACATAAGTATAGGTTCTGGCCGAAGATGAGCAACCATTAAATATTAGTGATCTTTTTTTAAAAAGAAAATATTTTTTATTATTGGATAACAGACTCCTCGCCTTCCACCCCTTCCATGTCTTCCATTCTTCCTTTTCTTGTTTCTGCATCTTCAGCCTATTCATTTATTCTTCTTCTTGACTATGCCCACACCCTTCCTCTCCACTTTGCCAAAACCCACACAATTAATCAGGTCAATAATGCACTTACAACCCACTAAGTCTCCTTCCTTTCTGTTCTTTGTGATTTCCACCTTACCAATCCCTACCTTTCAATAACCCCTATTGCCCAATTCCTCTCCCCATATTCATAAACTGAATCAAGTCACTAAGCAATAGTGACTGATTCAACTGACCTCAGCTGGGCCCTTATTGAATCTCAGCAATTCTTTTATTTATCACTTGTTGACTCCCCATTGCATTCCTCCCTGCAGCTGTTCCAAATGTTTCTGCTGTGCTCAAATCCCTAATCCCAGCCCTCCTCCCTCCCTCTTAGCACATAACCTCACCTCCTACTGAGAAAATTAAAACCATCCCAACCTAAGCTTACACAATTGTCCTCCTCTCTCACTCAAAAAAAAAAAAAACCCTCTGTGCATCCCTCTTTGCTTTTGCATTGTTTTGAAGAACACTTTTTTTTTTTTTTTTTTTTTTGGCAAGGAAGCATCATGTTCTTGTAGAATGCTTTGCATCTGGAGTCAGACAGACCAAGTTAGATACTTTGTGTTGACACAGTATGACCTTGACAAAATTTTCAATTTTGCAGCCTCAATGTCATCAGCTGTAAAACAGAGGTAATAATTTCTACCTCACAGGTTAGTAAAGAATAATTAGCAGATTTTTTGATAGATAGTAAATACTTTACAAATTACAGCTATAGTATTATTTGAAAAGCCAAAGCCCTCATTCTACAAAGCCCTCCTGAGTCTATCTGTCCTTACAATGATGGTGGTGATAATGATGATGTGATGATGATAAATAATAATCTCCCAGCTTTTCTTAGTAAGTTAGTTCCTCAATTGTCTCTTTTCTTTCTTAAATCTTTAATTCAATCTAATTAATTGGATAGTTCTTTCTGCTTTATATATGGTTAAGTTGTCCTTTTTCTTTAAACAAAAAATTAAATTACCCTCTTTTCATGGTAACATAACCCATTGCCCAACTTTTGACCAGTGTCCTTAAGAAAGTTGTCTGCACTAGCTACTTTTTTTTCTTTCTCACGCAGTTCTTAAAACCCTTAATATAACTTCCCACTCTATTGCAACTGTTCTTTGAAAAGCACCATTTAACTCATGTTCATCCACCTACTTTGTGGTGGGTACATAGCAGAAAGCAGGATACAGTGGTTTCTGAATTCTTAGAGATTTCAGCCGAATATGAAGGCACACACTGAGCAATTCACACAAGTGTTATCAATGTTGGAAAAGTAGAGTACAAGAGGCAATAGAAATGAGACTTAATTAGTCTGGAGAACTAGTAAAATGGTGCCACTGAAAGTGACCTGAAGCAAGAGTTATACATAAGAGAGTAGCAGAGAAAGGTGAAGAATCCAGAAAAAAAGAAGAATATGTGTGTATACCCTCATATGAAAATGAGAGTAAGGAACTAACTAGGAGAGAGTGATTTAGGAGAAACCTTATAGAGTTTTTATGCCATAATAACATTGGGGGATTTCTCCTAAAAGAGAAAGGAAATCATTTGAGCTTTGAAGTGGAGAACTATTAAGATAACCATGTTTTTATTTTTAAAATATCAATCTGACCTCAAGTAATGAGATACCACTCATGAGGCTACTGTCCATGGAAGAGAAGTGGGTGACTTGGACTAAGGTGTTGGGGATATAGAGAATAAGAAAGATTCAAGAAATATTTTAAGAGCTAGAATCCATGGGATTTAGTGATTAATTGCATACGAGGAAGCAATGAAATCATAGGAGATACCAACCAACAGATTTCTGTCTTGAGCAACTAGAGATGGTTACTTATTGAAGTAGGTAAAGTAGCAAAGACATACTGGTAAAATAATAAACACTTATGAACACTATGTGTAAGGAATCTGCTACAGAACACTATATGGATTATGCTCTGTGATTTAAATACCACTGTAATCATTTTATAGATGAAGAAATTAAAACTTGTTTAAAGGAACATACTAAATGAGAAACAGCTGAGCTTCAACCTCAGGTACCCTTGTGTTAGGGAAAGATGAGCAGTTTAATTTGGGGCATTTTTCATATTTAATTCTTCCAACTTTTTTGATTCACGTCCTGCTATTTGCTAAACCCTATATCTGGTTCAGATCTCTGTGTTTAATTTGCATTCATCCTCTCATTTATATTCCCATTGCCATTACTCTCAACCACCACAAATCTTGGGAATTACAATTATTCTAAGCACTATTTCCTTTCCTTGTAGGTTCTTCAGATTTCATCACAAATTGTACACCATATATTAATAACATACATAAGCCTTATGTCAAAATTATTTGGATTTCCCCCATAATTTACACGTGGATTTATAGGCATCAAAGACAGAACTATATTTTTACTCATTTTATGGCTACCACATGCCATTGCATAGGATAGAAGCTGCCTATTTCTTAGATTAAATAAAAACAACTTTTGAAAGTATTTTTTTCATAGTTTTAGAACTGGCTTATTTTTTAAGCCCTGTTACTTGAGTCTGATAATAGATGGCCCTATATTAGTTTTCTGAAATTTTTTATTCAACAAAAAATAGACACAATTATAAGCCAAAAAGGATATCAGCAATTTGACATCCCTAATATAAAACAGAATCATACTTAAAGTTAAGCAAATTTGAATATCTGTTCAATATTTTTTCTAGAAGCCTTCAGAAAGTTTCTAAAACAATTGCCTCTCTTCTTTAATCACAAAGTTAATCAAATCATGCATAAGATTATTTATGAAATTTTGTTTATAGTATTGAAAAAGTAGATAATTTGAAATATACATCATAATTGAAATGGCCAAATAAAATTTATATTATGTAATGTGTTTTTAAGATTAGCAATTTTATCCATTGATATTAGGCTATGTCTTGTGAAAATAGCAAGTGAAATAACAACACATAGAGTTTAGGGTCTTTACATTTAACAAAAAAAACAACATAGATTTATGGATAAAGTTGTATGTATAGAAAGGAATATTATATGGAAGGATAAATACCTCTTAACAATGGCTACCCAAGGGAAAGGGAGACAGGAAGTTGGGATTAGGCATGCTGGTCAAAAGGACCTTAATCTCAGTTATTATGCTTTAATTTTTTGAAAGGATAATGTTTTAGATATTGTTTAATTTTAAAATTATTTACTTATGTATATTTATATAATTTTTTAAAGATGTTTTCTGCATTGTGAATAATTTCCTTAGAATTAAGAGAACCAGTTTCCTGTCTTATTAATATTTATAGTTTACCCCAATAGCAGATACTACAAGTTACTATTGGCTTTTTATACTTGCCAAAAGAAACAGATTTATGTTTCAATTAAGTTATGTTTTTTATAAGTAAAAATAAATTGGCATTATGGGAACCTTTTATTACTTAAAACCATCATTAAAGGAGAGGTAACAAATCGATGTTTATTAAAGGAACTGAATTCTGAGATACCATGAAATATAAGTAACATTAAGATATTGGTACATCTTTATAAAAAAATAAAGTCAACAAAGAGGCAAGAAAATATTAGATCCATAATAGAGATATAATTGGTCTCAGCTAGAAAGAATCTCGGAATAGTGTCTACTCTGGTTCAAGATCACTTGGGTACAAACCTGGTTAAAATATTCTTTAAGTGGCATGAACCAGTTGTTTAATTTCTCTGTGTCTCAGCTCCCTCACAAGTAAAATGGGAATAACAATAAATCATAGGTTATATGTCAGAAAAAAAATCTTGGAATTCTGATAACTACATAAGCAAGAGTTTGATAAAATTGGCTGTTTACATTTTCCATTGTAAATTACCTTACAGAAATTGATTGGCATAGGTACAAATTAGTTGTAAGTGGACAAAAATTGAGGAATTTCTCAGCTGATAGATTCCAAAGTTTTTGTGTCCTCAAAAAACTTTATCTATTATATGTGAAAAAAGAAAAGGGGCTTAGGTTGTAGAGCAGTTTGAGAATAGAGAAGATATGAAACATCACTTGGAGAATGGGATAGAAAGCTGATACAAAAAAGCAAATGTTTGAGAAGGCCATAAAACTGTGGCATTATGAGTGTGTGTGTATGTTTGTGATTATTTTTCCTAGTATCACTCAGTAACCATGATGTAGATTCAAAAAAAGCAATGACAGAATTTGCCCAGATCTATTGTCATTATCTGGATGTAATAGACAAGGAAGATGGGATAGAACAAAGACAGTCACAGTCATCAACACGTAGATGAGAGAAAAATATTCAAGGAACATTTAGAGATAGAATTGGATAAAATAGTTTCAGATGAGAATGAGATTTTTCTGAAATGAAGAATAATGGACAGGAAGAGGTTTAAAGATCATGGGGCATACTGACTATAATTCCCAACTCTGACATATATAAAATATGACACAGTAAGCATTCTCCATTTTAGGAAAATTGTGATATCAGGAAAGATCTAGGTTTCAGACAGGGCCAACAAATGGGTAAAATATTCAGGGGAGAATATAGTAATGCTTTTCTATGGTCTTATGCCCTAATTTTTGGATAATGGGAAAGACTTGAGGGAATAATGGAGTTATGAAACTTAAATCAAGCACACATCATTGACAGAACAATGAAAAAATAGCCTATGATTTTTTTTAATTGGGATAAACAAGTTATTGCAGTATTGAGCCTTTAGACATTAAGAAGATGGAAAAAAGTCAGAAAACTTCAATCTCCATGTTACTTTTCTTATGTTCTAAGCAAAGAGTTTTGAATAAGATTTTGGTGAGCTTACAAACAAGCAGATGCCTATCTTGATAAAGATGAAAATTGTGAATTCTCTTTAAAATGATCTTAAGTTTTGAAATCTTAAAAAACTGAGTCACGGGAAACATAAAAATATATGAGAGGACATAATTACTGAATTACATATTTATGAGTAGAAATATCCCAAAATTCTGGAAAAAAAGTTACAAGAAATAAAGTTATTACTCACTATATCCTTAAACTGTGAAGAGTAAATACAATTTTAGAATAATATTCAATGATGTTACTTTTACAAATTCTGCCTGGCATATGGCAAGTGAATTTTGGGTATACATGGAAAAAATGAATATAGTAATAGTTACAATTTATAAGAAAAAAATCACATTATCCAATTACATAAAATATATGATGTTTGAAAATTTGAATAGTGGCTCTAGTTCATGCCTTATTGAAAAACCCTGGCTCTAGGTCTACTGGTCAATTTGTATTAATATGTATTAGGCATGTTCATTATACCTGGATTCATCCCAATGTCCAAACCATTATAAGCTCTTTATTATGCGATTTTGGTAACAATGAGTAGGCCTTAATTAGGGTAATAATTTTCATGACATATCCACATTAATATTGACAAACAGGAACTATAGGGGTTCAATGAACTTTGCTTATAATTTTTTTTTATTTATAATGATATCAGTCCTTATTCTTAATGAAGTCAAAAGATAGAATAGGCAATCCAATGGCTTGTTGAAATGACTGTCCATTTTGATGACCATTAGCCAACTACAAAGTGCCCACTGTTAGGAGGAAACATAGTAAGCAATTATTGTGAAAGGCACATTAGCTGCGGCATCAAAATCCAGACTTTAGCCCACTTCTGCTATGCCTCTGACTTTGGACAAGTCATTACTATTTTTACATTTCAGCTTCTTTATCTATAAAGTGAAGACTCTACTGGATAGTACAAAAATTGAGAAGAACTTTAGAATTTATCTACTGATACTATTTCTTTCACAAATATAAAAAAATCTTTTTACTACTCACATACGTGGAGAGAGAGAATAAAATATATTTATGTTAATTGATACCAAACTTTGGCAGTACTTAAGTACACTGAATTCCAGAAATCCTAGGAACAAAATGCAAACCAGTACTTGGTGTGTACTATGCAAGCAGCACTCCCCAAAGTGGACTTCCTGAAGCATTGCACAACATTCTGGGACTGTCTCCAATTAGGGCAGGAGCTTCAGCTACATCTGGATAGCCAGTCTTACTGCATTTGGCTTTGTGCTTATGAAGCACCACACACCAGGTCTTGTTTTCTTCCCTGTGAGAGGATTAATGGAGTAAAGTTGTCTGTGTGTTGCACTAGGTCTGTGCTCATTAATTCAAGTCTGCCCCCCAAACTCACAAAAAGTCCAAAGTGATAGATCATGTGGTGACCTTCGCAAGAGTGAA
This sequence comes from Eulemur rufifrons, assembly GCF_041146395.1. NCBI lineage: Eukaryota > Metazoa > Chordata > Mammalia > Primates > Lemuridae > Eulemur > Eulemur rufifrons. Next base: position 37,218,088 of record NC_090986.1, read on the forward strand.
TTACTGAAGGTCATACTTGGACTCATTTGGTTTATGTGAACATCCAATTTAACAAAATATTTTCCACACCCAAGTAAATACAAACTAAAGTACAAAGACATGAAATTACTGTGGCAAGGAGAGTTTTTAAATCTGCATTCCTAGGCTAGTAAAATGCTTTTCATTTTGATTTTGGTAAAACCTAAAATGGCCTTTCACTTATTAATAATAAACACTTAGGATCTGCTCTGTGCAAGGCAATATTCTAAGTGGTTATGCATAACAATTTATTAATTCTTCATTTTAAAAACCCCATGATGACACTCACTGCTGTGATCAACAAAACTCAACTCTATCTCTGTCATTGTGAATAAATTCTATGTTTGCGTATGTATTCAAGCCACTCTCATATTTTCAATCCATTGGGAGCAGGTGAGTGGCTGGCTGAGCCTAAGCTAATCTAGCACCTCTTGTATTGTCCTGGATACAGCTGGAGCCCATTCTACTAAGTGAAGTATCACAAGAATGGAAAAACAAGCACCACATGTAGTTACCATTGAATTGGTATTAACTGATCAACACTTATATAGTAGTAACATCCATCAGGTGTTGGGCAAGTGGGAGGGGGAGGAGAGGATGGGTATATACAAATCTAATGGGTGTGGTGCGTGCTGTCTGGGGGATGGACATGCTTGAAGCTCTGACTCTAGTGGGGCAAAGGCAATATATGTAACCTAACATTTGTGCCCCCAAAGTATGCTGAAATAAAAAATAAATAAATAATAAATAAATAAAAATGTAGCTGCAAGAGGAAAGGCCATCTTTTGTTTAATTTAACATTTTTCATGGTTTCATTTTACTTTATTTATTTCCTTTATTTGCTATAATTCTGTCATGTTACTTGTGCAGTTCCTTTAAAAATTTGTTTTAAATAGCTTTCATTTCACAATCTGACTTCATGCACTATTATTCCATTTCATATATGGTATAAAATAGCCTATAACAATGTACTTCAATTTTTCCCTTCCCAATCTTTGCACTCTTTTTGTCAGACATTTTATTTCTACATTTCTTATAACCCCCATAATATTTGCTTTAATCATCAATTATTTTAAGTGAATTTAAATAAGAAGAAAATTTCTCATCTTATTAAGAAACTTCTTTAACATTCCTTGTTATTCAGGTTTACAGATAACAATTTCTTTCAATTTTTTTGCCTTTATTGTTAAAGATATCTTTGCTGGGCATATAATTCTAGGTAGAGAGTTAATTTTTCTACTTTAAATTCTTTGAAGATGTTGCTCAACTGTTTTATTGCTGGCTGTGTTTTTAGGAGGAAATCTGCTATCATACTTATCTATATTCTGCTAGACATAATGTGTGCTTTTCCTCCAGTCTGGATCAGTTTGATTATGGTTTACCTTAATATGTATATGTTTCTGTGTATTGGGGTATGTGTGTATGTGTGTGTGTGTAATATAATTTTGTTTGTGCTTGGGGTTTAGTTGAGATTTTGGCAAATATGATTTATAGTTTTCAGAAAATTTAGAAATTTTCACATGCTTATTTCTTCAATTATTTTTTGTGATATTTCCCCCACCCCCTGCCAACCTTCATGCCTCCAGTTACAATTATAATTAGGTTGTAGTTACAATTATAATTAGTATTGTCTCAATACTCACTGTTGTTTTGTTTATTTTTTAATTATATATCTTCTCCCTATGCATTTTTTTATAATTTCTGTTGCTATGTCTTCTGGTTCACTAACTGTTTCTTTTGCAATGTATAATCTGCTGTTTACAACATCCAGTGCTTTTTTCATCCCAGAAATGGCAGTTTTCACCTCTAGAGGTTTGGTTATGTTTTATACCTTTTTGTCATACTTAACATATTGAATTTTTTCTCTAGATTTTGAACATATGAAATAAAGTTGTCATAACAGTTATAATGTCCTTGGTTGCTAATTCTAACATCTGCCTCTCAGTTTCAATTGATTTAATTTTCTCCTCACTAGGAATTGTATTTTCTTGCCTGTTTGCATGCTTGATAATTTTTTACTGGCCCCTAGACACTGTAAATTTTACTTTGTTGGGTGCTGGATATTTTTGTGATCTTATGTTCTCAAACTTTGTTCTGAGACATGTTTATGTTGCTGAGAAATGATTTGATACCTTTGAGTCATGCATTTAAGATTGATCAGTGAGGCTAGAGCAGTGCTTAGTTTAGGGCTAAGCATTCTGAGGCAATCTTATACTACTGAGGCAAGATTCTTCTGAACACACTACCCAGTGTTCAAGGAATTATGAGGATTTCAAGGCTGGCTGATGGAAACAGGGTTTACTCCTACCTCTAGGTGAGCTCAAGTTATTCTTCATGTTAGTTCTTTCAGGTAGTTCATTCCCAAGCCTCAGTTAGCTGTTCACATGCTAGCGCTGATCAGTACTCTGATGGACACTTGAGGGATCTTTCTACAGATCTGTAGAGTTGTCTCTCTCTACAGCTATCTTACCTCCAGTACTGTCTTGTGAACTCTAGATGTCTTGTTTTTCCTGGACTATTAGCTCTGTCTCCTCAACACAGGAAGCCTGCCAAGCTCCACCTGGCCTGGAAACTCTCACAAGTCAGTAAACTTAGGCACTTGTAGGGCTTGCCTCATTTGTTTCCTCTCTCTCAAGGATCATGGTCCTCTGTTGTCACATGTCCAGTATCTTCAAAAGCATCATTTCATTTATTTTGTCCAGTTACTTATTTGTCTTAGGTAGGAGGATAAATCTAGTCTTTGCTATATATTGGCTATATGTACTGGCCATATTGGCCAGTAATGAAGTCTCATAGAAATATTTTAAGAATTGGCACAATGGGAATTTCCATTCATGGAGTCACAGCAATTTAGATATGAAAGACCACCAATAGCTCCTGGAATTTACCCTATCTCTCAAAATAGTAAGCTAAAAGCTATATTATACTCCTGGAGGAAATCAATGATTAATGTTACGATCAAAACTTTAAAAGATGCAGGATTGGGATTCCTATTACATTCGCATTTAAATTGTTTATTGGCAGGTACAGATGATGATGATTCTTGGTATATGCCAAACGGTTATTGTAAGTTTTATAAGTTGTTTGCACCAACTACAAATGAATACAGATTCCAGGACCTATTATGCATGTATGGATCATTCAAACTCTACATCAGAAATATGCTGATAGGACCTGGTGAATCAGAATAGCCAATTATCATGAATAACTTCGTAAGTTATGTTTACAAACAGAAAGATAAAAAGATAAATCTAGGAGCCTGAAATCTCCATACAGTTATTAGTGTTCAAGAGTTTAAACTTGTAGGTTATTTTAAGGTGAAAAAAAAGTTCACTGCACTTGAAAATTTTAGCCTACACATATTTCTTTGGATTTGAGAGATTACATATACTGCTTTGGGTATACTGTTCATAACAGATCCATTTATGAAGTTGACCCTAAATATCTACCAACTTTGTGTGCAGACCAGAGAAAGAGAATGCTCTTCAGCTATTCCAGGCGTCAGTGTTCTGCCATTTGGACTTTTCAAAGTCCAATAGCTCCTCTAAATGTGTGAAATGGGTGTCCTTCAATTTGTATTTTGAAAAAGAAGTTATAGAATCAAATAATTAAAGGCATAATTGTTTCTTAAAAAAAAAAAACTTGGCTCAAGGAAAAGGTCAAGGGTGACACACATGCAGAAAAGAAGCCCACAGAAAACAAAGGTGGAGGGTGAATCAGGAAAATAAAAAAATAGAGAAACAGTGGATTTGTCTGGATGCACATTCTAACCTCAGTCATGCTCCAAATCCAAACGCCATCTGTTTCTTAGTTTTCTGGAATAAACTGCTATTCATTCAGACCCACCCATCCTCCACAGACCATTCTTTCTCCCCAGACATTCTTACCTCCCACATTTAGAACAGCATCACATATCACTTGGAATTGGTAGAGCTTTTCGTTTTGCACATCACTAAAACACTTGCCTCTTAGGCAAAGAAAAAGAAAAAAGAAAAGAAAAAAAAATCACTTTTCTGCCAAATTGTGTACTTCTATTTTTCATCTTGTAGAAAATAAAATCCAGGAAAGGAAATTTGACAACACTTGCATCATCTCTAGGGAACACATTCAAAATGTGAGTCTGTGGATTCTAAGGGAAGGACAATAGGATTAGAGTTTTTTAATGGTAGTTAAGAAATGAAAAGTTTGAACATAAGGTCCAATTACTTTTTAATGATACAGTACTATAGTTTTTTCAGGGGAGAAAGCCTCTCTTGTCTTAAAGAGGTGCTCTTTGGAACAATAGATTTTTAATATATGATAACTGAATGCCTAATAAATACATCTAACTCCCCAGATGTAAACAGCCATAAAACTTTATAATAACTGATCTATAGTATTTTTAAAATTTAAATATCAGTACTATTTTTAAAATTAAAATTATCACTCAGTAGGCTGAAATATTAATAGTATCCTGATTTTTAACTTCAATTTTAATGAGTTTTAACACAACATGATGAGATCTTGGTCTCCTTGTTAATACTTGTCTTTAGTGTTAATACTTTTAATATTACATGATGAAAAAACAAAATCTAATACCATTTTATTCACGGATAAAAATTTCAATGAAGTAGGCATATGCTCACTCTCCTGAAAATGCAGTTAAAAGAGGATTTATCAAGTATCACTCTGAGTTTACTTTTTCATTAAATGTCATAGAAAGAAAACATATTTGTAGATACGTATAATTCCTTTGTGCAAACAGATTTGAACTTATTGGTATATAATTTTGTTTTCTAACTGAGCTTTCTGTTTCTGTTTATCTATTTTTCCAAAAGTATATAATTTTAGTAAACTTTTCCTGAAAATTGGGCACATCTGAGTTTGAGATCTAGCATCTCTCATTTTAATTTTGTGATTAGAGCAACTTGCATAGATAGGTCTGCATATGGCAATGGAGGAAATGCAAGACCTGTTTCATATAGTACATAAAATGCTTGCTTTAAGCCTAGCTCATAATAACCAATCAATACAAAATTCTAAGATTATGCTCCTCTTCACCTTTTCATCTCCATTTCTACCTTATCTTCTTTCTTCCTCTTTCTCTACCCCTTTTGCAGTCATCGTCATCATTGTTGTCATCCTCAACATCATCAGCATCCTCCTATCATTCCTTATTTTTTCAGGAATATTCTGAAAATAAATGACATGATGACAAATGCTTTTAAAACATAACATATGTAGGTCATAATTAGTAATCCTATTAGAACTACTCATGAGAGGAAATAAGAACTATTTAAAAATGCTTGGGATTTCTGAAGGATGGAAGAAGACAGATGGAAAGGCAATTGCTCCTTAAGGAACACAGGGGTCCACTTATCTATATAAAATACAGTACACTCAATTGGTAGTAGGCATTATTCAGAAGCCCTTTCATAAGAAATATGCTTATCTGTATTTTTACATCTGTGTATCTGTGCATGATTAGAATGCCAGGGAAGTTTACTAAAGTTAGATGACTCTCTTTAATAATGACCTGTTGGGGGTATTGATAATTTATAAAGTGGGTAAGGTAATCAAGCATGACTAAACCATTACTTAGAACTATTGTAAATAAACAGAAACTATAATATAAAGGATATGTGAGAATTCTGCATCATAATTCTATTATTTACTAACATCTCACTAATACACTAGAGAAAAGATGAAGCATATAACCAGGAATAGCTAAGGTAATAGTTTTTATTTGAACAAATCCAATTTTTTATTTTATTTTATTTTATTTGCTATTTTCTGTGTATCCCGCATGGCCAACTCTGACCCTAGAGGGTCTTCTAATATGTTGTTGGCAAAAAATAAACACTCCATAAGTGATGGTACTTATTGGTGTTATTTGAATTGCTATATTTATTGCTGATACATTTATTTTTCTGCAGCTGATAAAAATTCATTTTAAATACAGAAATGCAATTATTTTTACAATTATTCAAACTTAAGTCCATGCACATGCTAGAAACCCAGGAGACACAACTACTCTGGTGCAAAATGTGTTTAGCACACACCTGTCTGCAACTGATTTTTAGGAAATGTTTCTAGGATGATGATGAGAATTGCTTTTTACTCCTTTGGTTTTAATGAAAATAAGATTATTTTCCAGATTCTATATTTGGTCAGTGAGTTCCTAACTTTGGCTATGTATCATGATCACTGAAGAAGTATTTTAAAATACGAATACCTTAGTCTCAACTTTGGAGAATCTGATCCTGTAAGTCTGAAGTGGAGCCCATAGTCACTACGTTTTTAAAAACTCTTCAGGTAACTTTACTGTATAGTAGAAGCCAAGCGTAGAAAACACTGGTCTAAAAGGCAGTTATCTTCTACAAATAGATCCTTCATATGTGATTGCTATTAATGCCCCACATTCATACGATACCTGTCTCAGTCCATTCGGGCTGCTATAACAAAATATCATAAACTAGATAACTTATAAATAACAGAAATTTATTTCTCACGGTTCTGGAGCCTGGGAAGTCCAAGATCAAGGCAGATTAGATGTCTGATGAGACCCATTTCCTGGTTCATAGATGGTACCTTCCAACTTTGTCCTCAGATGTTGGAAAGAGCAAGCAGGCTCCCTGGGACCTCTTATGAGGGTACTAATCCCATTCATGAGTTCTGCCCTCATGACTTAAACACCTGCCAATGGCCCCAATATCCTATTGCCATATCATTAGTGATTATATTTCAGCATATGAATTTTGGGTGCACACAAACATTCAGAGTTCAGACCTATACAATCCTTTATTCTAAAAATTATCTATTTGTCTTTTGTATTTGGCTAGTTAACACATTGTGTAATTGTGGATTACACCTTAAATATGATTTCTTAATAGGTACTCAATGTTTCCTTAATGTATTGAAGACCTTTTTGTGTAATGCTCATCTCCACACCTCAGAATCTGTGGAGTGGCTTCCCTTGACAGTTAGCTACTCTGGTGTTGTCACCTAGGATTGCAGTCAGAGAATTTGTTCAAACATTGAGTAGAAGGCCTCTAGCTTATGCCTTGGCACCAAGATAATCTCAGGAAAGTGTTATACTGCTAGTTAAATCACTTTCAAATATAATGATTCATTTAAATGCACGTTGTTTATTTTTATACTGTCAGCTTAGAACCTCATGTGTATTCTGGGTATTAGCATCTAAAGGAAGTCCATAACCAGTGGTTGTTTGATACAACAAAAATGATTAATTTCCCACATCAAGTTATCCAACACTATAAATATTTTTAATAAAAACCAAGTGAAATATTATAAGGAGTCTCAATATATAAATAGTACCCTCAGTATCTAGTCAACTCCCCATGATGGCAACTTAAGAACAACCACAGAATCCCTAGGGCTCCAAAAAGCATTACCCTGGAAGAAGGTAACAAGTGGAGGAGTGTACTTCCTGCCTCTGTTTCTCTAGATACCATATTTGACTATATTTCTCTCTCTAAAAACTGTCTGTCTCCAGATGAATGGGTTACTGATTTCTCTTCTGAGTATATATTTATACATATACACATAATTATGTGTATGTTTATATATACACACACACATAAATTATTGTTTTCATATTATTTGTGATTTAAAAAGAGAAATGAAATTAATTTCTACATGGCACCGGAAATAGCATCATTCATCACCTTCAAGGCTTTACAGTAATAAATAACCTCCAAATTGTGGCTTCTCTCATGAGTGTTAACTTACTGAATATCACCTTCAGTTGATGAGACATTAATATTCATTTAATGCTATGAGACTCTCATTGAAAAAGACCAAGATGTAAAGTAGATTTGCGTTAATTTCCCCTCCTGTGGTATGTATTTTGATTGTGGAACAGAAGGTATGAATTTATAACATGGTATGTGATTGAGTAACAGCTGTCAGTAATCAGATGAAGCAAACTTTGTAATAAAATTTCAAGTTATGAAAAATTTACCTGATTTTTGTTTCACTACAAAGACCTATAATCAATCTAGGTTATTGAAATATCTGGCTTAAATTTTGAATTTTGGCCAACCTGAAAACCTGACCTCCAATAGTTGTTTCTACAAAGGAAGTCCACTCGATATTTTTGATCATGAATTTGTGGATTACAGTTGCCTTTCTCCAGAGTGATAGAATGTTATGTTAATATGTTTCATATTGAGATATTTTCATTTCCCTAAAACATAGACCAAATGATTAATTTTTTTAGAAATGAGTCTTTGTACACAAAATAACACATGGAGTTTCATATATATACATATTTTTAATGCACACATATGTGTATATATACAAATATATATGTATATAGTAATACACATATACATACTAATATATATGTATATATATACACATACATATTAGATAGGATTTCTCTATTATTAAATTTGTTGCAATTACATTTGAAAATCTTCTTTTTCTCTAAATAAAGAGGAGATATTTACCTAATGGTTTACAACCTGTTAAAAATTTCCCAATTAAGAAACTAATTTTAGAGTGTATAGTATATGTTACTATAAAGGTCAAAAGACTTGAATTCTTCAATGAGTACCTGGACAATATTTTCACACTTCTGCTTTATTTTTCCTTTTAGTAGGGAAGGTTACTGTTATGAGAGTCAGATTTAGAAATATAGGAATACTAGAAAGCTTTCTGTGATCAGGTAAATGCTTTTATCCCCAGCTTAAATGTGAAAAGTCTCAGAGTAAGGAGACAAAAAGAATATTAAATGCAGGTATTCAAACTTTTAAAGAACATAGTAGTATCGCTAGGTACCAAATAAAACAAGTATAGGAACCTTACATTTTGTTAAAACTGGATGTTACATTCCTCAATTCATTGACCTTAAAAATTCATTCTGAAAGTGAATAAACATTCATATTCCACAGGGACTCATTATCTTTGGGTTTCTGGAACAGGAACTTCCCCAAATTGATTTTTATGGTAAGGATAACATTTAGATGAAAGTGTTTTCACAAGTTAGCAGTGTTCATACATCTCTGCATTGGAGATAACAATGTAACAGAAGCTTAGTTCAGATAAAAGCAAAAATGTACAAAGGATTTTCAAAAGATATGTTAAAATAATGGTTAATAATTCATCTACATGTAACCAGGTTTCTGTGTCTTATATGATAGGGGAAAACAAGTTTATGGTCTAAAGGAAAGTTCAGAGCTGCTTTCTGAAGAGAGTTCTAAAATAAGTACAAGTGGAGATAGGCAGTTGGCAAAAGGTTATATACACAAAGTATGACTTAAATTTAATAAATCAGAGTTAGATCATTGTCCTCAAGCACTATAATTTTACATTTGGACAACTCTCAGTGGGACCTATTTCATATAGCAGTAAAATAATAGATTGAACAAGAATAGATTTCTCTGCCATGCAATGCTATCTAATTCAGTTGTAAACTGTTATGAATTACATTATTAATAAAATGAAATAAAAACCAAACTTTGGGCTTGTTGATAAAGGAAACAGTATTAATAGTTTCTCTTTAATTTCATCTGTTTTATCATTGAATAGTTGAAACAATGAAAAGTGTAAAGAAAAATATTATAAACTTCATTTTACAAATCCACCCAGGTTCAGAACACCTTTACATTTTGCCCTGTTTGTTTTGTTTTGTTTTTCATAATATGTTAATTGTTTATCCCCCCTTAATCCATTATGCTGGATCATATGGCATTTCTCTCTTTAATTTTTGAGACATCTTCATAGTGTTTTCCATAACAGCTATACTAAGTTGTGTTCCCATTAACTGTGTGCAAAGTTTCCACTTTCTTCACATCCTCACCAACACTTATTATTGTTCATCTTTTTGATAATAACCATTCTAACATATTTGAGTTGATATCCTATTATGGTTTTACTTTGTGTTTCTCTTATGATTAATGATTTTTAAGTATCTTGTTCATTTACCTGTTGATGATTTGTAGGTTTTCTTTTGAGAAGTATCTATTAAATTCCTTTGAGAATTTTTTCTTTTTTTTCTTATTTTTCTTTAAATTTCAATAATTTTAGAGGATATAAATGTTTGTGTTTTTTTTTTTGAAACATAGATGAATTATATAGTGGTGAAGTTAGGACTTTTAGTGTACCAATCACCAGAATAACATACATTGTATATGAAAGGTAATTTTTGATACTTCATTGCCTTCCCACCCTCCCCTCATCTGAGTCTCCAATGTCCATTATACCACTCTGTGTGACCATGTATACTCATCGTTCAGCTCCCATTTATAAGTAAGTACATACAATATTTGTGTTTTCATTCCTAAGATACTTCTTTTAGGATCATGGCTTCCAGTTCCATCCACATGGCTGCAAGAGACATCATTTCATTCTTTTTATGGCTGAGTAGTACTCCATGAGGGGTGTGTGTGTATTAATACCACATTTTCCTTATCCAATCATCAGTTGATTGGCATTTAGGTTGATTCCACATCTCTGCAATAAACATATGAGTGCATGTGTCTTTTTGATATAATGGCTTCTTTTCCTTTGAGTAGATACCCAGTAGTGGGATTGTTGTATCAAATGGTAGATCTCCTTTTAGTTCTTTGAGGAAACTCCATACTGCTCTCCATAGATGTTGTATTAATTTAGAGTCCCATCAGTGTGTCCCATCAGCATTTAATGTCCCATCAGCATTTTCTTTTCACTTCCTTCACACCAACATCTATTGGTCTTTAACTTTTCAATAATGCCATTTTGACAGAAATAAGGCAGTATCTCACCAAAATGCCAATGTTGTTTTTCACAGAATCAGAAAAAACAATCCTAAATTTCATGTCAAATCAAAAAAGAGCCCAAACATCCAAAGCACTCCTAAAGCAAAGCAAAAAGAAGAAATCTGGAGGCATCACATTATCCAACTTCAAATTATCCTATAAGGATATAACAACTAAAACATTATGGTACTGGTATAAAAGTAGACACATAGATCAATAAAATAGAATAGAGAACCTGGAAATAGAACCATACATCTATAACCAACTGACCTTTGCTTATTTTTTAATCAGGTTATTTGTTGTATTACTATTGAGTTCCTTATATATTTTGGATATTAACCCCTAATGAAATGTATGCTTTGCAAATATTTTCTCCCATTCTGGAGGTTTAGACAAACTAATTCACTCTGTTGAATGTTTCTTTGGCTTTGTAGAAGATTTTTAGTTTGATATAATTCATTTGTCTATTTTTATTTTTGTTGTCTGTGCTTTTTGGGTCATAGCCAAAAAAACATTGCCTGGAACAACGTCATGGAGATTTTTCTCTATGTTTTCTTTAAATACTTTTATAATTTCAGGTCTTTCATTTAGGTCTTTATTCGACTTGACTCAATTTTTGTATCTGATGTAAGCCAAGGTTTTAATTTCATTGTTTTGCATTTGAATAGCCAGTTTTAAGAGCACCATTTATTGAAGAGGCTATCCTTTCCCCATTGTGAGTTCTCAGAAACCTTGTCAAAAATCAATTGACCATAAATGTGTGGTTTTATTTTGGGGATTTTTATTTGGTTCCATTCATCTACATGTCTGTTTTTATGCTGACAACATACTGTTTTGAATACTATAGCTTTGTAGTAGACTTTGAAATCAAGTAGTGTGATGCTTTCAGCTTTGCTCTTTTTGTTAAAGTTTGCCTTGACTATTACAGGTCTTTTGTAGTTCCATACAAATTTTAGGATTGTTTTGCCTATTTCTGTGAAAAATGTCATGAAATTTTGATAGGGATTGCACTGGACCTATAGGTCACATTGGTAATATGGACATTTTAGCAATTATTCATTTTTCTAATTCATAAACAAAGGGTATCTTTCTATTTATTTGTGTCTTCAATTTTTTTCATCAATGTCTTTTAGTTTTCATCATACAGGTCCTTCAACTCCCTGGTTAAACTAACCCTTAGTATATTTTTGTAGCTATTGAAAACACGATTGTTTTCTTGATTTCCTTTTTGGATGGTTTGTCGCTAGTGTGTAGAAACATTACTTACTTTGGTAGGTTGATTTTGTATCTTGTAGTGTTATACAATTTGTTTATTGCTTCTTACAGTTTTTTGGTGGAGTTTTAGAATTTTCTATGTATAAGATTATGTTGTCTACAAACAGGGACAATTTAACTTCTTCCTTTCCAATTTGGTTGATTTGTATTTCTTCTTTTAGTAATTGCTTTGGCTAAGACTTTTGGTACTATGGTGAATAGTGTGTTATTTCTTGTCTTGTTGCTGCTCTTAGAGGAAAGCTTTCAACTTTCCACACTTGACTATGATATTAGCTATGTATTTGTCATATATGGCCTTTTTTGTGTTGAGGTACTATTTTCTATGTATATGATCCATTAAGAGTTTCTAATCATGAAAGGATGTTGAATTTAATTAAATATTTTTTCTTCATCTACTGGGATAATCATAGGTTTTTTGTCTTTCATGATGTTGTCGTGGTTCATCACATTTATGGCTTTGCATATGTTGAACCATCCTTGCATCCATGGAATAAATCACACTTGATCACAGCGAGTAATCCTTTTAATTTATTGTCAAAATTAGTTTGCTAGTATTTTGTTGAGGATTTTTACATCTATGTTTATTGGGATATTGGTATATAATTTTTTTCCTTATAGTGTCTTTGTCTTGCTTTATCAGGGTAATTCTGGCCTCATTAAGTGATTTTGAAAGTTCTCCCTCTCCTTCAATTTTTTGGAAGAGTTTGAGCATGATTGGTATTACCCCTTCTTTAAATGTTTGGTAGAATTCAGCAGTGAAGCTATCAGGTCCTGAGTTTTCCTTTGTTAGGAGACATTTTATTACTGATTACTCCTTACTCGTTATTGTCTATTCAATATTCAATTTCTTCATGATTTAGTCTTGGTAGGTGATATGTGCCTAGGAATTTATCCATGTCTTCTAAGTTATCCAATTTGTTGCCATATAATTCTTTGTAGTCACTTTATTACATGAACATTGCTGGAGACTCAATATTCTGCCTACAATGATACACTCTTATTTATATGTGGGCTTGATATTCTTAAACATTTTAAAAGATTTTGGTGAATATATTGTGTTTATGTACTCATTAGAAATATATAATTTTTTAATGGGATTGTTTTGTTCTAGCTTTTGTATTAGGGTAATGCTGGCCTCATAAATTACATTACAGAGTGTTCCCATCTTTTTCATTTTCTGGAAGAATTTGTGTAGAATTGGTGTTAATTAACCTTTAAATATTTGGAAGAATTCACAAGTGAAGCCACCTAATCTTGGAGTATTTTTGGTTGAAAAGATTCAATTATAAATTTAATTTATTTTATAGGCATGGGGCTATTCATATTATTTACTTTTTTGAGTGGTATTTGATAGTTTAATTCTTTCAAGGAATTTATCTATTTCATCTAAGTTGCAAAATTTATTGGCCAAAAATCGTCTATAATGTTCCTTTAGTATTCTTTTACTACCTGTGAGATTTTGTTCATTCCAAACATTGATAATTTGTGATTCCTATTTTTCTACTCAATCTGAGTACAGGTTTATCAGTTGTACTGATTTACATAGAGAACAAGATTTAGGTTTCATTAATTTTTCTCTGTTGTTTTTCAGGATTTTTTTTATTGATTTCTACTGTTATTTTTATTTTTTCCCTCTTTCTCCTTACATTATGATTAAGTTACTCTTTTTTTGTTTGTTCATTTCTTACTCAAATTTTAGTTTTCCTGAAGGCTCCTCATTTTTTTTTTTTTTTGGTAGCTCCAACTTTTCATGTAGTATTATTTGCTTTCTTCCTAATGAATTCATATACATGGTAACATATGCCTACCAGTGATGAATTTTCTTCCCTTTTGTTGTCTAGAATATTTTTATTTCACTTTCAATTTTGAAAAATAGTTTTCCCAGGCAAATAATTCTAGGTTCACAGGTATTTGTTTTTCTCCTTTTAGTACTTCAATGATAATGCTCCATTGTCTTCTGGCTTGATTTTTCCTGAAGAAATAAGGTGATATACTTCTGAGGACTTTACCTAATATTCAAATATATTACAGAGGGAATTGCTTGGTCTATTGTTTTATGTGGATGTTTTGTTGTTGTTTTTCCCATTGGCCTTGGGTAGTGATCTCATATTCATAGATCAGTATTCAGCCAAAAATTCAAGAGGCACTTTCTGGAGATCTCCAAAGCCTTGTCAGTGTAGTTCTTTTTTTTTTTTTTTCACTGTGCTGTCCCCCCAATTTTAAGCCATTTGATCTCCCCAACCTCTCATCTTTATCTCCGTGAAATATCCAGTCTCTGACTGATTTTTCTCCACCGGCATTGCAGTCTAAAAACTGTCCTAAGCAAAATGCTGGGGCATTTGTAGTGGTCACTTACACCAATTACTTCCCTTTTTTAACGGATAACCCTCTTTGCTGCTTGTTATCTGATGTCTGAAAACCGGTGGATCATGTTTTTGTTTTCTTATTCTTTAAAGAGAAAATGTAAGGCCCGAACCTGTTACTACATCATGGCTAGAAGTATAAATTCCCTAAACATATTTATTTTAAAGCATTTTTCCCAGTTTGTTCTACATTTTTAATTTCATCCAACTGATCGCCTTGCTTTCTTAGCATCATATTTTTTCACATGTTGTTGAAATTTGTTTTGTAATCTTGCTTGGAGGAGGGGTTTTGTTCTGTTTTCTTTTGTTTTTCTCTTTTTGTCTCTACATTTTTTTTTTTTTCTTTTGGTCTTTCTGTTTTGTAGTTATCTCTATCTTGCCCCAGGGTCTCTTACACAAAATCAAGTTTTTGGGGTAATGCTGATGCTAGTACAGATTTAGCCAAAGGGGCAGTGGAAAAGTTGAGTCACTTCTGATCACAAGTCTGTGTCTGTGCCCTCTGACATTTGCATTAGCATTTTTTATAAGCCAAAACACATTTTGTATCAGCTTTTTAAAAATTGTGGTAAAATATAAATAACATAAAATTTTCCATTTTAACCATTTTTAAATGTACAATTCAGTGGCATAAATATCTAAACAGTGTTTTGTAACCATCAACACTATTTCCAGCCTGTTTTCATCATCCCAAACAGAAACTCTGTACCCATTAAACTATAACTCTCCATATTCCTTTCTTCCACCCTTGAGTATATCTGTTATACTCTATCTTTATGAATATGCTTTTTCAAGAAACCTCATATAAGTGGACTCATACAGTATTCCACAAAATTCAAGCTCTCTTTTCAAATCCTACCAGTTTGTTACTTTATGTTTGACACAAAGAAATATAGCTAATCTTGACATTTTATTCTTTCAGTAGCCAACAACAGGCATTTTGGTAGGCTAAATAATGCCCCCCACCCCCCCAAAAAATAGGTCCTAATCCCTGTAAGGTTTAAAGATCTTCAGATGGGCAGATTATTATGGATTATCAGGTGGGCCCTACATGCAATCGCGAGTGCCCTTATAAAAAAGAAGCGGCGAAAGATTTCACCCATAAAGAGAAGGTAACGTGAAGGCAGAGTGGACAGAGATTGGAAGATAGCCCTTAAAGATCGGAGGAATGTGAGCAGAAGCCAATAAATGCCAGCAGCCATCACAAGCAGGAAGAGGCAAAAAATGGATTTTCCCCTAGTCCCTTGAGTGGGAGCTTGGCCCTTCTGACACCTTGACTTCAGTCCAGTGATACTGATTTCATAATTCTTGATTCTAGAACTATAAAAGAATAAATTTCTCTTGTTTTCAATTGCCAATTTATGGTAATTTTTTACAGCAGCCACAGGAAACTAATATAGGTTTTTTAACCATTTATAATTTTTACAGTAAAATTGTATAAATCAATACATATAGATGTATATGTTGAAAATTATCTACAACTCCATTTAAATTTAATGTATACAGCAATTTTCAATTCTTGTCAAATATGTGTGTTTCTATTTTTAAGGAAGAATGATTTGGGGGAAATAAGGGTGTGCTAATATCTTTTCCCTCATCCTTACCACTCACATGACCAAGGATTTATGCATTTATATAAGGATCAGTCAAACATGTCAACTTCTCTCCAAATATGTTATTGCTATAAACTACCTCATAAGCCCAGAAATCCATGCTTTATGTTTACCTATAACAGCAACCTCCCAACAGTTCTCCTGTCCTCCAATCTTATCATTCTCATGTCTATCCTCTACCCTGGGGAGGAATACACTTTCTAAAAGTGAATATTTGTTTGCACATTACTTCTAATTAAAACTCTCTAATGCCTCCTACAGCTTTCTAGTCAAAATTCATGTTCTTTAATTTAACCAACAAGGCCATTAGTGATCGGAAGCCTAATCACTCTAGTTTAATATCCTGTTATTCTCCTCCTGAACTTTCTATTATAAGCATACATTTATCACTACTCTACATGATTTAACTGCCCCTATTCTGTGCTTACATTGTATCCTATAAATGCCTTTATCCTAGCTATTATCAAAATATATTGTAAAAAATGTATTCACTTAACTGTTTTACCTTGTTTACTAGAAGTTTCTTTAGGGTAAAGGTTACTGATTATCTGGCCAAGTATGCTCATGAGAAGTGTAGTCCTTGCTTCACAGTTATATTTATTGAATTTTATATGAGTAAATTTGTATTAAAGCCAAAATTGCCAAAAATTTATAGATACTTGCTAAAGGAAAAAAAATGTTGTGGTGTAATTCAGAACTAAGGCAAACACTGGGCAAACTTACAGCTTTGAAGAGAATTAGAATAGGCATTTCAAATAATTTTAAAGTAAAAGCATTCCCATTTTGTGTTTAGTCACTATTTTATGTCTCTGAATTTGTGGAAAACTCTTATTAATACAATGTCTGCATTATGAAATTTATGTGCATAAAATAACATACATTTATGTTATATGAATTTAAACTGCTAATCACATATTTGATTTGTACATTCTTTAATAATAACCTGTTTATCTTCCAGGATGGAGTTAACCACTCCATTCTTTCTGAAAGCATAAAAGTATCACATTTTTCCCTTTAATTTTTTTATTGTTTCCAAGCTTATTTCTTCTTTTCCTACTGTTATTGCAGATACAGCCATGAGTGGTATGGCAAGCAACAAGGTTTTCAATAGAAGGCATCCAATCTAATTTTAATAAGTAATTAGAGAATTTAGTGCCTCAAGCAACAGGGTTATCTTTACTATTCAAAAGTAGTTCCCTTTTATGGATGTTTTAATGCCTCATATAACAAACAATGGTTGCAAGAATGGGTAAATACTAGGAGCTAATTTTTTATAAAGTGTGCTTCAGTCTTCTAAAAAAAAAGTAAAGGAACAGATGTTACTGTTTTATCAAGCCACTAAATAGCTTACCTTGTTGGTCCTAATTATTGATAGTTTACCATAGCACTAGCCTTGGCTTCTACTAAAGCGTTAGCAGAATTGACAACAGGAACACACATGATTTATTCATTAAGAATGATCTAGAGCTTCCTGCATTTTAACTTCCAAGCACTCACACTGTACAATGCCATGTCATTCAGCAGGAACCAGTCTGAGACAGGAAGCACTTTAACATGTTTACAGAAATATGTTTTTAAACAGACTTAACTATCAGACAACCCCCTCCTCAAGGTCTTACCCTAAAACACTCGGGTGAAAAATTATCATTCCACAGTCACAAGAATTAATTTCAGAGATTGACAGTTGTTCCAGACTGATGTTGGATGTCTATTTTTCATTGAATTGAATTTCCCATATGCTGTGAAAATACTAGCATTTACCGGGTGCTTTCTCATGACTCTAAGTAGCATTTTTTTAAAGAGCCATTAAATATTTCTTTATGTTTTTATCAGGTATTCTACATATCTAATGGAGATACAGTATTACACAAAGTAATAATAACTTTCATGATAATATTAACTAACATTTATTGAGCATATGAGTATCTGATCAGCAGATATCTGCCTATAAATGTATCATCCCATTTAATCCTCAACAGAAACACTCTGAAGTAAGTACAAATCTTATCTCCCTGTTACCAGTGCTTACACTGAGGCTAAGATATCTTGAGTGTCTTGTCAAGCCAGGCTGACATAGAAATTCCTGGAGTGGTGATTTGACATCAAATCTGTGAGTGTCCAAGGCCTGAGTTCTCAATCATTATGTTAAACTGCATTTTTATTTTTAGCATTTCTCCCACTCCTGCAGTCAACAACATACAAGTCTATCACCTGAATGACAGAGATCATTCCTATGTGAATGATTTCCAAACTTGTCTTCAAATTTAGCATCTTCCTGAGCTGTTGCCCGTATTTTTCAATGCCTAAACTTGCTCTGACAGTACTAATACCCTTTTCTTCTTCTTCTTTTTTTTTTTTTTTTTTTTGTTTTGAGATAGGGTATTACTCTGTTACCCAGGCTAGAGTGCAGTGGAGTGATCATAGCTCACTGCAACCTCAAACACCTGGGCTCCAGCAATCCTCCTGCCTCAGCCTCCCGAGTAGCTGAAACTCCAGGCACACGCTACCATACCTGGCTAATTTTTCTATTTTTTTTTTTTTTTTATTTGAGACAGAGTCTCACTCTGTTGCCCAGGCTAGAGTGAGTGCCGTGGCATCAGCCTAACTCACAGCAACCTCAAACTCCTGGGCTCAAGCAATCCTACGGCCTCAGCCTCCAGAGTAGCTGGGACTACAGGCATGAGCCACCATGCCCGGCTAATTTTTTCTATATATATTTTAGTTCTCTAGCTAATTTCTTTTTCTATTTTTTGTAGAGACAGGGTCTCAGTCTTGCTCAGGCTGATCCAGAACTCCTGGCCTCAAGCAGTCCTTCTGCCTCGGCCTCCCAGAGTGCAAGGATTACAGGCGTGAGCCACCCTTTTAGATCCACCTCATTACTCTGACATGCTTCAACATTTCTTCTAACAAATTCAAATTCCAAACTAAATTTATAATTGATCTTTCCCAAACCCCAAATTGAATTCTTTAATTTTTTTTTTTGAGAAGTTGCCATTTAGAGATATAGCTATCAGAAGAAGTGGCAGATTATAGCTTTGGCAGTTATAATAGAAGCAAAGCTGTGGGATCTCCAATCCCCTTTCTCTGCTCTCATTCAGTCCCCAGTACAGATATACATGCTTCACTCTGCCTTTCCTCATTGAAAATATGTGTTCTTGGGGAAAGATCTGAAAACAAACAAACACATGAACATACAAAGGTAAAAATATCTGTTACCATTCACTTGAAGTCATTTCCTTCTGTATTTGGATTGTATGAGGGGACTAATGCATGAATTTAATAATAGAATTTTGTTAATCACAATACTAATTGGTAGAGGCTTCACTGACAAAAAGGGCCCTTTGCTTGTGTCAATTTACATTCATTACACATTGATAGATACTTTCTTATTCACACATTCTCTATAGATCACTGAGGTAAGGGCAGAAAGGAGATCTAGATGTGAGGGTTCTCTAATGCGTAGTGAACACAGCAATGGTGGATAATGCCATTTGAATGATGACTGAAAGAGCCCCCGGCCAGTGAAATGTGACGTTCCTTTGAGAATCTCCAAGTGAATTAATGGATTGTAAGAAGTTGGAACAGAAGCAAGTGAAAAAAATTGGATTTCAACTGTATATTAATAACAAAAACAACAAAAATCATTGAGCATCAGGACTTTTAAAGAGGCTGAGAATCTGAATACACACAATATGGCCTACTAATCTCAGGATTTTATTTTTTATTTAATTCTTTAGTTGCTTATTTCATTTATTTATTGCTTTAGAGACAGGGTATTGCTCTGTCACCCAGGCTGGAGTGCAGCAACATGATCATAGCTTCCTGTAAGCTTAAACTCCTGAGCTCAAGTGATCCTCCTGCCTCAGCCTCCCAAGTAGTTCATCTTAGCTCCTGAACACTTCTCAAGAAATTCTCCAAGTTATATAGATTTGTCTGACAATAAATTTATGGCTTTCAACTCACTTGGAGATTTAGTGCTTCACAATAATTTTAATTTTCCTTAAGCATTATTCTTTCATATTTCTTCAATGTTCTGAATTAAGGGGGAAATTTTTCCAGAATTTGCCCAGCAGTCATAAAATCCTACTATGTTTCCAACCCTTGTGTTTATGCTCCCTCCAAAAGAACTGCAGGGAAAGAGCTAGAAGAAGAATTATTTAGGAGGAAAAGAGAATAGTGTTAAGCCCCTGTGTTAGTCAGGGTTCTCCAGAGAAACAGAGCCAACAGAATGCATATATATGGGGGTGGAGGGGAAGAAAAGGCATTTGTTATAAGGAATTGGCTCATACAATTATGGAGGCTGAGAAATTCCAAGATCTGCAGCTGACAAGCTGGAGACTCAAGAGAGTTGATCGTGTACTTCCAGTCCAAGTCTGAAGTCTTGAAAACTAGAAAAGCCAATTCCAGCCTGAAAGCCAGCAGTCTTAAGACCCAAGAAGAGCCCACGTTTCAGTTGGAGGCTGAAGGAAGGAAAGGCCAATGTCTCAGCTCAAGCTGTCAGGTGAGAAGAGTTTGCCCATACTCAGGGAGGGTCAGCCTTTTTCTTCTGTTCAACTTTTCAGCTGATTGGATGTGGGTCACCCGTATTAGGAAGGTCAATCTATTTTATTCAGTCTATTCATACAATTGTTAATCTCATCCAAAAAAACACCCTCACAGACACACCCAGAACAATGTTTGACAAAATATGTGGGTACTCCATGGCTCAGTCAAATTGGCACATAAATCTAACCATCACAGCCACACATCCGATGCTATCATACTAGTCACATAGTAAAACATATTTAGATAAGAAATAATTGTTCACAAGTGGAACTGTATAAGCAAATGCCCTGAAAATCAATTTTGTGAATCTTCTAAAACATATAAAATGATAATTTATGCCAAAAAAGTAGCAGTTACGTTGCACTTGAACTTTATATCCCACCCCAAGTTTCTTCTTGCCACAAAGAATGGCAATTTATTTGTTCACACCATAGGCTTAGCTGGGAAGAAGTAAAAGTGCTGCACTGATAACTTCGTCGACACGTTGCTGAATTCGTCAGTGTTGGTTCAAAAACCAGGAAAAGTCCATTATTGGTGGAAATATATTATCCAACCCAAGATTGTCTGTTTAGAATGTCCTCTTCTCAGTCAGATTAATATCTGAGATAAACAGAATAGTCTAAAAATGTCTGAATATTAAAACCTTTTCTATTTTGCATTTGTTATTAATACAAATAAATTTTAATGAATAAAGCATCTACATTAATGAAAAGGTGGTAGAATCCCAGTTGTATCACTTACCAGCTTTGAGACCTCAGGTAAACTACTTTCCATTGACCTTCATTTCTTGTAGAATATGGTAATTCCTGCCCTCTCAACTCACAATGTTGTTGTAATAATTAGATGAGATGAGGCATGCAATACTACTTTATAAGCTCTAAACACTATGAGTTCATACAACTGACGAGATTTCAAAGTCCTTGTCCAAGAATTTCTCAGGCAGCTGAAGAAAACAAGATGGTTATATCATGCTCCCTGATCTCTCAGGATTCAGAAATGAAAACGAGGGAATAAATGTGTTGAGTTAGGAGCTACAGATAGTTTAGCATGAATAGGGCTCAGTGTGTACCTAGAGGTGTGGTAAAAAGTAAAATTATAGATGTAGCTAGGATCTAGTTTTAGAAGAATCTTATACATCCTAAGTGGGAGATTAGACGTATTCTTTGATGATGGGGAGAGTTGTTAATGTATTTGTAACACAGAGATGACATGATGAGGTTTATGTTTTCGGACACTCCCTTTGGCAGTGGTATAAAATATTACACTATAGAAGACCTTAATCCCAATGGATTAAGGAATGTGAACTCATACCAATAACTAACATATTGTTGATTTTGGACATATAGTTATTATAAATAAAGATAACAATAAAATGATTCATCCAAAGTTTCACACCTATGAGAGTAGCTTGTTTTATCTTCCCATTTGCCTTCACATCTGTATCTTTCTTTTTCTGCCCTTTATACTATGAGCAAGTAGTCTTATCTCTAATCAACAGATGAGGAAACTGAAGCACAGAGATGTTGAATGGTATTATATGAGATAACCAGCCCTTTGAAAAGTCAGAAATAGAATACAGCATAATTGATTTCCAATAATCAGCACTGTCTCACAAACCAAGTATCTCCTTTGCCTATTGAGTCAGACTTTGATTCTTCGATGCAGCATTCTGTGTCTTTGGTCCTGCTCTACATCTGACCCAAATGAGAAAGAAATGCATCTGAAGACATCATTGAACTTTGCTCTGGCCTCCTGGACATACCACAACTTCATCTGTGTCTCTTCTGTAGGGTATTTAAAGAAACACATCAAGGTGTTGGTGCAAATGATCACATGGATCAGCAAGCAGAGCCTGATTCCGATCAGGTAAGACTTTCTGTCCTTGTGTCTCTTGGGAGAATGTTATTATAGCTTTTTCATGTTGGCGGGTAGAATGAGGAGCTTACGTATGATATTTATGGTAAATGCTCAATAATAATGGGCTATGTTCTAGGCATTAGTCATATCCTAGCTGTGCCTTAGGAGATATCTATGCACAAATGATTGTAAAACAGAGACTTGTAACATCATCACACAAACCACATGAAAAAAGAGATTATGATAATTTGAAAAGTAAATATATATGTAGCAATTATATAGAATTGGATTTAGATGTAATAAAGATCATTTTATATCTCTAAGATTAATAATGTCAAAACATGAAAAAAAATTATAGTCCATTTATTGCCTTAGATGACTCTCAAAGGAGAAGATGTAGCTGAACAAGAACTGACCTTACTTATGACTTATATAGAAAGTTATTAGGCCAGTAAGCTCATCGTTCCCACCCTTTGCAGTCATGTGGAGGTGCTACCTCTTCTTTGGAGTCATCCAGAAACACTCCACACAATATGCACGCTATTGCTTGAATTTATATTCTTAAAACAATAAAAGCAGTTTGCCCTATTGGCAAGACTGAAAATGAAGGGACTTAATAAAATTTGACCCTAACTCTAATACTTGTTTACTGAGAAATCTTAAATAAATAATTTTCCTAAGCATCAGTTTTTATTATCCCCTCTCAGCTAAATTCTTTTCTTTCTTTCTTTTTTAGACAGAGTCTCACTCTGTCACATGGGCTAGAGTGAGTGCCGTGGCGTCACACTAGCTCCCAGCAACCTCAAACTCCTGGGCTCAAGTGATCCTCCTCCCTTGGCCTCCCAGGGTGCTAGAATTACAAGTGTGAGCCACCACACCCGGCCTAAATTCTTTTATTATTGACAACCTGTTACAAAAAATTTAGCAGCTGATGATCTACTATCAGGTATTATTTTCTGCTTATTTGCTCTGCATACAACTTAACTCCTAAATGAGATCGCTCCTTTTCTGTGTTTCTCAGAATAGCTAGTACAGTAATAAACACATGGTTGTCTGACTTAAAAAATCTGCTTTTGTCACCTTTATATTTTATCACCGCAGTGTTAGTTGATAATATGATATGCAATAATAACTTCTGTGATTAGATTGATGAGGGTAGCTTTTCTAAATAAAGCCTAATTTTTTGCATAAGTTGAAGGATTCACCCTCTGAGTTTCATGAGTATCCTGTGACTTTAATGCTATGTGCTAACTGCTCTTTTTAAAACATATTAACTATTTGGATTATGAACTGTATTAAATGAATATATTATTACAAAATACAGATTTAAAAAGTTAAATGTTTGCTATGTTTGATTTCTACAACTCCAAGGAAAATTTCCACTCAGGAATTATACTTTTTCTATAACTAATTATAACATGTAACAAATTATGATGTGGGTATAAAGCAAATGGGATAACTGTATTTATACCTTACGGGCACTGTTAAATACTTTAAATACAAAATGTCAGTTCCAGGATGAAATGATCTTTTTGACTGTACTCTACCACAGAAGCTTCCTGCACGAAATACCTAACAAGGAGTTGATTAAAAGGCTTGTGGGCTTTCCATGCCATTTCACTGGGGGCATTGGATATATCTGAAATGAGGGACAAAATGGCAGATGGAATATAACATTTGGGACAAAGAATCTGATTCTCTGCCTCTGGTTTTCAGAAATGTTTTAATATGCAAATGTATACAATAGAAAAAGAAAGTCTAAAAAGCACACAAAATAGGTTGAAGCTTTTCTTATGGAAATACTATTTTTATTGGATTATTGGATAAATGCTACCAATCTTTTAAATTAGTGGGAATAATATATTATCATCTGTGTATTCAGTTATTTCTGCTCAATCCAATTAATGAAAATGAGCCGACTGTATTAGAATGGAAAAGTATAGCATCAAGTCAGTTAAACTGTGGATATAGTGATCATGACTATGTGGGACTCCAAAAGACAAAATCAAAGATAGCAAATAGCTCCAGAGATTCTACTTCTGCCTGATGATCTTGAAGGATGGAAGGAAAGTGGAGTGAAAAGACAAGTTGCCCTTTTGTCCTCCATACAGGAACACTTAGTTTACATTTTCTAAAGAAGTATTTTATAAATATAATCTAAATAATAAGGTTAATAGTAACAATCATGATTTTCAATAAAATTCACTAGACTAGATTTCTAAGTTTTCTTTGAAAATTGATGCATTTAATAAAATCTTAATAAAAATGTATCAAATAGCTTCACTGGAAATTTAAAACAGCAAGAATCAGCTTTTTTACAATCTTAATTTAATTTCAAAGCCTGTAAAAAGTATTTTAATGTAAACATGCAATTCATAATCAAACCATGAGGAATATAAGAAGTCTCAAGCACAATAAAAACTGCGCAGCAGATTTATACATTCACTTTTGTGGTTTGTGGATAGTTTTATCTACTTTTTACTAGCCTCAAAAGGAAACAGTGTCTTTAAAAAACATCAACTTTTTATATTAAATCTGAAAAACAAACTATTAACTCAGAGAGATAAAGATAACTTCATTAATGATGATAGGAAGCTGGCTCGGATATAAGTAATTTCTGACTCTTATCTTTGTTTTCAGTTTCAACTTCAAAAGAGTAATGAAAATCAGCTTTTCCTCCTGTTCCCCCTCAAGGCTCTTTGTAAACGTGTTGGAAAAGTTTTAGGAGTTAGGGAGATATGTAATGCTAGGATGACCTTTAAAGAAGAAATATTAATACGTTACTATATTTTTAAACAATATTTACTTCACATGTGTCCTACCAGCAGTACTAAATAAATACCAACAAAAGAAAGCCATGACCTGAACTACTCACAGTATAGCTTTGTGATTTTCTGTTGCTATGATATATCTTTCACTATAAAAAGTAAGGCAACGCGTACTTGGGACTCCATTTACTAACTGTTGAGTTTTAAATATGAAATGATTATTGTTTCACAGTATTAAATGTGAAATGATTTGTGTGCCTTTAAAAATGTAACCTAGTAGCCAAACATCTAATAAAGTTAGGTGGATTTAATAGTAACAGAAAAATATTTTTAATGAATTACTGTTAATATAAAATGATACTGTAAACGCAAATTCTATTAAAGGGTTAAGTTTACTTTTTACCTCCTTGTTTTCACTCTCCTTTTTCTTCTCCTCCTTCTCCTTTCTTCTTTTTTTATTATTTTTCATCTCTTTTTGATTTCTGAGACTCCTTCCAACTCCAAAGATCTGGGAATCTGTGGCAACCCCCCCCCCTTCATTCAGGCTCTAGTCCACAATCCATTTACTCTTATAATAAACTCTTCCTCTTCACTTTGCCACCCACTTCTCTGTTCATTCCAGCCCTTCCTCCAACACACATTGCCACATACCCAGTACAACTGTACCCTCTCTTTTATTCCACTTGTTAATATTCAGCTCTCCTTGAAGATAACTCTTTCAAACATCACTTCCTTCACTAAATTTCTCCAGATTCCCCCAAATAGCATGATGAATTCAGGACACAAAAAGATGTCTTGATATCTAGCGTGTAGGGTATTCAGGCTGATGTTAAGGCTGAAGAACTGGGAAGGAATAATGTCAAAAACAATCTGGATTGCCAAAGCAACAAATTTGAACTTTATCATGGAATTCATGAAAGACTTTAGGAAGGAATGAATTATATTAGGGTTTGTGATTTAGAAACATTCCTCTAACTGACAGTAAAGAATGGATGGGAAACCAGAAAGACTAGAGCCAGGGGAAATATTTTATCTCTTTCAATAATTACACAAATGCACAAAATAGATTCTAGGTTTTTGGCGGGCATAGACTACATCTTACACATAAGAATTTTAATACCAAATGACACCGTTATAAATTTATACTTGTAAGAATACTCAACTCTGATGGTCTATATCAGTTTTATCACATTTTAAAGTGGAGAAAAACAAAAATATTACAGATCTTTGTAAAATTAAGTCAATAACTTTTTTTCTTAAACAACACACAGAAACCCACACATAACACATATATATGCCTTAAATTACGTTGAAATTGGCAAAGGTACATTTTTTAAAATCCAACTTTAACAGCAGAAATAAATGTATTAGTTATGTATGTAATCATAATTATTTATTGCCTAGGAGGCAATAAATTCTGGTATAGACTTTGAATAGAGAAAATTTTGTAATATTTCTTTGGTTCAAAGGCTATAGTTGGCATTGATTTTAAGCTATCCCTCCTCAATAGTTTCCATAAATACATTTAGGTTCTCAAAGATATTAATCTTATTTATTTAGAAGAGACAAGGTTTAATGCTTATTGCAAATAAATGTTACTTCATTTTATAAAGAGATTTATGAAAAATTCTAGGAATGAAAAAACATAATCAAAAGGAACTAACCAAATAGTAACAAAATAAAATAAAGGGCATTTAACGGGTAAAAGTTCAGATTTATTTTAATCACCAAAATTAGCATTAAGAATTCAGTAAATTAGAGAAAATATGAGTGACAGGTATTTAAAAGAATAAGTGTCTTTTGTCTGAAAAATTTCTAGATGATTTTACCACACACTTACACATGCACATATAAACTCCATATGCCTGAGTATTTTGTCTGTGTATATTGGAATTGTTATTTCATATGTTAACAATTGTGGAATTTGAGACAAATATCTAAACAGAACCAAGGGTAGTTTTATTCCATTTTTCAATAAACTAGGCCAAGATTTCACAGATTCAATTTAGTCCAGTAAGCACCAGTGCAGGAGTAGAGGAGTTGAAGTCTATAAAGATTAAGATCAGGCCCTGCAATTAGTACATGCCCACAAAGAAATCCACAAAACTAGAACACAGAAAAAGAAATTTGTGCTTTATAGGCGGGCACATTTGGATTGAAATCCCAGTTTTACCACTTGGTATTGAGTAACCTTGAGCAAGTTTCTTAATGTTTCTTGAGCTCTGTTTCCCTATTTATAAATGAGATAACAATAGCCTCAAAAATTGTAGGGACAAAATAAGGCAGTGCATATAGTACATCTAGCACAGAGTCTGGAAACAGTACACATTCAATAAAAGGATCATTGCAGTTGCAAAATAAATTGCCAGAACAGAGATGCAAATGCTATTCAGACCACAAAATTGTTGAAATGTGATTATTTCTGGATAGGAGGATTGTAAAGAATTAATTGAGAAGATTTAGAAAACTTAACTAATAAAAATATTTTTGGTAGTGGTTAAAATTTTAATGTGGAAAATTGATGGAAAAGGGCATTTCAGACAGAGAGAACCCTGGAAAAGGTGCTAGAATATTTGTATCTTTTAACATGGGTGAGTGATACTGTTTGGAAGGACTGGCTTTGAATCTAGTTGTGAAGTCTTGAAAACCTCACCAGAAAGTATAATTTGATTCCTGATGCACTGATAGCAATTTTGAACAAGTGAATATCATTAAAAAAACATTTTCCCATTACCAAGATTATTTCTCTTATTTTTATTTTTAAAGCTAATGAACCTATTAAGAATGTCTACCAACTCAATCTTCTCCTTGAATGTGTAAATGACGAAACCATATATATTAAAATTTATGACAAATCCTGTAACACGTTACAAAATGCTTGTGAAAATTATTTTTGTACTCATAGTGATGCCATTTTAACAATTTTGCCACAAACATTCTGACATTGAGAACTAGCAGCCATAAAACAATTTTTCAAAATGCTTTATAAAGAAAAATATTTTCAAATTTGAGGATGTGATATTATCAGAAACTCCAAAATTTGCCTGAACCCATGATGAACCATTCTACCTCTCTTCTACATTGAAAGGCCTCGTAGATTCTTTCAGAACACACAAAACCTCCTTGCTACTGCATGATAAACACAGGCTGATCCCCCACCCACTAAACATTCGACAGAAAGAAAACAGCTGGTGTATGAAAGGGAAGTTTGCTCACACATTTCAAGTTAACTTCCGATTAGATTCATCTTTAGATTATTCTAAACCACAGTCTTTCTGGCTTGAATATGAAACATATTGAGTGTTTCAGGGAGGGAAATTTGTTTCTGAATGCCAAGCTCTGTGTTCAGCCTAGCAGAAAGGCCTCTTATCCCTTTGGGCTCCCACAGGCTTGTGGAATAAAAGTGAGTTGTGCATCGCTGGTTTGCTGTGGTTTCTGAAACCATATCAAACTGCCTGTGTCATGCTCTTCATTCAACAGATGGAAAATATTGCCTTGCAGCTCAGTGCCAGGAAGAGAGGCTCATTGGGAGAGTTGAATAGGGGCCCAGAGAGGCGTCTAGGCCATGTGCATTCCAGCAAGGGGTTAACAACCAAAGGAAGTAAGAGTTCACTGAGGCAAGACAGTGAGAAATGGCCAAACTGCTTTTGTGATTGATGACCAGTGCATTGCAAAGAAAAAAGAAAAAGTAAGCTCAGAAAGACACTTCGGTATGAAACACAGGCATTAATAAATAGTAACTATCACAACTAACTCTGATGATGATTTATAGTGTGGTTCTGAGGCAAATCCACTCATCTGGGGTTGCTAATAACATGCAAAACATGTAAAAAAAATGTTTAACAGAGTACAAGTACAAAATTTCTTTTGTAATTCTGTTGCTTCTTTCAGTATTTTATGTCCTCATTCAGTATCTAAAGTCATCCATCCATGAATAGATATGATTTCATGATGCCTATGTGCAATTGCAGTTAATGACAATTTCCACCAAGCAGAATGATCTGCCCACTTCTCATTAACTTCCAAGTTTATTAGGCTCGTACTTCTTTCCTAAGCTGCAGTTTAATGCAGCTACTTTTGTATTTTCTGATTTTACTTTCCTTTCTGAGTGGCTCATGTCATATCAGCCCTCCCGAAATTATCATGAGAAGCACAGGCCTACAGAAACAATTCATTTGATATCTTAGCAATCTGGGTAGTAGTGTGCAACAAACATGCTCGACTCTGCTAAGGAGAAGGTTTTACACAGGGAGAAGAAATTGTAACTTACTCCAGTTCTCAAGGATGTGCTCCTCTGTATGGCCTCCGCGTGAAAGCATGCATGGTCCATGTTCCAGGCAAAAGCCAGGTCAGGAAGCATCAAATTTAAGTGGCTGCTAAAAATTTCTGAGCACCCTCAGGCTCCCACAAAAGACTTACATGTTTTCTTTTGGTACAATGGTTTTGTCCATACTATATGTCTTTTTTAACAAGGCCAATATACCATGAATATATAAATAGATTAGATAGATAAATAGATGTATGAATATATATATTTTCCCTCATAATATTAGCTATTTAGTAAGTGCTTCCTATGTGTAAGACATTTTACATTTATATTTACCTCTCTTGATCCCTCTTTCACTCTCCAAAGTAAGCTTCTTTCTTGGCTGCATATTTTTTGATGTGGAAATGGAGGCACAATTTCAAAGTCACAAAATCACTATATGGCAGAGCTGGTTGACCCACTCAAAGCAGACTCCAGAGCCTATGCTCGTAACTGCCCTGCCAGACAACTTTCATTCAGTGAAAGGATTCAAAGTATGAATCTAAATCCAAACACATTAAACCCCCTGAAAGGGGATAAGAAGGACTTTTTCTTCTCTTCTGACCTGGAGATTCCATACTGTTACACAACCTCAGTGTTCGGGGCCTTGAGGACGTATCATTAACCGGCTCTAGTCCTGGGGCTGAGACAGAAAGAAATGCTACCTTTTAGTTAGAGGTGTTTAGCTGAGCTCTTTGGCTTTAAGTCACTCAACTCTGGATTTTCATAACCTATGCAATAACTACCCAGTTGAATCATTCCTTTTCAACATTAACAGTCATTTAAACTATTTGTGATTAGTCGATCATTTGTAATAATTCACTTCATCAAAGTCAGTGGAAAAAAATCAGCCTTTTATAATAAAAATATTTCAATCAAACTCTGCAAAGTTAATGTAGACATGTGGAATAGTCGTGGGACCCGTCCAATGTTAAAATTAGCGATTACTGTATTTTAAATTTGAAAACAATTTAAAATATACTCATCACTAGAATTTGAAAAAGGATTATGGATTTGGTTTTGGTACATAACCTATTAGTGCATCCTACCAGTAAAAATGTGCACTTAAGCAGGATATTGACACCTTTTTTATAGCAACCAATGAAAACAAAATAAATGAACATTGCTGTAGCTATGGTCCTTTGGTTGCAAGGAAGAGTCTTCATTAAGTTACTCCAGATCATGGATAATTTTGCATTAGAGTGTCCACGAGCATAAGGAAAATAGTTATCACCAACATGGGATGAGATCTCATAGAACCCAGAGCTACAGAACCGTGACACTTGGAGAACACAAAGTAGAAGGATTGCATGAGGATTTAAAGTGTTTTCACCTACCTGAAGAACTTTTCCTACTGTTAAGAGCTGGGATTTGCTGATGTGGACTGTTCTACCAATGTTGGATTCTCTCTGCCTTAGTCTTGTTTCTGCTTCTATGCGTGAATGTCTCACTATAGCTCCAGTGCAAATTCCTTTCCTCTTTCAGCATATCTATCTGACCCCAGGTTGCTTTCATATTTCATAAGTAGACAGTGTCTTCGGCTTTATATTACAGATGAAAAATACAAGTATTACAAACTCATGTCTTTCTAAAATAAACTGGACTCTGCTTTTCTGACACACAACAGGGGAGAACTGCGTTTTAAAAACACTGAAAAGAAATCTCTCCAATAGACAACAGTTCACCTGGAGGTAGACAACTCCAAGGTGTGTTAACTCAAAGTTTTGACCACATCGTGGCCCTTGCTTGGTGTCACTGCAATTCTATGTTGTCTCCTGCTGTTTGAGGCATACATTCTTTTGCAACAACCTTTAAAAGCAGAAAAAAGAGAAAAAGTAACTAAAGAATTAGATAGTTAAACACCAGTGAGAATTTTTCAGAATATTACATAGGAATAACAATAATTAATATGCTTCCTCCTTAGGAAGATTTTATTTTCTTAGCTTATTTTTAAAACTATCATCTTACGTTTTGAGAGCTGGTTGGTGAAAGCATATCAAATTAAAAATCTTTTTTACTCATTCACAGGAACTTTCTTGTTAGAAACTCCTATATCAGGTCATGTGTTGTATAAAATGATCTCCTATTTTGTCTTAGAAATATTTAACCTGCATTCCATTAAAATATTTTTGAATCGGTTTCAATATTAACTTTCAAATTTAAAAAAAGGATATCCATTTGCTTGATGTCTAGAAGCAGGAAGGTGGGTGAATCCAGAGAAAAATTTCATGCTGTGATTATTGCCAAATATTCCATTTATTATTATACTTTATTTATTAATATTATATCTTATTCTTTCTACTTATTTCTTTGGCTGAGAACATCTAGATATATAATACTACACTCTCTATACCTTCAGAGAATACAACAGTGAGAAAGACCAAAATGGGATGATATAATAATTCAATTAGTCACAATTTGTTGCCTAGATCCTTGAAGTTGATTATTTCTTAGAAAAAAAGGAATCAGGCTTTATAGGCTTATGAATTAAAAGACTGATAAGCATGCAGGCAATAAACTATAATATGAACAATGAAAGTATATGAGAGTTAAGCATAAATACATAGCATCAATACACAAGCATCAATACATAATATTGATGAAAAAAGATCATGTGTTTTCAGGGTGAGGCTTACCAAGAAACTGAGAGGGTTGATATTTCCTCCCAAGTGACACTTTCCTGACTTCCTCTGCATGGTATTCACCTCCTCCCACATTCAAACACCAGCACATGGTTACAGACACAGAGACAAATACCTGTGTGCATAGCTCACTCCCTCACCTCCTGCTCACTCAGGTTCGTGAACTGGGAAAAGAACTTTTCTAATACACTAGATAAGTTTGAAATTTCTATCATTTGGGGGGAGGAAATTAATAAAAATTCACAGTCGTGATAGTAGTGAAAATGAAATTAAAAGATTTATGGAAAAATATTTGTAATCTCTAATGAAATGTCAATTGATTCATGTATATTCTGTTGTAAAATGGGACTGTGCCTACAGTTTTGACGGTATGGATGAGAGTCTGGGAGTTTTAGAGGGGAGGAAATGGAGCCTGAGGTAATGAAGACATAACCTGTGACTGTATCCATCTCCAGAATTAGTCATATTTGATAACATTTGCAGAGGGTAACAATTTTATCATATTTGGTGTCAAATTTATTTTATTTGATAACATTTTTAGATGAGAAAGAAAAATGTACAGTATTTCTGCTATTTCTTTTGCTTTTGCAACTTCTTATATTCATATCATTGTTCTACATAATGTTTTCTCTATGATGTCTCTATACTCAATATAAATACTTGTATTGTCTCTAAATTTTATATAAATATATATTATGCTAAAAATGGAAAAAAATATAAAAACATGATTGAAGCTCTGACTTGGGGGGGAAGAAGGGGGTAAGGGCAATATAGGTAACCTAAACATTTGTACCCCCATAATATGCTGAAATTAAAAAAAAAACAAGCAAACAAACAAACAAAAACAAATGTCATATCCAGGATTCCAAGGGGTTACTAAAAATCAAAATTAAGCACAATGTGCTTTTAGCATGTGCTTTTACATTGAACATATTTCTTTACTTGCTCACTACTAATTTTTTCCTGTTTCTTTTTTAAGGGTAAAAACATTGTGGGGATGTCTGTGTGTGTCCAAATAAAAAGTATAGAAGAGAGAGCTTAACATATCACTATCTTATGCATGAATAATTATTGAAATAATAACTAGAAGTTTTCATCTACAAGATATGATGAAAATTATTGTAAATTGGAAAATTATGGACATTAAGACTTTTAAGTATTTTCCTCTACTCTATCTCATGACCTAAAAAAAAAAAAAAACATTCAGCAGAGAAATAGACTCAAAAAAAAAAAAAAAGACTACATAGAGAATAAAAGGAAGGATAAAACTCTGTACTAGCAAACCAATGGCAATACCCACTGCAGCAGTTTGATATGATGCTAATGGCTTTGTGGCCATTCACATCCTGTATCCATATACCTCTACCTTTTTTCTGTCTATCTCTTTGCATATAACAACATGAGTAAGTTCTTCTGTTATAGAAAATCTATTATAGACAATAGAGTCAATGCATCTTAGCTCTACAGGTATATGTGAGAGGTAAATGGTTTTGGCATAGTTTCTCCAAGCCCTTTCTTTATGTTAAAACTAGAGTAACCTGGGATTACTATAAAAAGATATAAAATCTATGTGACAAATGCATTGCCCTCTGAGAAAAAAAAAACAGATAATAACAAACATAAAATGAAGGTATTAGAGGCAGAGGTGGCTCCTACTACTTCTGATAAAAAAAAATAAGTGAAATGTAGCAAAATCCTGGAAAGAGCAGTGCAGGCATACAAACATGGTTTAACTTAAAAAAATGAATGACTTGGATTTTTAATCACACTCTCTCTGGTATAAATGTCAACATTTCTCATATAAAAGAACATTAACAATGATACCAATAGCAGACTTAGTAGTTTTAATTAATAACAATTCTTTTATTTTTTTTAACTCCTTTAACAGCTTTATTGAGGTATAATTGAAATAAGACTAACTGCACATATTTAAAATGTGCACTATAAGATGTGATGTACATATGAACCTGTGAAAACACCAGAACAATAGAAATACTGAACATATCCATAACCCCAAAGTCTTAATCCGTTTAGTATCTTTCATTCCTGCCTCTACCTACCCTAGCCCTCAGGCAGCCACTGGTTTGTCATCTATCTATATAAATTATATTTTCTATAATTTTATATTAATGGAATTATTTTTTTTATTTATTTCATCTTATTATTATGGGGGATACAGAATTGCAGGTTACATACGTTTCCCATGTACCACCTTTCCCCCCAAGTCAGAGCTCCAGGCGTGTCCGTTCCCCAGACAGTGTGCGTTGCACCCATCATGTAGGTATATATCCCTCCCTTCCCCACCCCCCCCCGAGTCAGCACCTTCAAGCGTGACCATTCCCCAAACGGTGTGCAATGCACTCATTGTGTAGGCATACACCCATCCCCTCCCCCGCCCCCCACCTCAGTCTGATATCCGGTTGGTGTCGTTCCCAGATGTGTATTTAGGTGATGATCAGGGAAACCAATTTTCTGGTGAGTACATGTGATGCTTGTTTTTCCATTCTTGGGATACTTCACTTAATATAATGGGTTCCAACTCTCTCCAGGAGAACCATAGAGATGTTGTATCTTCATTATTTCTTATAGCTGAGTAATATTCCATGGTATACATATACCACAACTTACTAATCTAATCATGTATTGATGGGCATTTGGGTTGTTTCCACATCTTTGCTATTGTGAATTGTGCTGCTATAAACATTCGGGTACATGTGTCTTTGTTACAGAATGACCTTTTTTCCTTTGGGTATATGCCCAATAATGGGATTGCTGGATCGAATGGCAGGTCTACTTGAATCTGTTTAAGATACCTCCATAATGCTTTCCACAGGGGTTGCACTAGTTTGCAGTCCCACCAGCAGTGTATGAGTGTTCCTGTCTCTCCACATCCACGCCAACATGTGTTGTTTTGGGTTTTTTTGATAAAGGCCATTCTCACTGGGGTTAAGTGATATCTCATTGTAGTTTTGATTTGCATTTCTCTGATGATTAGGGATGTTGAGCATTTTTTCATATGTTTGTTAGCCATTCTTATATCTCCTTTTGAGAAATTTCTATTCATGTCATTTGGCCACTTTTTGATAGGGTTGTTTGATTTTTTCTTGCTGATTTTCCTGAGTTCTAAATAGATTCTTCTTATCAGTCCTTTATCTGATGTGTAGTATGCAAAAATTTTTTCCTATTCTGTAGATGGTCTGTTTATTCTCGTGACTGTTTCTTTGGCTGTGCAGAAGCTTTTTAATTTAATCATGTCCCATTCATTTATTTTTGTTGCTGCTGTGATTGCCTTAGGGGTCTTCTTCATAAATTCTTTGCCTAGGCCAATGTCTGTAAGAGTCTTTCCTACATTTTCTTCTAGAATTCTGATTGTATCACGCCTAAGGTTTAAAAGTCTGTTATCCACCGTGATTTGATTTTTGTGAGAGGTGAAAGCTGAGGGTCCTGTTTCAGTCTTCTACAAGTGGCTAACCAATTCTCCCAGCACCATTTATTGAATAGGGATTCTTGTCCCCAGAGTAAAAATTCTTTTAAAACAGTTTTTAGATCCAAGAGTGACTATTAAAGAAAACACCATTGATGGTGATACATAGCTTAGGAAGAAAGACAAATTCTGGATTACATTTTACATTTTGGTAAAATATTCACATGAAGTGGAAACTAAAAAAATTCATTACTATTATATGTACAAGATATAAAGTACAAAAGGTAGTAACATATTTGAACATATCCAGATTATTAAGTGAATTCCTTAACTCTCAATCTGTTATGATGGCACAATGTTTTAATCAGTGGTTCCCAAAGCACAGTCTATACCTAGCAGCATCAGCATCTTGTGGGCACTTGCTAGAAATGCTGGTTCTCAGACCCCACGCTGACACAATGAACCTGAAATTCTGGGGTGGAGCCCAGACATATGCGTCTTAACAAGCCTTCCAGGTGACTCTGACTCATGACAATTTACACCATTGGTTTAGCTAAAACCACAAAGAAAGCTGAAGTATTATTCTCAAATTGTTAAAAAAAAAAATACTAAAAAAGGGAGAGGCACATGATAACACAAACTAATTTTGTGCGCATATTTTTCCAAAGAGGTCTAGTAAGGATAGAGAGTAACTGTGTTAAATAATAATGTTGCCTTAAAAATACAGAGGGAGCTTGATTAAGGAGGATATTGAATACCATACTAAGGAATTTTAACTCTATAGCAATAAAGAGTTGAGAGTCATCAGATTTTTTTAATCAAGGAAATGAATTTTGCCTGGAGATCAAAAACTAAGATTGTAGCAGTAGAAAATTTCAGAGCTTTTAAAAATATGTATAAAGTACTTTTCCATACATTACCTATTTTATTGTCCTGGTAACACACCCGGATTATTTGCCAACACATATCTATATAAACATATCAATTTCTGAGAGATATTGAATTGTAAAAAATTCTGAATGTCAGCAAAATAATTTACATACATTAGTGATAAAATGACCCCACATCCAATGGGAAAAAATTACAAAATATGAAAAAAAATGCTTTAAAAAGTATTACTACAGTTTAAGAAAGGAAAGATCTGGATGTAGCTGTTATTTTCTCCTTCTCTTTTCTTTTTGCTTTTTTTTCCCTGTCTTCATATTTCTAGTTACTGCTGCTTTTTTTTTTCTCTTTTATTTTTTCTAGAGCTGGAATTATACTCAGGGATATTGTCCAGAGTATAATTTTTCAACAACGGGAAAAAATTATTGTAACCATATTACTAATTTTATATGACCTACATCCTTCATAAGGGGAGTTCTGAATGAAGCTTTAATGCTTATGAATACTGTTAGCTCCATGGCCTATTTGTTAGCCCTAGGAGGTGGGTATTTAATCTGTCAAACATTTGTAAAACACCAAAAGCAGTATGGCCTTTGACCTAGGTCACTAAAATTGTACCCTATTCTAGCGACTTTTTGATTTCACCCAGCAGGTCCCATACATTTGTATCGTGCCTCATGAAGCATTCAGGCAGAGTATGATCTTTGACTTTTGACCACCTGTGTCCCATACTTTTTGTGCGAAAGAAATAAATGACAGGCTTGGAGATTAAGTCCAGTGCTCCTTTTTTATTCAGGTGTATTGCCAGCTGAGTTGAATGACCCATGGGTGCCTTAATTTATAATATTTTTTTTTTACTGTTATAACTTGTAGCAATGCATGTGTTACTGACAAATTATCTTAACATTCAGTGTCACAGATGGGTTCTATTCTTTGGTAAGTAGCTATATCAATCCAATAAAAAAGTCTAACATAGTGCATGCACACATGTGTATACATTCTTAATTACCGCATGTGTTTTCCATATTAATGTCATCATCGTTTTTAAATCCAGGATCTTTGACATTTTGGAATGCTTTCCGTGGACTTACAAGTGAGTTGTTTTATATATTACTATTCCAGACCTAACCTGGGAATAACATTTGGACATTCTATTGTGAGCAACTTTCGTGTTAACAGTTCCCAAAATTTCTATGAGAATCAACAACAAAAGAACCTCACTACTAAAGCATAAAATCTAAGTTTCTCTGCAGTTGTCTATCACTTCAATTCATTCATTTAAGAGATAATTATTGAATCTCTACTATGTACCAAGAACTAGGCCAGGCTCTGTGGAAAAGATAAAAGTGAGTTTCTTTTCTCCAAAAATCTGATAAAGGAGTTAAAACAGATATGCAAATAACTACAGCATAGGGTCAGATTGCATAAGTTCCAAACCAGAGGCACAGGCGATGGTTGGCTTGGCTAAGAGAGATGAGGAGAAGCTTCATGGAAGAGGTGGCATTGATTCTAGGACTTGAATGATACAGGGTATCAATTTATGTATGTATTCTCTCCAAATATATACACACACACACACACACACACACACACGGAGAGAAAATAATTCAAGTGGGAGTAAAGAGCATGAAACATTAAACAGAGGGAAAAAAAAGAACTAGTCCTGCTTAGGAAAGTAGTCTATAATGAATGGACAATCATAGCACATGGGAAAAGTAGCAACACTTAACTAGAAAAATACAGAGGGAGTTGGATTAAGGAGGATATTGAATATCACGTTAAGGAGTTTTAACTCTATAGCAATAAGGAGTTGAGAGTCATGAGATTTTTTTTAATCAAGGGAATGAATTTTGACTAGAGATCTAAAAAATAAGATTGTATCAGTAGAAAAGATCACCATTGTTGGAGTTATGTAGAGATGATTTCTATTTCCAAATCTTAGATGTGTTAGTGATATGAATAAGTCTGTTTCTTCTTTTTCTTGTGCCTCATTTTCCTCAACTGAAAAAATTAGGCTGCTTTTCTATTAGAGTCCCTGTGACAATTTACTTAGGTAATACATGCAATACATCCTAATAGAATATCTGGGCTATAATAGCTGAACAAAAATATTGCTTTTCTCTATTTTTCTTCCAAGTGTTTAATGAATGGAGAATTGAAGAGTGGACATAAGAAAATAAAATATAAATGTGAACTATGATGATAATAGAATATTAATATTTTATTTTAATAGAGGTTTCTATAAAATACAATAGGCCTTTACCACACAGCTGTACATGTTTATAGTATATAGATGCAGTAGAATAATATTTAGCTGGTCTAATTTACCCCATTTAATTTCCACATTATGGATAAAAACTTGAGAGTTATAGTTTAATTTTAAGTCACAAACTTAACCATATACATAATCTGCTCCAATAGTTGATTACACAAGTCAAAATAATCTGTTCAGTAAGTACTTGGCTTTAAGTCTCTTAATTTACATGACAAAAGCCTCTTCTACTTTAGCAGAATTCTAAACAGTGTTTTAATCCTCTAAAAAGCTATCCCTCTTTATATGCACATACATATATGTAAGATAGTAGTTTGCATAACTTTACATGTACATTTGAGATTGTATAATTAGTTAAATCAATTGTTAACAGAATGTTACAACACAATTCTCAACTCAAATATGAATAGTTTGAAACGTGCCTAACATTTTTTCTACTTCACAATTCATGGTACACATTTAAAAAAATCATAATAGGTCACTCGAGAGACTAAGCATCTCCTGTCACGGTGTCTAATTTAGCATTCCACTTATGGCCTCTCCCAGCAAAAATCCTCTTCAGCGAATTGCAATGACATTTTGAAGATTAAGCCATTAATGAATAATGTGACTTCAGATTCTACTGATTTGCCAGTGTGTGCAGAGGCCACTAACTCTCTCAATCAGAAGTTGTCATCTGGAAGTTGTTACGGTAAGGACAAGTGTTGCTGAAAAAAAAAAAAAAAAAAAACCACAAATGTAAATAAATACAATAATAAATTCCAAAACTTATGTATATTTAGGTATGTCCTGGACATTGCCAAATCGGACTCTCAAATTTTGCCTTCCCAAACTTTCCCCTCCACATAACCCTCTCCACAATGCCCATGTCTTCTCTCGGAAATGTCTCAGATTGTAAAATGAACATGGGGAGGACCTGAGGCTAGCAGCCTGACAGAAGACAATGGAGCAAGGAGTGACAAGGACACCAGATAGAGAGTTGAGGGACTGTAGGGCTGCAGCCAGAAGCTTGGCACACTGTTGATGTCCTTGCAATCTGGAGAAACATGACTTTACCTGGACCCTCAAAGTAATGGTTCTCACAATAGAATAAATATTTCGATCAACTGATAACAGAATGTTGCAAAACAGTTACATCTTCACCTCTCTCCCTCATACCTTTTCTTTCTTTCTTCTCCTTTTCTAATGGCTGAGGGATGGAAATTGCTATTAAGACAAGTGCCACTAAACTTAGAGGTACCTAGACTAAACTGGGACAAAAGTTTGTTTACATTCATGATACAGTCCTGATCTCTTAACTTAAAACTGGCAATGACTTTCAGTGACAGATACATACAGGCCAATGTCCATGCATTTCTGCATGCTGTCCATTCTCAGGAATACCTGGTGGATCTCTGCTTACCGTAAAAAAAGACTTATTTATTTCCCGGCTTAGAGATCTGAGTTTGGGTTTTATTCCTATAGATGCGGTGATTCTTGTACTTATATCTGGTGAAGGCTAGGAAGAATTTATTGCCTTAAAAAACAGTACATTTCATTCATTTCTAAGCTGACAAACTACTTTTACAAATTTGTAACCACAGTTCTTTCACTCTAAGAAAACAGGTCTTGTATCAACCTTCACCACGGAAAATGTATACAGGTAAAATCGCATCCAAATATATTCCAGAAATATGACAATATATTGCCATATCTTACTGAAAATAGATGGAGGAAATAGAGGAAGACAATGAATGGTTGGGGACAGGGGATGCAAAGGAGATATCCAGTTTTTAATTTTCTTCCTTTTACATCTCTACCTCCCTCCCTACTCTCATACTTTTCCTTTCCATCTTCTCCTTTTCTAATGACTGAGGGATGTAAATTGCTACGAATGCCACTAAACTTAAAGCAGAGGAAACCAGACTAAGTTAGGACAAAATTTCATGTTCCTAATACAGTTCTGATTTCTTAACTTAGACACTAGCAATGATTTCCTGCGGCACATATGCAGACTCCAATGTCCTAAATAACACTGGAAAATCGGGGAGATTTGTTTCCGTTTTCCAGAAATTGTAATTTTACTCCTTGTTTAAGGAATGAAGTTTCCTAAATTTCAGAATCACTGGTCTAGTTAGTTAGTAAAGAAATCTTGAGTCAGTTAAAGCTGTGTCCAGGCCCCTGCTCAGCACTTATTAGCTGCATGAATTCAGATTAAATTTCTTGAATCTCAGTTTCTTCGACTGTAAAATATTTAGGGTTATTGTGGAAATTTCATGAGTCAGTGGTAAATGCTCACCATGTAGTTCTTAATAAATGGTAACTATTTTTATTAATAATTCTGTATCATTGAACTGCAACCACTCATGCTAAGGGTTTTGCTAAGGGTTTTGTTAAGGGTTTTTGCTAAAGATTTTGTTATGCCACCAATAAAAGCTAGAAAAAAAGGATTGTTTTTGATAGACGCTAAGATTTAGCTTAGAAAAATGATAAAAGCTAATGAGAATGACCACCAATATACCCATAAAGATTTTTAACTTGCCCAAATAAACATTTTTATTAAATTTTATTGACATCGTCTAATAGTTTTACCTAATGACATTTTTTAAAGGGCAGAAAACTCAATAGAGAAGACTAGCAGCTGCTGAGAAAGTAATCAAAAAGTATAATAAAAATACGGTACCACAATAGGAAAGTTTGTGACTGTCTGAATGCCTCCACTTCCTATGTCCTAATAAAGGATAAATTGAAAATTAGTTTACAATAAGACTCAAAGTTTAAAAATTAAAACTGAGATGCCTAACA
Organism: Eulemur rufifrons; assembly: GCF_041146395.1. NCBI lineage: Eukaryota > Metazoa > Chordata > Mammalia > Primates > Lemuridae > Eulemur > Eulemur rufifrons. The sequence continues at coordinate 37,259,579 of NC_090986.1, forward strand.
TCTTTAAATTCTCAAATATTTGATTGAACAATATGATATACCTAAGAGTTGATTCCATATGATTCAAACCAATAATGAGTGAAGAATGAAATTACTGTAAAAATGCTTTTTTTTAAATGGACAATAATTTTTTTGCCACACTGAGGAAGAAAAATAGGTAAACTCCGCAAAACTATCCTCTACGTAAAGAATACGTCAAAGGGACAGTTATTTCTGGCTCCATTATTTTTAGCTTACAAATAAGAAATAAAGAATTATGTAGTAACAAGAAGGTTTGGTTCATCATATTATTTTAAAATTGCTTGAGACATAATCCTGGCTTAATGTCTGTAACCATTGGTAAGAAGTGTCAGCAAGAGAAAATCAAAGCATTTTTGTAAAATAACTTACTTGGTACAAGAAAAAGAATTTCAAGTACTTGAAGTTAAATGCATCATTGAAGCTGTTATAAAATAGACTCAGGGAAATAGCTGAATAAAACTGTAAAAAGCAATATATTTTAGTTGGGGAAAATATAGGTTCTGAGATCAGACTGGAGTTGGACGTCAGAGTTTACTTAATTTCTCTGATACTTGGTTTTATCATCTGTAAAATGGGGGAAACAATACTCATTTCACATGGTTTTCTGAGGGCAAAATCAAATATGAAATATGTAAAAATGGTAATAGTACTAGTTTTTAATATATTTTATTCTAGTGGGTATTGCACTAAATATGTTTTACGTCATCTCATTGTGACACCTCATTGAGTCATGATAACTCAATAAGGTGAGTGCTATTATTTCCCTATTATACATATAAGGAAATAGGGACACAGGGTGATTAAGTATCACCAACCTATTAGTGGAGAGATCTGAATATAAACCAAGGCCACCAAGCTCCAGAGCCCAAATATATTCCCTAAATATAGAAAGAAGGAGAAAAAAAATGAGGCAACTACTAAATAAATATTTAAAGACATATAGGATCTGGAAAATTTGGTATAATAATCTTGCATTCTTGTGATCTCATTTATTTCACTTATAAACAAAAATGAAATTTTATTATTAAAAATGTATATTTGCATAGACACCACAGTTATTGATGATAAAAAAAATCACATTAGTACAATATTGCTAGAAGCACCTACCTTAAATTTTCAATGTAAATCTTTCCTACTCCCATTTTTATTTTTTTTCTCTCTCTTTTTTTTTTTTTTATTTCAGCTTATCATGGAGGTACAAAAGTCCAGGTTATATATATTGCCCATGTCCCGCCCATCCCCCTGAGTCCATTTTTATATAAACATAAGAATGCCAACAATTAGTTCATATAAAGTTGATTTTTTGAAGCATTAAAATATATCATATGGGGAAAGTAGTATAGCTCATTACTAAACACCAAAAATAATTCTATTTCTTAAAAAAGAAAAAAAGGTAATTATTTGTAAAATGAAGTCATTTCCATGTACTGTAAGTCTCCATTCACACTTTACATTTTTTTCCATATTTTTGAAACTATACTAAGTTCATCTCAAAATTTTTGTTGTCATGGAAGATTTTATGAGAAGCCAGGCAATCTACATAATAGAAAAAAAGATTAATTTGATCACTCATATGCTCTGATGTTGTATGTTTAATATTAGCCAAGGGAATATTGGGATCCTAGAAAGATAATAAGCATGTTTTCTATTTCAGGGAAAGTCAGAGAAGTTGATTTGGGAGGGGCCATTCAAGCAAGTTGAAATCGCTGCAACTTATCATTATAAATTTAATTTATAAGGACTTTGATATTATACATCACTCTCAAGGCCTTAGTTTGTGGTATAGTATGGTGAAAAATACATCCTTCATTTGTGTCATAACTTTCAGAGCTGATAGCCATACCCTGGACTATTATAATTTCATTAAACTGACAAATGTTACCTTATGAGGTCTCCTGGGGAATAATTCTGGTATATATTGTCCACAGGGGATATCTTGTCATCAATCAGTGTGCTTTGTTTCTCATATTCATAACTATATCCTGCCTTATTTTGACATATTTATAATTGTCAGTATATATATGTATATTTTATATTGCTATCATTTATTATATATTTGGCTAAAATATTAAGGCCATAATGACAAAATAAAATGTATTGATAGAACCTTTTATCACTCATTGAAAAAAAAACATAAAATTTTTGGAAAATACCTTTAAAATTTGTGCTTATCAACTAAAAGAAACTTTTTACGAAGAATTTTTAACCATCCTATTTACAGTAATAGTATATACCAAATAAATTCTATGCATTTTTTTTTTCCATTTTAAAGAAGTACTTCAATGCTTCCATCTCATAAGGCACAGTTCTGAGTAATGTAGAGAGTCCTTAAAAAAATGACACAGTCCAGCGTGGGATATGGGGCATGCTAAAAGTAATCATTGTCATAGCAGAGGGAGGATAAATCACAAGGAGGAAAGTGATTAAATCCAGATGGGTTCAGGAAAAGCTTCTGGATGGAGATGGTGTTTAAACCAAACTTTGAGAGACAGCAGTTCTCTTTTGAGTCATGGTCTTAGACACCTTTATATTATACATCTGATAAAACATTCTTCTAATTTATATTAGTTAATATATTTGAGTTATGCTTTCAGCATCCCTGACTGTGCCTAGTGTAGTCACCCTACACAGTTTCATTTTACAAAGTAACCTATACACTGGAATTTCTTTTTTTCCATTTGGTGACCAGAATCAACAGATATTCACAGATGGCTCAGTTCCACCTCTTTGAAGAAACAGTACGATATTCCATTAAGTGGCCATTATGGGCTACAACCAGTGTCTGAGCTTAAAAATATGTAATAAATAAATCTCCCACCTAGCTTTACAGCTAAGTATTAATTAGTTAATATTTGTATTCTCATATAGACAGTGTAAATTTTTACAATAAAAATTGCATAATATTTATTGAACTCCTTGAATGAGCTGGAAATTAACTTGGTAGTAAATTTGACACATGGTTATGTGCTGCATAACATTGTGGTCAACAAGAAACTGCATATGTGATGGTGGTCCCATAAGGATGTACCGGAGCTGAAAACTTTCTATCACTTAGTGACACCATAGCTGTCATAGCATCATAGTACAATGCATTATGTGTTTGTGGTGATGCTAGTGTAAACAAACCTACTGTGCTGCCAGTTTTCTAAAGGTATACCATATGCAATTATGTATAGTACATGATATTTGATAATTACAATAAATGACTTTACCGGTTTATGTATTTATTATAGTATACCTTTTATTCATATTTTAAAGTATATTCCTTCTACTTATAATCATAAATACTGAACTATAAAACAACTCCAAGCATGTCTTTCAGACATAGTCCAAAAGAAGGCATTGTTGTCACAGGAGATGATAGCTTCATGCATGTTATTGTCCCTGAAGACCTTCCAGAGGGACAAGATGTGGAGGTGGAAGGCAGAGATATTGATGATCCCGACCCTGTGTAGGCCTAGGCTAATGTATCTGTTTGTGTCTTAGTCTTTAAAAAAAAAAACTTTGAAAGTAAAAAAAAAAAAAAACTTTTTAAATAGAAAAAAGCTTATAGAATAAGGATATAAAGAAAGAAACTATTTTTGTACAGCTATACAATGTGTGTTTTAAACTGTTACTACAAAGTAGTCAAAAAGTTTTAAAAAATTAAAAGTTTGTTAAGTAAAATTATTAGAGTAAGCTAAGATTAATTTATTACTGAAGAAAGAAAAGTTTTTGTATAAATTTAGTGTAGCCTAAGTGTACGATATTCTATATTAATGTTCCAGGCTTTCACATTCACTCAACACTCACTTACTGACTCACCCAATGCAACTTCCTGTCCTACAAGCTCCATTCATGGTAAGTGTCCTATAGAGGGGTGTCATTTTTCATCTTCTATACATATTTTACTCTACCTTTTCTATGTTTAGATACACAAATATTTACCATTCATTGTATTATAATTGCATGGAGGATTCAGTACAGTAACATGCTATACAGGTAATAGCTTAGGAACAATAAGCTATACCATATAGCCTAGGTGTGTAGTAGGCTATACCATCTAGATTTGTGTAAGTACACTCTATAATGTTCACACAATGACAAAATCACCTAATGGTGCATTTCTCAGAACATATCCCTATTGTTAAGCAACACATGACCGTGTATGCTTTTAAATTCATAGTGAAGATCATAGCACTGTGACTGCCATGAGGTAGGCACTCAATTGTTACTTTTCAGATTAAATTCAGTTACTTAATTGCATACTTGATTAGCTTCTTCTTCTTGAAGCCATTTTATTCACACAGGTTGCCATTCAAAAGCAGCAGGTATAAAAGCACTAAGGACTTGAGTAAAAGGCTCCACCATGTCTTGAACAACTATCATAATCTGTAATAAATATCTATACATATCTTTGCCACTGAACTTCCATGTAATTTGGTTAATGGGTGTGTGTGAGCTTTTGTTTATATGTGCTTTAAACTGTACTTCCCATTCAAAGGCCTGGAAGATAATACATACCTAATAAATGCTTCTTCATTTTCTACATTTAAAAAATAGTATTTACAAATATGTACAGCAAAGAGCTGTGGTGAGGGTAAAATAGGATAATGCATGTAAAAATTTTGTTTAATTCTACACTTTGTGTGTTTTGTGTATTACACATACACACACACATACACACACATGGACACATACACAGCACACGTGTGTAGCTGGAGAAAGTTTTCACCTTTCCTCCCCTTTTTAAAAAAATACTAGCACCACTTTCTTCCTTTTAATAGGAAAAGTTTGACCAAGAAGCAGCATGTAGTATTAGAAGCAAAATATTGTTTGAACCAACTGTCATTCCCAAGACTCCCACTGTAAACGTCAGTAAAGCGGTATTGCTTTAACAACTTTTGGCTTTAAAAAAGTAGCCCATTCAGTTTACTTTTTGATATATTTACTTTTTAATAAGAGTCTTGTTCAAGCAAGAAACTAGGTGCTGGTTAGATAGAGTCCTCTTCTTAGACGATAGATAAGATTTGCTACAGACACACAATGGCTTAATGTGAGACTTAGTGAAAAACGAAAATCACTCTCCAGGTTTAGGCTTCAATTCCTAAAAAGCCGACATGATTTATTTTTAGAACCATCTGTGTAAGAAGAGCCAACTCAGTCTTGGAAGGTGATCCTGCTTCCAAGTATTGTAATTCATGTTAACCTTAAAAACACAAAACCATCCTGAGCATTTGATGGAATACGTCAAATAACCATTATTATCGCCACACATAGAGGGGCTTGGACAAACTAAGGCAGCAATATAAAAAGGGATACTTAGATAACGTGGCTCAAAAATGAAGAAGACATGGAGACATTTTTATTTTAGGAAATATAGTAAAAGCAAATATGCTAAGAGGAGGCTCAGCTTAGCTGGGGAGAATAAAAATCTTCTTGTCTTTCACATGCCCCAAACACAGGATACAGAATCCCTTGGCCACCTCTATCCTCATCATCTCACCCCTAAGGAGGATGGACGTACAGAATGACTAACACCTGGGGCTGAGGAGGGGCAGTGGTGTGACACAAAAGGAACGAGGCACAACACTTCATAAGAGCAGAGAGTGTGCCAAAAAGAATGAAATTAGGTTTCCTTCCTGATAGGAAAAGCATTTCCAGGAAGGATGGTCTTGATAACTAAGATTAAAGACCCCATGCTTTTGAGAAATTAAAAGGATGTATTGAAAAAGGTAGATGAGCAAATCCCAAAATGTCAACAATAGTGGATATTGTTCAGGTCAAAGCATCTGCCTAGAATTTGTGAGTTTGCCATATTACTTCCATATTACCAATGCAATGGCCAATTCTTCTTTCTCCTCTTATGTGACTTCTCAGTCATGTTTGACATTACTGTTCACTCTCTCCTTGAAATAGTCTTGGCCTAGGGCACATGATTCTCTCAGGATTCTGGTCTACCTCCCTCACTGGCCACTTTTTTGAAGCCTCCTTTTCTATAATTTTCTAACTCCTTAAACTTTCATGGGATTGTAATGTATACATTTGCTTTTTTGGTTTATTATTGAGCTTATGGCAAGTGGTACTAATAATAAAAGAATAGAAAATCCAGGCATGGTGGCTTACACCAGTAGTCCCAGCACTTTGGCTGGCTGAAGTGGGAGGATCGCTTTAAGGCCAGAAGTTTGAGACCAGCCTGGGCAACAGAGCAAGACCCCATCTCTACGAAAAATAAAAATTAAAAAATTAGCTGGGCATGGTGGTGAGGATGACCTACCACATAAAGTACATGTTTTTTTGCTAAGTAATATCTAAATGGCATTAGAACATGATAGTAAGTTTCACAAATTCAAAAGAAATTTGAAAAGAGAAAAGTCGTATAAGAATTTACTCATTACCAATCACATTAGGTATGTCAGGTTCAAAATATTCACACAGAAGCAGCCAGCATTACATTTGGCTCTATGCTGTAGTTCATACAAAGCATGCCATCATCATCAGTCATATCAAATTAATATTGTCAACTTTATTCCCTTGTTTTTATAGTTTTGTTTTATATAAGTTTAATTTTTTAGTTATATCAGATTACAGCATAAGAAAATTTTACCTAACTTTATGTTTGTCTATATTAAAATCATAATTGAATATTATTTAAGATGATTCTTGTGTTTCATAACAATCTTTCTGTCATGTTTCTCACATTTGAAAAATATTGTGTAGAAAAAGTGTTATTTGAATTAGTTACTTAATGTTATAAGAATGTAAACTCATATAGATGGTGATAATACAAAAACTTATTGCTCTTTTATAGTATGAAAACTCTGCCAAATAAGATAATAATTTTGAATTTAATAATAATTTTAGTATTATACGTTTGACTCAAACTTTGAATAGTCTACATCATATGAAGTTTTTTCTAAATATTATTTTCTAAGTCACAGAATTTGACATGTCAAAAATTTGAAAAGAAAAAATTACTTTTGTATTTTATAATCTGATATCATTATAAAATGTCAGTATTTCTGGTAGTGGCTTTAAGTCAATGCAGTACACAGGCAGTGGCCATTTGGTCAGAAATGATTGGTTACTTAACACTTTTAGACACTTAAATGGTTAGAAATAAGTTGAATCTGTTAATAAAACAAGCCAAATCGACTTTCTAGACATAACATGACAGTGACAACTGGTGACAAACTCAAAAACTTTGTCAACACAACTTTCATGGCCACACCATTGCAGTGACTTTAGGAAAAAGTTCCTGTCTGTGGAATTCCAGTGTTCTTGTTTGGAACTTAGAGGCTAGCTTCTTGAATTTTTCTCATTGATTACTTTCTCTTTATCTCTACACTACTCAAGTAACTTATGTTATGTATTTGAATGTCGGGTTCATTCTCCAGTGTATATATTGTTGAACACAGTAGATTTCCTTGAATCGTACATAACATCTAATATAATGCTTTATACACATTAGGCACTCAAGGGATACTTTTAAAAATCACTTAGTGAACCTTAATTGTGTTTAATATATACACATATCTACATATACATTTATTTCATAGCTTTTGGAGTGCAAAGGAGAAAAAAAGTCATTTATGTAAGTAAGGTAAAGGGCTGATTATCAGGGGTTACTCTAACAATTTATTTGCACCCTCCAAGCTGGATAAGCAGAAGGGATTCAACTGTGGTAGAATTCTCAGACAGTTATAATTGGCCCACACATCTTTGTGATTTTAACAATAATCTGTCTGAGCTGTGGTAATGTTAAGATTACGACAATTTATCCTGCTTATTTGTTCTTAAGAGCTTGCTTATGAAACAGATCTGAATCAAGATATTCAATTCTCACCTCTGCTTCTATCTAAAAATTCTTACTCTCATCCAGAATTTGGAGACAAATCCAGTTTTATTAATTTACGTTGCATGCTGTACTATTTTTACTTTCCTAACTACATATTATTTTTTATTTTCTGATTCTGTACCTGCCTACGTTCTTAACTTGAAAATTCTTTGTAAATTTTCACAGCCTCCTGCTTTGACATCTTTCCTTCTTTGAAACAAATCCTTATGTTTGCTTCTCTTACATTGGCCTGTTTAAGGAGTTTCTTTTGTAAACTCTGTTATGCCCTCATTGCCAACATTTTGGGATTAGAGATCGAAGAGGAAGCAAAGCCAACTTTCTAAACTCTGATCTCCATCCTCTGGAGATTTAAAAAATATCATATTAACCTATCCTGGTAACAATAAGACTTCAACATTTTATAACTAATGTAAGTATTCCTGCAAAATGAAAGCATTAATTGCAACAGGTAAAGTGAAAGCTCTTCTACGATATAGAAATAACTTTCTTGTGTCTGTAACTTACTTTTACTTCAAATGTTTCAACTGTATAAGTTTTATCTTAACTCCAAGAATATATTGGTTTAAAATATATCGTAGAAAAATTATAATAATGAAATTATAGAGGATAGATCTTTTGAGTTGACTGACAGACACATTGGCATGTATTCAACATTATTACAATCAAAATTTTGCTTCTCATAGTTATGAAAGCACTACCCAAAAATGAATGAATAAATACCAGATTCTGTCTGTGCTCCAGAATGATGTGTCTTATCGTAAAACAATTACTTCACTTCCTTTCCTAGTTGATAAAAACCTTTCTCAACACAAGTTTTCTAGACAATTCTTTCATTGTATCATTAGTAGTAATAATTCCTGGTTTTCTTTCTTTGGTTCAGATGAAGCACTAAAAGAAAGGCCACAAACTCAGAAACCACTTTATAGCAAGTAGCTTGACTTCACTTCTATAACTTTTTCCATGAGACGGAAAGCAATTGAATGTCTCCATGGCTTTATTGAAAGGTTTTATAAGTCTAGACAAAAACTTATACAGAAACTGCTTACAACCCTGTAAGTACAGAACAAAACGTGGGTAGCGTGATCCTCCATGGAGAGTGAATAATTCCAGTTAGACTCCTGGTTTCCAGGAGCAGACTGTTTATTTGTTTGTAACTTAGTTAGTATTCTAAAGAGTTTTAGGTCCTGATTTAAACCTCACCAAACTGGAGATTTCATGAACTAGTAAAAAGGCCTTGGTATTATTTTCCCAGCTTATATTTTAATCCACTCGTAACACAGCATTATAAATTAATATTTTGGTGTTTTCATGTTTTTTAATCTAAATGCAACAGATTTTTTTGACATTTAAATAAGATAGCTATTGCATAGAAATACATAATATTTTAGGTGTTTTTCACGAAATCAAAATATTTATTTAAAAAAACCAGTCTATAGAAAGACAAGCGCAGAATGCTAGGCTATAACCAAAATGTCTTTACAAATAATCAGTAATATTATTATAGTTAATTAACCATTCATGCATTTGAAATTGCCTCTTAAAAAGGAGTACTAAATCAAATCTACTTGGCTATTACTAAAGTTTGATTTAATCCAGGATACCATATCTGTCATTAAACCAATATTGCTGGGCCTAGTAATGTTTGAGTTATCAGAAGAAGGTAAATTTATGTTATCTAAGACAAGTACAGAAATCAGCCAGAGCTATCTTAGGTAGAAAGTAATAATTCCATGTAAGGATACAAAAATTCTCTTGAAATATGTCAACACCTCTGAAGTTTCTAGAAAGAGGAAACAGTAAAGTGTCCAAAGTACTCACTGCCTTTGCACATCTCCTATATGACATCTGCCGCAAGTATTTTCTCTCTCAGAAGTTCAACTTCTTTGCTTCTCTCATCTATAGTGCAGATGGATCATAATTTCATATGTTATAAGTCCAGCCCTGATCTTAATTCTAAATATCAAGGAATGACTATTGTTGGCCCTCAGGACCTTACTCCTGGCCCAATTTATTATAAATCGTGACCAAAATCATCTTCTGTCCAAACATCACTGGGCAGTGTGGTGTAGGCTGAGTATCCCTATGGACTGGAAATATTTTTGGAAAAAGGAGAGTCGTGGTGAACTAAGCAGGCACCCAGTATAAAATTGAGTCATTTTACTATTATCATTACCAGATTTTATTAGCAAATTAATGAAAAGATTTTCACAGCTATTTTGAAAGCAGCTCTTGTGCAAACAGCTTTCCTATAGAGTTATGTAAAAATTAGGTAGATATGATTCCTTTTCTCAAAGTGCTTACAATTGGATGTTTGTAATACTTGAGTATTTCTCTAATTACCTCACTGTCTACTGTAAGATTAGCTTATATTCATGGTACAAAATGAATATTTACTAATTTAAAAAGCATATATATGTGTATATGTATATATATGCATTAAATAGATAGATATGCATTGCACACATAGGTACATGTGTATATTTACTAACAATGGTTTCAGTAGAGCAAGTAAACAGTGATAAGAGGTAAAATATTTAGAAGTCAGGGAATCACTAACTTAGTGAGTAGTGTGAGTACTGTTTTACAGATCTAGGAGATCTGTAAAAATACAAAAGAGTTGCTCCAATAACTCTTCTGAAAGGTCAAGGCAACCAGCTTTGGGTAGTCCACCAAATATTTTGTTTTAACTGTTTTGTAAAATTGTTAGAAAATGGCATGTTTGTAAAAGTGACAAGGCAGTGCCCCCCTCTTTTTCCCTTTGCCCTCACCTTTTAGAGCTTGAGTCAGATCATGTCACTCCTCAGCCCAAAAGCTGCCAAGGCTTCACATCTCTGAACAAAAGACAAAATCCTCCCAGTGGCCTCAAGACCTGACAAAATCTGCTCCTCCCTCTTGACTCGACTCTGCTAACACTTTCCACTTCTTGCTCCTGACACACTCTCTTCTCAGGGTCCTTTACACATCCTGGGAGCTTTTACACTTGCTGTTCCATCTACCTGGAGTTCTCTTCCTCAGATTTTTGCATAGCCCTTTCCCTCACTTTCTTCAAAACTAAAAAAGAAACGCTCTTTCCACATCCTGGCCTTTTCTATCCCACCTGCTTTATCTGCCTCTATATCTGGCACGTTACACATTCAGTTAGACTGAGGCATGAGGGATATAGTTCAATCTAGTCATAATTTTCATCATAGAGGGAGCTTTGAAACATGGCATGAAAACATAGAACCCAGGGAAGTTGTGAAATTGTGTTGGGAGATCATTAAAAAGTGTTAGATTCTCATCTGTCCGAGATACTTTATAAGCAATCTAGCCTAAAGTTGATAAAGAGTCAAGATTACTTCATATGGCCATAAAACGATGGCTGGCAAGTTTTGGAGTAGTCCAAGTCTTATGCAACAGGCAATGGAGTGTATGCTATTTGGAGTCAGAAGAGCAGAGTTCAAACATTAATGTTGCCACACCTTTGGTTTGATGTGGGGCAAAGTCATAAAATTAACATAAAGTATTAATAACAGAAACTTTAAACTGTATGAATAAATACGTTAACTTTTTAAAGTCATCTATGCTTATTTATTAAAAAAGGAAAAGAACTCATTATATCTGGCTCATTTAGTTGTAGTGAGGATGAGATAAAATATAAAAGAGCTGAAAAATGATCTGTACTAGTTATTGTTCTTGATGATCAGGAAAGTAACGATATAAATACATAGTTGAAGAAAGATCATATACTATACAACCCAGTGTGGGCGAAGACACTGATCAACACATTGAAATGCACAACACTACTCACAATGTAATTGTGAAGTGTAATAAGGAAGTCATAATAATATTTATGGAGGATTACTATGTGCCAGATACAAAATTAAGAATTTTATAGCATTATCTCTTTGATTAATTATAGAAACCTTATGAGGCATTATTATTTTAATTTTACAGATAAGGAAATTAAGGAATTACTGGCTGGATTTCACATATTTAGTAAATGCTTCAGCAGTGATTGGAATTGGTAAATTTATAAGTCATTTGACATTATACACACTCATTCGTATTGTTAATCTAAACCTAATAATATTCATATATACATTTCATGCAGCCAATTTCTATTTCCTCTTTGAAAGTAGAAATAAAAAAAGGTAAATAAAATTAATATTTGCTAGGCTTCAAAAGCAAACATATAAACACCTTTATACACATTAAAAATAAAGTTATCACAATAAGTCATAAAAACATAGGTCAGGGATATTTGTGTAAATTCAAAATAACTGTTTAGAGAATAGGATACATCCTTTGTGGCCTTTATATATTTTGTTGCAGGATAAATTTTATTGTTAAGGAATTTTCAAATAAAAGTCCTCAAGAGTTCCAGTCCAGCCGTCCCTTACGGGGCCTAATGGCTCTTTGGCCCTCTGCTCCACCGGAGGTCACCGCACCACCTGCCAGGCGAGACCCCCAGTTGCTGAAGGCAGGACCTCCCTCCCGAGTGGTGCAAATCCATGCACACTGATTCCTTCATGGGTCCTAAGAGTGGGTGATCTGTCAATGTAAGTGAGCTCTATGCTGCCATAGAACATGTAATGAGGTGATTAATTATCCAAGCTCTAGATATTACAATTAATCACATCCCATGCTTGATTATATAAAGAGAACAATAAAAATTGCTGAAAAGTTGTGCCTTGCATAAGGTTGAAATTCAAGGTCTAGAATGTAACAAAATTGCCATTATCTTTTATTTCTTTTATCATCTGAAACATAAACTCTGCCATGAATAACTTTTAGATGTTACATACATATCCATTTTTTTTAGATGTTGTGGGTTTTAACTTTATCATTGTTGGCAAAAAAGAGTTAAGTGGTCTAAGAAGAGTGCAAATGTATTTACTGGGAAAACAGCCATCTGATTGTGAACTAGCTCTCGCATATTAAACAGGGAAGTTTTGTCTCTGGCCTCATAACTATGGAAAAATCAGAAAGTTTTTGGAAAAGAAAAATGAGAGCCAGGGGGAGGTGGGGTGGGGACATAGGATTTGTCTATGTGCCATACAGAATTATGGCACTCTGGCCACTGTGCACAGAAATTTTTTCATTCCCATTTGAAAGACATAAGCTACATAAAAGATCTGAAGAGATCCATTGTCCCTAGAGAAGATGAAGACAAGACAGTCAGGACAAGCAAGGCCAGTACTGACCATGAGACCAGACCAGACAGACAGCGGATCCTGGTCAGTGCTATGAAAAACGAGAAAGAACAGTGAGATAAGATACCCAGAGAAGGCACTGCCCCTGATGTCCTTGGAGGACATGAAGGAGGGCACCAAATTACAAAAGGCAGCTTTGAAAAGGGGGCAGATGGACCAGAGGAAGAAAACACCTGTTACTTTAAGCCAGTGATTAATGATCAGAAGGAACTGGAGACTTGGAGATTAAACACAAATGTGGAGATTTACCTGAGGAAACAATAAAATATACACAAATATTTATGTACAAGGGGATTAATTGCAGCATTATTTACAATATTGAAAAATGTAAGCTGATCTACATGTCAGTATATATATGAGAAATATGTATTAAATATATGTATATATGACATTTGTAGGCCTATATCACAGAAAAATGTGTGGCCATTAAAATATATTTTCTAATAATATTTCAAATCTGAAAAAGTATACTAAATTTTAATATGCCTCAAGCAGCACTTACCCTTATATATGTGAATATGTAAGTATGTCATATATATATATATACACACACGTATACACATATGAGAGCAGAGAATAAGAGAACAAAAAAGTTTTTCAAAATGACAGTAATGATTTTTTCTGGATAATGGAATGGCATATAATTTTAATTTACTTCCATTATGCTTTTTGATGTTTTTCAGATTTTCTCCTGACTATTTTACAGTTTCTTAATTTTAAATGCCAATCGTGAATATTTTTAAAGTTTTCATTAATACTGAATATTGTTAGATAAAGCATAAAGGTCCACTGCTACATTTCTTCTCACACCCCCATAACCATTTGAATCACAGCCTATCAGTGGAACCATAATTATCTGTATTTATTTTTATTTCTTTTGCTACTAGAAGGTTTCAAAATCATACGTGTATATTTGTGCTATTCTACATTGCTTCTGATCCTTTCTCTACTCTTCATGGCCTTTCTCTGTGTCACCCAAGGCTGATGTCTATGGAGTACCTCTTTTGGATACAATGGCCCACTTGATTTCTGGTTGAATTTGGCTAACAGGAAGCACCAGCTAGAGAGCTGAGCGTGGGAAAAAGAGGCTGACGTATCCCATCCCACATTCCTCTGCATTGGTCCAGAATCTCTAGCTGACTGGTGGCTCATCCTTGGCACTGCCAGTTTTCATTGAGCTTGGCTGGCTCTTCCTCACCCCATCATGTTCCCTTCATCTATAGCTCAGACGACAATGGGAGATGCTGACACAGAACTGGGCTTACTGATTGCAGTAGAATCAAAGGAACCCCATAGAGACAGAAATCCCAGAGCAGCATTTTTATGGGCCTAATGTTTGTGTCCCCTCAACAATCTGGAAATGTACTGAGCTTTAGGGTTAGGTCCCCTACTCCAAAATTCTAATAGATGGGCCATAGTCATCTCTCAACTCTCCACAAAGCCTGCATTTGTGTTAGTAGGCTAAATGGTCAGTTCCCAGTCTTTCTATCCCTAGTTACTTTTCAAGGGATTTTGTATTTTATCAGCTGAAAAAATTCACACAGAGAAGCATATGATTTTTCCATCCTACCCCATATTTGTTCATTTTTTATATAGAAGGTGTCAACACAGCCTGATGTAGCCCCTCATCACCGTTAAAAGGGACCCTTAGGATTTACTGTGCTTGTAGACATTTGCATTCTCTATGTACAACAGTCTTCTAACAATTTAGATTCTAATTGGATATATTATGTCTTATTACCCCCACAGGGAGGGACAATAAAGCTAGAATCTGACATTGTTTAGAACCTGCAAGATTTGCTTGTTCAATATCATCTTTCACAAAACAGCAAAAACAAAAAGAAGTGCCAGTAGAAGTTTGCTCATCCCTGTGTAAGTTAGTAATATAATTTTTTCATTTGTTTCTTTTGGTAATTTCTATCCAAAATGATGTAGAGATGGCATATTTCTTTTTTCCAGCAACATCTGAGCTTTGGAAGCCATTTTCTTTTTCTTAGAGTTTTAAGATTACAGAGCATCCTTTAGTTTTTATTCTTGACTCTGGGAAACTCAGTCCCTAAGCTATAAACTCTCAAATCTCTGAGGCTACACCTATCTGCCCAGTAGCTTATCCTGACTAATGACTGTGGATGACGTACCTAAGGACGAGGTGGGCAAACTTTTCAGACAGACTTTCTCCACTCAGCACCTGCCTAAGGCATCTACTGTGATATCACTTTCTGATATTTATCCTCAGTTTACTAGAATCCAGCTACTTCAAACACTTGTGGACTCTCCTTGTTTATTTAAATTCTGGGGCTTAACTTGCAAATTTTGCTTGAATACAAGGGGGCTAAATCTCCCTGGAGTGTGTTTCTAATTATTTTTCCTCTCAAGCCTAATTTGTCTGCCTGCTGTTTCTCCCCAGCAAATTCAGAGATTCTTTATTCCACGGTATCAAAATCAGTGCAGGTCCATGATATTCCCATTCACAGTTTCATCTAGAACATCATCTTGTTGTTTCCTTCAGCACCAAAGAGGCACACCTGTCTTTAGGGCTAATAATAGCTATTTCACTCATGCCATTACTTTGTCCTGTGACTAAGGAAGCAATTTAAGCTGTTACAGATGGCTTCATGCTTAGCCTGGAGAGAGCATTTTATTCAGAAAACAGTGGCTGCCAGGAACCCTTCAGTTTGCCAGCTTGAGACTAGCAAATAATGAGACTTGATACATCTACAAGTTGGAGTTCTAGGTTTCAATCACTGAAAAGCTTCAAGCACATATTTAGGGCTCACTCTTGCATGGGAAACATGGTCACACAGTGTTTCAGTAGCTTACATTCTATGAAGTGATGTTTGGAGGCCCTGCCAACTCAAAGCTCTACGGCCTGAGAGAAGCAATATGGATAATGATGTTCTGTCCACAGGTCCCAACCTTCTTACAGAGCAGGTAAAACAAACTGTAATCAATGGGAGAATGAAATTGAATGGCCAAGTAGAGAGCCCCAAAATATCTGGAGCATCTTCTAAAGCCTATATCACTAAGGGAAACAAACCAATCCTCTAGGATATGTTAAACAATGTCATTTAATAAAGGACATTAATATATGGGTAGTTCTGCTGACAAGTGAAAGAAAAAATCTTAATGCATAGAGAATAGCTAACAAAAATAACATTATTTTTATAGGAATGACAGAAGTGACCAATGCATAATGAATTCAAGGTAAATTGCCTGAAATCAATTAATGCTCTCCAGAGCTACAGTTCCATGTTTATGAGAGCTCATCACAGGGACTTGGATGAGCTCCAACATAGTCTATCAACCCCCAAAAAACAGCATATATGAATAAAGATGTAAGACATTTTCCAGATATGTGCAATTAACATATAAACAGAATAGGCAGCTCATCTGGAAAACATGATACATACCAAACCTCTGAAAAGTGTCTATCAGACAAGAATAGCAAAATGTAACTTAAGTATGCTTTAGCTCAGAAAAGGGCAAGGAGAGAAGAAGGAGGGAAGGAAGGAAGGAAGGAAGGGAGGGAGGGAGGGAGGGAGGAAGGAAGGAAGAGAGGAAGGAAGGAAGAAAAGGAAAACAAAGAAAAGAAACTGTTTCCTCATTAAATTGAAAAATCTAGAGATAATATCTCTTCCTCTGTGCTGGCTCCATTCTCAGGAAGACTTTAACAATGATATAATGGCTGCCAGCAGTTCCAGAGACTCTACTTGAAATTATGACTTCTTTTTTAAGGGCTCTAATGAAAGTTCCAAAATTGAGACTCACTGGCTTCCATCGGGCTTCACTGCCATCTCTAAATCATTGTAGCTGGAGGGATGGAATACTCTGACTGCCTGAGCATGGAACATATTTCTCCATCCAAAGGCAAGGAGGTAGGATTAACTCCACTTGAACCACATAAAGTTAAAATGAGTAAGAAAAATCAGGGGACTGTTACTAATAAAAGAGAGAATGGATATAAAGCAGGCAAAAAGAACCTTTCAACTAAAGTGTGAATAGATTTCATGCCCCAACAAGGGGATAGAAATAACATGAATACGTTTTAACCTTGGACTCTCATAGAAAGCTAATGCTCCTGTTCTATTTTTTTTCTCATCTACCAACCAGATGGGGCTAGCTCCTGCCTCCTCCTCACTCATCCTTCTTCTACCAAGAATGGGTCATTGTCAAAGGCAGGAAATGTTATTTGGCTTCAGTACCAATGGGTAGAAAGTTTTTGGTGCGAAGTTAAACCCCAAGTTAAACCCCAAGAGAGCAGTGGTGGGATCTGCTCTCACAGGTTTGACAGGCAAGGCACGTCTGGGGCCGGTCCCATTTGGTAACTGCCTGAGGAAGTGATATTTACATTGGGATTTAGGGCAAAAGCCACATAATGATGAAGAATATATAGTCACCTGGCCTTCCCCTCTGTGCACATACCTCTCAGGCACATTGCATTCAGGGTAGTGTGGGTTGAGGGAAGGATTCAGATGGTTGACATCCTGGGTCCTGGCCCAAATACCATCTCTTTTCACCCTTTAACATGATTTATGTTTGGCCCAGCTTCTGCAGATGATATATGTGCAGAGAATTTGGAATTAGGAGGAAAGTGCTCCAAAAGAAAGAGTGAGACTCATGCTTTAGGAAAGGCCTCAGATGTTTATATAAAACTGCAAGGGCAGCTGTGCCTGCTGAGTAATATCCCACATGCAGTAAGCAGGATCTGGTGCTAGTGGGGATCGGGATTTATTTCTCCTTCCAGACAGGCTCTCTTGGGAACTCTAAATGGTAAAAGCAGTGAACTTCCATATGGACTAGGGTAGGCCATAAGTAGTTTTCTGCATATGGGATATTTTGGCCATGAGCCTCCTCACCTTGCTTTGAACTCTGTATTTCCTTTCCTTTGCCAGCTGAAGCCTGCATCCAGGATCAACGATGGATGTGTGATGGACTAAATTGGGGAATTCTTGTAGCCTGCTTGCAATCTCCCTGAGCTATCTATTCTATCACTGGTCAGTCTATTAGATAAACACACATCTCTGAACTCTTACAGGGATCAGTTAGAAAGAGACATATGGGAAGAAAAAAATTGTGTTAGTATTTAGGACTTGACCACAGAATATCTGAATGTACCCTGTTGCTTTCTTTCCTGAGAGGGACATGTACAATCTATTCAATAATCCCTCAACTTGGTGGTAGGTATTGTACACCACGGGTGGAGGTTCAGACACACTGAGGAAAAGATTTCGTCATTTGAAGTGTGCTTTTTATTCTTGGACTTGGGTAGATGGATAGAAGCTATTGAGGGAGGAAAAAGGAAAAATCAGTAATAATTAAGTTAGGCTACATGTAACAAAAAAATCCCCAAAGTTATAGTAGCTGAATCATTTATATATAATGCTCAAATAACAGACCTCTGGAGGAACACAGTCTAAGGCAGGCTTGGTGGCTTCTTGTTCATCAGTGCCCCAAGTTTCTGTCTCTTTTTCATCTATCAGCCTACCACATGGCACATGTACTTGAGATTCACTTTATAGTTTAACAGGGCCACTGGAGCCACAAATATGAATTTAGTATTTCAAATAACAACAAGGAGGAAGGGCGTAAGAATAAAAATGTCCACCTTCCAGCCAAATCAGTTCTCTTTAAGCATTTTTCCTAAATTTACTAGTAAATATTTAGTCATACAGTCTCAATTTGCTGCTAGCCAGCCTAGAAAATGTGTCTTTTAGCTAGATATAATGTCAGTCTGAATAAAATTAGTACAAACCAACGATCTCTACCACAGGAAGCAGTATCACATTCCTTCAAGCTCTAATTTTCTGATTCTCTGACAATCTCTCCCAAGAGCAATATCTGCATTCTTGGCTCACTATACACATACTTAGTAAGCCCACTGGGTTAAAAGAGAGAACCAAAACCTGGGAAAGCTATTGGCATCTAGGAAGAGTTTAAAATAGGACTCCACTTCCTCCTTCCCATTTCAGCATTCCTGTTCCTTTCTCCTCCAGGAATTTGTCAATATCAAGGGAAGAGTGAGTTCACTGGGCCACAGTACCATCACTGGCACTGTCATTTTGACAAAGAAAAGGATTTATCTTTCAGACCTGAGGAGTACCTACTTTCTCTGTGGTCTTTCCCATAGCACAGTTTATGAATACTAACCAGAATAGTCCAGGCTATTATTCCAATCAACAGCCAATTTGCTTTAAGACTCACACAGCCTGTCACCTGCTTTGATCTATTTTCCCTCTAGATTCTTGATAGAAGCAGCCAATGGAAAGCTCTGGCAGAAGATTGGGGAAGAGAAGAAGAGAGAACTGTGGATGCTTCATCACTTTTGCTTTATGTGGTATCTCTTACCAGCTCCCAGAAGAGAGCTCCTCCCTCTCTTGTTCCAGTTTCCTTGAGGCAGGCCTCCCTGTGGCTCCAGCTCTCATTGCATGGCTTTGACTTCTGGGGTAATACCGTCTTCTCCCATTGTCCTCCTATTCCGAGGATAGCAGCTTCTTGTCATAGCTAATCTCTCTGGGTTGCCTTAATGTCTCTGGTTTGCATTATCTCTCTTACATCATCCATGTGACCAATTTCCTGCATTAAATTCACTCAGTTTGAACAATCAGAACTGCTTTTTAGTGAATACTTGACTGATAAAATTATGCGGCCATAATCAACAACAAGTCCTCAAATCTTACTAGCTTAACATATAAAATTGTACTTCTAACTTATATAGTGCTGATGCAGGGCAGCCCCTATCCAAGCAGTGATTCAGGGATCAGGAGGATTGCATTTTTTACTATGATATTTGGAGCATTTGGCTTCTGCATCACTGCAGGAAGAAAACAGAATGAATGGAAAATTCAAATCTGCTACACTTTTTTTGGTCCAGAAGTAATATGTATCAATTCCAGTTCAACCCATTGATCAGAACAAGTCATATGGACCAACATGATTACAAGAGCTGCTTGGACATGTGCCCTTATTTTATATATATACACACACATATATATGTATGTGTGTGTGTATATATATGTATATATACACATGCATATATGTATGTACATACACACAGATAAAGAGATATGATTTTGGTGAACTGGTGGAACATAAAAGAGGTAAGTCAAGAAAGGTACAAGATTTGACCCTCTCTTTCTAATGCTGCTCCTGATTGAGAGTGGCCTTAGAATAAGGAAAACATTTCTGTATAATTGCTTATTTAAAAAAATACAAATAAAGGAACTCGAAATTCTCTGAAAATTTGCAAATCAAATGAGAGATTCAATTTTCCAATTGAGAATAATTTTTCAAAATTCAAAAAATTTCTTTCAAAGCAGAGAAATAGACTTCCAGAATTTTCAAACCAAAGTAAGCTCCAGCTAGTTAAAAAAAAAAAAAGTTTCAATAAACATCAAACTATATATAGAAATTAAATATTCATTTATAAATAGATATAAAATGTTTGCTTCTGTTTTTGAAATATTCGACTGTGTCACTTCTCATTATTTACTTCAGTTATAGATCTTACATTTTTAGACTAAGGAAATTATTTTTATATCTTAAAAGTCTTGAATACAAATCCATGGTTCATTTAAATTCAGAAGCTCATTTTCTCAAATGTAATCAAATGTAACTTGCTTATTCCCTGACCTACCCTGAAGGGCACTTCTTGAAAAAAGATAATAATAACGGCAATAAAATGACCATTTATCAAAGCCTGTGCCTAGTTTTTGTCCTGGATAATACCAACCATTTTATATAACACCAAATTTAACCTTTACAACAATTCTATTAAGTTTGTTTAGTTAGAGTATTTCCATATTAAGAACAAAGAATTAGAAGCTCAAAGAATTGTGGTTTAAAAGTAAGTTCTGAAGTTCACACAATTAATTATTACCAAAGCTGAGATTTGAACCAAGGCATCATCAAATCCAACACCCATGCTATATCCGTCAGGCTACACTGTTTTCTTTAGTAGAAAAACATAGGAGATAAATTTTTTCACATCTGATTTATAGTCAATCTTAAATATATGACAGTCATATCCCTGCTAAATTACAATAAGAGTAACAAGTTCATATCTTTTTTCTAATTGGATTGCATCATTGTGAAGAAAACTTGAATGAGACTGATGAACTGCTGTTAGGAATCCTTCAAAGATAAAAAGGAACAGACATGGTGCTAAAAGATAGGATGACCACATAATTCATTGTTCAAACCAGGACTCTATTAGTTTTTCCAGGACAATAGGCATAAACCAAGACTACCTTGAACAAACTGGGAGATATGATCACCTTTCCCAAAACTATAGATTGATAATATAGCACACTTCTGAAGAGTAGTAACATTCATTGGGTGTCGGGCAGTTGGGGGGGAAGGAGGGGATGGGTATATACAATCCTAATAGGTATGGTGCGCACCGTCTGGGGGATGGACATGCTTGAAGCTCTGACTCGGGTGGGGCAAAAGCAATATTTGTAACCTAAACATTTGTACCCCCATAATATGATGAAATAAAAAATAAAGAGAGTAATGGCATTGAGTCTTAAACTTGTAAACCAGGCAATATTAATGTAAAGTAGGTGGATAATAAATATGGAAAAGATTATTAACTAGATTATTAGTAATTATAAGCATAAGATCACAAAGACCAAGTTGTGCAATTCCAACTGTAAGGCAGATGTCCGCTGAGGTCACAGTACTCATTAATATAAAGATAAATCTTATTCAGTCCATTTTCTTGTGGAAAATCTCAAGCACTCAACAAGATTTCTGGGAACTCCAGAGAGGTTTCACTATCTGCCTGCTTAGTATGCTTTTTCTTTCTTTATTTCTCAAAGTAATTTTTTACCTACTTACTGTAATCCATGCCAGTAGCAAACTCGAGCTTTTCCTTAATTTTAACCAAAATAGGCTAGAAAACACAAAAAAACTGGCCTTCAGCGCACACACACACACACTCCTACTGGTTGTTTATGTACAGAGCAGACACTAAAAGCAGATGAGGTCAAGGGATTTGCAGAAGAATATAAAGAGAATTTGATAAGGACACAAATCAGACTTTAGTTGTATCACTGCTTGGTGATCTTAGTCGCATCACATGTAAAATGACAGCCCACCTGAAATCACTGTGGTAAGGAATTAATAAGATAAGGTATGTGGAATTATCACAATGACTGGACACAAAGTAAGAGTCCAATAATTATTAGCTGTCAAAATTATTGCATTGTAGTTAAAAAAGCACACAAAACTTAATCTCTATTCACAGAAGTCCTTTAGCCTGTCCGCAATTTTAGACTATCTTTTCTCTTTTTTCTCTCTACCCACTGTAAATCTACTCTCCTCTCACTACTCTGTGCTGAGGGAGTAAAACAACAACAAAAGAATTCTTACATAGAGCAATTCTATTTTCTTCAACATCTACTGATAAATCAAATTCTGAAATTTCCATTACTTATTCTAAGATTTAACTGAGATGAAGAATGATATAAATACTTGCAAGGACCTGATTAAGTATGCAGACAGAACCCAAACCTGGTCGAGCAACACAGGAGGTAGAAAAGGGTTTCTTTCTTCCACTTACATAATCTCTTTTCCTTTCTAAGCAAGATTCCTGGATTTATGGACCAGAAATGTTCACATAAAGATTTCAAAAGTCAGTTATTGCAATTGCTTATAATATGATTGCACATAAAGAAGAAAAATGGAGCTAAATGATAATATATTTTAGTAAATTCATTGCTCGTTGATTATACCTAAAAAGCATGATGCAATTGGTTTCTTCTTACCTAATTATAGATTTTTTGAGATTGAGTTATTGGGTCTCATCCTATTTGAGATCTCAGACTCCTTTGAGACTGATGATTCCATCAACCAAAAGAATATATTAATATGAGTAAATATGAATATAGAAAAATGAATATATCTATAGATAAGCATATCTATTAAAAAATTACTTAGCCGGGCATAGTGGCGCATGCCTGTAGTCCCAGCTACTCGGGAGGCTGAGGCAGGAGGATCGCTTGAGCTCAGGAGTTTGAGGTTGCTGTGAGCTAGGCTAACGCCACGGCACTCACTCTAGCCTGGGCAACAGAGTGAGACTCTGTCTCAAAAAAAAAAAAAAAAAAATTACACTGAATACACATACACACACATATGCAAATAAATTTCAGGGAGATGATTCAAATAACACCTGAAACTCATGAGGGCTCATAAACCCCAACCCAAAATCCTTGATCAAAGACAAATCAAAAAATAAGAATAATCTCTGTTTATGTCAGGATCAGAGATAGCAGAGGCTATATAGAAAACAGCCTGAGCCCAGTTTTTACATATTTAAATATCAATCCATTCATGTAAATATTTGAAATGCACAATAATGTGCACTTCCAATCATTAATAAATATTGTCTAGAGAGTGTCACAACAGCCACCTAATAATTAGGTAAAAAGATAAAAGGATCCACTGTAGTTACCAAAATTCACAAAAATCACTATTCTCAAACTAGACCCAGTACTTAGATGTAAATTTGTACTATGAGAAAAAACTTCCATGGGTGGTACCACAGTATTATCCTATAGCGCAACATAATTTTGAGTCCAATGCACTTGGATTTAAATCCTAGCTCCGCCACTTGATAGCTGTGAAACCTACGCTAAACAATTTAACCCATCCTAGCTTCAGTATCCTAATTTGAAATGTCAGTCATGATATCTACAAGTAATATTGTTATGGCACATGTAAAAAAGGAAATGACATTTGTAAAAAAAAATGTACTGTGACTGGTACATAATAAGTGACTAACAGATGACTGTCATTTTAAAATATAAGGTGCTAAATTCACCAGTAATTGTAAATCTATTATTATGATTACAAAATATAAATATTTATTATGCTACAATTATAAATTTTTTCCTCAATTTCCTTGAGGTAAAATACTCAAAACTTTTCTGCTGAGTCATGGAGTATAGCCAGTTGTGGACTTAGGGCAAGGATTGGGGAAACTTAGTCAAAGGAGGCAAGAAGAGTTACCCAGAATAAATCTATGAGTCAAAACTAGATATGGGTAAACACATAGGGTGCCATAGTTAGGGAAAACTAACACTCAGAAAAGGAAGGCGTACATGGATACCCAAAGGTAGGGCAAGAGGGTAGTTTCAGTGTCCATTAGGAAAGAGAGTTTTAAATAGGCTGAAAAGGGCAAGGCAAAGCAAACAGGAGAATAGATTCAAAGTCATAATAAAAGGAAATATCTTGATTATTAAATGACCCTTGCTTCAGTCAGGGAGTTTTCATATGCTTCCTGGTAAGGATGTGTTCATCCCCATAAATGGCCTGACATGGGCATCTAGAGTCCACAGTAAGTGGACAGGGCCAGGGAGAAAGAAAGAGAGAAAAGAAGTGATGACAAGACACACCAGCACAAGAGATCCTGACTCAGGATGTGTAGGCAGAGAACTGTTCTTTTAATAACTAGTGAGCATTCTAGCAGTTTCTCTCTTGCCTCAAAGTGCTTCCCTCAAAACTGTTCACTCCTAAAGGCATTCATTTCACTTACTTTCTTACTATACAGTCAATTCAGAATATCAATACTGAAATAATCATTCCATTTAGAGTTTTAATCAATGCTCAATATAAACAGGTCACGCATTTGAATTTCAACATTGTGTGTGACAATACAGAAGACATACCTCCTAAATATGACAAAAGTTATGCCTGATTTGATCAAAATGCATCATACTTACTCTAGCACTTGGTAGCAACATCTGGATAATTTTAATATATTTTGAAAATAAAGCATATAAGAATGGATCAAATGAAAACTAGTTAACATATCTTGAAAATAGAATATTGTTTTTCTGGGAAGGAAAGTATTAACAAAAATTATTCAGTTTGACATTTTGCACATGTTGTCTTAATTATCATTTTCTTTCTGACCACTATGTCGCTAATTTCTCAGAGAAATCATTTCTCCTATCTCAAGCATGCTATACTGTAGACCCCGTGTGTTGAAATGAAGTAATGGAAAGAGCAATCACCTTGAAGTCAGGAGAGCTGCTTTCAAGGTCTAGCTTTACCATTTGTCAACAGATGACCTCAGACAATCCATGTTAACCTCTATGCTTTTCAGTTTTCACATATAAAATGAAAGAAAATCATACTATTGATGTTTTAGATTTTCTTCCAGCTAAAAAAAAAAAAAAAGAAAACTTGGTTAACATTTTCAAAATCATTTAATGGCTTATTTACTTAAGTATACTCTTGGTTCTATGATTTTTTTAGCCATACTTTCTTTTTTTCCGAAAGAGGATCTTTATTTTCTGATATATACTGTTTTCTCCCTTTCCAAGTTTTGTTATCTAAAATCCAAATCATGATAGCCTGGAAACTCTTATTTTATGGCTAATGTCACTGAGCCCTGAGATATAAAATAATTCACATGATTAAATCTCATATAATTATAATACATATATGCATAATTATATACTATTTGTCTCAATTATTACAAATTATTAAAAATATTCATCTCAAGATATCTTATATTTTTAACAAAAGATAGTTTAAACATAGACAAAGTTCCATGTATTTTCATGTAATTTCAAAATAGTCCATGTAATTTCAAAGCATTATGTTAAAAAAAAGTATTTGGACAGCTAGCATTTGTTATATATAGTAAAATTTTGCCCTGTATGGTAAAGACAGAAGATTGAATGTAGGAAATAAATTATCAACCAGTTAATGTGTATTTTTTTCAGGTTTTACTCGTAACTTCCCTAGCTGTCATTTCATATAACCATACCTCACCTGTAAATTAAGCTCTCCTTTTATCAATTCAGCTGGGGGTTATTATATCAGCTTTAATGCCTCTAAAAATGGTACTAAAGGTAAATTTATATCACGAATGGAAAATCTGAGAGTAGAGGACATTTTCCATGTGGCAGTCTCATAAAACTATCACTTTTAACAAACAACTTGAATTCAAGAGAAATTTGCAAAAATCTTTTAAGCATATTCACGGTCTTAGGAGGAAGTGCTAATATGGAATCTGTCTGCTCTGCTGCAGCTGCTTGATTTATGAAAGCACAAACAACCCTGACTCATTCTAGGGAAGTTGTAATTACCATATGGAGTGTTAAATGTACAGACACTTCATAAGGACCAAGGCAGTAGCTTAAATTATAATCATTATGCTATCCCTGCTCCCAAATCTTGCCTTAATCCCCACTAAAGAAAAAAAAAAAAAAGAAAAAGAAAAAGCCAGAAAGCCAGCCCGTACTCAGTACCCATCAACTCTTCTCCATCAATTTCTTTGCATCTTGAAAATAAATATACATCAAAATATTTTATAAAAGAGGTAAGTAAAAGCTGATTATCAAGGTAAGACATAAGTGATTACTTCCTCAAATGTATGTTTGATAGTGGCATTATCAATATGCATACTCCATACTGAACATTATGCATTATGTTTTACATTTTCTTCTAGCCACAGAAAAGAAAGAAAGAAAATTTGGCTAACGTTTTCAAAATCATTTAATTGCTTATTTATTTAAGTATAGTCTTGGTGTTATGATTTTTCAACCATACTTTCTTCTATTATATGGCCAGGATCTTTTATTATATGGCTGGGACCATGTTATATGGCCAGGACCCAAAAAATTTCATAGTGTTGTGGGAAAGGCAAATAAGTAAATATTTGAAATACATTGTAACATAAAAATTTGAAATACATTTCAATAAAACTGTGATAAGTGTTGTCTTCCTAATAAAATCAATAGTAAAAAATGTGACAATAAATATAATGAGCAGTTTCCATATCCTAGCAAGAAAGATTTTTATTATCTATAGTCCAAAGAAGTATTTATTGGCATCATATCTTTCTATCAACTGTCCAAATGGCCACTTGGTATTTGAAAGGTTAACTTTTAGTGAGTATCCCCTCTCATCCAGACACTCAATTATGTGTGCTGGAGTGCAATATCTGAACACATCTCAAAGAACCTTAGCTATCCCCTTAAGATGTCCTGCAGCCAATAAGAATTATTTATAGTTTTTGAATACTGCTAGATAAGACTTATCTAGTGCTTAGTGTGTGCTAGGCACTATTCCAAAAAGCCCACATACATAAACCTGCTTAACAAACTCTGTAAGAGACACTATTATTATCCCCGTTTTGTAGTTAGGAGAGCTGAGGCACAGAGAGCTTAAGTGGCTTACCTAAAGTCACACATAACTGAGTCAGAATTCAAACACTCTAAAGTCACTGATCTGCACCATTGTATATCTCAAACAATGTACATCTCAAACAATAAAATGAAATGAGAGCTGAACTTTGAGAGGATACTGTGACATCAAGGTGTAGTATGTATCTGAACAGGCACAAAACTGGAGAAAGGACTACTAATTAGAGCACAGCAGGTGTATGCCAGGAAAAAAACTAACAATGCAGGTAAAAAAGGATACAAAAGCAATTTCAAAGAATTCGGTGACTAATAGGATATGAAGAACTAGGAGAAAGAGTTGAAATATGACTAAGGACTTAAGCTTTGGAAACTGAGAAGATGTCTCAATAGAAATAGAGATGTTTAAAAGAAGGAAAGAGTGCAGGAAGGAGAAAATCACACTTAAACTTCTTATCGCCAGGGAGAAGCTCTGTAGGAGGCTCCTACTGTGTATACAAACCACAAATAGCCATGCTATGTAAATCAACTGTCTCCCTAGATGCTATTCTTTAGGAGCTTGGGCATATACAAATTAAAAACAAGTTTCACAAGGCATTTTCAGAGATATCTTATTCCTGTGGAAAATGTTGTAATTGCATCTATAAATATACATTCAATCTTAAGTAACTCTGCTGAAATAAAATGTATTTAACATCCTTCAGACTAAATGTTCAGTGGAGAATGATCAGCATGGCTTGTTGTCCTGTGACATAATCCATCCCAATCTCTCTGTAATTCCTCTGCATGAAGTCAATTGGTTTTGGCTGTTGAAAATTATTATAGGACTGAACACAAAGCAAGGCTAAGTGAATCACAAAGGGGGAAAATCCAGGTAGCAGGTGGTCTGCACATGCCCGCTAGCACTATTTCTTCCAGTTGGCACATAACATCTGTTTCTACACTGAAAGGGTGTGAAGAAAATGACACAAGTGGGAAGCACTGACATATGCAGGGGAAAGGAAGTGATTTATTTTATATTAAAGATTGTTACTGTTGCAAAAATAAAAGCACGACCTGAATATGCCTCTGTAAGACTTGTATAATATGTGTGTTTTTAAGAGAAAGATTGTATATTTTTTATTAAATCATAACACAAAAATGCAGGGCTCTGAAAATCTAATTAGCACAATGAATAAAAACAGCAGGCCTATAAAAAATTATTTTCTGAAATAAGGGTATGATTCTACCAAGAGTTTAGAAATAAGAAGGAAAGGAGAAGTCAAGAAAAATTAAATAAAATTATTCATTTTCTTCAATGAGAAACATTATATGTGAAAGAATGGATCAATATTTATTACCAAATAATCGAACAAAAATAATTGAAAAGAATGCTATTATAAATTATCAGTATATTAAGAAACCACTGATTAAATTAGGCAATAAAATATTTAGCTATTGGGATTACTGAAAATGACAGCATTTCCAATGGAAGTCAGTATCAACTACATTAGTTTCATAGAATGAGTCCATGGAAAATAGGAAAAGAAAGGTAACAAAATAAAGAATAATCTTTACTTCATTATTTAAATTGACAAAAACTATATATTTGTTGCATACAACATGATGTTTTGAAATATGTGTACATTGTAAAATTACTAAATCAAGCTACTTAACATATATATCAGAGGACATACTTGTCGTGTTTTTTGGTGAGAACACTTGAAATCTACTCTCTTAGCAATTTTCAAGAATACAATGCATTGTTATTTATTATAGTCACCATGTTGTACAATAGATCTCTCAAACTTATTTCTCCTATATAACTGAAATATTGTACCTTTTGACCAAATTCTTCCCAACTCCAACCTCCACCACCAGCCATGGTAGCCACCATTCTATTGCACTCTATTCCTATGAGTTCAAATTTTTCAGATTTCACATGTAAGTCAGATGACTTGTTGGTTCCATTTTTTCATTTTAGGCTTATTTCACTTAACATGTCTTTCAGATTCATTCATGTTGGAGAGAATGACAAAATCTCTCTTTTTTAAGACTGAAGAGATATTCCATTGTGTTTATATACCACATCTTCACTATCTATTCATCTGTTGATGGATACTTAGGTTGATGCCTATCTTGGCTATTGTGCATAATGTTGCAACAGATAGCTTTGCTCTTTTTTTTAAAGATTGCTTTGGTTATTCAAGTCTTTTGTGGTTCCATACAAGGTTTAGAATTGTTTTTTTTTTTTCTATTTCTGTGAAAAATGTCATTGAAATTTTTATAGGGATTGCATTGAATCTGTAGGTTGCTTTGGCCAGTGTGAATGTTTTACAAAGAATTCTTCCAATCCATGAACATGTATATCTTTCCATTTATTTGTGTTTTCTTTAATTTCTTTTATCAATGTTTTATAGTTGACAGCATACAGGTCTACCACTTCCTTGCTTAAATGTATTCCTAAGTATTTTATTGTACTTTATTATAGCTATTGGAAATAGGATTGTGTTCTTGATTTATTTTTTGGATACTTCATTATTAGTTTGTAGACATGCTATTGATTTTTGTATGTTAACGTATGCAGCAACTTTATTGAATTCATTTATTATTAATAGTTCTAGTAGCTTTTCTGTGGAGTCTTTAGTCTTTTCTATATATAAGGTCATGTCATCTGCAAACGTAGACTATTTATCTTCTTTCTTTCCAATTTGGATATATTTAATGTTTTTCTCATGCCTTATGTAGCTCTGGCTAGAACTTCCAAAACTAGATTAAATAGTAGTGGTGAGAGTGGGCATCCTTGTCTTGTTCCAGCTCTTAGAAAAGCTTTCACATTTTCATTCAGTTGCTGGACAGGCCTAGAGGTTAGGAGATCCAGCCTGGTGACAGGGCAAGCCTGTTGGCTCAGCACACAGATATTGTCCTGGAGTCTGGAGCTCTGAGGGCCTACACCATGATGGGTTTTATTGGTATGGTCCAGTATAGGGGTCTGAGGCAAAGTCCAGTGCTCACTTCCCTCTCTTTCCCTCAATAGGAGGGAATGTTTCTCCATGATGTGCTGCCTGGGTTTGGCAGAGGAGTGACAGGGGTAATGCAAAACTGTCCTCCTACCCTCTTTAATGTGTTTTTTCCTATTTCTGCTCTACATCCAGGTGCTGTAATCTCTCATGTGTTTTTCTTAGCTCTTGTGAGGATATTTTCTTGCATGGAAAGTTGTTGAAATTGATGCTTCCATGAGTGGATGTGTCCTGGAGAGTCCTTTTCTGCCATCTTGCTAACATCTGCCTCCTGAAGATTAATTTAGACCTCGAATGGACTCCAGGTGTTGACCAGTTCCAGCTACACTTTTACAAATAAAAATTGGAAATTTGATAAAGATGAAGGGACTTTCCTAAGACTTTAAAATTAGAATGATCTGGAAGGAAGTTTGATTTGGGGGATTTCTAGCACTCCCCCAAATGAAGAACTTTCTTTGGAACTGCCATAGAAGTGATAAGAGATAATGGGGAAAGGGTGCAATATTGACATGGTCCTAGAAAAAAGGGAAACTGGGCAAAGAATTAGTCATGAGGACAGGGAGAGGCAAAAAAAATCACTTACCATAAAGGAATGGAGAATATATTAGATCACAGAAAATAAAAAAGGACCAGGAGACAAAATTTCAATCAGTCATTAAGAAAGCAAATGTGATAATAAGTTGCTTAATAACTTATTAAAATTATTCTAATAAGAAACAAGCTTTTTAGAAATCTGAGGAAGCACTGAACACCTTGGTACAACCTGGATGCACACACAGCAGGTAACCAAGTCGGCAATGACAGTTTACCATCCTTTATGAATGAAAAAAGGCAAAAATGAAAGATATTAAGTATCTAAAATAAAACATTGTTGGTATATTATTTTTAAATATCTGGCAGGAATGGGAGAAAGGAATAGAGAAGAAGGGAACATCTTTCCTTTCTTTGAAGGCACTTTCTCAAAATTAGAAAACACTGGGCCGGGCGTGGTGGCTCACACCTGTAATCCTAGCACTCTGGGAGGCCGAGGCAGGAGGATTGCTTGAGCTCACGAGTTTGAGACCAGCCTGAGCAAGAGCGAGACCCTGCCTCTACTATAAATAGAAAGAAATTAGCCAAACAACTAAAAATAGAAAAAATTATCCAGGCATGGTGGCACATGCCTGTAGTCCCAGCTACCTGGGAGACTGAGGTAGGAGGATGGGATCGCTTGAGCCCAGGAGTTTGAGGTTGCTGTCAGTTAAGCTGATGCCCTGGAACACTAGCCCAGGCAAGAGAGGGAGACTCTGTCTCAAAAAAAAAAAAGAAAGAAAAAGAAAAGAAAACACAACACTGAAATAAAAAGAAATAAGTGTGTCCAAAATAAGATATCAAAGTTATTCCTTTTTATATAATTTCTCAGTTATTTATATGTTAAAACATGGAACAAAGATCTTACTGTTAAATCTTACAAGATGGAATATTCTGGAAAGCCATTCAACTGCCCAGTCTCTTCCATGGTTCATGGCATTCTGTGGCCATCTCTACTACAGTATCCACCCCACTGTGTTATCACCAATTGCTTCACATATTTGATCCCCTGCCCCTGACAGCATGCTTATTTTACAAATCTTTGTTATTATGGTGCATAGGTAACCACCAATATGTCACAATACTAAACTTTTAAACTTAAAAGCACCTTTTTTTTGGTCATGGGAATGATGCTATTATATAATATACATGTGGTAGTAATAGTTGTCACACGTTTGTGACAAATGTGATAAGGTCATATTGTCATACAGAAAGATGCAAGAGGAAAACGTTTTTCAAGTAATCTTCAGAAATAAGGTTGCCAGAGCTTATGCAAGTGCTTTCAAGGTAGGGGAAATAAATGAAAAGCAGATTTTTCTCCCTAACAAAATTGCCAGTGGGTAAGGCAAAGGTTCAGGGAAACAGGAGGTTTCTAATATATTAACCACCCGTTCAATGTCTGGCAGCAATTAGGAAAATAAACAGGATCCTGAGTCGAATTAACAGCACCAATTAAACTTTCCTGCAAGCATATTATACCAATAACTAGTGGTGTAATATCTGGAAAATTATTCACAAAATGATGCCAGATATTTCTGATATTCTCAAAGAAAACAAAACAAAACAAAAAATTAAAAGTAGCAAGTGGGTAGAAGGTATGAGCCTTGTACCAAAAAAGAGCTAATTCTGACTTTTGCCACAATTTTTTAAAAAGCCAGATTAAACTTGTTTAAAAGTTTAAAGAGTACAATTACGTTTTTAGTCTATTTTTGTAGGCAGAAAGAGCTATTTCTAAATATGGGCTAAGTCATAGAATTTCAAAATATTATATTTAAGCTAGATATAAGAAACTTAGAAAATTGAAAGTGAGGTAAGGATATTGCACTTAATATAACACATATTGGAAAACTTGACAGAGATGGTTTTTGAAATCATAAAATATTTAATATTTTCAGCAGATTTTTGTGTTTATAGAAAACTTTTGAAGAGTTTTATTTATAAACAAAGAATCTGCTGTAATAAAATAACTTCCCTTATATTTATCTCAGCTGCATGTTAGCAATCCAAGTTATGAATAGTTGAATTAAAAAGCTTCTTTTCAAATCATTTTTCTGAAATTTGGGAAACATTTCCCTATAGAAATCATAGTAATGGTAGTTTGGTTCCCAGAACAGTCCTCAAGGGCTTTTTCATCTGTATGCCTTGAAATACAGTATTAATTGCATTATTTCAACTGCACCTAACCAACATATACATT
This sequence comes from Eulemur rufifrons, assembly GCF_041146395.1. Lineage (NCBI taxonomy): Eukaryota > Metazoa > Chordata > Mammalia > Primates > Lemuridae > Eulemur > Eulemur rufifrons. The sequence goes on from NC_090986.1 coordinate 37,292,554, forward strand.
TTTCCTTCCTTTCAAAATTCATTCCAAATTCTAATTTAGGAGGCTCAGAAGATTTTACCATCTCACAAAACACTATCATTCACCTCCCCCCAAAAGTAATACCTTTGATTAAGCACTTAATCACTAAGTTCATCCTCAAAACAGAAGGCACTTCTTTAAGACATGTACTCCTCTAGGAAGTCAAGAGGGAATGAAGTAAGGGGAAGATGTACCTATCTTTCTGGCCCAGACTCTCCAATGCAATTGTTTATTCAACAAACATATATTGAGTACTGCTAGGTAAACAAGCCCAGATCAGGTATTTTGTTACTCGGGGAAAACACTCATGCATTAAATATGAAACATGCCTTCCAGGAATCTAGTTTAGTCTGGGGGATATGGAAGACATGTGCACAAGCACTACGATTAAACATACCATGCCATGAATTTGGGCAGGACAGTGGAGGATCTTAAATGCTGTGCCAATGAGATTGGAGTTTACTGCATGGACACGGTCTGGCTTGTGTTAGTTTGCGGGCTGTGAAGTGACAACATCTGAGACAGACTTCAAGAAAAGTGTTTAAAAAAATCCAAGTAAAATGAATTCCAAAGGATGGGAGTGGTTATTAGGAGAATTGATGTTATGAGACAGGTCCCAAAATATCATGAAAATAATACAGGACAAACAAGACTGTGCAGCCTGGGGTTTGGGAGATAAGGAGAAATATATTAAAAACTTTTTGAAGACTTGACTAATTCTGGTGCTAAATACTACTGAGTCATGGCGGAGACACAAACAGCAAGATATTATAAGACTCTCAAGCTGAGCTTGGATATGTAAGAGGAGGGGATAGAAAGAACTGGTTTGGCTGGGACACTTAGGTATTAATATTTAATTTGAGATGGTATAATAGTAAAATAGATGTACAATAGTAAAATGAATTTATTAATAATGATCATTATAGGAATTTTAGTTAAAGCCTCAATATTGAATGAGAGTATGAAAGAGGAGAAGATTGGGGGAAATGCATGTATACATATATATATATATATATATACACACACACACATATATAAAGAGTTAGGGAATGAGACATAAAAAATATGTTTGTTTGTGTATATATATATATATATGCGCAAAGTATCAAAGAAGAACGTGAAGACTGTTTCTTCATGGAAACCAAGGGAAAAGAGCATGTTATGGAAGGGCTTGGCAAATAAATAAAATGCGCAGGATGGTGGAGGAAGATGAGAAATGATAAAAACCAGTAGGGTCTATATTTATTACTCGCAAACCTGTCTGCATCTAGTTTATTTTTTTAAAGAGGTTTATTTCTACCATCCATTTCACAATAAGATATCAGTTTAATTTTGTTGATGAAATAATAATTCATCAGTTTTAATAAGCAAGCTTTTATTTAATTAGAATTTACCTCTATGCTTCACAAGTTGCTCCAGCAAATTATCCAGTCTCTGGGATACTGCCTGGCCTGCAAACCACTAACTAAAGATGCTTTGGATAAAAGAATGGCATCGATGTTGGGGCTATGCAGAGGGGTAAGAGCGAAAGAGGTTTGGGAAACAGTGAGGAGGTAGAATGAAGGGTCTTATTTGAACAAAGTCTGGACTTTATGCAAATAGAATGTATACTATTTATAATACTGAAAAAGATTAAGAAGTGAGAGTGGAATAGGTAAGATGGAACTTTTGAAAGTAATATCCCAGGTTTGCTTAACATTATCTCAAAAGTCATTCGATTCCACTGCACTTGTTTAAAACTTTCACTTTTGGATATCTTCACTTAGTCTTTATTTCACAAATTTTTCTGAAGTATAGAATTCCATTTCATTAAAGTATCATTTTAAAAAGTCAGTAATTCCTTTAAATATTACCTGTGTTTTCAAATATATATTGGAACTCTAAGAGCCTTTAGTTAATGAAAATTCACATAGAGTAATTTTGAAATTCTACCAAAAAATATCTATGCCAATATATGCAAAATATTCGTACAGAGTACCAAAACCACATTTAATAAAAATGTAAATCCAGTAAAAGTTTCTAATAATTCTGCTTAATTAAAATTTTACCCCTATATAATGAATTATTAGGAAATACTGTATTTTCTTATTTCTTGGTACTAACACCTAAATGGGCATTGCTCTCTCTCACCTCTGCCCCACTATTACCTTATTAATAAGTTATTTGTATTTCTGACATGGTAAATTAAAACCAACTTTTTGTGTTATTCTGCCCTTCTTTTCACCCTTAACCTGAACTTGGCAGTAGGACAGTTAGAAAAAAGGGAGATGACGTCAGCTCTTCTTTGAGCTTTTGAGTCCCCTTCTTTCAATTTCCTCTGGCGCTTCATTCATCTTTGCTTACTTTCTTTGGCTCATGACGGAAGGTAACCAGCATGATAGCATAAGCGAGTTATGTAAGAGGTTTAGGTTTGAATCATTAAAACCAACACTTGGGCTTCTAAGGTGAATCTCAGAGCAATACAGCAAATTCAGTACCAATGATTTTGGTGTGATAAGGAAAGATATTATATACTTGGAATCTTCATGATGCTGTTTTTTTCTTTTTTTTTTTTCTTTCACTTTACTATTTGAATAATCGCCTTTTCACACATATCCTCAGTTGGTGAACCTTCTACACCAGATATTTGTAGTGGAAATTTACCATGTCCAACTTTAAGTGTCACCTGTATTTGTTGTCCAAGTCCTTCTGTGGATCAATATGAACTTTGCGCTTCTCCCTAAAATCTTCCATTTCCTTGAATTGGAATACTTTAGGTCCTGAGTTATTCTTGTAATTTTAATGGGAAATACTCTTCTGTGCAAATTATATTCTTATATTAGGAAAGCTAGACTGCTTTTAATTTATGATTCTCCTAACCTCTGTAAATGCATGTTCTGGTAGTATTTGTAAACTTCAACGTGCTTTTTAACTTAGTCCTGTTTCTCCTTTACAGGACAAACATATCTTGCCATTGATCTTATTTTTTTTCTTCCACATGGATTGTCATTTGAGTTAAATATCAAATCTTTGAAAATACGTAAAAATGATTCTGTGCCATGCTGAGGTTTTTTTTTTTTTTTTTTTTTTTTTTTTTTTTCCACTTTCCAAAAAGCTCAACAATAGTTTTTGGTTCACTCACAAAGGTGTGATGTTTATTTCCTGTAGTTTTCCCTCTGCCTCTTATTAAACCTGACTCCTAGAATTGGATGCTTCCAGGAAAGATGATTTTTTGGGTTTTGCGTTAATTTGGTGAAGTTTTTCCTCTACCTGATATTATTAAGATAGCAAATTCTCAATGCAATATGGGTATTAATTTTCATTTATCTTTTTTTTTTTTTTTTTGGTAACTAATTCCACGCATTTCCTGTTGGTTAATTCATACCCTGCAACTAAAATATGAGCTCATACTTAGCTAATTTTCTTTGGAAGTCCTCAGTCAGGACAGACAACCACAGAGGCATCTCTGGATGTTCTGGAGACAAACTGGGTAGATTACTAATGGTTAATTTCCACTGTATCATAAAAGAAGTGCAGTGGACATTTTTTATTACCTTGGGCTGCATTTTTTTGTGTCACGAAAATCCCACACCTAAAGAGACTAAGAACACTTCCCACAATTGAAATTGAAAATGCCAGATATTTTTGCAACCTCCCATGCAGTTAAGGCATTGATGCATGAAATCAGCAGCCAGTCATAGTCTCCCTCATAGACTTTAAAATAGAAACAAGTGAGGCAAGGAAACTAAGGGTTTGCAGAACTCACTCTTGTAAAGGCGGTGGCAGCACTTGCAGTCATGTCCTGGTTCTTGACATAACTGCCAGGTGGTTCTCTAAGCAATGTCCAGAGTTCATGCAATGACACTGGGTTCACGGTGAAAGCTCTGGAGTTGGGATGCACTTAGGATGGCAATCTTGTATTCACAGTGCCAATTTGGAGACCTAATTTTGGATGTGTGCAAGACACAGAAAAGACAGAAAGGAGAGAGATGGCCTAAGAATGAACAAAATCATGCAGCTTTCTGCCTTAACCTAAATGCCTTGCTTTTCCTTTGTCAAGCAGATCTCAGGACACCTTCAGCCTTAGGATCTCCTGCAAGTTGGAGGCATGGTTAGAATGTGGCATGAACAGCCATCAGCTCCACCAGATCTTGCTATACGGAACTTGGTAACAACGGAGTAGCGTTAGTCATGTCTTTCTTATTTCAACTTTCTCATTTATTTTCTTTTTAAATATGTATTTAGAAACTAGTTAAAAAGTATGATGACTTCAAAAATAAAATAATACCAAAAAGAAAAATTAATTTATATCTGGATGCACATATTCAATGAATCTGAGTAGGTTAAGGGAATACCAAACTACCTTAAGAAATTTCATAATTCAGAGTCCAACCATTGGGATTAAGCAACCCAAATGTGCCCTGAGTATTTTATTTGCCATTTACAGAACTGTTCCAAGGAAATGACTGTCATGAATCCAACTTGCTTAAAAAAGAAGTTTTAAAGATGTGGAACTTGAATCAAGCACTTTGCTTATTGTTGTGTTTTGTTGCTGTGCACTGTTGTAAACAGTTGCCACATTTCATGGAAGGTGTTGATGTGACATTCATTGGAAATTAAAGCCATTCTCTGTGACAATAATTGCTATGCCTTCTAAAATAGCATCACTGTCTCCAACTTTTATGGGGTCTCTGAAAAAGAGATCTTTTTTCCAAAATGCGTGGCTTTCCTGTTCCAGAAAACTGGAGCCTGATAAATTTCCGTATTTGGAATAAGTTTGTGTATTGGCCTAAACACATCCTTTCCCTAGGAATATAGAAGAAAAGAAAATCAGATTGGTGGAAGCAAAAATTATACTAAGTACATATATGATTACAATTGTCCACATTTCTGCAAACCTGGTGTCTTTCCTTTAAACTTTGACATTTACTTATTAAATGTCTTAGACTTATTTTTTAATATCTTCTTCAGTGTTCAATGCTGTATCATGTATGTAGGTATTGAATTATCACCTAGTCAGTCAAGTCTTGATGTAAAATGTCAATCCATTACCAAAGTCATATTCAACTACCATTTCAATTTATCAGATTTTCACTTATGAAATGCCAAAACAAAGAATATAATCAACAATTGACAAATTATATATCCAAATTGTCTATCTTAGCAAGTCTAGAATATAGCATGAGACAAATCATGAATATTTGCTATCTTTTGTTCAAAAAGAATGTCTTCTGAAATTATATTGCATAAATTTTGATTCTATAAAATATATTGCTCATTCTAACAACATTCACCTTTATCTTATTATTCTGGCTTTATCATATCTATTTATAAAATTTAAGGCTATAGTGTAGTCTGTGGATAAGTCAAGGAATAGAAGAATTGAAAATAATTTTGACAATATAAAAGAGTAGATCTTAGTAAATATAATAAAAATTTTATGTATCTTGATAGTCACATTTTACTTAGCATACTAGAAGAAAATTGACAAATATATAATAAAAAGATACAATTTTATTAAATAAATTATTAAATAAAAATGGAATACAGCATCATTTATAAAATGATTATTTCAAGACAGTTTCCTAACCCTCTGAGTTAAATATTAGCAACTTTATTTTAGACAGGAGATAACTGAGACTGTATAAGATTAAGGTTTCACAACAGTAAAGAATTGAGCAAGTGTTGAAATGTGTTTTCACTCAACTGTGCCTTAGTGGTTTGCTTGTAGAATTGAATGACTATTACATATGAACAATCCATGTAAAAATTATTTATTTTCATCCCATAAACAATCCTACCACTTTGAATTATGTTCATTATTCTAAATAGAATATAATATCTCATTCCTTAGTCATTTAAAGAGTTGAAAGAAAATTATCTGTGCCCAAAATGACTGTAAGAAAAGAAAATATGTAAGTTTGAATTAAGAAAGTTCTTTATCTGAAATTTTGTAGGAATGATTTATCCATTTGATACCATCTTCCCATGCGTTGAGTACAAAAGGATAAAGACTTCCTGGGGACGAGTCTGTTAGCACTTTATGAGCAGCTGTGAGACTCCACACTGGAGTCTCCACACTGGAGGCTGCAGGGGCACAGAGTGACACAAAGAATGCAGAGATCTATCTGCTAAATGCATAAAGATATTTTAGGCTATTTGTTACACATAGACATCATAAATATTTTTTAACAATAACTAAGCCAGCTCTGGATACCACTAATATATAATGAACAGCTACTATACGTCAGGCACTATCCTAAGAATTCTCATCTAATCTTTCATAGATGTCTATTAGGTCTAGCAATTGACCAATCAGGAGCTGGCATGGCAAGCTAAGGCAAACGAACATCCAATAGTGAAAGCAATTATTGTAACCACAAATCAAAGCAGCTACACATAACTTGGCAGTCATCTGTCACTTCTTGCTTTCCTCAGTGGTCTGTGCCTATTCTAAGCACAACTCCTGCATTCTCACATCCTTCCCACAGTGCTCTGCCCCTTCCTTATCCTTGCTTTCCTGGCTAGAACTCTGCTTTAGTCTTCCTCCTCTCAATGTTTCATCATTAAAACTTCCAAATCCTTTACGATACTGATGCATTACCCACAGGGATGGCTTTAGCATAGGATGGGCAACTTTTCTTCATCCAGGAAAATGAAAATATCTCAGAAACACACAGCAGTACAACTTCCAAGGTTTGAGTACTGAAGTCTGAAATTATAACACATGGTGACTGAGGTCTGTGAGAGTGGGGCTGCAACGTGACCTCCCTTTTGAGGTCCCTCTCACACTGGGTGCTAAAGATATGTTATCTCATATTTCCCATGGTCTACAGACCTCACAGTCTCCTCTTGGACACACACACACACAAAACACATCCATACACATACAGATATACCTCCAAGAAACTTTTCTCCAAGACATCGTGGTTAAATTAAGGTAAAAATGACATTTCTCCAGAAGACATACAAACCTCGAAGAATATTCTCGCTCACAAAAGTAGATAGGCATTTTACATTGTTATAAAGGGTAGATTTCTCTTCCCTTTGTATTCATAGCTGTCTCCAGAGAGTGCCCAGGTGATATGTAGCACATATAAAACAAGCTCATTATTTTATTTCATTCTATTACAAAATAAAACTAAGTAAATAGATTTTACACATAAATTCAACATAAATATTTGTCTTTAGTTAAAATATTTTAGACTCACAGAACCCATTATTTATTTATGCACATTCATCCCACAAACCCAGAAATAAAATATTTGATGATCTATCTCCAAATTGTCTTTCTAGTTTCTCCCATTACTCTTAGAAAATCCCTCGAAGTTCCTGGGACAATTATGGAAGACGAGTTTTTATTCTGACTTCTTTTTCTACCCTTCTTCTGTTCCACATCATAGCAAATTATATTAATTCGAGCCTCAATTTTTATTATGTAGGCTGCATGACACTAAAATGCACCCCCTTACTTAATAGACAAAGCCTTTCTACCCCATGTACCTCCATTTTACCTTGTAGGGTCTATCCTAGCCCTAAAATGTGATTTAACTTAATTAGTGTCATGTTTTCCTACTGGGCTGTGTTCTACCTGATGTCACAGGAAATGATCATTTTCTCTTTGTCTTTCCAAGACTTACCACAGGGTCTGGCACATAATAGGTGCTTAATAAATGTTTAGTGAATAAATGATTAAATAATAAATATTATTAATATATAACAAGTTTCAAAGAGTCTCCATGTTAGTCTGAATTTACCCAAAAATGTAGCCTAAAACAAGAGGTAGTTTATGAAGAAATGATCCCAGGGAGAAAAAGTGAGTGAACAGGGACAGTGTGACAGGTTTAGGAGAAAGGACAATACAGGTTGAGTATTTTTATAGCCCGTCTGCTGAGAAACATATACAATGCTTCAGAGAACTGTCCCTGAAGACTTTCAGGCTGCATTTCCGCATGGGCTAAGCAGACTCCTAAGAAGGACTTGAAGCGGAAAATTAGAGAAACATGCAGTGAGTACATGATGTGGGGTGCTATCAGTGAACAGGGAATTTTCTAACACAGCTGCAGTTCCAATCAAGAGTGGGCCTACGGGTATGACATGAAGTGTCAAAAACACCTGCTACAGTTTTCATAAAAATGGGGTTTAGATATCCTGTTCAGATAATTGATGGCTTCTATGTGCCAGATACTAAACCACTGTTTCTATCTTTCCTTTCACTTCCAATATATTTTGAGCTGTTATATGTGAATGTGTTTTTACAATACTAAAACGCAGGTAAACTCAGTGTAAGGTTTATTCAGTCCTTTTTAAAAATCAATTTTACTAAACTATATCCATTATCCTTTCTAGCCAATTATTGTGCATTATAGAAGTATACAAACAGAGGCTGAGAAATTGAGTATAGTTAAATAAAGCACCTGGCCTGAGTTTGGCTTATAAAACTCTCTAAATAGGATACTCTACTATCAATGTTACCAAATGGTTCAAATATTTGCATTATATTTTTATCAAGTAGTGTCAGTCAATCTTTTAGTTAATCATTGCCTAACACTCTTCATAAAATTAAGAAAATAATAGTGGCATATGCTAATTTTTGTTAAGATTAACTACATCCTTCCTTTGTTAAGGAAATCTGAAGCTTTTCATTCTTTATGTTTTACTCTGCATAAGTAAAATAAATCACATTCTAGGCATCAAGAATGATTGAAATTGGATTAAATTATGCTCTGGATTCTAATTACATTGATCACAGAAAAACAATATGAATCAGGCTCTTGAGGGAATATCCTATGCAATTAAAGACATATAAACAACAATGGCACAATTGGCTCATCATATCCTATGAAATGAGAAGATTTCATCTAAACGTCAGTGAATCATACTCTCTTTGTAATTGCGGAACTGATTTGAGAAGCACAGGTCTACAGGATAGTTTTCTTTATTGAAGGTATATCTTGTTTTCAGAATTGTGGATGAGTGATGATAATGCTCTTTGCTTATACTAATTAGGCCACAGGATTTCTTTCTCTGGTTTGCACAACTGAGAAACAAATCTACTGGATAATTACTGAAGAACTCTTCCCACCTTATTTTCTTCTAATTTTATTCAGTTATCTTCCTTCTCTGGCAAGGCAAGAGTCTTCATAAACAGTGAGAATATTTGCAGTTCTAGGGAGTAAAGCATGACTATTTTAAACTAATACCATTTTTTTCTTGTTTTAACCTACAATTGGTTTCGGTTTAGGTATGTGACAACATTCTAAACAGATCAGATTTGTATTATTCTTCTGCACTGGATAAATCTTATAGAAGAAATCTTGTAAAGTATAGTTCAAATAATTCTAACTTAGAAGAAATCAACAAATACCAAAAAAAAAAAAAAATTAAGCCCAAACTTTGAAAAGAGATATGTCCCAACCATAAAGTATTAAGTTTTTCTATACTATTAATATGTATTGCTATTTCTTTTCTCCTTATTTAAGAATACCTTCTCTCAATGATTCTATAACCCATAGACAAATTGTGCTATGAAGAAATCAATATACACAAAATTAAACATAGAGGTAATGTTTAAATTAAGTTAGAAAAAAACTATCTTCTCCCAGAAGAACTTTTGTATTTTGGAAACTCTTATGAGGTCTGGAATTGTTTCAATTAATAACGTTGACCTTAAATTTAGGGAGCACAGAAGGCTCTGTATTTGAAAAGAGGCTTCAGATAAGTGGCATAGTGAGGACTGTGCTGCTTTATAGCAGTCCTCGGGAAAAGACACTGCCACCTTGCTCAATGAATCTTTTTTCTCCTGTTGGAATGACCAAGGAAATCAGAGTCAAGATTTGGCTTCAGCAGTTTTCTAACTGAAGTGTCTAAGTTGTAGACATCTAAGGTTTTCAATCCCAAAGGGGAATAGTTTTTCCAAGTTCTGATCCCTAAACATCAAATTAGTATCTATGGATCCAACAGGAAGAAAACAACATAACATTTTTGAAGGTGGGAATTAATTTTCAGTAGGCATTCCAACAAATTACCTATCTCTCTACCAACATATTGCAAGTAGTGACACTTGATCCTAGATAGGATAATAAATTATAATACAAGATTTGTCCTTTTAAAATTTACAAAAGTTTCTAATCTGAGAGGACTTTATGGATTGTCCAGTCCAATGCTATAATTTTATGAATGAAGAAATTGAAATCAAAGAGATTAGGTGGTTTTCCCAAAGTCATGCCTGGTTAGTGCCAGAATCATGACTAGACCCCATGTTTCTTACTACTTGGTCTTGTGCTTTCAGCGAGGCTGCCTCTTGCTTTCATAATCAACACTTCCAATGAATCGGTGAATCATGGGACATTTTCACTTCTGCATTTGTTGTATGAAATGGTATGCCTAATTTCAGAATGTTGAAATGAAGTGTTCAGAACTCTAAAGAGAAGAAATAAACCACACCAATATCCTATGGTTGCTTCCTGTCAATAGGATAAGAAACATCTTGTTTCTGATTGAGTAAATTTTTATTAAATAGGCTTGTCACAAAAGTTTTTGATTGGTCATAGAGTAAATGCAATGATTATATATTTTTCTTCTATTCACTAGAAAAAAATATTATTGAGTCATTTACAGATTTTCCAAAGAAATTTTCTAAACTCTAATGACATAAAAGTATGAAAATTGTTACTGAACAATATTCAAGAATCACAATTTGCTTCCAGTAAAAATTAATCCTTCCATTTTGGCAATCTGGAAACTATATAATCTCTAGGTTGAATTGTTATTTGTTTATCTTTTTGATAGCTGAATGATTTTTAATTGCTACTTACTATTCCTTAATGTATATATTATACAATTTGAAAATGTCAAATTATAATAGTATCAAAAATATTTGAATCTGTATTTATTATGCTATATTAACTTCAGTTCTTTTTTTTTTTTTTTTTTTTATTTCATCTTGTTATGGGGGATACAGAATTTCAGGTTACATACGTTGCTCCTGTTCCGCCTTTCCCCCCAAGCCAGAGCTCCAGACGTGTCTGTTCCCCAGGTCGTGCGCATTGCACCCATCATGTAGGTATATATCCCTCCCTTCCCCACCCCCCCCCTTCCCGAGTCAGCACCTTCAAGTGTTACCACTCCCCAAACGGTGCACAATGCACTCATTGTGTAGGCATACCCCCATCCCCTCCCCCGCCCCCCACCTCAGTCTGATATCCAATTGGTGTCGTTCCCAGATGTGTATTTAGGTGATGTTCAGGGAAACCAATTTTCTGGTGAGTACATGTGATACTTGTTTTTCCATTCTTGGGATACTTCACTTAATATAATGGGTTCCAATTCTCTCCAGGAGAACCATAGAGATGTCGTATCTTCATCATTCCTTATAGCTGAGTAATATTCCATGGTATACATATACCACAGTTTACTAATCCAATCATGTATTGATGGGCATTTGGGTTGCTTCCACATCTTTGCTATTGTGAATTGTGCTGCTATAAACATTCGGGTACATGTGTCTTTGTTAAAGAATGACCTTTTTTCCTTTGGGTATATGCCCAGTAATGGGATTGCTGGGTCAAATAGCAGGTCTACTTGAATCTGTTTAAGATACCTCCATAATGCTTTCCACAGGGGTTGCACTAGTTTGCAGTCCCATCAGCAGTGTATGAGTGTTCCTGTCTCTCCGCACCCACGCCAACATGTGTTGTTTTGGGTTTTTTTGATAAAGGCCATTCTCACTGGGGTTAAGTGATATCTCATTGTGGTTTTGATTTGCATTTCTCTGATGATTAGGGATGTTGAGCATTTTTTCATATGTTTGTTAGCCATTCTTATATCTTCTTTCGAGAAGTTTCTATTCATGTCATTTGCCCACTTTTTGATAGGGTTACTTGATTTTTTCTTGCTGATTTTTCTGAGTTCTAAATAGATTCTTGTTATCAGTCCTTTATCTGATGTGTAGTATGCAAAAATTTTTTCCCATTCTGTAGGTGGTCTGTTTATTCTCTGGACTGTTTCTTTGGCTGTGCAGAAGACTTTTAATTTAATCATGTCCCATTCATTAATTTTTGTTGCTGCTGTGATTGCCTTGGGGGTCTTCTTCATAAATTCTTTGCCTAGGCCAATGTCTGTAAGAGTCTTTCCTACATTTTCTTCTAGAATTCTGATTGTATCACGCCTAAGGTTTAAGTCTGTTATCCACCGTGATTTGATTTTTGTGAGAGGTGAAAGCTGTGGATCCTGTTTCAGTCTTCTACAAGTGGCTAACCAATTCTCCCAGCACCATTTGTTGAATAGGGATTCTTGTCCCCAGAGTATATTCTTTCCTGCTTTGTCAAAAATTAGGTGACTATATGAGGATGGTTCTATATTTGGATTTTCTGTTGTGTTCCACTGGTCTGTGTCCCTGTACTTGTGCCAGTACCAGGCTGTTTTAAGAACCACGGCCTTGTAGTATAGTTTGAGGTCTGGCAAATTAATACCTCCCATTTTGTTTTTGTTGCTTAAAATTGCTTTTGCTATACGGGGTCTTCTCTGGTTCCATACAAAGTGTATAATTATTTTCTCTACATCTGTGAAGAATGATGTTGGTAATTTAATAGGGATTGCATTGAATCTGTAGATCACTTTGGGTAGTATAGACATTTTAACAATGTTGATTCTTCCGATCCATGAGCATGGTATATTTTTCCATCTATTTGCAAGTTCTGCTATTTCTTTTCTCAGTGTTTCATAGTTTTCCTTATAGAGGTCCTTTACCTCTTTAGTTAGGTATATACCTAGATATTTTATTTTCTTTGTTGCTATTTTGAAGGGTATTGAGTCTTTAATTTGGTTTTCTGATTGACTGTTGTTGCCTTATATAAATGCCTCTGATTTGTGTATATTAATTTTGTAGCCAGAGACTTTGCTATATTCGTTAATCAATTCCAGGAGTCTCATGGTTGAATCCTGGGGGTTTTCCAGATATAGCATCATATCGTCAGCAAAAAGTGAGAGTTTGATCTCTTACTTCCCTATTTGGACTCCCTTGATTTTGCTCTCTTGCCTGATAGCTCTCGCAAGGACTTCCAATACTATGTTGAAAAGTAATGGGGACAGTGGGCAGCCCTGTCTGGTTCCAGTTCTAAGTGGGAGTGCTTTCAATTTTTCCCCATTCAGAATGATGTTGGCTGTGGGTCTGTCATATATGGCTCGTATCATTTTTAGGTAGGTTCCATCTACGCCTATTTTGTTAAGCGTTTTTATCATAAAGGAGTGTTGAATTTTGTCAAATGCTTTTTCTGCATCTAATGAGAGTATCATATGGTTTTTGGTTTTGCTTCTATTTATGTGGTGAATTACATTTATAGATTTACGTATGTTGAACCACCCCTGCATCTCTGGGATGAAGCCCACTTGGTCGTGGTGGATTATTTTTTTGATAAGTACTTGGATTCGATTTGCTAGTATTTTATTGAAAATTTTTGCATCTATATTCATGAGAGAAATTGGTCTGTAGTTCTCTATTTTTGTTGCGTCCTTTCCTGGTTTTGGTATCAATGTTATATTGGCTTGGTAGAACGTGTTGGGGAGAATTCCATCCTTCTCAATATTGGAGAATAGTTTATGTAGGATGGGCACCAGTTCTTCTTTGTATGTATGGTAAAATTCAGGTGTGAACCCATCTGGACCAGGGCTTTTCTTTTTGGGAAGGTTTTTTATTGCTGTTTCGATTTCAGTTCTTGATATTGGTCTGTTCAGGTACTCTATTTCTTCCTGGTTGAGCCTGGGAAGACTATGTGTTTCTAAAAATTTGTCCATTTCCTCCGCATTCTCCAGTTTGTGTGCATAAAGATTTTTGTAGAATTCATAGATGATATCTTGTATCTCTGTAGCATCGGTTGTGATTTCTCCTTTCATGTTCCTAATGGAGGTTATTAGAGATTTTACTTTTGTGCTCTTGGTTAGTTTAGCCAGAGGTGTGTCTATTTTGTTTATCTTTTCAAAGAACCAACTTTTTGTTTTATTAATTTCCCTTATAGTTTCTTTGTTGTCCTTTTCATTTAATTCTGATTTGATCTTAGTAATTTCTCGCCTTCTGCTGGGTTTGGGGTCGTTCTGTTCTTCTTTCTCCAGCTCTTTGAGTCTATTCGTTAGGTTGTCTATTTGCATGTTTTCTGTCTTTTGGATATAGGCATTTATGGATATGAATTTCCCTCTCAGGACTGCTCTAGCTGCGTCCCATAGATTTTGATAAGTTGTATCTCCATTGTCATTTAATTCAAAGAAACTTTTGATTTCCATCTTGATTTCTTCCTTTATAGAATAATTATTCAGGAGAAAGTTATTTAGCTTCCACGACTTTGAGTAAGAGTGAGGGTTTCTGTTTGTGATCATTGTTACTTTTATTCCACTGTGATCTGAGAAGATGCATGGTATAATTTCTATTTTTTTGAATTTTTTAAGACATGCTTTATGTCCTAGGACATGGTCAATCTTAGAGAATGTCCCGTGAGCTGATGAGAAGAATGTATATTCTGTGGACTTTGGTTAGAATGTCCTATAGATGTCAGCCATGCCCATTTGTTCTAGCATTCTATTTAGGTCCATTATGTCTTTGTTTATTTTCTGTTTAGAGGATCTGTCCTGTACTGTCAGTGGGGTGTTAAAGTCTCCAGCTATTACAGTATTATTATCTATCATCTGGTTCAGATCTAGTAGGGTTTGCTTTATGAATCTAGGTGCACCTAGGTTGGGTGCATATATATTGAGTATAGTCATGGCTTCTTGTTGAATTGTGCCCTTGACCAGTATGTAGTAGCCATCTTTGTCTTTTATTATTTTTGTTGGTTTGAAAGCTAAGTTATTGGAAATTAAGATTGCCACATCAGCTTTCTTTTCGTTACCGTTTGCTTGAAATACCGATTTCCATCCTTTTACTTTCAGTCTAAATGCATCTTTGCTCGTTAGGTGGGTTTCTTGAAGACAGCAGATATTTGGCTTGTGCTTTTTTATCCATTGGGACAGTCTATGGCTCTTGATCGGGGAATTCAAGCCATTCACATTTATTGAGAAAACTGATAAGTGAGACGGTTTTTTGTTCAGCTTGTTGGGTAGAACTTCATTGCGATGTTTTCTCTCCTGAGCCATTGTGGTATCTGGAATTTGATCTTTAGCTCTTGAGTAGTTTTACATTCGTGGATCTTTCTTGTGCTGATCCGTGTGTAACTCTCTTTTGAGTACTTCTTGTAGGGCTGGTCTTGTCTTGGTGAATTCCCTCAACCTTTGTTTATCTGAGAATGTCTTGATTTCTCCTTCGTATAGAAAACTTAGCTTAGCTGGGTACAAGATTCTAGGCTGGGCATTATTCTGTTTCAGAAGAGTGAAAATGGGGCCCCAACCTCTTCTTGCTTGTAAGGTTTCAGCTGAGAAATCTGGCGTAATTCTGATGGGTTTTCCTTTGTAAGTTACCTGTTTCTTTCTCCTTACAGCTCGGAGAAGGGACTCTTTAGTGGATATTTTGGTCAGCCTGATGACTACGTGGCGTGGTGTTTTCCTATTTGCTATGAATCTCCCAGGGGTCCTTTGAGCTTCTTGAATCTGTATGTCTAGAGTATTGGCAAGGCCTGGAAAATTTTCCTCGATTATGTCTTCAAATAGCTTGTCCAACCCTTGCTTATTGTCTTCTTCACCCTCAGGAATGCCAATAACTCTCAAGTTAGGTTTCTTCACATAATCCCACATTTCTTGAAGACTCAGATCATTTCTCTTACTTTTTTGATCTATCTCTGTGACTGACTTATTTAGTTGGAAGAAGTTATCTTCAATTTCTGAGATTCTTTCCTCTGTTTGATCTACCCTGCTTTTGAGACTTTCCACAGTGTTTTGTAGCTCTCTGAGTGAATTCTTCATTTCTAGGAGTTCAGTTTGGTTTTTCTTCAATATTTCAATTTCTTTAGTGAATTTTTCCTCCAAATCCTGTATTTTTTTTGCATTTTCCTTGTGTTGTTTGTCCATTGATTCTTGTATATTATTCAGCTTGTTTATGATCCATAATTGGAATTCTTCCTGTGACATGTTGGTGTTTTGAGTCTGGTTTGTGTCAAATGGTTGAGAGCTGGTATTTCTCTTTGGGGGTGAGCTTTCTGTTTGATTCTTTGTGCTTCCTGTGTTTTTTCGCTGGGCCCTTCCCATCTAGATTAATCGTTGGATTTTTTCTTATAGATTTAGTCTGGTTAACAGCACTCTCTGTGCTCTATTCTTAGGCTGTGGAGCAGTCTAGGTATATTGCTTCCTTTGGCAAGAGGGGAAGACTGTTGTGAATTGTTTAGAAATTTTTCTATTTCAGTTGGGGGACTGCTTCTGATGGGTCCAATCCTAGAGGATTGGAGTGATCCAAGACTGCTTTGGTGAGTTAGGACACTGTGTTGTAGTCTTTCAGAAGGCAGGCAGGGTCCACACTAGTAGTGGACCAAAATTCTCTTTGTTTGTTTGTTTCCCTTTGGTTCTTCCTCTATAGGGGTGGTTTCTGTCTCTATCTGCAGGAAAGATACTAGCTGTGGGGAGTGGATGGTGCCCTCGCTCGCTCAGCGCCCCAGTTGCCGCAACTCCCAAGGCAAAAGTCTGCCTTGGCCCAATGTCCCCAGGGACCAGGCTCCACACTCTCACTTCTGGAGAAGTAGTCAATGTTTAGACATGGGTGGGGTCCCTATATAAAGTCTGTGGACCAGGGGAGGGGGCCATCCAGGGAGCCTCTTGGCACCCTATTGCTCCGCAGTGACTTGGCTGTGGGCCCCAAGATGGCGATTGCGCACCCACAGATCGCCGGCGTTGGGAGTCACTACTCAGGTTCCGATATGTACCAGAGCCAGGGGCCTGGCCCGTTCCCAAGCTCACCGTGGGTTCCCTTTTGATTTCTCTGGGCCGGAGACTAATACAGGTCTACACGTCTGAATCCTGTCTTTATACCACAAATTGGTTCTGAAGGCTGAAAAGTCCGAGGGCATGGTGTTGGCATCTGCTGAGGGTCATTGCACGGCAGACAGGCCAACTTCAGTTCTTATAGATTTCTAGGTGCAAAGTTTTCTGTCATTGTTACATTGTTGTTACCTTTCTAATTATTGGCTTTTATCCCATAACAATGTCATTAGGAATCTGCCTATCTGTAGATTTCTTTTTATTTCATAGGAAATACTATAATTATAAAGTGTTTTGGCTAATGAAAACCCTAGGCCCATTTTATCTTAATTTAGACGTCATCCTATCTCTAACAATCTGATAGGTGGTTATCTACAATCAGGTTGATTTCAGATTCCATTCATTCCAGTTGTTAGAAAATTACTTGCTTATATGGAATTAGGTTTTCTCATCATAACTTCAACAAATTGGATTTAGTTCAGCTATTCTAATGTGACATAGAATAAGTCTACCATTTTTTCAAAGTGATGAATTTTTTTGTTTGTTTTCAATATTAGTCATTAGTTATAGTATTATACTTCCATTTTCTCTTTTCTAGGCCCTGAAATCATGATGATAATAATACTTTATATTTACTGAGTAGTTACTGTGGACCAGGAATGATCCATAGTCTTTCAAATGTTTTTGCTTTTTTAATTCTCCAATAAAACAGTAAAGGTAATACCAGTATGCCCATTTAACATTTGAGAAAATGGGGCTCAGAGGGTTTACACAGCTCTGAAAGTCATACCAAATTACCAGTGGCAAGCAAGAAGCAAGCTCAGGTTTCTCTGACATTAAAGTCAAGTTCTTCCCACTACATAGTCTGCCTTTTATTGTATCTTCTGTTCCTTTATTCATTCTTCTGATGATAGGATTTTTAAGCTCATCACTAGAGTCTTTTACCCTTAACACTTCTATTTGTTTAAATTTTTTGTACTCTTGCAGTATAATCCATATATTTATATGTTAATGGCTCTACTTTAATAAAGCATTCCATTATAGTAAAGCTTTCAGCTTTCAACCACAAAGTTGCTGTGGAAAAATATGAATTGCTGGGCCTTGCTCTTCTAGCTAACTTTTCCAAAAATCTCTGTTATCCTTTTATATTGTATATATTTAAGTACTTTCCAGTAAGTACCCCCATTCTCCCCCAAATACCAGTTTGGTTACTATGGAGGCATAAATGTAAGCTAGAAAGCAATCAGGCCACTAATTGATACCGACAGTCAATTAGTGCTTCAAAGAAGGTGGCTCAGTGTTTTACACATACAGAACATGAGAGAAAGATTATAGTTTGTTGTGGCATAATCTCTGTTGCTTCATTGTGGACCAGAACTGTATATTCTACTGGATGGTTTCTACAGAAACTAAGCAAGTTTCTCACTGGTTGTTAATGGGATGGTAGCATCATGGAAAACAATGATATTGTGTGATTTGAACCCATTAGGTTTCCCTTTCTAAAGTTCCAGACTGAACCAACTGTGACTCTGTTCAGGTCAAAAGTCTTCTTAATCTCTGTGTTGTGCTGACCAAACCTCAAACTGTCGGGTCAAATTATTTCCATTGGGCCAGTTCTATTTGTGATTAATTAAAATTTCTTCTTGATTGCATACAGTTCTTTTAAATGTATAATCCCTTTATTGTGTAGCGAATTGAGAATATGGTCCTAATTTTAAAACAAATATTCATGTGGGCCTCTCTCTATGATGTAAGTCACCAATTTAAGTAAAGAAAAAAAAAATAAAACATTTTACTAGTTTTCATGAGTATCTGAGACAGATACTTGGGAGAAAATTACACCTGATTTGTCTATCATTGTTGATTATAAGAATTGATTAAAGGGAAAAAATGCTTTACATAAATAGAACATACATGTATTTTTATCCAGAGGTATTTTAGTTTTAAAAATATATAAAAGGTAAGACTACATGGAAAATTTTAAAAGGTGGCAAACCTTTTTCTCATTAGACTGCAGGCATTAAAAAATTCAGGTTAGGCCGGGCGCAGTGGCTCACGCCTGTAATCCTAGCACTCTGGGAGGCCGAGGCGGGTGGATCGCTTGAGGTCAGGAGTTCGAGACCAGCCTGAGCAAGAGCGAGACCCATCTCTACTAAAAATAGAAAGAAATTATCTAGACAACTAAAAATATATACGTAGAAAAAAAAAATTAGCCAGGCCTGGTGGCGCATGCCTGTAGTCCCAGCTACTCAGGAGGCTAAGGCAGTAGGATCACTTGAGCCCAGGAGTTTGAGGTTGCTGTGAGCTAGGCTGATGCCACAGCACTCACTCTAGCCCGGGCAACAGAGTGAGACTCTGTCTCAAAAAAAAAAAAATAAAATAATTCAGGTTAACTTTCCTTAATTTAAATTTTCCTTATAATTTTCCTTATAATTTAAATGCAGAATTGGTCTGAAGTTCTATTCTCTCTCTGTGTATAATTTTGTTATAATTAACTACATGGTTTTTTATGTTGTGTTTATTATGAGGGATAGGATATCTTTTTGTTATTTTATTCATTTTCTTTCTGCCATGAAAACATAGACTGTATATGAGTTAAAGTCTTTGACATAAATCTTGTATTACCACGGAGGTTATGAAACATCAACTCTTTGCAAAAATAAACTCTACTTTTCTTACCATTAAGGACTGAGGCAAGTGGTGATGCATAAGTGTAAAGTAAAGCAGTTCAACTAAGCAGTTCTAAGACCTAAAGTGTATTGCTGAGAACAGCAAAGTTGATAATGGACCAGGTGGTAGAGCAAATTATGAGTTCCCATGTGAAGGATAGTGAGGAAAGAGATGAAAAGGAAAAATGGAAAGAGAAAGACGAGAGGCAAGAAGAGGTGGGAGGAGAGTCTCTCTCAGAAAGGGACTAGCAAATAAAGAAACACAGGAAATTCTCAAGGCCAAAGAAAAGGGGAGCTCCTGAAAGGCTGGCAAGCTCTCAGACGAAAGAGGAAGGCGAGGGCTCTGCTTGCCCATGCATTAGCTAAGCGCCTGCCTGAGCTGCGGAGGGGAGCGGAGATCACGTGGCCCTCAGCAATAAGCCCGGCCCTGGCTCCTGCCCAAGCCGGTCACTGGTCTGAGTTGGGCAGAGTGATCAGAGTATATGAAAGGCATGCAGCGTGCGTTTGTGACAAGACATACAGAAAACACTCGAATTTCAATCACATGTTGACAAAGATTGTTTCCTTGACCAAACTTTAGTCAGGCATCTTGAACATTCTCCTTAGGCCCATATGTGAACTTCTTTGTAAAATCCAGTTTTACCAAAGAACCCTACTAAGTCCATTTAGTAAGAACCCCCATCCTCGATATCTGATCACCCCCAATACCTGATCAAGTTCCTCATTTTCCACCTCGACCCAGGTGATGTCTAATCATTCTAGCCTGTCTTCATCAAGAATTCCCCTTATCCCTGATGTTTCCTCTTTGTGATTTTGCATGCACTGACCCCTGTACTGCTCCTTGGTTATAAATTCCTACTTGCCCACACTGTATTCAGAGTTGATCCCAATCTCTCTGCCCCACTGGAAGACCCTGTTGCAGTGATCCCTGTACTTACCGCCATGATCCTGAATAAAGTCTCTCCTACCATATTTTAAAGAGTATAGTTGAATATTTTTTTCTTTAACATGTCATGTGCCTTCTAAATTGAGTGGTCTTAAAGCCAAGAAGTAAAGGAGCCTTGTCTAAGCAAAGCTTTGAGTGCTCTACTCATAGTCTTTACACCAAAGCATGTCCATGGCTTCATGAGGCACAATATATCATGTAAGAAATTGGGGAGGTAGGGTGGGTGGGGTAGTGTTATTTGACTCTATCATCTATTTATACAGGAGCCAAAGTGGCTCTGCCACTTTCTAGTTTTGAGGCCTGAGGGAAGTTATTTAGCCTCTCTATGCTTTCATATCTTCATGAAAAATGTGTATATGAGAGTGCCTGCATCATAGTGTTATTAAAATGACTTAATGACTTTTTAGGATGAATTAATATCTGTAAACCATTTAGAGCAGAGTATGGCATACAGTGATTTACAAGTGTTTATTCAATTAAATAATAAAATTAGTTTTTATAGAATTAACTTCATTTTATTTCTATCATTTACACACCTGTGCAAGCAAAGCAATTTCCTTACTAGAGCATTATATCTATTTTTCTCCTCCAAATTTTTATGCAAGGGGACTTCCTGGATCCACTGAGGGCATCCCACTCTACCCTTCCTCAAAAAGAAAAATTCTTAAAAAGAAAAAAACAACTTTCCAAAACACAAAGGCTGAAGTAACCACTCTGTACTGCAGAGACTCCAGCCTGTCATCAGGAAAAGGCATTTAAAAATTGGGAAACTCACTTCATGCCATTATTTCTTTCAAGTATGAACTCTTCTCTAGCATCTCCTTGCTTTTATCCACTCTTTAATACCTTTGGATGGTGTTTAAAATATCTTTTTCATAATTTATAGTCATATCAATGGGAAGCTGGTCCAACAGGAACTTATCTGTCCTCAACTGGAAAGATGTTATAAAATTTTACATCTTAGAAATACTTATTTCTTATATAAAGGAAGAAGTAAAATGGGAATTATATACTTAGTTTTAATTAGAACCAACTTAAAAAAATAAGAAAATTTCACATTAAAAAATCAAGCTATGATGTTGCTTGAAAAATCAGATGTCTATCACCCTGGTTCCCTATTCATACATGGCAGCAGTCACTAGGAATTGAGTAAATGGTGCCACCTTTAGCCAGACATGTGTTTTTACTTCACCACAGTTCCCGTCTCTCCCTCAGAGTCCCTAAAACCCAGCCCATCTCAGACATTGCATTATCTGCCTGGTCCTTATAGAGTAAAAACAGTATCCTAAAGGGCAATAGACTGAAAACTTGTGTTTCCTCAAAATTCATATGTTAAAGTCCTGATCCTCAAGGCAACAGTAGTAGGAGATGGGGCCTCTGAGAGGTGATTAGGTCATAATGGCAGCGCCTGTATGAATGGGACTAGTGCCCTTATAAAAGAGACTCCAGAGAGATCTCTCCTCCCTTCTACCATGTGGGGCTATGACAAAAGGTGGCCATCTACGAAGCAGGCCTTCATCAGGCACTGAACTTGCTGGTGCCTTGTTTTCAGCCTTTCAGCCTCCAGAGATGTGAGAAACAAATTTCTGTTGTTTATAAACTACCCAGTCTATGCTATTTTTTTAATTTATTTATATTCAGCTTTTTTATTGAGGTAAGATATACATTTATAGTTTACCATTTTTTACCATTTTAAGTGTACAGTTCAATGATAATAAATACATTCATATTCTTTTCTTTCTCCCTTCATTCCCCTGTCTCTCTTCCCCTTCCTGGCCTCTGGTAACCACCAATCCACTCTCTGTCTTCATGATCAACACTTTTTTACCTCCCACTTATGAGCAAGAACATGATACATTTATCTTTTTGTGCTTGGCTTATTTCACTTAATATAATGGCTTCCAGATCCATCCATGTCGCTGCAAATGACAGGATTTTGTTCTTTTTTATGGCTGAATAATATTACATTGTGTATATATACCACATTTTCTTTATCCATTCATCCAGTGATGAGCACTAAGGTTGATCCCATATTTTGGGTACTGTGAGTAATGCTGCAATAAACATGGGAGTGCAGATATGTCTTTGATATGATGATTTTCTTTCTTTGATATATACCCAGAAGTGGAATTATCAGATCATATGGTAGTTCTATTTTTAGTTTTTTGAGGAACCTCCATACTGTTCTCCCTGCTTGTATTAATTTATGTTTCCACCAACAGTGTACAAGGGTTCCTCTTTCTCCACATCCTCTCCGGCACCTGTTATTGCCTGTATTTTTTGATATATGCCATTTTAACTGGGGTGAGATGATATCACATCATGGTTTTGATTTGCATTTCTCTGATAATTAGTGATGTGGAACATTTTTCTTCATATACTAGTCGGCTTATGTGCATGTCTTTTTTTAAGGCATGTCTTTTCATACCCTTTGCTCGTTGCCCATTTTTTAATCAGATTATTTGAGTTTTTTGTTTATTTATTTGCTTTTAAGTAGTTTGAGCTCCTTATGTGTGCTGATTATTAATCCTTGTCAGATGGATACTTTGCAAATATTTTCTCCCATTTTCTGAGTCATCTCTTCACTTTATAATTTGTGTCTTTTGCTGTGCAGAGGCTTTTTAGTTTCATGAAATTCAAATTGTCTATTTTTGCTTTGGTTGCCTGTGCTTTTGAGATCTTATATAAAAGATCTTTGCCCAGATCAATATCTTAGAGCATTTAGAACATTTCCTCAATGTTTTCTTGTAGTATTTTATAGTTGTGGGTTTTAGATTCAAGTCTATCATCTATTTTGATTTGATTTTTGTGTATGGTAAGAGGTAACGATCTATTTTCATTATTCTGCATATAGGTATCCAGTATTCCCAGCTCCATTTATTGAGAAGGCTGTCCTTTCCAAACTTAATGTTCCTGGTGCCTTTGTCAAAGAAGAGTTGGTTGTCAATGCATGGATTTATATCTGGGATCTCTTTTCTGTCCCATTGGTCTATGTATCCGTTTTTATGCTATTACCATGCTGTTTTGGTTACTACAGCTTTGTAGTAAGTTTTGAAGCTAGGTAGTGTGCTACCCCAGTTTAGTTCTTTTTGCTTAGGACTACTTTGGCTATTTGGTGTCTTTTATGGTTTCATATAAATTTTAGGATTTTTTCCTGTTTCTGTGAAGAATGTCATTGCTATTTTGATAGAGGTTGCATTGAATCTCCAAATTACTTTGGGTAGAAGTCATTTTTTACAATATTAATACTCTTCTCTTCCTTTCTTACTGTCTTCCTTTGTGGTTAAGTGATTATCTCTGATAATATGTTTTATCTTGTTACATTTTAGTTTTCCTGAATCTCTTAAAGGTTTTTGCACTGTGTTTACCATGAGGCTTACAAAAAACATTTTGTACATATAACAAATTATTTCAAAAAGATGACAACTTACTTTAGATGACCAATAAAAGAATAGAAAAAAACAGGCAAAAATAAACACACAAAAACATTCTACACTTCAACCGTATCCCCCCTCACTTTTTGACTTTTAGTTGTCTCAATTTACATATATTTATGTCACTTATCTTTTAGCAAGTTGCTGTAGCTATAATTGTTTTTGATAGATTTGTGTTTTGGGCTTCATAATAGAGTTATGAGTGGATAGTACATAAAAAATACAGTAATAGAGCATTCTGAATTTGTTCACGTACTTAATTTTGCCAATGGGCTTTATACTTTGAAAAGTTTTCTTTTGCACATTAGTAGATATTTTTACTCTCAGATTGAAGAACTCCCTTTAGCATTTCTTGCAAAAAAAAGATCTGGTCATGGTGAATTCTCTAAGCTTCTGTTTGTCTGGGACAAATTTTTATCTCTTCTTCACATTTGAATGATAATTTTGCTGAATACAATATTTTTGGATGGCAGTTTTTTCTTTGAGCATTTTTAAAATGTCATGCAAATTCCTCCTATCCTGTATGGTTTCCACTGAGAAAACTGTTGCTGGACAAATTGAAGCTCCTTTTAATGTTATTTGCTTCTTTTCTCTTGCTACTTTTATGATCCTCTCTTTGTCCTTGACCTTCGACAGTTTATTATATGTCTTAGGGTAGACTTGTTTGGATTAAATTTATTTAATGTTAGAAGGACTTGCTGTACCTAGACGTTTATAACGTTTTCAAATTTTGGAATTTTTTTTATTATTTCTTTGAATAAGCTTTCTACTCTTACTCTTGCTCAGCTCCTTCTTGAACACCGCTAAGTCTTAGATTTCATTTTTTGAGGCAATTTTCTATAACGTTTAGGCAGTCTTTATTCCTTTTTCTTCATTTTTTTTTTCTTTTTTCTCCTCTGACTATGTTTTCAAGTAGCCAGTCTTCAAGTTCACTGATTCTTTTCTCTGTTTAGTTCATTCTGCTCTTGAGAGCGTCTAAAGAGTTCTTCGGTTTGGCAAGTGTATTTCTCATTTCTACAATTTGTGTTTGATATTTTTATAATTTTGATCTCTGTTAAATTTACCTGATAAATTTCTGAATTGTTTTTCTTTGTTATTTTGGAGATCACTGAGTTTCCTTAAAACTGCTATTTTTAATTCTTGGTCAGGTAGCTCACAAATCACTGTCTTATTGAGATCATTCACTGGATTTTTGCTTTGTCCTTTTGAGAATACTGTGGTCTTGTGTTTGCTGTTGTTTCTTGTGGGTATACATCTATGTCTTTTCATTTAAAGATTAGTTATTTATTGCAGTTTTCTCTGTGCAGCTGGTTTTGGTTTTTATTAAATATATTTGCTTAGCAGACCATTGCCACTAGGTTGCTGCTTCCTTTTCAGCTGTAGGTGCTGCCTTTAGTCCAGGTTCTTCTTGGCTTTAGAATAGGTTGGAGCACTTCCTGTCTTGAATAGAAGAGGTTCTAAAGAAATTATCCTGGTAGTACAGGAGGGCCGGCTAGTGGTCTGTGCCCCCAGGACCTGCAGAAAATACATCCTACACCATGGTGCTGCTGAAAAGTCACTCTTACTTGGCACCTTCTTTGGCCAAGTTAAAGAGCAGGGTTTCCAGGCTGAGGATGGTAGTCCCACCTCCTCCCTTTGTCTTTGGCTATCCTCAGCAATATTCCTCCCTTCAGGAAGTTTTAATGCTTCCTATGGGTTAAGGCAAGGACAAGACTTCTGATAGGGAACCCAAGAATGTGGTAAAGCTGATTGGCCATCTCAATTTCACTTTTCCCTGTGTAGAAACTGTGAATGGGGGGAGATATATTATGCACACTTGGTGCTGGGCAGAATATGAGGAGGGGCATTATGGATGTAGAAGTCCATTTCTCCTGCCATCTGCTCAGAATTTTTCCAATTCTCTGTTGCCCTAGGAATTGTCTCATCCTCATGTTTGAGTTCTGTGTTGCTGCTGGTGAAAATCTCAGCACTATATTTTTGCTTTTTGTTTTCTGTGAGGGGAGTAAAGCCAGTTTGCCTCTACACTGCCATTTTGGAACTGGAAGTTACGTTATTTTTGTTATAGCAGCCTGAACAGACTAAGACATGAAGCTAATCTCTTCTATACATAACTTTGTACCCAGTATAGATTTTTCCAAGAGTAAATGAATCATAAACATTGTAATACAACTGAATTCCTGCAACAACTATTATGTTAGCAATTTGCAAAATATGGTGATCAGATAATGAGTGCTCTTTAAAACTCCTCCAGATTGTTAGCTCATCTCGAGATTTTGTGTTTACATTATTAAAATAATTGTACTTTCCTTTTTGGTATGAATACATTGCTATGTATTTTACATAAACCCTATAACACACATTTAATTTCTTATCAAAAGAATACACTTATGTGTAATAATATTTTCCACTTGTCCCTTAGCTTGAGCCGTCTTAAATAGTAGTTACTTATATACAGTACTATGCTTATTCTGAAACTATAAAATTTTAGACCACAACTTTTACTACTCTATGCCTCTAATATGTCTTAGTCTGTAACATGTATGTTTTCTTTTTTTGTTTGTTTTCCAAACGACTGCAGAAATAGTTTTATATGATTAAGTCACTTAAAAATAAATATTTAAACAGAAAATTAAGTGTGTTTCAGTTTCAATTGTTTGAAATGACCGAGATTTTGTCTTAGAGCATATCTGAAAGTGTGAAGAATGTTGACCTGAGACATATTTCATAAAGGTGTATGTGCATCTCCATCTACATTGAAAGCCATATACATATATTTATTACCTATTGAAGAAATTAAATAAAATCAAGAAGAAGCATATAATCTCCTTATATTGAAATATTCTTCACATGTTGTCAAGGCATTTCCTCATTTAATAATCACATCTAAGTTATATTAAATACCATGCTAAGTGCTGGAAATACATAAAACAAAAAGTGAGGGGGTAGAGAATAGAATCACTGCTCTTAAGAATTTGCACTCTAGTGGGCAAAATGTCTGTCAGGTAACAATGTTTTAAAACATAACTCTCCTGGAACTAGTGCCATTTTTAAAAACTATACAAATAAAGCTAAATATCAGAGAACATAAAAATGAAGATGTGACTTGATGTGAAAGTAATCTTACTGTGACATAATTTACTTATAGATTAACTGGTTTGATTTTGTCAATTTTCTTGTCAGGTGGATGTCTTTCTTTTTTCCTACTCCATATGTGTCTATTACTGTTTTTAAAAAGTGTATAAGAGTTTCTTTCTATATAAAGCTTCTTGAGACATCAAAAACATCTAGGGGAATTTCAAATGGCAGAACTATTTAGAATTGACATACTCAGATGTCGTCCTGATCAATTACCATTCCCAATGGTCCCAGGAGGATGTAGAAGGGAAATGATAATGTCTTCTCTGGTGCCTCCTGAAGTCTTCAGAGGAGCAATAGATCCTTCCAGCCAATGTTTCCACCATACTCCGAGACTGACTGGCTGGTAAAATGGCCAATGCCAATATTATTAGGGTTAAAAACTGTTTTGTTCATTTTTCAACTCTTTACAGCACTGCTCTGATACTTTATAAATATTTAGTACTTGTGTATCAAAATAAATCCCACATTTTGTGTTTCCTTGATCTCCCAATTGAACATTCAATTTAGAATCTGTTGATCTGGCTGACTGACTCCCCTGGATAATTCCATGGATAAAAAGGACATTTACTCTGTGAAATCTATTTCAATGAACATCCTGTCTACTTGAGGGAAAATTACAGGATTCCTTTGCTCCATCTTACTTCTTAACTTACCAAGTACAGAAACTTGGCAACATGCCTATCATTAAAATGCCAGCTGGTCCTCCATTGAGGGAAGGACATAATGCTTAGCACAGTAGCCAGCATTCACAATGTTCCTAAGAGAATGAATTCAACACTTTATAAATGCCTCTGACCTTCTGGAGCCCTGGTCAGTACAGATACATTCCCTCTTACACATCTCAATGAATGAGTTTTGCTGATTTACTTCCCTGGTGTCTTTCAGACGACTCACTTTACCAGCTTGGCCCCTGATCTAATAACATAGAGAGCAAGAAAACCAATTATAAAATTAAGAGGAAATTCATAGAGTGAGGTAACTATGAAAGAAATAAAGCTAGGTATGCTGAGTGTCACAGACCTATAGATGGGAACAAGCTGGTGGGCCTGTGGGGTAGAACATAGCAGGGAGGAAGGAAATGTGAGACAATTACAGGCAAGAAATAAAAATGGAGATATCCAGTCAATTATTCTTTCACCTTCTAAAAATCATTACAAATGTTCTCTTCACCATCAGTCACCAAAGATCCTTGTTCTGGAAGGATTTATGCTTAACTCCCTCATGGTAGAAACATCTGAGGGACTCTGTTTTATGCAAGCTTCTTTTTTCCTATATCCATTAAGCTTTGCCTGGAGAAAATTTTATTGTGTTGTTATCATTTATACTCATAAGGGGCTTTTTGGAAAAAAAAATTATAAATATTTGAGATCAAATTTGTGAGTTCAGTGTTCCATGATTCTCATGAATGAGAAGAGAATATATCTCCATTTTTCTCTAACTTAAAAATCCCTAACCATGTACATAAGTTCTTTCCTGCACTATGACTTCCTATATCCTTATCAGAAAGATGAAAAGGAGAACGACTAAAATGATTTTTTGTCTGCATTAACATTTGATCCTTATTCCAAAATCTCAGTTATTAAATCTCAATGTTCTCA
This sequence comes from Eulemur rufifrons, assembly GCF_041146395.1. Classification (NCBI taxonomy): domain Eukaryota; kingdom Metazoa; phylum Chordata; class Mammalia; order Primates; family Lemuridae; genus Eulemur; species Eulemur rufifrons. The sequence goes on from NC_090986.1 coordinate 37,321,226, forward strand.
AAATTTATTTCATTTTATTATTCTAGGACACTAAATAGCTTTGAAAACTGAATATCTACCTCAAATCATATAGCCAACAGTTAATAGAGATAACACAATTTTTGTTTCCTATCCTTACTGAATGTATTGTAATGTTAAAATTACTGATTTTATGTAAATATCCCTGCCCAGTCCTATAGCAAAATTTGGAGTAGTTATATAATTAATTTAAATAACATATTTTTAAAAGTTCACATTTCTAACTCATCCACCAAATATCCTTTACTTTATATAAGTTTGTCAAACAAATGGAAAATAAACAAATTACAAGACTACATTTGGAAGAAACTCAGTAAATAAAACTAAAGTAGAATCACACATTTCTTTTCCTGTCATGATGATTTGTTTTTGACAAATGCAACTTTATTTACTACAAGACTCATAAGAAAATAAATTTTTCAAATAAATATTTGAACAATTCAGGTGTTTTGAAATATATGAGTTATTTGAGATATATGTCCTTAATTTAAGGAAATTAAATCCCCTCCCCTCCTCCTGGAATTCCAGTAAATTTAATGCACATATATATGTGCATCCCAAAGTGTCAAAGATCATTTTTTTGTGTTGGAAGATTCAATCCATGCCTCTCTTAAAAGTTTAGAACTTGTTTGCGGCTAAGGCTGAGTGCATTTTGGAATAACTTTGTGTTAGCTACAAATAACAATCTTCTCAAGCCCTAGCAACCAGGCTCTGCTTTAGCAAAGGCCTTTGAAGAGTTTCTTTCACTGCCTTTGCCCCTCCTCCCTCTATATCCACCCAGGTCCCTACTATCACAACTTAAAAATTAGAGAGAAAGGAAGGAAGGAAGGAAAAAAGAAAGAAAGGAAGAAAGGGAAAAGGAAAGGAGGGAAGACATTAAAAATGAGGTAGTCTTAAAAGTATGTCTTTATGTCTTAAAAGTATATGAAAGCCAAATGTACACTTTCTCACCTGCTTAACATGCAAGTTTGGCATGTAATGCTTTAGCAAACAACAGGTTTATTGATTATAAAGACTCCAGTAGAGATTTCTTGCCAGTTTGTGCCTTTTTTGTGGAGAAAAAGAAAAAAAATGATTTGGAAATGAGCCACCTTTATTTTAAGTTCCTCAGTCAATATGTTGCCACAGCAACCAAAGTTCTTGCTATCTGGGAAAAGACAGATGTCTTTGCTTCAATCAAGATGCAAAGCCTAGAGAAGGAGAAAGGAAAGAAGCAATGAAAATTCATCATTTCATTATTTGAAAAAAAAAAAAAGAAAATGTGAATTGCCCTGAGCTGGCTTTGAGCCACGGTTCTTATCCACGGTATCCATCAACATGTATTCAAGTTCCTCAATATTGCAATACTTCATTTCCATTAATTAAATAATTACACCAAATACTGTCTCATGATAGCATTCAGTTGAATTCATTCATTGTCAAAACAGTCACTATTCAATTTAAAGGAGTTCATATTATTATGCAGTTTATTGACAAAGATGATATTTAGCTCTACTTAGTAGGAGTGGTTGTGTCCAGAGAAAGATAAAGATGAGGACCACAAAAGGACTTCAGAGAAAGAGGACCATAAAGATTCCTTTATTTTTAGTTAAATATTGTTGTTGGGCTATATATGCTTATTCTTTCACCCCTGAATCTTCACTAAGATAAGTAAAGTAATTCTTGAATATTTAAACTAACAAAGACAAAAAGGGTAAAAGAAGAGACAATAATGGACAAGAGATTACAAAAAAATTTTGAACATGAAAAATGAATTGAATAGTAAGTGAATTAACAGAATAGAGGAAGTTTTGATGGAGATGTTTAGAAAAGATACTGAAAAGCAGTGGGCAAATTTCTATAGACTTACAGATAGACTCAGGTGCAAGATCCACAGAAAGCAAAGTGCTAAGAAAGAAAATGAAGAGATTGGTAGAAAAATTGGCTTCAAGAAAAGTGAGAGCTTTCAGCCCCTTTTTACCGTGTGTGTGTGTGTGTGTGTGTGTGTGTATGAGGATTTTCACTCCTGAGACTTAGGCAGCAGACAAATAAAGGAGAGGAAGGGATGGCCCAGGTCTCAAAGTAAAAAATAAACTAATAACAATAAAAAGTTTGCATATTAAATATTAGACTCTATAATTTTCTTCCCCATCCTATTATCAGAATTATCACTAAAAAAGATTCAACCTTCCTGGTATAAAGTTAAATCATTTTTATCTGCAGATATTGAAAAGAACAACACACACACACACACAAACACACGCACGCGTTTGAGGGTCACTCCACTGGGAAAAATACCTTCCCACCAAATCACTCCGAGGCAAATCCCAGGACTGAACAAACCCTTCTCACATGCACAGAGCTTCCAATCCACATTAACTTGTTGCATATTTCATTTCACATAGATAGCCAAAAATCACCATATAGCTGAGGAAAAGCCCAAAGATTAAAGAAAAGATAAAAATAAACAGAAACTCAGATGATACAAAGACATTGCTAGGCAGAGAGAAAAACGATAAGTAAAACTATTGTTAATTACCTTCTGAGACCAAAATAAATAAATAATCCATTAAACAAGAATTGAAAATTATAACATGGAATAATTAGAGATAATTAAGACTTTTGGTAATATGCTAGCCAAAATTTAAGAAGTAAACTGTGATGGTTCAGAAAATCCTAATAAGTTAAAAGGAAAAAGTTATAAACAATAGAAAATAAAAAGTTATGAAATTAGAGGATCAGCCCAGGTACTCTAAGTTTCAAATTATACAAACAAAAAAATAAAGAAGAAAAAAGGGAAGAAATTATCAAAGGAAGAATACAACATTTTTTCCCAAAATTCTACTAGATTATTCTGAGCTCTTATTGAAAGTTATTTCAATAAATGAACCCAAACAATATCTATTGTTTACATACTGCAAAACACTAGTTATTAAGACATATCCTAAAAATTCACAAAGAGGAAAAATAAGAGACCACAAAAAACAGGTACATGAATGACAGCAGAATTCTCAACAGCAATATTACAAGTCAGATGCAAATAAAAACAAGTAACTAAAAATTATCAGATAAACTAGCAATTTAATGTGAGAGTAGAATAAAGGTATTTTCAGACATTCACTTAAAAAAATGTATTTTCCACAAAAGCTTTCTTAAGAAGCTACTGGAGTATATACTCGTACAAAAAAAAAGAAAAGAAAAGAAAGAACACTGTGTTAGTCAGGGTTCTCTAGAGAAATAGAACTCATAAGATATAGATAGATACAAATGTAGAGTAGATACATAAAGAGTATAGAAAGAGATTTATTATGAGAAATCGATTCTCCTGACTATGGAGGCTAATTCCCATGACCTGCCTTCTGCAAGCTGGAAACCAAGGAAAGATGGTGGTATAGTTCTAAGAACAAGAGGGCCAGTGGTGTAAGTCCTAGTCCAAGGACAGGAAAAGACTGATGTCCTAGCTCAAGCAGTCAGACAGAGATCAAGAGAATTCTCCTCTTCTGCCCTTCTGTTCTATTCAGCCTCTCAGTGGATTGGATGGAAAGGGCCATCCCCAATAGGAAGGGCAATCTGCTTTGCTCAGTCCACTAATTCAAATGCTCATATCTTCCAGAAACATCCTTATAGACATTCCCAGAAATAAAGTAGACAATCCATGATCCAGTCAAGTTGAGACACAAAATTAATCATCACAAACACAGAGAACAGAATCTTGCCCAAGAAAGGAGGAAGAAAAATCCCTGGTAAATGAGGAGAAGCAGGCCTATCGAGAAAAGTATTTTTACTAGAGAGGTGTATTAAGGGTGGTGGGATGGAGTTCTGCAAGGAAACAAGAACAACAATCATATCTTAGATCATGTAGAAAATATGTGTATAGAAGTTTTATTCATAATCACCTAAACCAAAAACACCCAAGATGTCCTCCAAGGAGTGAATGGATAAACAAGTTGTAGTACATCGATACAATGGAATATTATTCAGTGATAAAAAGAAATGCACTATCAAGCCACAAAGAGACATGGAGGAAACTTAAATGCATTTTGCTAAGTGAACAATGCCAGTCTGAAAGGCTACATACTCTGTGAATCCAACTATATGATACTCTGGGTAACACAATACTACAGAGACAGTAAATAGATCAGTGGTTGGCAGGGGTAAGGTAGACTGGGAAGAGGGAAGAATAAATAGATGAAGGACAGGAGATTTTTAGAGCAGTGATGTTATTCTGTGTGATATTTTAATGGTGGATACATGACCTTATGCATTTGTCAAAAACCAGAGAACTGTATAACACAAAGAAAGAAACAATGTTACACTACAGTCTTTAGTTAATGATAATATGTAATATTGGGTCATCAATGTAACAAATGTACCACACTAGTGACAGATGTTAATAATAGGGGAAACATGAACCGTGGATCCGGACCTGCCACAACGCTAGAGGACCGCTCCCACACAGGAACAGCGGTGTGAATCCACGGAGAATCAGCGTGGGACAAACAGAGCAAGTGAGGTCTGAGGTGAACAGAAATTAAGATCGCGGAACTCTGCGGAAGGCGCGGAACAGACAGTAGCCAGCGGAGCACAGGCGGCTGCGCCCGCCCCCAGGTGGGGCGGGGGCAGTCTTTAGGAAAAGCGGCTTGCGCTCCTCACTGACCTCCACCCCCAATTGCCTGGAGACCCCCTCGCAAGCCAGAGCAGAATCACCGAGGGAGACGTAGGGCATTGCAGACAGGAGGCTTTTTCGGGAGAATAGCTTGGAACCTGGGAAGTCTCGGCTGAGACAGTCCTTGGCGAGAAGGGACGGACCTGTGCCAGGGGGGAGGGGCACGAACGATCCCTGATCAGCGAATTGCGCTGTACCTCTGCGCTACTTTTGTCGGTGGTTCTTCAGCCGGTGGCCCCCGGCGGCTTTGCCCGCCAACCCCCCCGGCAGCGGCGGTCCCTGGTCTCTGCCTGCCGGGGAGCCGGTCCTCCTCCGACCCCGGAGCGCTGCGGGCGCCATCTTGAAAGCAAAGGCGGAACCGCTCGGGAGCCATAAGGTGCCGAGCGGCTCTCTCTCCCCGGCGCCCCCCGCTGGTCTCTGGGCCCGCGCCATCTCCACCGGCCGCACTCGGCGTGAAGGGGCGGAGCTGCGCTAAGACGTAAAATAAACATTGAGTTGCCACTCCGGACCCAACGGAGCGGGCGTGAAGGGGCGGAGCTGCGCTAGGACGTAAAATAAACATTGAGTTGCCGCTCCGGACCCAACGGAGCGGGCGTGAAGGGGCAGAGCTGCGTTAGGACGTAAAATAAACATTGAGTTGCCGCTCCGGACCCATCGGAGCAGGCGAGAAGGGGCGGAGCTGCGCTAAGTCGTAAAATAAACATTGAGTTGCCGCTCCGGACCCAACTGAGCGGGCGTGAAGGGGCGGAGCTGCGCTAAGACGTAAAATAAACATTGAGTTGCCGCTCCGGACCCAACTGAGCGGGCGTGAAGGGGCGGAGCTCCGCTAAGGCACAAAAACACAATCATTGAGCCGCTGAACTGTATACTTCAGAATTGTGTATCCCTTCGTTTAGCGATGTCCTGTGGTGCTGTGTAGCTCTGTTTTTGTTCTTTTGTGTTCGTGTTTTCGCTGTTTCTGGGTTAGGTCTCTTTGCGTTATTTGTTAGTTTGGTTTTTGTTTTTCTTTGTTTTGTTCTGTTTTATTTTGCTTCTTTTGGTTTTTTTTTGTTTTGTTTTTTCTTTTCTCTCTTTCCCTTTTTTTTTCCTCTTCTCTTCTCCTTTTCTTTTCTCTTTCTTTTTCTTCTCCTTCTGTTCTTTCTTTTCACTTCCTTTTTTTTTTTCTTTTCTTTTCTTTTTTCTTTTTCCTTATTTCTTCTCTCTTTTTGCCTTCTAACTGGGAACCCACGGTGAGCTTGGGAACGGACCAGGCCCCTGGCTCTGGTACATACCGGAACCTGAGTACTCACTCCCAACGCCGGCGATCTGCGGGCGCGCAATAGCCATCTTGGGGCCCACAGCCAAGTCACTGCGGAGCAATAGGGTGCCAAGAGGCTCCCTGGACGGCCCCCTCCCCTGGTCCACAGACCTTATATAGGGACCCCACCCACGTCTAAACATTGACTACTTCTCCAGAAGTGAGAGTGTGGAGCCTGGTCCCTGGGGACATTGGGCCAAGGCAGACTTTTGCCCGTGGGAGTTGTGGCAACTGGGGCGCTGAGCGAGCGAGGGCACCATCCACTCCCCACAGCTAGTATCTTTCCTGCAGATAGAGACAGAAACCACCCCTATAGAGGAAGAACCAAAGGGAAACAAACAAACAAAGAGAATTTTGGTCCACTACTAGTGTGGACCCTGCCTGCCTTCTGAAAGACTACAACACAGTGTCCTAACTCACCAAAGCAGTCTTGGATCACTCCAATCCTCTAGGATTGGACCCATCAGAAGCAGTCCCCCAACTGAAATAGAAAAATTTCTAAACAATTCACAACAGTCTTCCCCTCTTGCCAAAGGAAGCAATATACCTAGACTGCTCCACAGCCTAAGAATAGAGCACAGAGAGTGCTGTTAACCAGACTAAATCTATAAGAAAAAATCCAACGATTAATCTAGATGGGAAGGGCCCAGCGAAAAAACACAGGAAGCACAAAGAATCAAACAGAAAGCTCACCCCCAAAGAGAAATACCAGCTCTCAACCATTTGACACAAACCAGACTCAAAACACCAACATGTCACAGGAAGAATTCCAATTATGGATCATAAACAAGCTGAATAATATACAAGAATCAATGGACAAACAACACAAGGAAAATGCAAAAAAAATACAGGATTTGGAGGAAAAATTCACTAAAGAAATTGAAATATTGAAGAAAAACCAAACTGAACTCCTAGAAATGAAGAATTCACTCAGAGAGCTACAAAACACTGTGGAAAGTCTCAAAAGCAGGGTAGATCAAACAGAGGAAAGAATCTCAGAAATTGAAGATAACTCCTTCCAACTAAATAAGTCAGTCACAGAGATAGATCAAAAAAGTAAGAGAAATGATCTGAGTCTTCAAGAAATGTGGGATTATGTGAAGAAACCTAACTTGAGAGTTATTGGCATTCCTGAGGGTGAAGAAGACAATAAGCAAGGGTTGGACAAGCTATTTGAAGACATAATCGAGGAAAATTTTCCAGGCCTTGCCAATACTCTAGACATACAGATTCAAGAAGCTCAAAGGACCCCTGGGAGATTCATAGCAAATAGGAAAACACCACGCCACGTAGTCATCAGGCTGACCAAAATATCCACTAAAGAGTCCCTTCTCCGAGCTGTAAGGAGAAAGAAACAGGTAACTTACAAAGGAAAACCCATCAGAATTACGCCAGATTTCTCAGCTGAAACCTTACAAGCAAGAAGAGGTTGGGGCCCCATTTTCACTCTTCTGAAACAGAATAATGCCCAGCCTAGAATCTTGTACCCAGCTAAGCTAAGTTTTCTATACGAAGGAGAAATCAAGACATTCTCAGATAAACAAAGGTTGAGGGAATTCACCAAGACAAGACCAGCCCTACAAGAAGTACTCAAAAGAGAGTTACACACGGATCAGCACAAGAAAGATCCACGAATGTAAAACTACTCAAGAGCTAAAGATCAAATTCCAGATACCACAATGGCTCAGGAGAGAAAACATCGCAATGAAGTTCTACCCAACAAGCTGAACAAAAAACCGTCTCACTTATCAGTTTTCTCAATAAATGTGAATGGCTTGAATTCCCCGATCAAGAGACATAGACTGTCCCAATGGATAAAAAAGCACAAGCCAAGTATCTGCTGTCTCCAAGAAACCCACCTAACGAGCAAAGATGCATTTAGACTGAAAGTAAAAGGATGGAAATCGGTATTTCAAGCAAACGGTAACGAAAAGAAAGCTGGTGTGGCAATCTTAATTTCCAATAACTTAGCTTTCAAACCAACAAAAATAATAAAAGACAAAGATGGCTACTACATACTGGTCAAGGGCACAATTCAACAAGAAGCCATGACTATACTCAATATACATGCACCCAACCTAGGTGCACCAAGATTCATAAAGCAAACCCTACTAGATCTGAACCAGATGATAGATAATAATACTGTAATAGCTGGAGACTTTAACACCCCACTGACAGTACAGGACAGATCCTCTAAACAGAAAATAAACAAAGACATAATGGACCTAAATAGAATGCTAGAACAAATGGGCATGGCTGATATCTATAGGACATTCCACGCAAAGTCCACAGAATATACATTTTTCTCATCAGCTCATGGGACATTCTCTAAGATTGACCGTGTCCTAGGACATAAAGCATGTCTTAAAAAATTCAAAAAAATAGAAATTATACCATGCATCTTCTCAGATCACAGTGGAATAAAAGTAACAATGATCACAAACAGAAACCCTCACTCTTACTCAAAGTCATGGAAGCTAAATAACTTTCTCCTGAATAATTATTCTATAAAGGAAGAAATCAAGATGGAAATCAAAAGTTTCTTTGAATTAAATGACAATGGAGATACAACTTATCAAAATCTATGGGACGCAGCTAGAGCAGTCCTGAGAGGGAAATTCATATCCATAAATGCCTATATCCAAAAGACAGAAAACATGCAAATAGACAACCTAACGAATAGACTCAAAGAGCTGGAGAAAGAAGAACAGAACGACCCCAAACCCAGCAGAAGGCGAGAAATTACTAAGATCAAATCAGAATTAAATGAAAAGGACAACAAAGAAACTATAAGGGAAATTAATAAAACAAAAAGTTGGTTCTTTGAAAAGATAAACAAAATAGACACACCTCTGGCTAAACTAACCAAGAGCACAAAAGTAAAATCTCTAATAACCTCCATTAGGAACATGAAAGGAGAAATCACAACCGATGCTACAGAGATACAAGATATCATCTATGAATTCTACAAAAATCTTTATGCACACAAACTGGAGAATGCGGAGGAAATGGACAAATTTTTAGAAACACATAGTCTTCCCAGGCTCAACCAGGAAGAAATAGAGTACCTGAACAGACCAATATCAAGAACTGAAATCGAAACAGCAATAAAAAACCTTCCCAAAAAGAAAAGCCCTGGTCCAGATGGGTTCACACCTGAATTTTACCATACATACAAAGAAGAACTGGTGCCCATCCTACATAAACTATTCTCCAATATTGAGAAGGATGGAATTCTCCCCAACACGTTCTACCAAGCCAATATAACATTGATACCAAAACCAGGAAAGGACGCAACAAAAATAGAGAACTACAGACCAATTTCTCTCATGAATATAGATGCAAAAATTTTCAATAAAATACTAGCAAATCGAATCCAAGTACTTATCAAAAAAATAATCCACCACGACCAAGTGGGCTTCATCCCAGAGATGCAGGGGTGGTTCAACATACGTAAATCTATAAATGTAATTCACCACATAAATAGAAGCAAAACCAAAAACCATATGATACTCTCATTAGATGCAGAAAAAGCATTTGACAAAATTCAACACTCCTTTATGATAAAAACGCTTAACAAAATAGGCGTAGATGGAACCTACCTAAAAATGATACGAGCCATATATGACAGACCCACAGCCAACATCATTCTGAATGGGGAAAAATTGAAAGCACTCCCACTTAGAACTGGAACCAGACAGGGCTGCCCACTGTCCCCATTACTTTTCAACATAGTATTGGAAGTTCTTGCGAGAGCTATCAGGCAAGAGAGCAAAATCAAGGGAGTCCAAATAGGGAAGTAAGAGATCAAACTCTCACTTTTTGCTGACGATATGATGCTATATCTGGAAAACCCCCAGGATTCAACCATGAGACTCCTGGAATTGATTAACGAATATAGCAAAGTCTCTGGCTACAAAATTAATATACACAAATCAGAGGCATTTATATAAGGCAACAACAGTCAATCAGAAAACCAAATTAAAGACTCAATACCCTTCAAAATAGCAACAAAGAAAATAAAATATCTAGGTATATACCTAACTAAAGAGGTAAAGGACCTCTATAAGGAAAACTATGAAACACTGAGAAAAGAAATAGCAGAACTTGCAAATAGATGGAAAAATATACCATGCTCATGGATCGGAAGAATCAACATTGTTAAAATGTCTATACTACCCAAAGTGATCTACAGATTCAATGCAATCCCTATTAAATTACCAACATCATTCTTCACAGATGTAGAGAAAATAATTATACACTTTGTATGGAACCAGAGAAGACCCCGTATAGCAAAAGCAATTTTAAGCAACAAAAACAAAATGGGAGGTATTAATTTGCCAGACCTCAAACTATACTACAAGGCCGTGGTTCTTAAAACAGCCTGGTACTGGCACAAGTACAGGGACACAGACCAGTGGAACACAACAGAAAATCCAAATATAGAACCATCCTCATATAGTCACCTAATTTTTGACAAAGCAGGAAAGAATATACTCTGGGGACAAGAATCCCTATTCAACAAATGGTGCTGGGAGAATTGGTTAGCCACTTGTAGAAGACTGAAACAGGATCCACAGCTTTCACCTCTCACAAAAATCAAATCACGGTGGATAACAGACTTAAACCTTAGGCGTGATACAATCAGAATTCTAGAAGAAAATGTAGGAAAGACTCTTACAGACATTGGCCTAGGCAAAGAATTTATGAAGAAGACCCCCAAGGCAATCACAGCAGCAACAAAAATTAATGAATGGGACATGATTAAATTAAAAGTCTTCTGCACAGCCAAAGAAACAGTCCAGAGAATAAACAGACCACCTACAGAATGGGAAAAAATTTTTGCATACTACACATCAGATAAAGGACTGATAACAAGAATCTATTTAGAACTCAGGAAAATCAGCAAGAAAAAATCAAGTAACCCTATCAAAAAGTGGGCAAATGACATGAATAGAAACTTCTCGAAAGAAGATATAAGAATGGCTAACAAACATATGAAAAAATGCTCAACATCCCTAATCATCAGAGAAATGCAAATCAAAACCACAATGAGATATCACTTAACCCCAGTGAGAATGGCCTTTATCAAAAAAACCCAGAACAACACATGTTGGCGTGGGTGTGGAGAGACAGGAACACTCATACACTGCTGGTGGGACTGCAAACTAGTGCAACCCCTGTGGAAAGCATTATGGAGGTATCTTAAACAGATTCAAGCAGACCTGCCATTTGACCCAGCAATCCCATTACTGGGCATATACCCAAAGGAAAAAAGGTCATTCTTTAACAAAGACACATGTACCCGAATGTTTATAGCAGCACAATTCACAATAGCAAAGATGTGGAAGCAACCCAAATGCCCATCAATACATGATTGGATTAGTAAGCTGTGGTATATGTATACCATGGAATATTACTCAGCTATAAGGAATGATGAAGATACGACATCTCTATGGTTCTCCTGGAGAGAATTGGAACCCATTATATTAAGTGAAGTATCCCAAGATTGGAAAAACAAGCATCACATGTACTCACCAGAAAATTGGTTCCCCTGATCATCACCTAAATACACATCTGGGAACAACACCAATTGGATGTCAGACTGAGGTCGGGGGTGGGGGAGGGGATGGGGGTATGCCTACACAATGAGTGCATTGTGCACCGTTTGGGGAGTGGTAACACTTGAAGGCGCTGACTCGGGAAGGGGGGGTGGGGAAGGGAGGGATATATACCTACATGATGGGTGCAATGCGCACAACCTGGGGAACAGACACGTCTGGAGCTCTGGCTTGGGGGGAAGGGCGGAACAGGAGCAACGTATGTAACCTGAAATTCTGTATCCCCCATAACAAGATGAAATAAAAAAATAAAATAAAATAAAATAAAATAAGATAATAGGGGAAACAGTGTGCAAAGGAAGAGTATTATAAAACCTCAAATTACACAAAAATTCTTTAAAATGCTTTTATTTTACCTTTCAGGAGGAAATATGTCTAATCAGAAAAACAACAAATAGATTTATAATATTGTTATATAGTAAGAAACATTTATTCGGTTTTCATCCCCTGTTCTTAGCACAGAGCTCCTAAAACCTTTGGAATTTCCTTAGTGATGGGGGTGAGAGGAGTATCTTTTGTTATATATTAAGCCTCTTTCAACCATATCTGAGTTTATGCTAATGAAGTGACTCTTGAAAGATGAGTGCTGGTTTCTAGGGGGTTGGAACTTTCAGCACCATTCCCTAAACTCTGGGGAGGGGAGAAGGGCCGGGGATTGAGTCAATAACCAATGACCAATGATTTGACCAGTCATGCCCATATAATGGAACCTTCATAAAAATCCTAAGTAACAGGTTTGGGCAGTAAGTAATTAAGGGATTTATTGGGAATATAAATAATATGTGACTGTGGTTTACACATAGAGTTGATGGTGAAATTTGCTGTAGTCACAGGTTGGAGAGGAAACTAGGGAAGTTAAATGTTTGTTGAAAAAGAATCCTTGGGGTTAACTCAATACATCAAGATTTCACCAAACCATTTCCTTTGAGGTTCTTCTGGTCAGGAAAAAGGCCATAGTTTGTGCCCTTCCTCTTTACTTTTTCCTTTTTATTTCTAAGTTACCTTTGTGATTCTCTCTTGCACATTTATTCATTTGGTAAGGGGCTATGGCAACAAATAGATTCTCAGGCCCAATGGTCTTACCTTATCAAGGCTCAATATCATCTAAGTCTAGGAAACCATCTCTACAGGGATTGGGGATTCCCTACATAGAAATCCTCTGAGGCCATTAGAACTATTAACCCACAAGTTTCCTGGTTTAGACTTCATTATAAGGGAATCAGTGTGGTTCAGCCCCATCAGTCCTATAACAGCCTCTTTACCCAGATATTCTCAGCTATGGTATAGCCTCTTCTCTTGGTGCTGATAGATTTCCACTTTTCCTGGTTCCTTTCATTTTGTGTTTAGAATGAGAGAGCAGGGCACACCAGGGTGGGAAGCTATATCTTTAGAAGTGTGTGTTTGGAGGATCACTTTTGGAATTCTTTTTTTTTTTTTTTTTTGAGACAAAGTCTTATTCTGTTGCCCGGGCTAGAGTGCCGTGGCATCAGCCTAGCTCACCGCAACCTCAAACTCCTGGGCTCAAGCAATCCTCCTGCCTCAGCCTCTTGAAATCAGGTTCTGTACATTCCTTATCACTATAGGTCTTACAGTAAATAGTGCAATGTCTTTCACATTATATATGCTTAATAAATATTAATATACTGTGTAGTTAAGGCCAAACTGACTAAGCAAAGTGAAAATGTACATTTTGGTACTTGAAGATTTTAAGAAGGAATGATATTATAATTTTCAGTACTGGTTGAAGTAAATAGTATTTCACACAAGAGAATATGTCATGGGAGCAAATGCCCCTAACAAATCATGACCAGAGACTTTATAAATTCTCTTATTGTATTTACCACTTACACATGTATCATCTACTCCATTTAATTATTTTAACTTTCTCTATAGTAAAGAAAATTAATATTACTAATCCAATGTCAAAAGATAAATACTTTAGATTTTCCAGTTATTTGAGTATGTTTTCTCATCCGGTGCTTATGGGCTGCATTTTCCAAGGGACATTCTCAGAGAGGGGTATGATCCATAACTGTGGAACATGGCAGCAGGCCAAGGTGCACCAAAGGATTGGATATGGGTTCATGAGCCTTGGATTCTCAGCAACTGGAATAAACAATACAAATACTTAGCTTGACATGGCAGAACATAGTTCTTGGAAATATTTTTTTGTATGACTGGTTTCTTCGCATAAAAAGTCAATTATTCTGTCCCAGAACATTTAAATATTTTTTTCATAATCGATTATATATAATAAACTGGACACTTCATCACAATATGTATCACATGTATAGCCTCCAAGTTCACAATACAGATCATGTGCTTTTTAAATGTTGGAATTTATGTATATTTTTGTGGAAATAATTACAATTTGGCTACATTTTATCACATATGGTACACTTAAATAGTTACATAAAATTAGTCTCCTGTTTTATATTATACTCATATTACTTATTACACAAAATATGTTACACAGATCATACTTTGTTATGACCACAGAAAAACTATGCCTACTATGTTTACTGCTGTAACCCAGTAATTCCATGAGAGTTTCAGAGTTCCCCTGGGAATTCCTCATACTGACATGACATCCCAAACTGCCAGAATCTGCATTCTGCTATGTATGATTTTGCTAAAAAAATATGTTGAAATTCATGTAGCCAAGAAATTCTCCCTTTGGCTACTCATCTGAGGAGCCTCAGGAGATTAAGCACTTCTATTCTAGGACTGGAACTATTTACCCTTTGAAACAAATATAAGAAACTAAAATAAACTCAAGCTGTCTTTAAAACTATTACTTTGGGCTAGGCACTGTGGCTCATGCCTATAATCCCAGCACTTTAGGAGGCTAAGGCAAGAGGATACTTGAGGCCAAGAGTTCTAGACTGGACTGGGCAACATAGTGAAACCCCACTCCTACAAATAGTAAAAAAAAAAAAAAAAATTAGTTGGGCATGGTGGAGCACACCTATAGTCCTAGATACTCAGGAGGCTGAGGCAGGAGGATCACTTGAGCCTAAGAGTTTGAGACTGCAGTGAGCTATGATCGTGCTACTGTACTCTAGTTTGGGTGACAGAGTGAGACCCTGTCTCAAATAAATAAATGAATAAATAAATAAATAAAATAAAACAATTACTTTGAAATAAAATGTTACTCACATGAAAGACTTTCAGCCTATTTAACACTTATAACATGTTAAGAGGCATATTATTATCTATATAAATAAAGAACTGAAAGGTACCTTGAAAGACTCCTTCATGTTATGACAAATGCCTTTGAGCAGAATCCAACAAAAACCTCTTCTATTTGTAAGAATTGTCTTGAGAAAAACTATTCAAAACATTCGTCCTAAAGAAACTGGTCAGGTAATTGCTCGTGTGATCTAATCCATGGCTCTCAGTCTGCTTTTTAATACTTCTTTATGAAAATGAATGTGAATGATTACTAATCTCTCTCCACACAGTTTGAATTGACTGGAAGACTATTATTGAGTAACTTTTCAGCCTTTTGATTTTCCATGAATCATCTCAAATCCATTTCCTCAAAATCTATTTCCTCAAAATCCATCATCTGGGAAAATGGAATAGATATATTTTTTTCTCTATTCCTCCCACTATGTATAATACAACCAAAAACTCTGGCATTGCTATATAAAAACAAACAAATGAAGACTCTGATAAATGGAGAGAAGAAGGTAGAACAACTAGGGAACAACAGGAGCCAAGAGATGATATGAGGCAAGTTCCCTGTGTTTTCTATTTTCACTACATGTGTCCCAGACTTGGAACTGAGGAAGCTGGAAACCTAACAGATGAAGGTCCAAAAACATGTTCCAGCAAAAGCCTACTCTTTCTAATCATAAAGCCAGTATGGGCAGCCTAAACAATAACTGGTCTGCTTAAGCCAAACATCACAAGAAAAATGGTGGCCTAGTCCCTATCCTCACCAACAAAGGCAGAGAGGAGAACCTAGATATCCACCCCCATCTGGTGGTAACTAGGTATCCCTTCTTCTCTCTGCTAAGGTGATATCTGAAGCAGCTTAGTGGAGAGTCAGGACTCTCACCACCTCCTACAGCAAATGAGGTCACCCCCTCCATGGTGTCAGTAGAGGAAAGTGGAAGCAGTAAAAAGGCACTCCTACCCCTCCCAGAGAGGAAGGTAAAAGTGGAGGCCTCACAGTGAGTCAGAATTCCCAGCCCCGTCTAGCAGTAATGAGAAACCCTCTCACCGTGTATTATTAGGCTGAGAGGGGAACCTAGAATTCTACCCTCATTTGATAGTATAGAGACATCACTGATACTACCTCTCTTGCTGTCCCCTGCAAGAGTGGTGTCAAAGTTAAAACAAATGTATAAATAAGATCTAGAGTTATATAACATAATACCAGAAATTATCACGTTTTAATCAAAAGTCACTGATTATTTTAAGAACTAGGATATTCTCAAACTGAATGGGGAAAAAAAATCAGTGGAAGACAACACTCAGAAAGTAGAGATATTTGAATTAATTGATAAAGACTTTCTACCAACCATCATAAAACTCCTTTAATAAGCAATTACAAACATGCTTAAACCAATTTTTTTAAAATATGTAGTTTCAGCAAAGAAATAGAAACTATAAAGAGGACCAGATGGAAATTTAAGAATAGAAAAAATATAAGTACTGATATTAAAAAACAAAGAACTAAATTGATGGGCTCAACAACAAACTGGAGAGGGAAGATATAAGAATCAATGAACCTCAAAAGAGAAATTAGTAAACTTGAACATAGAAAATAGGCTAAAATATAAAATGAACAGAATCACACGGACTTGTGGGACAATAACAAAGATCTGACATTGTGTCTTAAGAGTTCCAGAAGAAAAGGATAAGAAGAGAGGGGCTGAAAAGGTACTCAAAGAAATATGTAAGAAATATTCCCAAATTTGGCAAAAGGAATAAACATATATATTCAAGAAGCTGAGTAAACCACAATAGAATAAACCCAAAGAAACCACACCAAAACACATCATATTCAACTGCTGAAAATAAAGATAAGAAAAAATCTTGAAGGCAATGAGAGAGAACCCATACCTTATCTCTAGGGGAAAAATACTTTGAATTACAGTGGATTTCTTATCAGAAATAACAGAGGCCAAAAGGAAGTGATATATTTTCCAAGAACTGAAAGAAATAAACTTTCAGCCCAGAATTCTCTAGCCAACAAAACATTTTTTAGGACTGGACAGAAAATTAAGATATTCTCAGATGAAAAAAACTGAGAGAAATTGATACCATCACTCCTACCCTGACATATCAGATCCTAATAATCTGACTCAGGTGTTCTCTCCAGCACCCCACTGTCCTCTTTACCCCAGACCCAAACAGAGTCCACATAAAGAAAGGAAAAATTATTTCCCCCTTCTCAGTGAGAAAGCACAAAAACTTTTAATATTTCATGTATCACTATAGAATTAGTTGTATATGTTTATGTTCAAATAAATAATGATATATTTTAAAAGTTGGTTTTATGACTCTCAGTTAATCCTTTTAGGATATTCACAAAATATAGTAGCAAATAACCCTTCCTGATATTGTCATAAATGGCTAACCAAATCAGATTAATCTGTTGAACTATCACAAATAGAAATTTTTTAATCTAGTCAATCTCATTTACAGCTTCTCTGTTTTAGAGTTTTTTCAAAATGTTAAGGGGGGTACAAGTGTTATTGTTTTGTGGATGAATTGTATAATGCTGAAGTCAGGGCTTTTAGTGTGCCCATCACCAGAGTAGCCTATGCTGTACCTAATAGGTACGTTTTTAACCTTCACCCTCCTCCCACCCTGCCCCCTTCTTAGTTTCCAATGTTCTTTACACCAATATAGGACCATGTATATCAGCGACATCCAACCTTTTTGGCACCAAGGACCAGTTTCATGGAAGACAATTTTTCCGTGGACCAGGTTTGGGCGAGAAGGGAGGCCGAGCTCAGGCAGTGATGTGAGTGATAGGGAGTGGCTGTAAATACAGATGACGCTCACTGGGCTGCTGTTCACCTCTTGCTGTGCGCTCAATTCCTAAATTTCATGGAAGACAATTCAGAGGGAGGGGGTGGGGGAGAGGGGAAGATTAGGTAGTAATTCATGACCCGGTACCAGGCCACAGCCAGGTAGTTGGGAATGACATAACATATCCATTGTGTAGCTCCCATATGTTAGTGAGAACATGTGGTGGTAGTTTTTCTATTCCTGAGATACTTCACTCAGGGTGACGTTCTCCAGTTCTTTCCAAGTTGCTGCAAAAGACATTATTTTATTCTTTTGATGGTTTAGTAGTACTCCATGGTATACATATATATGTGTACATATATATATACACACACACACACACACACACACATCACATTTTCTTTATCCATTTATCAATTGATTGGCCTGCAGATTGATTCCGTATCTTTGCAATTGTGAATGTGGTGTGATAAACATTTATGAGCAAGTGTCTTTTTGATATAATGACTTCTTTTCCTTTTGGCAGCTACCCAGTGCTGGGATTGCTAGATTGAATGGTAGATCTACTACTAGTTCTTTGAGAAATCTCCAGACTGTTTTCTACAGAGGTTTTTCTAATTTATAGTCCCATCAACCATGTATAACCATTCCTTTTTCATGTCATCCATGCCAGACTCTATTGTTTTTTGATCTTTTAATAATGGCCATTCTGATAGCGTTAAGATAGTATCTCACTGTGGCTTAATTTGCATTTCCCTGATGATTAGTGATGTTGAGCATTTTTCCATATGTTTATTGGCCATTTGCTTTTCTTCATTTGAAAAAACTGTTCATGATTTTGCCCACTTTTAATGGGGTTATTGGTTTTTATTTCTTGCTGATTTTAGTTGTTGCAGATTCTGGATATTGGTCCTTTGTTGAAAGTATAGCTTGCAAATATTTTCTCCATAGGTTATCTATTTACTCTATTGATTATTTCCCTTGCTGTGCAGAAACCTTTTATTTAACTAAGTCCCATTTATTTATTTTTGTTATTGCTATATTTGCCACTGGGACCTTAGTCATCAATTCTTTACTTATGCTAATGCCTAGAAGAATTTTTCCTATGTTTTCTTCTAGAATTTTTATAGTTTCAGATCTTACATTTAATTCTTTAATCCATCTTGAGTTAATTTGGGGGTATGGCGAGAGATAGGAATCCTGTTTCAATCTCCTGCATGTGGCTAGCCAATTTTCCCAGAACCATTTAATGAATAGGACATCCTTTCTCCAGTATATATTTTTGTGTGCTTTTTCAAAAATCAGTTGGTTGTACCTATATGGTTTTATTTGTGAGTTCTCTCTTCTGTTCCATTCATCTGTATCTCTACTTTTATACCAGAAACATGCTGTTTTGGTTACAATAGTAACCAAATACTTGTAGTATTATTTGAGGTCAGGTAATGTGATGCTTGCAGATAGGTTCTTTTTGTAAAAGATTGCTTTGGCTATTCAGGCTCTTTTATGATTCCATATGAAGTTTAGGGTTAATTTACCTAAATCTGTAAAAAATGAGTTTGTTATTTTGGTGGAAATTGGGTTGAATCAGTAAATCACTTTGATAGTATGGACATTTTAATAAGGGTACTTTTTCCAATCCATGATCATGGGATGCTTTTGCATTTGTTAGTGTCATCTATGATTTCTTTTCTCAGTGTTTTATAGTTCTCCTTAGAGAGATCTCTCACCTCCTTGGTAAGTATATTCCTAGGTATTTTATTTTCTTGCAGCTATTGTAAATGGTATTGAGTTCCTGATTTGTCTCTCAGCTTGACTGTTATTAGCATATAGAAATGCTAATGATTTGTGTACATTGATTTTGTAGCCTGAGACTTTGCTGAATTTATTTATCAATTCTAGGTATCTTTTGGTGGAGTCTTTAGGGTTTTCTAGATACAAGATCATATCACTGGCAAACAGGATAGTTTGACCTCCTCTTTTCCAATTTGGATGCTTTTTATTTGTTTCTCTTGCCCGATTCCTCTTGATAGGACTTCCAGTACTATGTTGAATAGAAGTGGTAACAATGGGCAACCTTGTCTTGTTCCAGTTCTTAGGGGGAATGCTTTGAACTTTTTCCCATGCAGTATGTTGTTCATGTGGGTTTGTCATAAATAGCTTTTATTATTTTGAGGTATATTCCTTCTATGCCTAATTTTTTTAGGGTTTTTATCATGAAGTGGTGATGGATTTTATTGAATGCTTTTTCTGCATCTATTGAAATGTATGGTCTTTGCTTTTACCTGTGTTTATGTGGTGAATCACATTTATTGATTTCATATGTTGAACTCTCCTTACATCCCTGAGATGAAACTGATTTGATCATGGTGAATTATCATTTTATGCTCCATTAAATTTCATTTGCTAGTATTTTGTTGAGGATTTTTGCATCTATGTTCAGAAGTCATATTGTTCCGCAGTTTGTCTTTCTTTTGTTTCCTTTCCTGGCTTTTGTATCAAGGTGATACTGAATGAGTTCACAGAATGAGTTAGAGAGCATTCCCTCCTTCTTGATGTTATGGAATAGTTTCAGCAGAATGAGTACCAGCTCTTCTTAGTAGGTCTGGTAGAATTTGGGCTGTCTGATCTGGGGTTGTTTTGTAGTTGTTGATGTTATTGGGAAAATTTCTATTACTGCTTTAATCTCTCTACTTGTTATTGGTCTGTTCAGGATTTCTATTTCTTCCTGATTCAGGCCTGGGAGTTGTGTATTTACAAAAATTTATCCATTTCCTGTAAGTTTTCTAGTTTTTGTGCCAAGAGGTTTTCATAGTAGTCCTGTATGATATTTGTATTTCTGTGGTATCAATTGCAATGTCTCCTTTGTTATTTCTTATT
Organism: Eulemur rufifrons; assembly: GCF_041146395.1. Lineage (NCBI taxonomy): Eukaryota > Metazoa > Chordata > Mammalia > Primates > Lemuridae > Eulemur > Eulemur rufifrons. The sequence goes on from NC_090986.1 coordinate 37,341,675, forward strand.
GAGCTTATTTGAGTACCTTTTTCTTATATTTCTGGTTAATCTTGCTAGTGGTCTACTGATTTTGTTTATCTTTTCAATGGGCCAACTTTTTGTTTAGTTGATCATTTGTATTTTTTATGGTTTCCATTTCATTTAGTTTTTCTCTGAGTTTGTTATCTCTTTTCTTCTGCTACCTTTGGGTTTGGTTTGCTCTTCTTTTTCTAGTTCATTGAGGTGTGACATGAGGTTGTTAATTTGTGACCTTTCTGTCTTTGATGTAAGCATTTAAGGCTATGAATTTTCCCTTTAGCACTGCTTTTTTTGCATCCCATAGATTTTGGAAGCTTGTGTGCTCTTTGTTATTCAGTTAATAAAATCTTTTGATTTCCATCTCAATTTTGTCATTGATTCAAGGATTGTTCAGCAGCCGGTTCTTTAATTTCCATGACTATGTAGATTTTAGAGTTCCTCTTGGAATTGATTTCTAGTTCTAGTTTTATCCCACTGTTGTCTAAGAAGACACATGATAGGGTTTTACTTTTCCTCAATTTGCTGAGACTTGTTTTGTGGCCTAAGATGTGATCTCTCTTGGAATAGGTCCCATGAGCTGATGAGAAGACTATATTCTATAGTTTTTGGGTAGAGTGCTCTGTAAATGTCTTTTAGGTCCATTTGTTCTAGAGTTCTGATTAAGTTCAATGTTACTTTCTGTATTTTCTGCCTTGATGCTTTGTCCACTTCTGCCAGTGAAGTGTTGAAATCCCTGGCTATTATGATGCTGTTGTTTATTTCTTTGCTTAGAATTTATTTTATGAATCTGGAAACTCCTGTGTTAGATGCATATATATTTGGGATTGTTATATCTTCTTATTGAATCACTCCCTTTACCGTTATACAATGACCATTTTTGTCTTTTTTTTTTTTTTTTTTTTACCATTGTTGATTTAAAGTCTATTTTATTTGATATGAGAATAGCTACGGCTGCTTGCTTTTGGTTTCCATTTGCACAGAATATATTTTTCCATTCCTTATTTTCAGTCTTTTAGAGTCTTTGTGAGTTAGATGGGTTTCTTGGGGAAAGCGTATGTGTGGGTTGTATTTGGCTGGGGGGTGGGTGAGTCCCTCTCCATGGAATTTTTGCTCTGCCCAGGCTTCCCTGTTGCAGTGGTGGTGATGGCTGGATTAGGCTATATAGACAATGTCCATGGGTGTGAGGGCTGTGGGCCTTTGCTCCACCCAGGTCCAGAGGCAGTCATGGCATGTGGTGGGTGATGGCTCCCAGTGAGCAGGTCTGTGGTGGTGAGTGGGGAGTGATGCCATGGCAGCCGGGTGGCATGTGGCACAGGCAGGGCTGCTAAAGCACACAAGGCCATCAAAATATGGCATGCAGGACCACTAGGGCATGCAGTGCTTGGGATAATGGAGGCTGGGTGGGTCATAGGACCATGGCTGGTGGCTGAACAGCTTGTTGGGCTACAGCGGCTGGGTGGCCCACAGCTGGCAGGGCCAGGGAATGCATGGTGTACTACTGGTGAGTGACAGTGGCTGTGGCTCTCCCTCCATTCAGGTCTGGCTGTGGCAGCTGCTATGGTGCTACACAGGTGGCAGCAGTGGTGCTATCATGATGGCAGTGAAAGATTCTTTGGGCCATGGGTACCTGCTCTCCTTGCATGCCTCAGTGGTGGGGAGAGGAGGAGAGCATCCAGCAATGCTGTGCATAAGAATGCCTATCCTCCCCAGTTCCTCCCCAGCCTGGCAGGGACAATCGGGAGGTGGTTATAGTAGGGTCAAGCCCTGTGTAGACTGGAAGCTCTTGGACTGAGAGCTCAGAATGGTTTCAGTTGCAGTGACCTGGGATTAGAAGCCAGAGGGTCCTGGCTGTTCCTGCTCTCCAGTACAGTTCCACTGCACAGTCTCTGAGCAGCTCCCTGATCAGTTTGGAGGCCTGCCATGGTGGGGAGGAGATCCCCTGACATCTCAGGTTATGGTGTCTGTAGAGGGAGTGTGGAGTCCTAGAGTTCTCTCCCTGACCTTTCCCCATGTGTGAGTGCTTTCCCTAGGTACCTTCCAATCTCGCTGAGCAAATCACCCTGTCTCCCTCTCCTTCACTTTAGACGTCTCCATTTGCTACTCTGATGATTCATGATGCTGTCTCTAAGAAAATCCATCCATAGGTGAACATCTTCCTGCAACTTTTCATCCTCTCCTTGAGAGGAATGAGTGCCGGATGCTTCTAGTCTGCCATATTGTTGTCTTTTTTTTTTTTTTATTTCAAACCATTATGTAATTATGTTTTCTCATTTTCTCACTTGCAAACAGATACCTTAAACAGAAATATTTTTAAAAATTATCAAATCAGGTACATCCAAAATGCAACAATTATGCCTATAACAATGAATTCACAAAGTATAATTTACTGGAACACATCCTGAGAATTTAGGAACAGGAAGTCAGGATAAATCCGACCAAATTTAGCAATCAACTATTTGCATATCCAAAACCAAAACTATCAAAATTTCCAAATGAGAAGCTTGAAAGTTTTGAACAAAAAAAGGCTAAGACTCAAAACTATCCAGTCTTGACAGTTTTAATCACAAGTACCAGGCTATCTCCCGAGTCTGTAACTGAATAGCAAGCATCTCAGTGTGTCAAACACCTAAGTATCAAACTTTTACACCATTATACATATAGAAAGCCTAAATGTTCATTAATTTAAAAATAAATACAAATTAAATATCCACACTATTCCCCTAGCTCACAAGCCCTTACTGTAATCCCAAATATGCAACACGTGTCACATAGTGACAGGCCATATGTTTACACACACACACATATACACTATTAGGTACAAATGGCAATTAATAGTTCAATAGTTCAATTTCAGTTGAGGCTATGGCTCCATGCATTGGGATGATTTTAGACTTCAAAAGGAAAAACACTGCTAAAAATCTCATTTTCTTAGAACAAAATTTAATTGCAAGTTCAGTTTAAGCTTCTCAGTCAAAAAATGGCTATAAAGTAAGTATTAAAAAACTGGCAACTGAGTGAAATTTGTCTCTCCAATTTGGGCAAGCTATTTCCACTAAATAAGTGGAAAATATTCCTAACTAGACTAGAAAATCTGTGGTGACATCCAATGGTTCTTGCCTACCTTATTGTCCATGCTCACATATCAACCTGTGTCAACAAAGCCTGTACTTTACTGGTCAGCTGCTTCCTAGCCTTAGCTGCCTCTGAGATCACCTCACAATATAGGCCCTTTCTCTTCTCACACAAATGTGACAGGAAGTTTTCTGAAAAGGGGGAGAGTTGCAAAAGAAGAAGGAAAAATGTTGGAAACCCAAACTATGAAATACAGGCCTAATGTAGGACTAAGAGGCTGTTATCTTTGTGGTTCACAGTTATAGTAAGAATATGGGCTGGCACCAAGGAAAGCCATATATCTTGGCCCAAACAATGTCCCCTACACATATGGTCCTGACATCTGGTGTGACATATTTGGGGATGATTTTGAAAAAGACTTTCATTTTCAAGGAATTACTGAATTTTTCTCTTCTTTTGAAGAGGAAGAAGAGGAGGAGGTAGAAGGCGCAAACATACTGCCTGGAGGAAAATTAAAGCTTTCAAAAGAGCTACACTCAGAGTTGGAAGATTTCAAATTTCTGCATTATCAACGCTACATACTGAAGCACTGGAAGAGTCAGCTTGCTTTTGATTTAGGGTCATGTGACCAGAGATATTACCTTTGCTGCCCTTTTTGCCCAATGTGTGTGGTTCATCCTGCTCACCAGGCACATGTGCTTCATTTGCATCCTGTACCTCACTGCTGGCCTCTTCCTGGCCTTTTGAGAGACTCTTGGTTTTCTGAAGTGGCCTCACCCGCTGAGTGGGTAAAGATGCAGTGAGAATGGGATAGGGTGCTATCTTGCCACTCCACATTTTCTCAAGTACTGTCTTCAAAGAAGAGTCATTTTCTTCATTCCTGTATCTTTGTGGTTTTAAATGAACCAGAGTGGAAGGGAACCTGAGCTAGGATTCTGATACCCACAGGGTGAAAATGGACCTTTGAATGTGCCTCCTTGGAAGTACAGGTATCACTTTGCTCCTTTTGTGTCTTTTCCTTGGCAATTTTTAACATTTTCTGAGCTTTCACATGATCCATGTTCTTCCTCTGGAGATTTTTTAGTACTTAACTAAGCTTTTGGTGTATTTGCCTGTAGAAACTTTTACTACTCTGCTTCTATTATGAGGAATATTTGAAATCTTAACCATAGCATTTCTTTTCTGGCTTTCATTTTGGTTTTTCCCATCCACTTTATGACCAGTTTTTCTGTATTTTGTTCACAGTAGTTACATTTTCGTGTCTCCAGTTTCCATCTTCATATTGAGAAGAGTCACTTCCACTACCTTTTCCAATTTCCTTTTCCTCACCAACAGCGTTGTTTTTACATTTATCGCACAGAACTTACCTAGGTTGTAGTTTAATAGCATTCATTATTGAAGTGGGTTCTTTGCTGGATATATTTTGTTTGGATCACTGATTTTCCGAGGACTTGGCTGAGGTATTGATTGGTGAGATGTATTTCTGATAAATGAGGGGGAGGATAAGGTGCTCCTCTTCATGAGAGAGAGGTGGTGGTTTGGAAGTCCACAGGCTTCTAGACAAGCTCCGCTCAGGGAGCGGGACAGAAGGGTCATCCTGGAGAACAGCACCCTTCACTTCGCGCTTGACTTCTGTCCCTTTTTGGAATGTTTCACTTCGCAGCTTCATGGCTGCCTGTTTATCCTCACATTCTCATTTGGGAAATACTATCACAGGGGTACCATGGACCCAAACTGCTTCACCGGACAGCTGTGTATTTTTTCCCACCAAAAGTAGGGCTATGGCACCAAACGGTACATAGTTTCTTTTGGACAGATCCATGAGGATCCCGGAGAAGTGAAGAGCTTCTGCCCGAGGCGGGACGACGCGACGAGCGCGTCCTCGGTGTCGTGGTCCAGCGAGACCCGCGCCTCCGAGCCCCGCCTCTGGGGCGACCGCCGTGGGGTCCCCCCGCTGCTGGCGGGGGACGGTGCTGGGGCTGTGGGCTGAGGCTGCGGCGGCTCCTCGCGCTCCTCGGTGGAGGAGAGGGTGAAGGTCGGGCGCTTTCCGAGGCGCTGCGGCTGCGGCTCCGCCACCCGGCCTGGCAGCGTCCCCTCAGCTGCCAACGGCGGCCCCGCCGCCTCCTCCGGCTGCGGGCGAGCTCCCCGGAGGGCTGCTGCAGGTCGGCCTCCAGTCACAGCGGACACTTCAGTGGTTGCGATGGGAGGGGGCTCGCTTATTTCCGGCTGGCTGCCGAGGGGGCGCTCTGTCGCCCGCTCCGCCTCCCTGGCGCCCCCTCGGTGAGGACGTGGCGCCTTTTCCTCTCGGGCGGCCTCGCCTCCTGCCCCGCGCCCCGTGACAGTCCTGCCACCTGCAGTGGACACAGCCTAGCCAGCCGTCCGCCTCAGAGCGTGCTGCCCCACAAATTGGGGTGGAACACCTGCTCTAAAAATTTAAAAGTTTGAATGAAAAAAAGAAAAAGAAAAAAAATTAAAAATGTTAGTATATTAAATTTTGGATTGTGGTAACGGACTTTATTTCTTCTATTTTTCTATATTTTTCCATTTTCTTTAGAACAAGCATTTGGATTCTGTAAAAGAAAAAAAACTGAACGTTGTAATATTTGGTAAACGTTATATGCCACCCATCCTCAGACTCAGATTCTAGTGTGGCTAATATGTGTAAGTAAATTTTTGGCAATGTACAATATGAGTTTGGGAAATCTGCCTACAACATGATAATCTACTTAGGGTGAACTCTTCTTCACGGAGACTAAATTCTTTATTCTTTAATTTGTTGTTTCAAAATCCTCTTCCATCTGTTATTCGTCTGCCATCCTGATACTTCCTGGGTAATTCTGTGAGCTTTGTCTGTTTTCTGTAGCATGATTCTAGTATTTTACCTATTGCCTCTCACACCTATGTGTGTGTGTGTGTGTGTGTGTGTGCTTGTGTTTTTGTGTATGTATTTGTATGTGCAAATGTGTACTTGTGTGGGTACATATGTTTGTATGCCTATGTATATGCATAAGGTTAGGTGTGTGTACTGGTTGTATGTTTTTGTGTTCATGTGTACATATTTGTTTTTACTTATCCGTCTAATGACCATTAAATTATTATCTTCCTATCTTCTTAGTTACCTACATCTTATCTACCTGTATAGTCCAAAGCAAGAATCCCTTCATACAGTTCAGAATATAGTATCACTTAACAAATTCAGATAGCCATGTAATCAAAACTGAGGTGGGGATAGGGGGAGGGGATGGCTGTATGCCTACATGATGAGTGCGTTGCGCACCGTCTGGGGAATGGACACGCCTGGAGCTTTGACTTGGGCGGATAGGCGGTACATGGGCAAGGTGTGTAACCTGAACTTTTGTACCCCCCATAATAAGCTGAAATAAAAAAAAATATGCCCAATACCTAAAACATGCTAGGAATTATGCAAGTTACTGTGATTACCAAGATTAAAATGTACAATTTCTACCCTTAAAAAAGTTTTAAAAAAAATTGGGCCAATAAACATACAACTAAAATTACATGTATCATAGCTATTTAACCAAAATTATACAATTCTGCCCAAATTTTCTCAACATTTCATTAAATAAAAATTTCTTAGTCCTGCACATCAGATTCTACTAATCTGACTCAGATGTTCTTTCCAATGTGCTACTGAGTCCCCCCACCCCTTCCTGACATCTAACTTGGGTTCTAGGGGGCCTGAATAATTCACTGTTTCATAAATATTTATTCCTTCTCAATTGCCTCAAAACATTGAACATGCTATTATTCTTTCTTAGTCTATCCCTTCTCTCGCTCCCAATTTCAATGTATCTAAATGTGAACCACTTTTCCAAATGAGCACAAATTCCACACAGTAATTTATACCTCCTTAATAACCTTTCTTTAAATTGTACTTCTCCTGTATAACAATCCCACAATCTGCATGAGTCAGTCAAGAATCTATAGAGTGTTGGTGATGTGCTAATCACTCTGTTACACACTAGCAATACAGCCATTAACAAAAGGGACACTGTTCCCAACCACACTGAGTTTAGAGACCAGCAATAAAGCTAGACATTTAACAAATTATTTAAAAAATAAGTATATGATGAACAGTTAATAAACTCTCTGAAAGAAGGTACAGAATATTATGGAAGCCTGCAGTAAGCATGTTTGTGCTCTTTACATGGAGGAACACTGCTAGATACAAATGCTTTGAGGGAAAAAAAAACATATCTGTGACACCTCCATGTCACTTCATATAAATAGGAGGCATTAAAATAATATTTACTAAATGAACAGATAATTTTAAAAATAGGTAAAGCTCAGTTCACTTTACAGTAATAAGTGGAAAGGCTGGTTATATGATGAGGTTGCTTTTCATTTTATTTTAAAAAATGATGTATCAAGCAAATAAGAATAAGATTCTAATAGAGATTTACCATATCTTCTTTATTTCAGTCACATTACCTTCCTAGTATATCATACAAATGATGTAAAAATCAAACTTTGATTTTTGAGGATAACCAAAATTGTTGTTCTGTGACTTGGGGAATAAATAGCTTATTCTAAAATAACCAAGATTCTTGGTGAATAAAAAAGCTTAGCAAGTACAGCTAAAGCATTAAAATTATTCTGGAAGTAGGCTGAGTCATACTAATTAAACAAACGTCACAACCTTACCAGTGTGTGGCCATCCACTAGGCCAGAAATCTCTCTGGATTCAATCTCAACCAAAAGAGCATACAAGCTACTTGGAGACATCATTGGACAACACCATTTCTGAAAACGTACTTCAATTTCAACTTGATTATATTGCATTTCATATTTTGTTTTGCTTTTAAGAAGAAAAAAATCCAGTCCAAGCATTCATTTTTTTCCTAAAAGATTTTGTACAATCCCTGTCTGAATTTAATAAAAGTGATTTATAATTTCTTTTATAAAGCAAGGCTCAAAGAATAATGACAATATCCTAGCAGATGGATAGAGCAATTTAATCACCAGACTAGTAATAATTCGATTTCCCAAATCCAATGATTCAAAATATGGATGTATTCATTGAGAAATTAGGTGTGAAGTGAAGAGAACTTGAAGCCTTAGAGAATAGCTACTTTCAAGGGTGAGTTATTATGTGGTTTCAAGCAAGTATGTGCTTAGACCCCTCCCCCACCTCTTCTTTGCATATTATTTCCATGTATTCTATCAAACCATTAAAACCCTGGATCTGGTCCCTATCCAAAAGATCTTATTACTTGCCCTCAAAGTCTTTTTTTTCCCCCAGTATTTTAAAATTATAGAAGAGAAGAGAAAAGAATTTTGGTGGGAACTCAAACATGACAGGAACTTTTGATTTTATGTTACTTATGTAAGGTACTTAAGTTCAAGAAATTTGTCTTTCTTTTCAGATTTAAGATTTTATGGTCTTGAAAAAAAATGATATAATTAAAGCATTCAATACTAAGAAATACAAAATATATAAGAAAATTTTACTACAAATTCTACTACCTGTAAATTACTAGAGTCACCTTCCTATGAACAGCATTTCAGGAGTATCGCCACACTAATGTGTACAGATAGAAGGCTATACAAATAGATGTATATTCAGATAGCAGATATATGGATCGGTGCATAGATTAAGGAATGGGTGAATATGATTTTAGAAAACCTGGACTATAGTGTATATGTCATTATAGTAATAAATTTAAATACTTTTTTACTTTATTGAAAATTAACAAAAGAGTAACTGAATTAAAAACAAAGAAATTTCCAAATTCTAAATGAATGTTCTAACAGCACAAGAGATAGCATCTTAAATATTACAGTTAGTTATTTTTAGTAGTATGTTTTAATTTATACATTATTATTTCCCTACCTGTTAAAAAATATTAACACTCTTGCTATTCTTTTTTCTTACGTTAGTTATGTTCTTATTTTTATATTAAGATTTCAAACATTTGTTTTTCTCTTCTAAAATCATAATTTCAACAAATATTTACTCTTGATTCTGTTTTTTAATAAATTCAATGCTCACCACCAGCTCCTTTCCTATACCTTCTCTATTTCTGAGGGCTTTATTTAGCTGTATCCATCGAAGAATAGATTTCACTCATAGGTAGTATAAATGCCAATATTACCTTGTTTAAGATGTTGTAAAAAATAAATCCCAGGAGTTCAAATCCAGCCTGGGCAATATAGTGAGACCACATCTTTAAAATAAAAAATAATAAATAAAAAATGAATCAACCCTCATTGTCTTACCACAAAAACTTATTTCCTGATTATACTGAATATTCAATGCATATCATTCAGAGATTCAGTCTGATAGAGGCTCATTTCAACATTAACTTTCACCATCATTGCGGTAGGAAAATAGGATGATAGTGAATAATGCAGTGACTTCTTAAAGATGCACATAATTTTCACTCATATAAATGTAAGGCAATACTATAACACATACACCAAAGGAGAGAACCTGGAATATAATTGTGAGTAGCCACAATAAGTACCACAATTTAAATTTCCAGTTACAATATTGGAAACATTCTTCTTCCTGCTTTCAAAATACACTGAAAGGAGACAGCCTACAAGTCCCCTCCAGTCATGGCATCAAGTTTGAAGAGTAGCATCTCTGCATGATGCATGGTCATTTCTACATTGGGAGATGATCTGTGGCTTTCCACATTACATTCAAAAGTGGCTCCTCATGAGTTGAAAACTTAGGAACTGCCCAGCAACCCAATTTCTTTGGAAAAGCCCTCAGGTGTAGAGCTCATTTAGTCCTGAGTCTCACACTTTACAGGGCATTGTTGCTTGAACAGAATGTTGCCTATTCCCACCATTAAATATCATGGCATTTGCTTTAGAGTGGGAAAAAAAATAACTATGAAATAAAAAGAAATGTATTTTGGCCTACACACTCTCAATATAAAATGGACTAGGAACTAGGACTAGGAACAAGATGACCTCAAAAATTAATATTATTTCTAAAAAAGAGAGGTGAGGTAAGTTATGAACAGCAAATTGAGGTACATAAAATTCTGAAATGCGCTGTGTAGACATTTTGCAGTCCAACTACTCTGAAGGAGGAGAATGTTCCGTAAATAAGTCAATTCTGCTCCCTGGACATATTCCTTTGTCTGGTGTTCTCCACACACCTTGATTCAATCTTCTGTGAAGTTTTTCCCATTTCATTGAACATTGGATCTTAGAGGCTTTCACTTGGAATTGACACACATAACTCCCACCTACATTGCATTGTCTAAGGTGTGTTTTATGACTACACCTAAATTCAATGAGCTAAGAGAAATCAGAGACAAAGACAAAAAAAAGAGGAGAAGAATTTCTCACAAAAAAGAAATAACAAGAAAGAGACAAAAATTATGAACAAAAGCCAAATAGAAACTCTGGATCAAAAATTACAAAAACTGAAATAAAAAAAAAAAACACTAGAAAGGGAGATTTTTAAAGGTAGATTTGAGCACGTAGAAGAAAGAAGCAGCTGAATATAAGAAAATAGAAAATATCCAGTATATAGAGTGTAAATAAAAAAGAATAAAGAAAAGCGAACAGATCTAAGATATCAATAAGACACAATCAAGCAAATCAGTATGTACATGGACATCTCAGAAGGAAAAGAAAGAGACTGAAAAGGATAGAAACAATATTTTAAAAAATAATGGGCTAGAAGGCTTCAAAATTAGATGAAAGTCATGAATCTACGCATCCATGAAACTAAACAAATGCCAGTAAGATAAGCCTAAAGAGAGTCATACCTTGGGCTGATTTGAGTGGCTCAGGCCTGTAATCCTAGCACTTTGGGAGGCCAAAACCAGATGATTGCTTGAGACCAACAGTTTGAGACCAGCTTGGGCAATAGGAAGACTCTATCTCTGCAAAAAAATTTAAAAATTAGCTGGATGTGGTAGCACGTACCTGTAGTTCCAGCTACTAGGGAGGCTGAGGCAAGAGGATCACTTGAGCCCAGGAGTTTGAGGTTGCAGTGAGCTATGGTGATCCCACTGCACTCTAGCCTAGGCAACAAAGCAAGACCCTGTCTCAAAAAAAAAAAGAGCAATTCGCACCAAACATACTAAAACTGTGCAAAGATAACACTACGAGTAAATCTTGAGAGCAGCAAGAAAAAAGAGGCTCATCATGTACAAGCAGTCCCCAATAAGATTATCAGCCAATTGATCATTAGAAACCATGGGCCGGGCGCGGTGGCTCACGCCTGTAATCCTAGCACTCTGGGAGGCCGAGGCGGGTGGATTGCTCAAGGTCAGGAGTTCGAGACCAGCCTGAGCGAGACCCCGTCTCTACTAAAAATAGAAAGACATTATATGGACAACTAAAAATCTATATAGAAAAAATTAGCTGGGCATGGTGGTGCATGCCTGTAGTCCCAGCTACTCGGGAGGCTGAGGCAGTAGGATCGCTTAAGCCGAGGAGTCTGAGGTTGCTGTGAGCTAAGCTGACGCCACGGCACTCACTCTAGCCTGGGCAACAAAGTGAGACTCTGTCTCAACAAAAAAAAAAAAAAAAAAAAGAAACCATGGAGGAGAGAAGCCAGTGTGATGGCATATCTAAAGAGCCAAAATTAAAAACAAATAAATGAAAAACAAAAAACTCTGTTAACCAAGAATTCCAAATCTAGCAAAACTCTCCTTTAAAAATGAGGGAGAAACTGAGACAATTTGTAGATAAACAAAAGCTGAGGGAGTCTGTTACCAGGAGACCTGGCCCTATAAGAAATGAAAACACAATAAACAGTAACTTTAACCTACATGAAGAAATAAAGATCTCCATTAAAGGTAACTATATGGGCAAATATAAAAGGTAATATTATTGTATTTTTGGCTTGTGATTCTACTTTTTATTTTCTATATGATTTAAAAGAAAAATGCATAAAATAATTATAAATCTACATTATTGGGCATGCAATGTATACAGATGTAATCAGTGAAAAAACACCAAAATAGGAGAGTACAATGCTATATAGGAGCAGGATATTGTATAGTATTGAAGTTAAGTTCATATCAATTCAAACCTGATTGTCATAAATTTAGTATGTTATTTGTAATATCCAGGGTAACCATTATGAAGAAAACTAAAATAAATAAATAAAAGGAAATGAGAAGGGAATAAAAATGGTTAACAACAAAAATCAGGTCAACACAAAACAAAGCAGTAATAAAGGAAACTAAGGATAAAATGATATAAAACATGCAGAAAACAAATAGAAAAATGGCAGTAGTAAGTTCTTATATGTAACTACTTCAAATACATATAGATTAAACTCCAATTACAAGGTAGAGATTAGAAGAATAATTTTTAAATGATCCAATTACATTTTGTCTACAAAATTCTCACCTTAGATTCAGAGGCACAAATAGATTGAGAGTGAAAGATAGAAAAGAAAGTTCATGGAAATAGTAAGGAAAAGAGAGTTGGGGTGACTATAGTAATATCAAACAAAATAGACTTTAAGTTAAAAGTCATTATAAGAGAAAGACACGCATTATATGTTGATTAAAATGTCAACTCATTAAGAAGATATAATAATTATAAATAATTATAAAATTCATATGTACGTAAAAACAGGGCCTCCATTGTGAACACATGAAAATGGATTTTCATATTTTTATTTGACAAATATTGACAGAACTGAAGAGAGAAATAGATAATTCTATAATAACAGTTGAATACATGCATACCCTACTCTTAATAAAGTATAGAACAACTAGACAAAAGATCAATAAGTAAATGCAGAATTTGAAGAACACTAAGGCCTAATTAGGCCTAACAGAAATATGTGTAATATAACACTTCACCCAATAGCAGATACTCATTCTTCTCAAGTACACATGGAATATTCTCCAGTAGACCACAGATAAGACCACAAAACAAGACTCAATAAATTTAAAAAGATTTTAAATAGTACAAAGTATCTTTAAATACCACAATGGAATGAAACTAGAAATAAATATTAGAAGGAAAAATGGAAAATTTGTAAATAGATAAACATAAAACCACATGCTCTTAACATATAGGTCAAATTAAAAAATCATAAAAGAAAATTAGGAAACACTTTGAGATAGATATCAATAAAATGTTCTGGAACTAGATAGTCGTGATGGTTGCACATGTGAATCCATTAAATGCCACTGAATTGTACACTTTAACATGGTTAAAATGGTGAATTTCAAGTCATATGAACTTTACCACAACAAAATAATTAAAGATAAGTTGTCGCACATTGCACTTTCAACTTTTAGGAGTCTTGATGGACCTCTTTGAATTTTGGAGGCAACATGTATTACATTTGAGTGTGATTTTTGACCCAGTTATCAATCCAATCCAAAGTTCCTTAATAATAGAAACATTCTTCAACAGGTTCAGTTTTCAGTGAAACTTACTCCTCCACTTAAGCCTTTATGAACCAGCAAAAACAATGTTGTTCAAAGCCTTTTTCAGCACCTCCCGGAATACTTCTGTGCCTGACAGAGAATAAATGGCAGATAATGTTATAGCAAATAATCATGTAAACTAAAATGCTTATTACAAACTGAATATTATCTGAAATCCCGACTCATAAATTGGAATGTGCACAACAGCACTCCATTATCAAGAGAAAATGGTATTTACAAGATTGGATCCAAGCCGATCTTGAAGCACAGGTATATTGCATAAGCAGATATTAAAGATTCACAAGGCCGTTACTTCTGTCGCATTGACACCTTGGCCACAATCATTACCTATGGCCTTTCAACATGTCCTCATGCCCTCATGATCATTTGCTGGTGCCAGCCAGAGATGGACAGCTGTGGCGTTACAGTTTCTCAGTGATGCCTTGAAAAATAGCAGTGAAGGAAAGCATTTCTTATAAGCAAAAACAGTGATATATAACTGATCGCTCACTTCATCTGGAAGAAATGCTCTCTGGAGATGGAACTACATCAATTACATCAATTCTTGGGGAGTGGCTATCAGTTGTTTCAGATGTCAAAGGACATAGAAAGAACAACATTAGAGGATTGGTGACACAGAGCCTGGAGAACAGTGTGGATAGGATTTTGGCGTAGGCACAGTGTGTATGGATATTTGTGCCTCGTGAAATGTTCACCAAGGGCATCCAATCTTATCTGATTGATAAGAGGCAGTAGAGGCTCTTATCAATCAGATGGCAAAATATCTTCTGTTAAAGGTAGTCTGCCTTTTTCCCCAGCTAGCCCAGTGCTTGCTCAATGGGCTAATGTACAAAGCTGCCATGGAGGTACAAATGGAGATTACACATGGAAATAAAAATAGTGATTTCCTCTCAGAAGGAAGATCTGACTACAACCACTGTTCATTAGTCAACCTGCCAAATAACAGAGATAACACTGAGCCCCATTTTCCTGTAGAGCATCAGCCAGTGGCAGTTTTATTTCTCTGGACATCTTCCTTTATGGAAATGTCAGGGCTTTATCTTCACTCAACAGACACTCAGGTTACGTATTTAATTCTCATGCTTGCAATGCCCCTGACAATGCTACCACCCATGAATTCTAATTGCCATTTTATGGTCTTAGTGTTCCGTGCAACATGGTTTTTGATATAGAAATTCATTTTTCACCAAAAGAAGAGAGGCAATAAAATCCTCACTATTATTCAACAAATAACTGACCTTAGAAAATGTTGGATGATCTGTTTACTGTTTGGTTATAGTCCAGTATATTGGTTGCAGTCTGGGTGGTACCACCTTGAGAGCTTGATCCTTCAAGACATGATGGAGGCTTTAAATCAGAACTTGATGTACATTGTTCCTCCCATGGTCAGACTGCACCACTCCAAGGGTTTCTCTAACCGTAAGTCCAAATGACCCATTCATAAAGTGTTTCTTCTTCTCATTAAACTTTGTATTTTTTTGGTGGAGCAGATGCCAATGAGAATACTTGCACCAGGGGATATGATGGTCATTCCTTTAAACTGGAGGGTGAGACTGCCACCTGGTCATTTTGGGCTTCTCATGTCACTGAGTCAACAGGAAAAGAAGGAGGTTACTGTATTTACTGTGGCCTTAATAGTGATTATCCTAGAAAGAAGGGCTGTGGCCAGAAAATGTGAACAAAAAGAAGCATGTCCACATACCTCACAGGTCCTATTTTGTGTTATTTTATTCATTTTATTTTGAAAATTTTAAAATCTAAACACGAATACCATAATAAACATCTATATCCTTTCCTCTAGATTTGCCTTTCATTATATATAAATGATAGGTAGATAATGATAGTGATGAAGACAATAAATAGGTTAGACAGATAGATATAAAAAGATAAGTTTTTCTGCTAAATTATCTGGAAGTTGCAGGCATTGTTGCCTCTTTAACACCAAATACTTTAGCATTCATCTCTTAAGAAGTAGAATATTGTCCAACATAAATGTCATTCCATTATCATCCCTAATACACCATTCATGCTCAGAATTTCCCAAATGGACCCAAAATAAAGCTGTAAGATAGTAAATAGGCTGAAGCTAAAAGCCTACGTTATTCTACATTTTGAGGCAAGTAGAAGAGGCTAGAGGTAGACTCCTGCAAGGTCACTGAAATTCATCCGTAGATCCCCAGACCAGACTAGATCTTAAAATAAAAGTGTGGTCTTTTCTGCAATACAGTGACACTATAGGTATTACAAATATCAAGTCACTGAGCCAAGGGCAAATAAGTTTCAGATCCTGTTGGTGATCCTGCCTTATTTCCTCTCATATCCTCAGGCTCACCATTTCCTGTAACACATAGAGCCAGAAGACAACTGGAAGAATATTTTTTTTTTTTTTTTTTTTTGGTTTCTTTCACAGGTGGGAGGTGGGAGCACTGCCAACCAAACCCCTGTATTCATGCAGTGAGCCTGGCTCTCATCTATCGTCTCGCTTGGAACACTTATTTCTTACGACCCTGCAGGAGTAACTTCCTGACTGTCACAGGATGCTGGTAGTACAGCACACCCATGAATTTATCTCACTCTCTTAGATTTCTATTTCATTTGTGGCCATGGAATTATTTATGCTATGCTTTATCCCACAGAAGACTTTTTAGTTTTTCTTTTCATATTTAATGTATCACTGTTATAGGTCTGTCACAGAGAACATGGTATTGAAGCATATACTCTTTACAATACCTTGAATGGGAATAATTACCAGGAACACTCCATATGATTATGTATGACTGTGGAGTTTCTTTAAAGCACAAGAGCACCTAAATTAAGGATGAGCAGGGTAAAAATCTAGCCTGTTACTTCCTACCAAGTTGTATGCATGGCAAAGGGATTCTTGAGAAAAAGAGGTACTTTTTCTAATTCACATAAAAGAATTATCTTCTTACCAAGATATGTATCCACAGATGTATACCCGTTGAGAGGGAATATCTTTTCTCTAGTTCACATAAAGGCAGCCTATGGGCTTACAATACTCTCGGTCATTTTATTCATTTAAAACCTTCTTGAGAATTCTGGAAAAGTAGCGACAGTTTTTCAGTCTCTACATAAAAATTAATAGAGAAATTAGATGGCAGACTCAAAGCTTTAATGCTAAAGGGTTCAATTCAACAAGAAGGTATAAAATACTGTGTACACGTCCAAAAAGAGAGCACCAACTTACACGAAACAAATAATTATAAGGCTGAAAGCATATTTACAGTTGAAGACGTCAACACTCCTCTCTCAGTAATCAATAGATAAGTACACAACAAATGAGGTGGTTGATATTAAGTTACTCCACCTCAAAGCAACATACATGGTGTTTGCAAGTATATATAAAATATTCACCAAGACATACCATTGAAAGGAAAAAGAAAAAGAAAAAGAAAAAAAATGCAACTAAATTTAAAGCATGTTTTCTGACCACAATAGAATGAATCTGCAAATCAAAGAAAGGAAAATTACCCAATATTTGAGAATTAAACAAAAATACTTCTAAATAACTAACGTGTCAATGGAGTGATCTCAAAGAAAATTAGAAATGCTCAACTTGTCCTAAAATGAACATACAACTTGTCAAAATTAGTGAGATGCAGCTAAAGAATTGCTCAGAGGAAAATTTATAGCATAAATTTTTATATTAGAAAAGAAAAAAGTTTCAAATCAGTTATCTAAAATTCTCCCTCAAGTAAATAGAAAAATAAGTAAATTACACTTAAGAAAACAAAAATAAGGAAATAATAAAGATAAGAGTACAAAGCTATAAAAATTTTTTAAAAATAGGGAAAAAAAATCAGTGAAACCAAAAGCTGTTCCTTTGACAGTATCAATGAACTTTATGCCAGACTGACCAAGAAAAATAGAGAATAGAAATACCAATGTTGGAAATAAAAGAAGGAACATCCTCATCCACTACACATCTTACAGATAATAGGAGACTAAAAAGGAATATTATGGATAGCTTTATGATCACAAATACAATAACTTAAATGAAATGCAAAGAGTTTTTGAGAGATACAAACTACAAGAGTTCCTTAAAGAAGAAATTGCTATTGTCAATAATCCTATATTATTAAATCAATTTAATTTATGGTTAAAACTTAACAGCATCATCAACAAATAACTCCCAAAACAGATTCTTTATTGGAAAATTTACCAAAAATTGAAGGAATAATACTAGCTGTACATAAACTCTTTTACAAAATGAAAGAAAAGTGATACTTGCCATCTCTTTACAAAGTAAGAATTACCATGATACCAAAAGCAGACAAGCATATTAAAAGAGAGAAAATCATAAACAAATGTCTCTCAAAACCATAGATACAGAAATCCTAAATAAAATAGTAGCAAAATGAATTTAGCAGTGTATAAAAATGATATTATACCATTACCAAGTTTAGTTTGTTCTGAAATATGCAAGTCTGGTTCATCCTTCAAAAATCAATGTAATTCCTTGTTTCAACAAACTAAAGAGAAAAAAATATTAATATATGGTCATCTCAAAAGTGCAGAAAAAACATTTGGAAAAATCAAACATACATCCATGATAAAGATGCTCAGAAATCTAGGAATAAAAAATTTCTAGGGAAAAAAATCCTTAACCAGATAAAGATTACCAAAACAAACAAACAAATAAACAAAAAAGACGACTAACAACATTTTTAATGGGTAAAAGACTGAATGTTTTTTTCTCAGATTGGGACCAAGGCGAGAATGTTTGCTTTCACTACCCCTATTTTACACTGTACTGGAGATCCTAGCTACTACAATGATGCAAAAAAAAAAAAAAAAGAAAAGAAAAAGAAAAACTAAAAGCATCCATATTCCAAAGACAGAAAAAGACCTCTTTTTGCATATATGATTGCTCACATTTGAAAAACCTAAAAAAATCTACAAAAGGCTCAGAGAACTAACAAGTGAGTTTATCAAGATTGATGCATTAAACATCCATATATAATAATTAATTGTGTTATAATCTACTACCAGCAGAAATTAGAAATTGAATTTCAAAAATAGTACCATTTACAATAGCATTAAATATTACAAGATACTTAGATATAAAGCTAACAAAATATGTGCAAGTTCTATATGCCAAAACTATAAAATACTGATGAAACATATAGAGAAGACTTACATAAATTGAGTAATATACCATGTTAATGGACTAGAAGACCCAAAATACTCAATTCTCACCGACTTGATTTCAAGGATCCTAATATATTCTAATAAAGTCATTGACTCTTAAAGAAAACAGTAGGAAATTATTTAGCCATCTATAGGAAAAGAACAATGATTTAGAAGAGGAAGAAAATAAAATTGTCATCAGAATTTTTAACAGGAAAACTTTAGAGCAGAAAAAAACAGTAAGCTATCAGTATAGTAAAGGAAAGAAAATATAAGTCAAGAATCTATATCTTGAAAAATTAAGTTTCAAGAATTAGGACACAGAAAATCTATTACCAACATACAAGTCCTGGTACCTACTGGAGAATGAGATTCACATAATAGAAAAAACAAGAGAATCATGAAATAAAGACTAGTGGTAAATATTAAATATGTAGTTAGTTGTAGAACTACTATAATGTCATTTAGGATATAATGTCAATTTTTTAGGGTAAAGAACAAATTCATTATCTAGAAAATGGGTAAAGAGAAAATAGAGTATTTATCTTGCTTTTCTTATATGAATTATATCAACGGGTAACACATAGATGAAGAAAAGCATTTTAAAAATATTCCAATTAATAATAAAATAAAAATGATACTACTGTTTTTCAGCCTACAATGAATCAAAAAATCTAGGCATTGAGCATCAATGACTGTGAACATAACAAATAAAAGTGTGAAAACCAGAAATTATGCACCTTTGGATGAACAAACACACCATCAACTATAAACCTGCCAAAGGGATCAAATCTGAGTATGATCAAGCCTCTAGGTCCAGATGCCAATTTGCAGGAAATAACAGAAGAATATGTTAAACTGCACTATAAGTTTAAAATCAGCAAAATCCAGAATGCATAAAACTCTCTAGGTCGAACAGCCCAGGTTCTTAAACAAATAATTTGTAAGGACAATAAATAAATGATCAGGGAACCTGTAGATTAAAAGAAACATATCAAATTAAGATAAGTAAGAGTAAGCTATAGAGTCTAAGGATGAAAACCTATGTGATAAAACATAAAAGCAAAAAAGTGGTCACTGGAATTTAGATTGGGAGAGAAGGAGGGATTTGTGGTTGGGATGGGGCAAATGAAAGCATTTCTGGGCTGTCTGGGGTCATTCTAATTTTGTAACCTGGTTGGTAACTACAAGTATGTCCAACTTAATATAATTCATTAAGCTATAAATGTGTTTTGTATGGTTTTATGTATTTGCATCTTATTTTGCAACAAAGATGTTAACACCAAAGAACAAAAAAAACAAAACAAAATAAAACAGTTCCTGTGAATCTGTTATGGATAAGCCTTTTTATAAGCACTAAGGTACAACATTGCTTAAAATGGTCACAGTCTTTGAGGAGTTGATAGATGAAATGGAAACATTGCTGGATCATTTAAATATGACCTTGTACATGCAACAATGGACATATTTTCTTAATTACCAGAGTATTTAATTTAGGGTCTAGTATAAAGTCCTAATATTTCCTAGGTAAGATAGCATCTGAACTGAGAAGTAATAACCCCGGAGAATGTATAGAGGATGTTCCAAGTAGAATCAAGAGCAAAAGCAGAAAATAGGAAATGAAAAAATAAACATGGTGCATGGAAGTCATATAGGAACTCCTAACTGGAGCATAAAATACAAAGTGGAAAAAACAAAATAGACTTACTTATTTAGAAATAAAAATGTCAATATGGCCTTTAAATGAATTTATATGTGTACTTCATACTAACACATTAATACAAAATTACATTTTGTAATGACTTGCTTTACAATTGTATTTGTCCCTAGAAACTTTAACAAACTAACAGCAATCAAATCAGCTCTTTCAGCTGTAATAATGATCATGTGATGTACATTTCAAAATAGTCCAGATGTAGTCCAATTATACTGATGATTTTAGAGACTCACTAGATTAAGTAGCTGATAAGATAATCTTTTCTTTTATACCTTGTGTGCAAATGAGCAAACTAACATGACACACAATATAAGCCTGTATTTACATTTGATCAGTTATTGAGACTTTTTTTATTGGTACAACATTCTAGAATCTAGCCTATAAGCCTTCATTTATTGTAACCAACAAGACATCCACATCTATAAAACAGGTTCCCTCAAATATAAGTAAATTAATCATAAAAATACTTAAGTAGTACTCGTCACTTTATGCTGAAAACTGAAATACCAAGCTGTAAGTTATATTGCATTGTTAAAACAGGAAAAGTTATGGTTTCCTATGATTACCCCATTCCCTAGTAGAGATTGAGTGAAGAATATTAGAGACTACAGAGAATATGATATGTTACTGTGAAAATATGAATCAGGTAGATGACATTGTCAATATGAGAAAGTGATTATTAGATGAAGATATTTTCAAAGGCTTATATTGATTGACAACTACTAAAACAAGCTCTTTTATCTATCAAAACATGGGTATCAAAGAGATATACAATGGAAACAAGTAATGTTGCTTGTATCTGGAGCCAGTATATTTTCAATAATGGAAATTAGACAATCAATCACTAACAAACTCTGATCCACTGTCTAAGGACTTTATTAAGAAATATGTTTGTTAACATGTTTTATTCATAACATCATGCAATTTGTCATTCTATATTTCCCTCCTAGAATGAGTCATAGAAATCCATTTAAATATTGATTTACCTTTTTTTAAAGTTAGCAGTAAGCAAATCATCAGTCAATAAAAAGCCAAACAATGGTGAAGTGTAACTCTTAAATATGCACAAGAATAGTTTGCACTATAGGAATCAGGTAAAATATGATTAATCGGGAGAGTAAACTCATCCTGTCTTTGAAAAGAAAGATTAGGTCACAAGTGTAAATTAATTGTGATATTAAAAATAACTGCTACAATATTAAAAACAACCACTCTTTTAGTAAGATAGTATTTTCTTTTTAATAGATGAAAAAAACAGTCATTTTTATTTTCCCAGCAAAATACCATTTGTTTTACTTTTGGCATATCATAAAAGGGATATGAGGCATAGGCTACACATCTCTTATTCTTAATATCATTTATTAATTTGTGTGGGTCCTTTTTTCTCCTTTGAACACTTACTAAACAGAGCTGTTGTGTTCAGAATTGATTTTGCTGTCTCAGCCACATTAAGGCCGAGATGCTTTTTGGCTTTCATCTGAATGAACAATTTCCTAGTTAGACACACTGGATTTAGAGTTGGATCAATAAAAGCTTTACTGTGTCCCTTCTCTTTCCTCTTAGAGCTCACAAAAGAGAACTAAATTCCATTCATCTTTTCACTTGCCACAGTGGAATCTTTAGCAATGCAATTCTGGCTTGAGTGAAGAAACATAGCGAGAGATTGGCAGAGAAACAAATAGGAATATTCTATTTCCCATGCTCACACCCCCAAAGATCAGTTACCTCTGGGTATGCATGTAAATTTGCCTAACTCTATTTGTCTTTGCTGTGCTTGGGGAGTATAAATCCTTATCAAAGGTTTAGTGTAATCCTGCTGAATCTTAAGAAGCTAACTCAAGTTATTTGCAAGGAAGCCAATTTGATTAGATCCTGGTGATTTAAATTTAAGGGATTTGGAATGGATTAAGTCAAGGAGTTCTTTTCACAACTTTGAATGGTGTCATTTAAAGTGACCACATATTAAAAAGTCAGAATTTTGTAATATTCATGAGCATTTATAAATATTATTTTGAGATGTCTACCCTATTTTATAGACACTAATGTAAGAATTATGATTTCATTTTATGTGACCTATTTAAACTGAAAATAATCAGTCTTAAACTATCAGCAGTGATTGAAAAACATGTTATGAACCAGATATATTGTAGCTACAAGATAGGGATGGTAGTACTTAAGGAGAAAGCATGGCTGCTATCGTACTATGTCTAATGGTGATTCCACAGCTTGAGTAGTAACTGATGCTCCATCTACTTTACTCTGCTCTTCTACTTCACTGTATTCCAGGAGTCATATCAGCTCCCTTCTGAAATAAGCAATACTTTTAAGTCCATAGGTTTAATGAATCTTATGAGAAACTCTCTGCATAGGCATAAATAAAATATTGGTTTATTTTCTCTGTCCCAAGTCTCTTTTAAAATTTTCTTTTAATGGCATAAATTATGAAAATGTTATGAAATATTCAAGAGAGAAATAGGAAAGAACTAGCTAGAAGAGGGAGAGGGAAATGCAGAAACTAGTAGTTTTTTTTTTTAATTCAATTACCAGAGTCACCAACTGCCAGATCGTCTCAGAAAGAAGGAAAAGTTTTAGATGAAAAAGAAAACAAACAAGCAAACAATCATGGATCAGGTATAATTCCAAGGGAAAAGTGCCAGAACCTATAAGAGATTCCATAGGAAGAAGTTATGTAGCAGAACAAGAAGGAGCAATCCAGAGGTTGCTTGGAGACCAGCAAAAAAGTAGGTGGAGTGATTTTTTTCCTCCCTCCCTAACATCTCTGGCAGTCAGCAGGCTCCTGAGCTGCTGCAGAGCCCATTCTACCCTCACGAGTCCAAAACCTGCTGCCACCAGTGAACTGGGAGCTTCCTGAGGACAAAGCACCAGGCTGCTAGCCCCCTGGGGCACTTTCTCTCATCAGAGATGCAAGCCAAGATGGCAGGCACCATATTGCTACTCCAAACACCATGCACTTTTGTCCTCCCCATGGGCCTTCTGCCCCTCAGTTTTTCATCTTGCTCATTCTCAAACAAACATTTCCCAATTCTAGCCCAGACTGTGGGAGTCACAGGGAGCCAGTGGGTCCCAAGAAATCTGTATGACCTGAGAGCCTCAACATTCTGGCTGGGCTGCCTTCCAGAGTGAGGGACAGAGATGACCAGAGTGCTAGCTTTCCTCCTTTCAGTCTCTTTTCCTCCCATTCCCCTCCCCCATCCACAGCTGCTGAGAAAGATGCTTGAGCTGGGGCTCTCTGGAGCTCCTACTTCCACTCTTTGGGGCTTCCACAGAGAGTGGGGCTCAAGCCTTTCCTCTTAAATACCTGCAGCAGACTAAGGGGTGCTCAGACTATGAGCTCCCTTCTCACTGGCCCTCTGTGGTGCCATTTGCCTGGCTGCTCAATCAAATCAGGGCACACCCTGAAATGTAGGGACATCAAACCTGCTTGAGTGCCCCATAGGCAACTTGGGACCAGCACTATTCTCCCATGCATGGTCAGGGATTAATCTTCAAGGACCCAGAGACAGGCCCACAGGTCAGATCTCATACTCCCAGGACTCAATTGTGTTGCTTGGGGGCACAGAGGGGAGATTTGTGGATTAATTTTGGGAGGTGAGGGAACCTACATGGACACACTGACAAGAGAGTGCAGTGTAGGTTCCAGCCACAGTGCACTCAGGGAGCACCCCTTCCCCCACAGGAGAGCCACACTTTCAGCCCAGGGTGAGATCCTGGACAGGGAAGATCCCCGCCCACAGTGCCATTGCTGGAGAGCTCAACTAGTTAGAGTTTCCACCTGCTGGCAGACAACAAAGGGAAACCACAGAGTAAGGGAGGGGTGAGAAGAGCCAAACGTGCTCCCAACAGCCAGATTGTAGATCTCAGATGGGCTCCACCTCTACAAGCAGACTTCCTGGCTGGATGGAGCCACCTCAGCCCCTCCCTGGTGACTTACCACAGAAGCCTGGGAGCAGACCTTTGACCTCCACCATAACAACTACCTTATCAGCTTTTGTGGAGCTTGAGGGTAGGCTCACCAAATGCAGCCCCACCCAGCCTCATTCCCCCACCCACCTCTGCTGTGGTGGAGAATAAGGGCTCACCTGGAAGTTCCAGGGCCCTGCCCACCATGTAGGGCAGAGTAACCAACACCCTGCAGCTTGTTCCTTCTGGCAAGTGACACATACTAACAGGGAGGTCAATTTGTACTGCCCTTTACAGTATTCACTAACTCAATCATACAAGATATAGTTGATTCTTACCCACAAAACCACCTACTATCTCAGAGACTAAACTGGATGTACCAACACAATTTACACAGTTAAGACCAGAGGGCTGGCGAAAGAGAAAAGATCCCAAAGACCTCCATCCTCCCTCATTAAAGAGAGACAGGGAATCTGCCCACACACACAGCTCATGACTGCTACAGCCTACTAACAACTAACAACAAAGACAACCATGAAACTAAGGATATTATAACCAAGGAATCCATCTAGGACCTAGACCCCTATCAAAGCATCTACAAGCAAAGCCAAAGATTCTTACCTAACATATGCTCCAGACACTCCCTCATGAGTGAGGAGGGAAGAAAATAAAATCCCCATCTAAACAAAAGAAAATCCGAAAATAAGAAGTGATAGTTGCCCTGGATGAGAAGGAATCAGCAAAAGAACTCTGGAAGTATGAAAAATAAGAGTGAAAGGACTCCCCTAAAAGGGAACACCAGCTCTCTAGCAACGGATACCAACCAAAATGAAAATATGGAAATGAGAGATAAAGAATTCCAAATATGGATTGTAAGGAAAATCAATGCAATCCAAGAGAAAATCATTAATCAACTCAAATAAATCAGAAAAACAATTCAGAAAATGAATAAAAAATTCACTAAACAGACATATTAAAAAAAATAGAACTTCTGGAAATGAAAAATTCATTTAAGGAAATAAAACAGAGTTGAAAGTTTTAAGAATAGTTTAGACCAGGCAGAAAAAAGAGTCATCAGAGCTTAAGACAACTCTTTTGAATTAACTTAGTCAAAAATTAAGAACAGAGAATTAAGAAGAACAAAGCCTATAAGAAAAATGGGATTATGTAATATAAGAATCATAGGTATGCCTGAGGGTGAAGAAAAAGCACAAAGCCTGGAAAACCTATTTGATGGAGTAATTGAGGAAAACTTCCTGGGTCTTGCTAGAGATTTAGACATCTAGGTACAAGATATTCAACAAACACCTGGGAGATTCATTGCAAAGAGACAATCACCAAGACACATAGTCTTCAGACTGGCCAGAGTCAACATGAAGGAGGAACTCCTGAGAGCCATGAGATGAAAACATCAAATAACTTACAAAGGAAAACCCATCAAGCTAACAGTAGATTTCTCCACAGAGACCTTATAAGCCAGAAGGGATTGGGGCCCCATCATCAGTCTTCTTAAACAGAACAATAGCCATTGTAGAATTTTGTATTCTGCAAAACTAAGTTTCATAAGTGAAGGAGAAATAAAGACTTTTCCAGACAAGCAAACACTGGGGGAATTTGTCAAGATGAGACCTGTCCTGCAGGAAATACTTAGAGCTACATTATATATGGATCAGCACAATAGATAGCCACCAGTGTAAAACCACCCAAAAGCTGAAGCTCAGAGCTCATATAAAACAATAACACAAGAGGTAAAACAGAGCAATAAGGTGTACTCTACAGGATGAACAGAACTGCACTCCAAATATCAGTTCTATTAATCAACATGAATGGTCTGAATGACTGACTCAAGAGACACAGGATGGCTGAATGGATGAAAAAATGCAAGCAAAGTATCTGCTATCTCCAGGAAACACATCTAACCCACAAGGACTCACATAGATTCAAGGTGAAGGGATGGAAAAAAATATTCCATGCAAATGAAAACCAAAAGAAAGCAAGTACAGCCATTGTCTTATCAGGTAAAATTTAAATCAACAACAGTAAAGACAGACAAAGATGGTCATTATATAATGGTAAAAGGAGCAATTAAACAAGACATAACCTAAATATTTATGTATCTAACGCAGGAGGATCCAGATTCATAAAGCAAACCCTACTAGATCTAAGCAAAGAGATAAACAGCAGCATTGTAATTGCCAGGGACTTCAACACCCCACTGACAGAACTGGACAGATCATCCAAGCAGAAAATAAAGGAAAAAAACACTGGATTTAAATGGGACTCTAGAACAAATGGGTCTAACAGATATTTACAGAACATTTTACCCAAAAAACTACTGAATGAATATACATTCTTCTTATCAGTACACGGGACATTCTCTAAGACTGATCATATCATAGGCCACAAAACATATCTCAACAAATTCAAAATAATAGAAATCATACCATGTATTTTCTCAGACCACAGTAGAGTAAAACTAGAAGTCAACTCCAAGAGAAACACTCAATTCTATACAAAGTCATAAAAATTAAACAACCTGCTGCTGAACAATTATTGGATCAATAATGAAATTAAGAAAATCAAAAGATTCCTCAAACTGCATGACAAAGGGACAAAAGGTACCAATATCTATGGGATTTAGCAATAGCAGTCCTAAGGGGAAAAATCATAGCCTTAAAAGCCTACATCCAAAAGCAGAAAGATCACATATTAACAATATAATGATGTATTTCAAGGAACTAGAAAAGGAAGAGCAAACCAAATCCACTACTAGCATAAGAAAACAAATAACTATGTTCAGAGCAGAACTATTAGTAAACGAAATGGAAAACAAAAAGGCAATACAAAGGATCAATGAAACAAAAAGTTGGTCCTTTGAATAGATAAATAAAATTAATAGACCTCTTCCTAGATTAACAAAGAATAGAAGAGAAAGGACTCAAATAAACTCAATCAGAATTGAAAAAGGAGGTATTACCAACTGATACCACAGAAATACAAAATATCATCTGTAAATACTGTGCAAATCCCTAAGCACATAAACTTGAAAACATAGAGGAAATAGACAAATTCCTGGAAACACAACTTCCCAACGTTCAATCGGGAAGAAATAGAACTCTGAACAGACCAATAATGAAAAGTGAGATTGAAACAGTAATAAAATTGCTTCCAACAAAAAAAAAGCCCTGGACCAGATGGATTCACAGCTGCATTTCACCAGACCTGTAAAGAAAAGCTGGTACTCACACCACAGAAATTATTCCATAACATCAAGAAGGAGGAAATCCTTCCCAACTCATTTTACCAGGCCAGTATCACCTAGATATCAACGCCAGAAAAGGACAAAAAAAAAAAGAAAGAAAGAAAACTACAGACCAATAGACTTTAAGAATATAGATGCAAAACCCTCAATCAAATATTATCAAACTGAATTCAACAGCACATAAAAAATAATAATAATCCACCATGACAAAGTTGTCTTCATTCCATGAGTGCAACGGTGGTTCAGCATACCAAATCTATAAATCCGATTCACACAAAAACAGAAACAAAAACAAAGAACATATTGATCATCTCAATAGATGCAGAAAAAGCATCCTACAAAATGCAGCACCCTTTCATAATGGAAACCCTCAACAAATTAGGCATAGAAAGAACATATCTCTGGATTATAAAAGTAATATATGATAAATCCACAGCCAACATCATACTGAATGGGGCAAAGTTGAGAGCATTCTCAATAAGAATTGGAACAACACAAGAGTGCCTACTGTCACCACTTCTATTCATCATGGTGCTGGAAGTCCTAGTGCAAGCAATCAGGCAAGAGAAAAAATATAAAGGGTATCCAAATTGGGAAAGAGGAGGTAAAACTATGACTTTTTGCTGAAGATATGATATTTTTTATTTTTTATTTTTTATTTTTTTTTAATTTTTTTTTTTTCATCTTGTTATGGGGGATACAGAATTGCAGGTTACATACGTTGCTCCTGTACCGCCTTTCCCCCCAAGTCAGAGCTCCAGGCGTGTCTGTTCCCCAGGTCATGCGCGTTGCACCCATCGTGTAGGTATATATCCCTCCCTTCCCCAACCCCCCTTCCCGAGTCAGCACCTTCAAGTGTTACCACTCCCCAAACGGTGCGCAATGCACTCATTGTGTAGGCATACCCCCATCCCCTCCCCCACCCCCCACCTCAGTCTGATATCGATTGGTGTTGTTCCCAGATTTGTATTTAGGTGATGATCAGGGAAACCAATTTTCTGGTGAGTACATGTGATGCTTGTTTTTCCATTCTTGGGATACTTCACTTAATATAATGGGTTCCAACTCTCTCCAGGAGCACCATAGGGATGTCGTATCTTCATCATTCCTTATAGCTGAGTAATATTCCATGGTATACATAAACCACAGCTTACTAATCCAATCATGTATTGATGGGCACTTGGGTTGTTTCCACATCTTTGCTATTGTGAATTGTGCTGCTATAAACATTCGGGTACATGTGTCTTTGTTACAGAATGATCTTTTTTCCTTTGGGTATATGCCCAGTAATGGGGTTGCTGGGTCAAATGGCAGGTCTACTTGAATCTGTTTAAGATACCTCCATAATGCTTTCCACAGGGGTTGCACTAGTTTGCAGTCCCACCAGCAGTGTATTAGTGTTCCTGTCTCTCCACACCCACGCCAACATGTGTTGTTTTGGGTTTTTTTGATAAAGGCCATTCTCATTGGAGTTAAGTGATATCTCATTGTGGTTTTGATTTGCATTTCTCTGATGATTAGGGATGTTGAGCATTTTTTCATATGTTTGTTAGCCATTCTTATATCTTCTTTCGAGAAGTTTCTATTCATGTCATTTGCCCACTTTTTGATAGGGTTGCTTGATTTTTTCTTGCTGATTTTCCTGAGTTCTAAATAGATTCTTCTTATCAGTCTTTTATCTGATGTGTAGTATGCAAAATTTTTTTCCCATTCTGTAGGTGGTCTGTTTGTTCTCTTGACTGTTTCTTTGGCTGTGCAGAAGCTTTTTAATTTAATCAGGTCCCATTCATTTATTTTTGTTGCTGCTGTGATTGCCTTGGGGGTCTTCTTCATAAATTCTTTGCCTAGGCCAATATCTGTAAGAGTCTTTCCTACATTTTCTTCTAGAATTCTGATTGTATCATGCCTAAGGTTTAGGTCTGTTATCCACCGTGATTTGATTTTTGTGAGAGGTGAAAGCTGTGGGTCCTGTTTCAGTCTTCTACAAGTGGCTAACCAATTCTCCCAGCACCATTTATTGAATAGGGATTCTTGTCCCCAGAGTATATTTTTTCCCGTTTTGTCAAAAATTA
Organism: Eulemur rufifrons; assembly: GCF_041146395.1. NCBI lineage: Eukaryota > Metazoa > Chordata > Mammalia > Primates > Lemuridae > Eulemur > Eulemur rufifrons. Next base: position 37,371,288 of record NC_090986.1, read on the forward strand.
GGTGACTATATGAGGATGGTTCTATATTTAGATTTTCTGTTGTGTTCCACTGGTCTGTGTCCCTGCACTTGTGCCAATACCAGGCTGTTTTAAGAACCACGGCCTTGTAGTATAGTTTGAGGTCTGGCAAATTAATACCTCCCATTTTGTTTTTGTTGCTTAAAATTGCTTTTGCTATACGGGGTCTTCTTTGATTCCATACAAAGTGTATAATTATTTTCTCTACGTCTATAAAGAATGATGTTGGTAATTTAATAGGGATTGCATTGAATCTGTAGATCACTTTGGGTAGTATAGACATTTTAACAATGTTGATTCTTCCGATCCACGAGCATGGTATATTTTTCCATCTATTTGCAAGTTCTGCTATTTCTTTTCTCAGTGTTTCATAGTTTTCCTTATAGAGGTCCTTTACCTCTTTAGTTAGATATATACCTAGATATTTTATTTTCTTTGTTGCTATTTTGAAGGGTATTGAGTCTTTAATTTGGTTTTCCGATTGACTGTTATTGGCATATATAAATGCCTCTGATTTGTGTATATTAATTTTGTAGCCTGAGACTTTGCTGTATTCGTTAATCAATTCCAGGAGTCTCATGGTTGAATCCTGGGGGTTTTTCAGATATAACATCATATCATCAGCAAAAAGTGAGAGTTTGATCTCTTCCTTCCCTATTTGGACTCCCTTGATTCTGCTCTCTTGACTGATAGCTCTCGCAAGGACTTCCAATACTATGTTGAAAAGTAATGGAGACAATGGGCAGCCCTGTCTGGTTCCAGTTCTAAGTGGGAGTGCTTTCAGTTTTTCCCCATTCAGTATGATGTTGGCTGTGGGTTTGTCATATATGGCTCGTATCATTTTTAGGTAGGTTCCATCAATGCCTATTTTGTTAAGCGTTTTTATCATAAAAGGGTGTTGAATTTTGTCAAATGCTTTTTCTGCATCTAATGAGAGTATCATATGGTTTTTGTTTTTGCTTCTATTTATGTGGTGAATTACATTTATAGATTTACGTATGTTGAACCACCCCTGCATCTCTGGGATGAAGCCCACTTGGTCGTGGTGGATTACTTTTTTGATAAGTACTTGGATTCAATTTGCTAGTATTTTATTTAAAATTTTTGCATCTATATTCATGAGGGAAATTGGTCTGTAGTTCTCTATTTTTGTTGCGTCCTTTCCAGGTTTTGGTATCAATGTTATATTGGCTTGGTAGAACGTGTTGGGGAGAATTCCATCCTTCTCAATATTGGAGAATAGTTTATGTAGGATGGGCACCAGTTCTTCTTTGTATGTATGGTAAAATTCAGGTGTGAACCCATCTGGACCAGGGCTTTTCTTTTTGGGAAGGTTTTTTATTGCTGTTTCGATTTCAGTTCTTGATATTGGTCTGTTCAGGTACTCTATTTCTTCCTGGTTGAGCCTGGGAAGACTATGTGTTTCTAAAAATTTGTCCATTTCCTCCACATTCTCCAGTTTGTGTGCATAAAGATTTTTGTAGAATTCATAGATGATATTGAAGATATGATATTATATACAGAAAACCCCAAAGACTCTACCAAGAACTCCTGGAACTGATAAATTCAGCAGTCTCAAGTTACAAAATCAATGCATGCAAATTAGTAGCATTCCTATACACCAATAACAGTCAAGCTTAGAGTCAAAGACTCAATACCATTCACAATAGCTACAAAGAAAATAAAATACTTAGGAATATACTTAACCAAGAAGGTGAAAGTTCTCTATAAAGAAAACTACAAAAGCCTGAGGAAAGAAATCACAGATGACAAAAACAAATGCAAAAATATATCATGCTCATGGATCAGCAAAATCAATGTCGCTAAAATGTCCATGCTATCCAAAGAGATTTACAGATTCAATGCAATCCCCATCAAAATACCAACATCGTATTTCACAGATCTAGAAAAAATAATTCTATGCTTTGTTTGGAACCCTAAAAGAGCCCAAGTAGCCAAAGCAATCTTAAGCAAAGAGAACAAATCTGGAGGCATTACATTACCAGGCTTCAAACTATACTACAAGGATATAGTAACCAAAACAGCATGGTACTGGCACAAAAATAGACTTAGAGACCAATGGAACAGAACAGAGAACCCACATATCAAACTCTTCTAGCTATCAGCATAAGCAAAGAATTTATGAAGAAAACCCCAATGATAATCACAGCAACCACAAAAATAAATGGGACTTGATTAAATTAAGATGTTTATGCACAGCTAAGGAAACAATCTACAAAGCAAATAGACAGCCTACAGAATGGGAGAAAATATTCACAAGTCATACATCCAATAAAGGGCTAATAACCAGAATCTATAAGGAAATCAAGCCAATCATCAAGGAAAAAAACAAACAATCATATTAAAAAGTGGGCAAAAGATATGAACAGAAGCTTCTCAAAAGAAGATAGACTAATGGTCAATAAACATATGAAAAAATGATGGAAGTCGTTAATTATCAGGGAAATGCAAATTAAAACTACAATGGGATATCACCTTACCCCAGTTAGAATGGCCTTTATTAAAAAGGCCAATAACAACAGACGCTGGAGTGAATGTATAAAGAAAGGAACACTTATACACTGTTGGTGGGATTGAAAATTAGTACAACCTCTATGAAAAACAATATGGAGATTCCTGAAAGAACTAAAAGTAGACCTACAATTTGATCCAGGAATCCCACTGCTGGGTATTTACCCAAAGGAAAAGAAGTCATTTTACCAAAAGATGCCTGAACTCGATTGTTTATTGCAGCACAATTTACAATTCCAAAGATGTGCTATCAACCCAATTGCCTATCCATTCATTAGTGGATTAACAAAATGTGATATTTGTATACTATGAAATACTATTCAGCCATGTGGAAGGATTAATTAAGGCTTTTGCTACAATTTGGCTGGAACTGGATACCGTTATCCTTAGTGATGTATCTAAAGAATGGAAAAACAAACACCACATGTACTCACTATTAAATTGGAACTAGACCAATGGAACAGAACAGAGAACCCAGACAGAACTAGAACACATGTGCACAGAGAAGTAAAACTCAGTGGAAATCAAGGAGGGGGCAGAGGGAAGGAGGGAATGGGCAAAAACCTAACTAATGGGTAGAGTGAACACTATCTGGATGATGGACACACTTATAACCCTGACTCAAGCATAAAAAATCAATACATGTAATCAAAAACATTTGTATCCCCATAATATTTTGAAATTTAAAAAAAAGTCAATGAATCAAAGACAGCAGGGGACAAACAATGATTTATATGTCAAAGACACATTCAGGAATTAATAGAAGTTATAAAAAGATTAAATGAATTTATTTACTCAAAAATATGTCTTGTAGGGCCATTCAAGCACTGTTCTAGATTCTAGAATATAATATATTACAATCAATGAACAAAGCAGTCTCATGTCCCCACCTACATGGCCCTTACATGCCAATGAGAAAAAACAGACAACAAAAATAAGTGAACTATTTAGTATGCCAGACATTGGTGTGTTCCACAGGAAAGAAAAAATGAAGAGGAATATGGAAGAAATAAGCTGGCGGAGATTGGTATTGAACTTTATGCCTTAGTCTTTATTGAGAAAAACATTGGACAGATATCTCTTCCTAAATATTTGTCAGAGGTTGAAAAATACACCTGAGTGTAAAAGTCACTATATCTACCAAAGTAATTTCCTAAAATAACCTAATATCAATGAAAGGAGATTGAAAAATACAAATATGAAAATATGGAACTCTTGGTTAAGAGGTAAAATTTATTATTCTACTTCCAACATGCTATAGGACTGTGAGATAGCTAATATAAATCAAATCCAAGTCAAATATCATGAAGGTTAGGCTGATAAATATAGATTAATGAATATCAATTTCTTACTTGACAAATGTGTGAAGGTTATATTAATGGATGTGCCAAGGAAATAAACAAAATAAGTGTCAAAAAGTCAAAGTGTTTCTGTAAGGGGAAAAAAAAATGATCCTTGAGCTATGTAGATTCTTTCAGAAATAACTAACTATACAAATGGAAAGAAATCAGTGAAGATGACCTGCTTAGACTTTCAAAAGACCTATAATATGAGTACACATGAAAAATTATTTTAAAATGAGAAAATGTAAAAGGACAATATTTTTATAGATTGAGAATTGATTTTGAAGGATACTAAGGTAAGAGAAGATACAGATTTTTCTTAATATGTAAAAATCTAAATAGTGAGAGTCTCTAGAGCTTATATAACAAGGGAAGAGCATGCAACACAATCTCTCATGTTTTCAATATCACATAGCTGTTCTAGGTAGTGAAATGTCAAGTTGATGGAAATGAAGCCATCAATTCATATTCAGTAACAGTTATTGAGCACCTCTCATATGCAGGGCAATGTACCAAGTGTTAAATTACAGTAATATTTTTAAAATGTGTTCCCTGTATTGAGTAAGTCTCCATGCAGATCTTACATCCCCAATTTCCTACTCTGGACCATAAAAATCATGGAAATAGGTTTCTAGCAGCTGGCGTTGGTACCTTCCCAGCTGTTCTTTCTCTTCTCAACACTTCAGGATGTGGTTTTGGGCAACACACCAGCCTAGGAAATAGCCTTTACTTCCTGTGATATTAGCTCTCCTTATTCTAAGACAAGAACAGATGTTCAATCAGAAAAAAAAAGAAAGAAAAAAAAAAAAACTAAAGCGTGGGAGTATATTTCCTGATATACTTCCATTTGCCCTGACCTCCACCATAGACAGACTTTGCCTGCTCCAGAAAGTTTGGCTCCAAGCTTTTAGGGAAATCAGCAGATGAGTCAGGAACTGAGACCTTGACCAAGGACTTCTTCAGTGAAGGACACAGTCCAGCAAACATTATAGTTTTTCCTCCCACGCCCTTCCTCTTTGCCTTGCCCTTTAGTTTGGTGCAGACTGTTCTTGCTCAATAGAAAATTCAATCTTGCTCCAAATTAGAACAAAACAGATATGGGCGTTAATAGTGGGAGATATGTTTTTATTCTATTATTTCTATTTATTTTTCTATTCTGTTCAATAATTGGCTATTATCCAATTTACCGCCTGCTCTAGTGATATTTTGACAATAAAAGAGATGTTATTAATAATTATTTTGGGCCATTAAATATAGAGGACTTGGGAAAAACAATTATCCAAATGAATAACATTTTTTAGCAACCACGTCTTTGTGTTCTTGAAAGAGTGGTCATAAGATGTGAGATTTGGGAAAAATCTCTAGCTTTTTCTGTAACACTTAGGCTTAGGGAAATCCTATCTATGTCGTTTAATCATTGCTAATGCCCAACTTGGCAGGCAATAATTAGTCATTGTTTGTATACCTTGGGAGGCAATGAAGTGTTATTGGAAAATATTTACTAAACTTGAATTGAAAACTCATTCAATGAAAAAATACAAAATGACTCCCATTATATACAAAATATTTCATTGAAGATATAAGCAGTACCAAAGAAACAAAGGCACAATCCCTGAAAGAATGAACTTACAATTTATGTCTGAATAAAAAAAAAAAAGCCTAAAAATTACTTAAGAATACACATCAATATAGAGATAGATATATAAAATCCAAATTATGGTTTTCAGTGCTATGAGGTTCCATAGAGAATGTCTTAAAATTTCTGTTTGTTATTCCTTGGTATTAAAAGATGAGGAAAAGGAGAGCAAGCGTCCTGTCAGTTTACAAACAAGAAATGCTTGGGTCAGAAAACAGGTAATGTTTTGGAGTTGACCCTCAAGAATCTTAAGGTAAGGAAAATCTATCACTTAACAAGACGAAGCTGCCAACAGGAAGTAATACACTTGTACTTATGGGAAGGCCTTAAAAGTTAGAAGTCAATAGGCAATAAAGTTCCTGTTTTATTATAACCACTTGAAGGAGAGGAATAATAAAGATCCGGGCTCCTCCTTCTGACAATAGTATTATGGGGCAAGACAACGATAGTGTGTGTTATTTCTCCCAGGGCACAGAGACTCACTGTAAGATCTAGGCTGATCCCCCCAGGTGAGGTTGGGAACACAACTATAATGGAAGGCTAGCTGAAATCAAACTATGGTCCAAGATACATCATTAGTGTTATTCTATCACGAGCCACATCTACCCTGTGAGAATATCTTGCCTTAAGAACAAAAGAAAGGCACTGGGGAAATGAGAAATTAGGGTCACTGCTTCTGACTCACTCTTTATATACTGTTAAGTACTCAATTTAGTTGACATGTGTGTGTGGCTTGAGAAAATTAGAATGCATTTATTTTTAGTTACTTTTAATTTCTCAGATCTTTACTATTCAAACTGTGTCCCACAAAGCAACACCAGCATGACCTGGTTGCTTGCTATAAATCCAGATGATCAGGTTATATCCCAGATCTACAAATCAAAGTCTGCATTTTAACAGAATACCCAGATGATTCATATTCATACTAAAGTTTAAAGGGTACTGCTTGATCTAACCCAAATAAAAGCTCAGAGAGTTGACCAACTTGCCCAGTATAACACAGTCTGATGACAATAAAGGGAGGCAGTCTCAGGATCATCTGAAAGTAAAGAATGTCTCATTGTTTGATTTGTAGTTGAATATCTCTCCAATACCTTTTATGGAAGTCTAAGGAAATTAAAGTCAACCTGAAAAGGATTTCCATGGTAAATTGAATAATGAATTTTTCAGCCAAAGGCATATGAGGTGAAATATCTTTAGGGTAATTTAAGGCATTTAAGAAATATCCAGAAAAAAGTTTATATTATCAAAACATGTTGAAATTATTATCACTAAAGAAAATATTTACTAGGTAAAAATATAGATTAAGTTCAGTTCCATTGCACAAGATTGATAAACATATGAATTTCCTCTACTTTTGTACAAAATTCCTTTGAAGTTATTAAAGAAATATAAAAAATAAACATAAGCAATAGCAGAACTGGAAATCCTGAAAGGGTGCCTTCAGCTGATTAGAAGAGTGGAGAATTTCTGGAGCATATAAAGTAGATAGGGGCAGAAAACGGCACAAACTTATAGAACAGAGGAAGATACTAACCCACATATATGTATGATATAGAGAAACTCCATAAAAAGTAGGTCCAGAAACACTACTGATCTGACACAGGGTTAGATGAAAAAGTGAGTGAATCATGGCTATAATCTAGAGATATAAATCAAAACCCTTTCTACTACATCATGGGGACTTATATCAGAATTCCCTAAGGTAAAAACTGGCACTGAGTTCTCTACATAGAACTGAGTTTTCTGATTGAATAGGAAACCATAAATTGAGTGCATGAGCTGGAGAATCAGGGTAGTGCCACAAGTAGTTTGGAAATGAAATAACGGACTAGGAATATTCATTCATACTACTACTGGGACACTACTGGCACACGCATACACACACACACACACACACACACACATGAACTGGGCTCCTTTTATTGATTAAAAGTAGGTCAGCAAAAACCAGTTCTTTAAAGAGTCTAATGTCACAGAAAAATATGTGTCAATTCTCATTTTTTAAAAAAATAGAAAACAACTTCAAGTATGAAGAGGTAATATAATTACAAATATGGAAAAGATTTCTTCTGCTAGATAAACATAATTTTAACTGGAGCTTAGAATACGTATTTAACCAAGCAAAACTGATTGATATAGATACTGATGTATAAAATGAACTATATCATGAATCTCTAAGTATTTTAAGAAAACCAAAATTATAAAATAACCAATGTAATTAACAGAATTATTATAATCAAGAAACAGATAATAGATTTTTTAAATTAAGTAAATATAATAAGTATTCACAAAGAAATTTGATAGAACATACATAACATCCTTAGAAAGATTGTAATTAAGAAAAGAAAGTAATTGAAATGACAAAAATTATTGCTAAAATTTAAAAAAATATCATAGAGTAAATAGTAGAATGGACTTAACCAAAGATGGGCTTCATGAATTAATTAGTGATAGTGCCAAGGGATTCCCCAAGAAAGCAGTCAAAAATGATGAAGGATGAAATAACATCAGAGAAATGGAAGGTAGACTCAATTTTAACATCTCTATAATTGAAGTTCCAGAAGAGGAGAACAAAGAGAATGGAAGAAAGAAAACAAAGTAACAGTTCAAATAGTCTCACAAAGTTAAAGACAGATTATTTAAACTAGATTCATACTTGCTTCAAATATCTTTCCAGAATGTGGGTTGTTGGAAATTAAAAGCAAAAAGTATCCAAAATAAATTTATTCTCTTAAAAATATAAAACACACTTCAAACAGTAGGGTTACAGAGAATATAAATTTTAAAATTACAGGTTATTTATAAAGCACTACATATCAAAGCCTGCTAACTAGGACTAAAGCAATATTGAGAGTAATTTGTATAAATGTCAAACATACTTCAGAAAACTAAAAAGATTGAAAAGATTAGATATTCAACTCAAGGATCAAGAAAAAGGAAGAATTAAGGAAAAACTAAAAATAAGACAACTCTCCAAGGGAAAGAATTAATGGAGATAAAAGTTGAAACAAATCAGGTAGGAAATATAACAGTAAGAAGAGTAATAACAGATAAAGAAAAGCAATAGCTGATTCTTTACAGAGCCTAGTACAACAAACCATATTTTTGCCTCTTCAAAAAGTTAGAAAACACAAATAAATCGCTGTAAGAATAAAAAAACAATGTAACTACATATACAAAAAAAATTTCATAAATTATGAGAGACTACTACGTATAATTTTTCATCTATAAATTAAAAACAGAAAAAAATGAGTTGAGGAAAATATGAAATAGCCAAATTGATGGAATAAAAGTGGAAAATCATAGAAGTTTAAAAAATTCTCTTGAAAATGCATCAAATTCCAACAGCTTTATTTTCAAGTCTTTCAAAACCATCAAGGTATAATTAATTCCCATGATATAGAAAGCCTTTCATAAGATAGAAAATACAGAAGGCTTGTCAAGGTTGGTAAGATCTTACATTAGAAAATGTAAATGGTTAGCATTACAAAAAAAAATGTATTCCAATCCCATTGATAAGAAGATACAAAGATATAAATAAAATATAAACAAGTTCAGTCCTGCTGTGGTTTGGAATAATACATGGTAGATAATGAGAGTTTTTCCCAGGAATGCTAGGAATCTTCATCACTAAGGAATCTCTGAATATTATAAACTATATTATTTGTGTTTGTCAGGAGGGAAAAAAAGTAGTTGAAATGATTCAAATAGAGGCTAAAGCCTTTATTTAACTGATGCACCTCTATGGTACTTGAACCATAGGTACTCTGCAGGTAATCTCTGAGCCAAAACAGGATTGGAATTTTACAGGACAAGGAGAAGAGGGGTATGTGTCCATGTGGTCTGGTCCAAGTGGCAGTTTTCTTCATCTCTGACTGCTGCTAAACATACAATTGGGAAGTTATTCATACATTTTCTTAGGGATCATGGGTAAAATTTCACCCCAACAGCTGTCAGAACAGTTCTTTTGATAGATGTTTCTCCAAACTTTATAGTTTGTCAGTGTTTGACGGACGGAGGAAATGACCAAAAGGGAAATAATGGGAAGAGTAAAGAAAAAAAAAGCAAAGAAACCAAGAACTGAAACAAGGGAAACTAAAGTCTGTTTTAAATCTTTTAAGTTATAAAATGACATGAGGTGTCACCTCACACCTGTTAGGATGACTATGGTTAAAGAAAAGAAAGATGAGAAGTGTCAGGAAGGATGTGGAGAAATTGAAACTCTTGCACATTGCTGGTGGGGATGTAAAATGATGCAACCACTGTAGAAAATAGTATGGAGGTTCCTCAAAAAATTAAAAATAGAACTACCATATGATCCAGTAATTCCAGTTCTGGGTATATATCCCCCCCAAAATTGAAATCAGGATTTCAAAGAGATATCTGAACTCCCATATTTATTACAGCACTATTCACAAAAGCCAAGGTATGGTAACAACCCAAGTGTACATCAATGAATGAATAGATAAGGAATATATACAGTGGAATATTATTCAGCCTTCACAAAGAAGGAAATCTGCCATATGTACCAACATGCTTGAACCTGGAGAACATTACATTAAGTAAAATAAACCAGGCACAGAAGAACAAATACTGCGTAATTCCACTTATATGTGTTATCTAAAATAGTCAAGTTCATAGAAACAGTAGAATGGTGGTTGCCTAGGGTGGGAGTAGAGAGAACCAGGGAATTGCTGTTCAATGAGTATAATGTTTTAGTTATGTAAGATGAATAAGTTCTAGGAATATGTTGTATAACATTGTGCCTATATTTAATAATATTGTATTGTGCACCTAAAAAATTTATTAAAAGGGTACATTTCACATTAAGTGTTGTTACTGCAATCAAAAAATAAAACAAAACCATTGTTAATACCATAAAAAATGAAATGAAAGAACATCTAATAAAATAAAGTAAAATGAATAGGCTTTAAAATATAATCTACCAGATCATCTAGATAAATGCTGAAAACACGTTACATACAAAAACTTTAACACCAACTCTTTGTCTTGTTAAAATGTATCTACCAGAAAACTATAGCAATTATCACACGTCACATTTTTTAGATAAACATATATTTGATGCAATCTCATTAAAGGCACCATTAAGATTAGGACACCCACTGTAGTGGACATCTTTTGTTTGTCTGCTTAGCACTCTTCCTTTCCTGTAGGAAAAATAGCTATCTTCTATGGGAAACTGCTCCCCAGAGCAAGACAACTACATGAAAAGGGTGGAGGGTGCCACCAACTCCTAGGTCATTGTTTAAGGATAAAAATATGAGCTAAGCGAAGGAAACCATCCTTCCAGATTTTTTTTTCCGAACTGAAGCTGAAGAAAGAGATACAATCCCAACTGATAGAAGTTTTAAGATATGAAACATGAAGATCTCTGTATCTATGGTTCCTGCCAATAAAAGCAGCGGTCCCCAAACTTTTTGGCACCAGGGACCGGTTTCATGGAAGGCAATTATTCCACAGATAGTCAGGGGTGGTAGAGATGGTTTCAGGATGATTCAAGTGCATTACATTTATTGGGTACTTTATTTCTATTATTATTACATAGTAATATATAATGAAATAATTATAGAACTCACCATCATGCAGAATCAGTGGGAGCCCTGAGCTTGTTTTCCTGCAACTAAACGGTCCCATCTGGGGGTGATGGTGATGGGAGACAGTGACACCCGAAGTGTGTTGCTTATGTCCAGTCCTAATTTCATTTTGGTTGCTTCACTGCAGAAGACCCTGCTTCATAAAGATAGGATATTGGAAATGGAAGCAGGCTTTTGAGTGCTTTTGTGGCAATCTCAGGATATTCCACCTTGCCTTTAATCCAGAATTTATGGAGATTTGAAGTTGTCTCAAACATACTTTCAAGGCCACCATCATTTGTGATCTCAAGTAGTTGATCCTATTCTAGCATGAACAAAATCAATTCACCTGACTTATTCATAAACGGGTAGTGAATCCATTCCTTCCCAGTTCAGGGGTCTTTTGTGGTTGGGAAATAATGCTCAAACTCTTTTGACAGCTGAGATTGGTGATCATGCACCACTGGGAGAAGGAAGAATGTGGCTCAGTCTCTTTTAAAATCTCTGCTGTTTGAAACATCTCAAAAATCCCAATATTCACTCATTGCCCCCTTAAGTCCAGTTTGGCTTTGAATGCAGCCACTTTATCTGCCAACTCAAACACAGTTATTGTTCTCCCCTAAAGTGGCAGATTGAGTTTGTTGAGCAGGTTGAATATGCCACACAAGTAAGCAAGTTTTGTGACCCATTCTGTGTCACTGAAATGTGCTGCCAGTGGTGACTGTGGAGAAGCTCTTGTACCCCAAAATCCCTAGCCTATGATCTACCTTTAGAAAACCATCTCACTTCCGTGAATAAGAGAAGACATACATGGTCAGTGTCCATCTCCTCACAGAGTTGCACAGATATGATTTAAGGGCTTATACTTTAATGTTGTTGATAATATTAAGCACATCCTGCAAAATGTTGTTTAGTTCAGGTGGCATTTTTCAGCTAGCCAGCATTTCCCTATGGATGCTACAGAGTGTAGCATCTCACATTCAGAAGTAAACTCCTTGATCTGAGTAGTGAAACCAGAAAGCTGTCCAGTCATGGCAGCTGCTCCATCTGTGCATATACTGACACTAAATGACCAATTCAGTTTTCCTGACATGTAATCCTTCAAAGACTGGAACAGGTCTGCAGCTGTGGTGTTGGTTGGCAACAAAAGTGCACATAACATATCCTCATGCACATCCTCTTGAAAAATCCATCACACAAAAACAAGCATTGTTGCCTTGTTGTCAACATCAGTAGAATCATCAACAGTGAGTCATTAATCCTAACAATTGTGCCTCAATATCCTCTGCTATTTCATCAATTCATCTAGTTATGGTGCTAGCCCAAAGAGGAACATGTGCCACCATTTGAACTGCAGCCTCTCCTAAAATATCACAGCAAGTGTCCTTAGCAGCAGCAGGCAGGATCAACTCTTCACCAGTTGTGAAGGGCTTCTTAACTTAAGCAATGCAGTTAGCCACTAAGAATGATGCTCTCAGCACAGACACATTTGATGAAGTGGTGGTCTTCAATCATTGCTTCTCGTCTTCACATTTTTTTCTTTTAAAAAACTCCAAAGGCTTATCTTTTAATACAGGGTGCTTGGTCTCCATGTGGTGAAGCAGTTTTGAAGGTTTCATGGCTTCACTGGATAGTTGGTAGTCACTATTATATAAAGCGGGCTTGGAGAATGTGAATAACCTGTTGCAATGAACCTGTAATTTAAATAGGACTCTTGATATTTTCTTTTAAATGCAGCTTTCATTTTCTTGGCAGTTGTAGAGTCTTTTGCTGTTTCATCATTAGGTCTTACGCCCTTTTCAAAGAAGCTCTCCACCCGTGTTTGTTTTTTTACTCATTTTTGCTAGGGTTAGCTTGTGAGCTTACCAAAACGGTGACTGAGACAAGTGCACAGAGTGGGAAAGAGGTGTGGATGCAGGTGGCAAATAAAATAATGTACGAGCCATGCCAGGACTAAAATCAGTGTTGGTTTCTGACTTAAAGCCTGCCACCAGATGCAGCTATATGATTGAAGTGCATCAACTCACTTGCCACTATAAAGCCTGCCACCAGATGCAGCTTAATTGCCACTTGCCACTCACTGATGGGGTTCTGATATGATTCTGCAAGCAATTGATTTATTATGGTCTCTGTGCAGTCAAATCTCTCTGCTAATGAAAATCTGTACTTGCAGCTGCTCTCCAGCACTAGCTTCATAGCCTCAGCTCCACCTCAGATCATCAGGCATTAGATTCTCACAAGGAACATGCAACCCAGATCCCTTGCATGTGCAGTTTACAGTAGGATTCAAGCTCTTATGAGAATCTAATGCCTCTACTGATCTGACAGAAGGTGGAGCTCAGGTGGTGATGCCAGCAATGGAGAGTGGCTATAAATACAGAGGAAGCTTTGCTTGCTCACTTGCAGCTCACCTCCTGCTGTGCAGCCTGGTTCCTAACAGGCCAAGGGACCATATGGGGACTGCAGAATGAGAAGAAAACAAATAGCTGTAGAAAATAAGGCCAAAATGGAGAAAGAATGAAAAATTGAGCTTTTGAGACAAGTCTGGGCTCCATTTCAGTTACTGGCTTAGATTGTCCTTCAGGCTAAGCTGCAATGACTTTTTCTTTCTGCAGCTGTGTGAATCTCATAATAATTTCGATTTTTTCTCTAAGTTTATTCAAGTTAAATATACGTTACTTGAAACCAAAAAGTCCTGACTGAAATATCATCATTACTCTTTAACATTGTTCTCAGGCTCCAAGAAGTACAATAAGGGAAAGAACATAAATGGAATAAACACTGAAAATAAAGATAATGTAATTATGCATAGATGGCATTTATATCTTTCTAGAACATATAAAGATTCAATTTAGAAATTTTGGGGAAACATGAGCAGATGGTAATGTTGCTAAAGGTGAAAATATAAAAATCAAAAATATCTTTTCCACTCATTAGCAATAAGAAATTAGAAAACATAACAGAAAAAGATCCAAATGCAGCAAAATCCCATGTTCCTGGATGGGAAGACCCACACTGAGACATTTATTCTTTTGAATAAATCTTGCAAATGATGCACCTAAGCCGTTATAAGTTTTTGCCTTTAGCCAAGAAAGTTGGAGAGAGAAGGAAGGGAAAATGAGAAGCAATTCTTTTTCATCCTTTACCCTGTACATTTTTGTATTATTTTATATTATTTATAATCACGTATTCATGCATAACTTTTGTAATTTAAGAAAACATGGCACAAAAATATTTTTAGCTCTAATGTTTCAAATAATGTAATTGTTTTGCAACTTTAGGGGTGAGAGGTAGGTGGATGGTTTGCATGAATCCTCAAAGAATATTAATCAGTTTATATAACATAATTTGCCTATGTGCCTCTCTGCTTCCCCACACTGGAAGTCAACCAGCGCATAACTTCCTTCAAAACAAAAATGTTTCCCAACTTTGTATCCCCAGTGTTTACCACAATGTCAATATTTGCTGGTGCTTAATAAGTACTACTGCATTTGTTAAGTGAGTAAGTGGTGAAGGAGAATTCTATTGTGTGATTATGTGCTCACACCATAAGGCCATCTGCTTTCATAATACAAAAACATCACCTGAGGTACATGGAAAACTGTTTTCAAAGTGAAAACTTAAAATCTTTAAAGACTTCCCATTATCACTTTTCAGATGACCTTTAGACACTGACAATGACTGGGAGAAAGACGTGAGCACCTGATAGAATTGATTTGAGAGGTAAGGTTGTAGGCTAAATGTGGGAGATATATTCAATGTACCAAGAATAGGAAGAACACAACCCACTCAACAGATTCCAAAAATATGTAAGCGTTTTTTAAAATCTGGTAGATAAATTCATCATTAAAGGACAATTTTCTTCCCATGTTAAGCAGAATCCCCCGCAATGTTGCCAAGAAAAGAATGCAGCCCCGGGTATATAACGTGCCAAGACACACTGCATGTCATGTGCTGGCCTGAGAGAGAATTCACTAAATGAGGTGAGTATCACTAAACTCTGAGAACAAGAATCTGTGCCTTAGAGTGAGTTTATACACTTCAATATATTTCAAAATTAAGGAGGTAATAAATGATGTAAGTAAAAAAAGAAAAAGGGAAGGGTGGACAACAACACAGAAGGCAGGTCCCAGAGCAAAGATGATGGGAAAAGGGACAGAGACATCGCAGGGAAGGCAATGCAAAACTGGCTGTCTGGTCTTCCAAGGAGGTTATTGTCAGGCTCTCAGCCTCCTTTCAGTGAACCAAGACAGTGTGACAGCACAAGACAGAGAATGCACCATCAACCAAAGTTTCCAGGCTTATCAGGGCCCTAAGAGAACGATTTTGAATAAAAATTTCCGGAAATAAAAATAGGAAAGTGCTAAGAAAAAAACAGTATTGATGCTTTTATTAGGGGGAAAAAAAAAAAAGCAACATCAGCACAATGCTGCATTGATGAATCCTGAGCACAAGAGCATAGCAAGTATATGACAAGTGAATTAGTTTGTGGCAAATGGTATACCCACCTCCCCCTCTGCAAAGAACTATATCAAGTTTTCTAAGGCCAATTCCTTCAGCTCTTCATTCTATTTGTGCTCCCAATTAGGACATAAACACAATGTTACAGCAGTTATGATATGCCTACACAATGTATCATTTCTTAAATTTGAGTCTTTATTTTTAATTTTTATGGTTACATAACAGTCGTTCATATTTATGGGGTACATGTGATACTTTGATACAAACATACAATGCAGATTTGATTCATTTTTAAATTCGCAAGCTTAGAGAAAGAAGAGATGGTCCCATAAGATTGCTCCTTAAATAAGCTATCATTGTATAAGAGATGAGATATAATAAATGCCCTGAACTGTAAAGAGCTATTATTCTGATGATTTTTATTCTGGATTTAACAAATTTTGGGGGAAAAAAGGTTTCATGTTGTGGGGTTGAGAAACGGAGGCTAATTTTAAAATGACATCTACATGATATGATAGGAATTTTTCTTAAAGAAAAAAATTGTGGCAAAGAAAATTGTGTCACTGTTAGAACAACCATTTGAATATGAGAAAGAAACTCCCAAGATTTCAACTCAAATTTTCAACTGCATGTGCAGGAAATAGGGAGTTGTTCTGCAGAAATAGAATTTTTACAGCACATAACTAATACATAGAAGAATAAAATCATAGTTGGCACTAGCACTGGCTGCTAAGATGGCTAACACAAGGCTCCAATACCATAGGGACCACCTTCACTGAAGACAGTTAATGAAAGAATCACAGCTGGATGGGACCTTAGGGTCATCAAGGCCAGGCACTAACCCAGGGCAAGAATGTCTTACCCTGCACGCCTGACAGATGGCCCGCCCAGCTCCAGTCAGAGTTTAGTACCTTAGAAAATAGCCCTATTCATTTGTAGACATTTCTAGAAGTTATAAGGTTTCACTTAACATTTTGTCAAAATTTGTATCATTGAGCCTTTTTCTGTTGGTCCTAGTTCCGTCATATAACAGAGACCCAAAATATCTACTTCAACAAGATAACTCTTCACAAATTTGGTTATATCTACTATAGCCAACCTTACTTCTTTGAGCTAAAATTCCCAATTTTTAAAACTATTGCACATTTGGCATATTTCCCAGAATCTTCACATCTTTACCTTCCTTTGCAAGAGAAGTTTACCTTTCCAAAACCTATCCTATAGTGCAGCATCCATAGCAAGATATTCAGAAGTAGTTTGACTAGTAAAAATGTTATGAAACTGTTAATTCTGACATTTTGAAGTACGTAGCAATATTAACCAGGCTTTATACCAAATGGCTGGGTGTGTTATGTTTTTAGTCATTGCTGGTTCATATTGAATTATGAAAAAATAAGAAAGAAAAATATTTTTGTGTAGAAAATGATTCCAAGTACAAACGATTCTTAAAAACATATGTTTTCCCATAATTTAAATCTCATGCCTTCTATTCATAGTTGCAATAAAAATTGTAAAAATATTTTTACTTAAATTTAAATAACGTGCAAGAGTGCATGAAGAAAAGTATACAATTTGATTGAGATAGATTAACTAAGCAAATGTAAAAATATCCTTGAGCTTGGAAATACATTAAGTTTCCTAAAAATATTTATTACATGAATGCATCTCATATCATATTCCCTGTGCAACATTTTAAGGAACTTAACAAAGTGTTTCTAAAGGTCACCAAAACAACATGTAGCTAGAAATAAACAAGGCATTTTAGAAAAAGAAACAAGTGAATTCTCTCATTCTATGAAATATTAAGGCATATGATAAAACTATAATAATTTAAAGAATGGGATCTGTGTCTGGAGAACATAGAAATCAGAATTCACAGCCCTGAAGCAGACAATGTATTGTATTAGAACAACAAGAACAAATAAATTAAGTTTTTCCTCACAGACTGGTGGAAAGAGAGAATCTTCATCTAGAAAATATTTATGCCTTATCATTTTTCTTGAGATTATGACATTGACATAATTTTTCTAGAGAGAATTTTGGCACTATTTATCAAATTTTAAAAAATATTCTACATTTTATATAGTAAAGCACAGAATAGGTTATTTATATAGGAAAATAAAGAAAAATATATAAATTCTAATAATAGTGGAAGAAATAAAAAAAAGTTATGTACCACATATTGATAAATGAGAAATAGTTTCTATAAGAAGCAAGTCCTCCAGACACAATGCTTCAAATATAAAAGAATCTGTTTTGCATATAAAGTATAAAAGAAGTGTTTCTAATTAGTGATGGCTCACCATTAATTTGTGATTCGATGACTCATGATCCTTCTGGCTTGTGGCTCTGCCATTTCCCGTCCATGACTTCCAGTGAAGCCAGTCTCATTTTGGTAAAAGGCAAAATCCCATGGAGTAGCATATGTATGAAGTATTATGTGTCAAAACTTCTGTACACATTTCACCTGCAGGGACTCGTTTATATAGCCAACACATAATTCCTGGGGATGCTGGCATTAATGGCCAAGTTCTACACAACGGGTGAAAGAAAAATATGTTTGGTGAACAAACAAGTACAGCTGTCACAGGATCTCCAAATTGTACCTATCCCTCCAACAGAGGACACACCTACCCTCCACTGCAGGAAAACAAATGCCCATCTCAAAATCCAGGATCTCTTAATGAGAGACAGTTCTCTCCATCAGATGCAGAATGAGCTTCCTATGGGTCCATTGACCTAAGAACTCACCTTTCACCTCTCACAAAAATCAAGTCACGGTGGATAACAGACTCAAACCTTAGGAGTGAAACCATTAGAATTCTAGAAGAAAATGTGGGAAAGACTCTTATAGACATTGGCCTAAGCAAAGAATTTATGAAGAAGACCCCAAAGGCAATCACAGCAACAACAAAAATAAATAAATGGGACCTGATTAAATTAAAGCTTCTGCACAGCCAAAGAAACTGTCATGAGACCAATTATTTCTTGCTCCACAGATAAGACGACTGTAGGGAAATAAGAAACATTATGTGAAAAATTTAGGAGAGAAACAGAAAAGCAACTAATTTACTACAATTATTAAATATTCCTGAGCAGACATTTGGTGGGCCCAAAGATTATTTTAAGACCTACCCAGTGAAAAGAGTATATTAATTTTTGTCCAACTTCATGTTCTCTCATCAAATGCTTATTAGGCTTCTATTCTGTTACTTTCTTGTCAGTTCTGTGTACTAATTACCACATCCCAAGTTCTTTTCTAGATACCTTACTTCTCTCTCAACTTAACTGTGGCGACCTTGAGGCTACATGGAAAACATAGCTGTGGACCAGGAGATATATCCTCAATCTGCTCTTTGCGACAGGATTGATTCATTTGCTCAAGTGAGAAATCTATTAAACCTGTTTTTCAAAAGCTTTTCCAGTTTTCCTTTACTATTTGGGGTAAATATACTATTTGGTGTAAATAAGCCATAACTTTTCATTCCTATAAGCCTTTCATCTCTAGATTCTGTTATTGTCTCGACTCACACACCAGCCTAAACTCATTTCTATCACAATACCATTTAGTGCTTCTTAAATTTTTTCTTGCTCTTTTTGAAAAAAAAAAAAGGAAATTCCTACATTCATTGCTTAATTAAATTCCATTCTTTGTAATTAATTCCAATTTCACAATTGCTTACTGCCATGAATTTTCTCTCCAAAGAACAGAACCATTGTCACATATTTTTGATGTGTAACATATTATAATTTTTCCTGTTGTTTTGAGATTTGTTTTTACTTTTAGTTTTGAGCAGAGAGGAAATCAAGGATAGAAAACATTTTAGAAATATGTCCAAGTGGTTATATATTTTTGTTTTTTCTAATGTTGTTTTTGTTTTCTATTAGCTTTATTATGGTTTAGTTATCTTATTTGATTTTATTTCCATTTTCAAATATGTTTATGCTTTCATTTTTGGCCTGTATGTTAGTTTATGATTTTTGCAAATATTACAAGAGCACTTGCAGAAAAGATCCATTTTGTTTTGGGCACAATGTTTAATGTAAGTATTTACATTAAGATGTTTCATTCACAAGTTTTCTCCTTTGGATTAATATTTTAATTGACATGACTGTCTCCAAGTAATTTTTTTTCAGAAATACATATAAATGCTATGATTATAAGTACATTTCCATGTGTGTGATTTTTGCATGGTTAAAAAGTTTGCCCTCAAGATTCTGTAGACACTGCTCCATTTAATTCTGTGATAGTTAACAAGAAGTACTTCTTCTGATTGGATATTAATGCAATTATTTCTCTATCCTAGATGTCTAGAACTTTCATTCTGATATAACTCTTTATCTATCTTCTATGTCTATCACTTTCTATCCAATCACATTTATCTCATTTTTTTTATAAGGTTACACAAGTTTTCTCTCCCAGAACTGTTTTCCATACCTCTGAATCTAATTTCAAAATTATTTTTCTACATTCATTTACTTTTTCTTAATTTATTTTTTTTATTTTAGCATATTACGGGGGTACAAATGTTTAGGTTACATATATTTCCTTTGCCCTGCCAGAGTCAGAACTTCAAGTGTGTCCATCCCCCAGACAATATGCACCGCACCCATTAGGTGTGAATATACCCATCTCCTCCTCCCCCTCCCATTTACTTTTAATATAGTTTTTCATTTCTATAATGGTTTTCTTATTTTCCACTGTATCCTTCTCTATTTTAGCTCCTTGTTTTTAACTACTTCTATTGTCTTATCACTTCATATTTTTATATTTCTTCCTTAATGATTTCATTTAAATAGCTCATTTATTTAATTATTTATTCATATAAAAAAAGTATTCTATCCAAATTGTTTATCTGCTGCTTGGCATCCTGGTGTCCCTCTGCTTGTTTAGGACCTTCTCTCTTTTTCCTGTTTTCCTTCTTTCTTTTTTTTTTTTTCCTTAATTTTAAGTATCCACACACAGATCTCTTGTTAAATTCACTCGATAGTTCATCATAAGATGGCCGTAGAGGCAGCTAAAGTTGCTATTTGTTTAAGAGTGGTATGGTAGGCCGGGCGCGGTGGCTCACGCCTGTAATCCTAGCACTCTGGGAGGCCGAGGTGGGCGGATCGTTTGAGCTCAGGAGTTCGAGACCAGCCTGAGCAAGAGCGAGACACCATCTCTACTAAAAATAGAAAGAAATTATATGGACAGCTAAAAATATATATATAGAAAAAATTAGCCGGGCATGGTGGTGCATGCCTGTAGTCCCAGCTACTCGGGAGGCTGAGACAGGAGGATCGCTTGAGCTCAGGAGTTTGAGGTTGCTGTGAGCTAGGCTAACGCCACGGCACTCACTCTAGCCTGGGCAACAGAGTGAGACTCTGTCTCAAAAAAAAAAAAAAAAAAAAAAAAGAGTGGTATGGTAGACTCTCTTTGTTTCAGGTTTTTATTCTCCAATTCGGAATCTGCTTTAATTATTTCCTTTAAGCTTGTTATTGAGGTTGGGCCATTAATAGTTTTAAATATATTTTCAGTTCTTTAGCTACTTGGGAAAATGTGGAGCCAATGGGTTAGGGAAGAACCAAGCAGCCTTGATTCAATTATTTTGTGTAAGACTATGCCTTCCGCCAAATCTGCTAAACCCGTTTTCAGGTTTCAGCCATTGCCACCTGCTAAGTAGCTCTCTCTAACAGAAAACCATGCCACTGTAGAATACCATGACTCGCAGTAAAGACATGAAGCATGCTCATTTCTGCCTCTGTTTTATATTTGAATGTTGACTTATCTCTGCTTAGGAACTTCCTTCAGTGGCTGCAAACCTGATTTCCAGATTAATGCTTCCCCTAAATCTTTTGTATTACCACAGGTTTTGGACATTTTTTTCCCAGCTCAGAGCAACTTTAATTGGCACTTCCCTCCTTAACCCTTCTTGTTCCTGCTGCCTTTTAGTAAGGAACTGGATACTATACCCTGTCCATTCCCCAATCTTCATCTTCCCAAATAAAGACTATTTGATTAGGGCCCGTTAGGATCCTCTTACTACGTTTAAAGGAATGTGTCATCTGAATTTTTTCTGGAGAGCCATGCATTAGTTCTTGATGTACTATTCCATTTAGGCCCAGGATTTCACTGTTTTTGAAAGATATTATGCAGTTTGATAATGTGGTTATCCCCTAGTTCATTATAGTTAAGCTTAGTGTTATTTTTTTTTTATCATTTCAGTAATTTTGGCCAGAAATTTATATAAAAACAATTTCTTTTACTGGAAGTACATTGTATGTTTTCAGAGACTTTATCTAGCTAAAAATATTTTTTGTTGCTTTCAGGCATGAAAGATTATTTAGATAAATACAGTATTCTTGAATCTTCTGTACTTTACATTGTTCACTGCCATATGGTATCTAATGTTGCAGAATCTGAAGTCAGCTTTCTTTTTGCTTTTTTATAAGTAACCTGTTTTTTGTGTGTACTTGGGTACCTGAACTTTAAGACCTTTTCTAAGATGAAAGAAAGCAATATATCTGCTCCAGTCACCATATTTCTGCACAGTTCCATAAAATAGGAGAATCGATCAGCTCTGCTGCCGTCTCAGGGAAGCACTTTGGGAATAATTTTTGCCATTCTTTCTGCCACTTCTCACTCCACCTTATTGAAGGGGAAGCTATAAAGACTGATGAGAGCCTGGCGTCCTTTTTTCTTCTCCACTGGATGGGAAGAATATGTGTAAGATCATTGCCCACTTACCATATCTCTAACTGTTTTGGCTATCATAGGTACCTGTCCATAAAAGTGAAATGTGTTCTCTCTGTTTATGCTTTGCTTGGTAACCTCACTAGGGTAGGCCCTACCCTTTGAGGGAAAGTCTGCTGTCTTCATCTGTCCCTCTGTACCTGTGTGGCTGAATTTATTTTGAAAAGTTGTAAAACACCCAAAGTGAGTCTAAGCTGCTTTCTCTAATCAAGAAATAACTTCATGGTATATTTCAATGCCCAGTTGGCTCTTGCACCTATTTCAATTAGTTAAGAAATCTAGGGTAGAGAGAGATATGACTAATAAGCTCTTACAAACCCCCTACAAAGATAAATTCATGTTTTTATCTATTTTAGTTTTGTTTTCCTGATTTCTGGTAAACTCAAACTCTTGCTCTATACATGTGATCATCATATATATATATATATATATATATATTTATATATCTTATGAGAGAAGAGAAGGTACTGGAAATATGGGTAATTCCAGATGGAAAGTGCATGTTTTTCATCCATTCATTTCCCTTTAGTTTTAATCTGTGCATTTATTTGCTTAATTTGTGAAGTACAATGCAGGTTCCAATGTATCAACAGTTACCTTTCCTGATGTAGGTATAGCCTTGTCACCTCTAAGATCAAATTTATCTTGTGATGAGAATTCACTGGAGCCACTCTCTTGACTGTTTTTCTATAATCTCTATTCCATCTCTTGTAATATTTCCTGCCACCATGACTCTTAGCCCAGTTGATTGCGCTACCACTTGCCAACTTGATAAAGTATCCCTCCTGACTCACAAACACCACTGCTGAAATGACTTGGTCTGTTACTGTCACCTGTGATACAACATCAAATTAGCATACTGGCTTCAAGTGCTTTTCTTTAGCCTCGTTTTACAAACTCAGTTCCTGTCCAAAATTCCTCAAACTTATCGGCAATTAAGCAACTTCCATGGTTTCAATCATTAATGCAAGTTCTCTCTTATTCTATATTTTAGAGGAGAGAAAGAGGTGATAAATACATATGTTGCCATGGTCCCATCACTCCTCACAATTCTTGAATCACAAACTTTTGACAGCAGTAACTGTCCAAATTTCTGGGACTTCAGAAAGAGCAAAAAATAAATAGGAAAAATGCAAGGTCTTTCATACAGCAAACACACTCTTGGATTTCTCTGCCCATAAGCAAATCTAAAGGTATGATTATAAAGCTTCAGGAAGCAAAAATGTGTTTTCCCACCTAATATACAACTGAATCTATTTGGATTTCTATAATATATATCTAAGTAACCCGAATTAATTTATATATCAAATTCTTGGAAGGGAGGGAAGGAAGAGCAAATAAATAGGTTGATTATCAGTGAGTGATATATTTGTCCTATTTCCTTTTATAAAGAGAAAGGAGGTAAGATCTCTTAGGCCTGACTGATATTCTGACTTTCAAAAAGATATGGTATACTTCTATATGTTTCACTATTTTATGTCTTCTTCATCAAGTTAAATATAAACTAATATTTATTTTACTAAATTTTAACAGTGCTCTGCAAATGCACAGAATCTATATTGCTAGTCACTAATTCTGATTACATAGTTTCATCCCAAGAGAGACCAATAGTTCTCAAGACCAGAAATATAAAGTCATTTAATTCAAAAATATTGAACACTATGCAAATAGAATAGATAATGTCAAAACATCAACAGTATCTGAAATAGGCTTTTGATTAATGTTTTGTGTTAGGCAGACCTAGGCATTCATAAAGGGCATGTGAAAGCACAGCAAAATAGGAACAAATCTAAACAAATGTCATTCTTTTCAACAACCCACTAATGCATGGCTAAGGATGTATTTTCCATATTTTCAGATGCAACTATATTAGCTATAATAAGTCGTTAACTCTGCTTTATCAGAGGGTTGGAAGTGGTGCTACCATTTGGAAAACACAAAGGTATTTAAGTGGATACTACTAAATTTACTACAGCAACTTTCAGCCCAAAAGCAATTTGTATTTTGTTGTTGTACATGTTGATATAAAAGAAAAGAACATGACGAACTGAAGTTTTTCCCCCAAAGGAACTTGACCTCCTTAGTGGGGGAAAAAAAAGGAAAAGAAAATAAAACACAGCTGTTTGGCCTAAAGGAAGGAAAGGATTCCCCAATGACAAATTTATAATCAAGAGGAAATCAGGTCCAAAAATTGAAATGAAGGCAGCCAATGCAATTGTCTCTGAATTTATATAAAATAGTTTGAGCTTCAAAGGATAATGAAGAGAAATGTCTACAAAGTAACTTTACATAGTAACTCTCCAAAACTACCAAGAAGGAAAGAAGAAACACAATGTAATACTTGAATATATTATGCATTTCTGGATTTTCTTTAAAACTGCCACAAAGTTCCAATATACTTAACACTACTACATTAGGGATCACTGATGCTAAGTCCTAATTCTAACCATACCACAATCTGCGTCTTGGATGCAGAGACATCAGCTGTCCTATGATAGGAAATAAACAGCACTTCTGGGACAACAGGTAAATAGGTAAATGGTATAAATAAAGTGAATTTAAAATACAGATCCTATTTCTTTAGCAATTAAATTGCAATCAAAGCATGCAGAATTATTAGAATCAGAAGTGGTCATGAAATCCAGATCGGCCTTGATCAAGTCAAACCATCCAAAACCTACAAACTGACTTTCTTGACTGAAAAAAAATAAGTCATTGTCATATATAACAAGTATAGGCAGTTACAATTTGCAACTCTTTGCTCTCTCAAGGAATAGCCTTAAATTCTTAACGTGTACCAGGTGGCTGCACTATGCTTCCACTCTATATTATTACATAGATAGGAGCAAATACCCAATACCTCACAAACTTGTAGAGATTTAACATAGAATTCAAGATATGAGGATGACTTACAAATCTCAACGTTGAATCCCAAGACTTTTGTTTAATGATTGTATTTTATTTTAGTCTGCTTTACTGTAACATCTCAAAAGATAAGGTTTATTTTTAAATCAATTGATTTCGTTCCATTCTTTGTAGTTTGGAGAAGGGGGAAAGTTAAATCTTGCTAGTATCAATTAGCATTTTGTGGTATCCTATGGACTCTGTCTGCAGTTATCACTTTGTGTCCCCTGGCCTCAATTCCCCTGGCCTCAATTCCTGTCATTGGCTTTTCCCTTCACTTGCCACAACTTGAAATGGTTATGAATTGTGCTGCCTCTCAACCAAAAGGAAGTTTTGCCAAACTATACTGTCAGAGGAGTAGCTTGCAGGCATATGTAATTCATAGGATGAAAACTTTTGAGATTATTTTCTCTAACAAAACATATTTTAATTTTTTTAGTTAGAAAAGAACTCCAATTTGTTAAGGTAAGATTTCCTTTGATTAACCCTCAGTATTTTTACTAATACACATTGCTTGTTACTCCGTAGAGATATTCACAAATATACAATAAAAAGCCCATATTGAAGACCTTTTGAATTGCCATAGTATTAAAAATAGGGATGCAAGTTATTAATGATAAAATAACAGGAAAAATATTTCAAAATATCTATGCTATTCCCAGTAGAAACAAATGATTTCTGTGTGAATAATGACATGTACACAAAATGAAAAATAACTTGGCTACTTTTTCAGCATGCTGTTCTGATACCAAAAGGACAAAGAATAATAATCAGTACACTCCAGTACGATGAAGAAAACAGAATTGCAGATGTTGTGGCTCCTAACCAGAGGAGGCAGGACCCCGAGCAAGGAAATTCTCTGGTGGCCAGAATTGCTGAACACACATCCTGAAACCAAGAAGCATCAAAGTTTGATGAGAACTCGGAAGCATCAGAAGAAGCAAAAGAAGCTTCCAGACTAAAAACTCACAAAGTTTTCTGCACTTATTTTACCTGAAATTTAAATTACATATCATAGATTTTTTTTTTTAGTCTTTCTGACTAAATTGGGGTAAAATAGCAAGTAATTTTTTGAGACAACTAAAAGAAAATTGTTTTCCTTTCATGGCATTGACCATAATGTTTGTTTATAAATGTGTAAAAAAACCTAAGAAGAGGGCTTCCTAGGGCCTGTTCCAGGTGGTACATACAGAAGAGGTTTTATCTATATGAGAGGATCTCAAAGACAAACTTGACCACACTCATAAGCAAATAGCCACAAATGTAATAAATTGATTCCTCCAGCCCATATTCTGGCAGCCACAGTGGGTGAGGAATTCAGGGTTGTAATTTACAACCAGGGGCTTTATTAAATCTTCTTAAGATATACTCATATTTTTAGACTTTTCTCCCTCTTAATGATACCAATTCCAGAATATTTCTACTGAAATTTTTGCAGCAGATACATTGCATTTATTAAAAGATAATTCATTTATTTCCCATGTTTATTAAGCAAATATATATTGCATATGTACATATATATGCATTTGTACATATGTGACCTCAGAACAGCATTGCAACATTGAGATGATATGATTCCAGCTAAAAGCAAAAACATTTGAAGTGACATTTCAGTTTTTTCCACCCTTATTATCAATAAACATCAAATATTTCTTACATATGTTTTAATCCTGACAATAGTACAGGAGCCTGCCCTCTCCCCTGATTGTTTCCTTTCACATCACCTCAAATTCTAGGAATGCATGTTTGGTCATAATTATAATAAATATTTATATCAGATTCAAAGGATTTTTTTTTACCTTTTAAACTAAATTGATTTTAAGAGGAAACCAATTTATTTCTCATCCCTGAGATAATATATGTAGATTTTGTTTTAAACTTGGGCATTTGTTTTAACCAAGTAAGTTGTTTCTGATGAAGCTGAAGTAATGTTGGGCTTTGTCAATCGAACATGACATCTGAAACAAGAAAGCTGTGAATCCCTCCCTACCCAGCTCAGATCATTGCTGAAATCTGTGTCCATTCTGGGCAGTGTGCTTTCAGAGAAGCATCAATGAATTTCAGTTCTACCAGAAAAGGGAGACATAGTTGATAAAGGAATTCAAAATTATGCCCAAGGGAACCAGTGGGTGAACTATGACAAAGAATCTGGCAGGCCCAATTATTCTATATTTCTATGAATAAATTGAGTTAGATCATGAATAATATTCTTATATAATCTATGTAAAGTACATTGAAGTGAGAAGTTCCCAGACTTTTCATTCAAATTTATAATTCAAAATACCGTGACTTAATACATATAGATAGAATTCAGAATCTAATTATTTTGCACATAAATAAAATGCACACGATAGCTTTATTTACTTTTGGCAGAAATTACTATTTTTTCTTCCCATTATATAAAATGGAATTTTGACACTCTTACAGAAAATTGAATATTTTACAGGGGATCATATTTTCTATAATCTGTGAGTGCCTAGATTTTATAAGACAAAATCTACATATTCTATTATTTATTATAAAAGCTATAGAAAATAAGGATTAGAAAATAATTTGATCACATTTGACATAGCTTGCATAGTCACATTCTTTCTTTAAATCAATATTTTTCAACTATGTTTTTCAGTACTAAAGTTTCAAAGGAAAGGCTTAATGGAATCTTTAGATGGATAAGTGAAAATGAGGGGGATACTTCATCCCTATAATAAAATTTGATTTAGAATAATGCATTTCACAGCATTACATGTGTGTGTTTATATACACACTCATACACACACAGTAAAAATACAGCTAACTTTTTTACAATCATTGCTATAAACCATGCCTTTGTAATCAATATTAATTTTTGGTATTATTTTTACCAACTTTGTCTTATGTCTTTCAAGTTTCCAACAAAAGCCTGTACAGCATATAAGAAAATGACTATATTTTCATTCCATATTTCGGGCACTACTCAGGGAACAAGATAGAGGTAACATTTCTCTTGTACTAGCTCTGGGGCGAGGACAGTTCCAAGGAAATGTGCACAGCTGTAATCTAGCCTCTTTCATTAAACTTGCAACACTTGAGTGTCCTCTTGATTGCAAAAGCATAGGAAATGTTCTAGCAACACCATGACCTTTGATTATCAAGATGTAAAAACATCTTACAGAAGCATGATCAAAATTTCAATTTTTTAAAAAAATCAATTTTCCACATAAGTGTTGTTGTTATAACTTCATTTATTCCATACATAAGTTATTAAAGGTCTACCTTTTATGGTAGGTGTAAGCATTTCATAGATAAAGGACATAGACCCAGCTATTAAGATATTCAAAATATAATGGGGGAGGTAAAAAATCAACAGGAAATTGATATTTCCCATATTGGAAGTATGTGGCAAGGACATTTAATTCAGATTAAAGGATCAGAAAAGGCTTCACAGAAAGGGAAACACAATTGAATTATTAATAAAATATACCAAAGGAAGTAGAAGGGCATACCAGATAGAAGGAGAATTTGGGTTGAAGCAATGCATGTGGATTTGTATTGTTATAAGGAAGAAGAGTACAAATTAGAAGGTGAGAAGTAAGATTAATTAATAAGAGGTAAAAGATCATGAACTTTACACCAGGCAAAAAATCTGAATCTTATCATAAAGGGTAAACTATTTAATATTTCAAGAAAAAAGTGTGAAAGTGGAGATTGAATAATGGTAGATTTGAAAGATCTTACCTAGAAAAAAATGGACAGGACTCAGATATGTATGTAGGATGTGAAGGAGAGACATCCATGAAGACACGCTCCCTTATATTTTTAAACTAAGGTGAATGAATACGTGTTCTCAGAATTACAACATTCCACCAAAATCACTTAATATGTACAATTAAAAATATCTCTTAACGTTTTCCAGGGAGGACTTGTTATTCCAGTAAAACATATTCTTTTCTTCTATGCCATTTATACACGTACCATGCTTTTTCTCACCCGGAACATCTAGCCCCTACCCTCAAAAATTCACCCCTTCCTCCCAAGCTGAAACTCTTCTCCATGAAGACACAGTTGGCCATCTAAGGGAAGCACACAGTGCCGTGACACCAACCCACCTTCAAATCCTAACGCAGACCCAGTGCTTTCTCCTCGTGTTTGTTACGGTTGCCTTGGCTCCAAAGGTCTGCATCAGTCTGCCCTTTTCCTTACCCCACTGTTCTCTCATATCACTCAATTATTTGTTCATTTCACTCTGTTACCTGAACATTAGACACTTTTGTTCACACATGAGTGAAATAAGTAGAAAACACTTCTGGCACGCCCATTTAATTAGATATTTTTCTTTGTTTTCACTTTATTTTCCTATTTTTCTTCAAAAGGTTTATCATCTCAACTAAGCAAAGCAGTGAGTAATAGAGTGACTATTGCCCAGGAAAATTTTCTAATGTCTCCTGAAAAAAAAAATCATATTCTATAAGGAAATATAGTCTCCTGAGCTTTTACCTAAAACATTCACCTCTTTGTACAAATAGAAAATCAGCTGTGGGTAATTTTCTGCATCCATTCTATCCCTTACAGGTTATATTTGATTTCTTCTTTAGTGCTTAAATTTATTCTACAGCAATTCCAAACATAAACAAATATTTCAAAGAAACTTAATAGAACATTCATCAACACAACAAAACAAAGCAAAAAATTTTCTTTAAGATAAAGAAGACGAAAATGAATCCAGGAATGTTTTTGTGATATATCCGTATTCATTTCCAGCAACATTTCTGTCCCTTATCCCTAAATGCTTTGAATGATAGGATATTTTTAGTTTTTTCTTTCAATTCATGGGAATCTCTGAGGTGGCAGTTTGGGAGTTACTAGTTGTCCCACATGACCATGTGAGTAGCTGGCACAAGTAGGCTTTGGAGGGGGTCGTACCAAAGGTCAAGTAACCCCTGCTGAGCCATAGGCCAATGAATGTCATGTCAAGTGACTTGTCCAAGGCAATTTTTTTGTCTCTAAACCCCAAAGAAAAACACAATGTAATTTCCCATTATACCCATTACTCATTTACCATTTCCCTGACAGTTTTATCTTTTCATGCCCAGAACTGATGAGAAGTTCTAAAAAGAAGAGTAGAAAAACAGGAACAGACTACTCCATTTTGAGGTAAGAAATGTTACATTACAAAAACAACATGAGCAGGCCGGCGCGGTGGCTCACGCCTGTAGTCCTAGCACTCTAGGGGACAGAGGAGAGTGGATCGTTTGAGCTCAGGAGTGCGAGACCAGCCTGAGCAGGAGTGAGACCTGTCTCCACTAAAAAAAAAAAAAAAAAAAAGAAATTAGCTGGACAACTAAAAATATATAGAAAAAATTAGCAGGGCATGGTGGCGCATGCCTATAGTCCCAGCTACTCGGGAGGCTGAGGCAGAAGGATCACTTGAGCCCAGGAGTTTAAGGCTGCTGTGAGCTAGGGTGACTCCACAGCACTCTAGTCCCAGCAATAGAGTGAGACTCTGTCTCAAAAAACAATAATTAAATAAATAAATAAACAAAAAGATTACAAAAGAGGATATTAATGAGGCTTCCAAAAGACTTTCACTTCAATATAAGCAAACTCTATTCACTGTCTTCCTCTAGTTTGATTGGCAGGGAGAATCTTCTCTGTTGGTAAAACAAATTCACTCAGAACTGATTGTCTAAATTCTGAGTGTAGCAGAAATCTTTCTCTGGTAACATTTGCTGCTGTCTACATGGCAGCTATTTCTATCATAACTTCTTTAAAGTAAAGTAGATAAATTACTCTCTAACTAAATGCATTCACTGTGCTAGGCAGGGCTTGGTGATCATTTGTATGGCATACGCTCCATTGTCATTGCAAACATTAATTTATTAAGTGTTTATAGATCTATTTCCTAACAATAAAAGGTCTTTAGGCTTCTCAAAACCACAGGGTACTTGATACGTTTTCTATAAACTGGCAAGCTATTGCAAAAGGAGAAAGACTATTTCAGAATTGAAGAACAATGCAACTATTAGTGGTGTTAGTTTAAACCTATAATAAAATATTCAAAAGTGTCTTTAAAATGATAGAGAAGAATGAATGAATGAGTGAGTGAATGAGTACTTTAGGAAATCTTACAGAAGACCTCTTAGACTGCTCTGACAGTTGTAAATCAAACTGTAACAAACCCTATGCATGGTCATACAGGGTGGTGTAATGGACATTGGAGACGCAGAAGGGGGGAGGGTGGAAGGCAGGTAGGGGATGAAAAATTACCTGTGGGGTACAATGTACACTATTCGGGTGACAGGTACACTAAAAGCCCTGATTTCACCATTATACAATTCATCCATATTTCAAAAAACTATATGTACCTCCTAAATTTATTGAAATAAATAAAAAGAAAAACTGAGGGCAAACACTGAAAATATTATCTTTAGCTTATTAAGGATCATAAGGTCACATCAGAGACAAGTTAGCAGTTCCAAAACATTTCTAGTGTGTCTCTAGCAGAGAGATATAATTAATTACTCTTTTATGTTCGTACCACTATTTTAATGGGATAGGACTCACAGTTTGACCAAAGTCCTTATCAGAAAAATTCTCTCAAACCATTCTATTGTTACATGTGTGATCCAAATCCCTGTCCTTTAATATAATACCTTTCCCTCTCTGTATTCTCTTAATTTTTCTTCTAAATAATTTAAAACATTGTAGTTTGTCACGTTTTGTGAATCTTCTCAGCCTCCCTATGGGAAGGGTGTATGGTGAAAGAGGAGGGTGAGTCACTGAGAGAGGAATTGATGGTTGTGCGCTAAACTTTTCCTTCTTCTCCCTGCATATGCTCTGCCCTTCAGATCATCTCAATGCTTCTGTGGCTTTGAAAATCATGTCTATGCTGATAACTCATAAATCTGTATTTACAACCCTAAACTTTGTCCTGAGCTCCAGACCTCTTTATTTAATTGCACACAACCCATCTATCCCACAGGCATCTCAAAACCAACTTGTCTAAATATGTACTCATCATCTTCTCCTACTAGTCTACTGTCCTCCTACAATCCCTAAACCACGAGACTACTCCATTGCCCAATTTGTTGCCATGTGTACATTATCAATCACGACTACCATCGCCTAAGCACACACACATATCCACTTATCTTCACCTCTGCTGCCACTTTCCTAATCCAGACTACTATTATCTTTCACCTAAACCCAAATTTCCACCCACTTTCCTAGTTATGCATCCTGTTTCCTTCCAATCCATTTTCTACATTGAAATATAATCTTTCTATAACTATACTTTTCAGGGTTTACAGTTTCTCGATAGCATCTCCCTAGCCTTTGAAAAATTTCAAACTCTTGGACCTGATTTAACAAGGTGTTTATAATCAGAGAGAGCCCAGCTTGCCTTTGACGCCTGATCTCTAACTTCTTCCCTGCCAAATTCAACCCCAACTGCATAGAACTTTCTCCAGTTCTTTGGAATTACCACAAACTCTCCAAGTCTGTTCTTCCATATTGTGCCCTGATGAAATATTCATACTCCTCAGTTGTTCATGTGTTTAACTTCAGCTCATCCTTCGGATTTCAACTCAGAAGATTTTCCTGCCAGAAGTCCTGCCTTTGACCTATAGACTCAAAATGGACAAAGAATGTGTCTGCCTTGTATATTACAATAACCTAGCACCTAACAGTGAGAGTTCTTGGCATTTACTAGTTACTCACTCACTATATGGGGTCAAATAGGTAAACATTTTCAGGCCAAAGTCCAGAATATAAGTTTGGTCCTAACTTTTATATTACTAGGTTAGTTAATTAGGTCAAGGATAAAATAAGGAAGATACCAAAATCTGAATCTATTTTTAAAGATTTAGGGAACAAATTTTCAAAATGGGCTTATATGGTTTTCAGTTATTCTCTGTGAGCAACTCAGAAAAGCCATATACCTGTTGGTGGAAATCTCTTTCACATGAGAATTTAGTAAAAGCCGAACTGTCCACAAAAAAAAACTCTTATTTGTCATCATTCTCAATTTTAATAGGAATATTAAATTAAATTAAATTAAATTTTAAAATGTTTCCTAAAAATTTTTTCTGCTAATTAACAGATTGGCTTGGCATTGTGATTCCTGATCAGATTCTTTACCTAATAAAGATTGAATGACTGAGCCTTCTACCTCTGGAGATCTGGAATCAGTTTACTGGGACACAACCTGAGTTATCCTTATTCACTTGACATAAGTAGCAGGAGCCCTGTGAGTTACAATTGCACGCGTGCTAATCTATTAATGGAATTGGATGGATGGATTCAATTTTACCAAGAAAATATTGAGTCTGATCTAGAAGCCAATCTTTATAGTCTCATATCTCATCAAACCCTGTCTTTTACTAACATCACAATTTGTACAAACGCTGTTCAAAGCAACACATTAAAATGAATGACTGGATATGTGGCTTTATGGTGATAAAGGATTTTTATTCCATTTTCTTAACTGGTCATTTCATTTTCATTTATAAGATGTTTATTATTGATAATGAGCTGATTTTCATTGCTTCTTTCTTCTCAGACAAATATGATTACATAAATATTGATATAGATGTGGAGATATGGACACAGATATAGATATTGACAAAAATAAAATGTTGGTTTTTCTTTCATCCATTTCCCTAAGCTATCATATAGTTTACTGGTATACTTTTACTTATATGGACTGGTATGCTGAAAGTGTTTCTATTTAAAGTTCTTGTTAATATTTAAAAACATTACTTCTTTGAGAATTCATATTGTTTAATCTTCATATTTTTTAAAAATAACAAAATGATTTGGAAAATCTCAATGCAAAAGCTCATGAGCAATTCTTGCTTTTGAGGTCACAGTTTCTAAAAATAATATCTTTTTTTAAAATAATGTGACCTAGGCATCAGATTTGTAGTACTAAGGTTGTTTGTTTTTTCCTTCAGAAACAGTAAAGGAAACCAGCAGTTCCTCTTTGTAATGTTCACTTACACAGCAAGAGATGCAAATATATTTTTTTGTGACCTGGATTTTTAGAACAGCTCATTAGCGCCATTTAGCATGTAATAGATATTTTGGCTAAAGAAGTTTATGGGTTTTACAAATAATTTCTTCCTCCCACACACCAAATTTAACAGTTTTATAGTCCTTTACAACTTCCACCCCATGCATGCACCTCATCATTATACCAGGAGCCAAATTTTAATGATTTTTGTTGCCTCTAGCACCTTATACATGGTTAGAAATGATGCACCCCAAACTCTGATTAAATACGAAACTTTACTGATGGAAAACAGGTCCACCAAATAAGTAATAATGATGAGTGAGATTTCATGCTGTTTTACTGCCAACAGACCATCAGAAATGGAGCTCAGTTCATATAAAAACAGCCCTCAACCAAACAAGTCAGGATGGCTGGCGGCCTTGGTAAACATGTAAATGAACTTGATAACCCTCTCTGTTTGGAGAATTCATGTAAAATCCTCTCCTGCTTGCTTTATTTGGCTTGGTTTAAAATGTCAAGGGATTTGCAATGAGGCCATTAGCTTCTAAACTCCTAAATTAATTGAATGTGTATTATACAATGGCTGACCAGGACCTGAAGTACGACACACAATATCTTGAGGAAACCTGAGAAACACACAACAAAATCTAAGAATGATGTGTAAGGTAGCTAAAAGGAAACATTATTGGGTTTCTCCAAATACTGGGCATTGCCATGCTAAAAACACAAAGAGTTGGCAACATGAAGAATTATTGTATCTTGTTGTAACTTAATAAGGTATAATGATGTGACAGTAAGAATATTGAATAACATTTATTGAACACCTAGTGTTCAGATTCAATACTGTGTTCGTTCTATATGTGAATTCATATAACCCTAACAACATTTTAATGTAAATAAATTTTTCACATTTCACACATATGAACACTGAACTTCAGGGATAGTAAAAGTACCTTGCTCAAGGTCACATATGAGCCTTGGATATAGAGCCAGCATCCAAACCCTGGTATGTTGGATTCCAACTGTTCTCATTACACAATTTATATTTCATTCATTCATTTTTATACTTAACCTGGTACTTATATTAATCATCTGAGTCTTTTCTGAACCAAATTCCTGCCTTTTATTGTAAATGAAACAAGGGGTAAAACTAAGTGATGTATGAGATAATAAACTGTGACCAGCCCATTCAAGGCAGAGTTGGTTCTAGATGAAATGACAGAACCAAAGTTTGAATTTGAGCCCGTCTAAACTTCATTTTGCACACAGATTCCCACCATCTACCCTCC
Source organism: Eulemur rufifrons (assembly GCF_041146395.1). Lineage (NCBI taxonomy): Eukaryota > Metazoa > Chordata > Mammalia > Primates > Lemuridae > Eulemur > Eulemur rufifrons. Next base: position 37,406,793 of record NC_090986.1, read on the forward strand.
AAAAGGTGTTGTTCTTCAATCTTTTGACCTTTAAAATATCCCTCTCTGTAACTCAACTCCACTGGGTTGAACAATGGCCCAACCTTTGTCTTCTTTATATAGCTTTCCAACAACACAGTGTATAAGTCTTACTCTCTGTGTATCATTCTCCCACATCTTCACTGGAAATTGTTCCTGTCTATTAAAACTCAGGCCATTTTTATTTTCCCCAGTGAAAGAAAGGTCTGTTGCCTTAATAAGACTTTTTCTGAGTGTAATATAGTGCTAATAATAATTGCAAACAACTTCTGTCAGGGCTTTTTCTTGCCAAAAAAAAAAAAGATGTCCTTTTCTCCACTATCTAATGCATTCTCTTATTTCCAAATTTGTCTGTCCCTCTTTCTTCTATTTTTTATATTCAATACTTGACTGACTCAGATTCAGCTTTTCCTCTAGCATTCAGAATATTGGCTCGTCAAGCACAAGCATGAACACACCCACATTAACACCCATCTCTGGCTGTCTTCTTGTGTGATCCTTGACCCAATTGTGGATTTGCCTCCTGGACATCAGTCTTCTTCTGAGAGCCAGTCTCACATAGCCACCACTACCCAGCTCATCCTAGAATCCATGTCTGCTAAATTTCATTGCACCTTGATAATACAGTAAAAATCAAATTGATATGTTTATAAAATAGTGGTGTGAAATACTATCATGTTCTTGAAATGGACATTCTGATTTGTTTTATTACTTCACAAAGATAAATAAACCATACCATCAAATATTGAGTCCCAGAAAAATAAATTAGTAAGGCAATTTCATCCATTGGTCTTTGATTCCAGAATAAAAAACATCTTTGATTCACTTGATTTCAATTGTTTTATCCTCTATTTTAAATATACACATAAGTCACTTGATCATAATCTATTATAAAATGTAAAAAAAGTGTAAATGGCATTGATCAGAACTAATAAAGTGCTGATCACCAATAAAGTACTGATCAGCAATATTAATAAATAGATGAAAGGTAATAGTCCTATAAAAAAATAATTTATTTTAAAAATTCTAGTGGAAGAAAAGTAATATTAATGAAACATTCTGGAAATCTGGAAAAAAAATCTATGGATGAACATGATCAAAATGGGAATCATAGAATATATAAATTTTAACTCTCCAGAAAAATCAGAAGGAAAAATAAGTAAAAATATGAGAATAATTGCAGTAAAGAATCAATTATTTAAAAGTATCAAAGTGTTATTTTGAGGAAAGAAATTAAAATAAGATAGAAAGGAAGTAAAGGAAATACCAGTATTGCAATGAAAAAAAGAGTGATAACATTTACTAGTGCAATCCCTGTGGAAAGCACTATGGAGATACCTTAAACAGATTCAAATAAACCTACCATTCGATCCAGCAGTCCCATTATTGGGCATCTACCCAAAGGAACAAAAGTCATTCTATGACAAAGACACCTGTACCCGAATGTTTATAGCAGCACAATTCACAATTGCAAAGATGTGGAAACAACTCACATGCCCATCAATTCATGAATGGATTAGCAAATTATGGTATATGTACACCATGGAGTATTACTCAGCTATAAGAAATAACAGTGATACGACATCTCTTTGGTTCTCCTGGAGAGAGTTGGAACCCATTATATTAAGTGAAGTATCCCAAGAATGGAAAAACAAGCATCACATGTACTCACCAGAAAATTGGTTTCCCTGATCATCACCTAAATGCACATTTGGGAATGATACCAATTGGATATCAGACTGAGGTGGGGAGTGGGGGGAGGGGATGGGTGTATGCCTACATGACGAGTGCAATGCGCACTGTCTGGGGAATGGACACGCTTGGAGCTCTGACTTGGGGGGATAAGTGGTACATGGGCAATGTATGTAACCTGAACTTTTGTACCCCCATAATAAGCTGAAATTAAAAAAAAGGTATAATTGACAAATAAAAATTATATATAGTTACAGTGAAAAAAAAAACAAAGCATTTAAGACAAATCTTTAAAACACTCCAAAAAGTACTAATTTTTTTTAATTTCAAAAATTTCTACACAGTAAATAAAAAAATTTTACTTTGAAAAGTTTCTCAGTTCAAAGAAATGCCATGTTTATGAGCCAGAATCTTAAAAAAATACAAACGTACAAAAGATTTTGTTAGCTTTATTACTACTGACAAGAAAAATTTTGCCACAAATGTGAAAATGGAAACATCCTGGGTGTAAAAATCTTGAGCTACTCCCAATGAGCACAAGTTAGTAAAATAAATAGTTCATTGTCCATAGCATTAACAGTGCGTTAACTTTGGATAAATTTTCAGAACTTAAAAATCTAGGACTATACCCCTGCTTTTTCCTCAGATCTATCATGCCCCTGAATGGAGTAGCCAATTAATTAAAAGGGAACCATAGTAGAGAAATATTTGAGATTCTAGAGTTTGGAAACCTGGCTCATCAATAAGAAGCATTATTGTCTTCCATGAATCAACATCTAGTTTTAGGAATTCATACTGGGGGCAATACTATCACTAATAAAGAAAAACCAAACAGATCTAAAATTGTACCCTGCTTTCAGGAGCTAATAACCCAGAGATAGCACATGGGGGGAAAATCAAACATAACACAATAATAAATAATAGTGGAGATAATAATTATATGAAGTCTACGGATGGGCTTCAAAAACAAAATGATCAAAAAATATTTTTTTTCTTAGCAAGGGCAATATATGAAACCTAAACTTTTGTACCCCCATAATATGCTGAAATAAAAAAAAAGAATATTGCAAAAATAAAAAACAAATATTTTTTTACAGACTGTGATATTTAAGTTTGACTCTGTAAATATGTACAAATTAGGTAGAAAAGAATAAAAGAAAACCAGGAGAGAGGAATAAAATGCACAATTCTTCAGATGTAGCAATACCCAGTCTCGTGGAATAGTGAGGATGAGAGCCAAGAGTTCGTTTAAGAAACAGTAGAAAATAGGGTGTTCATAGGATAGGGAAGAATTATGAAGAGTTTTGAAGGAAACATAACAGTGTTGGAGTATTAATATGGAGTCAGAAAATAAGGTTTTAATACCTGTATCTATTTAGATTATCTCAAAAGCAAACCTGAGGTGTAGGGATAAGGGGCTATTATTACTTACAGCAATAACTACATCACTTTCCCATGCCCATTTTATCCCTTTCGGGGCAATGAAAGAGAACCAGATAGACCCAAAGGTGCACAAAGAAGAGAGGAAGGAGAAGAAAAAGCCCAAAACTATGGTTCTGGAAGCTTGTAAAGGCTGCATGGTGTTCCTACTTCCTTCCTAGGGAGAAGAAACCTTTGCTCCCTAATGTTTTACGATCCTCTGGAATGTGAACAGATGGCTCCGTGGCTTCGGGTTTTATCCTGCTTTGAAAAGTAAACACATTTAGAAATAAATCCTTAATTCTCTCCAAAGGTTTCTCATTTATCTATCCAGTCATCTTTTATTTCCTCTAACCCAGGCTTGTCCTTTAACTCAAGTTCTGGTTTTCTTTGCTCAGCAATCCCTAAATGTGCAGAAACATGAAAATATTCACTGCTGACATCGACAGGCCTGAGTTTGAATTACAGATCCGCAATTTCCTAGCTGTGTGCTTTTGCACAATAATTTAATATCGTCAAAGTTCAGTTTCCTCAATTATAAAAGAAAAAAATTAAAAGATCTAATTTAAAAGTTAGATTTTTTTAAAAAGTTTTTCAAAAGTTAATAGTTGTGTGATTTAAATTGAATAATGCATATAAAAGAACTAAGACCATTGCCTACCTTTTTAGTTGGGACTTAATCCCTGTTGGCTATAATTATTTTGTTTTTAAATCCAGAAGAAGCCTCTAAACTTTCTATAATTAAAATAAGAGAGTAATTAAAAATTGTTAAGCCTGAGACTAAAAAGAATACTTAAGCACAGTTATTAAAAGCAAAGTCTCTGAAATGAGCTACTCCTAGGTTTGGGTTTGAATCTTGGCTCTGCCATTTACTGGCCATATAGCCCTGGAGGTATCATGTAGCCTTCTAGGTTTTATTTTCACATATTTAAAATGTTGATAATGATACTTACCTCATGGAATTGTTACAAGAATTATATGAGGTAGTGTATAAAAAGCATAAAACTTGATATATTATTAAGCTCTCTCTATATATTAATCATTTTATTGTCTTTGTTTTAATTGTTGTTATTGCTATGTTTTTTGTTTTTTGTTTTTGTTTTTTTTTTTTTTTTTGAGACAGAGTCTCACTCTGTTGCCCGGGCTAGAGTGAGTGCCGTGGCGTCAGCCTAGCTCACAGCAACCTCAAACTCCTGGGCTTAAGTGATCCTACTGCCTCAGCCTCCCGAGTAGCTGGGACTACAGGCATGTGCCACCATGCCCGGCTAATTTTTTGTATATATATATTTTAGTTGTCCATATAATTTCTTTCTATTTTTAGTAGAGACGGGGTCTCACTCTTGCTCAGGCTGGTCTCGAACTCCTGACCTCGAGCAATCCACCCGCCTGGGCCTCCCAGAGTGCTAGGATTACAGGCGTGAGCCACCGCGCCCGGCCTGTTATTGCTATGTTAAGGAGTGAGTTTTACATGTAAAATTAGTCAAGAGGATAACCAATGGGCTCTTGTATTGGTTCAGGAGTGAGGGCCCGAACTTCCATGAAATCAGAGAGGACTAAACCTGTCTAGAGTATGGAGGAACTTTCTGAACATCTCTATATGCATTTACTTCTACAAAGAACATCAGTCTCTATAAAGAATGTTTCACTTGTGTTTTCCCAAACAGAAGCTGAGACTGAGCTTAGTCAGGGTAAAGGGTTCACTGTTGGACCAATATTGCTCTTTGTATTCTATTATATTTCAACAGTAATGGCAAAGAGGAGAATATCATATTTAACTTGAATGGACCAGATTACTTTGCACAAAGTAAGTAAAGGAAAAGCTAGAAAAGAATTTTTCATCTTATTCTGTGATCATATATTTTACTATTTCCTGAATGCAAACGAATAAATCAAGCATTATGAGTGTTGAAAAATAGGAATAACCTGAAAGAATTTAATGCTTAAAATTATGTGGAAAATAAAACAAATAGCATATATGACTTTTTTAAAAAAAGTAAAATGAGTATCATACATTCAAATGCTTAATAATGAATATAAGTTTCTGAAAGTCCATGTAAATAAGCTCAATCAGAAATGGAAAAAGAGACACTGTGACTGATACTACAATAATGCAAAATATCATCCATGACTACTATGAAAACCTCTATGCACGCAAACTAGAAAACTTAGAAGAACTAGATAAATTCTTGGAAACACACAACCTCCCAAGCATGAATCAGGAAGAAGTAGGAATCTTGAACAGACCAATGATGAATAGCAAGATTGAAACAGTAATAAAAAACCTCCCAACAAAAAAAAGCCCTGGTCCAAATGGATTCACAGCCGAATACAAGACTTACAAAGAAGAACTGGCACCCATTCTACTGAAATTGTTCCATAACTTTGAGAAGGATATCCTCCCTAATTCATTATATGAAGCCAAAGTCAACCTGACATCAAAGCCAAGAAAGGACACAACAAAAATAAAAACTATAGAACATTATCCCTTATGAACATAGATGCAAAAACCCTCAACAAAATACTAGCATACCAAATTCAACAGCCATAATCAAGTGGTTTTCATCCCAGGGATGAAAGGAGGATTCAATACATGCAAATTAACACATGTGATTCACCACATAAATAGAAGCAAAAACAAAGACTATATGATCATCTCAATAGATGAAGAAAAAACAATCGACAAAATCCAACACCCCTTCATGATAACAACTCTCAACAAACTGGGCATAGAAGGAACATATCTAAAAATAATAAAACTTATATATGACAAACCCACAGCCAACATCATACTGAATGGGGAAAAGTTTAAAGCATTCTCCTTAAGAACCGGAGCAAGACAAGGGTGCCCATTGTCACCACTTCTATTCAACACAGTACTGGAAGTCCTAGCCAGAGCAATCAGGCAAGAGAAAGAAATAAAAGAAATCCAAATCAGGAAAACAGAGGTCAAATTATCCCCTGTTTGTGGCTGACATAATCTTATTTCTATTATAGAAAACCCTACAGACTCCAGCAAAAGGCTCCTAGAATTGATAGATAAATTCAGCAAATTCTAAGTCTACAAAATCAATGTACACAAATCAGTAGCATTTCTGTATACTAATAACAGTCAAGCTGAGAGTCAAATCAAGAACACAATACCATTTAAAAGAGCTGCAAAGAAAATAATATATCTAAGAATATACTTAACCAAGGAGGTGAAAGATCTCTACAATGAGAACTACAAAACACTGATGAAAGAAATCACAGATGACACAATCAAATGCAAAAACATTCTATGCTCATAGAATGGAAGAATCAATATTGTTAAAACATCCATACTGCCCAAAATGATTTACAGATTCAATGCAATTTCCATCAAAACGCTGTCATTTTTCACAAATCTAGAAACAATAATCCTAAACCTCACATGGAACCCAAAAAAAGCCTGAATAATTAAAGCAATCTTAAGCAAAAAGAACAAATCTGGAAGCATCACATTACTTGACTTCAAATTATACTACAAGGGTATAGTAATTAAAACAGCTTGGTACTGGTATAAAGGGGGAGACATAGACCAATGGAACAGAATAGAGAATCCAGGAAAAAAATACATAGCTACGACCAACTGATTTTTGACAAAGCAGACAAAGCAGACAAAGCAGACAAAACAGACACTGGGGAAGGGGCACCCTATTCAGTAAATATTGCTGGCAAAAGTGAATAGCCACATGCAGAAGAATGAAACAGGACCCCATCTCTCGCCATATACAAAAATTAACTCAAGAGGGATTGAAGATCTAAATGTGACACCTGAAACCATAAAATTTCTGGAAGAAATCATAGGAAAAATTCTTGTAAATATAAGCCTAGGCAAAGAATTTATGACTAAGACCCCAAAGACAAATACAGCAACAGCAAAAATAAACAAATGGCACTTAATTAAACTAAAAAAAGTTTCTGCACATCAGATATCAGCCTGTTGTTAAATCTTAACTTAATAAGGCTTTAAAAAATACTAGTAAAAGATAAAACAGAGTAGAATATTAAGATGAGGATAGAGAAAAAGTTATATGCAAATCACATATAAGGTTCTACTAGATATTAACATATAATATATTTTCATCTTATTTTGTATTAAACTATATATATGTTCTTTTTCTTTCAAGTTATAAAAACAAAGGCAAATAAATGGCAGAGCTTATGAAATTCAAGTTTAAGCTGTTCAGCAACATTAAGAGTTGAATTTGTTTATCCAAATCTAAAGATGGTTGAGGCTAAGGTCAGAATCTATTTTACAAATGATACACACATTGATATGATTGTTGAAATAAGGGTTCTATTTACCTTCTTTGAAAAGGAATCATGTTGTAGAATTTCCTGCTGTCTTAGAGTAGTAATACCGTGAAGAGGTAATGTTCAACTTGTTTTCAATTTAATTTAAAATAAAAGGCTCTAAGACAAAAGAAACATTCTAGCTGTTAGAAAATGATTCACCAGGAGACTTGTAGGAAAGTACCATTTTATTTATATATTTGTTTATTTTTATAAATGCATTTTTGTAGTTCACTTTGTGGTTTTTTTCTATTTATTTATTTATTTATTTATTTCCAGAATATTACAGGGGCACAAATGTTTAGGTTACATACATTGCCTTTGCATTGCCTGAGTCAGAACTACAAGTGTGTCCATTCCCCAGACAATGTGCACCACACCTATTAGGTGTGAATATACCCATCCCCTTCTCCTCTTTCCCACCTCCCCAACACCCAATGAATGTTACTTCCATATGTGCATATAAGTGTTGATCAATTTGTACCAATTTGATGGTGAGTATTTGTAGTGCTTGTTTTTCCATTCTTGTGATACTTCACTTAGGAGAATGGGCTGCAGCTCCATCCAGGATAACACAAGAGGTGTGAGTTCACCATTGTTTTTTGAGGCTGAGTTGTACTCCATGGTACATATACCACATTTTATTAATCCACTCATGTATTGATGGGCACTTGGGCTATTTCCACATCTTTGCAATTGTGAATTGTGTTGCTATAAACATTCAAGTGCAGATGTCTTTACTATAGAACGTCTTTTTTTCCTCTGGGTACATACCAAGTAGTGAGATTGCTAGATTAAATGGTAATTTCTACTTTTAGGTCTTTGAGGTATCTCCATATTACTTTTTATAGAGATTGTACTAGTTTGCAGTTCCACAAGTATATGAGTGTTCCCACCTCTCCACATCCACACCAACATTTGTTGTTTTGGGACTTTTTAATAAAAACCTTTCTCATTGTGGTTTTGATTTGCATTTCCATGATGGTTAGCGATGTTGAGCATTTTTTCATATGTTTATTGGCCACTAGTCTATCTTCTTTTGAAAAGTTTCTGTTCGTGTCCTTTACCCATTTTTCAATGGTGTTGTTTGACTTTTCTCTTGCTGATTTTCCTAAGTTCTATATAGCCTTGTTTTGTAATTCTCTTTGTTTTGGAGCAAGATGGATTCTAAATAAACAAGTAATAAGTATGTAACACTCTTTTAAAAAATAAAAACAATTATCTTATTTCTCAAACACACACACAATTTTTGTTGCTTTGTGCAATCAATAAGTTGTTGATTTTGAAGTCCAAAACATATTCAGCTTGTAATTATGTAGACTGATCACAGTGCTCAAAAGAGTTTGCTGGTGAAGATATTACCGTATGCATTTTTTGTTCATGATGCTTTTTCAAATTGTTTAGATTATACCATGCTCCAAAAAAAGATAAAACTCTTAGATACTATCATACAATTCATGTGTAAAATATGTCCATTGGCAGATAAGTGTGTCTGTCTAGGGATTCTATGTCTGAAAAATATTTCAGAATTGCCTTAAACCAGTAACAATAGTAAAGAACTTTAAAAGAGTGTCTTTAAAAGGGTGTCAACCAGTTTCTACTGATTTAAGACAATCCTAATTTTTAATATAGAACTATCTCTAAATGTTGCCAGGGTTTATTTAACATTATATGGTCAAGCGCAACTGTCTGCACACTGCTTAGCTGAAGCATGGATGTACCCTTCTGTGATAGGCAAAGTAATGGCATCCCGATGCTGTTTGCATCCTAATCCTCAAAACCTGCATATGTTGCCTTACATGGGAAAATTGATTTTTCAGATGTAATTAAATCAAGGATCCTGAGACAGGGGTATTATCCTGGATTATCCAGGTAGGCTCAATATAATAACAAAAGTCCTTGTAAGACCAGAATCAGAAAAGATGTGATGATGGATGAAGAGGTCAGAGCAATGCAGTTGCTGGCTTTGAGGATGGAAGACGGCCATGAACCAAAGAATATTGACAGCCTATTGAAGGTGGAAAAGGCAAGGAACAGACTCTTTCCCTTGGTTCTCCTGGAAGAACAAGAGCCTCCTGACACTTTGATTTTAACCTAGTGAGACTCCTGAGCTCCGGAAGAGCAAGACAATAAATTTGTATTCTTTAAGACATTAAGTTTGTGGAAATGTGTTACAACAACAGTAGAAAACTAACACACTCTCCAAAAACTTTGTCTATACTTGGCATTTCCATTTTTATCCTTCCTATTCTCTCTGATCCTCCACTCCAACTGCTCATTCATCTTCACCAATCCACTGAGAGTGTTCTAATCAATATCAATGATGACCTCCACATTGCCAAACCCATTAGTCAATATTCATGTCTCACCTTCTCAACCCCTCAGGAGCATCTGTCACCTTGGATCACAAAGTCCTTGAAACATTTTCTTTCTATGGCTTCTAGGACAAGATGTTTTCCTGGTTTCTCTCCTCTTGCTTCTCAACTTCCTATGCAGGATACTCCTCCTCCTCCAATGTCTAAGCATCAGTGTGCTTCAGGGTTTAGTCTTCAAACCTCCTATCTATACATTCATTCTAGGCAGTCTTATAAATTTTCATAAATTTGGATATTATATGTGGCATGGTAATGTCTGAACTTTGAGCTTCAGGCATACAACTGCCTATTTGAAATCTCTTAAATTTCTTATAAGTTTAATACTTATATTTAATACTAATATCTCAAAACTAACATATTGACAACCAAAATGTCAATTCTTTTTTTCTTTTCCCTTGTCTTCCCCTGGAGATGAATCTCAGGAAAGGGCACCATCATTCACTGAGTTGCTCAAGCAAACACCTCATGGTCCTCCTTTTCTCCTTCCTTTCTTGTACACTTCACATCAGAAGATCTCTTTAGCTCTTACTTTGTGGAAGGGATGCTTGACTGCTCATCAAAATTTGTGTTTCAGACTTCTGTTTATTCTTAGATTAGAGAAATTAGAACAAGGCATCTAAGATCTTTGGAACATTTTCAAATAATCTAATATACATATAATTACAATCCTAGAATGAAAAGAGAAAGATAATAAAACAAAAAATATTTGATAAGATATCCACCCACATGTCCAAGAATCTCAGCGAAACACAAGCAGGATACATACAATAAAATCATACCCCAACAAACTGCTGAAAATCAAAGATTACAGAAAAAATATTAAAATCAGATTTAGCCAGAACCACACAAAAAACGAAGAGGAAAATACAAATTATGTCTAACTTCCTAACTTGTTACTAGAAATAATAGAGCCCAAAAGACAATGAACTAACATCTTTAAAGTACTAAAATTAAAAATAAATTAACTTATATGCTTTTTTTTTAACTTATACTCTTATATGCAGAAGAAATATCCTTTTTTTTTTCTTTTTTAATTGACACATAATAATTGTGCATCTTTATGGAGTACATAGTGATGTCCTAATACTTGTAATTATAGTGATCAGATCAGGGTAATTAACATATCTTTCACCTCAAAAATTTATCCTTTTTTGATATATATCAAAATATTCTTTGGCATTTAGCCCCATAAATTATAATATGCATCTCTCAGTTATACATTCTACCTACAAATACTCACAATCTACCTATAAGCACTAGCATGAGGATTTCGCAAATGATATGAGAACATTAAAAACACAACTATATCTTCATTTACCTCATTCTTGCCCTTTGGTTCTTGTTAATCCATATGGATTTGAGACTCCAAACTGTTAGCATGAATAAATAAAGAAATTTCCACTTTGTTTGAGCCCATCAAATATTTGGGGTTGTATTTGTCACCACAGCCACTCCAGCCTACCTATCAAATAAAACCATCAAAATATAGCCTGACTGTGCCCAAGCCTTACCTTCTCCTTCTCTACTGCCCTGATCTAATATACCTTCATCATGCACCTGAACTTCTGCAATAGCCTTTAAATAATGTCCCTACTTGATTCCTTCCATTCCCTTAGTCTATTCTTTTAATATTCTAAATAAGTCAATCAGATTGTGCCACACATATGCCCTGAACATTATGGGAAATTCTCCTGTAAGTTTCCATCACATTTAGAAATAGAACCCTAAATCCTCACCATTAGTGATGAAATTAAACATATTTAATAAGTAATGCAATAATACCAACCACCCACCCCCTACTGCTGAATCAAGCCTGAGAAAGGGATCAGAACATCTGCCAAGGCAAGGAAATAATAAAGGGCTCTGAACAGCTGCTGTTTACTGAGTAGTGTGGACACGTGTCAATATTTGAATAATGAGTTTGGTTGTACTAGCGCAAGCAGACTGAACTTATATGGCTTACTAGGCTCTGCATGTTCTGGCCCCAGACTTCATCTTTGACCTCATATTCTACCCCTTTTTGTCTCTCCCCATGCTTAGGCTATGCTGGTCTTCTCAGTAAACATGCAGAGAACATGTGACCTCAGGGCCTTTGCACTTGCAGTTTCCTCTACTTATATTGTATCCTCTCTCCTTTCATAGGTTCTATACATAGATGTTATGTTCTCAGCGAGAACTCCCTTGATCACCCTGCCTACAAGCACGTCCTCCACTCTCTATCCCCTTATCATGCTTTATTTTTCTTCATAGCTCTTATCACATCCAGATATTATTTACTGCTTCTCCCTCTAAAATGTAAAAGCAAGAATTTGCATGTCTTATTTGCCAAGGACTCACTAGTACCTGGAGTACTTCCCTCTGATTACCTGATAGGTGATTTGTGTATATCTGATATAAACACTAGAGACACTTCAAGGATGATCTAATAGGTAATATATCATGGCAATAGACATAATGTTTTATCAACTCAGGAGAGGGTGATTCCTTAGAAGCAACATTTTATGCAGGATATAGTGAAAAAAATTTCAGAGCCACAAAGAATAATTGTAAAACCAGCAACTAGAATTCAAAAGCCAAGGCAGTTATGATGAGGCTGGCTACACAATTCAGTAGGAAACATTTGCAAATCTCCCAGGAACTCTTCTGAAATAGACTTTTAAAATTCTTTGTTGAAGACGAAGGCATAAAAGTTATTTATGAACAATGAAGAACATGTAGAGTACAGGATTGCAAAATAATAGATTTAGGACAAAATTTCCTAGCATATGTCCAACACAGACATTTTTAGATGTGTCTTTTTAGAATTTCTTACTCTGGTATTAATTTTAGAAAAGAGTAAAACTGGAACTCTATATAGAAAGCAGGAGACATTTAAACACAGTATGGCATAGCCTTGTAAATTTGCTGAACAATTTCCCCAGCCTGCTAATATATACCCCAACTTTCCTAAGAAAGCATGATATAATTTTAAAAAGAAACGATCCCTTTATAACTCACCTAGCATGAACCAGTACTGAAAAGTAACCAATATATTCCCAGTTTAGATACATCTTATAGAAAGCTGCTAGTAAAATGTTGTAAGACATTAAGTAGGCAGTATCAATCACCATTAAAAATTTCCAGTGTTTACAGAGGTATTAGCTATTGTATATCTGCATACATACATACGATTAGTTTGAGATGATAAATCATTAAAATTAAGTTGATTTACTTAAAAGTGTTGGTTTTTCTGGTATGACTACTAAATTTATTATCAATTTTTCTGAAGGTATATACAATTTTTTAAAAAGTTACTAGAATGTTAAACAGTTTGTTTCTCCTGTTGTAGTTTTAAAAATAGTATCAAATTTTATGCTCTTCATGCCATAATTATTTGAGAAAGTATTGTCAGATTTTAATTTGAAAATGTTGGTTCTTGGTGCGCCCATGGCTGAAGAATGACCAGACACGCCAAAGTAAGGCAAGAACAAAAATGAGGTTTATTAATGAGAGAAAGGTAGTATTATAGGGCAAGAGCAAGATGTAGGTTTACAGAGCATGGTACATACGCCACAGATGACGAACACTGGACCCGTTGTCTCAGCAAAGCGAGAGCAAACGGAAGGGCGCAAAAGGGGCTGGTTATGGTCTATGTCTTGTTTTATTGTGCCCAGATTGGGACCTCCCTCGCTGTTCAGAGGTCATCATGGAGCCTCTTTGATTGGAAAGTTGGGAGTCACATGACCTGAACCTTAACTATGCATGTGGGTTGTTCTAGTTCAATTTCCAGACTCTGTGGTACCTATGCTGCTTGGCCCGTGGAGTCCTCTGCATTCTTTTGCAGATGGCACACTAGGTTGATTGGCAGATTCATAGGGTATTCCCTCCTCCCCAGGTATGGCAGCCGCTCAGGAGATTAGGGTGGGGCAGGACCAAGCTGGAGGCCACAGCACCCACTTTCATCCCTAGGAGACCCAGAATCCCTTCCTATCTACCTAAGAGTATGACAGGAAAAAATGCAATATTAATAGAGCAACTTACTAAAATTTATAAGAAAAAGAGCATTCCCCCATTTCAGAAACAGCTTAAAGTATATATTAAAAATTGTGGAAGAAACAGAGAGCAAAGATTGTCTGCAATTTAGTTCAAGCCATGGAACAGGATGGTGTGAGTTTAGGGGTTGGGGAAATAATGGCCAAGGTTGTCCACCTATTCCTCACTGTTGAGTTAAAAACTAGAATGGAAGTTACTTTCAAAGGACGGCATCCCTTTCCTAAAGAATGCTAGTCAATTTCCCACATCTAGTAAGAGACATCCACAACCACTTGGTATTCTGAAAACAATTTCTCAGAGAAAAAAGGAGGACCTACTCCCAAAATCTCATTTTTAATGCATAAAAATTTAGAACACGGAAAAGTAAAATGACTAGAAATATTTGTATACCTGTTTGTGATTTTCTAATATTTTCCAAATTTGTTATGTTAAAAGGAATATTTATTCATACAAGTGTTAAAGCTAAAGATCCACAAAACTAAGACGATCTAACGCTTTAAAAAAAAAAAAAATTTAAACAATTTTTTCTGACTCATTTTTTTATGACTTGTCACTTTGGGAAAGTATCTTGGAAATTTGAAAAAAATTTATTTCTATCCTTGTAAGTAAACTTTTCAAATTTAAACTTGTCTTCTCGCTAAGAAACTTCCTTTACCCTTGTTAGTTTTCTTTAAGTCTTTTGAATCATATTGTTTTACTTAGTGCTACACATTGTGCACATTCCTGGAAATAGCTGATGTATTTGTCTCATAAAACACTGTGTTTTCCTTTATACAGGTGGCATTGTGCTCATGCCAGGCATCTCTGGGTGGCCACCTTGCCTGTTTAAATGTAAATTATGTATGTATGTGTGAGAATAGAACTGCAGGCACTGTTATAACAACTCAAGTTAAATAATGCCCTGGTGTCCAGAAACCTAATGTAGGAATGTTTCATTGTTTTGAAATTAATCATTAAGGCGTGCAGAATGTCATTAATGGGTGTCCTTACCTGGCCATGCCATACAGGCAAAGCAGAACAAGAGCTTGAGGATGAATTCAGAAGGTTGCGATGTTTACAGCTGGAGCTCCAAAGCACAGATAGAAAAATTCACAGATCCACAGAGGATAGTGGTGTTCTTTTGTGACCTTCCTCCTTCAATTTATATTCTACAATGTGAAACTCAAATAAGTTCCCCTTCAAAGCTCTATAGAGTTACATTAAAAAAAAAAAAAAGTTCAGCAAACCATTATTGCCATTCACCTGATTGGTTTTATTGCTTCCTTCTACTCACCACCCCCATCCTGAAATAGCCTGATGCCATCTGAGCAGCATGTGAGATCTCCTCTTCAATGAATACCCCAGCGGAGGAACCCAAGGCTGTGCTTACTTTTCTCTAACTCCTTTTGGTTCTTTTCCTTAGCATCACTAGAATCACTGCTTACTAACCTTCCACCTTGACTTACTGTATTTCTGCTTGTTCAGTTTGCCTATCAGCACATTTCCAACTGAGTAATAGCAAAACAAAAGGAATATATGGAAAGCTGAGATTTGGTTCATTTTTATAATAGAAATATAGGGGCGAGAAAGAAGAAAGCATGGAGAGACATTGAAGGAATTTATAAATATATACACTGTCACACATAATGTGTTGGGAATTAAATCCCAAATTCAGTTTGTTATAAATTGATTATAAATTAAAAGAAGATGGAGATTAAAATGAAACTAGTTCTCTTAAATACATTCCTAAGTACATAGCAATGTCTTTTTGTTATAAAACTTCATTTTCTATAGACACGTAGATTTGTTTGATCCATTCTCATGAACACCTATGAGCTCATGATGTTGATGATGCTGGTTTTCTCTTGAGAAAATGAGGTTACTAATTGATTAACTTTTACTTTGTATTTATCTTTTTTCTTTGTTTACATATTTTTCTGCATTCTTTCACAAACATGCCTGGTTTCTACAATGTGAAGTTTACAATGGATGGGTATTGTGATTTCTTAGTGTGACAATATTTCTACTTTTGACAATTAGGTGATCCATTCAAGGGTATTGTGGCTCCTTTAATAAGATAATAGAATGTTTGGTGACTGTGAAAGCTGACTAGATAAATAGAAGCTATTGTTACAAAATTATGAAAAATCTGAATCTTAAACCACATTAAACTTCAGCAGCTGTGGTGCCACAAAAAGTGGTATTAGGATAATGAGTTAAAATTGATATGTATTTATAAAAAACACTTTTTCTCAGTTGGAAGACTGAAACGGTGTTTATATTTGTATGTTATAATATGACACATGGGGTTTGGGAAATACAGGCTAATTCATTTTGTCTCAATTCGATTGAAATCTTCACATCTTGATCCTAATTATAAATTGACTGTAAATGCTCTGTACAGTAATCTAGTAAACTAGAATAATGATGATCTTAATGATTTACCTAACTTTTTGGAGCCTTCATAAGAACCTTGATCTAGAAAGCTACTGCTAATCTTTTGTTTGAAATTTGGAAAATGGACAGTGTTTGTATCCAAGACTTTCTCTATTCAAGAAATTTAAACATCATTTTGTCAAAGCCTTTGTCTTCCATTCCATAACCTAAAGATAAGTGAGTAAGTACTAAACTATTGAATATAATGTCTGGATTGTTTTTTTTTTGTTTTGTCTTAGTATATACAGTACACAGAGAGAACATTCTAAAGTTTTCCACTTCAATTATATAAATGAGCTATCATCCCATACAAAATTTGGATTAAATCAATTTTGTACATATACTTTAGGCAATCAGTGTAGTTACACAGAATTAAAAAGAAATGTCTAAGATTCATGTTAATGAAATATAATGAACATCTGCACTTAATTATTTTGTTTGATAGTCACTATTAATGCACTATCATGTCCAGATGGTTGGCATCACTAACCCTGTTACTTACAACCAGTTCCTGATGACTTGTCCTGTTTTGAAGCACAATGATATATATGCTCTTGAGCCACACCCTCTGAAATGTGCCCCGTTTACTTCTTCTCCCCCCTTCGCCTATTTCCATTTCAACATCTAGCAGAGTTCTCTGAAGGCAATATGAAACTTTGCATGATTAGTTGCTAAAACTAATACATTGTGGCAGCAAAAAGTCATTAGTTGGTACAAATTTGGCTGCAGATCAGCAGTGTTGGTTATAATCCACACCTTGGTTAGGACTTGGATTCTAGGAGGAATGAGAAGAGCTGAAAATCATCAACTGGGGCTGTTAGTCCCTGAAGCAAAAGTCAGGGAGATACGACTGGTGCAAAGTACCCTTCCCACTCTAACCCTGTACCTATTTAGAAAGCCCATTGTTCAATCCTGTATTTCCCAAGGCTACAGGTGGTAGGTCAAATTTAATAAGGAGCCCACTTCCAATTGGCAATGCCTTCTTTATAAAAAAAACAGTGCCATGGAAAGAACTCTAGGCAAGAGGTCAGGAAACCTAGGACAAGTCCTGGACATTTCAAACTTCCAAACTTTATTGAGTGTGGACCATGTGCACATACACAAGTGCAGGAAAGGAGACCATAATAAGACATCACCTTTGACCTGAAGAAGCTTACAACCTGTAACTAAAAACTGATGTAGTTTTTGTTAATTTCTCAGCACCTGTTTCCAACTTGAAAATGGAAATAATTATATTTACCCTGACATACTGTACATATCTATTGTAATGTTCATCAGGCTCACAAATGCAGGAAAAAGGATCTATTCTAGAAAGATCACTTCCCAGGATGATGAAATTCTAGTTGATGTCAATATGTATTTTAGTCCATATATTTTTTTTTTTTGGACCTCAAACATTGCCAGAGTGATGATAACTAAAATAAATTCACCATGGATTGATACTTACTACATTTTATTTTTCTATAAATACTGTCTTGGTCACTTACATTTGTTTACAATAATGTTATTTCCATAAAAACTTATTAGACACCTATTTTGCCTAAGTATAGCAAGGGGAAGTGGTAGGATAATATGAAAGCCATAAGGAGGAATTCTTTACAAAGAACCCAAGCTTATTTTAGAATACTTATAAGTAGTCATAAAAATAGATTATTTAGGAAATAAATGTTATAAAATTTGAGGAAAATTTGGGAACATGAGGGGGAAAATGACAATTTCTGTGCTACCTCTCTTCTTTCATTCTTTCCCAGAAACATTTTAGGAAAGAGCTAAAGTGTGGGCAAAATAAGCAACTGCCTCCATGGTGTGATTTGAAAAGATATTTTTAAATTACAAACCTATAAACCAAAAATCTCTGTCATTGGTCTATCACGGGAACTTTAATGTCTGTCTTTAATCCCAAACCCTTTGAGATTAAGGTACTTCAGGAACTTTAACCTATTGTTCTCCCTGAAACATAGTGTATTAAGACATTATCAAACACTGATGTAAATCTGTATAAGATTAGCCAAGTAGCCTCATAAATAAGTTAAGGTATACTTTAAAATAACTAAAAAAGTAGAACTGGAATGTTCCTAACACAAAGAAATGATAAATGCCTGAGGTGATGGATAACCCAATTACTCTGATTTGATTAATACACATTGTATGCCTGTATCAAAATATCACATGTACCCTATAAAGTTATGCAATATTATGTACCCATAATAATTAAAAAAAAAATTTTAAAGGCTAAAGGGAAGCAGGCAGCAAACAGATTTGGCAATGGAGAGGAATTTGGGAAGGTAGCACCTGAATGGAAAAATCTGGGTACAGTAACTCCATATAGGAATTACCCCACCCAGGAGGCCACAAGGGAACTGAGCCTCTGCACTGTACAATGCCAGGTTAAAGAGAAATTATGAACACATATATGGGAAACCTGTCGGGATATCACTACTTCACAAAATTCCTTAAATGTCTGGTTTGAGGAAAATAGCTCTGCTCTTTAAAATCTACATATGATTGTAAGACTTTCCATAAGATTCCATGAGAAAGGGATATTCTCATTTAGCAGTTTAATTTGCACAAAAACTCACTCATTTTTGTATTCATTCATTGATTCAGCACATTTTATTCAGTGTCTAACAGTAAGGATTTTTGTCATATTCTAAAGATAAAACATTAGGCAATAAAAAAGAAATCCCTGCTCACATGGAGTTCACGGTCTAGCAGAGAGGTAGACTAGCAACCATGCAAATTAAAGAGTAAATGATAAGACAAAGAGATGGAATCTCACTTGCTAAGAAAGTACATAGGTAGAGCACCAGAGAGGGAGAGAGAGGCTTCCTGACAGCATAAGTTCTGAAAATGTGTAAAAGGTAAAAGGAGGCAGGGAAATATAGTTGTCTGTTCTGGGAAAAGAAAACAGCTCATGCAGAGATAAAGAGCATGAGAAAACACAGCACAATTGGTGAAAATAGTTCATTTTGGCTGGAGAGCAGGATTTGAGGTATGGTGTGTTCAGAGATGAAGCTAGACTGGAAGACAGGTTCCAGAACATAAAGAGCCTTAAAAGCCACACTAAGGAAGGAGTGTGGACTTCAAAGAGCAGTGGAAAGTCAGCAAAGGATTTTAAGTAGGCAAGTTACATAACTTTTTGGAAGATGATTCTGGTAGTATGTAGAACTAGGTGGAGCAGGGTATGGGATCAGGCTGACATAGAAATTCAGCAGCTTTTTAGGATAAGAACACTTAACAAAATAGACATAGATGGAAATTACCACAAAATAATAAAAGCCATACACAACAAACCCACAGCCCACTCTCTCCACTTCTTTTCAACATAGTGCTGGAAGCCCTAGCCAGAGCAATCAGACAAGAGAAGGAAATCAAAGGCATCCAAATGGGGACAGAAGAGTTCAAACTATCACTCTTTGCTAACAGTAAGATCCTATATCTACAAAACCCCAAAGATTCTGCCAAGAGACTACTGGAATTTATAAATAAATTCAGCAAAGTCTCAGGTTACAAAATCAATGTACAGAAATCACTAGCATTCATATATGCCAACAATAGTCAAGCTGAGAACCACATCAAAAATTCAATACCTTTCACAATAGCAACAAAGAAAATAAAATACCTGTGAATACATTTAACTAAGGAGGTGAAAGAACTCTACAAGGAGAACTAGGAAACACTGAGGAAGAAAATAGCAGAGGACATAAACAGATAGAAAAACATAACATGCTCATGGATCAGCACAATCAACATTGTTAAAATATCTATATTACCCAAAGTGATCTACAGATTCAATGAAATCCTTATGAAAATACCAACATCATTTTTCACAGATCTAGAAAAAATAATTCTATCCTTCATGTGGAACCAGAGAAGACCCCATATAATCAAAGCAACCTTAAGCAAAAAGAACAAGTTGGGATGCATCAATTTACCAGACTTCAAACTATACTACAAGGCTGTAGTAACTAAAACAGCATGGTACTGGCACAAGAGCAGAGACTTAGACCTATGGATCAGAATAGAGAACCAATATATAAAGTCACCCTCACATTGCCATCTGATCTTTGACAAAGCAGACAAAAACTACACTGGGGGAAAGAATACTTATTCAATAAATGGTCCTGGGAAAATTGGATAGCCAATGTAGAAGACTGAAACAGGATCCGCACCTTTCACCTCTCACAAAAATCAACTCACTGTGGACAACAGACTTAAACCTAAGGTATTAAACCATAAAAATTTTAGAAGAAAATGTTGGAAGAACTCTTATAGACATTGGTCTAGGCAAAGAATTTATGAAGAAGATCTGCCAAGTAATCACAGCAACAACAAAAATAAATAAATGGGACCTGACCAAATTAAAAAGCTTCTGCACAGCCAAAAAAACTATCATGAGAGCAAACAGACAACCTACAGAATGGGAGAAAATATTTGCATGCTACACATCCAATAAAGGGTTAATAACTAGAATCTATATAGAACTCAGGCAAATCAGCAAGAAAAAATTAAACAACCCCATTAAAAAGTGGGCAAAGGACATGAACAGAAACTATTCAAAAGATAAACTAATGGCCAACAACCATATGAAAAAATGATCAACATCTCTAATCATCAGGAAAATGCAAATGAAAACCCACTTAACGCCAGTGAGAATGGCTCCAAAATAACAAATGTTTGCATGGATGCAGAGAGATGGGAACACTCATACACTGCCGGTGGAACTACAAACTAGTACCACCTCTATGGAAAGTAGTATGGAGAAACCTCAAAGAACTCAAAGTAGAACTACCATTTGATCCAGTAATCCCACAACTGAGTATCTACCCAAAGGAAAAAAAGACAAAGACACCTGCACTGAGATGTTTATAGCAGCACAATTTACAATTGCAAAGATGTGGAAACAACCCAAGTGTCCATCAATATATGAGTGGATTAATAAAATGTGGTATATGTATACCATGGGGTACTACTCAGCCACAAAAAAAATGGTGAACTAATACCTCTTGTATTAACCTGGATGAAATTAGAGACAATTCTTCTAAGTGAACTGTCACAAGAATGGAAAAACAAGCACCACATGTACTCACCATTAAGGTGGAACTAATCATTCAACACCATGTGCACAAATGGAAATAACATTCATCAGAAATCAAGCAGATGAAAAGGGGGAGGAGTGGATGGGTAAATTCACTCCTAATGGGTACAATACACACTATCTGGGAGATGGACACGTTTACAACTTTGACTCAAATGGTACAAAAGCAATTTATGTAATCAAAATGTTTGTACCCCCATTATATTCTGAAATAAAAAAATACAATTAAATTTTAAAAGAAGAACTCCATAAATATGACTAGAATTAGCATGAGCATGAGCAAACAAATAAACAATATAAGCAAGAGTGGTTCTTCTAGGCAATGAAGCCAAGTTAAAGGACACTACTTCTGCAAGAACTGAGGAAGTGAAATCAAAGAAAGAACAAAATAGGGAAAGAGTAATTGGAGTAAAGGTAAAGGTGGTAGACGTGTGTCACAAACAATAGGAAAGAATCCAACATGTACACAGACTGACAACAGGACTTCAGAATGACAATAAAGGAAAAAAAGGATAGGACAACAAAAATCCCTTTCTCACAGATTTGAAGGAAATAGTGTAGGATAGGTTGGTAGAATGCAGGCAATATGGAAGGAAGAGCCTGAGTGATGAGAGTGCACATATTCATGATTTCTTCTTCACTGGGAAGTTAAAGACAAAATTACTGATTAAAAGTGGAAGTGTTGGAGTTAAGTAGTTTGAGGAAAGTGGTAGGATTTTCAGTATCTGCTTAAGAAAACCAAGTTGATGGGAATGGGGAGGGAATATTGCCAAGGAGAATTGTGGATGCCATTTGGTTGAAAACCATTATCTATCTCTGGATCCTCTCAGGAAAGGATGTATCCTGAAAACGCTAAGCTTTCTGAGTCTATCCATAGGGGAAGTTCATAAAACATAGTCTTGGGCTGAAGCCAAGGTATTTGGAATATTGGATAATCAGTTTGAACATGACAGCCCATGGAGATTAGCTTGAATCCAGCAGATGAAGCAGGTAAGAATAAGGCAAGATGCCAAAACTGGAAATGGGGCAAACACAGATGGAATGAGGAGGCAAAAGGTCAGAGCCTGAGCAGTGTGGGAGAGAGGAAAGCCCTTGGGCAGTGCAGACTTAGTTCAGGGTAGCACATTTTGCATACCCAGCTATTTGGCTGCTATATTCATTTTGCCTGTGGTTAGGTGAGTTCCAGCTAGGTCCAGACAGGACATTTATAGGAACACACATAAATACAGGATGCATGATATTCTCTAATAATCTCCACAACCCTCAAACGGGAACACTAAAATCAGATAATTGGAATAACTCAGGGTTTGATAGTAGCTGGCAAAAAATGTTGGAAAACAACTACCACCCTGATCCCGGCAAGATAGGAAATGTAGTATTGGCAGAAGTCTGCTGATAGACCAGAGAATAGGGGACTTGAGAGCTTATGGAAGAGATGAGTGGAAGACAGGGAGTGAAAGAGATGGTTAGATCTACTGAAAAGGCAATCCCATATCCAAATACCATTTTTTAAATCAATTCTGGAAATGGCTAACCTGTGACCCAAAGTTGAAGGTTCCACTACACTTGAGTAGTTAGAATAATGAAGAGGATAGACAGAGAATATGAATATGTTTTCCAGTTCATTGAAAAGGAAAAGAATGTCAGGCTATGAGGAAGATCAAATTATGTGTATTTTCTGTGCATAGCAGGAAGCGTAGTCTAAGGGTATCTCCAGTTAGGTCGTTGTACGTGAATGATTGCCCTCTGTCACTAGCCCTTGGAGTATCACAAACCTGAGAAAACAAATCAGAATTAACTGGCATTTTCATAGTATTTTACTGTTTACAGCACATTTTGTCTCTATTGTGTTAAGTAACTCTCCAGGTGACCCTATCAGAGAGAAATAATGACCCATGCCCCATCCTCATTTTACAGAATCAGAAACTAGCGCTAAGCAGGTCCCTTAAGTGAATGTTCTTCCGGCTCTAAAGCCCGTGCTTCTTCCCACATGCCACACAATGTGAATAAGACAAGTTTCATGCCGTCATATCAAGACAGAGAAAAACAGAGAGAGTCCCTGCTAAGCAGAAACATCAGCTGCTAAAGTCAGGTCCTTTATGAATAAGTGGTTAGAACAATACTTGGGTTTCTTGGTGTCGTACATGAATAAACCTATAATATTTAATAAGTTATGAAACTTCATTGCTATTTTGTGAAGTGTTATATCTTTTATCACTCAGAAATTTGTATAAGCATAAATCTAAATACTTGGCAGAATTCATAATGACTCCATATACCCACAACTAAGGCTCAATTGCTGTTTATTACTTGTGAGAGATTTCTTGCTGATTTTCTATTATATCACTTAACATATTGATCTTAAGTTATCACCCACATGATCATGAATCAAGTCCTGTGTGCGTCCATACTGCAGCTGAAGACACTGATCCAACAGTATCATTATATGGAATTTAAAGTATTGTAACTCCCTAAGGAAATTTGCTGAAACCAGTTGGATATACTTTGAATTATTTGTTTAGTTAATTATCAATGGCTCCAAAGTGGGCCACCGTAAAAGCTTTCTCAGTAAATTGCTTTCAAAGCCTCAGGCAGTTTGTAGGCTTTATGCTGCTTCCACGCTCCACACAAGGTTCCCTTTGTTTATTTGCCTATGTGTTACATGTATCTTTGTGCTTTCCACTAGTGGTTTGTGTGCAGCCCTGGTTTATTATCGGGCTACCCTGACGACTTACATAGTCTTCTAGTCCTCTCAGATGGGGTTTGAATTTGAACATAAGCTCTTCACCATCATAATAACTACACCCATCATATCCCTATGGGTAAAGAAGTTAAACCCGTAAGTCTCCAAATCCTTATTACCCAATATCTTCTTAAAGCTTCCCGGTTCCAGACTGACAATTACCACATCATATATGGCTGCTGCTTCCTTTATTATCTTATTATAATCTCTTAATACCCTTGGCAATTAAGATCATATCCAGTGTGTCTGGAGGAAGGGTGACCTGGATGAGACGTTCTAAGATGTTATCTGATGCAGGCACAGATGCTGTGATGAGAATCCTGACAAAAGCTAAGATGACTACTGATCAAAAGATAGTAAGTCTTTATTCCAGAGACAAGATGAAATTGTTTATATTCTTATTTCATTTGTTATTTTAACATATGCAAGGTGATATGCACTGTGTCAGCCATGTATGTTGGATATAGGATCCTCAGAATCCTCTTCCCTGCATAATTCCAAATTCCTCTGGGTCACAAGAGTTATTTGGTGTGACATTTGAAAGGTGGAAGCAAATCAGCAGCTGCATCCTTTTGTGCTGGAAAGTTTAGTGCAAGACATTGGGTGCCGTTGCAACTTGAGCACGTTGTTTCTGCAGGGCTGGCTCTGCTGTTGCAGTGGAGCAGTGGCCAGCCCACAGGAACTACAGCAACAACTAGGTCTCTTCCTCAGCTTCTCCAAACCCTGGGCCAGTGTGAGCATCCTCTGCCGTAGCAATAGGTCTTGCTCCTTGAACTCCTGTTGGGTCTCCTCCTTTAGCTTCTCTGGCTCTTGGTCCAGCTATGTGTTTAGCTTCATGGTGAAGGGCACCAGTTTCACATCCAAGTCACCAAAAGCACTGATGTTAAGGTTTAGATGGAGCAAGAGACCTACATGAGTTCCAGCTCACCCTATGTGTTCTAATTTGTCCAGTTGCACCCCCACTTCACCATCTATCATTCCCAATGGCCTGCCCTGCTGACTTCAGGCCCAGCATCTGAGGTAAGAAAAAAAAAAGGCTTATATAAACTATTTAAACAGCTCCTATAAACATGTAAGTTCAGATTCCTATGATAACCCCCCCCCAGTCTTTATCATTCCTAATGGCTCTGTTTCTCTGATCAAACTTCACTTTAAAAATATGTATGTCTATTACACTCAGGGGGATAATATTTAATAAGATATTCTTTAATAAACCATTTGATATAAGCCATTCAAATTGGAAGTGGTAAAGAAGAAAATCCTACATGCTTTGGGTAGATATTTGTCAGCTTCTATCCTTTCAAATAATTTTATTTCATTAAGTTTTTCATGGGTAAGATGTAAATAATATAAAATTACTGAAAACTTAAGATTACCCCCAACAGACCATTCTGAAAGCCACATTCATGTAGAAATTAATTTAGTTATAAGAGAACAATGTTCTTAATTAGAAAATGGATGGATTTTGTGATCTCAATCATTGAAACAATTTTCTAACTTTGACATCATGAAGAATTAATTCTTCTCACACTTGGGAAAATAGGAGAACTCGTTAAAGTTATTTCAAGACATGGAAACTATCTTATAGTGAAGACAGTGACTATAGGTAATTGAAACCAGGAGCTGAGCTAATAAAATTACTTATGAATATGAATGTCTTCCCCTAATATATTTCCCCATATAAGCTGTTGATCTAAGTTATATCACATACCTAATTCTCTTTCACTCTTCCCTATCCCACAGAGGAGGGAATGCACTGGCATAAACACAGAGAAGCGTGCTCATAATGGCTAGCATACTGACAAGTTTAGAACTCAGAGCCGAAGGTTTGCATGTGTTCCACAATTCTCTAGTTTTATTTCTGCCCCTCTATTACGTGTTATAATATGTGGTGTGTTGAAGCAATGGGTCACTTAGCATCTAAGTCACTCCTTGCCACTTAGCAACTGAAGTGTGCATGAGACACACAATTGCTGATGTTGCAGAAGATGCAAACATGAGAAAGCCTCAGCTCCTGCCTGCAATGTAGTAAAATATGTAAGAAGGATGTTAATCTTCATCAAGGCTTCATAGGAGAGAATTTACTCTAAAGAAGACAGTGGAAGGGGTGGGGGATGTTGCCGTTTTGCACCTATAGAAGAACTAAAGGAGCAGAAGAGAAATAATATTAAAGTAAAGAGCCTACAAGATGAAGAAAGGGTTCTAGGGTGAGAACATTACTACCTCTGGATGCCACAAAAGTTGTGTGCATTTTTATATAAACCCCTGAACTAAGGCCCATATACATTCTTTAACAAAATCCCTATTTGTGGCAAATACTGTGTACAAGTGAATTCTACTGAGGAAAATTTGAAAAACTATTTCCTATTGGATTACATAAAGTCTATGCAAACATACACCAAAGGAGCCTAATTTTTTGAAGACAAAGAAGGTTCTATGTAATTTCTGGGTTAAAAATTTTAATTAATGGATGGATTAACCCAGTGACTAAAATATAAGACTGATTACAAAGTACAAAAACCTTTGTAAAAAGATGAGATTATTTCAGTAGAGAGATGAAGAAAGACATTTGTGAAGAGGTGGTCACTCATATGAGTCTTGAAACATGAATGAGATTTCAAAATGTAAAAATAGAATTACAGATACTGGCAGAAAAAGGAGAAAGGCATTGAAGTGGAAAAACTCAAGGTCTGTTAAAGGAATAAATGAAAAACATCTAAAGTATAATATACACATATAGGGGAGGAATAAGAGAGAAAGCTCAGGAGGTAGGTTGTAGCACATCATGAATTAGGGAGCCCTGGAAGCCAAGCTAAATATTTTCTTTTACCCTATTTGATTGGAATAAGCATCCCAAGAAGGTACTTTTATAAGAGAGTGTGATTGAGGAAACCATTGATTAAGAAAATCTCTCTGGCAATAGTGTGTGGGTTGATTCAAGGCACATAAAGACAAGAGTTGTAGAGACCACCAGTTCAGACACAATATGATAGACCATAAATAATAAAGATCTAGAAATTCACCTTAAGAATTAAGTGCAACTGTTTTATTATAAAAATGGGGTGGGGGAGAGAAAGAACAAATGCAGGTTTTAGG
Organism: Eulemur rufifrons; assembly: GCF_041146395.1. NCBI lineage: Eukaryota > Metazoa > Chordata > Mammalia > Primates > Lemuridae > Eulemur > Eulemur rufifrons. Next base: position 37,433,995 of record NC_090986.1, read on the forward strand.
TGTGTCTTCATATATTATTCATGAAATAGAAGTTAAAATCATTTTTAACATTTTTAAAGAAAAATGGACAAATGATCAGGTTACAATTTAAGGAAAGTAGAAAAGGGTAATGTGTCAAATATCTATGACAGTACTTCTCCATCACCCTCCTAGTTGCTGTAACAGTCCTGTTCATTATACTTGGTCCAAATTGCTCTGTTGGAGCTACTCAACTATTATCTTAAATATGCTTGCTTGGCCATAGTTGATTAGCCAAGAACTGAGCACTGGACTCAAGTATAACCAATGAAAGTGTTCACTAGAATTTCTGGACCTGTGCTGTAAAAGTCAGTATCTTTCTGGGTTTTAAGATGGAAACCTGAGTGCTATGTCTTACTGTGTTTTTCAGTATGTTTCCCACATGCTTCCTGCCATATAGAACATAGCAAATGTGATCTTCCCAGAAAAAAGAAAAATGTTTGAAATAGATTCCAAAAGAAAATAAGAAACACAAGATGGAGGAAGATGGATTCCAGTCATTACCAAGGACTAGTCCTGTCCCCCGATCCTTCCATTCAGTGAGACATCCAAGAAAAATTTTAATATATTCACTTGATTGCTTAAGCTGGTTCAAGTTGGTTTTCTGACACTTCAAATCAAAGGGTTTTAATGAATAAAAACTATTGACCTCTGTGGAGAGTTAGGAATAGCACTGACTAGGAAGACATCCAAGTATTACCAGACACCATTATGACATCCAAATGAAATCAGAGAAAATAAATAATAAAAATACTCCTCTGCTTGGTGTATGAGTTTCTGAAGGAGCATTCAGTCACCCAGAGATAGATGAAGAGAAGGTGGGCTATTGAATTGATTAAAAATTATGGTTGTAGTCATAAAGAAGCACAACGTAAGGGCAGTAGAACATGAAGGTTTGTGATATCGATGAACATGTGGTTGCAGCTCAGGGTGGGGTGACTCTCCAAGGGAATGATGTAATCCATTAGCAATATCTGCCCTGACCAGGGGAATAGGAGGCACAGTATAATTTCTAATACGTTTCCTTTCTTTCTCTTCTTCAGGATCTAAATTTATACTCCATCAATCTTTTAGCAAAACCAAATTAATATACCTGCCCAAATCAAGATTATAGTAAACGAACTGATATGAAACCACTGAGCAAACTAAGAGACTTTTTTGTTTGTTTTAACAGAAAACCAGATGCCCAGGAGACCAAACCAGATGGTACATCTTAGGGGGAAGATACGAGAAGACATGGCCACACAGAAGAAATGAAAATTCTGGGTTTGATGTTCTAGAAATACTAAAAATAGGCTAAAACAAAAATTGTGTACATATTATTGTAAGATAAGATGGTAAACTAAACTTCACCATTTTAGAGTTTCCGTTTCTATGCTTCTTGGTCTTGGAGTAAGATTTTGAAGTAGGAAATTATCACTGTTGGTGCCTCACTCAGTATCTCAATGCCTGCTCTGGATTTCCACCTGCCTACACCTGCATTTAGTTGCCTGTGTGTTTTCTCTGGCTACCAAAGCCACTGTGTCCTAGAAATAATTATCATCCCCCAGGAGCTTCCCTCAACCAGTGACTGAAGGGAGTTTGTCGTATAAATATCCAACTTGCTCTCCCCATGTTGGGGGTATTCCTGAAGTATACCCAGAATTCCTCAGTGAGAGCAAAAAAATCTGGCTATTCTCAGTAGCAACTTGCTTGTTAATAAATTTGTTATTGGCTGCCTTTCTTTCTCTATTTCACTTTCCCACTCTGTACTGACATTTCCTGAAATAAATAGCTTGAACTTGAATACTTGTCTCAGGGTTTGCTTCTGGGGAAGTGCAAACTTCCAAAAATATTTTGAGTATAGTCAGAAGAATAGTGTTACATCATAATTCTGGGGTCTCTTTTCTGAGAGTTCAAGATTTGCAGAATTTTATTTTAGTTCCCGGGTGAAGAGTGGTGGCAATTCTTCAATTTTATGTAGTACAGAGGTGCAGAAGAGCAATGAGGTACTAATCAAGGATTATATAAAATTGAACAGAATGTAAGAAGAGCTTAAAAGTCAATATTTTATTAAGAAATAAGTTTGTAAATCTGTAAATACAATTTCCTGAGAAATGAACTGAGACTTCACCTGTATGTTAAATTAAAGGCTACTGTGGTATGTTAAGGCTAAAATACTACAGAAGAGCTATAAATAGTAAAATATCATATCTTTGGATTATATCAATTTGTACCAATTCAGGATGTAGCTGAGCAAATGTGCTAGAGTAGTAAAAGTTGGTGTAATATTGTCACTATTAAATGGTATAACACAATTAGAAGTTAATTTTACTCTCAATTTTATTAATACTCTCCAATGCAAGCTCCAAGTGCAGGTTGGCAGGAGAACTTCCCCGACTTAGTCAGGAACCCATCTTCTAGGGCTTCCAGGGTCCTTGCAGGAGTTGTGTCCAATCCAGCCATCTAGAAAGAAAAAAGGACAGAAGGAGTGAATGACAAGAGTCTTGTGGGGAAACCCTGGAAGAGACGTTCATTTCTCTCACCTTCCATTGACTACAACACGACTGCACTTAACTGCAAGCAGGACTGGGGAAGATCCCCCTGGGAAACCAGGCAGGTAATTCCCAGTGGCGCCTCTCAACTCGAAAGAGAGAACTCTCATTTTTGGCAAAGATAGCCATTGTTCCCACAACAAAGTTTTTTTTGCCTCTTGCAAAATGAATACATACTAAACAAATTAATAATATGAACAAAGTATAACAGAATATTAAGTAAATTAAAACATTTTCAAGAACTGGAGAAAGATGTATGCACATATTACTAATAGCAATTCATATACTTATTAAACAATCATTACCTAGTTATTAAAATTTGTCTTCTTGTCATCTCTGCCAAAAGCATATTTAAGAATTCAATTTTTTGAAATAAAAGTCACTAATATGTCCATCTTTTAAAAATAATCCATAATTGAAACATATCATTTATTCATTTTAGTCTTCTCTTATGCCACTTAACTAAGCTCAGTGCTTTATGTATAAGAAAATCTGAATAACTCTTACCTCACTGTCGCCACACATTTCTATTATATATCAGCAAGGGAAGTATTAAGACCATTTCACAGCTACTTTTTCTTCCTGCACAAAACTGTGTCTTTTTTCTCTGGCCTGAGTAGACAAATGGAAGGAAGCAGAGATTACAGGAATTTTAAAGATCAAAATGTAGATTCAAGATAGTACATAATCATACTGATAGGAGTTGGAGTAAACAGTTTACAAAATCAAGATTTCTGTTATGAAGTTCACTGCTCTTATCCAGTACAACAAGGTGTCCTCTTAATTATTCATTTAGCAACAATTATCGGCGTTAATGTAATATCTTTATCACAACTACCTGCATGTGATGTATTAAAAAAGAAAATCAAATATAAAATATATGAATATTTTCATTTCTTTAAAGAAAGCTCAACATTTATACTTTTAAAAATTTGGAAAGTAAAACAACTTTATAAAGTGGAATAAGTGATACTAGGACATTGTATTTTGTAGATATTAAATACAAGAAAACAGTTGCAACACTATATTCCTGACCAATACTATGAAACTTATTAATGGATATGTTGACTGCTAGCAGTGGGTCGGGGTGGTGGTTGTTTCCATGACCACTAACATTGAATGAATACTAATAGATCATATACCAGTACCTGTGCTAAATGCTTTATATAGTATCTCATACCATTATTACTCCCAATTTATAGATGAGGAAACTGAGACTTAAAGAAGTTAAGGATGTTACTCAAGATCAAACCACTAGGAAGCAGGAGAGCTGAGATACAAACACAGATCTACCTGCCTATAGATTCTGCATTTTTGATGGTGAGATTGCAGGACCTTCACCAAAGATGAAGTGCATCACTTGAAGTTCATCACTTCATCCTGCTCTGTGAGGACAGATTTAAAGACAAAGAACCAATTTCATGAAAATGAGCTTAAACTAACTTGTATAAGGACAGAAGACAAAAGATAAGAAAGAAAATTAGGTACTTTCATATCAATAATTCCACCTGATTTTTTTTTTTTTTTTTGGTGAGACAGAGTCTTGCTCTGTCAATGAGGCTAGAGTGCAGTGGCATCACATAGCTCATTGTAACCTCAAACTCCTGGGCCCTCCTGGCTCAGCCTCCCAAGTAGCTGGGACTACAGTACAGGCATACTCCACCATGCATGGCTAATTTTTCTATTTTTTGTAGAGATGAGGTCTCACTCTTGCTCAGGCTGGTCTCAAACTCCTAGCCTCAAGCAATCCTCCCACCTCGGCCTCCCGGAGCACTAGGATTACAGGGGTGAGCCACTGTACCCGGCCCCCATTTGATTTTTAACATGACAACTCTTTGAGATGGATAGCATTTTCCTTTTTATGTTAGACAACTGTGACTTAAAGAAGTTGAGTAACATGTCCAGCGATCTCATACAAGTAGTGGCAGAGCAAAGCCAGGTCTTCTGACTTTGTATCACTACTCCTTCTGCTATTCTGTGGGTGCCTTTTAGAACACACTGTCTTCTCAGTGAGTATTTTTTGTTTTATATCTTAAATTTATCTAGTTTTTAACTTTGCAGTACATGAAATATGATTTTCAATTACCTTCTAAAATGAAATAACCAGTCAAATTTAGTGTTATTCTCCTAGAAAACAGTGAAGATGCTAGTCAAAATTCAAGTCTACATCTTTAGAGTGATGGCTTTTATTGATATGATTTTAAAAGGAGCAGGGCAGTTTGGAGAGGGAGAAAGAAGACACATACAACCCTAACAGTTCATTTCTCCCACTCTGATTTGTGACAGAAATTGCCATCCTGCTTTAAAAGGAAAAGAATAAAAATATAAAATATGAAACTTTGAACAGAAAATAGACACAATTGCAAAAACAGTAATAACATCAGAGTTAGGTAGCTCGGACTAAAAGTGATTATATGCATGTGTGCTTCAAGAAAAACTTACACACAAAGTATAGTTGGGGATGGATTGCAGGGAGACCAAACCTTCTAATGCAAAGGTCTGAGAAAGGAGTATGGTTGTAGTATGGATTGCCTAATAGTGATATGAAAAATATTTTAAAATATAATATTTAGAATGACAGAAGAAATGGAGGAGAATCTGTAACTATAAGAAGAATTTTCGGAAGATGTAGAACCCTGAGTGACAGAAAATGGTAGAACAACGAAGAACCTTCCTTAACTAATTGAGAAGAGAGCTTAAAAGCTGAGAGTAACTGTGATTATTGTAAGGGAACTTGCAAGAGAACTACCAAATAACAAGTTCAATAGATTCATAAAATTTCTTTTGTTCCTTTGGGTAAATACCCAGTAGTAGAATTGCTGGATCAAATGGTAGTGCTACTTTTAGTTCTTTGAGGTATCTCCATACTACTTTCCATAGAGGTTGTAGGAGGACTTTTCAGTCCCACCAACAGTGTATAAGTGTTCCTTTCTCCACACCAGCATCTGTTGCTTTCGGATTTTTGGATAAAAGCCATTCTCACTAGAGATTCAATTTGTATAAGAATGATTACAAATCACAATATAGGAAATAATAACATACAAAAAATGAAATAGAAAGGTAGTTTTAGAAACTTTTATGTTATTCTAATATTCTAATTTGAAATTAGACATTTAAGAGGAATAATTTTATATAGAAGTATTGTTTAAAAGGTATAAGACTGAATAATACAAACACATATTTTTCTCAGCTGCATCATTTAATGTGATAACCAAAAGTAGAGACAGTAATGGAATCACACTGCCACAAAAGAGGAAAATCAGATAACACGAGTGATGCTATAAAAGATTACCTTAAGATTGCATATAACATTTTCTATCAATGTACAAACTTAAAACTTATAAAAATGTATCTCTGGTTATACTTGCTTTGTTGTTTTTCCAGACAACTGGGCAACAGAAATGTCACTTGATCCGTGCTTAAGTTCTTGAGAGAATCAGAAACATAATGGGCTTCAAAACACCTTAAATTGCTGGCATCATGAATGCTTCCTGCCTAATTCTGTTGGACAACAGAGACAAAGTAAGCCCTGTAATTACATCCCAGCCTGATCTATGCTTGCAGTCATGTAATTAATACTTCCTCTGTAAAGCAATGGAATAATTTAAAGAGCAGTATTTTTCAACTATGGTCTAAAAAAAAAAGCCGTGAGAGGAGAATACATGTGCATTTTAGCTATGTGCAGACACTTCTGGGATTCCATTTGCTAAAAGAAACTGTAACTAGATTCTTAGAGCTTTCATTGTACCAAGAGATGAAAATGATACTTCCTTCCTGCTAAAGGCTATAGTAGAGGGTAGAAGAAAAGGTGACAGCAGCCTATATTTATTCCATGAGGGTTTATGAAAATGGTAAACATAATCTCAGTTCCTGGCTACCTGAGCCTTCCTAGTATGGTGCCAACCGCTTTTGCAGAGCCTCAGCCAGGAAATCAGTGCAGAAATCTGGCACCAAAGGTTAGACCTTAACTTACACAGTAAAATAAAACACTAGACTCCAGCGAATCTATACTGACTTTCCAATTTCATTCATAGTTTCTAATGTCTATTTGTATTGGGCATTTACAATAGTGACTACGGATCCTATAGAACTTACAGACACATATAAAATTGTTTTATAACATGAAAGTAGGGAACAGAGTAAGTATATAAACTAACAATATAGATTTTATTACCGAAACTTCCATTTTTCACAAGTGTTCCAATTATAAATACTTCAATATTATTTTCTTTTAAAGAATTTGCATACCTGCCCAGTAAAAATTCTATACTTTCGAAATCCCTCTCCATTCCCAACCAAATTCAGAATACACTTTACCTTTGTCTACTCCCTTTCAATTGGTGCTATTTAGTATTTAGAATACACAAAGAGTAATTCTAGTGTACCCACAGGGCCAGAAAGATGGTTGTCGCCTCTTCTTTAAACAAACCCTCCACTTACTTTTCACAACACTAACTACTACCTGATTCTTGACAATAACATATTTAAAAAAGAAGTTATTCCTGATTACCCTTTTATTTCTCTACCATATTACCCTGTTGATATCCTATACAATACCTAACAATCTTGAACATTTTGTTTATTGACTTGTCTACTATACATTTGATATATGAAGGATGACACAAAATTGTGAAAATGAAGAAACAACAGTACAACTAAGAGACTATCAGTTATCTTAGTCTGCTCAGGCTGCCATAACAAAAGACCATAGACTGGGTAGCTTAAATCCAGAAATTTTTTCTCACAGTTCTGGAGGCTGGAAGTCCAAGGTTAACAGTGCGGACCAATTCAGTTTCTGGTAAGAGCTCTCTACCTGGCTTGCAGACTGCCTCCTTCTCACTATGTCCTCTTATGGCAGCTCTCTCTTTACTGTTTCTTATAAAAATCATTAACTCCATCCTGAGGGTTCTATTCTTATGACCTAATCTACCCTAATTGCCTCCACAGGCCCCATGTCCAAATACCATCACATTGGGAGTTAGAGCTTCAACATATAAATTTTGGGCACTCAGTGGATAACAATAGTATTTCAAATTTGGTGCCCCTCAACACAGCAGAAACAATGACAAAAAGCAAATTGCTTGATTATTTGATTGGATTACTTTATAACTTTAATAGTGGTAATCTATTTTGTTCTAGCAAAAGAATACTGTTCTCAACTACTAACAACTAATATTCATTTCCAGAATAACTTGACTTATGCATCATCACTCTAGTGGCTTGATTGGTTCCATTTTATATTCATAAACTCAAATGGTTTGCTCATAAATTATGGAAGCTCTTAATTCCAATCTAAGAATTATGCCAGCAAAAACATGAACATTTTAAGATAATGTATAATTGTGCATGAATATTTAAAGGCAATAAGCCAGATTTATATTCCATGAAACACAAAATAAAAATATTAACAAAAGAACAGAATGATTGATAGGATACATCAAAACACACCACCTTTTTGGCACAAAGAGTCTAAGCTCATACATAAATAGTCCCCTATTCTGCAGGCCAGCCTGCAGAAGAGGGAGTCCCTCTCCACTGGAGATCAGTCCATTTTTCCATTAGAAAAGAGAAAATGGGGGGTTTTAATATACTTTTGGCTTAGGAACTATGAAATTTAATATATGTTCCAATTTGCAAAAACTGGAAACACAAAATAGGCCAATGGCCCAACTCCAAGTGGACTCAATTTTCCAGAATCAAAAACTAAAGCATAGAAACAGTAAGAAAAGTCTCCCTAAAATTACCAAGAGCAAGGGATGTTTGAGTTGAACATTTTGTTTATTGAACTCATCATTTTTCACTTCCTTTAATTATCACTCTCATCAAAAAGATTGAATCCACTTTAAAATTAACAAAAATGACTTGTTGAAAATGTATAAGATTGGCTAGTGATCATGTCCACATGCATATTGTTAAAACATTCATTGCAATGAGCCTCAGAAGAGCAATGTTAACAGACCCATAAACATGGATGTCAATAGCTACATTATTCATGCATTTGACATCTTCTGGGTGGACACAAGCTACACACAAAACATTGTACTGCAAACTATGTTCAAATACTTTTTAGGAAACAAGTAACTACAGGTTAGAGTGGTATTGGGTTAAATGTTTACCCAAAGAGATTATTTTGAGAACTCAGAAGTTCTCCAACTTCAAGCAAAGACAGTTTTCTCAAGTATACAAGCAAATACTCTCCATTTAGAGAAAGAGAAATGTGAAAGTTTCATTGAGATCACAGCAGAAGACAGCAGTAAGTACTCCAATTCCACCGAGGAAAGCTATTAACACAGCCTGCCTTGTGCAAACTTCAAGACCTCTGCAGCCAACCTCATAAGGAGGCAAGTTTGGATCACAGAGCAGTAGCAGTGTGGTAAAAATTCTCTACCAATGCATCATATAAATCATTTTGTTCTGCATCTCCCATATGAATAGGTCAAACCATAGAGCTACTGCATGAAATCTACTTAGGCAATCTCCTATAGCATTCAACATTTTCTCTTCTCTAAATTTCCATGGCACTATTCTTTAGTTTATCTTTCTACTTCTTGATTAATCTTTTCCCATCTCCTTTATAACATATTCTTACAGTTCATTCTTTAAATACTGGGGATCCTGTCCACTTGAGAGTCCTATCATCTAGTCCAAATTTCCAGTCTAATCTCTCTCCTGGGTTCCAGATTCAAATATCTAACTCTTTACTGAACGACTCCCTCTGGATATCCCATGGGTACCAAAAATTAAATGTGACAAAAACTGAAGACATTATCTACACCTTCATAACTTGCTAGCTCCTCTATGTCCTCTGCTTTGTCAACAATGCCATCAACCAGAAACACTAACCCAAAATCTGAGGGAGAGTTTGGCCTTCTTTGTTTCCTTCATCTTCCAAAGAGAGGTCAGGTGATTATAACTCCTCCTTCAACTCCAGCAGCCTTGGTTTAAACTTTCACTATTTCTTTTTCATTTATTTATGTAAGTAATTTTTGCCATCAATTATTTGTCAGATATTTGCTAATTGAACAATCAAAAGCCCTTGAAAAAGTCTCTATACTGGGAGAAATAGACAAGCAAATGTGAAATCACGTAATAACCTTACCTTTAAGTAGTTTCTCTCTCTAAAACTCTCCCTTAGCCTTCTACTGTACCCTTGACATCGCTAATTTTCTTACCATGACCCTCCCCAATCTATTGAAAGCCTTGCAACTGCTCCTATAATCTATAAACCAGACATAGATTCTTGAAGGGGATATAAATTCATTTAAGTGAAATGCATTTAAGTTTCTGAAAACAAATTTAAATTTTTTCTAAGAAAACTAAGGGACAAGTGAATTGCAAACTGAAGTCCCTTGGAGATTGAAGCCCTGAAAACAAAGGAGCAGGGATGCCAATGCTGAGTGTAAACCAATGTCAGAAACTGAGGATAATGGAGTATGTCAACAGAAGGAAAGCTGAGTCAGAACAAAAGTGAGCAAGCAAAGTAGCAAAGCAGAGCTTCAGGGACAATCAGACACAATAACTGTAGCATTTGATGCATAAAATAAGTCAAAGAAACCAGGAAATGATTTTGAGTGGCTGGAGTGGCATCAACGTCCAGCAAGTACTAATGGAGGTCCCTTTGGAAGCCTGGCCATCTTGCCAATATTCATGTTTCCCGGACTGTCTTAAAGAAGTAAACATCTGTGCTGATTCACAATCCTCACAAAATACTCTGTATAGCCATTATCTTAAAAAATGTCTTGAATTATAGAATTAAAAACGGGGGTTGCTAGGCCCAATCCCAGTTTTCTGGCTGGTGGTTAAAGCCAAGAAAATAGTATTAATAATAACCCCCAAGAGAGCAAGCACAGATCATTTGTACTCTAACCATCCTTAAACCCTTATAGTAAGTATCTGTACCTTCTATATGTTATTCAGTATTATACTGACATATTTTAATCACCTTTTCCATTAAATTTAAATTGCAGCATGTCAAGGACTATGTCTTCACATCGACACAGAACTGAGAACACCATCTTTTACAGTGAAGGCTCTGGTAATAGCAATAAAATGAGATTAAGTTTGGAGTTGTATTATAAGAGATTATTTTATAGGTAATAGTGAACTGGATTTATACTGAGAAATGGGCAAAATTCATTTTTGACTGCTTGGCAATTCTATTAAGACGTTCAGAATCACTGGGATTATTTAGGGATGCATGAGGAAAATCAAATAAGCAAACCTCATATCAAAACCTATTTTGACTGCTTTTCTAACTTATTAAAGAAAGCTTAAGTCTCAAAGCTTAAAAACACTTCTAAATATCTCTCAATAGATTCAACAATTTTTCTTTGGCTATTTGCATTCTTTAAAATTTAATTGTAATAGATATTAGTTTTATGAGGATCTCTGAATTTGTACATAGATCATATTTGCAAGTTTGCCTTTATTCAAATGGACCTCTCTTTATATGAGACTATAAAAACAAAAGTACAATTTACATTCATTGGAAATACTTTGATGGCAATGCCAGATATACAATATGAACAAACTTAACAGTTGCCTTTTTTTTAGGAAGGATATTCGGTATCTTGCAGAACACTCAAGCTATAGGCAAACCAGGGGGCTCAAAATCAAATAATTCCAATGACATCAGGACTATCCATGTCTCTTCTCTCCTCCACCTGTGGGTCACCTTAAACTCTCTCTCTCTCTTTCTCTCTATCTCTCTCCCCCTTTCCTCTTGCATCCACCCTTTCGTTCTCCTTTCATTCTCTCTCTCTCTGCCCCTCTCTCTCTCTCTCTCTACTTTCCCCCTCTCTACCCTCCAGAGAGCCTACCTTTGTTTCTCTGGCCCATGAGGAATGACATGTGTCTGTTCACACATGCTAAGCTCTTTACATATTAAAACTTTAACCACATTAAATACACACAATAATAAGAAAATACTGTGGAAAAAATGCATTGATCAACTCGGGCAATGTGCCGATAGCTAGACCAATTGATCTGAGGCCAAGAGAATGAGTTACTATAATTTAACTAATCAACCATTGTGTAAGAAAATGGCATCTGTACGACAATGGAATGGGGTAAAGTGTAGCGTCCAGAGGAAAATACAGGGCTGCTGGACAAGGAAACAAAAGTTCTATATTTCAGGAAGAAATTATCATGTATTTGTCCAACTGAATGGTTTTTTAAAATTAGATTTTTAAAGAACTAAATGTGACACCCACATATTCAGACCTTTTATATATTGGTGTTCAGTAACTTGAGCATAAATGTCAACAGTACAGGCTGAATAAAGTCCAGGCTGCTTAACAGGCCTTCTGTGCCATTTTATGTCCATTGTTATTTATTTAACATTCCCAGCATGGTAATAAAACAAACAATGGCATTTAATTTCTTTGTATGAAGTCAATTTTTGTCTAAATGTTTTTAATAAGTAGTGGTTTTCTTTAAAGTAAATGAGATGTTCACACCATTAAATTTAAAATAATCTTTATGAGTGAGAATGATTTTTTCCATTTATTCTTCAGAACAGTGCTTCAAAGAAGCGGTAATATGATAGCTATGTGTTTAATATGGTAATGGCCTCAGGAATAATTTTTAAAGTCATGTTAAAATTCCATCCAAATTCTGTAATATTTTTACTAATCATTTCATAAGAATTTTAATAAAATAATATTAATGGAATAAGATTTTTAAAATCCATATGAAGAACATTACATTTCTCTACCATATTAACATGTATTTTAGTATGATCGCTATGATTCCAAAATACTCAAAAATTAAATAAACTGTCACATCATTATGATCCCCAAATATTCAAAAATTAAATAAACTATCCCCATAAAAAGAATGTTTATAAAAAATTAAATACTAAGTTAACATTTTTTCTATTGTGCCATAAAGCCCACACTTAAGAAATTATAGTACTTTCAGGCTTTTTCCTTAATGTCCTTATAGAAGAGAGAAGAAACTATTTGGTTTGACCTGATGGACCCTTACATGGACTTTTTGATAAAAATTTATAAAATCATTTGATTCTATTTTAGGGGAAAACTCTATTCTCCCCCAACTTCTATCCCAAGTTCCTATGTCTAAGAAATAAAAATGGAACTGAGAATGAACAGGAATTTCCTGGCTAGGTCTATCCTTTACTACCTTATAGACAGAGTCCATTTCAAGGGCTGATGGTTGGTAATACCTGATGTAATACCCGGAGTCAAGATCTTGCAGGCCGGGTGTGGTGGCTCACGCCTGTAATCCTAGCACTCTGGGAGGCCAAAGCAGGTGGATAGTTTGAGCTCAGGAGTTGGAAACCAGCCTGAGCAAGAGTGAGACCCTATCTCCACTAAAAAAATAGAAAGAAATTAGCTGTACAACTAAAAATACATAGAAAAAATTAGCAGGGCATGGTGGCACATGCCTGTAGTCCCAGCTACTCGGGAGGCTGAGGCAGTAGGATTGCTTGAGCCCAGGAGTTTGAGGTTGCAGTGAGCAAGGCTGACTCCAGGGCACTCTAGCCCGGGCAACAGAGTGAGACTCTGTATCAAAAAAAGAAAAAAATAAAGACCTCCTTGCAAACTGCCCGCCACACTTTCTGTAGGCTGTGGGGCATCTTTGCCTAATTGAAAACACTGGCCAGCAAAAGGCTCTTTCCAAAAACCAAAACATAGTTTCAAAGAGTTTTAAACCCCCAATCTTCTTTATCAAACTTTACAAGGCCCTTGTAAAGTGAACTAACACCTCTTGGATTATCCTGGATAGAGCTGGAGCCCATTCTTCTAAGTGAAGTATCACAAGAATGGAAAAACAAGCACCACATGTACTCACCATCAAATTGGTACTAACTGATCAACATTTATGCCCACATATGGAAGTAACATTCACAGGACATAGGGCAGGTGGGGGGAAGGGGATGGGTAAAGTAACACCTAACGGGTATGGTGCGTGATGTCTGGGGGTTGGCAGGCTTGTAGCTCCGACTTGGGTGGTGCAAAGGCAATATATATAACCAAACCAAACCATATATACCTCCATAATATTCTGAATAAAAAAAAGAAAAAAGAATGCACAAAAATTGAAACAAACCAACAAAAAACTTTACAAGGTATAGGAGGTGGGGTAGGGGAAAAAAGGAAAGGAATGTGCAAAAGAAAACCTCATTGCCATTATCAAAACTATGTCAGAGGATGTCATTGGTATACTTGAGACAAGAGGCAGAAAAGAACAAATTATTAAAACAAAGATAAACAGAAGAAACAGGAAGGGAAGAAAAAGTGTAAAGAAGGAAAGAAGTGAAAACAAAACAGCTCATCCATCAAGGGGATATGCAAAGAAGGAAGGGGGCATGGTGCAGGTCAAGGAAAACCAATATTACTCATAAGCCAGTACCTGGTATACTTATTATTCATATCATAGAAGCCAGGAGGAAAGAATGAGAGTAAATAGGATACAAGTTAAGGTGCTACTGGTAAAGCATAAAAAGTATTGGTGTTTTATTAACAAAATAAATTATATTTTCCATCTCTTGTGGGCTTTTTTTTAACATTCTTTTATTTTTAAAAAAATGCTTTCAATTTAGTTTTTAGTATCCAGTGAATCCACTTTAGCTAAATCAACTTACAAAGTTTAATCTATTATCTTGTCAGTTATAGTTTCTGTCACTGTCATGCACATAGGACTCTGGAATAAAAAGAAAGACTAAAATGAGTTAAGTTTAAAATGTGAATATGAATTATCATTTTCTTTTTTCAAGTAAAATCTTGATGAGTAACTCACTGTCAAAACAGTGCATTGAAACATGAGGAAAACTGTCAAATTAAAAGCAAATTAGTATAATAAATGCAGAAAAATAGACTATGATGTGAATAATTCTAGGGAGAATAAAAAGCAATGGGGATAAGTTTCAATACAGCAGCCACTTAATTTTAACAGCAGAAAGAAAAACAGGTTAGGAAATGTGTATGGGAATAAGGAGATTCCTTTGAAGACTTCCAGAATAGCTCTCCAGAGAAATGGTATTCAATTCTCATATATGATAAAAACAGGTGTTGACCATCCTTTACGGAGCCAAATCCTCATCCATAAAGATAAATTAGTTTTACCAGGAAGTTAAATTTTGCTATTATCACAAAGACTATTTTCTAAATCCCTCTATTTGTGCTGGTCAATTTGTCATATATGACTGTGGACTTGAACCTAAGAGAGTATTTTTTTTTTATTGGCAGATTGTCTTAAGTGGTAGATGAAGTTTTCATTAGTTTTCAATTTTAAAATATTTATCCCTGTTGATATCTGTTTTGCCCTCTTTGATAGAAAAAGTGGTTACATTTAAGGCCTGGAATAATTAGTAGGGAGTGGAAAGAAATAGGTCAGCTTATTTTAAAAAAAAAAAAATGTTTAATGATTTAATTCATGTGTTCTTGGGGTTTCTAAATTGCTGCCATTAAAATACAAATATTATAAAAATAATTTAATTCTATGATGGTTCTCCATTTAAAGAAGACCTTTTGATGTGCATGACAGTAAATATCTATAGTGAGGAGACAATTGGTGATGAATCATCAAGCAAATCTGGACTGAGAAAACTGAAAATTCCTGGGTAAGCCCAATTCCCTAAAGTAAGCCTTAAAGGAAAAGTATTGATTTCATTCAAAGTGTCAGCCTGAGCAATGTCAAATTCCTACAGATTTTACAGACAATATACTTTAAGTGAATGGACATATAATCATGCACAAAAATAAGATGAGAAACCCTGCATAGATCAGAAGGCATACAGAACCCTGGAGAAATGGAACAAAAGGAAGAGGGTGAATGTAACTCAGGGACTACAAGAGAGACTGTGGCCCCACCATGATCCTGCAGGCCTGGCATGGTGGAGTCAGTGTGCAGGGAACATCCCAGGAAGAACAGGGAAGTCCATTCTCCTGCAGCTGCCTCCCTTCCAGGGAGCAAGGTAGAAGATGGAAGATGCACATGGGAATTTGTGTTACAGGGGCAGCACATCTGTAGGTGGCTGTCCACCCCTGGAGACAACAGGAAATACCCAGAATGAGAAAAACAGCCTCTAAGGAAACACATCATTTCTCCTTAGATTTACCTGAAGACCCAGTATAGTACAGTACAAGCCTTAGCAAGAGCTCTCAACACTTCGGCCAAGCAGGTTGTGTAAATGGATATAGCAGAAATTCTAACAAGTAATCTTAGATACAAACACACAATCACGATCACATCAGCAAAGAAATAAAGTAATACAATGAAGGCGACATAAACTCAACCAACAAAATAATTTACATGTGAGGAAATAGTGTTGAGAAAAACAATCAGAATAAGACTTTAAAATAAATATTATATCCCTAGAACAATAAAGGAAATAATTGTACTTATAAAACAAAAATAGGCTGTTATAAAAATTTTAAAAGAAAGGAATCAATCAACATTTCTTCCCCAAAGGGAACAAATCCAAGCACTGCCTCCAAATCAGCTCATAACTGGTTCTTTTAAATTTACTTGTTAGTTTCACTCCAGGAAGTGTCCTAAGTTTTTATGGTCTGACGGTCTCCTCTATTCATTCATTCATTCTTTCCTTCTTCCTTGTTCTTTCTCCCTCCCTCCCTCCCTCCCTCCCTTCCTTCCTTCCTTCCTTTCTTTTCTTTCTCTTTCTTTCTTTCTTTCTTTTTCTTTCCTTATTCCTTTCTTCCCTTTCTTCTCTTTCCTTTCTTTCCTTTCTTCTTTCTTTCTTCTTTCCTCAGCAATCTACCTCCCAAAAATGAAGTAGAATCACAAAAGTATGCAACAGAGCTTCCCACTATCACCTCCAGTAGTGTCATAGTCTTATATCCCTAGGTTAGTACCCACTTTTTTTATCACCAGCAACCAAATGCTTGACAATTCTCTTATACATATCATGCCATATGATCAAATGAGTTACTCTATTTGTAAAAGTCCAAAGGCATACACGTATGATACTAAGTCTTGATTGCCCATCCTTGGCTGAATTTTTATTTCATTTTCATAGATGTGAGACATACAAAATCTTTTTCAATAACAATTTCCTGAGAAAACAATCTTGCCTATCCCCTAGCCAAAGCATTTCCTCTAATATGAACAAATGCTGAAGGCAATGCAATCCAGCTCAGCAATTCCACCTCTCACAGGAGTCAACGTTCTGAACGTATTTGTTACATTAAGAAAGGAAATAGAGACTATCAATCAGACTTTCAGATCCTGTTTTAATCAGAACCCATTCAGGAAACAGTCTGAAAAGCCAGAACTTTCAATGCCCCTGTTCAAGAAGGTTTTTTCTAACTGATTTGCAGCCCACAGAGGAAGAACAAATACTGGCGATGCTTTCTATTTAATTTGGTATAAGTTCATAAAACAAATTGCCCAGATAATTGGACATGTCTTCAATTCTCCACTACATTTTCCATAGATGTAAACCAGATTTATAACTTAGAAGTGCGGCAATAAAAGAGCATAGCTTGTAATAGACTTGTGCCAAGTATTATGTCAAAGTGAAATAAAAAATGAGACAGACCACTTTGAGTAATCAAATCTGTCAGCTCAGTTAACTCTTTTTAAAATACTGATGAGAAACTCCAACGTCTGCAAAACAAAAAAAACGTTTAATTATTTCTACTAGTTCAAATATCCATAAGCAAGAAGAAATAGCTATCTTAAGTAGATTCCCTAAATATAAACTTATCATACTAAATCCTGCAAATGATTTTTGTCTTGTAGTTTTTTTCCTGTTATTCCTTTTTTTTTTTCTCCTTTGGAGAATTGAAAACCCACTCACACATGGAAACTACTATCTTGAGGCTAAATTCCCATTTTCCTCTGAGGAGTTTTTCCACCCCTGCTGAAGTCAGTGTTGGCAATTATGCTTCTCTAGACTGGACCGTCTGGTCACCATTTGTCTGGTCCCTGGTCCAAAAAGGTTTGGGGGGGGAGAGAAATCCACAATATTATGTTGGAAAATAAAAGGTGGTTTTTAGGCACATCTGTAGTCCTGCAATAACTAAATAAATCCACTTATTATAAGCAAAGCTTAAACCTAGAGGAGTCCACTAATTGAATTCTTCCTCTTTGTGGTCAAGAAAAGGGAAGAACATTAATGGTAATAAAATGAGAAAAGCAGAATTTCCATCTGCAAAGACTTTCCTAAGTCTATATACTTCTTCAGGCTATTTGCCAAAGGCAACATTCCAGAGAAAGTAAGCTTAAATAATGCCCCATTCCAGGAATGGGGAAAGTAGATGTATGAATATGTGGAGATAAATTGGTATTAGTAACACATTTCCAGGATTTCAAAAAAAAAAAAAAAAAGGCTTATTTATTTTAGAGAAATAAACTATTTTTCCCCAAAATCTCTCCTTGTATTTGTGTTTAAGTAAATTATTTCACTATCCATTGTTAAAGTATCCAGCATACTCAAAACAAACTCATCACATTCCCTCTGCTTCTTCTCTTCCTCTTCCTATTTGAGTAACAAAAACAACATCCATCATTTGGCCAAACTAGAAACCAGTTTATCACTCTTGGTTCCCTTCTCCTTTGCCTCTGAATTGAATTAATGATAAAGATTTGATAGCTCTAACTATTAAATATTTCTCAAAGATATTCTTTCCTCTCTTATTACAATTGCTGCTTACTTCTCTCTCTGCCTAGATGTTCAACCCTTTCTGGTAGTTCACCCTGTTAGGTAGATAGCAAGGGATTCCGGGTCTCCTCGGGATGAAAGTGTGTGTTGCTGCAATTCACCCCCACCCAAATGGGCTTTCAGAGAGGCTCATGGGAGAGCTGCATGCACAGTAAGACTCAGGTCATGCAGCTCCCAACTGTCCCATCAAAGTGTTTCCATAGTAACATCTGAGCCAGAGGGAGGCCCCAATCCAGGCATTATAAAACAAAACTGAGACCATAACCAACTCCTTTCTGGGCCCTTCCTTTTGCTTTCCCTTTGCTGCAACAATGGGTCCGGTCACCATCTGTGGCATATATATCATGCTCTGTAAACCTATATGTTGCTTTTGTTCTATAATCCTGTCTTTCTCTCCTCAATAAACCTCATTTTTGTGCTTGCCTTACTTTGGTGTGTCTGGTCATTCTTTGACCATGAGTGCTCCAAGGACTGACAATTCAGACTGAAACCTGACAACCCTTCAAGAGTCCTACCAGCACTCTCTTTCCAAAGGCAAATCCAATCATGTCTATCTCCCTCTTAAAATCTTTTAGTGACTCCCCAATACCTACACTAAAGTACAGATTCCTTGTCTTAGCAAGCATAAGGTCCTTCAAACACCTTCCTTTCATCTTATCTCCTACCATTTGATGAAAATCTGTGGTGCTTTAGGCTACAGTTTCCAAAACAATGTATGCCCTTTTATGATCTGTGCCTTTCCACATTTTCTTCTCCCTATCTGAAATATTTCTTTTGCTGATTTATTGTTGAGAATTTAGTCATAAATAGATTAAAATCAAACATGATTTCTTTTGAAACCTTCCTTTACCCTCCTCATGACACATAACATCCCATCTCTATAACAATTTATCACATGGCAATTCTTGTTACATGTTCTTGCATCTGACTTCTCCAACAGTCTAAGCTCCTGGAGGATGAGGACTGTGTGTTTTTCCTCCTCAATGTCTTGGCACCCAACTGATTAAAAAAAAAATACTAAATAATTGTTTCTAAAGTGGATGAATAAATTGATGAATGAATGATAGATGTGTGACTGACCTAGGCAATGAAATCTCTGCTTCAACTGTGGACATTATGGAATTTTTACCTTGTTAGGTTAAGCAGAATTGAAAAATTGGAACAATTTTGACAAACTTACTAAAGTGCATTAGCTATTTCTTGAAGTTGAGTAAGTGAATAGGCACAATAAAATAGTTCTACTGATGTGTTAATTGAGTAATAGAGTTTTTTTCTTACAGGTGGTTCTGCATTGCATTGTTTCTTTAGATTTTTGTGAAATGGTTTTATTTTATATTTCTAATTTGTTTCCTTTGCTTTTCCCTTGGCTGTAAAATTCAGAGTTGGATGTAACTGTAAATACATCTTTCATTTTCTTCATAACTTATTTAATGAAATTGCATGCCATTAAGCACTTAATAAATATATTTCCATGCTAATTTGACAGTGCATATTTGGAAATAGAACCAAGGGAAAAGATACATGAATATGCTCTATTTTTATTCTGACTGACTTGATTTCAGAACATCTCACCACCCTTCCTTCCTCTCCCCCCAATTTTCTGCTGTGCTTTTATTTTCTATTCTATGCCATAGAAATAATAAGATCTTTTTTCTTTACACAAGGACAAGTGGTATAAACATATATAAACACTTTGGGGGAAAAAGAGTTCATGTAAATTTTTTAAAGGAATTAATATAATGTGCTCATTAGGGGAAGGCTTTTGGGGAAAATGGTACTTTTTTTTCTAACCTCAAATTTAGTTTGATTTTTTTTATGTCTGGCTGAGCCCTTAGTGGGGCACGTATCCCATTAACTTGAATGAGGGTCGTTAGCCCTCCGGGAACTCTCACGTCCTTCAATTTCTTTTGCCATATAGAGGTCTCCTATAAAAAAAAAAAAAACACTGAGTGACGTGGACTATTTTAATTCTTATATAGAAATTACTTAAACCTCAGAATTGCATCTTACAAGAATGGAGGTAGTTTTTCAATCCTAACTTACATGTTCGCTCTTTTCAGCTAGCATATCTGTTTGGAACTATACGTGTATCACTAGCTACAGATTTTTTCCATCAACTTCTTTGCCTTTGGTTTTAACATTTACTATTATGTCTACTTCTTTTACTCAACATTTATTATTGAATTTTTTAAATATTTAATAAAACTCTTAAAATGAGGAGCAGCCATGTTTCAAAAGCTTGTTATTCTTTTTTTCATTTTTGTTAGTGTTTCTGCTACAGAATGAACAACTCGCTCCAACTAATTCTCCTTACAAATAGTGCACTGTTTCCAATCTGAATTCACATTAGAACTCCAAATCCACTTTTGTTGGTGGCAAGACTGATTTCTTCACTCTCTCACCTCACATATGAAGGTTGTTACAAAGTTGATGAGGATAATCAAGTCATACTGGAAAGAATGTTTTGGACCGTGAATATGCAGCTGCAATGAGGAGATATTTTGGCACTTCTAGCATTATAAAAGTTAGAATGATTAATAAGAAGTATGGAATTGATCTACTGAGAATACTGTAATCCCTTCATGGTTATTAAGAGACGTGTGAATCACATAAAAATAAATGTAGATTATTTGTTACTGAAGGGATTCATGATTCAATTGTATCCCCTTTAGACAAGTATGTTGTTTTTTGAATTTTACAAAAGATTCAGAAATTGTGACTTTCATGCTTAGCTCAGTGTTTTTGAATAATGCCGTATCTTAAGAGTCATATCAAAAATTACATCATCCAAATAGTCTAAATTTTATAGTGGATGCAACACACACAGTTACTCTGTTTCCTCCTGACACTCTACTAAAATAACAAGGTGGATTTTTAAGACATTAAACCACAAATACAAGTGTCACGTAAGAAAAGACAACAGCAACACAAATGTGCAAATGCTTTCCAATGAAAGCAAATATACAAGTAGTAACTTAGCCTGGAGAAAGAACGGTGAATCCAAGAGAGCCATAGAGAAAGTCCAGAAGGAGAAGCAAAACTCGGAAATCCTCCAGGACTGACAGTGCCAGGTACCCATAAATCTGAAGATAAATTGGGATTAAAACAGGATGGCTGAACATCTATCTGCAGATGGAGAACAAGATGCCTAACTACACCACAGGTTGGCCCCTTGTTCTTCTACGGCAGAAGGCTGAGGTTTCCCTTCTATAGAGGATAGTCAGAGGGATGGTGGACTAGAGAACACAGGACACAAGAAAGGACACATTTAACGTTAATGGGCTGCACACTGAACCATCAGAGCTCTCTGATCCTTCCTTTCACCTAACTCTAAGAATATCAGCCGCCCATAATAGACCCTACTGGATAATTCTTCTCTAAGAAATCTAACCAGACTAAGAGAAAAGATGTGAAAAACATTAACAGTCAGTAGTTCACTGACCAAATGGCAGGGCCAGAGGACCTAACAAGGGAGCACACCAGTTGACAAACCCATGAGCTCCTAATCAGATATTTAGTGACTCATTCTTAAATATTTATGGGCAGCCAAGGATCCCTAGATATTTGAGGAAATCCTCTAACATAAAAGACAGAGACAAAACAAACAGAAATAACAAATGTGGATAAAGTAATGAAAGCAGTAGAATATTGTGTGTGTGTGTGTGTGTGTGTGTGTGTGTGTAACTTCTAGCCACACCCCTCTCCCCACCCAGGGATAAGAACTTTTACTTCTGTGAAAAAGAACACCATGATATTGAAAAAAAAGAGGCCCAGATAAGTAAAGAAAACTTTTTAAAAATTAGAAATGTAACAGAAATGAGAAATATCAAGCAGAAAAATTAGAATTTTAACTTGAAATATGTAAGAAATTAAAATAAAAGGTCTATACATAGAAAATTAGACAGGAATAAAAAATAGAGCATCAATCCAAGAGGTTAATATCTGAATAATAAGGAAACCAGAAAGAGAAAACAGAGAAAGTTATCAAGGAAATAATTCCACAAATGTTCCAGAACTGAAGTTCAGAGTGAAAAGTCCATAGAACGCCCAACACAGTGGGAAAAAGGCTACAGTAAGGCATATCACTTTAAAATTTAGAACATGGAGAAAAAACTTCCAAAAAGAAAAAATCAAAATGGAATCAAATTTCTGTCTCCATTTTCTCACATTTACTTCTTCAAATGACTTCAGATAAGTTTCTAACTGCATCATGGCCCCGTAAATCCTCCAGTAAATGTCACTGTTTTCTGATGGGTTGTTTTCAGTCTTTATCTCATCAGACCTATGTGTACTCCTAATGACACCTATGTCTGCTGTTAACGCCTTTGCTACTCTCTCTAAGTTCTCTAACTATCCCTCTATATATCCCTCAGTCTCTCCTGCTTGTCCACCCACCCCTTAAAACTTAAAGCACCTGGGACTTTGTCTTTGGTCTTCTCCCATTTTCTCTAGCCATTCTCTGACAATCTCACCCGTACCTTCAGCTAAGAGGCTCAGCCATTTACTATACTTCTTGAATGGAAGCTCTTGAAATCACTAAAATTTCTCACAAATGAGTTTGTTTTGAGTTCAATTTTTCTTGAAAATTATCATGATTTACATGGAAACAGAAAAACAAACTGTGGAATAATTCTAGTTTCCTCCTTTATCCTTAGTCCGACATCAGTCACCTATACCTATATATTGTTCATCCTTCTCCTTTTGCTTGTCTGATCCACTCTCTCCATCCATGGCTGTTTTTACAAAGCCTCATCTCAACATCACTTTCACAGACAATGGTAACACCCCCATCCCCACTACCATTCCTCATGCCTCCTGCATCTCCAATGCATCTTCTGTATGGCTGTCAGTGTGATCGAACCTAAAATCCAAATCTTATCACTTTACTCAATGGCTTGAAACCTTTCAATAGCTTCTCATTATATGTAGAATAAAATCTAAACCCATTACCTTATGGTCTTCCATAATCAGGCTATTAGCAACTTATTCCACCTTATCTCTTGCTATACACTTAGATTCCACATTCTTAACCATAAGACATTTCTTCCAGCTCCCGGGTTACACGTCTGTACATCCATTCGGACGGCATCATCATTCTAGAATTATATTCTCCTCTCCTTTCCCATCTCCACACCCAACTGAGCATTGGAATTAAGATTCTTCTTTAAGATCAACTTTTCTATGAAGATTTCTTGGACTCTCTAACTAAATTTAACTATTTCTTCATTGTGCTTCCACATATCTCTCTTTGTGGCTATATTTTTGACAAAAATTTTTGTACTTCTGTGTGGGACTGTGAATTCCTTTAGGACAGAGACTATGTCCTATTTGTTTTATAAAACCAGTATTTCCAAGAGTTCCTGGATAATAGTCAGTGTTTGCTTTATGAAATCCATAAAACTCTAAACATCCTCTACATAACCAAAAAATATTAAGAAAGGCAGGTCTAGATGGTTCTTTGCATGGAAGTTGCTACCTCTAGATTAGACATCAAGGAAGCTATCTCCTTACATGGAAGTTTAGAGAACATCAACTAGAAAATTGCTCTATACTGGGTGTGGGCAATATAATCTAGTTCTCTCTCTGTGTTAAATGTAAGGCAAAAAGCATCAGAAGCAGACATAGTTATTTTAGTAACAGTGGAAGCGGTAGAGAGTACTGAATCATCAGTGTGGTGGAATGGCTAGAAGAGAAGGAACACTCTGAGAAATGTCAAGATAATGGGATGGTGTTGAATAAGTAATGTTGTGGAGCTTAAAACGGCTGCTGTGTACAATATACTGAACAAGGTAAATGATGTTTCAGTTCTCCATGGGGCCTGGTTATGCTGCAGTGGAGATGGCACCATATGGCACATTTTGAAAATATTCCATGACGCCAGATGGCCATATAAATTTCACAGACTGGACTTATGTAATAGATTACAAAACTCAGAGAGTTTCATAATTTGTACATTGGTGATACAAAATCTATTGGTGGGAAGAAGATATTATACATTAAATTCTTAGCTCTTATGTTTCTGCATTAACTCCAGCTTCTTTGAGGGCTTTCAAACCAGGCCATTGTTTCCCGCTTACTTTCAGATTGATTTTAAATTTCAGTCTTGAACTTGAGGACTTAATTCTCCAATGTCTAATTCATATTCCCTTACACATAAAAATTTAGGGCCTCTCCTGTTTTTCTATCTGCATAAATATGTACTCAAAGTTAGAAGAGATGACAAATTCAACAAACTGAAACATTAGAGAAAGATAACATGAGAAATGGAATAACACCTACAAAAATTCTAGAGAGATGATTGGGTTCTAGATATATGTGATAAATGATGAAGCGAGATTCAATGGAACACATTAGATAAAAGAGTGTCTTTGCTTAAGATATCCAGTACATATAGAAATAACCCAGGATAATGAGGAAACTGGATATTGAGTGAGACAGCCACTTTCACAACGTTGAGTCTGAGTTGTTAATATAAAGAACCCTAGAGTCAAAAAGTAACAAATGTATAGAAGACCTCTGAGATCATCTAGTTTACACTCCTTTGTATTACAAATTTCAAAACCAAACCTCAGGGAGTTTTAAGTTGCAAAAATGTCAAATAGCTTTCCTAAAAAAATAGATTGGGATGGAAATTAGAAGTAACTGGAGTAAATGTGTGAATTATCTGCACACAGAGTGTTGCTGAATTCCTAAGTAAAGCCTGGATAGCTGGCTCACAAAACAGTAATGAAGAGGTATTCATAAGGAAGATTCATGAAAACCTCCACAGGCAGGAGGAGGGAGCTTCATGTGTCTCTCCCAGAGTAGACACAGAAAAATTTACCAAAAGTTGAAGGCATGGTCTTAGAAACAAACTTCAGGGGGAAAAAAATACAGAGAATTGAATAAAGAAAACACAGGACTGTGTTGTCTGGTATGGCAGTCACTGGACACATATGGTTATACAGGCTCTAGAAAGATAACTGGTCCAAATTGAAGTTTGCTGCATGTGAAGTCTGTACATAACACATTTGAAGACTTAGTATAAAAAAATTTAGAAAACATCTCATTAGTAATATATACTGATTGTATTAATACATTGAAATATCATTTGGATATATTGGGTTTAATAAAATATAATAGTAAAACTATTCCAATTAGCCGGGCATAGTGGCGCATGCCTGTAGTCCCAGCTACTCGGGAGGCTGAGGCAGTAGGATCGCTTAAGCCGAGGAGTCTGAGGTTGCTGTGAGCTAAGTTGACACCACGGCACTCACTCTAGCCTGGGCAACAAAGTGAGACTCTGTCTCAACAAAAAAAAAAAAAAAAAAAAAAAAAACTATTCCAATTTCTTTTGCTCTTTTAAAAAATTTGGTTACTAGAAAGTTTTAAATTACATAGGTGGTTATGGTTCATATTATATTTCTATTGAACAGCACTCTTATAGAGGATACATGGAATAGGTTACACAACAAATATTAATTAAATACCCTGTATGGATTGGGTATTTTTCATTTATGTTGTTGTACCTGAGATTCACAGCAATTAAAGAAAATTTCAATAGCTATTATTTTTACATCTGCCAGTTCTAAGGGTCTCCATGTTTTCTATCTATTAAATGAAATTTTAACATCCGGGTAAAATAAGTTAAATATAAATTATTTCTGACATAACACCTGTTATAAGCATTTAATATTCTTCTGAAATAGGAAAATAAAATTTAAGATCTTATAAGTGGCAAATGTACTATCAGTCGTTGTGGCATAGAAAATTCATCAAAAAAAATCAAACAAACAGAAAACAAAACAAACAAAAAAAACCTCTCCTAAAAGCTGGACTAAGCGGTAAAGGAGAAAACTGGTATTGTTATCCTGCTCTGCTAATTTACATTGAGATAACGTGTGGACAGACTATGTCCTGCCCTTCCTGGATATTTTTAATTGATATGCCCTCTGTCTTTCACTAATGTATCTTATTTCTTCCATTATCTATAAAAGAAGCAAGTGTTCTTTCACCTTGAAAACTGAAATACCTCTTTCTGATATAATCAGATGCTTTCTAACCCCTTTTAAAGGAAAGGAAATTGCTTCTCTGGCTGCCAGCCATCAGACCGCTGAGAACATATCTCTTAGCAAAGGTAAGGTACCCTAATAAATGACTTCTTTTGAAAGAGAGACAATCTCTGCAGTCATTCAGTATGAGCTGCTGCTCTTTAGACACTATGGAATAAATAAAAATAGACAAACAAAGACACAGTTTCCCATGTGTGGATGTCAGAGATGATAGTAAGATAGAAAGTCATTTCTAGCCAATCAAAATGTTGATTTTGGTTACTTCAAGGAAAGTTACCAAAGACTCATTTTGCCAATTCCATTCTTTACTTTTATGTATGATTAGCCCATTCACTAGAAGGAAGGAAGGAAGGTAGGAAGAAAGGAAGGCAGGCAGTCAGACAAATTGAAATCTTTCATTATGCACACATCTGCTTAGAAATGTTATATTTTACTCAGAGGTTAGCTTTCATTTTGTCGTCATGATAAGAGACCATGGATTTTGTGTCGTAGTATATTGGTATCACAGTTTGCTATAGCTGTCATTTAATAATTGATTCTTCAATTTGTAGTTTTGTCCTTAGTTAAGGTAAATATGGAATTCTGTAGGAGCCACATTGCCACTCCTATACTATTTGCTTTGCTTCATTTGATTTTATTTATTTTACTCTAAAATACAAGACAAAGGAACACAATTGAGAACAAATAAATTGAACTGCCTTAAACTTGGCATGATTAAATTTACATTCTCTTCTTCCTTCCATTGCTTTATACCTACTTATTTTATTCTCTGTTTTACTAGTGGTTCTAGCTGGGGCTTGTCACAGGATGGTGGTTTCAACGAATTTCTGGGGGAAGGGATGTCTAATAGACCTTAATTAACAGCACCAAGGCTTCATGTGATCAATTAACTTTACTAAGATCATGTTATTAAAATATCAAATTATAACAAAGCTGCTTTTCAAAAACATACTAGCAGTCACTGAACTTTATCAACCTAATCTTGAGAAATTTTCTCCAAACATGAAGTGAAATTAATTCAGTCAGTGATAGCTACTATGTAACCAATACATCACACTGTAGAGAGACACCAAAAAAAAAAAAAAAAAGTGCATTCGACATGATTCCTATCCTAAAAGACAATGTGATCCTAAAAGACAAGGAGAAGAAAAGTGAGTTCCAGTAATATATTGCGGTATAAGCATTCACTCTAAAATTTAGTGCTTTAAAACAAGAGACATTTTATTGCTCCCAGTTCTGCAGGTCAGGAACTTGAACAAGGCTCATAGAAGATAGCTCAGCACTTGCTTCATACAGGGTTGGCTGGGGTGGCTTGGCTGGAGCTAGAATATTCAAGATGGGGGGCTTCCACTTACGGGACACCAAGGCTGGCAGTTGTCTCCTCACTTGAGAGTCTTAGTCCATTCTTACCTTTTGGTAGTCTAGGCTTAGCATCTTTTCAAGGGTGAAAATGAACGAAACTTCAAGACCTCTTAAGATTTAGGGCTAGAAGCAACACATTGTCCTTTCTGTTGTACTCCGTTAAACACAGCAGATCACAGGATCAGCACAGGTCAGGAAGAGGGGAAAGAGACTCCGTCTCCTGATGAAAAGAGTGTAAAGTCACATTCCTCAGGGGCCGGTAAGAGAGGGGGAATTATAGCTATCTTTGGAAATAATTTGCCAAGTACTTCTGAAACAAATAAGAATTTGAAAAGTAAAGGAATGGATTTAAAATGTTGAAATTTAGATAGACAATTATGCCATAGAAAAATTTTAAAAAGCTGCTGCAATAATTAGAAGGATCTATAATGGACTATTCAACCTTTTTTGAAAAGAGACTATTATCCATTTCTTTAAAGGCTTGAAATCACCAGGACATGAGACTGCTCATAAGAAAGTCCTCAAAAAGTAAGGTGGAGGCAAAATATTAATAAGTAGGTATGTGCATTCTGTGAGCAAAAAGGTTTGTCACAGCAAGCCACAATGAGGAGGCACACTGACAGCTTCCTCCATTTTTTTACCACTGTTGCTTGAAAAAATATTTAAGGTAAATATTTTAGTAAAATATTTAGTAAAATAAGGCCGGGCATGGTGGCTCATTCCTGTAATCCCAGCACTCTGGGAGGCCGAGGCAGGAGGATCGCTCGAGGTCAGGAGTTCGAGACCAGCCTGAGCAAGAGCGAGACCCCGTCTCTACTAAAAAATAGAAACAAATTATCTGGCCAACTAAAAATATATGTAGAAAAAATTAGCCAACCATGGTGGCACATGCCTGTAGTCCCAGCTAATCGGGAGGCTGAGGCAGGAGGATCGCTTAAGCCCAGGAGTTTGAGGTTGCTGTGAGCTAGGCTGACGCCACGGCACTCACTCTAGCCCAGGCAACAGAGCGAGACTCTGTCTCAAAAAAATAAATAAATAAATAAATTTAGTAAAATAAGAACTTACTGGCCAAAATTTAAATTTTTTAAAGATTATCCACCCCCCCCACACACACAAACACACACACATTCATCATATTAATAATTCTGAGTCAAAGAAAAAATAAACATTGCAGTACAGCAATTAAAACTGCTTTAAAAATAAAGTGCAAATGTCCACTTATGAGGATTTTTTTTCAAATCCTACTCAGAAAAATGCATAAGCTTAAACTTCTTTAATTGTAAGAAATAATAAAAGTATAGTCAATATTGAACTAAAATTAGGAAAGTAAGAACTAAATACTTTAAAAGCATGGAGAAATAATAAAAGATGAAAAAATACATTATGGAGCATAAAAATAGTAGAATTGAAAGTAAAATTAAAAAAATGTTACATTTGATCACATAAAGATTTCCATTAAAGTCTGAAACAAGATTAGGAAACCCATTCTCACTACTATTAGCGTTGGTCTATATTAGCAGGTTTCAGGAAATTCTAGGTAATGTAATAAGGTAAAAAAAAAAAAAAGAATTAACTTTACATTGGAAAAGATGACAAAACTGCCATTTTTTGATAATGATAAAAATTAAAAACATCTGTATCTAAGAAGGAAGAGGGAAGGAGGGAATGACAACTAGATGGACGTTCATCAAAATATTTAGCATAGTCCCTTTGGAGAGAATGAAATTCAGTAATTTTTATTTGTGAGTTTTTTCAGCTTTCTGTAATGAGATTACAATAATTTTATTTTAAAAATTATATTATTTCCATAAGGGTATGTGAGTTATGTAGATGGATAAAAGTCTTATCATTCTCATTCTTAACCTAGTCCCAATTGCATGGTATGTCTTCGAACACTATCACAGGAAAAGTAGATTGACTCTCCTAAAGAACCATAGGTCAACGAGGCTGTACAGAATTTTCTTTACAATGAGGAATCACAGTTTCTTTAGCCATAATTGGGAATTTGGAAAATATTTATTCCTACTTTGAGGGATTTCAATGACATTTTCAGACACTATTTCCCAAAATATCCCTGTAGGGAACTCCAGCCAATTATTACCCTCCCTCCACCTGGATTTTTAGACAACTTAAACTCATCCACCAGAGGCCAAATGGCAGTTTTATCAAATGGCAGGGATTGTACCTGAGATATATAAGGAATGCACCAAACTCAATAGAAAAAAAAAAAAAAAAAACAGCAAAAGTCCAATTTAAGAATGGACAAAGGACCTGAATAAACATTTCTCCAAAGAAGACATACAAATGGCCAACAGGTATATGGAAAAATGCTCAATATAACTAATCACCAAAGAAATGTAATCAAAACCACAATGAGATATCACTTCACATATGTTAGAATGGTTATTATCAACAAGACAAGAGACAGTAAGTGTTGGCAAAGGTGTAAAGGAAAGGGTACCCTTGTGCAATATTGGCAAGAATGTAAGTGGGAATGTAAGTGAGTCCAGCCATTACAAAAACAGTGTGCAGGGTCCTCAAAAAATTAAAACAGAGCTATAATATGATCCGACAATCCCATTTTTGAGTATATATCCAAAGGAAATAAAATCAAATGTTGAAGAGATATCTGTGCTCTGATGTTTCATAGCAGCATTATTCACAATAAATAGCCAAGATATGGAATCAATCTAGGTGTCCATCAATGAGTGAATGGATAAAGAAAATGTGGTACATATACACAATGGAATATTATTTAGCCTTAAAAAGAAGGAAATCCTGCCATTTGTGACAACACAGATTAACCTGGAAGACATTTTGTTAAGTGAAGTAAGCCAGACACAGACAGAGCAATACCTCATGATCTCACTCATAATATGGAATCTAAAAAAGTTGAAATCATAGAAGCAGATACAAGAATAGTAGTTACCAGGGGTTGGAGGTGGTATAACTTGGGAGATATTAATCCAAGGGTATAAACTTTCAGCTATAAGATAAACAAATTCTGGAGATCTAAAGTACAGAAAGAGTAGTGATGGATGTATTAATTAATTTGACTGTGGTACTCATTATGCAATGTATATGCATATCAAATGATCACATTGTACACCTTGAATATATGCAATCTTTATTTGTCAATTAAATTTTTTAAAAGTCTTTTAAGAGCTTTGGGATTTGCCCCAATTTCATTTACTTAGTGTAATCCTTACTGAATGAAATTTTACAAGGTGTCTGAGTGAAGAATACTAGTATAGAGAAGGCATAGAGATCACATAGTGGAAGAAAGTAGGTATCTCTTCAGCAAATGATCTGAAGTGACTTCATAAAAGACATGAAGAGTAAAAATGGTTTCCAGAATGAGTAAAAATTTGACAATCAGATGAAGAGGCAATCTAGGAAAAAAGGCAGCATGTGCAAAGCCACTACTTTAATAAACAACTACCAAAATAACAACAAAATCTTCATGCTGTTGTAGCTCATGCATAATGACTGTAGAGTGGTTTAACAGAAATAATTCTAACCTCTTACTAACAAAGAATAGAGTCATTGGTGTTATACAAGAAGTTTTATAATACCTGCTTTAATCGGGAAATATGTGGCTTGACCAAAAAGAAAAAAGAAAGTGGTATGATACATTTTCAAAATACATGAAGATCCCAGAAATTTGAAAGCAGTAGTGCTATATAGCCAGGCCTCACAGGAATTAAACCAAGAAAGTCATCGGAAACCAAAGTCTCCATGTCTCCTCCACAAAAATTACATTTTCATGTGTTTCTGTTTTTTTCTGTGAGACTGCTTAATTTGTCTGCCTGTCTTCTAGAAGGCCTTTCCTGCTTAAGCTTGCACAGGTCTCTAAGTGACTATTTCAGCCCCCTCTACACAATAGCAGCTCTTCTCATATCGTTTTGATACGTGTCCCTAAGGTTAACTGCCTTAGGTGGGCCTGTTTCCCAATTCTGAATTCCTCAGAGATGGATCTGATGGGCTCTCTTCCCATTTTTTTGAACCAAGCTATGCAAGCCATAGGTTTCTGCCTTGCTGAAACACAGACTTGCTGCCTTGGGGTAGCTGCACACCCTGGTCCAATAAGTACCAGCCAGATGGTGTGATCACATGGTACATCACCATAACAAACCCACTCATTAGTGAGCAAGGACGACCACAGCAGCTTCCTTTAGCAGAGGCTGTGGAAATAGCAGGCCATTATAAACAAGTCTAGTACAGCTTTGATAATTTTGCTCAACTGAGAAACCGTTTTCAACTCAGATACTAATCAAGAAATGATTCTTTCTGCCAAGTGCAGTAGGATGAAATATGCTTGCAATTGCTGCAATGGGAAAGAACACAAAGGCAGCTGGCCAGAGCACATAGTATACAACAGAACAAAACACCGGGGTGGGCATGGAACCCTGGGTTAGAGAGCAGAGTGGCAGCACTAGCAAACAGAGAAGGAATCTCTATCAGATAGGATCAGTTTTGAATAAAAGAAATTTACTCTGGTCAGCTTGAGTAAAAAGATAACTCATTAGATGGCTATGGGAAAACACTGAGGACTAAGATGAAAACTCAGATAGCAGTTAGGTAGCTTTTAGAGAGTCGAAGCCAGAGGGAGCTACTCGGGAAGTTCATCTAGGTGCCACAACGGGAATGAATAGGTCCAACCATTTTCAATTTATTTGTTACTCTGTCTACTACTCAAATTCTCAGAACTCCAAGAATTTCCTATTAGGCTTGAGGGGGGAAAAGAAGGTGCTTTATTGACAAACTTTACCTAAATACAGTGAGGGAATTCCCCAAAAGTAAACTTTTAAGCACTATTTAAAAGATAAGGTGGAATGTTGTTGGACAGAAAAGAAAATTATAATGTCCGTTACAGAAACAGTTTCGTGAGTAATAAGCAATTAATAGTGGCAGTTGGCAGAACAGAAAGCTGAGAACAACCTCTGTAAGAGCACTGTTGAAAACACTGGTTAATAAAAGTGAAATCCCAACAAATGCAGATTAAACTAAACCAAGTCTTCTACTGGAAATAATGATAATAATGAGAATGTACATAGTACTACATAGTACTTCTTATGTGCTAGAATCCCTTCTAGACACTTCATTTTTTAACTCATTTAATCTTCACTTCAACCCCATGAAGTTGTCAGATAAATCCCATTTAGAGCGAGAAAAGTGACTTACATGAAATTCTGCACAGGAAGTGGCCAAGCTGGGATCAGACCCCTGGCATCTGGTTCCACTAAACACTGTCTAAGAACCCACTTCAAGGTTCTTAGGACAGGAAAGAAAATGTGGTACAGAAAGGCCAAGGAACAGACAGAAAGGAATAAGCAGAACTTCGACAAAGCAAGAGATGAAATCTAAAATTAGATAAAACCAGATTTCCTGACTACACATTAAGGATTTCACTGACTTTTTGGTTAAGAGACAAATAGGGATTAATAGGAGAATCTTCTGCATATTCTTTGTAGTTTATTGAATCTGGAGGTGCTGAAGTTAAATTGTATAGCAGATGTTATTCCAAATTGTAATGTCAGCCATTCCCACCCAATCCTGTCCTATTAGCTTCTCAGATTAACACTTTCACCCCTGCCCACAACAATGAACCAACTAAGGCGTTGTCACAGATAGTCGAAGTGGTAACTGAAACTTGAACATTTTCAGTTTCTGTTATTACATGAGGAAAACATTTTGTATAGTTTTCCATCTTACTTTTAAATAATTTTTAAACAATAGAATTCCTGATAACCTGATTAATTTCATTTGGGTTTATGTCCAGGAAAAGGCAACAGTAAAAGATTAAGAGGCCAGGGAGAACCCAACTATTATGGTCTGCATCCCCTCATTGGTCAACTGTTTATATTGCAGAGTTTTAAGACTTTCAGTCCTTTCCCTTCCTGTTTGTCTTCATGAACAAATCAAATGGGACTCCAAATTGCAATTGTTTGTAAACAGCGGAAGATTATTTGGTTGGTAGGAAAGGCTTGTCTACAATTTTAGATAAACTTAAGTCCTGTGTACGAGAAATAGCCAAACATTAATCTTGAACTTACAAATGTACTATCTTTTTGTTTCCGGCTCAGATCAGCTGCTTATAACGCATCTAAATTGTCCATTGAGAGTAGACTAAACTGTGTAGAGTTGATGAATTTCACTAACAGTACACATTTAGCCATACGGTAAACAAAATAGGGAATTTCAGTGTGTTCTGTTTCCTGATCCTCCAATCTTCATACCTGAATTACTTCAAAAAAGCAAAAAGAGAGAAGATAGATCAAACCGAGGACAAAGAGAGTTTGGTTTCTGATGCAGTTTATCTTTGCATTCTTACTCTCTCACATTTCTTTTAAAAAAAAAGAAAAAAAAATCCCTTCTTCCTCCCTAAGAAGAAATACTGAGCTAGGACAGCAGAGAAAAAAAAAGAGGCCTCAGAAACATCAGTTTTATGTGTTGACACCAAATTTTAAATCTAGTTTCATTTCTATTGCTTTTTTTTTTCTTTTAGCTGTCATTGAGCACATACCATATACCTGGCACAAGGCCAAGCACTTTGCATGTATTATCCTAGTTAATATTCAAACAATAATTTGATGAAGCTGGTTCTATTATTGTCATTATTACTATTGTAAAAATCAGAAAACTTACAAAAGTTGTTAGATAACTTTCTCATTACACGCAGCTATGTTTGACTTTAAAGGCTTTGGTATGAATCACTGTGTGAACAGGACTTTTTTCAGGCCTTATTGCTCTACAATTAATTCTTGGTATTTTTCTAGGCACTGGAGATATAAATAAGTAAATAAGCCAGACAAAGACCCTGCCCTCAACAAAGCTTGTATTCTAGTACAGAAAGCAGACAATAATCTTATTTTTTAAATACATAATTCTGAATAATAGTAAGCACTGTGAATCAAAACAAGATAATTAGCTACAGATCACTTAGCAAGAGACTAAGTGATCAGAATGACCTCTAAGGAAAGGTCTCCCTGAGGAAATGATATTTGAACTGAAACTTGAATGATGACAAGGTACCAGCCATGTGAGGGTTTGGGTGTAGACTACTCTGGGCAGAAAAAGGTGCTCAGGAACATGGTCTGAGAGAGGAACATGCAAGGCATATTAAAGAGGTGAAATGATCCAGTGTGCCTTGACCATAGTAAGCAAGTGGAAGAGTATAGGAAGTGAGTTAGAGATGTAGGCAAGGACCAGAGTATGCAGGTCTTTGCGGGCCAGGGAGTGGTACATGAACTGTATACTAAGTGAAATGGGAAGCTACTGGAGAGTTTTAAGCATGGGAGTGATTTGATGTTATTTAAACCATGTTAAATATACATATATACACACACACAATATTTTATATATATTATAGACATATAGAGAAAGAAACAGTAAAGATGATATAGATAGAGGTAGAGGGAGATAGAGACAGAGATAGAGATAGAGAGAGATGTGTCACCCAGGCTGCTAGGTGGCAAATGGAATAGAGGGAGCAAAAGGAAAAACAAAAAAAAAGTAATGTTAAGGCTCTTGCAGTAGCCCAAGCAAGATGTAAGGGTGACTTTGACTGAGTAAATAGTGAAAGGGAAGAGGATTTTGAACATATATTGAATAGACAATTAACTGGATTAGCTGAAGGATTAGTTGTGGGTCAGTAGAAAACGGGAGAAATCAAAGATGTCTCTTACATTTGGACCCCAAGCAATTTATTTCTTGGCAGCATCCTCAGCTAAGATGTGGAAAAGAAGTTCGTGTCATATGTTGCTGGCAATATGGATTGGATTCTTATTTTACTGGGTATATGACCTAGTTGAGAGTGTGGAAAGGAAAATGAAAAGGGACATCTGTAGTTCCAGCTTTACCACTAGTGTGTAATCAGAAAGCATGTCACCTCACAGTTCTAAGCCTTCCGTATAAAACAAGGTCGACAGACTGCTTATCTCTAGTGTCCATACATATAGTAAAATTCTTCCATCACAACCCACCTCTCACCTCTACCACTATAATATCTCTTGAAACGCAAACCGATAGCAATTGCTTTTTTAGCTGAAGGAAGGCAAGTCTAGAAAGACAGACATGCGACATGGAAACTTTCCCATGAGAAATTTTGATTGATTATGAAAAATTCATCTGTAATTGTATAAATTTGCACAGATTCCATTGTCAAATAAATCCTGCTCCTGTCCCTTTTATGTACCATCCCCACCACAGTACCCTTGAATCTATTAGTGACCTGGGAATTTCCTCCGGCATGCACAGTCTTCAGCTTCCAGGACATTTAAAGCCTCAGAACTGGAGGAACGTTCCACAATGTACAATGCCAACCCCATTTTTGTTCACAGGGCTGGATCTTAGATTATTTTTTAAAAAGTAAAATAAAAAAAAATTTCTCATTATTTGTTCTCTAAGTAAACTCCTTTGGGTGATTAAATACTTGGGGTTGTGTAAATACACGCTATTGAAAGATATCTGGATCAAGTCAATAAGGTCTTAAAAGCTTTAAGTTTACATGCAATACAAGTTGATAATATTGTTTTACTAGAAGCCTTTTTTTATTTCTAAATATTACAGGGGTACAAAGGTTTTGGTTGAATGGGTCACTTTTGTAATGCTGAAGTCAGGGCTATAAGTGTGCCCATCACCCAGATAGTATTCATTGTACCTGTTAGGTAGGTTTTTGCCCATCTCCTCCTCCCCTCTTCCCCCTGCTTGATTTCTACTGAATTTTACTTCCCTCTGTGCACACATGTGCTCATCGGTTAGTTCCTATTTAATAGTGAGTACCTATGATCTTTGTTTTTGCATTCTTTAGATACTTCACTTAGGATAATTATCTCCAGTTCCATCCAAATTGTTGCAAAAGGCCTTAATTCAGCTTTCTTCATGGCTGAGTAGTATTCCACAGTATACATATACCACATTTTCTTAATCCATTCATATATTGATGGGCACTTGGGTTGTTTGCACATCTTTGCAATTGTGAATTGTGGTGCTATAAACATCTGAGTGCAGGTGTCTTTTTTGTAGAATGTTTTTTTGTTTCTTTCGATAAATACCCAGTAGTGGGATTGCTGGATCAATGGCAGTTCTATTTTTAGTTCTTTGAAATATCTTCATATTACTTTTCATAGAGGTTGTACTAGTTTTCAGTCTCACCAGCAGTGTATGAGTGTTTCCTATTCAGAATCGCAAGGACCTGAGAGGACTGATATCAGCTGCACTCTAGAAATGCTAGTAGAAGTAGCTACAAGCCAAAAGGGGAAGGGAAGAATCACTGTCTTTCTGAAGTGCACAGGAATGCCAGGGAGCTCAGGACAAGAGTACTAATATTTGTTTCACAATACTTTGCTAGGTATTTCTGAGGAAGAAGCAGCTAATCTGCATAAAAGCTTTCCAAAGGATGCTGTCAATTCCCCACCTATAGAGTTGGAATCCCAGAAATCTGAACCAAGGTTTGAACCTGTGACATACAATTTGATCTGGTCCCCTGATTATTAATGACAGAAAATCTGAAGAGAGTAAAAGTAGAATATGATGCAAGTATCTATTTTATTTAGCCCACATAAAAAATGCCAAATACAAACATTGATATATGATATGATACATATGAGATATATATTTATGTATTTATCATACAAATACATATGGTGGAGGAGAGAGCCAGAGAGAGAGAGAAATATTTACTAGGATACACATCTGTGTAGTACAACTAAGCTCCTTTCCCTTATTATATAATCTCCTTATGCCCTGGCTCCCTCCACTCCACTCAAATATCTTGTTAGTTGGGTGATATTTTTTTCTAGGCTCCTTCTTAGAGATACATTTTTAAAAAGAGTTCTTATGCCTCCAGGAGTTATCCTTTGTCCTATAGTTAATCTCTTAATAAGACCAATTTAGCTGTAATATAAATGGTAATTCATAGTGTTCTAGTTACTGCACAGTTCTGAACTTGCTCAGAAATTGCCTGTGAGCAGGCTGGTCTTACCCATGGGCAGAACTGGTTAGGAGACATTTGATATGGTTTTGGATCCATAAAGAAGACTCAGATTTTGACCATTGTTAAATGTTCTGAGAAAAGGTATTTGAGACTTTGTTAGCCCGTTAAAGTAGCTACTGTGTATAAGAACTGCGTTAGGCATAGTGCCTGTTCTTAAAATGCATCTGAGGGATGTGGGACTCAAAGTGAGTAAAATACATAACAATAACAAGGCCATATTTGCAAAAGGGAAAATCTGTATAAAGCAGGACAAACACTGTGGCTGACAATTACCAGGGTGAGTTAGAACATCGTCTGTGAGTAAGGTGTATTATAAGGTATGAAACACAGTAATAAATATTCCATTTTAATTTCTTGGGTCATATGGCTAGTTCCTTTCTTCTCAGATTTTCATTACCATTATTATTTAATTTCATTTGCCATGTTGAGTGGCAAATAAGCTTACACTTGGAATGAGCTTACAGTCAATCTGTTGTAAATGAAGGATTTGCAAGTGGCATTATTCCATATTTTCTTAAGGATTTAAGATGTCTCAAGCTTTCAACTTGTTCTTTGCCAGGATCCTACCTGATGCCAATTTTCACTCAATCTCCATAAATGTTTATTAATACAATAGTGTACAAATTCTTCCTTAAAACATGCCAAAAGAGGTATTTGTTTTTGTGCTTCTCTATGCCCATATTTAAACATATTACGTAAATATGTCCACACCTAAATATGTCCCATCTTGTTGATCCATCTTTAAAATTCACACCCTGTCTTGTATTAATGCAACCCAACCATGAAAGTAATTTGTTCATGAGTCATACCCTTACAAACATTGAAGTAATTGTAAAATCATCTCTTGTTAGTTTTCAATTAGGGTATTAAGTTCAATATCATGCTGTATTGGATTTTAGAAAAAAATGCCACAAAGAGTTTTATTTCTTAATGCCCAATAATATTTCACCGTAAACATACAAAGACAAAGATAAATGTATATCCATTTCAACACCTACAAAAATAATTAGTTTTCCTGGGAGTATCATAGCAAATGCTGCTGATTTCTTTCTTTTAATTTTTAACTATTATGGGTACATAATAATTGCATATAGAGAGAGAGTACATGTGATGTTTTGATACAGGACTACAATGTGTAATAATCAAATCAGAGTAATTGGAGTATCTATCACCTCAAGTATTTATCATTTCTTTGTGCTAGGAACATTCCAATTCCATTCTTTTAGTTGTTTTAAAGTATACCATAACTTATTGTTGACTATAGTCACTTTGTTGTGTTATCAAATATTGTTCATTCTATCTATTTATGGAATATGGAAACTCAGTAGATACCTATAGGCACATTATAATATGCTGGAGTAGCCTGAATAATTAATTGAAATAATATTTTTAAGTAAGGGCTTCATCTTTAGTATCAAGAAAAAATTACCTGTGGTGTAATTATGATTTTCAACCATATATGTTTTACAGTTTATGGACACTTTTTATATCTAGAGACATAAGCAGTGATTCAGACAATGCACAATTCAAGTGCAAGAAGATTATGAAGGCAAATAACACCTTCATACAATAAGATCTGAGGGTATCCCTCTACTTCACAAAGGCTATGAACTGAATTGTTCCTAGGAATCTAATTTAGACATCCAGATAAAAGAAGGTCATCAAACACCTGGAAGATTCCTGGCAAATAGGACATCATCAAGCACACAGTCATCAGTCTGGCCAAAGGCAAAGTGAAGGAGAAAATCCTATAAGCTGCAAGACAAAAGCAACAAGTAACTTACAAACAAGAATCCATCAGACTAACAGCAGACTTCTCAGGAGAAACTTTATAAGCCAGAAGGGACTTGGGTCCCATTTTTAATCTTCTTAAACAGAATAACTGCAAGCCAAGAATTTTGTACCCTGAAAAACTAAATTTCATATATGATGGAGAAATAAAGTCCTTCCCAGACAAGCAAACATTAAGGGAATTTGTCACCACTAGACCTGCCCTACAGGAAATGCTCTAAGCATGGAACAGGAAAATCAATATTCACCAGTATAAAAACACCTGAAAGTAAAACTCACAGCTTTTATAAAATAGTAACACAAGGGAGAAAACAAAGCAGCTAAGTAACAATCAACATAATGAACAGAACAGTACCTCACATATCAATACTAACATTGAACATAAATGAGTTTAATGCTCTGCTTAAAAGATATAGATTGGCTGAATGAATTAAAAAACACAACCCTGTTTCCAAAAACTCTATTTAATTGGCAAAGCTTCTCATAGACTCAAGGTAAAGGTATGGAAAAATATTCCATGCAAATGTAAATCAAAAGTAAGCAGGAATAGCTATTCTCATATCAGATAAAATAGACTTTAAGTCAATGATTGTAAAACAAAACACACACACACATACACAAACATGGTCATTATATAATGACAAAGTAAACAATTCAACAAGAAGATATAAAAATCCTAAATAAATATGCACCTAATACAGAAGCTTCCCATATTCATAAAACAAATTTTACTTGATCTAAACAAAGAAATAAACGGCAACATCATAATAGCCAGGGACTTCAACACTCTACTGACAGAGCTGGACAGATCATTGAGGCAGAAAATCACTGAAGAAACACTAGACTTAAATAGTACTCTAGAACAAACGGACCTGAGAGATATTTATAGAACATTCTACCCCCCAAAAATGCATCATATGTATTCTCATCAGCACATGGGACATTTTCCAAGGTAGATCATATGTAAGGCCACAAAACAAGTCTCAGAAAAGTCAGAAAAGTCAAAATTATACCATGTATCTTTTGGGACCATAATGGAAATAAGCTAGAATCAATTCCAAGAGGAACTCTCAAAACTATACAAATACATGGAAATTAAGGAGCCTGCTGCTAAACAATCCTTAACTCAGTGATGAAATTAAGATGGAAATCAAAAGATTTTTTGAATTAAGCAACAAAGACAACACAAGTTTCCAACAATCACTTGGATACATAAAAATCAGTGCTAACAGGGAATTTCATAGCCTTAAATGCCTACTTCAGAGAGACAGAAAGATCACAAATTAACAGCTTCATGTCACATCTCAAGGAACTAGAAAATGAAGAACAAACCAAACCCAAAGCTATCAGAAGAAAATACATAACAAAGATCAGAGCAGAACTAAAGAAAATAGAAACCCAACAAACAATACAAAGGATCAATGAAACATGTTGGTTCTTTGAAAAGAGAAACAAAATTGATAGACCACTAGCTAGATTAACCAGAAATAGAAGAGCAAGGACTCAAACAAGCTCAATTAGAAATGAAAAAGGAAATATTACAACTGATACTACAGAAATACAAAATCCCATATGAGACTACTATGAAAACCTCTACATATACAAACTAGAAAATCTAGAGGAAATGGATACATTTTTGGAAACAGACAACTTCCCATGCTTGAATTGGGAAGAAACAGAAATACTGAACAGATCAATAAGTAGTAGATAGATTGAAACAGTAATAAAAATACTCCCAGTAAAAAAATACCTGTACCAGACAGATTCACAGCTGAACTCTACAAGACCTACAAAGACGAACTGGCACCTATCCCACTGAAACTGTTCCATAACATTGACAAGGAAGGAATCCTCCCTAAATCATTCTATGAAGCCAGTATCATCGTGATACTAAAGCCTGGAAAGGACACAACAAAAAAAGAAAACTACAGACTAATATCCCTCATGAACATAGATGCAAAACTCCTCAACAAAATGAATCCAAGATATCTTTTCTTAGCCTTTTGGCTAAGATTAAGTTTATAAATCCAATAGCACATCAAAAAGATAATTCACGGCCGGGCACGGTGGCTCACGCCTGTAATCCTAGCACTCTGGGAGGCCGAGGTGGGCGGATCGTTTGAGCTCAGGACTTTGAGACCAGCCTGAGCAAGAGCGAGACCCCGTCTCTACTAAAAATAGAAAGAAATTATATGGACAGCTAAAAAATATATATAGAAAAAATTAGCCGGGCATGGTGGTGCATGCCTGTAGTCCCAGCTACTCGGGAGGTTGAGACAGGAGGATCGCTTGAGCTCAGGAGTTTGAGGTTGCTGTGAGCTAGGCTGACGCCACGGCACTCACTCTAGCCTGGGCAACAGAGTGAGACTCTGTCTCAAAAAAAAAAAAAAAAAAAGATAATTCACTATGATCAAGTGTGTTTCATCCCAGTGATGCAAGTATGGTTCAACATATACAAAACAACAAATGTGATTTACCACATAAACAGAATTAAAAACAAAAACCAAACGATCATCTAAAGAGATGAAGAAAAAATATTTGATAAAATCCAGCACCCTTTCATGATAAAAACTCTCAACAAACTAGGCATAGAAGGAACATATCTCAAAACAATTAAAGCTATATATGACAAACCCACAGACAACATCACACTGAAAGAGGAAAAGTTGAAAACATTCCCCGTAAGAACTGGAACAAGACAAGGATGCCTACCATCACCGCTACTATTTAACACAGTACTGGAAATCGTAGCCTGAGCAATTAGGAAAGAGAAAAAAATACAGAACATCCAAATCAAATCCAAAAAATAAAGGGCATCCAACAGTTTGAAAGAGGATGTCAAACTATATCTGTTTGCTGATGATATGATCTTATACCTATAAAATCCTAAGGACTCCATTAAAAGACTGTTAGAATTGGTAAATAAATTCAGTAAAGTCTCAGGTTACAAAATTAAAGTACACAAATCAGTAGCACTTCTATATACTAATAACATTCAAGCCAAGAGTCAAATCAACAACTTAATACCATTTACAATAGCTACAAAGAAAATAAAATACCTAGGAATATATTTACCCAAAGAGGTGAAAGATCTCTACAAGGAGAACCATAAACCACTGATGAAAGAAATCATAGATGATGCAAACAAAGGGGAAAACATCCTATGTTCATGAATTGGAAGAATTAATATTGTTAAAATGACCATACTTCCCAAAGTGATTTACAGATTCAGTGCAATTCCCATCAACATACCAATATCATTTTTCACAGATATAGAAAAAAATAATCCTAAGCTTCACATAAGACCAGAAAAGAGCCAAATAATCAAAGCAATCCTAAGAATAAAGAATAAATCTGGAGTCATTGTATTACCTGACTTCAAATTATACTGCAAGGCTAGAGTAACCAAAACAGCATGGTACTAGTATAAAAGTAGACACATAGACCAATGGAACAGAATAGAGAACCCAAAATTGAAGCCATTCGGCCACAACCAAATGATTTTTGACAAAACAGATTAAAAAATACACTGAGGAAAGAATGCCCTATTCAATAAATGGTGCTGGGAAAACTGGATAGCCACCTGCAGAAGAATAAAAC
Organism: Eulemur rufifrons; assembly: GCF_041146395.1. Taxonomy (NCBI): domain Eukaryota; kingdom Metazoa; phylum Chordata; class Mammalia; order Primates; family Lemuridae; genus Eulemur; species Eulemur rufifrons. Next base: position 37,476,997 of record NC_090986.1, read on the forward strand.
TAGATCACTATCTCTCACCATATATAAAAATTAATTCAAGATGACTTAAATGTAAGATGTGAATCCATAAAACTTCTTGAAGAAAATGCAGGAAAATACTCTTCTGGACATTGGCCTAGGCAAAAAATTTATAACCAAAATCCCAAAAGGAAATACAAGAACAACAAAAATAAATAAATGGGCCTTATTTAAACTAAAAAATTTCTGCACGGCAAAGGAAATAATCACCAGAGTAAACAGACAACCTACAGAATAGGAGAAAATATTCTCAAACTATACATCTAACAAAGGGCTAATATTAAGAATCTACAAAGAACTCAAATCAGCAAGAAAAAAACAAATAACCCCATCAAAAAGTGGGTGAAAGGCACGAACAGATTTCTCTCAAAAGAAGATAGGCAAATGGCCAACAAACACTTGAAAATATGCTCAACATCATTAATCATCATGGAAAATGCAAATTAAAACCGCAAGAAGATATCATCTTATTCCTGTCAGCAATCTTAAACAATTGCCATTGTTAAAAAGTAAAAAAAATAAATAAATAAATAAAATAGTTATTGACGAGGATGCAGTGAAAAGGAAATGCTTATGCACTCTTGGTGGGAATGTAAACTAGTACAACTGCTACAGAAAATAGCATGGAGATTGCCCAAAGAACTAAAAGTAGTTCTTTTTGCCCAAAGGGGAAAAATGACATTATATAAAAAAGATACCTGCACCCAAATGTCTATTGCAGCACAATTCACAATTGCAAAGATATAGAATCAACCTAAGTGCCCATCAACTAATGAGTGGATAAAGAAAATGTGATATATATATACCATGGAGTACTATTCAGCCCTTAAAAGCAATGAAATAATGTCTTTTGCAGCAACTTGGATGGAACTGGAGATCATTGTCCTATGTTAAGTATCTCAGGAATGGGAAAACAGATACCATATATTCTCACTTGTAAGTGGGAACTAAACAAGGGATATATATGGTCATAAAGAGGTATAATGTACATTGAAAATGAAGAAGGGGGAACATAGGAGGGGGAGAGGTATAAAAATCTACCTATTGAGTACAATGTACACTATTCTGTTGATGGGTACACTGAAAGCCATTACTTAAGCATAATACAATTCATCCATGCAACAAAAATATACTTGTACTCCTTAAATTTTTTGAAATTTAAAAAAAAAAAACTTATATAGTAGGATAGCTAAGTTTTTAGCAAGGTGTACATTATCTGCCAAAACTCTCGCAATAAAAAAGGGCCTCAAGCCAACTGAAGAATTTCTTGGTAGCAGGAGCTATTCTTTCTCCTGTGTTTATTATCTCATTTAATAACTCCTTTCTCTCACTTCCTCTACATTGACTATCTTTAATGTCTGTCAAAGCTATTCCTCCTTTCCAATGTCACCAACACCTCCTAAATTGAACTTCTTAACACTTGTTCTCCTATTTTCTAATTTATCTACTAGCCTACAATTCAATTCCCTTCCATCCCATGTACTACACATTCAAACACAAATCTAATCATGTCATTGCTGCTTAAATATTCTAATGATCACTTCAATAACTCCATGACACCAGGTAATATTTATATTTTTTAGCAAAGGGCCTTCAAATTTCACTTGTATTCAAAGTCTGTTTTCTACTCTCATGCCCACTTTGTGTCTACACTCAGCCACCCCTCTCCTCCAACTTCTCTAAACATGCTGTGCTCTCTCATTTGTGGCCCTTTCCTGAGAATCCCATTGAAAAGTTAGCTCAAATATTTCCTCTTTGCTAAATATTTCTCATAAACCATGCACTATAGGAATCTAGAATGTGTTGAAATGCTCACTCTGCAGAGCAACCCGTATTCAGAAGTTCAGCCACAAAAAACAATGGTGGACTAGCACCTCTTGTTTTATCCTGGATGGAGCTGGAGCCCATTCTACTAAGTGAAGTACCACAAGAATGGAAAAACTGAACCACATGTACTCACCATCAAATTGGTACTAATTGATCAACACTTATGTGCACATATAGTAGTAACATTCATCGGGTGTTGGGCAGGGTGACAAGAGGGGATGAGGATATGCACACATAATGGGTGTGGTGCACACTGTCTAGGGATGGGCACACTTGTAGCTCTGCCTCGGGCTGGACAAAGGCAATATATTTAACCTAAACATTTGTACCCCCATAATATTCTGAAATAAAAAACAGAAAAAATAAAAAATTTAATTGTCTTTTGAACTGTGTGATCCAGAAAAATCTAATTGATCCCCACACATAAGCTAACCGTATCCATCCTTACCAAGTGGGTGCTGCTACCACAGCAGAGAACAAGCAACTTATGTCTCAGTACCCAAAGCCCTTCAAATTCTGGCTGCAACAATTTACAAGCTTGCCAGCCTGTCATATTTTAGGACTTTGTTCAAGGTTTGACACCTTTTTGCTGTACATAGACTATGCATTTCTCTGCTCCCTCTTAGCCATCTGTCTTTGTATAAACCATCTCCAGTATTTCTTTTTGCCTTCGGCCTCTGTTTGGCCAGATAATCCAATCTCTGACCTTGGTTTGGTCTATATAGAGAGAGACATATAGACAGATATAGACACAGATGATATAGACATAGATAGAGAACTCAGTACACATGCTTTTGGTATGTGAAATCTCCTACCTCAACTGTAGTTTCTTGTCCACATTTATCTGACAAGGCTGCATTGCCCTACCTGTTCCTGGCCTATACTCCCCTTCTGTCCCCTCTTCTTAGGACAGAACTAATTGTAAGTCACATAATAGTGACAATTACCATTTATGGTACACCTACTGTATCCTACCAGGCAGGACACAAGACACTTTGTATCTATAGTGCTATTTAATTTCCCACATAATTCCAGGAGTAGTTATAACTAGCACCATTTTAAAGTTGAGGAAATGGAAGCAAAGAGGTTGAGCATTTGTCAAATCACAGGTCATAAGCACAACACTGCTGCAGGTACACTCATAGCATGAGAAGTCAGCAAACAGAAAAAGGAAGAACAGAAAATGATGTGTATACTTGGAGTGGTAAGGGAGGGGTGGTCAGGAAAAAGAGGGGAGGAAACATTGGGGAACCAAAGTGCACATCTCAGAGGGGTTTATAGAGCAGAGCCCTGTATGCAGAGTATTTAAAATGATCTTTCTCACCCAGAATATCCCACCTACCTAAATCTTCCAACCACATCTCTGGATCCTGATCTCAAGCCTAAAAGACTCAGATTCTTGCAATAACTTCTCCTGCTGTCCAGGCCTAAGGGATGTGTCACATAGAGAAAAGGCAGGTCCCTCTGTCCTGAATGGTAGAGTCCAAAGATGCCAGGGCCTGAGGAAATAGGAAATGGGAATCAAGAGTGTTGACAGTGGGGCATTAGCTGCTTCACAGTTAGAGAATTTTGTAAGAAACACTTTTGACCAGAAATTTTCAAAGAGGTGGCATCAGAATATAAACAGTACTCTGCCAAAAATCAAAAGGAAGTTAAGTGTGGGAAGCTCTACTGAAGGTTGGAAAGAGGGGAAAATTGGACTAACTAGAACTATCTTTCTCAAGATTAGGGCCTCCATTCTTCTTCCAGCCAACCTCTGAAAATTTTACATGACAGCGAAACTGTATTTTTCCTTTTCTTTTCTTTTGAAGTTTTGCCATTTGTGTTTGTGGGCTCAAGGGGCCATTTGTGTGGACCAGTCTACTGGGGAAATTCCAGCCCCAGCAGGATACCTGCCAATGACCCCCTCCAGATGGCAAGGGAAGAGGTATTCTTAAAGAAGGGTAGAGATTCCACTGTTAATAAATATTGTTCCATTGCACTCTATTCCTATCACCTTCTGCCAGGACTTCAAAGGCCTCTAAAATCTTATTCTTTGATGTCTCAAAATTGTATTTCTAAGACACTGGTACAAAGTGACCCTGAACTACCTATACCATGGTTCTTGACCTACAGCTTCCATCCTCCACCCTGTCTTCCTGCCATGATCTTCTTCACATCTCTTTAAGTTCCATCTTTGCAATACTCAAGGAAAAGGTTCTTAGAATTCGCTCATGGCTGTGATAAACCATACAACTTTGAGCTAGTGAGGCAGATTGGGCTAGTGCTTCCATATCAGTTTTCTTGCACAGATTTTTGAGGTGTTTCTGCTGCCTTAGAAAACATAAGAAGCAGTGAGACTCCCTGGCTTAGTTTCATCCACCTTTCAAATTCACACAAGCTACAATGGTAGAAGACAAAGTTACCACTGTCTCCTTTCTTTCCTGATGTATGGAGGAAGAATGCTTGCACTTCATGCACTTGTTGTGAAATCTAGAGGGAGGCTCAAAGATGTCAAAACTTAGTTCCGGAAAGGGCAAATCATGTGTTGGGCCTAGAATACACTGAGGAGAAAAGAGAAGAGAAAGAGAGACCACATCTATGACAGTCTCTCCTCACTGCTGCTCCTTATTTTTACTTGTCTTGCACTGTCCTGTATTTATCACAGTTTCTGTTGAACAGCTTTTTAAAAGTACTGGAGGAATTTATCTTGCCATTCTGCCCCCCATCCTCTTGTTCTCTGCACCCATCCGTCCTATTGCAATACCTTCATGTTCTATGACTTTAAGAGAAGGGGAGGGGAAGGTTTTGGAGGTTTTTTTTTTCCCCCTTAGCAGCAGGACTTGATATTTTTAATTTTGGAAAAATAAAAAGATAAATAAAACAAACAAATAAAAAAGATTAGGGGCTTAAGGAAAGCTCTGTGCTCTGCAAAATTATCTCTGTAATAATAACAGCTACCATTTAATAAATATCTACCTTGTACAAGATGCTTTACACTCTTGATCCCATAAACCTTACAATAACCTTGTAAATGGGTAATATTACCTCTGTTTCTCATGTAATGAAATCAAGGTTGCAAAAGATTGAGTAACCTGCTATATTAGCCAGTGTTTTCCGGAGAAACAGAACCAGTAGGAGACACAGAGAGTGAAAGAGAAAGAGAAATTATAAGGAATTGGCTTATGAGATATGGAAGTTAACAACAAGCCTAAGATCTACAGTTGGCAAGTTGGAGACCTAGAAAAGTATACTTATTTTTTTGTTTGGTTTTTTGTTTTTTTTTTTTTTGAGACAGAGTCTTGCCTCATCACCCAGGCTACAGTTCAGTTGTGTGATCATAGCTCACTGCAACCTTAAACTCCTGGGCTCAAGCAATCCTCTTGCCTCAGCCCTCAAGTAGCTGGGACTATAGATGCATACCACCACATCCAGCCAAGTTTTTCATTTTTTTGTAGAGACAGGGTCTTGCTCTTGCTCAAGCTGGTTTTGAATTCCTGGTCTCAAGCAATCCTCCCACCTGGGCCTCTCAAAGTGCCAGGATTACAGGCATGAGCCACCACACCAGCCTAGAAAAGTACACTTCTAATCTGAGTTCAAAGCCCTGAGAATGAGGAAACCCAATAGGGAAGTTCCAATCCAAAGTCTAGCAGGCTTAAGACATAAGAAGAGTTGATGTTTCAGTTCAAGTCCAAAGGCAGGAATAAAACTGATATCCCAACTGTAAGTCAGTCAGACAAAATTCCCTCTTTTTCAGGGGAAACTCAGTCATTTGTTCTATCCAGAACCTCACCTGATTGGATGATGTCTAACCACACTACAGAGAGCAATCTGCTCTACTCAGTCCATGAATTTAAATGTTAAATTCATCCAAAAACACCTTCAGAGAAACACCCAGAATAATGTTTGATCTAATATCTGGACACCCCAAGGCCCAGTCAATTCTTACAAAAATTAATAAAATTAACCACCACACTTGCCTAAAGCTATCTAATGTATGTGTTAGAGAAGAGATTTAAACTCAGGCCTGTGCTTCTTAAAAGTCAATGGTCATTCCTCTATGCCAGAAATGTGGGACCACAAGAATTACCTAGAATGTCTGATTTTGTTATTTGAAGCTTGTGCCAAGATCACAGAAAAATTTCAAAAGGCAGTGTTTCCAGCCCTGGCAGAATTATTGTTCTACAAAGGATGTAAAGTGGTGGATCCTCAACTGGGCATTATAACTGATCATCACACAACTCAGTGTGTTATCGGAGTGATCACTATCATTTTTATATGCTTTCTTGTTCAAGTCAAAAATACATGTGTGGCAGAAGTAATTTGTCCAGAGTACTGAGAGAGAAGAATTTCTACTCAGTTTCAGAGTAAATGAAAGTAATTTACAAAAAAAATTGTATATATGTGTGATTTTATACACACACACAGTTCTTAAACATTAGCTAGATTGGTAAACCCATTTAATTTTTGTACTTGAACCAAATTAGGTGTGCAGGAGCTGGAGCACCCCAGAAAGGAAGAAAGGAGCTACTGCTAAAGGGGCTGTAAAACCAAGGAGAAACCACCTACCTAGATTTCTTTCAATAATAAAAGAAAAGTTTTTCAATGGTCACAAAATCTACAACTTCCAATAAACTACTTGTCCATTTGGTCAAATTCAAATGCAGAACAAAAATTTGTTCAAAGAAGCGTCCTTCTTTATACTTGCAAAAGAATCTTTTTTGCAATAACTTAAGAGAAAAGGGAGAATCACACTTTCTGTTGTTAAAATAAGAAATGCAACCCCCAAAATAGGAGTGATCAGTAATTGTATTCTGTCCAAGATAGTTTAACAAGTTTCTGGGAATCAAACATCAGGAATATATTAAGGAATTATAGCTGCCTAAAATTGTAAGTCAATTCTGTTTTGTTCCCATGGTTTTGTGTGACATTATGTTCTCACAAAAGTGAAAGAATACTGCCCCAAATGAGCAGGATATATCTGCCTATGGAGAAATTATAACTCCTTGGTAAAGGAAAAATAGTTATATGTGAATGCTTTTCACAGAACCCACTAACTAATATAACTATATTCTCTTTTCTCAGTGTAGCTGTAATAACCAAATATGTACTATGGTTAAACTTATCTGACATTTTACGAACAAATCAGAGGGCTTCTTATTCTATCAGAATCTGATGAAAATCCTTCAAAATTTCTTCAGCATCAGATGATTCTAGGGGAAGAAAGAGAACATTCTGATCAGTGAAAGGATAAAAGTCCATCAAATGGGGAGCAATTTGATTCCTAGTGTGACTGAGTATCTGAACACTGATAATCAGTTGTGATATGTTATTTATTAAAAAAGGAAAAGTCGAGAAAATGCACATCATCTCTCTAATTTAGTGAAATTTACTGAGGGTCAAGCAAGCCTGACACAGTATACTTTACTCTTACCTTCTTCAGATAAGTGTCATGTGGGAAATATTTAAAATGGCAAACTCTGAAGACAAAATTTAATATCTTTCTAAATTTAAGGTTGGAGATTGCTGTTATGAATTTACAAAAAGGTAAAATAAATTAAAGTTAGGGCTCAAAATGTCGTGGCTCACCCTTTCATGGAGTAGGAACAAGCAGTCTAGATAGGACAGCCTTGGACTAAAAGTTTGACCTGGACTGTAACCTCTGAGCGTGGCTCTGTCACTATCTGTGGCACTACCCGGGCCATTATCCTTCAGTTTCTTTATATATAATACCTAATTGACAATAATAGTTGCTTTGTATTTTGAATGCATACTATAATGAATCTATAGAAAAATACCAAAGAGAAGAATGAGCAATGAAACCCCTACAGTAACAAAAGAAAAAGACTAGGCATAAGTAGGCAAATTAAAATAGAGTGTTGGCACTAAGATATGAATATAAGGGAGATAAGATGAGCAAAATGTGGAATAGAGTTAAAAGGAGCAAAAACCGGGATGCCTAAATTATACTAATTGTAGGTGTAAAAAGAAGGGAGAATTATAAACTTCAGCGAGGATAGAAATTAATGCTTAAAAGGGAAAAGAGGAAAATGCAATAATAAGAAAGGGAAAGAAGAAAAAGTTTCACTGGATGCTGTCTGGTATCTATTTACTTCCCAAAAGATCCTAAAGAGGAAAAGAAAAATCCTTAGACTGTCAATAATCAAAGTATTCCATACATTTACGTGTTAGAGCATGTTTACTTCTTTCTCTTATTTGATATAAAAGAACAGATCACAGAACCTAAAAATAAAAATTGTAGAGTTATAAACAGAAGATGCAAAGAAGTCAGTGATTGCCCATATAGGGACTAAGCTAGGAAACTTTGACTAAAAAGACACTGGAAATATTTCCAAGACACATTTTTGCAATGATTCAAATGTCAGGATTGTATGATGTAAGCTTGGGCAATAGTACGCTCATTTATTTTCAAAGATTTATTTGGGGAAAAGAATCAGAAATACAAGCTGCAATTTGTAATGGTACTCTCAAGAAAGCCAAAAATAAATATTGTTTACATATTATAGTAGAAATGAAATATCTGGTAGAGACAAAAGCATTTTATGTTCAAAAAGTTCTGCAGAAAAAAAAAAGTTCTGCTGTATTAGAATTCACCAAATAATTAATAAACTGATATGAAGTCAACACAAAACAATACCTAAAATAAGGAAGAACTGAATAATAGAGTGGCTAAAATAAGCCATTCACACAGACACATTCTTGATCTTTTAACCACACAAATCTAACAAGAAAATAAATGAGTCAGTGAGAAGAATATCAGCTTGCAAGATCAGTTCAATAAGTAGCTGGTTGATGGACTTCTCTTCCAGGTTGCCTCTTTGTTATATAGATGTACTTACTTGGAATCGAAAGAGATGAACATGGAGTTTCTAGGAAAAAGGTCTTTTGGAATGCATAATTATATTAGTTTCTAGTAGTGCTTTATAATCACCACACTGGTCAGAAATGCTTTATACCTTCCATAGTCTTGGTAAAGGTGACCAATAACAATAATTTTCTAAAGATTTTGATGGGGAAGTTCATGAGATCTGATTTAAAATGGGAAGAAGTATGCATTACCGTGTTTGAATGTTCTGATTTTGATGAAGATCCTACAAAAAGATAGAAACAATCCATTTGAAAAGGAGGTAGTATTCAAGTATGTTAGCAACATAAAACTTAAAGAAATAGTTATACAAAATGTGTAGGCAGAAAGCTCCCAAAATGGATAAATCACTAAAAAAAATTTTAAAGCCTCCTATTAATATAAAGGCAGTAACCTACTTAGAGACTAACCTTATGCAAAAGTATAGAGGGGCCTTTTAGCGTAAACTTGGATATATATCCCAGCTCCACCACCTTCTAGCTGTTTGATGGCTTAGGGAGACCTATTAAATAAACTCTCTAAACTCCAATTTCTACATTTATAAAATGAGAATAACAATAATATGATCTTTACAGTGGTGTGTTAAAGATTAAATGTTACATTTATCACATTGCAATATAATTATTTGTCTTTGTGGCTCTTTCGTTCTTTCCTTCCATCATCAAATAATTCTTGAGAGGCTACCTAAGGTGAATGTTACCTATACCTCTGTCACCTACTAGTCATGTGGCTTTAAGCAAGTTATTTAACTTCTGTGTCAATTTCATCATCTATAAATATGGGATAAAAATAGCACACATCTCAAATGGGTCCTGTAAGGCTAAAGGAGCTAATACAAGTGACATATTTAGAAAAAAATGTTTGGTGTAATTAGAAAATCAGTAGATATCAGCAAGATTATTGTTAACGTTTTCTCCTACTGCTCTTTCTTTTCTTTTTCCTATCATCACCATCATCATCAGCATCATCATCATGTATCAGGCATTCTGCAGCTAGACCTTATCCTATCAGATGGTGATATTCTTCTATTCAATCTATGATAATTGATATAAACGTGCTTACTGGAAGCTAGTTCCCATTATTAGTTAGGATCTTTGGTTTGCAAGTAAAGGGAAGTCAACTCAAACTACCATCACTTAGAAAGGGAGAATTGTTGTTTGGTTGATGCAATCAAAGAACACAAGAGTAAGAGATGAAGCTGATCTCAAAACCATGCAGATTCAGAGACTTGAAGCTTATCGGGACATTCCTTCTCAGCTCTGCTTCATGTACAGCACAGGCTGCATTCTTTCCTTCCCCAGACAGCTCTCTCTATGAGGCAGAGAACATACACTGACAATCTGGAACTGAATCCTACCAGATCCTAACCAATAACAAGGGCTCTTACCACATAGATCCAACTGGAAACTCACATGCAAAAGGCATTAATTGGTGACCTATGTCACATGCCTGTTCTTGAGCCAATCACTATAGCAGGGAGAGAACACACGAAAACAGGAAAGAGTAGACGGTAACAAAAATTGAAGAGGAGTGGAAAGCAGAGCTGACACCTGGAAATACACAGCACCTAGATTATTTGGGTCACTGACAGTTCTTTTCTCTATCCTCTCATTTGACTTTATATCCTCTGTGTCTAGCACTGCTTGATATATGAAAGGTACATAATAAACATCTTTTGAAAAATGAATTTCTAAAGTATACCAACATTATAAGAATAAAAAAACAATAACACAATTTTCAATTCCTTTTCCTTTTTAACAAGTCCATGTGAAAAGATCAACATATTTTCATGATGCTCAACTTTTAAGTTTATTTAATAAACATCTTACTGCTCATATGCACCATCATAGCATATACATAAATCTCTGGTTCTCTCTGGTTATTATCTGTCACCTTTGTAAACCTTAGAAAGATACCTGCTTATCTATCCTGGAGTTAGAATAACCAGCAATCAAATCTCATGTCCTTCAGCCACACTGGCTTGGATTGTCCTAGTTCAGAAGCACTTGGACAGACTTGTAAACACAGTCTGTGGAGCTCAGGAGCTTGGTGGTAGATGTATTTCTTGAATGGACCCAATTTAGTACAACCTTTCCCAACAAGCGGAGAAGTTTGTCTCATCATTCCTTAAATCTGGACTAGCTTTGTGACTTGTTCTGGCCAATTAAATGCTTTGGAAGTGAATAGTGTGCTAGTTCTGAGCCTGTGCTTCAAGATGCCATGAGCATTTTCTTGTGCTCCACCTTTACCATGAGAATATGTCCAGACTAGCCTGATGGAGGATATGGGACTTGTGGCAGTCCAGTGGCCCAGTTACTTCTGCTGATACACAGACATGTGCATGAGCTCAGTCACAACGGGAAGAACAACTGTCCAGCTGAGCCAAGACTAAATTATTGACCTGCAGGCTTGGAAGGTAAATAAATACTTATTATTTCTATACTGCATTGTTGTGGCCATAGAAATCTGATAAAGGGTTTCATTTATGCCCTACTTAAATCACACCGGTGTCAGTCTAGCCATCTCATCACCCATCACCCTATAACCAGTCAAGCTTTTATCCTGTTTTTCACACATAACTTACAAAGCTGGATGAAATATCTGCCACGTATCTTGCGTTCTACAGCTGGTCCTTCTAATCCATTTGAGAGAATATGATGCTAAATATTGAAGCAAGTGCTTTGCCACGAGCAGCCTTGTGTGCTCAGTGACTTGGCAGGCCTGTAACAAGCAATAAGCCTGGAATGTCGAAGAATTCTTAGAAACTTGTCAACTTGACCAAACATGGGCAAAATCAAATTCATAACAACCAGAAACTATAATAACAAAATAAGAGCATGTGTAATTTTTAATAGTTGCATAAATCATCTCAGACCTTGACTAAGAGCTGTATTTTTGAATTGATAATTAAAATGCTTGTACTTCAACATCTTACTGCCCATTTTGTTTCCAGATAACATTGATATTTCAAAAATGAATGTTCCAAAATATCTTTAGTCAAGAAGTTTCAAAACTCATACATCATTCTCTGCCTGCTTATCCCTCCTGTCCAAGAAAAACATATTTGATACAAGATGCCTAGGTTTTCCAATGAAAAGCAAGGTAAATTTTTAAAATTCAAGGCTATAATCAGAATGGATAATAAAGCCCTCATGAGATTATATTCCAAAAGTGACTTTTAGTCCCAGGGAACTGGAAAGAAAATATTGTCAGCCCTCCTTATATAAAAACAACTAAATAAAAAATAAAATCTGGTAATACAAGGAAAACTTCTCTTCATCTTTCTCGCAATTCTTCAAGACCTCCATTTCAGGGAGCAGGTATCTTATTAGTTTAATGCTGAAATCACTCAACTGATTATCCCTTGCTACATTTACTAAAATAGTAAGACCTATCCAACAATGCAATTTTGAGAGAGTGGTACTCAGCTGGCTCCAGAAAAAATTAAGGTAGTATGGTTGGAAACAGAATAGTCTTATATATTTTATTCCCTCATATTAGAATTTTTTTCATGTCTTTACTCACCTCTAATTAACAAAAGATTGAGCTGACACTAATATGCTATACCAAACCCTCTCTGCCCCATGCCTTTTCTTTCATGTCCTCTAATCTTACTCTTTGGAAGAAGTTTGTACAGAAAGTATTGACACTGATGTATAAGTGACAGATATGCCTGAATTCATTACCCTTCTTGAATGCATTTGTATTTTCATTTTAAACTAAAGGAATCTCTGATTTTGGCATGGTAGACATAATTTACACATTTGCCAATTTACCTATTCATAAATTAGTTCATCTCTACATACAATTGGCCTTGGATGGTTAACAGGATGATGGGTCTTTAGATGGGGTGGAGGGTCCACAGAAAGATGCCTCGTGACAACTGATGTACACATGTTAGGAAACAGTGAAACACTCTCATACTTTATTATTATTTTTTTTTCCATGTCATCTATTCATTCCACAATCCTTCATTCTCATACCTTAAATTAATCTGGGTATTCAGGATCTCACACCTTTGACCTCAACAAACATTCCAAGTTCTTAGCCTCATTGCCAACTACTTCCTTATACCAGGCCTCTGTTTCAACCAACTTATTTATTCTCAGGGTCATAATTAACCACGGAACTTTTTGTTACAAATGCCCAGAATGTTTCTGTAGATAGAGATCTTCCTCCATATGGAGCCAAATATTTTATTTTTCTAAACAGCTCATATTTCACTTCATTCTTTAAATTGATGGCAACTAAAATCATAGTACTTTAATATCTGTCCATTTTACATTTCCAGCTAACAGTGACATTTGAAAATTGACGTTTCTAAGCTATATATATTTTTAAACAAAAAGTTTTAAAATTCAGCCCATTGTAGCTGTTTGCTTACCATTCTAGCCCAAGAAAGCACATTCAGAACCAAATACCTACATTTCCCAGTGAAAAGTGCACCATTCCAGACCAATCATGTCTGAAGTGATCTGTCCCGTCTCTGAATTCCTATAGAAATTGTTGCATCAACTTAATTTGACTCTCAATGGACTTTTTCAATATATTCTTTACACATTCTCGAAATGTTATTTAGCTACATATATTTAAATCTCATTTATTCAACTACCTCATGAATTTCTTGACAGTAGAAACTATGATTATTCTAATGTTAGCCCTATAAGGAGATATTTACCTAGCAGGTAGGTCACAAATAATGACTCGTTTCACTGCTTTTTAAAAGACACCTAAGATTTTTTTCTGTACATAATCAAAGTACTGCTTCTGTATTCTATCATTAAAAAGAAATGCAATTCTTTCCCTTTTGTCTATGGTATATGTACAAGAAAATGTTAATAACATATCTTTTTAAATTGCTATGCAATAATTATTTCAGAAATTTAATTTCTTTGAGCTACTGCTGTTAATTAACTTAATAGGCAGATTGTTGAAGAATATAAGAATGATAAGTCTTCATGATTCTATTCATATTAAAGTTAACATATTTCTCTACATTTATTTTTCAGGTCTATCATAGTTGGTTTAGTATTGCTATAAAGGAATTCCTACCCGGGACTTGGTAGTTTATAAAGAAAAAAGGTTTATTTGGTTCATGATTGTGCAGATTATACAAGAAACATGGTGCCAGCAATTGCTTCTGGTGAGGGTTTCATGTTGCTCCCACTAATGGTGGGAGGCAAAGGCGAGCCAGTGTGTGCAGAGATCACATGACGAGAGAAGCAGCAAGAGGCAGGGAGGTGCCAGGCTCTTCATATTGTAACAACCAGCTCTCAGGGGAACTAATAGAATGAGAACTCACTCATTATCACAAGGACTGAACCAAGCCACTCATGAGGAATCTGCCCCCATGACCCAAACACCTCCCATTAGGCCACACCTCAAACATTGGGGATCAAATTTCAACCTGAGGTTTGAGGGGACAAACATCCAAACTATAGCAGTGTCTTTTTCATTAAGTGGTTTTTAATAACTTTCTACTGTAAATCTCCTTAAATTTAAATAATTTTTAACATTGCTAAATGTTAATAACAAATCATTTTAAAATGCTATGCAATAATTATTTCAGAAATTTAATTTCTTTGAGCTCTTGCTTTTAATTAACTTAAACACAGCTGAAAATTGATTCAACATGTGTTTTGAACAGCCAAAGAGCTTGCAGTTTTTCTCCAACTTACAATGGGAAAAATATTTTTTTTTGCAAGGAAATTTGCTAGTCTAAATCTCATCATCAGTAATGCATCACTTTTGAAAAAAATGTAATCTTACTGAGAAAGCTAAAGAAAAAAGGACATTAATAAATGGACTTTATGTTCAGTGATATCAAATTAATCAAAATTAAAACCAATTTCAATGTAATGAAACAAAAAGTAGCCACACAATCTCAGGCCAATATAAATTTTCCTCTCTGGGTAATATAAATTATAATTTATTATGTCTAAATTTAGATCACTTTTTCTTCTAATTAGTCTCCTATCACTGCTAACATTATTTTTCACACCTTGAAGTGTTTTGAATCACTTAGAAAAAATAAAAACTGTAGCTAGTAAAAGAGAAATTAATGCAATTATAGAATCTCTATTAAATCAAAACTAAGCCATGAATTTTATTTTAGCTTGATATTTTCCAAAATTCAGTTTCCAGAAACATATTTTAGAACACACTTTAAAACAATTGATTCTCAGATTTTAAAATAATAAAGCAATAGTAACAGATCTACTGTACTTTCCTTGGAGAAGTAAAATAAATTGTTAGTGAAATTAGACTTTTTTCTTTGTCCATGTACTAAACTGATACCAAAAATTATCCAAAACATATTAGATAACCCACCATATAAAATATTATGTTGAATAAGTAAAGTAATAGTGTAGTTTCTCTCAAAACATATTTTTTTTTCCTTTTTCGGTGATATATTATTATAACTTTTAGAGATCAAAATGAAACTTGCTTTGGAGTTCTACTAAAGTTGGGGAGGAGACAGGGAGGACTTGAGTGTGGGTGGGACTTATTGTTTTGTTTCCAAGGAATAGAGTAGATGAAGAGGAAGAAATAGTGGCTTTACAGTGAATAAACCTGGCAGACATCATCTTGATTAAGTGATCAAGGTTAACACCACCAGTGAGAAGTCATTTTGGTGTCATGTGCTCCTTAATATTGTATAATGGGAAGGACATCTCATTGCTGTAGTATTCTTCCCAAAACCATAACCCAGTCTAAGCATGAGACATACATCAGACAAATCTGAATAAACACACATTCTACAAAATACCTACCTGACCAGTGCTGCTCAAAACTGACAAGGTTGTGAAAAACAAGGAAAGACTGGGAAATTGGCATTGACCAGAGAAAACGAGGGAGATACGATAATTAAATGTAATGGGATATCTTGGATTGGATCCTGGGGCAGAAAAATTGCATTGATGTAAAAAACTGGTGCCATATGAATACATCCCAAAGTTGAGTTAGTGGGAATATATTAATATTGTTTTCCTAGTTTTTAAAAATATAGTAAATTAAGAGTGTTTACATTCGGCAAGACAAGATAAAAGATATGCAGACACCCTGGGTATTACCTTTGCAATTCTCTTCTGTAGATCTAAAATTATTACAAAAAGAGGGACGGAAAGGGAGGTAGTGTACAAACACAGACACTTCAAAAAGAAATCAATCATGATCCAGCAATCCTGGGACCATGGGATCCAGCAATCCCAGGATCATGGGATCCAGCAATCCCATTTTTGAGTAAGTACCCAAAAGATTTGAAATCAGTTTGTTGAAGAGACAGCTGCACTCTCATTGGAGCACTATTCACAGTAGCCAAGTTATGGAATCAGCCTAAGTGTCCTAGTGAGTGAATGGATCAAGCAAATGTGGCATATATACACAATAGAACACTATTTAGCCTTAAAAAGAAGGAAATTCTGTCATTTGCAACAACATGAATGGCATTGGAAATCGTTATGCTAAGAGAAATAAGTCAGGCACAGAAAGATAAATACCACATGTTCTCATTTATATGTGGACTCTAAAACAATCGAACTCATAGGAAGAGAGTAGAATGGAGGTTACAGAGACTGGGAGATGGGGAGAATGGGGAAATGATGATAAAGGGTACAAAATCACAGAGGAATATGTGGTTTTTTTGGTCAGTTTTATTGTACAACATAGTGAATATAAATAATAATAAAATATTATATATTTCAAAATTGCTGACAGCAAATTTTAAATGTTCTCACTGCAAAAAATTGTTAAGTATTTGAGGTGATGGGTATGATAACTAGCTTGATTTAACTATTCCACATTGTTTTGTAATGGGAGAGAGAGAGAGAGAGATCTTGGTCCACAGTGTAAGGACACAGATAGAAGGTGACCATCTGCAAGCCGGAAAAGAGGCACCACGGGAAACCACATCTGCCACACATTGATCTCAGACTTCTCAGCCTCCTGGGCTGTGAGAAAATAAATTTGTTGTCTAAGCAAAAAAAAAAAAAAAAAAAAAAAATCTCCACATTGTATCCATAAAGCATAGCATCCCTTTGTATTTCATAAATGCATGCAATTACAAATTAAGTTATAATTTTTCAAAAATCATGGTATGGTTGGCTAATTGGAGAAGACATAGGCAATTGAATATTACATGTAAAAATTGTTCCTGTATTAAGTGAAATTCTCTAAATAATCCAAGAAACTATGACAAACTTTCTTTTAATTCTCCTTAGTACCCAGCACGGAGCTTTGTGCAAATCCTAGCTGCTATCAATAAGCTCCTGGTCTTGTGAAGCCTGTGCCCCCTCTCTGGACCCAGAGGAACTTTATCAGTAGTTTTCAATCCATTAATCAACAAATTTTATCTTCTAGGGCCCTCCTTCCAGTGGTTGGGGCTCCTGATGTTTTATTGATTATTGTCTGTCATTGCTGTGGAAATAGCCAGAGAGTAGCCAGTCTGCCCAGCTCTCCAGCCTCCTGCCATCCAGAGCTCACATCCGGATCCAGGGCTCCTCAAATTCTGGGGGGATAATAAGATGCTCTGTTCCCTTGTCACCAGCTGGAGCCTTGGAATGAATCCTCCCTACCTAGTCTCCCAGGACATGGCTTGATGTGCATCAGATGCTCAGATGATAGGTACTCCAAATTTAGGCTACTATATAAAAATAAAAACCTGAAAGACATGGCATATTTTGATTAGAGTTTTTTGTTGGAAATGATAGAATCCACTCTAGGAAAAGAATTGAGTAAAGAATGTTAGGTAGCTCAGGAAATTTTGGTAGAAATGGAAAAACAGTATTAAGTTTAAATTTTAAGAAAAATGCCTAAAACCATACTATAAAACTGGGCTAATGAGATAACTTTTGTTGACACTACTGCTGCTGCTACCACTGCCACCACTAAATACTAAATATTATGAATTAAATTTTATGGCAACCATATCTGTTGCCAGAACTTTCCAGAAATCTGTCTTTCAACCACTGCCACCCTCAAGCCAGGTTATCCCTGTCAACATTTGCAATAGCAAAATAAAAGCTCCCCTTCACAGCCTCACCCCTGGAATGAAATATTATATAGGCATGCTTTCTAATCACATCCACAGTCATAGCCTTAGCTATGAGGGGGACAGATACTGGAGAATTAAATTTGAGTTCAGACATCTGTGCAGAAAAGGCAAGATGCATAATGTAGGATTTAACCAAATATAGCCAAAATATGATCGGCACCACCTACAGGTGATGGATACCTATATCATCACATAAGTTTCTTCGATGCAATAATATCAGTAACATATCTTCATGTAACATAGTGCAGCTATTCTTCAAATGTTAAGAATCTTATTCCCAAGTAGGGAAAGTTCAAAGTATTAACATTTATTGAATCTAGCTCTAAGTCAAGAATCTCTGGGTAATGTTTATGTTTTCTCCTGGTTCCCTCAGATTAGTGTCCTTATATTCCATTCTACAAACTAAATTGTTATTCAACCACCAACATGACATGTTATATAAAATAGAAGGGGAACAGTAGAAGAGACCAAAGACATTTCTGCAACCAGTTAGCCGGTTAGAGTTGTTACTTATGATCTAATTCCTCTATTGTCCTTTGCCATCAATCTGTGCTTTGTCCAAAGGTCTTTGCCTGATGAGGATTACCCCAAGCCATCTTAAATAAGAAGTCCGAGTCCTTGTTGGTCCAGCCAGTGCTTTATCTTTATAAATCTAATACACCTAAAATAGCACTAGTAAAAAACCATGGTTCCACACTCCTTCCTGCCTTCACTCTGTAGCAGCAACCCTGTGTCTTCCTGGAAGTAAGAGTATATCCCCCAAGACAACATGATTACTCCTTCGTTGCCCAATTGTTTAGTGACATGGAGGAGAGTTCAAAATGGAAAAGTGGCAGGTCCAATGCCAGATTTAGTGGCATCATTTTTATGTCTCCTGCTGAAACATTCCTCCTTCGGTATCAAAATTTTTAAACCAACAAAATCCAAAGTTTTGGAGATGTGAAGTGGCCTATTAGGTCTAAAGGTAAGAAATAATAAATCCATTTATGTTCCTTGGTGTCCAAATCCATATGTTTGGTCTAAAAAAGGAGCAGCTCTATATATGGAAGTTTTGAGAGCATTCTTAATTATCTCCCAATTGCTCAGGACTACAAGCCATTCTATAAAGCCAGCTACTCCTAGGAGATAGAATACATAATAATAATAGAGAATTCTTGGAATGTTGGCCCACTGTCTCCTTTGGCTATTAAATGAGTTCCTTGGTCAGAATTAATGTTATGCTTGACATCACAATGGTAGATAAGACAATCAATAAGACCAAGATGATGAAAGTTGTGCCGGAAGTATAATGGATGAGGAAGACAAATACATATCCCAAAAGCCTATCCTGGTAAAGACAAATCACTGCACCTTCTGTGATGGAAAATATTCAATGTAATAAATTTTTCAAAGATAAGTTAGCTTTTTCAGGAAATAAAATAGCAGGGGCTCAAGTTTTGTTCCTGATTCTAGCAAGCCGGGCTGCCATATGTAGCAGCAATCAGATCAGTTGCAGTTAGGGCAATTCTATGCTGTTGAGTCCATATATGACCTCAATGTCTGTTATTATGACCCCTTCATTGATAGGCCCATTAAACAAGTACTGTATTGGGTGAGAAAAGATGTGATTGACATCCACCTGGGAATCTTGTCTAAAAGATTATTAAAAGACTCGTCCACAGAGTTCTTTGGATGAGTTTTCATCCAGGGCACAAATGTTCTCATACTCTGGACTCTTTCCAAAAGACCCATCCACAATTTCTCTTTCCCAAAACAACTCAGCACCAGTCCTGCTGTATTATTCTTTCCAAATCCCTGACTATCCAACCCAGTCATCAACTACTATCCATGAATTGGTATAAACTGGTAGTTCTCACTAAGAGATTTTTCCTTTCCCTTCAGTAAGACCCTCAGATAGGTTTACAGTAAATCAGCTGCCATCTGATGTTAGTAATTTATTTATCATCTTTAAAACAGACTCGAATCCTCCACCTTCAAGTCACTGTTCATAGGAACCCTGTTCTAAGGCCTGGAGGATCACATACACAGCCATAGGAGCAGTTACATCAGGATCAGTTACCTGCTCATATAACTTTCTTGTATAGAGAACCTGATAAATCTGGATTTTATGTTTGCCACTTTAATTTTTGGTGGAGAACTGCTCAGTATACCTGACTTTATGCTTGGAAGAAAACAACAGTTCATTTTAGGGGCTTAGGTTGCAATCATCTGCTCATAATCTACTGAAGACCAGTAACAAGCTAAGAATAGCTGAAGATGACATGACTTTGCAATAAAACCTTAGTGGTCTCTTCTGTAGTTCTCTTCTTTGAGCTTCCACAACACACCAATCTGCCAAAGGTATCATGAGCCCCATTGATCTGTTTATTCGTAGGGACCAAAGGGAAGAACTGCTCGTACTGCAGCTGGAATGCTTTCCTAAATCTGGCCCCACAATTTGTAAACAAGCTTGTAAGCAGTTCACTTTGTAAACATATCAGAGCTACATATGCACATGTGTTATATATTAATCCAAATAAGCCCACAAACTATTGTGTTTCTTCCTCATGGGTAGAGGATAAAGTGGATTATTAGTAGGCTTTTATTTTGAAAGAGACATCTTCATAAGCCCAGGACCACTGGACTCCCAGAAATTTTATGAAAATAGTAGATATTTGAATTTTATGCGATATATGTTCCATCCTCTCTCTCATGGAGGTATTACCAAAATATTTATTTTACTATTCCTGATGAATTCTGCTTACATGGTCCTAGCAGCACGATTGATTTAATATAGGAGTTATGTCCTAAAGGATGATAAAATGACAAAAATAGACCAGCATGATATCCTAAAAGATAATAAAATTATTAAAAGCCTTGAGGACTAAATTATGGCACAGAGCTAGAGGGCTGACAATGGTAAAGGTGAAAGTTTACATTTATCCCTACCAAGTGAAAGTAAATTTCTTCAGGTGATCTCTGCTTAATAGAGTAGAAATAAAAAAAAATACTATTAATACATTTATATCTACATAGCAAACCAACTGCCAGATTTGTGTTGATTTGCCCCATTTAAAGCAAACCATATGAAACAGCGCTGAACTGGAATCTGATAGGCTTATAATTCTGTAATTCATTATCATTCCATAAGGCCTATCCATCTGCCTTCTGCACAAACCAAACAGGTAAGATTAATGGAGCTATCCTAGAAATTGTCACCACTGTATCTAATTTCTAGATGGTGGCTCTAATTTTTGAAAGTCTCCCAAAGATGTGTCATTGCTTTTTAGTTATCATTTTGTTAAGTGGCATGGTCTACAAGCTTCTACTTTGCCCTTCCCACTATAGTAGTTTTAACAGTATGTGTTGGGGAAAGATTGGGAAATCTTCCATTTTCTGAATATATTTAATCCACTTATCCATGCAGGAACTAAATAAATAGTATAGGTTTGGGGACTCATTAGAACCAACATGGAATGGTCTTTGAACAAAACTGCATTTATCCACTGACATCCACCTGACCAGTGGATCATAGAGATATGTTAGTTCCCAGGGATT
This sequence comes from Eulemur rufifrons, assembly GCF_041146395.1. NCBI lineage: Eukaryota > Metazoa > Chordata > Mammalia > Primates > Lemuridae > Eulemur > Eulemur rufifrons. The sequence goes on from NC_090986.1 coordinate 37,498,296, forward strand.
GGTCTTGGGCTCAATCTATACATAACAACCCTCACAAGGCCTGGATATTTCACTTTCCTCAAGGCACAATAGCCACCGAATCCTTTTGTGGAAGGCTAGAAGATTTAAATAAATATGTGTGATATTGACACAGGATGTTTTTTCAAGGGTACCCATTGTCTTGTTTATCTAGAGAGTCCTTGTTCTAAATGAGATGACTCAAGGCTGAAAATAATACTTCTATTTAGCAAACCTGGAGTGTTATATTGTTTTAATAGAGATTAGTGGGATTTTAGTGGCCTAGCCATCTCTTTTGATTCTAGGACTCCATGATCACTTAGCTGTCATTAAAGTTCACTATGGGCCTGATTAGCTAAGAGAGTAACTATATTCACCTTGCCTCTGGCATATAACATATACTGTTTGGCCTCTTCCCCCTACAGAATCTGAACATCCCCACTGAACTCAGGGAGTCTACCCCAATAATAATGTCAGGAATGAACATGCCCAGCTACATTCCAGAGAAAGACTTCTATAATGCTTTTTAGAGATTTTTGTGCTTTTCCCATCATTTTATATCCAATAGCTGAATGAAAGTAATATCTTCTGGCCCCCTTGGGACAAGTGAACAGTTTACACATAATAAATTACTCCAACATTCTTATCTCTCAATAATTTTATATTCTTTCTTCTACATCACACCAAGGAATTTCTGTCAGCTTTACTTAGCATAGATTAGCACTAAATCCATTTCCTAAAGGTAAATGTTTTCCAATGTAAAATTCTTTATCTAGAAAACCATCAACTACTGTGAGGATGAAATAAAAAACTCATCAGACATGTATCAACAAAGTTACATTCATGAACCCATGCTCAGAAAATTATTAGAAAATACACTCTACCACAATATGGTATGGTATATAAAACAAGGATCAACACACAAAAATGGCAAAAAAGTATATATTTAGGATGCTAGTGGGGTAGAAATCAGAAGACAATAGTTGTACACGAGGCACAGAGGGCAACTGGCCCCGATGAAAGCAGGTCAGAAAGTTCCAAGAGAGATTTCTTTACTAATATGAAATTAACATGTCACTTGGACATTTGATAGAGATTTGGGGCCTCAATTAGTAACAAGTAGACATAAAACTAAACCAAAAAAGAGTAAATAAGATATTTAATAACTCCAGAGAAAATAATGACTCACTCTTGAAAAGAAAAGTTGTTATAATATGTCTTAAGTCTTACCACCTGTGGTTAGTATTTATATAGTCAAAATAATGCAAGTCCTGAATATTGATTTAATTAAAATTATGATATAATTATAATAAGAGAAAGGCAGCATGAGAAGAGAAAGAGAGCATTTGTGTGTGTATGGGGTGTGTGTGTGTAAGAGAGAGAGAGAGAGAGAGGAGGATAAGGAGGCACTTTAAAGGCAAATTTCATTCTCATTTTCCATATCATCATGTACTACCTAAAACCACTAGTTTAATAAGTTGCAAAATAAGATTTTTGAGCTGTCTGGAAGTAGACTCAAAAAGAAATAACTAAAAGAGTTGAAAGTGGCTACCCAAAGCAGGGAGTTCGGCGAGACCGGTGGAGAACCAGTGTATGTCACAAGCAAACCTTATATAATAATGTGGATATTTCAATCATGGGCATGAATAAACTTGATATCAATAAATTCCCTTTTGCTTAAGGAAAAAAATTATCATAAATAGGCAGAAATATAGGTATCTAAAATTTGAGTGCCAGGCAAATTTTATCTCATCTAATCTTTACCAAAGCTCTCCGAGATACACATTACTTCTATGTTATAGATGAGAAAATTATCATTCAGAAGGATTAAGTAACTTGCTCAATGGCTGACATTTAGTCAGTAGTGGATCCAAGAATCAAACTTGGAGCCATCTGGCTCCAAAGTCCTTGTTCTTTCTATTATAAATGTATTGTCTTCAGTAAAATGTCTTTATAAAATGCCTAAAGAAGTCTTGGGTTCCTCCTATAATGAATGCATGGTAAATATATTGAAAGGGAAAAAAGTATATCCCTAGAAGATGGAACAATGGAAAGTGTGTAGAAGAAAACTAAGGATAACTGGCCTGATTGTAATAAGACCATGTTATGAAACAGACTGATGTTGGTTAGCTTTATTGTAGAGATAGCCAAAGGATTTTTCATGTTAATATCAGGGTGTAGAGGGGACTACAGAACACTTTGGTCATTATGCTACTTCCTTTATAAAATTAGATTTTTCTGACAGAGCAACAAACACACATCCATCTGGAAAACTCCTGTGTCATAAGAACAGATGTTTAAATGATCCATGACAAGAAGAAAAGTAAAAACAAAGTAAAGATCTCTCGTTAAAGCAAATTATTATAAGATGAGCATCAATTTCTCCTTGTATAGCCAGAAGACTATTTACTTACCCTGATACATAGGCATGGACAAAGACCTTCTGTGCCAAAGCCAGCCCATTTCCCTGACTTAGATCTTTAAAAACAAAACAAAATATAAAATAAAATAAATAAAAAATACACACTTTTAACTTTCTCTATGGAAGTTCTAATCTAACAGTAACCCAAATTATTCAGAGAAGCAATTGAATTTTGATCAAAACATTCTTATCAGGTTTATCTTAAGGATTATGGAATAATGAAACTATTTGAGTTCTTTCCAATAAACACTTAGAGTCTAAGAACTCTTTAAAATGCTATTTCTTGGGAGGCCGAGGCGGGTGGATCGCGCGAGGTCAGGAGTTCGAGACCAGCCTGAGCGAGACCCCGTCTCTACTAAAAATAGAAAGAAATTATATGGACAACTAAAATATATATATACAAAAAATAATTAGCTGGGCATGGTGGCGCATGCCTGTAGTCTCAGCTACTCGGGAGGCTGAGGCAGTAGGATCGCTTAAGCCCAGGAGTTTGAGGTTGCTGTGAGCTAGACTGACGCCACGGCACTCACTCTAGCCCGGGCAACAAAGCGAGACTCTGTCTCCAAAAAAAAAAAAAAATAAAAAAATAAAATAAAATGCTATTTCTTAAGTCTCTTTGACCTTCTTTGGACTCTATGACATCAACTTCATAAAAAGGAATGTTATATAACCGTGGGCTTAGGTTATATTGTTTTGGATAATATTCTCAATGGATATACATTATGAAAACAGTACTTAAATTTGTTCATATAATTATAACATAAGGCATTCAGCTGTGCTTTAACACAGCAGTGTCAAAGCAAATTGCACGGATAGGAAAGAACTGCAGATGTCCCACCAATTATTTTAAGTACTATTATAATAAAAATCTAATGACTTGGATAGTTAGGTTAATAACATACTAAGGAACAACATTTGTTTTTTAAAAAGAGTTAATTTGAAGTTATGTTACACTTTCGTGCAATACAGTGATAATCTAACAAAGACTCTGTCTTATATCCTCAGATTCTGACTTGGCACGCTGAATGAGAATGTATTATTCAAAGTTTTAGCCTATGGCCAAGTTTTAAAGAAGGTAATTATGATCCCAGGCATTTGAGCAGGGGAGAGGTGAAACTGTTTATGTGTTAGGCATAATAAGTGAGCTATTACCTAGATTTCAACTAGAAATCGCAAATATAAAAAACAATAATATGTGCTATTTTAAAAATTATAATTCTTTCTCTACCAAGGTATGTGAAGAATCATAATCCAGCCTAAAATTACATGATAGAAGCACATTTATAAATTATCTGTTTTTAATTAAAGCTGCTCAGGTATGAAATAAGTCTTCTGTCATCCTGGTGATTCCACAATTGCTCAAATGTGCTGTAGAGAACTATATGTTGCATTGCAGGGTCCCTCAAAGCTTCAGCAGAAGATATAAAAAATAAATGGACCCTAAGAGACCTTTGCAGCCCCAAAAGCAGAATTGGGTCAAGAACCGAGACCTTCCCTTTCACTTTTGTAGGTATCAATACACACAGCTAGAAGATGGTGGGTGGAGTCATATTCATGTCTCCAGGCTGACAAAATAGTCTCTGACTCATATGGAGGTTCAGGACTAAATTTTTAAGTTTCCACACCCATTTGCACATAACTCATTGGATCTCCTGAGATTGTATTAGTCAGGCTCTTTGAGGTGATAAGAAACAGAGATATGGCAAGTTTTCTTAGAGTGATGAGAGTTTTTGTAAGAAAACATCCAGAAGTAGGTAAACAAAGAAAACAATCTCTGTAGCAGTCAGATGGATTTTTTCTTCTCTGTGTCTCTTTAAGCTTCTAAGCAATCTACCATCTGATTAATATATTTCAAAATTCTTTAAAGGAAAATGTTCAGTTAAATCAATTAGGCAGAACTCTTTGGAGAACATCTCTAAAAGGTAGACTTCTAGATCCAAGACACCTCCTAAAGCACCAAATTCCCAGGTGCCTTACCTAGCAGCCACTGGCAATGAATAGGAAAGGAACTGCTCGCGGCAGCTGTGCTAGGAAGAGGCTGTGATATTCAGATACTTAGACTGACATGGAGTCCACAGCCATTTAAAGATGGACTTTGTTGTCAGACAGTCTGAATTAAATCTTGAATTTACTATATCCAAGCTTACACAGCCAGTGGAAGTTATTAGATCTTCCCAAGCCTCTGTAAAAGAAGCAGAATATATATCTAATATCTGGTTGTACAGAATAAATAATATAATCCATGCAGAGAACTTAGCAGAGAGACCAGATAGTATCATTGCTTAAAAAAGCCATTAAATCATGCATAACTATTAATCATTTGAATATTCATTTACATATCACTAAAAATCTCAAGGGCATACAAAACTAAATATACACTTACTATGTGATCAAGTACTTGCACTCCTTAGTGTTTACCCAAAGAAGCTGAAAATTCATGTCCACACATAAACCTGCACATGGATGTTAAAAGCAGCCTTATTCATGATTGTCAAAACTTGAAAGCAACCAAGACATCCTTCATGAGGTAAATGAATAAATGTGGTACATCCAGACAATGGAATATTATCCAACACTAGAAAGAAGTGAGCTATCAAAACATGAAAAGATAAAGAGAAAATGTAAATGCACATTACTAAGTAAATGAAGCCATTCTGAAAAGGCTGCATACTGTATGATTCCAACTATAAGACATTCTGGAAAAGGCAAAACTATAATGACAGTAAAAAAAAATGGTTGCCAAGGGTTAAGGGGGAGGGAGAGATGAATAGTCAGAGCACAGAGAATTTTTAGGTCAGTGAAAATATTGTGTATGATACTATTAATATAACAGTGGATACATGTCATAATACATTTGTCCAAACCCACAGTAAGTATAACACCAAGAGTGAACTCTAATAAAACTATGGACTGTGAGTGATGATGATGTTTCAGGGTAGGTTCATAAATTATAACAAAGGTGCCACTCTGGGTGAGGCTGTGCATGTGTGGGGCAGGGGCAAATGGGATCTCTCTGTACCTGTGGCCCATTTTTGCTGTGAATCTAAAACTGTCCTAAGAACTAAAGTCTATTTAAAACAATAAAATTCAAGGGCCACCAGTAGCCCTTCCTCACACAATAGTTGGGTAAACACTGCACTTGATAACCTCGAAACCCTATGTGAATCCTTTTGCAAAGTGAAAACATTATTCTGTTTGAGGGCAATTTTATTTTTTGGTTCTATATGGGATGTCTGTACATTGGATTTGCTGAAAATAGGGATATATTGGAGTGAGTCTAGCTAGTTCATGGATTTACAAACAAATGTATTTTTTTTAAAAGTGCATAAAAACGTAGCTAACATATATTCATACCTTGTTTCCAACATACAAAGTCACATCTTCAAATATCATTACTGTTCAAAGACTCTTTCCTTTGAGGGAACAGAAATAAACAATAAGAGACCTTTTTATTGTGAGCCCAGGTGTCCACGGAAAAGGTTTTACGATCTCTGCCCTCACACAGATTAAGAGGTCTATGCAAGAAAATGGACAAATATGGGCCTTGGTGTCAGACAAACCCAGGCACTAATTCCTACCTATTAGCTTTGTGACCTTAGGGAAATTATTCACTCTCCCAGAATCTCAGTTTCCTCAGACTAATTAAATCAGATCCTCTGGGATGGGGCCCAGGCATCATATTTTTACACTCACAGGTGATTCTGATGTGAAGTCAAGTTTGAAAGCTCACGCCCTAACACTGTTGGTTCCCGAACTGTAGCACGCACCACAATCACCTGGAGGGTTTATTAAATCCCAGACTGCTGGGCTCCACCTCCAGAGTTTCTGATTTTGTAGGTCTGGGGTGGGGCATGAGGTTTATATTTCTAACAAGTTCTAGATAATGCTGGTGCTGTTAGTTAGGGACTGCACTTTGAGAATCATTGCTATAAACTCACAGATTACTTGTCACCCCTGCATGGTACCTATGAATCCCCAGAAACATCCTGCTTCTGGTCATACATAACTTCTCTCCTATCTCCTTTCTTTTTCACTCCCAATCCCCACCAATCCCTGGCAGTACTGAAGTTCTTCTATACTCTTTAGGTACTATTTGTAATGATTCCTAACGTAGCACCAAAATCAGGGTGTTACATAGCATTTGCTTATAGCCCTGTTATTCAACACAGTCTCTCAATTCCCCAAAGGCAAAAATCATGCTCTATTTGTTTTTGTATCCCTGGGTTTTGAGCAAAATGCCTGGCACACAATGGAAGCATAATAAATGGTTTTGCTAAATGCAAATAACCCATAAGCCAAAAAAAAAAAATATTCAACACCTAAGATCAAAAACATTTCTCTGAAAAAGATCAACTTGAATCAATGATGATGCAAACCTCACCACCACCTGTCAGGACCTTCTAGTTCTTTTAAGAAATATATGCAGTGTTTTGCTTTGTAAGAAGGGACATGTGTTATTATGGCCCTGTTCTTATTAACATCTTTTCACACTTCTGTACTTCAGGCTGACCACCCTCCTCCCCATCAGCCTACACATACTAAACTTGATAACCACAAACCTCGAACACTCATTGCACGGTGACTAAAAATACCTAATTTTCCAGACAAGGGTTTCTCACTTTTTATATCATGAGAAAATAGAAAATAGCAAGGTGAAGTTTGGCTCTGTTTGGATCTGTAGTCCAAGCAAGTAAACAGGATGGAAAGCACAATGAGAACATTTCAAGTAGCCCTTGTGGGTACCCTGATGTCAACGGCCCAACGTCTGTGAAAGTGCATCTGCTAAATAAGGTGGAAGCCAAGACCACGCCTGCTATCCTTTAACCTCAGGGTCTGTTTATAATTTGTTATTCATTAAATTGCTAACTCTTTACCAGGAGGCCAAAAGCTGGCTATCTTTCCATGATATGGTGTCATAAGTCCTGTTGCTGCTTGTTCTGCCCTTCCTTTCAGCAGGCATTATTACCAGTGAGCTCAAGGAACAAAAGCATACCAAAAAAAAAGAAAAAGCAGATGGTGACAATGAATGTGTCAAAGACCAGTGAAGTCTCTGGGAGAAAAAAAAAGTCTTTGGTTAAACAAGTCTAGGTCACTGGCCCCAGAGGGATAGAGAAGGAAGACTATTTTGTTTTTTTTGTTTTGTTTGTTGTCATTGTTTCTGTTGTTGTAGAGGTTGGGGAGCATGAGAAGTCAGAATTAGCTGGTGGAAAATCCTGGGATGTTTTACTCCAGAGTATAAGAAACTCAGAAAAATGTCAGAAAGGTGGAAGTGACTGAAATTAAGTGCTAGGAAAACAACCAAAGAAAACAAACCCATTAACACAGTGGTCTAATTTTAAGAAAGAGAATTAAAGAAGACACACTTCCTTTTAGATTTAAGAAGAGAATATGAATGTGCCTATTTAATCCAATTGTTTGAAACCCTACCTATCAAAATTTCCCCTAAAGAGCTATACATTCATAATTTTCTTACTGTTACTATTTTTCCATCTTCTTAATGAATCGTATCTCTGAATCACCAGGCATGTTCCCTAATCCTAATGATGCCCCCACCTGTAGCTTCAGTCACTTGGCAAATATTTTCTGCATGCTTACTGTGTTTAAAACTCTATAGTGAATAAAGAAGCACACATACACACAAACACACACATGCACACGCAATGGATTCAGTCTCCCTTCTCACACAGCTTTTAGGTTCCAAAAGATCTGATAGTGAAATTTTGCTTTAAAGACTAGACCATCTTTGTGGACATTATGGAAGCTACAGCTGCTTCCACACAGCTGCTGTGGCCAAAAAGGAGCCCAGAGTGACAGTTTTCCCTGATGGTCGACTTTCTGCTTGTCGTTTCTGCGACATTTAGGGAAAATACAGTTCCCCTGTGCCTGCCATTTCTCCGCTGTGGCAGATGAAGATTCCAAGATAGTGGAAGTTGATTTTTCTGGTGAGTGAGGACTCTGGGGGACATGACAGTGATGAAATGCAACAACATCAGGACCTGGTTGCCCCCAAGTTTTTTGGCAGCGTCTGGTACTGAATAGACCAGCTTTTTTCTGAAGCTGTACTTCAGTCTAAGATCTAGTTACCAGTAAAGCTGTTCTCATCTGTGATTATGGAGCTGCAGAGTTAGGAGAGAATCACCATAGGAGGAGGTAGACAAAAAGATAACGGGTCATTTTAGGCAGAAACAGTAAACTCTAAGCAGAGGCTTTTGGTTTTTGCTAATGCTGTATATGGTACTGGATTACAGGTTACCAAGAAAAGACTCTGGAAGTGAAAACATACTATAAAAAAGACTAGACCATCTTTATCATGCATACATTCAGAATGAAGATAAAAGTAGACCACACAAACTAAACAAGTCTCTGTGACCTCTGGATACTGAGAGAATAGTGGAGATGCAGAAAGACAAATCTGAAAATCTGAAACCTGAAATGTTGCAAACTCTGAAACTTTTTGAGTACAAACATGATGCTGAAAAGAAATGATAATTGGAGCATTTTCAATTTTGAATTTAGGATGCTCAGCTAGTAAGTATGATGCAAATATTCCAAAGTCAAAGAAAATCCAAAATAATTCTTGTTCCAAACATTTTGAATAAGAGACACTCAGAAGAGCATCCAGGATTCATTACCTCAACCTTATATCATCATTTTTTAAATTTCAAAGTATTATGGGGGTACAAATGTTTTTGGTTACATGGATCACTTTTGCAATGCTTGAATCAAGGTTAAAATTGTGCCTATCACTCATTAGGTGGATTTTCGCCCATTCCTTCCTCTTCTCTCCCCCTTCATTGAGTTTTACTTCCCTATATGCACATGAGTGTTCATTAGTTAGTTTCAATTTATTAATTATAGTGAGTACATATGGTGATTATTTTCCCATTCTTTAGATATTTCACTTAGGATAATGGTCTCCAGTTCCATTCGAATTGTTGCAAAAGGCATTAAGTCATTCTTCTTTATGGCTGAGTAGTACTCCATGGTATACATAGACCAAAATTTGTTAATCCATTCATGAATTGATAGGCATTTGGTTTGATTCCACATCTTTGCAATTGTGAATTTTGCTGCAATAAACATTCGAGTGTAGGTGTCTTTTTGATAAAATGACTTCTTTTCACCCAGCAGTGAGATTGCTGTATCAAATGGTAGGTCTACTTTTAGTTCTTTTGAGGAATGTCCATACTGTTTTCCATACAGGTGGTACTACTTTGCAGTCCCACCCACAGTGTATAAATGTTTCTTTCTCTCTTCATCCATGCCAGCATCTATTATTTATAAACTTTTTAATAGAAGCCATTCTGACTGGAGTAAAGTGATATTTCATTGTGGTTTCCATTTGCATTTCCCTGATGATTAGTGACATTGAGCATTTTTCCATATGTTTATTGACCATTTGTTTATCTTCTTTTAAGAACCTTCTGTTCATGTCTTTTGCCCACTTTTTAATGGGGTTGTTTGATTTTTTTCTTGCTGATTCACTTGAGTTCTTGTAAATTCTTGTTATTAGTCCTTTATCAGTTGTATAGCTTGCAAATATTTTCTCCAATTATGTAAGTTGTCTGTTTGCTCTGTTGATTATTTCCTTGGCTGTGCAGAAGCTTTTTAATTTAATCAAGTTTCATTTATTTACTTTTGTTGTTGCTGTGATTGCCATTGAGGTCTTTTTCACAAATTCTTTGCCTAGGCCAATATCTCGAAGAGTTTTTCTAACATTTTTTTCTAGAATTCTTACAGTTTTATGCCTAATATTTAAGTCCTTTATGCATCTTGAATTAATTTTTGTGAGTGGTGAGAGATATAGATTCTGTTTCATTCTTCTTCATGTGGCTATCTAATTTTCCCACCACCATTTATTGAATAGGTCTTCTTTCCCCCAGTGTATATTGTTGTCTGCTTTGTCAAAGATCAGTTCACTGTATATGGATGGTTTTATATCTGGTTTTTTTTTTTTTGTTCTGTTCCATTGGTCTATGTCTCTGTTTTTGTGCCAGTACCATGTTGTTTTAGTTACCATAGCCTTGTGGTATAGTTTGATGTCTGGTAATGTTATGCCTCCTAATTTGTTCCTTTTGCTTAAGATAAGCTCAGTAAGAAATGTGGAAAAATATTACAACGATACCACAGATATGAAAAATATCATCTGTGAATACTATGAAAATCTCTACACACATAAACTCCAAAACATAGAGGAAATGGATAAATTTCTGGAAACACATAACCTCCCAAGACTCAGTCAGGAAGAAATAAAACTCCTAACCAATCAATAATGAGCAATGAGATTGAAGCAGCAATAAAAATTCTTATAACAACAACAAAAAAAAAACCTGTACCAGCTAGATTCACAGCTGAATTTTACCAACCTACAAAGAAGAGTTGGTACCCATACAGCAGAAATTATTCAGTAACATTAAGAAGAACAGAATTCTCCCCAACTCATTCTACGAGGCCAGTATTTCATTGATACCAAAGCCAGGAAAGGACACAACAAAAAAAGAAAACTAAAGACAAATATCCCTTATGCATATAGATACAAAAATCCTCAATAAAATACTAGCAAACCAAATTCAACAGCACATCAAAAAAATAATTCACCGTGACCATCTCTGGCTTCATCCCAGGGATGCAAGGGTGGTTCAATATACATAAATCAATAAATGTGATTCACCACATAAACAGAGGCAAAAACAAAGATCATATGATCATCTTAAGAGATGCAGAAAAAGTATACAACAAAATTCAGCACCTTTCATGATAAAAACCCTCAACAAACGAGGCATAGAAGGAATATATATCAAAATTATAAAAGCCATATATGACAAACCCACAGCCAACTTCATACTGAATGGGGAAAAATTGAAAGCATTCCTACTAAGAGCTAGAACAAGACAAGGATGCCCATGGTCACCACTTCTATTCAACATAGTGCTGGAAGTCCTAGCCAAAGCAATCAGGCAAGAGACAGAAATAAAGGGTATCCAAATCAGGAAAGAGGAAGCCAAACTATCACTTTTTACAGACAAAATGGTCTTATATCTAGAAAAAAACAAATGTTCCACCAAGAGACTCCTGGAATTGGTAAATAAATTCAGCAAAGTCTCAGGTTGCAAAATCAATGTACACAAATCAGTGGCATTATTATACACTAATAACAATCAAGCTGAGGGTCAAATCTAAGACTCAATACCATTCACAATAGCCACAAAGAAAATAAAATACCTAGGAATATACTTAACCAAGAAGACGAAAGCCCTGTACAAAGAGAACTGCAAAATGCTTAGGAAAGAAATCACAGATGATACAAATAAATGGAAAAACTTATCATGCTCATGGTTAGTTAGAATCAACATTGTTAAAATATACATACTATACCCAAAGTCATTTACAGATTCAATGCAATCCCCATCAAAATATCAACAACATATTTCACAGATCTAGAAAAAGTAATTCTATGCTTTGTTTGGAACCAGAAAAGAGTCGATATATCATCATTATCATCATTTTTTAAAGGAAATTTTTAAATCAGTGAAGTTAATAACAATGAAAATTTAAACTATTCCTTTAGAGTCATATAAAGAGATAAATTTATGGGGAGTATTTGATGTATGTTCTTTATTTTCATAATGTGGACCAGGATAAGAAATTAGAGAATGAATTGCTAACAACTTTTTAGGAATACAGTATCTACACTTTATTGCTTTACAGAAAACAGAAGAACCTTTCTGCTTTCATTTAAAACAATCGTTATTCTTTTCTCAAGTATAAGTTTTACCAACACAAATTACAGTATTGTTAACAGATTCAAATTTGTACCACCAAAGAATGTTATAAAAGCAATTTTCCATTCATCAGGCATCATCTGCCCATGTAGCTCTTTGCAGAGTTGTGTTCTTCTCTTAAACCATTTGATTCACCTTCTGTTCACCTCAGACAATGGGTTTTGCAGATTCCTGTTTTATTTTTAAGGAATATATGCCTAACCTTCATTATCGTGCTATGTCTTAAATCCAGTAATTTTTTTTAATGTAACCAGAATTTAGTATATTGTACCCTAGCACACTGCATGTTGAAATATACCATACTATCATAGCAAGTAGTCAAGGGTGGTTTTATCAAAACAGAGCAAAAAATTTCTCCTTGTTATTTTGGGATATTTCAAAAATGTGCATCTGAGCTTTAGCCCAGGGCTTGATTAATGCATAATTTCCTCTTTAAAATTAGAAACAGGAATCAACAGTGCAGCTTAATAATTTTCATTTGCTCTTCTTTTCTAAGCATCCTAATTAAGGCCTGGTTCTGAGACCTGATTAGGCAGTTCCTACATCTGACTGCAGTTTGCAGTTATCCCTGCAAGGCAGGAACCCAAGCTTATTTTGAGTGAATGGGAACAATCTAAGAAGGAACAAGAAGGTGGACCATTCTGTGGGAGGGGGAGTTATTTGGTTTTGGTTTTGTGCTCGTATTTAGAGTTTGCCACATTCATTGCAGAGTGGGACAACATCATTTAACAACCAATGTCAAACATGTCAGTCTAAGTCAAAAAACATTAGTTTATGATTCTTATTCTGTCAGGAATATCCTAGTTTCCATTGTTTTTTTTCTTTTTCTTTGAATTTCTTGAGCTAAATGTTATAATAACAATAGTTACTTTACTTTTTTATTTTATATTAAGAAAATGTAAATAGTGTTTGTGGTTTCACTATGCAATGTTCTTAATTTTTTGGATTCACTGTAATCATAAAATTGATTTGAAGTATATGTTCTTATGGCTTTCATAAAAAAGTGAAAAAAACAGAAATTGTCACACTTGAAAATTTCTAAAATTATATTTTAATTTGAAGATAATAGCCCTGAATTATTTTAGGATACTAATTTTTTAAATATTGAAAAGTTACACTATAATACTAATGGTATTCATTATATGTTTCTGGCTACTATTCAGAAAATAGATAGGTAAGTTGTCTTTAGGATTAAAAGTCAAAACTCCTTTTATGCAAATCATATAAAAGTAAAGTCAATTTTTGAGAAACTACATAGATGTCCCCCCTGCTCCCACCACCACTTTTAAAAATCTACTTTTTAACTACTAAGACAGTGCCAGGCCTAGGGGTTATCATATATTTAATTGAATGGTGTACAAACCTGAGAAATGGATAACTAGGCTTCATTCTTTCTTTATAGTTTATCACTGCATTTAGATTCTCTGCATTATACCTCCCTGCCTCTTAACTCTCTACCTATTTCATCTTCCTAGGGTAATGTTAACTTATCCCAAGCAGTCATTTAAATATAAATATGAATGTCTCCCTTACCATTCCCATTGCCAAAAACATATACCAGATCAATAATGCCTCTGTTTCTTGGTGCTTCCTCTCTCTCCACACCCACCTGTATGGTGTAGTCACACCACTCTTCTTTCCCACCACTGAGTTTACATTATTCCCCTATTTAAAAACCTTTGCCACATCCGTATCAATTATCAGGGACCTTTAACTTCTGCATCTCTTGCTGCCTCTGAGTCTCTCTTCTGAAATGACCTCCTCCATTATTGTTTGCCTATCCAAATCCTAGGGACACTTCCAATCACTAGTGTATCTTGTTTAAAATGCTGATTCTAGTTCAGCAGGTTTGTGGTGGAGCCAGAGATTCTACTGTGATGTTGTTCCTGGTGATACATAGACAACACTTAGAGAAACAAAGATTTGGACAACTATTCCTTTTCGTAAGGAAAATACTGGTCTTTGGCAGGGGCTTATATGAAGGACCAGTAAAGGGAATTATATACAATAAAATATCTTACAGCTTGATTGAATCAGGTTAAGGGGACTAGGCAAACTTTAAGTTCTCTTCAAGAGGTAAACAGTAATGCATGGTTGGTTAATAACATTATACATATATTCCATAGAATTGTCTGTATCTAAATAAATAGGTAGATAAATAAATAAGTAAATGGACTTCAACAGGACAATTGAAACCTCTGAAACAATTGCCCAAAGTGCTTATGTGCCGTTTAAAACTCAAACACTAGCCCAATTACGTGGCCAGCTTTGTCTGATATTGTGCTTCTGTCCTCCACAGCTGTGCATCAAGCATTTATTTGCTTTTGCTCAGTCACTGCTCTCCTGCCTGCAGTGATCCATGAGTTGGATTCTCTCTACCTGTTCCACTCCCCAGAGGCCAGCACCCTGTAGCAAATAGTAATTCTGGCCTGTCTTTAATCTCTGCACCACTTAGCTGAAATAATAATACACTTCAAAAAAAAATCCTTGTGATTGTGGTGTTACAGGGTTTAAATACTATTATTTAAAGCACTCTTTTGTTTTAAGAAGACCATGATTTCTACTTTGTTTCCTATGTGGAGTATTGATGGACATCAATAATCCAATAGAACAATCTTTAAAGTGGGCACAAAAATGCTCTTAGTTACACTGTCTCACTGTCTAGAAAAGAGGCAGAAAGTCAAGCCAATCCAATGTGCTCATTGTTTCAAATACATTATTAAAAATATAGCATCAGTGCTTTTATTGTGTTCATATTCATGATGAAAGCTTGAATTCTCTGAACACTGGTGGATGAAAGGCGGCTTTTATCTTGTGGAAGATGGATTCAGCACTTTTGTAAGTCTCCCATAAATACAGTTCAGTTTTTATATAATGGAAAGTATAAAAATTTTACAAAATTTGATAAAATAAGAATTGTGTAATAGTGAGTACTATTTTTCCATGTTTATTATTTTATCTATTAATTGCAATCATAGCTTGTTGTAAGCAGTGTCTATTGTTCCTATACTCGATCCTCAACCCCCAGGTAACTTGGATTCTATTTTGTTTGATCTGGAGTTGGACGTGTCACTCATGCAGGCCAATTAAAGACCTTGCCCAAAATTGACATATGAACTTTGGGAGGCAAATGCCTTATCCATTAGGCTACTGGGGTTTCTGATATATGAACTTTGGAAGAAAAATTTTCCTAGGTTTGCTAATCTGGGAGGATGTGAATAATTCCTGCCACTTGGGGAAAGCATTTGAATTCAAACAAGTGGTGTGGAAGAGAGAGATGTGAGAAGGAGAGAAAAAATTTGATAGTATTGAGAATTAGTCTCAACCGGTAAGGTACCAATTCCTGAAATTTCTTTTGGTCATGTGAACTACCCACCCCGCCATCAGCCAGCATTCTTTTCAAACTAAAAGACAATGAACTCCCTTATTTTGGTTAATCTAGGTTGAATTAGAGAGATTTGATTAATATGCCATGTCTATATGGGACATGTTCAATCCATTGAGATGGGGGGGTTGTTTGTTTACTGAATTTCTCTTTTTTTCATCTGCTCAATTCCATTTACAACACTTGTGTGCTTCTCTACCATTCTCAATGGTAGTGCCCCATAAGGTATCAAGTATCCAATTTTAAGAGTGCATTATCTTCCACTTTGGAAGACTAAAACTGGGATATCTTTAAAGCATAAAACAAATAATATTTTGTCTGATTTTTTCTGTTATTATTGGATCCAAAACCAATAGAAGAAAAGATATCTTCTACTTCCTCTTTTAGATATTCCAAATGCTAACAAGATTTTGCCTGTATGGAGCCACAACAGTTAACAAGTCAGTATATTTATGTATGAAAAAACTCACAAGGGTCAAGTCCTACCCAAAATTGCATAGAGCCCAACAAATTTATCCTGATGACAACTTGAGGAATATACTTGTCAATTTTTTGAGGCTTCCTAATGAAAGCTATAAACTCAGATTGAATGAGGATTCCCAAAATTGCTACTCCTTTGGTGGCTGCAAATTTTAAAATTATTTCCTTTATAATGAAATTGACCTAACTCGGAGTCTGGAACCAAAAACAGACTCTCTGAATAAATAGGCAAGAAGCAATGGAGAGCAGTGGGATCTGAACCCAAGAAATTGACTCCATCATTGAGCTACATTTAAGTATTAAATATTAAAGCCCTTGTTAGGAAGAGGAAGCCTATAATGAGAGGAATTTTTTAAAAGTTGGATAAAAGCATAATGGTTAACCCTAAAACATATCTCTAAAATATGAATCCATTTATTTCTATCTCTCCTTTCCCTGATGTTGTTAAATTTAAAATATCATCTGCCCATAGCACCTCTCTTTCCAGTAGGTCCACAAACTTGAGCCATTCTCAACAGATGGAGTCTTGTCCTCCCATCTTGATCTTTGTTCTCCCCGTGAGAGAGTAAATCAGCATCTAATCAGTCATGGAGAGGAAGGAGGTGAGGTGATGGAATTTTTCCAGCACAGACATCACAGTGTTGCTCCTCATAAACAGAGTCCACTCTCAGTAAAACCCAGTGATAGCGTCTCGTTCTCCAGACATTCTGAGCTCTCTGTTGGCTTCTCTGTACCACGGTTCATTATGCTTCATGGCCACTGCCTCAGGTACACTACACTCCTGCCTTCTAGAGCTCTCTTTTGCTGTGCTGAAAACTTTACAAAACTCTTTGGCTTTTGTTTTTTCCACTCCAAGAAAGACGGTAAATCTGGCCCTAACATTTCACCAAAAAAATCTTTCCTTCATTCTGCTACAAATTTATACTTGAATCTCAGCTGAGAGAAAACAGCATGGTATAACCCTCGGGGTATGAACTATTTACCTATGCTACTTAATAGCTGTATGACCTTAACCTCTGTATGCTTCATTTTTCCATATGTAAGCTGGAGAAAGCAATAATATCTCCAGTGCGTGGTTATGGTAAGCATTAAATAAATTAATACATGTAGAGTTTAAACAGTGCCTAACACATAGGAAGTGATATGTAAGTATGTGCGGTTGTTATTGCTTCCTGCGTTTTTCCCTTTCATTGTTTCCTCTACTTTGTATCCTCCTTTTACATGTGCACACACACACATACACACACACACACACACATACACACTTCCCCCAACAGAAGTTAAATTCTTAGCTTGTCACTTTAATAGGAATTTAGTGCTTAACAGCTCTATGCCACTTTGGTAATTTGTGCTTGTTATAAACAAAGTAAACATTAACCTATTATCACAAATTTCAGTCCAGGATTTAGAGGCAAGCCAAAAGGAGCTATTTTAAAGTTAGCCTGATTAATGTAATGTTAAAGGTAGCTCTCTTGTTTTAGTACAAATGAAGGGAAGGAAGGAAGGCAGGCAGACAACTCTAAGGAAAATAATGAAACTACATCAAAATTCACTGTAAAACAATCCCATTTCATATCTTGCTAAACTCCATAGGAAATGACATTTGCTACAGTAAGAAAAACAGATGGTGAAAGGAGAGAGGAAAATAAAACTCTTTGAAAACTGAGAATGAAAGTGCCACTGCTAACATATTGGGTCCCTCTGACGTGTTCCTATATCAAGTTATAGCATCCAAGACAGCCACTTTCTTTATTGTACTCATGCCTCCCAGCCCGAAATAGTTTCATGGAGCTTCTAAAGTAAGAAGCGAGTGGTGTTTTGGATGTGTGTTTGTACAAGGTTGCGTGTCAGTTTGTGAGTGGGGCCAGGACGCGGAACACTGGGGGTCATTCACACCCATGAGACAGGCAACCCTGACCCAGGACACTTTGCCAGCAGTGTGGTGACTCATCTTCCTCTGGGGCTCAAATACATCAAGTCCTCTGTTTTGCTCTTAGTTCACATTTGTCCTCTTTAAACCAATGAGTCATAAGTTGGAAATATGTATGAAATAAGCAAGAAGAATATGTCACTGAGTTATTTCTGGTGGTTCAATATACACATCCTAGGACACCGTGCATTTGAAAGGCAAATTTTTAAACATGAGAGGTTTATACACAGCAGATAGAGTTGGTTCTGTAAGGAAAAAGAAAATCAGGTGCAAGAAGAAATGGATCCTGGTAAAACAATTAAGTTTAGATGAAGGGGATAAAATATTTCTTCCTGCTCTCCAAAGGACAATTTTCTTCAGAGGAAATTGCATAAATTCTTGGTCACTCGAATTAGCAGAGAACTACTCTTGGCAAAGTTTAGTGCTGGGAAACAAATGACATTTGGCCTGTTGTAAAGCTGTCCCACTTCTTTATAGCAAATATCTTTATACCTTAATGCAAACAAGTTCGTCTATTATTCATACCTTCCCAGACAAACCTCAATCACCTGAGAAATCAGGGGATGATTTCCTCTTATTGAGAAGTTTTATCATGAAAAAATAGAAACCTGAAAACAGTCACATACAATGCCTGGCCTAATAATTACCAAGGCAGGACTTTTTCATTTGTTCATTTATTTCAGCAATTACCTGTTGGGTGCCTACCACGTGCCAGGCATTAAGTACCTGAGGCAGTGAGGAAACAGTGCATAGGATGACACTGCTTATTTCCTTGTGCAGCAATGGGGCAAGATGGGCATTTATTTTATGGGGCAAGACAGGCATTTAGAAAATAGCAATAGAAATAATGTCCATGACAATTAGGGGTATAAAGAGCAGCAGAGGTGGGGGCCTTGCCTGTCTTGGTTTCAGGGGGGAAGTGTGATGAAGACCTAAAGATTTGAAATTTAGCTGAGACCTGAGAAATTGAAGGATGAGGAGTTGGCAAGAATATTCTAAGCAAAGGAACTATCATTGCAAGGCTCTGAGGCTGGAAAGGCAGCGAGGTTTCTGAGAAACTGGCTTGTGAGGCTGGGGTAGGGCAGAGGTCAAATGGGGAAGATGTTCTAAGCCATGCTGAGAACAGTGGACTTTCTCCAAAAAGTAATTACAAATCACTGGAAGCTGGGAGAGACATGATCACATGTGCATTTTTAAAGATAACTCGCTTTTATGGAATGAATTTGGTGAGGAGAAAGGCAGAAGTCAAATAAAATGTCCAGGGGCTATTGAGGTTCTCCAATATCTTGATCCAGTACAATGGCTATCAGGGGAAAGGAAATGTAGGCATCCTCTCAGTACCACATATATGCTTATAATGTAACGAACTTAACTTTAACTAGTTTTCCTGCTCTTTTGGTTCCCTCTTCCTCACTATTTTATAAATTAATAGTTAATGGAATTTATAGTTGAAAGACTCTCTGCTCAGGGTCATGGCAGAACAAGGGGAGGAAGTGCTATTACCCAGAGAGAGTGACCTAGGCTAATGCAATAACTGATAAGATTTGGGTTGTCTCTCTCTTGGTAGGCAGTGAGTATATCCTCAGTTTCATATGGGATAATTTTATTAGGATACCTTTTGCTGTCCAGTGTCTGACCTTTTCCATACACTTGGGGAATTTCACAACTTACAAATCTTGATGGGAGGCATATTCACTACAGAAGCAAAAGATGCCATATACTCACTATCGCCGACTTTCTTGCCACTAAGGTATGGGCACATTTCCAAGGCAGGATCAATCAGATAAACCTATCCTGTATTATGAATTAAGAATTAATGACAAAAAGAAGCGATAGGTGAAAATGTGCTCTGCTGCTGGTTGTGGTGCCATCTGTATCTGCTTTTCTGGGACAATAGAGCCTGTAGGGCCAGCAGCCAAATCCAGGGATTCACAGCAGCAGTGGAGGTGGGACGTGCATCAAAACATAATTCTCAGCAGTGATAGCAATTGTATTTTCCCCAGACGAGTTATATGATGTGGTTTTGGTTGTGGTTCTTGCTGCCTCAAAATCTAAACCTCTTTGTTCTGCCTTTCCCAGTAATTCTGGGATTTGCAATATCCTTTCAATTAATTTCTTTCCTTGATTTGTATCTGGCCCTTAAACTAAAACCCTTTATTCCCTTACTCCTTTGCTGATATAATAATTGCTCTTTAGTAACAAAGGATGAGCAAATGCAAGAATTTTAAGAGTTGTATGTCAAAATATGGGGCATGACAGTGGCCTGGGCAGCGCTGTAGGACAGCCAGGTATCACTGAACACATAGACAAAGTCTGCAAGATAGAAACAGAATCAAGAGCATATATGGATTGTTCCAATTCTATTGTTCTTTTCTCTCTCTTCCAGAGGAAAAGATTCCGTTTGTGCAATTCAGAGGTAAGTGGAAAGGGTTTTGCTAAAGAGGTGATACTGAATTTCTCGGTATAATTTACGTAGGATTCTAGGCAATTAGTTAATGGGACATATTTGTACCTAACCTAATCAAGCTAGAAATACCACCAAAAGCCTATGAAGAAATGAGCTTTTTAAAAGAAACCACAAATGATTAATATTTTTGGAATGTCAAAACCATGGAAAACATCTAATTCTAGGACCTCTTCATGTGACTTACGGGCATTAAGTATTTCATAGAAATTCACTTTGAAGAAATTCTTGATTATTCTCTAAAACTAATAATTCAAATTTTCAAATAGAGTAGCAATGAAGAAATGAAGGATATCAACCATTTTCTTCCTGAATGACCAAATTTCTTTAAGCTGAAAAGGTCAGTGGGGCGTGGGGGAAATGGTGTTCAACTATACTGCTCCCATTAAGAAAGTTTATTCTCATTATCCTGAAACTTGACAACATTGACAGGTTTCACCACAGCCTCTCATGCAGCCTTTAAGTCTTTAAATTATGAACAATACTAAAATGTTGCACAATCCTTTTCCCTGCCAATCTCTACCACTTCTATCCACTGAAGGGAAACTTCATAGTTGACGCTGAAGTTATTAGTGATTATATTTCTGTTTGAGGTCTAGCCATAAATCAGGCAACTTTCTGGATGGCCCTTGTAAAGCAGCTAGTCCAAAATTGGTATCAACTTCCTATACAACCTGGGGACTATATAATAAAATTGATGTAATTAGGCCCAAAAGCTCTTCTTTTGCATAAATCATTGTTATGCCTGCATCTTTGTATCAATACAAATCTCCACCACACAAAATTTAACACCATGCTCATTAAACAGTTTAACAAACTGGAAAACCCTCTCTATATGTGGTTGGTTGATTTAGTTCATTATTGTATATTTCAAATAATTTGTTTCTTTACGTGACTCACATCTTCATTCAGAAATCTCAGTTTTTATTGTTTGTTGTGTTTTACCACTTCTTTAAATTTATAAAAACATATCCTTTTTCCCAAATACACATGTGTTATTACAGACCTTTGAGAAGATAATGAGTAGGCATTTGACTCCAAACTTCAAGACAATAAGTGTGATTCTTTCAGCTGACATCTCCATGATATTCGTGCCAATAGGCGTGCTCTTACTCACACTGCTGCAAAGAAACTGGCCCATTGCACCACCTGCCAGAATCCACACACGACCTCAGAAGGGATGCTAGCCAAAGGCAACACAGGAACAGCAATGAAGGGAGAAGACTTAATGTTACCACAAGCCAAAGTGGAGAAGACCAAAAGTGCATAATTCCAGGTTCCAAATCCCACATATTCCTCACACTATTCTCTTTTGGTATAATAAAAAGATCTATCAGCGAGCTGAGTATGCTCATCCACCACAAGTCTAGCCTAGCCTGATCATTCTGCAAGGATTACCACAAAGAGGTTGAGATCCCAGGCAGCCGCAAATATGACCTTGCATTGTGGGTAGTTTTCATCCTCCCACTCCTTTCTTAGCAGGGTGGCCTCTAAAAGGATTTGGCAATATGCCGTGAC
Source organism: Eulemur rufifrons (assembly GCF_041146395.1). NCBI lineage: Eukaryota > Metazoa > Chordata > Mammalia > Primates > Lemuridae > Eulemur > Eulemur rufifrons. The sequence continues at coordinate 37,520,274 of NC_090986.1, forward strand.
TAAGTTTTGGCTCTTTAAAGGAAGGTTTTTACTCTTTGCAACCAAATCTATTTAATTTTATCCTGAACTAGAATGTTTCTGATGTTCCATCGGTTTTAGCTCCAATGCCTACTCAGTGTCAGAGGCATTCATGAGCTCCACACTGACCTCACAGTATTATTAGTGTCTGTAGCATGGTTGACATCATTGGGGCTCAAGACAGAAGAGAGGTAAATTGAGAGTGAAGAGTACTGAATTTAGTGGAGCACCCCTGAGAGAAGAAACATGTACAGTGATAAGGGCTCTAACATATTAATTCTGTATCTAACACTCTTATCCTAGGTGATACTCATCCAGTTCCATGACTTCAAATATCATCTGACAATGGTCAAATGTATATTTCCAGCATGGATTTCTCCATTAAACTCCAGAAACATATACTTACTTATTTGACAAATACACTTGGATGTCTAAAGGTAAGTGCAACTTAAAATGAGAACAAACAAATATTTAATTACCCTAACACCTTACTCCTGCCTGCTCATCCCCCTATCACCTTCATCTCAGTTAATGGCAGCTCCATTCTACCAGTCACTCAAGCCCAAACTTTCTTATTCTCAGACTTCTCATCCAAACTGTCAAAAAATCCTGTCAATTCTATCATTAAAATACATCCAGAATTTGCCCATTTCTCATCATCTCTCTCACCACCACTCTAATGCAGACTGTCATCACTTTTCTTGAAGCCAATATCAATAACCTTTTAATTGGTCTCTCTGATTTAATTCCCTCCTCCTCAATTTTCACTGAAGCCATTCAGTCTTCACTTAAAGTGAAACCTTTAAGTCATAGTTCCTTGCTAATCAAAACTCCCATGCAGTTTTGCATCTCAGAATAAAATCTGAAGTTTTTACCAAGGTTCACAGGTTTTCCTTAATCTGGTCCTATATTTCCTACTCTTCTCATATCCTGCTACCTCCCTTGTTCCACCCCCTATGCACTGGCCTCCTTGCTTTTTTCTTGTATATATCAGGCATACTCCTACTTGAGGTTCTTTGCCTACTGCTGTTTCCTCTTCCTGAAATGCTCATCTTCAAAGTATAACCTGCAACTTTCCCTTACTTCTTTCAGAAATTTGCCTGACCCCTACATAAAATAACCTCCCTGCCCTCTCATCATGCTTTATTTTTCTTCTTCCCACTTACCTTCATTTTTTTGCCTATGTGTAGATTTTCGGTTGACTCCCACTAGATTGTATTTCATGTAAACAAATGCTGCTTATTTGGTTCACTGCTACATCCCAACTCTTATTATTAAATGTCCATCCATAATAAACTCTTACTGTATATTTTTTAAACAAATAAGTGAAAGAATGAAGAAAAGATCCAAAAAGGAATCCCTGAAGGAACCATGATATTTGGGGATTTATGAAATAAAAGAGAGAGAGAAGTTTATAAAGAATACTGAGGGGTCTTCAAAGAGGAATCAAGTAAACTAGAAGATCGGATGTCGCTAAAGAGAAAGGAAACATCTATTTTAAGCTAGAGAAAGTGGTTAACACTGTGCAATGTTACAGTGCTACAAAGGAGTGGCCAGTGATGGGTGAGGATGACAGAGGGTGGTAAAGAATCAGAGTCAAATGAGGAAAGGGTTTCAAAAAGCAGTTCCAGTGGAATGTTGGAAATGAGAATCTGACTACAACAGGCACAAGAAAATGCAACCGAAGGGGGAAAGGAAATAAGTTCAGAAAATTCTTTGGGGAAAATTTTCTGTAAATAGGAACAGAAATGAAGCAACAGGAGTGAGATGTGGAGATACTTGGGGTATTTTCCTTTTCAGACAAAAGATATTATGCTATCTTTGTATGTGGGTGAGAATATTCTTGTAAATAAGGAAAACTGATCATTCAGGAAAAAGAAAGAAAAATAGAAATAATATCTGAGTTTTGCATTCCATTTCCCCTTGCCCACTCAAAGACATCATTCCTGTCCTTATTCCATTTCTGAAGACAATGCTTTTTTAATTCCCTATGAATTAGAAAATAATACCACCCAAACTTGCCATCTTTCTTTTAATCAGCCTTTTCTCCTTTTCCAAATTTGAACAATTGTAAATCCCATGTGCACCCAGGATTATGCATACAGGATTTGCATAATCAATGTATAACCCAGTTTATACACTAAGATATGATAAGATCAAAGTATATCTAAGTTTATACCCTAAGCATATGCTAAACATGCTGATATTTTCTATTACATTTCATTGTAAAGAGATGCTGTTTATGACAGCTTCATTGACTTATGATCTGCTAAAATGTCATGATTGAAAAACATTAATTTAGGGTCTGACCGTGGAAAGCACATGGCTGATGTGGGGTGAAGGACAAGATCTTTAAAAATGAGGAGGTCCAAGATTTGAGAGACCAGAGTAGTGAAAATACACTCAGTAGAAATATCTTAAAATCAGTAAGAGTTTGGCAGGATTAGTGTTAACACAGAGAAGCAATGAAACTAGTGCTAAATCTTAAAGAATTAAGGTGATGTGGTCCACGTATCTCTGGATGACTCATGGATGAGGCATGATGGGTGGCTGTACCTATTTGTCTCAACTTCAAGGGAGTCGGGCATTCTTACTTGGTGTACCTCCCCTGGGTGATCTCAACAGGTCCTACCACTCTAATCATCAATTCTGTATTAATATCTCACAGAAATATATCCCAGTGGTGCTCTGTCCTCTGAACCCCAGACTCAGATAACCACCTACCTACATAACATCTTCACTGAATCTTCATCAGCCCAGGAATTAAACACATACAAAATTAAAAGAATGTCTCATTTCTTCCTATTTCTTGAGAAAGAAATATCAATGCCAACCTTAATTTCCCTATCTCTCCCATCCCACACATCTATAAATTAAATCCCTGTTGAGTCTAGTTCTTATATATCTCTCAGATATGCCCATTTCTTCACACTCTTCTGTCACAACTCTACTTCTGGAGGCCATCATTTCTTGGCTGGGTCTGTGCAACATCTTAATTACTACCCTTGCCTTCTTTCCTCTCTCTGGTTTCCACACAGAGATTGATTAGAGGGAAAATGACTGGAAGAAAACCTATTGGAGAGTTCTTTTTGTTATTCTTGTCTCTGTTGCCCAATTTTTCAATACTTCCAACTTGAGAGAAATGGCCTGTTGTGTGGAGCCTGGGGGAAGGCAGATTCTAGTTCCCACCACAGCAACTGAAGGAGAACAGATTTTTCCCATTCCTCTAGTACCCAAGGCAGGAGCGTAACATTAGCTTTGGCCAATTTGATACTCGCATTGAGGACTTTGAATCTGAAATAAATAATGTGAAAGGACATTTAGTGGTGGCACCCAACAATACCCCTGTCCAGGGGCTGGAGTGTCAGCAGAACCAGAGGTTGTGATTAGCATATTTTTTAGCAGCACTAGTGATGGTATCCTAAAGACATTGTTGTGACATATCACCTTGGTTGTGGTCCAGGCTAACTAGACCTTATTGGTTCTCACACATTTTCTGAGTCTGGTTCTTCAACTATCTTGTTGTTTCTATAAATATTCCTAAACCCTGTTAAAAAAAAACAAAGTATATATATATATATATATATATATATATATACACACACACATACACACACACACACATACACACACATATGTATGTATATATATCCTGCTTGAGCTAGCCAAAATCATGTCCTATTGCTCACAATGCAAATCTGATTTACATAGACTAGATAAGAGGTTGTTATAATAATTTAGGATAAAGAAGGATAGTAGCCTGTTTTAAAAACAAGGGAAGCATGACAGAATATAGGGGAAAGGGTTGAATTTATTGTGTATTGGGATAAAGAGAAGAAAGAGTCCCAGATTAGGGTTTTTAGCCTGAGCCAATGAAGTGATTGTCAGAACTTCCAAACACAAGAATAAAGAAATAATAATATAATAATAAAGGAGTCAGGCAGATGGCAGGGGTGGGGCAGATTTGTGGTGGTAGGTGTAACTACCATTTTATAAAAGTTAAGTCTGAGACTTCAAGATAATATTATGGGAGACATAGAGTAGACAGACGGATGAATCTGTGGGAAATGTCAAGGATAAAGATAGAGAATTGGAGTCATCAGGAACTGAAATCATGAGAGGAAATGAGATCACTCTGGAAGAGTTCACAGCGTGAGAACAGTGGGTCGAGGATGGACATCTGGAGAATACCATGATTTAAGAGATGAGCTTAGGAAGACAAGCCTGGAAAATAAATCACTTCATACTGGACCACAGTTGCTTTCTTGAGAAGATGGTTTGAATTTAATTACTCTATCTAGTTTCCTTAGACATAATACCACTTGAAAATCATTTTCTTGTCTTTGGAAGCTCCTTCCAAAACAATGACTTTGAGTAATTATTATCTGCCTCAAGTTTCTAACCCAAGATTCAGACCCCATAGTCTTTTCTGAAAATCTCTACCTTTAAGGTTTGAAAAATAACAAGTTCCTCTGCATTTTATGCAATTCTTTCAGAGGGAAAATCTCTAAAGGTAACACAGTGAAGGGACTTGCCTGTCACTAGTACTTCCACATAGATCCCTAAGTGCAGGGTTCCTCCATTTTCCCTCAGGACCACCCTGAGTTTATGGGTTCTAAGGAAGTAAAGAACTGTTTTAGCCACCCAGTCATTATCTGCTTTACTCACATGAGATTCTCCCAGTTACCCCCAGGCTTTTTTTTTTTTTTGCCTTAATTTCATTTTTAATTGACACATAATAATTGTACATGTTTATGAGGTACAAAGTAATATTTTGAATCGTGTATGCAATGTATAATGATCAAATCAGAGTAATTAACATATCTATCACCTCAAATATTTATCATTTATTTGTATTGAGAACACTCAACATCGTCTCTTCTAGCCATTTGACAATATTCAATAAATTATTGTTAACTGTACTCACCCTACAGTGCTATAGAGCACTAGACTTATTCCTATCTACCTGTAATTTGTATTCATTAATGAACCTCTCCCTATTTTCTCCTCGCTACCCTTCCTAGCCTATAATAACCAGAATTCTACTCTCTACTTCTATGAGCTTGACTTTGTTAGCTCACACATGAAAACATGTAGTATTTCTCTTTCTGCGACTGACTTATATCACCTAACATAATGTCTTCCAGTCTCACGCATGTTGCCACAAATGAAAAGATTTCTTTCTTTTTTTATGGCTGAATAATATTTCATTGTGTATATATACCACATTTTCTTTATCCATTCATCTGCTGGTAGATACTTAGGTTGATTCCATATCTTGGCTATTGTGAATAGTGCTGCGATAAACATGGAAGTGCAGAAAGCTCAATATACTGATTTCCTTTCTTTTGGATAAATACCCAGTAATGGGATTGCTGGATCATATGCTAGTTCTATTTTAAGTTTTTTGAGGAACCTCCATATTGTTTTCCATAAAAGCTGCACTAGTTATATTCTCACCGGTAGTTTATAAAAGTTCTCTTTTCTCCACATCCTCACCAGCATTTGGGGAGGGGGGTTTGTTTCTTTTATTTATTTTTTCTTTTTGATAATAGCCATTCTAACTGGGATAAGATGATATCTCATTGTAGTTTTGATTTGCAGTTCCTTGAAGATTAGTGATGTTGAGCATTTTTTCATATACTTCTCAGCCATTTGTATCTCTTCTATTGAGAAATGTCTATTCAGATCCTTTGCCCATTTTTAATAGGATTATTACTATTATTATTGCTATTGAGTTATTTGAATTCCTCATATATTCTGGATATTAGTCTCTTCTTGAATATATAGTTTACAAATATTTTCTTCCATTCTACAGGTTGAATTTTTGCTCTGTTGATTGTTTCCTTTGTTACACAGAAGCTCTTTAGTTTGTTATAGTCCCATTTGTCTATTTTGGTTTTGTTGTCTGTGCTTTTGAAATCTTACCCATAAAATCTTTTTTGACAACAATATCCTGAAGCATTTTTCTTGTTTTCTTCTATTATTTTTATAATTTAGGGTCTGACATGTAAATATTTAATCCATTTTTAGTTGATTTTTTTATTTGATGAGAGATAGGGGTCTAGTTTCATTCTTTTGGGTGTGGACATCCAGTTTTCCCAACAACATTTATTGATGACGCTATTCTTTCCCCAGTGTATGTTCTTGGCACTTTTGTCAAAAATCAGTTGGCTATGAATATTAATATGTGGATTAGTTTCTGTGTGTTCTATTCTGTTCCATTGGTCTATGAGTCTGTTTTTACATCAGTACCATGCCATTTTGATTATTATAGCTTTGTACTATATTTTGAAGTCAAGTAATGTGACACCTCCAGCTTTTTTTTCCTCCCTCAGGATTGCTATGACTACTCAGTGTCTTCTGTAGTTTCATATGAATTGTAAAATTTTTTTCTACGTCTTTCAAAAATGTCATTGGTATTTTCATAGAGATTGCATTGAAGCCGTAGATTGCTTTGGGTAGGATGGCCATTTTAACAATATTAATTCTTCTAATCCATTAGCAAGGAATGCCTTTCCATTTTTTTTGTGTGTCCTCTCCAATTTTTTTCATCATTATTTTGTAGTTTTCCTTGTAGAGATGATTCATCTCCTTGGTTACTTTTTTCCAAGGTACATTCTTGGTTTTGTAGCTATTGTAAATGGAATTGAATTCTTGATTTCATTTTTTTCTTATTTTTTAAAATTTTTAATTGCCACCTAATAATTGTACATATTTATGGGGTATGTATTGATGATGCTATACATATAATATATAGTGATCAGATTATCATCTCAAATATTTATCATTTCTTTGTGTTGAGGACATTCAGTATCCTCTTTATGGCTATCTGAAACTATATAATATATTATTAACTATAATCATCTATTCAGTCTAAAGTCCAGTTCAAGTCCAATGTTTCTTTGTTAAGTTTCTCTCTAGATGATCTTTCCAATGCTGAGATTTCAGTGTTGAAGTCTCCAACTATTATTGTATTGGAGTCTATGTCTCTCTTTAGCTCTAATAATATTTATTTTATATATCTGGGTGCTCCAGTGTTGGGTGCATATATGTTTACAATTTTTACATGCTCTTGCTGAATTGATTCCTTTATCTTTATATACTGTTCTTCTTTGTCTCTTTTCATGTTTTTTTTTTTACTTAAAATCTTTTATATAGATTTATGGGGTACATGTGCAGATATGTTACATTGATACATTGTGTCATGGTGAAGTTTGGCTTTTTGTGTAACCGTCACCCAATTAGTGTCTTTAATACCTATTAGGTAATTTCTCATCCTACACTCCTCTCCCAACCTCCTGCTCTTCCAAGTCTCCACTGTTTATTATTCCATTCTCTATGTCTATGTGTACTTATTATCTGATATAACTATGGCTACTTCTGATCACTTTTGATTTCCATTTGCATGGAATATCTTTTTACATCCCTTCACTTTTAGTCTATGTGTGTCTTTACAATCTATGTGTGAAGTGAGTTTCTTGTAGGCAGCATATGGTTGGATCATATTTTTTTACTCATTCACCCATTCTGTATCTTTTAATTAGAAAATTTAAACCATTTGTATTCAAAGTTACTATTGATATGCAAATTTGTTTCTGTCATTTTGTTAATTGTTTCCCAGTTATTTTATATATTGTTTGTTCCTTTTTTCCTCTCTTGTTTTTTATCTTTGCAGTATAGTAGTTTTTAATAGTAATACATTTGATTTCTTTCTCTTTCTCATTTGAGTATTTGATCTACCATGAGTTTTATTGTTTCATATGTTTTTATGATGATATATATCATCCTGTCACTTCCAGATATAGAACTCCCTTAAGTATTTCTTGTAGGGCCAGTCTAGTGGTAATAAATTTCCTCAGTTTTGCTTGTCTAGGAAAGATTTTGTTTCTTCTTCATTTCCAAAGAATAAATTTTCTAGGTATAGTATTCTTAGCTGACAGATTTTTTTTTTTTTTTTTTTTTTTGTCTTTCAGTACTTTGAATATATTATCTCATTATCTGCTGGCTTCTATAGATTCTGCTGGGAAATCTGCTGTTAGTCTGATGTAGATTCACTTCTCTCTTGCTTTTGGGATTCTCTCTTTGTCTTTAACTTTTGACAGTCTGAGTATAATGTGCCTCAGAAAGCACACTTTGGGGTTGAATATATTTGGGAATTTTTGAGCTTCCTGTATCTGAATGTGTGTGTCTCTCTCTCCAAAAACTTGAAAATTTTTCAGCTAGTACTTCATTAAGTAAGTTTTCTATGGCTTTTCTCATTTCTTCTTCCAGAGTTCCTGTAATATGATTAATTTTTTACCTAATGCTATCCCATATAACCAATAGGTTTTCTTCAATCTTCATTTTTTTTTTTTTTTTTTTGTTGAGACAGAGTCTCACTTTGTTGCCCAGGCTAGAGTGAGTGCCGTGGCGTCAGCTTAGCTCACAGCAACCTCAGACTCCTCGGCTTAAGCGATCCTACTGCCTCAGCCTCCCGAGTAGCTGGGACTACAGGCATGCGCCACTATGCCCGGCTAATTTTTTCTATATAGATTTTTTTTTTTAGTTGTCCATATAATGTCTTTCTATTTTTAGTAGAGACGGGGTCTCGCTCAGGCTGGTCTCGAACTCCTGACCTTGAGCAATCCACCCGCCTCGGCCTCCCAGAGTGCTAGGATTACAGGCGTGAGCCACCGCGCCCGGCCATCTTCATTTTTTAAATTATTTTTTCTTTTTCTCTTTCTTTTTTACTTTTTTTTTTTTTTGTCACTGGGTTATTTCAAAAGACTTGTATTCAAGTTTTGAGATTCTTTCTTCTGCTTGACCTAGTCTATGGTTGAAGCTCTCAATTATATTTTTTATTTTCCTCACTGAATTCTTTAGTTTCTAGATTTCTGTTTGGTTCTTTTTATGATCTCTATCTCTTCATTAAATTTTTTATTCAAATCATGAATTGTTTTCCTGATTTCATTGAATTGTCTGTGTTCTCTTATACTTTGCTGAATTTCCTTGAGATGCATATTTTGAATTCCTTTTTAGACATTTTATAGATTCCCTTTTATTTGGGGTCTGTTACTGAAGAATTATTATGTTCTCTGAAGGTAACATGATTCCTTGCTTTGTCGTATTTCTTGTATTTCTACATTGGTATGTGTACATTTAGTAGAATAGTTGCTTCTTTCAATTTTATGGCATAGCTTTCATAGGGAAAGAATTTTTCCTGTAGATGTACCCTATATTGCTGATTGGGTAGGGTGCTTTAGCTTTGTTTCTGGGTGAAATACTGCAGTCTCTGCATGATTTCTTCACCTATAATCAATGTCATCAGTGTCTGTGAGCACTTCAGTGACTTATGTTGCAGTTGTTTTTGGAAGCTGAGGAAAGGCGTGCTGAGAGTTGGTGTGCCAGGCAAGCCAGTCCTTGGGCCCCTGGGGGGTGAACATGGTGTGCAGTGGCTCATCCACTGGAGGGAGTAGGGTCACTGAGGGCAGCAGGAATGGGCCCCAGGCAAGCTGATCCTCAGGACTGGGGAGGCACGGGGGGCATGTATGGGCATAAGGTGGCTCCACTATTGAAGGAAGCAAAGTTGCCAGTCACAATAGTGGATACTGAGGAGGCTAACCCTCAGGCCTGTGGAGAGTGTGCATAGGCATGTAGCTGCTATATTGCTGAAGGGGGCAAGCCCACAAGTGACAGTGGTCTAAATTAATTTTATTGGCCCAAAAAGTATTTATTGAGACCTATAAATGACTGACTACCTTAAATTCTAGGAATCTACTGGCAAACAAAACAGACATATTTCCCCTACCTCATAAGCTTACATTACATATAGGGGAAAAAAGCAAAAATTATTAGGGGAAAAAAAAAAATTCTCCAAAACTTTTTAAAACCTGAAACAATATTTGAGTAAAACTTTATATCTCACTATTAGGATAGATTCTTTTAACTGTTAATTGTCTTTTAATTATTCTCATCTTAGTCTCACTCAGACACCATCTGGGATCACACATCACTTCAAGGGACATACCACTGCCTCAAACCCCACTCCACAGGATTTCTGTGATTTTCAGGAAGCCTTCAGATATTGGCTTCAAGCAGCAGATCCAGTCAAATTCATCATGCTCCTCAAAATTCTTTCAGGCTACACCCACCTTCTAGTTTCAAAGGCACTGCTACATTTTGTTACTTGTGTAATATAACCCCACTTCCAGATACCAATTTCACCAAATTTCTTGATCCATATACAAAAGAATTAGATATACATAATCCATTTACAACATAAAAAGTTAAAGCTAGTTTTCTCTGTTGCCAAAACAGGAACAAATTCCTCAATTTATTGAAGTAATATAACTCCCAGATACTTAACATTATCTCCTAAAAGTTATTAAAATAAGAATTAAATCACAAAAATATGAATGACTATTTACATTTTTAGATAGAAATGTATTAAATTACTATAAGGACCATGTTGCAGACCTACATTTTTCTTGCCAATATCCTAGAGGTAGGAAAAACCACATTGAAATCACAACAATAACATTAATGTGGGTGATTTAGCAAAAGAAGTATGATCACCAGCTGTCATTGAGTCTGGTAAGATGGTGTCCCCCAAACACATGCCAAAACATGCACAAATGAGCACAAATCTTGAAAAATATTGTAATCAGAGACTAGGAGACAAAAGTTATAATCTGATTTTGGTGTATTTCTTCCAATATGTGACCACATTCCATATTATGCAAAAATGTAGTCAAACATCATTAAAGAAAGCACTGCTGATGTTGTTAATGTGTGATTGCCAATCAATCCAGTATTGTTTTGACCTAACTTTTACCTCTCCTCCCAAAAGAGTATTTACTAGATATTTCAGGGCAAAAAATATCATCCCTTTTGGCATTAATTAAACCATATTTTGGACCTAGATAGCCATGTGACAGATAGTGCTTAACCGTGGAAAACTGTATATTTAAGTCCTCACAAAAAAAGTTATCTTCTTCTGAGGAAAGAGAAACAGTTCCTTGATTAACTGTAGGTTTGGTCTCTAGAAGACCAAGTACTCCCATCCCAGACACACCAATCCAAGAATTCACATCTGTTTCAGCTAAAGTAGCAGATACTGACAATAGTTATTTTCCAAAATATATCATTCTAGGTACAATATACATTCTAGCCTATGTATATAAAATCATCAGCATTGTCGCACCTGCAGTTCAAAGTGTTCCAATTAATCTATCATTAATTGGGTCCAAAACTATTCTTATTGACAGTAAAATGATGTCATCATAAACTACTTACCACAAAAACATTGAAAAGAAAACATCAAGATGATATTGAGGCTTACAGTCATCATGGCGATCATAATTTAGCCTTGATACTTTAAATGTGTATTTGTTCTTAAATTCAGTGTACTAAAATTAAGCATTCAAGCTGGACTTTTTCCAGTTGTGTTTTAGAAAAGTAAGTGAGAGTTCAATGAATAAGTGGATGCTGTACTTGCTATAATTTTTGTAGTTAACAAAATGCAATGTTAATAGGAGCAGTAAAGTGGTTTATCATAATTATCACTTAAGCATAAGAAATAAAATTGGCATTTATTAATTTAAAAATATATGTATATATTGCCTTATATCATTGCATCTAACATGTAATTAATTATAGGAAGCACTGTCTCATACACCACTAAGACAAAAAAAATGCTTCCAATTAAATCTTGACATAATGATTTTTTATCATGTAGAATTTTTTATACTTATTGGAAGAGTTCTTTTAGATTTTTTAGACATATATTTTATTGTATATTACTCTTATGTATATATAAAAGGGAATAAATTAGCAAAATAAATAAATCAGTAAAGGTATTTCCAAACTACTTTGCATTTAGAGACTATTCTTCTAAATCAAATTTAGTTTGAGCATCATTGATGTCTATGACTTTCCACATGAGATTCTCCTTTGCAACATCAAGGCTGATGTGACCCTGACCCTCATACCAACTTTATGTAAATGAAGTAAATATTGACGCTCACTTTCTGTATCTTACCATAAAGTTCCATGGGAGGGGTTTCAGAACAATTTCATGCAGGTAATTACAACAGTTTCATAACTGCAACCTGGCAGACAGAAATTTGTAAGATGTCTCCCATCATTAGAAGAACCTGACTTCAGAGAGGTTAAACTTTTAAAAAAGTGCATCTTAAAATTAATGAAACATGGAAAATACATTTTCTTATTTGATATAATCATCACATTTAAGAAGTACATCAAGATTGGTCCCAAAGTGATTTTTTATAACTACCTAATAAATGCCTAAAAATAAAGGGATATAATGGAAATATTGAATGTTATATTGTAAATATAATCCTCTGCTTGAAAGAGTTCCAAGTTTTTTAGTTCATAAAATGTTTCATGTTTCAATTGAGATATATTTCAAATGTCAAATAATAATGGTACTCTCACATGACTGCAAGCACTACAAATAAAAAGAACAAATTTGCTCACAATATGTTGCCAGTAACCATTTTGTCCCAGAAGTAAAGCAGGTATAAAAAGTTAGATATGCTCACATCCTGTAAAAAATGCATTTGATGCCAAAGGTTTATATTTGATTTGAATTTCAATCAACGCTATGTTAATTCTTGAAAAACTTTTTAACATAAAACAAGCAGTGTATTTGGAAGTACTTTTCAGTAGTGGGAATAGATTAATTGTGGTTATTTTTTTAACCAAGAATTACCATTTTAAACTTCTATTCACTATATTTAATAACCAATCTTCTGATCAAACTGTTTCTATAAATCTACTCTTAGGTTGCTTTAAAACACTTGTAAATGCTAATACAAATGCAAATGTACCCTTTGACATACATTATAAATGTCAGGATCAACAAACCACCGCCCATACCCTGTATTTGTAAATAAAGTTTTATTGGAACATAACCACACCTGTTCATTTGCACAGTATCTATGGCTGCTTTCCCACTTCAAGAGCAGAGTTGGGTAGTTGCAGTAGAAACTATATGCCTCATAAAGCCAAAAGCATTTATTATCTGACCATTTATAGAAAAAATTTGCCAACCCTTGCTCTGGAGGAAGGTGATAGTTTTAGGTATCCCCTTTCCACCCTGCACACTATAACTAACATTCAGGCCAACTTGTTTTCCACTTTAGTAATGAGAAAAATTAGACTGTCATTTAACAGTAATGTACTGTAAGTACTACTTTCCCATCGGTTAATACTTAGAGGAAAAAAAAAAACCTTCAAGTGTTCCTTAGAGTAGAAGGGGAGCTTAACCTCAATAATTATAAAATTTTCTTGTGTTCATGCGTCAAACCAAAGACTATAAACACCATTTCCTTTGCAATTCAATTGACCACCCCCTGCCTCCCTGATGTTACAACTAAAATCTGCTTGATATATTAAGTTACACTATATTTTCAGGGAAGAATCCCAACATATAGCATTCTCAAATATCAAATACTATTTTTAAGTGGATAAACTGAGGAACAGAGACAGAATTTCTAATGGCTCTTATTTTTATTTGCTTTGTCCTTCTTCCCTTATTCTGGATATATAGCCCATGTCCTTCCCCTGGGGTCACAGATAGGTGTGTAACGTAGGGTGGGCCAGTTATAATGTCTCATCTCAATGTCCAGAATGATTGTTTCAACAAAAGGGACATATCCCCAAGCCAGGCAAATCACAGTACTTTCCTGAGTAATCTGGAATTTGAGAAGAAAGTAGTCTTTTTCAAATTTTTTATTTCAAAGCTGTAATTGAAGCTGAAAATTTCATTATCCATATTTCTAGCTGTGGTTCCAGGTGGACCAGGGCAAAAAAAAAAAAAAAAAAAAACAGTCAAGTTAAAGGAGAAGCAGAGAAGGGGAAGAGAAAGAATCCGGACAGGGACCGAGGTCCTTGATTCCAGACATTTTCTAAAGACAGCTCCCCTCCGGCTTCCTTGCTTAGATAGAGCAACACTAAATGTCCTCCTTTTCCTTCAGCTAGCTTAATCTGTGTTGCTTGCAACCAGGGCGCCTTACAGGACCAGACAATCTGTTGCAGGCAGCAAACATACCAACTCTGCATGCTACAAGTCTACATCTTAAAGGCAGTAATGGCAATGACGTCTGAGATGGTATTGCTGTTTTCTTGTAGAAGCTTTCCCTCCCGTCTCTTCTCGTGGTTTAAGATACAAAAGGAGTTTGAAAAAAAAGAAGGAAAAGTATTAGCACACAATTCTTAGCCCAGTTTCACAAGCAGTAATTTAATCTGCCATGTGCTCTTCAAAGCAGATTAATTCTAATCACACGGCCTTCTTCTCCATTTATTTTCCCTATCTTTCTGTCTCTGCTTTGCTTCTCATAAAATTTTTATTTCTGAAAGTTTGAAAAGTAACTTATGTAAGATCTGCTATAAGCATTTAGCTTGAGTATCAAATACGTCTACACGCTGTTAGCTATAAGAAGAGTAAAAAGCTTCTTCAGTGTTGGGTAAGGCAAAACTGTAAAGTGAGGCAAAAGGTAATATACATAACCAAACTTTTATTTTAACTTGGCTGATCCTACGCTGCTATGTGCATCTAATGTTTTGCCTCTGAGAATAGAACTTATTAGCAACCCAGAAGTAAAAAAGACAGGATATTTTTCAACAAGAACCTCTGCTTTGCCAAACATCCCAGAGTTTGTCTCCAAGGATTTGAAAAGAAAGGAAAGAATGAAGAACGGAAACCATAAAGCATGCAGTACAGCTATCATCTAATTACTGCATGAATGGGACAGTTGTTTTGTCTGATTGCACTAAGCTAGTTATCCACTGCTAGCTTCATTGACAAAAAGGGAATCTACACAAATTATAGGGAAATTCAAGCACTAAAGGAATGTTTTGGTTCAGAGGTTTGCAATGACTATTGGCTTCAGTTTTTGGCAAAGTCTGTCTTTGCCGTATGAACTCAGCTGTGCTGGGTCAGCCTAAAGCGTTCCCAAAAGCCTAGAAGAGGACAGACTTCCGTGTCATCTGTATCCCATCAATAAATTAAAGTGATGTTCTCCAGCTCGTGTTTGTTTCTTGGCAAGCTAATCTACAATCAGGAAAAGAAAAGCCTTTCATTTGTGGAATCCAGCTAAAGGAAGAAAGCTTTTGCATGCGGATTCACTGGAGACCAAAATATTAAAACGTGGAAGAGGAAAACCATATGTTGCAGTTCTCGTAAGCAAGCAGCTAAAAAGTTCTGGTTAAAGAAATACTTGAATTCATTATACAGAAAAGTAAATATTGAGAAGAGGGTATACTAATAAAAATATTGATACCTCTGTCACAAACATTGACATCTTACATCATGTTCTGTTTTGTCTGAACTTTTTAAATCAGAAAAACCTAAAAATTAGGTATTTTAAAGAAACTTGAAATGATCAAACATTTTAGCATAATTCTTTAAGAGAATAGGAATAGAGGATAATGTTTATAAGCTCATGGCTCCTTCTCTTACATTAGTCATAGCAAAGTTAGTTAATACTGTATAGTTGAAGCAGTCAAATTCAGATTAAAGTAGATGTGGGGGGCAATGACTGAATGATGATATCTGCCTTATTTCATAGCTTATTAAATAATATAGTGTTAAGATACTATTTATCTCTCTTGGTTGACAAAAGGTCATCCTTGCCCTCATGCCATTTGTGAACAAGCAGAATGATGAGAACAGGATTGGTGTGGTCCTCCCACTCCCTAAAGGAGTGAGTGCCTGAGGATCTTCCCATCCCTTTTAGCCTGACCACATTTGTATTTAGTTTCCTTTTTATCTCTTTGAAGCAGCCAAGCAATAAATCTTGCTTTAATAAATGCATCCTTTAAAAAATATGGCCTCCAGCACAAATTTTCGGTACTTTATCATTTCATGTACCAGTGGTTTCAGCTCCTTATAGGAATTTATTTTGTTTTTCTTTTGTGGTGAAGTCACTTATAAAACAAGCAGCAGACCACGTGTGAGGAGTATGATTAGCAAGAACACCTGATAAAAAATTGATAGAGCAGGGACTGATGGGGTTCGGAACATGACACCTCAAAATAGATTGTAGGAGACCAGAATATGCCACACTAAATATGCCTCTTTAGCATGTTGATTATTTTAAGATAATTATGCTGGGAAACTTCAGACACAGAAGTTCAGAAAAAAAGTTACCCTTTGTAAGAGAAATTAACATCTATAGAGGAAATCTTCATTTGTAAGGATGTCTCCCTCTCTGCAGAAGGAAGAAAATCACTAAAGACTGTCCATCAATAGAGAAGGCATCAACTTAAATCTACATAACACACCTTGCCTTTGTGTAAAATGCTTTAGGCCAACTCCTCTTATCCAGGGCTTTCCCATTCCCCTCCAGAATTTGTCTCCATCACTACCGAGAATCCCAAACACCCATTCCTCTCTGGAGCTCAAGGTGATATATAAGCCTTATGTTCATTTAATTTACAGACCAGCCAAAGAACCTAGACAGATAGAAGGGGCTGATATTTTTTTCTTCTGAAGAGTACATTAGACAGAAATGAGAATATGGCTTCAGTTACTCACTAGATAACTGAATGTGCACTTGCCTAGTTTACTAGAAAGAATATTAATCCCACAAGTTAGAGTCTTTTGTTCTTTGTCCTAGCCTTACTGAGTGGTGAAAAATACAGTCTCTGGAGGCAGACTGTGTGACTTGAGACAGTTACTTACCTTCACTGAGCCTCAGTTTTCTCATCTTAAAATGGGGATATCAGGTTTCAGTCTGAAATATCGGTTCTTGGTAAGCTCATGACCGAATAATGACCAGACATACCACAGTTAGGTAAGCATGAAAGTGAGGTTTATGAAGGAGACAAGGATGGGATTATAGGGGAAGAGCAAGATATAGGTTTACAGAGCATGGTACATACGCCACAGATGACGACCGGACCCATTGTTGCAGCAAAGTGAGAACCAAAGGCAGGGCGTAAAGAGAGATTGGCTATGTTCTGCGTCTTATTTTATAGGGCCTGGATAGGGAACTCCCTTGTGGTTCAGAGGTCAACACAGAACCACTTTGATTGGACAGTTGGGAGCTGCGTGACCTGAGCCTTAACTACGCATGTGGGTTCTAGGTCACTTTCCGGACTTTACCGGACCCCTGCTGTTTGGCCTGTGAGCCAGAGAGTCCTCTGCATTCTTTTGCAGCTGGCGCACCAAGTTCTGATGGGCAGATTCGTAGGGTATTCCCTCCTCCTCCAGGTATGCAGAATTACGGTGGGGCAGGACCAAGATGTTGGCAACAGCACCCACTTTTGTCCCTAGGAGACCCGGAATCCCTAGCTATGTACCCAAGAGGGATAAAAATAATACATATTTCATGGGGTTGTAATATATCTGGCACATGATAATCACTATATAATTGTTCAATAAAATAAATTTCTACTGACAATAAAGATCACATCTTAACCTTTCTATGCTCAATTTTTCTGTTTGGAAGCAGAGATAACTGGCGCTTCTTACATCATGGAGGTCTCTGTCGGGGAGTTTTAAACATTCCCTCTATTTTCTGAAGGTTTGATAATTTGAGTCTCTGGAATTAAATTGACAGTAGACAGATTAACAGGAGAAAAGACATACAAATTTATGACATGCATATGCACAGGGGTCCCACAAAGTATGAGACAAGAGTCACTATTCAAAAAAATTAAAATGTTTTTCTCCTGCTAATCTGAAGTTGGAAAGGAAGGGACAAGAAAAAAAAAATTACCTTCCACTCTCTATAGAGTAATACAGACAGAGGTCCAGAAGAGCTGATCTTGGTAAAAATTCCCACCTTTCTGCTAGCATGCTGTCCCTAGATCTCATTTTCAGGCTCCAGAACCAGTGGGGTGCCAGAAAACGTAGGAGAGAAACAGTGATAGATTTTCCTCTCCCATCACAAGGTTCATAGCTGAAACCCCTATAACAAAAGACAGATTGACAAAAGAAAAGTAAAAATTTATGTAATATGAGTTTCACATTACATGAGAGCCTTCAGAAATGAAGACCCAAAGGAAGAGGGAAAACTGCATCTTTTTACAGGCAGTCTTACAGAAGTATGATTGGAAGACAAAAGGATAGTATCTAATGGTGATAAACTGGGAGGAATTTAGGAAGGCCTGTTTGTTCATATTCTCTTTGGCATTCCCTTTGGTTATAGGACAGGACATCTGTCACGTGAAGGTCTTCAGGGGAGAGGGTCAGAGAATGACCTTCCTACGTTTTATGGCCTGCTGCAAGGAAGAAGGGTGGGAGAAGGTCAGAGTGACCTTCCTGCTTCTGCGGTTTTCTCAAATGCCAAGGTGCCATATTTCGGGGTAATGTGTTATGATCCCTATCAGTGTAATCAAAACAACATTATTTAAAGTGGCAAAATATAAAAAATCTTAGTGTTTAAATATATCTCCTCTCAAAAGAATACTTAAAAACCATTTTAAAAGTTAAGTATGGGGACTATGCTTCCCGCTCCTTCCAGGCAAACACAAAGATTGTATTTCCCTCATCTATGTAACTTTCTCAGGCCAGTGAATGTAGATGCAAGTGCCATATGTTTCTTTCATGTGGTAGCTTTGAGAGCCGGTATGCAATTCTCCACATTCCCCCTTGTATTCTTTTTTGTTTGTTTCTTTTTGCCTTAGTGGTTATGGAAGCAAGTGTTAAGGTGGAGCATGTGCGAGCCTCTGTCCCTGAAATACTGCAGTGAGAAGAGGCTCTCCAACTCATGTAGGACATGTGGCAAGTGAAAGAAATACAGTTGTGTTAAGAGCCACTGAGGTATGAAGGCTGTTTGTTACTGCAGCATAATCTAGTGCATCCTGATGTGTATGCTGCTTCTTGCAAAGATGGAAATTTGCAATAGAGGCAGCCTCAGTTTCCTGGTCTTTTTTGAGGTGCCCTTTTTCTCCCTTTAAATACACTCAAAACCTTTTAATTTTCATTCACTTCAGTGCTAAATTTAATATAGTTTCTATCTGGTGAGATAGCATCCACAAGTTCTTGTGACCAGGCATTTTCAGCATCATACCTCAATGAGTATTATCCATTGCTATAGAATGACTTAGGCATTTAAAAAAATAAAAAAGGCCAAGCCTCCTAATTAAGTTTTCATCTTGCCTTCACATTTAACTGGGAAAAAATATTCTTAAGAGAATCCTAATCTGAAGTAGCTAATAACAATTCTTAAAACTGAGCCCTGAGGGCCTAATGAAGAAAGTACTCATGCAATGTTCTAGGCCATTTATTTCCCCAGTGTCTTTTTCACAAGTATGTTTTTTCCCTCTTCTCTGAGGAAGATCCAGTTGAATTTGTGTCAGTCTATCCAGCCGTGACTACATGAGTCTGAAACTAAGAATATAAAACCAAAACCACAGCTGCCTTATAGTTTCAGTGAACCAATTGTAAAAGTATTGGGGGGGTGGCCAAAATGCTTAAAAGGCATCCAAATAGCCTCTTTTTTTCTATTTTTGGAACTCTGGTTCATGTAGCAGTTAGTTATTGCTGTGTAACAAGTCATCCTAAAAATTAGAAGCCTAAGACAAAAACAGCTTATTTCTTATGAGTCTACGTATCAGTTGGACTATTTTGTTGATCTAGGCCGGACTTAGCTGCTCCTATTTGGGTTTCTCCGTATGTTTGCAGTCAACTGAAGGAATAGAGGTTAAGTGAGCTAGTCTAGTATGATTGGGAAGATGTTTTTGCTTCATGTAGCCTCTTCTCCTTCAGCAAACCACAGAGGCTTGTTTTCATGACAATATCAGGGTTCCAAGAGAGGAAGAAAAATCACTCAAGTACTTTTGCAAACTTCTACTTATATCATATTTGCTACTATTCCATTGGCAAAGGAAATTCATGAGGATAAGCTCAGAATTAGTGTGGGAGAGCACTGTCAAAGGGCATGGATACAGTAGGCAATAGGGATCATTAATGCAATGAATATATCATACCTAGAATAAAACTAGAAATCAATTACAGAAATTTGTGCTTATGAAAAGCTAAGTTTGCACTGAAGTCAGTCAAGTTGTGAATTCAAAGGAAAAATTCTTGAAGGATATTAAAAGGGATACACTAGTGAATACATGAAAGATGAGAAAGTGAAACAGCCTTATTGCTAATATGGAGAAAGTTTTAGTGGTCTGGCTAAAAGACCAAACCAGCCACAACAATCCTGTACACCAAAACCTAATCCAGAGAAAACCCCTCAATTTTATGAGGGCTGAGAGAAGTGAGGAAGCTACAGAAGAAATGCCTGAAGTTAGTAGATGTTGTTTCATGATATTAAATAGAAGAAAGCATCTCCATAACTTAAACATGCAAGGTGAAGCAGCAAGCACTGATGAAGAAACTGTAACATGTTATCCAGAAGATCTAGTTAAGGTCATTTATGAAGGTAGCTAAACTAAACAATAAATTTTCTATGTAGATGAAATTGTCTTCTATTGAAAGAAGATGACATCTATGACTTACTTAGCTACCAAAAAAAGTCAATGCCTGGCTTCAAAGAACAGGCTGATTCTTTTGTTAGGAGCTAATGAAGCTGATGACTTTCAGCTAAAGTCAATGTTTTTTTACCATTCTGAAAATCCTAAGGCCTTTAGAATGATGCTAAATCTACTCTGTTTGTGCTCAATAAATGGTACAAGAAAGTCTGAATGATAGCACATGTGTTTACATGTTGGTTTACTGTTTTAAGCCCATTGTTGAGACCTACTACTCAGAAAAAATATGCTTTTCAAAATATTACTGCTCATTAACAATGCACCTGGTCACCCAAGAGCTCTGATGAAGATGTACAAGGAGATTAATTTTGTTTTGATGCCTACTAACACAACATCCATTCTGCAGCCCATGGATCAAGGAGTCATTTGGATTTTTAAGCCTTATTATTTAAGAAACACATTTTGTAAGGTGACAGCTGCCATTGATGGTGATTCTTCTGAGGGATCTGGGCAAAGTAAATTGAAAATTTTCTGGAAAGGATTCCACATTCTAGATGCCATTAAGAACATTGATGATTCATGGAAGGAGGTCAAAGTATCAGCATTAACAGCAATTTGAAAGAAGTTGATTCCAATCCTAATAGATGACTTGGAGGAGTTCAAGACTTCAGTGGAGGAAGAAATTGCAGATGTGGTAGAAATAACAGGAGAACTAGAATTAGAAATGGAACCTGAAGAGATGACTGAATTGCTGGAATCTTTTTTTTTCTTTTCTTTTTTTTTTTTTTTTGAGACAGAGTCTTACTCTGTTGCCCAGGCTAGAGTGCCGTGGCATCAGCCTAGCTCACAACAACCTCAGACTCCTGGGCTCAAGCAATCCTCCTGCCTCAACCTCCCGAGTAGCTGGGACTACAGGCATGCACCACCATGCCTGGCTAATTTTTTCTATATATATTTTTAGCTGTCCAGATAATTTCTTTCTATTTCAGTAGAGATGGGGTCTCGCTCTTGCTCAGGCTGGTCTTGAACTCCTGAGCTCAAATGATCCACCCGCCTTGGCTCCCAGAGTGCTAGGATTATAGGCGTGAGCCACCACGCCCAGACTGCTGTAATCTTATAATAAAAGTTGGATGGATGAGGAGTTGTTTCGTAAGGACAAGCAAAGAAAATGGTTTCTTGAGATGAAATCTCCCAGTGAAGATACTGTGAACATTGTTGAAATGATAATCAAGGAATTAGAATATTATGTAAACTTAGTTTACCAAGCAGTGGCAGAGTATGGGAGGATTGACTCCAATTTTGAAAGAAGTTCTACTGTGGGTAAAATGTTATCAGACAACAATGCATGCTACAGAGAAATCTTCCATGAAGGGAAGAGTCAATCAATGCAGCCAACTTCACTGTTGTTTTATTTTAAGAAATTGCAACAGTCACTCAATTTTCAGAAACCACCATCCTGATCAGTCAGCAGCCATCAACACTGAGGCAAGACCTTCTACAAGGAAAAAGATCACTATTTGCTAATGGCTTTTATGATCTTTAGCACTTTTTAGCAATAAAGTATGTTAAATTAAAGTATGTACACTGCTTTTTTAGACATAAAGCTATTGTACAATTAATAGACTAAAGTACAGTAGCATAGTCTAAACATACTTATATTTGCACTAGAAAACCAAAACATTTGTGTGACCAACTTTAGTGTGATATTTTCTTTTCTGGGGTGGTGTGGAACTGAGCCTGTAATATCTGTGAGGTATGCCTCTATAGTCAACAGTGCTGCATTGTACACTTTGAAATATATTAAAGGGGTAAATATCACATTAAGTGTTCTAACTACAATAAAATAAAATTAATAATGTGGAAAAAATGTATCTGGGATTATACCCTGGAAACTGAAGAAATAATATATTGTTATAACTTTCAGAGAAAAACAAATTTACAAAATAAAGTTTTAAGAAACAAACTACAGATAAAAATCTCTAATGAACAATAATATATTGTATATTTCCAAACAACTAGAAGAGAAGATTTGAAATGTCCTCAGCATGAAGAAATGATAAATATTTGAGGTGATGAATATTCTAAATACCTTGATTTAATCATTATACATTCTATGCATGTATCAAAATATCACATGTACCCCATAAATATATAAATACTATGTATCAATAAAATTTTAATTAATAAATTAATTACATGTTATCACCTCAAAAGTCCAAAATTTCATTATCTAAGTCATCTAAATTAGGTATGGATGAGACTTCAGGCATATTCCATCCTAAATCATAATTCTCCTTCATCTGTGTACCCATCATGCTAGAAAGCAAGTCATCTGCTTCCAAACTTCTGCATGTTTGGTGATTTATTATAGTACCGCCTCGCTTCCAGATTCCAAACTATGTATTAATTTCCTATTGCTACTGTAAAAAATTACTGCAAAC
Organism: Eulemur rufifrons; assembly: GCF_041146395.1. NCBI lineage: Eukaryota > Metazoa > Chordata > Mammalia > Primates > Lemuridae > Eulemur > Eulemur rufifrons. The sequence continues at coordinate 37,543,169 of NC_090986.1, forward strand.
TTAGTGGCTTAAAACAGTACAAATGTATTGTCTTACACATTTAGAGGTCAGAAGTCTGAAATCAGTTTAATTGGACTAAAGTCAAAGTGTCAGTAGTGCTGTTTCCTTTTGGAGGCTTTGAAGGAAGAACCATTTTTTTTTTTTTTTTTTTTTTTTTTGCTTTTCCCAGGTTCTAGAGGATACCAATATTCCTTGACTTGTGGCCCCTTCCTCCATCTTCAAGGCATAGCGTTCCAATTTCCCTTTCCAGCATTGCATCAACTTCTCCTCTCTGTAGTCAAGCCTCTCTCTGCCTTCCTTTTTGAGGACATTTGTGAGTACTTTTACGATCCATCCAGATAATCCAAAATAATCTCTCCATCCCAGCACACTTGAGCACATCTGGAAAGTTCCTTTTGCCACATTAAGTAACATTCATGGGTTCTGGGATTTAGAAAAGGATACTTTGCAGTTCTACTTTTGAGCCTATCACAGTATATAAAAAGGATAATACATCATGCCTAAGTAATGTTTATTCCAGGCATGCAAGTTTGTTTTAACATTCAAATATCAGTCAGTATAATTCACTATATTAACAAATGAAAAAAGAAAGCACATGATTGTCTCAATAGATGCAAAAGAAAACATTAAAAATCAACATCCATTTGATTTTTTAAAGAAAATCTCAGTGAACTGGGAATAGAAGATAACTTCCTCAACATGATCAAGACCATCTACAAAAAACATATAGCTATCATCATAATTGAGTAATAAGTTAAAAACAGCATGTTTTCAATCTAAGATTAGAAGCAAAGAAAGGATTTCTATTCTTACCAATTTTATTCAGCATTTTCTGGAGGCTCTAGCCAATGTCAAAAGGCAAAAAAAGAAAAGGAATCGTGATTAGACAGATACTGTTTTTTTCACAAATGATTTGTCTATGAAGAAAATTGATTGGAATATACAAAAAAAGATTTTAGAACTAATAAATGACTTTAGCAAGGTTGCTTGATAAAAGATCAATAAGAAAAAAATCAATTATATGCCTATATAATAGTTCAAATGATTAGAAATTAAAATTTAAATAGTACCATTTACAATAACATAAAAAATATGAAATACTTAGTAATCTGACCAAAAAATATGCAAGACTCTCTTCCTCAAAGTGGATCATGGAAACCAGAAGCCCCTTTTGCCCAAAGACTGTCACAAAACTTAAAAATATTACCCTAACTTTCCCACCACCTTTCTGTGTAAAAACTAGCCATACATAAATTACCTGTTCTACCTCGTTTGACTGCAGATCATAAGACCCCCATTCCAGAGAGTGTCTTGCCTCATACCCAGAAGGAAAAAGTGCTGCACAAAGAAGCCAAAAAAGAATCTCAATAGGCCTTGTTGGGTTTCTCCACTCAGTCTATTAGCATTAAATCATATCCTTTTTGTCCAATCATATTTCTACATAGCTGTCCATATTTAGTTGAACCTAAGCATAAAAATGGACAACTTCCCCTGTATCTTTGGGTTTTCATCCCAAAGTTTCCCATTCATGAGCCAGAAGGCTGGCTCAGTATTGTTATGCTGTCAATTTTCCCCAAATTGATCAATAGGTTACACGCAAATCTTATCAAAATTTCAGTAGGCTTTTTTTAGAGAAATTGATAATGCTGGTTATAAAATTTATACGACAGTGAAAAAGGCATTTTTATAGCCAAAATAATTTTGAAAAAGAAGAATAATGTTGCATGGCTAATAAATTCTATGTGATTTCAAGATTTATTAAAAAGCTCCAGTGATGAAGCAGCTGAAGTATTAACATGAAGATAGACAAGAAGATCAAAAGAAGAGAACTGGAAATTCAGAAATAGACCCACCATTGGACAGAAAACTGATTTTTGACAATCAGAAGTGCAGAGAAAATTTAATGTAGAAAAGATAGTCTTTTTAATAAATAGTGCCAAAACAATTGGATATCCATAGGCAAAAATATGAATTTCTTCCACTACTTGCAACTTAATGTAAAAATTAACTCAAAGTGTATAATAAATCTAAAGCTCTAAAACTTCTATGGGAAAATATAATGAAAATCGTTGTGACCTTAGATTACACAAAGATTTACATACGACACCAAAAGCATAATTTATTAAGAAATTGATAAATTGAATTTCATCAATATTAAAATCTTCTACTCTTTGAAAGACACTTTTAGAAGAATAAATAACAATTCTACAGATGCAGATAAAATATTGGTGAAGTATATTTCTGTTAAAGGACTTGTATTGAGAATATATAAAAGACTCTCAATAATAAGGAATAATAAAAAGAAAACAAACAATTCAATAAAAAAAGGCAAAAAAAACGAACAGACATCTTGCCCACAATGATATACCGATGGACAATAAGCACATGAACAAATATTCAATGTCAGTAATTGTTAGAGAAATGCAAAAACCACAAAAAATCACCATGATGTACCCATTAAATTGACTAAAATTAAGTAGACAGACCATACTAAGTGTTGACAAGAACGTAGAAGAATTGAACAATTGAAACTCTCACACAAGGCTAGCTGGAATATAAAATAGTACACCACTTTGGAAATCAGTTTGTTTCTTAAATGTTAATCGAACACTAAAGCTGTCTTAAGAACGAGCCTAAATTAAAAAATGAAAGGGAATTCATTCTCTCACTTAACTATTACAGTCAAATTAGTGTCGCTTCAGACATTTCTAGCTCCAGGTGCTCAAACAATATCTTCAGGACTCAAGTCATTTTTTCTATATTTTGCTTTGCTTTCTTCTAAAATAACTTTAGTCTTGTACACTTACTCTCTACATGAAGAATTTCAACAGTGTCAGGTTTACATTCTACCAGCTTAGCAATCCCAGCAAAAAGAGCTTCTATTTTTTGATAGTTGTAGAGAATGTTCTGGAATTTGTCTCATTAGTTTGCCTTGGTTCATACATACATTTCTGAAATAATCACTTAGCCGTGGGAATAAAATGCTCCAATCGAGTAGGATTCAGTCAAACACACTTCAACATCACAAAATAGCATCAGCCCGTTCAATCCACATGGACTGACTGAGGTGATGGAAGATTCCTTCAAAGTTAAAGTGCTGTTATCATAAGATTGTGCAATGATTGCTGTGCAGCCGTAACTGCTGGAGAAAATTTTCTCAACCAGTGACTGATTTGGAAATATCATTCCCAGTCAGAATTATCAATGCTGTTTGGTATTGTTTGTTTATGGTCACTCTCCTTGGGACAGCTCAATCCGCTTGAAAATGAAGAAAGTATTTGTTCTTCTCCTGTCACTACAACTGCTGATCTGTGATCATGTTAACTTTTTTTATCTGTCACAACAGGTAGCTCACAGCCTCAGATAGATGTCCCTCTACTGGGCACCTTGTAAGTGCACCAAGGACACTGCGTTGGCCGAATTATGAAAAGCAAGTGGGGAAATTTGCTGTAACTACCACACCAGATATCGTTCCTTTTCTTCTGCAGCGACCTTCAGGGATAGGGTGTCTTTTGAATCTTTTGGACTCTTTGTAATTCTGCTCTCACTTCAATAATTTTATCGGAAACAGAACAGAGAAGGAAAATGGGGGAGGGGGAACTGTAGTATTTTTCACAACCATAAAAGGCTATCTGGTTGAAGGTCTTCTGACTCTTTGCCTGTTTTCTATTGCTAAACAGCACAACATTTATTAAAACATACTAAAAGCCAAATAGGCAGGTTGCTGGCACAAAGTTTAAAGAGCTGAAGAAGGAAGATTACATAACTGGAGAACTATGAGAACTACTTTCTGAGGAAAACTAAACAACCAGGAAAACACTGGAGCTTTCGTAATTCTGCCTAAAACTAGTTCAAATGTATGAGGCTACTAAAATATATCTGACACACAATCCCTTTGAATTTTGCCACATAAAAAGCAACCTTAGCAGTGATTTACCAATATAAAAAGTCTGCATCACAGACATTAGCAAGAATTTACTTATCCTTAAATTTAGAAATTGGTTTGTCAATTATATTATCAACAGCTGCATATTTTTGTTTCATAGAAGTTTTTGTTTGCATTCTTAAAGTCTACTTTAGTCAAAAGAAATGAAAGTTAGAGATTTTCACTAACATCATCTCTTAATGAGCTAGATTTGATTTTTTTCCTACAAAGAAATCCTAGACCATCTGCCTGACTTTCAACAAAGAGTTCCAGTAGCAGCACCAAATGGAGTTAGTTGCTGACCTCCCAGTTAATCTCTTCTGGGCTTTCTCTACTATTGCCTGATGAGCAATGTGGACATTTGCTCACTCTCAGGTAAAGTGCTATTTAGTTGCTGTTCAAGCCTGATCTCACCACTAGTTAATCCTGTTGAAAAATTTAGGAGTTGTCAGCAAGTGAATTTAACGTTTGCAAGTTTTATAGTTTAAAAAACTCTTTTTACTGTTTTTATAGTTTAAAAAACACTGTAAGAGCTTGTGCATTACCTCTTACACAAATTCTTTCATGCTGTATCTAATTTCATGTGTGACAAACAATTTTGCCTCCATATAGGAAGAAAACTTGACTACCTTGGATTTTATCAAGATTTTATATATTATATATGTGAAGGAGATATGTTTACCTCTTTTTAGAGGTATGGAAAAAGGTATACTAATATTCTAAAGTCTTCCTAGCTATTAAGTGGAAGAACAGGAATCTGGACTCAGGTTTTCCAAGCAAGTCCACCAAACTTTTACTCATAAAATAATGACCGCCACTTACATTTGCATAACACTTGGAACTTTTGACAGCATTTCATTTGCATAATCTTATTTGATCCTACAAGTGTACTATGAACTAAGCAGAACAAGGTATCAAAGCTCCATTTTACAGATGTGGAAACCAATGCTGTGGGTGGTTGGGGAGGAAGAATTAAATGATTTACTTAAGATCAAACAACTTCCAAGTGGTAAAGTCGAGTCTAGAAGCCAGGCATTGAGACTTCCTACTCATAATATTCCAGTTCCATCATAGCAGCATATACATGGCCTCTAATTTAAATTCTTTCTCAATTTACCTAATTAAACTTGTGATGAACAGTTTTCTTTCATGCAGCAGTAAAACTGGACTACTTTGGATTTTATGAGAATTGTAGGATATTTTTATAGGGAAACAGCTTCTGTTGAAGAGTTCTACCTGACAGGATCTAGAATGATAAACTCTGATGATTATTGTAGTGGTGGTGATGATGATGATGATAAAAATAACTGTCAATTCTTTCCGATGTGTTTGTGTAATTCTGCTTACCTTCCCAATCATGCAGATTCATGCCCAACTTGATTAAATGCTGTTAGTGTATTTTTGAAAATTTTTTCCAAGAATTAATTATTTTATTACTAGCATTATGGATCAACATTTGAGAGGTTTCTTTAAACAATTCACTTAGCTTTTATTTTAAAAAATTTTTCAGTAAAAAATTATAATACAATACTTTGTAAGCATAGAAAGGATCATTCAACGTATATACACTCGTCCCTTTTTGACATGGAGAAGAAGAAAAGTTATTTTTTAAATGGATTGTTAAATATTGTGTCAAAACAGTTTCTATTTAATTTCCCACTATAAAAAAAAATTGTGTACTTTGGCTCCACGTGGTATAACATAGAAATCTAAACATCCTTGAAATCTGCCTGACTTAGTAGGAAGAAAGCAGATAGCTTGCCTTCATTGAATAATAATACAACGACTTAGATGTTTAAAAAAGTTCTCTCTAAACATTAGTATCAGTGAATATGAGGATATTTATAGAGAGATAATGAGGGGCTAACATTCCTTCTTTTTCAGAAGGTAAGCTTTACTACTTTTAAAATGAATTCCTACTTCTACCCAAAAGGTGGATCGTGTGTGTGTGTATGTGAATGAAAATACTTTGCCAACTACTGGGTACCATTCTCAAGTATAGTATTTTTTTTAATTGCTATTCCATTAGAGTGTTAAAAGTATCTTGTTTGTTTGATTCCCTTTAGCTGTTAGTGTCTGATTACTAGACAATAGAGCTTCATGGATAATAAAGGTGAAATCTCCAATAAAAAAAAATTTAAGGAAAAAAAAGCAAACAAACTCTAGCTATGTCAAAGTTCTAAGAGTTCCTTGTTGTGCAACAAAGCCACTGGGTTTGACACAGTGCCACAACTCTAGCACATTGTGCCAGATACTACATTTACTCAGGGTCATTTGGGCAAAAGTAATGAAAAATATTAAAGCAATATTTACGTAGCAGATATGCAATATCAATCATGTTATGTACATTGGTGATAAGAGTAAGGATTGGGTAGTTTGGGAGGAAATTGGCATTTTCTCTTAAGTAGTGGAAAATTACCAGTACACAGTCCATTAGAGTTTTCTACTTAACTTTATTCCTTTATTTTTTCATCATACAACTCCACTGTAAATCATTATGATACTTTAGAAAAAAGAGCTAGTATCAGAAATGTTTTCTAGAAGTGATCTAAAAACCAAAGAAATATGGTAACAAACCATAAATTATACTTTATCCAGTCTGTTCTTGCTGTGATGAGATAAAAGAGCAAAATGTATGAGCAATAACTATGCTCAGAAAATGCTTATTAGTTGCCCTCAAATGGCAGACTACTATCCAGATCCTACCCTTCCTGGCCTCACTCTAAGGATTTCTGTAGACTTATAATTGCAAGTGAGTATTGCCTAGGTTATCTGAGGAATATATCATAAACCCAAGCTCCATCAATAGGATCAAGTTGAGAGTTGTCTGAAAATGTGGTTTTCTTTGAAACCCACTGAGCTATGGCTGTCTCATAAATTCCCCTGTGCTTGCTTCATCTTTCTACAAGGTTTTTCTATATTAGTTTATTCAGCAACCATTTAGTCGGTTTTTAATTTTCTATCCAACTCTTGCCATCTCTCGCCCCCTTTTTAGGCCCTGCTACCTTGTTTCCTATTCCCAAATGGAATACCATTCCCCAAATACAGGCCTCTAAATAATTATTAGTTCCCAGGTCCAACCCACAAAGCCTAAGAAATCCATTAATACCACACCTAAATGTAGTATTTCAACTACTTACAAATACAATGAGCATTTTCTTTCCCTTGAAAAAATACTGAATTCCCACTAGGGAGCCAGAGAAGAATGTCTTCCCATGATAGTGACTGAAATCTCTACTCACCCTTGAATAGAGGGAAATGGAACTAACCTTACTCCTACATCATTGCCCCAAGCATTTTACACACAGATCATTTCATCTAATCTTCAAGTAGATATTACACAGATTTTACAAATGGGAAAGCTGAGGCCCAGATTGAGGCCCAAAGTAAAAAATGGAGGAATTAGAAGTCTAATTTCAAAGTTCATGTTCCATCTTGCCTTTCAGAAGAAAAGCGTGGAGTCCAGGCCTACTGCTGTTTAGTTGTTCTACGTTAAAAACAAAGGGAAATTATTCCTTTTATAGGATGAATTTTATTTCCCTATTCATGTGTTGAAACCCTAACCTCTAGGACCTCAGAATGTGACTGTATGTGGAGATAGGGTCTTTAAAGAGATCATTAAGTTAAAATGAGGCCATTAGGATGGACCCTAATCCAATCTGACTGCTGTCTTTTTTTTTTTTTTTTTTTTTTTTTTTTTTTTTTTTTTTTTTTTTTGAGACAGAGTCTCCCTTTGTTGCCTGGGCTAAAGTGAGTGCCATGACATCAGCCTAGCTCACAGCAACCTCAGACTCCTGGGCTTAAGCTATCCTCCTGCCTCAGCCTCCCAGGTAGCTGGGACTACAGGCATGCGCCACCATGCCCGGCTAATTTTTTCTATATATATTTTTAGTTGGCCTGATAATTTCTTTCTATTTTTAGTAGAGACAGGGTCTCGCTCTTGCTCAGGCTGGTCTCGAACTCCTGACCTTGAGCAATCCACCCGCTTCGGCCTCCCAGAGTGCTAGGATTACAGGCGTGAGCCACCGCACCCGGCCTTGGCTGCTGTCTTTATAAGAAGAGATTAGGACATTAGGACACTCAGATACCTGGGAAATAATGCAGAGGACAGACTATGTAGGGACACAAGAAGTTGACCATCTGCAAGCCAAGGAGAAAAGCCTCAGAGGAAACCACCTTGATCTTAGACTTAGAGCCTCCAGAACTATGAGAAATAAATTTCTGTTGTTTAAGCCACCTAGTCTGTGGTATTTTGCTATGACAGCCCTAGCAAACTAACACAACTCTTAAAGAGTGCTGGATCGCTTCCTGTTCGTGTGGGATGAGTTATCGTGAAGCCACTGTTGGCCTCGAGGCTCATTGACGATATTGATTTTTTTCTAGGCTTCGAGTTTGATTACCATAGAGCTTTCTACATTAATCAAATCAAGATAATTTCTGTTACATCTTCAAGTATTTTATTTAAGCTCAGGAGACCACATCAATGTATGGGATTAGAGATTGAGATACAAAATGAACAGGACAGAGATGTGTACAATGAACCTGATACATTTGGCACACTCCTGGTCTGTGAGAGAACACAGCTACACACCCCAAAGCTTAGTGCTAAGCTAAGTCCTGGAGTGTTATACTGGAAACAAGCCGTGGTGCTGAGTTCAAAACCATGTGAAACAATGGAGCACGCTTTATTATTCTGATACTTTGCAATACAGCATCATAGTTAAGAATGCAAACAAGACACAAATTGCCTGGGTTCAAATCTGCAATCCTTTACTAACTGTGACATTTGACAAGTTATTTAAACTTTCTGCACCTCAATTTTTTTATGTTTTAAATGAGGAGGTTATTATGAGGATTAACTGAGTTAGGGCGTTTAAAGAGCTCAAAATACTATTTGGCTCAGAGTAAAGGCTCAATATATGTTAATAGTATTACTTTGTTACAGAGGTACAACTTGCAACTTTGTTTCCTCTTCCTAAGATAAAAAATTACTTATCCACCTATATGAACAGAACCATAACTGGTATTTTTGTGCCACCTGTTTCCATTATAAGAATATAAAGATGGAGTTATTTCTGTCATCAAAAGGATTTGATGTGCTCCAAAAATTTCTGGATACAGTGATTGTTTCATTAACTGTCCAGAACTGAGCTCTCTTAACTGTTTAGCTCTCCAAGATCAATCTGTCATTCATTTAGCAGTCATTCATTAGGCATTTACTATGTGCCAGGCAATGCCACCGACAACATAAATATAAGAAAGGATAATACAAGTCCTACCCTCCAAGTTTTAATTCAATAGTCTAATGGAGGAAATAGATGTGAAAACAAATAGTTATAGATACGCATACCAGTAACTGAGACTTCATAAATTCTCAATATTTACTCAATGAATGAATGAGTAATTGAACGAAGTTGTAAAATGGGAAAAAAATAAGCAGAAGAAAATCAAAATGTAGAGGATGCAAATAACTCATTCTAAAGGATTCAGCAAGACTTCACAGAGAATGTAATATCTGAATTAATCTTAAAGCATATCAACTAAAAAGCACTATTAAATAAACAATTTCAAGAAGCAGAAAGAGGATATCTTTAAGAATGCATTAATTCCTCATTGGAAAAATTATGGAAAAAGGGAAAATTGGCAGTTAGTGTGGGATATGCATTTTTTAAAAATCAGTGATGTAGTAGAAACTACCCTAAATATATATTTGATGGTTATTTCAAAGTTTTACAAAAAACTATTAGTTTTAGTTCTGCATCATCTTTATCACCAGACTTGCTGCCCTTCCTCCTTATTCCTAGGTGGGTCTGAGGCTCAGCAACACCACTGGGGGTAACCCACAAGAGGGCCAGGATAGAGACCGCTGTGCCTGGGTCCCTACTCTGCCCAAGAGTCAGATGGCAGCCAACATGCTGAGGAATCTGACTCAGGATCAACTTTGGAACCACTTGAAGAGCTGTCAGAATCTATTGCCACGTAGACAGAGAGAGCCCTATGAAGAGCTCTCAACTCACCAACAAAGAGCTGCTTGGTTTATGGATGGCAGTTCCAAGACGAATGGGTGGTGTCCTGTTTGGAAAGCTGCTGAATTAAGACCTGCAGATGGAAAGACTCTGATTTAAGAAGGCAAATATGATAACTACTGCAAAAGATATCAGTTGGGAAGGAATTCCTGAGAACTGCTTTCTAGTGAGACTTCAAACCATGTAGTGAGCAGCTCCAAACTGATCACTGTATAACTACGACTATAAACCTGGATGATCAGTGCTTAAGCCCTGATTATAATAGACAAAATACAATGACAGCATGTTCACTATACCACAGTGTGCTATGCACAATTATATATCACCCTTGTTTTTGTGGATGGAAAGCTATTAAGCAAAATAGGAGGAAAACCAATGTAACCTGGATGGAATTAAAGCAGAAAGCATCATGTGGCAGATCCAAGATCTCCTAGGGAATGGCCCCAGCCTGAGAGGAGTAAGTCTTGGAAGACCTCATATCATACTCAAACTAAATTACATCTAGGTGTGATCACCGCTCATCTAAACCTAGTATGGGGGATCCAACATTTTTGGGTGCAAAACATGCATCCTTACTGCACTCATGTTATTAATGCACGATAGTAACAAAGGGCATGGTGACTTAAACAACATTGGCCCACAGAAAAGAGCCTTAAGGAAGATAGATGCTAGTCTAGGTATCCTGGGATAACCTGAGTTTGCTTTTTAATGAGGAGTGGCATCCAGAAGAAAAAGATTTATTAACTAAAATAGAGGAGAAAGGCAAAGGATGGGTATCAGCCTGGAAATATAATGAGGTTTTAACAAAGTGTGTCAGGCAGACTGAGCAAATAATGCTGGACACTGCTAAAACCTAGTGTTGGGAAAGGGCCTGTACCCTGACCCAATAAGCCCTCATGACTATTTAACGCAAGTGGAAGGTGAAGTGGGCATGGGGCACTGGCCCTCTACCCTAGCTGCTCCAGGGACACACCTATCAGAGTTCTAAGGCTCTCCAAACATGCGGAAAGTCTCTGAGGACACTTGAAATTTACATAGATGTAGTATGACTGCTCTCATATCCACAATAAGGGCAAAATATAATAAAATACATCCCACAGCACAGTTAGAAGGGATAGGAACTCTTGTAAATACCACTGTGTCCTCCCCATAGGTGTGAGGTAGGCCCTGTTATATAATAACACACGGGGGAAACTAGCTTCAGTACAAGTCTGTGAGACGAGACGGGGTGCTTGGCTTTGTTACCAATTAATGTGAAACCCAGAAATAGCTGTGTCGTGGCCGATTGTAATGATGTCTTCCCTTAATAGTGGCTGGTATGTGGTCAAGGGTTGATTCTGTTGAGAAGGAAAAGCAAGTATCTCTGTAATTCTAACTGATGTGCTCTGTGATGAAACTGAATTGCGCTATGATCACAATGTGAAAAGATGTAATTCTGGCATTGTTGGTAAGATTCAACTATGTCGTGTACATAAGTATTATGATATACTTAAATTGATGATCAAATGTATTGGGAGATTCAGTTAAAGCCTTCTCAAGATGAAATACCCATGGAAAATGACTAGTCTGAGGAGGAACTTCATCTAGCACACACCATCAGCTCATTTCTGTGCTAAATATATCAACATAAGCTTAAGTTACAAATGGGAGAGGATAAAGGGAGAAAAGAATAATCAAAGTAGCATGAGAATATGAAAACATATGTAATGGCTTTATGGGACAATTTAGTGCGTCTTTAAACTTATCCTTTTTCCACACTGGCTTCCAAATGTTAGGCATGTTTGTGTTGGTACTTTTGCCATATCCGTTCTATAAATATTATATCAAATGTGGCAGATATGATCATTTTGTGGCCAGAGACCAGCGGGTAGACTCTCAAATAATAAGAAATATTTACATTGGTCTCTGTCCCTGGTTCCTGACACAGAGCCCCTAAAGCCCTTGTAAATAGGGGTTCTAGGAGAATCTTTTGTCCTACTACTTAAACTTTGACACCAGTCCTTTCATAGAGTTCTAAGACCTTTGTAATTTCCTTAGTGATAGGAGTGTCTAACACAAAGCCCTTAAATACTTTGCAATTCCCTCGGTGATAGGAGTGTTCTAATGAAATGTCTTTTGATGGTCTCCTGGGTGGAGGCTCATCACTAGAAACACCAAGCCATGATTAGAAACTTGGAATTTTCAGCTCTCGTCCCCTATTCTCTGGAGAGTGGAGAGTGGGTAGAAATGTCGTTAATAATTGATCATGCCTACATAATGAAGCCTCCATGAAACTTCCAAAAGTAAGTGATTCTGAGAGCTTCCAGGTTGATGAACACATTCACATCCTGGGAGGCTGGCTAACCCCAACTCCACTGGGACAGAAACTGCTGTGCTTGGGACCCTTTCAGACCTTGTCCTATGCACCACTTCATCTGGCTATTCATATTTATTATTTAAAATATCCTTTGTAATAAATCGGCAATAGTGTTAACCTAAATAACAAACAGATAGAGGCTTTCTAAAAGATATTTATTTGAGAATAGAACATTGCAATGGGAATGCACATGCTATAGTAAGCTATGTGCATATTCAGGGAGGTAAAGACAAAAGTTTTTAAAGGAAAATATAAGGATTCTACAATTGTTTTGAAATATCTATTCTAGGTTGCAAAAATCAATAACAAGGGTGACGACAATCCAAGTTTGAAAAGGAAGTTGTTGGTCAGAAGTCCTTGCAGAAGTATTTTTTGTGTAAAGTAGTGTTGGCCTTTGTGCAAGGTTGTGGGTTTTGTATTTTTGTTGTTGTTGTTATCAGGCAAAGAAGCGTGAAAACCCTCTCTTCATGGCCTTCCCAGGCTCTATTTGTTAGGGTGTTCTTAACAGTAGTGACTCCATTTTGATTCCGACCACTTTCATATAAGTGAAAAGTCTTCCTGGGTTCTGTGTGGGACTCTAGCAAATTACTGAACCTGAGGGAGGGAGTCATTAGAAACTCCAAGATGTAGCCGTGTCAGACAGGAGTTGGGGGTAACCTGGGAACCTATGACTTAAAGTTGGCCTTTGAAGTAGCAGGCGACTGCCTAGTGGGGCAGAGCCTTTAGTCTGTGGGGTGTGTGCTAACTCCAGCTAGTGACAGAATTGAAGTGACTTGTTAGACACTCACTTGGTCTTAGAGAGTGAGTAGGTGTAGGGGGAAAAAAACCCACACAACTGTAAAGTATTGTGAGTGAGAGTAGTAGAGTAGAAAAAAAGTTGTTTTTCCTATATAGAATGTTATGATGGTTTGGCAGGGAAATTGCTTATGAAAGGATCTTTTTTTTTCCTTCCCAATGATTTGGGCAATTATAGGCATGGCTACTGTAGATATACCTCCCATCATAAACATGCATTTCTCTGGAGCATATACCAAGGATAAGAATTTCTTTTCTTTTTTTTCTCTCTTTTTTTTGTTTCAGCATATTATGGGGGTACAAATGTTTAGATTCCGTATATTTTCCTTGCCCCACCTGAGCCAGAGCTTCAAGAGTGTCCATTCCCCAGATAGTGCACACCGCACCCATTAGGTGTGAATATACCCATCTCCTCCTCCCCACTCCCATCTGCCTGACACCTGATGAATGTTATTACTATATGTGCACTTAAGTGTTGATCAGTTAACACCAATTTGATGGTGAGTACCTGTGGTGCTTGTTTTTCCATTCTTGGGATACTTCACTGAGTAGAATGGGTTCCAGCTCTATTCAGGAAAATACAAGAGGTGCTAGATCACCATTGTTTCTTATAGCTGAGTGGTACTCCACGGTATACATATACCACACTTTATTAATCCACTCATGTATTGATGGGCACTTGGGTTCTTTCCACATCTTTGCAATTGTGAATTGTGCTGCTATAAACATTCAAGTGCAGATGTCTTTTTTGTAGAATGTCTTTTGTTCTTTTGGGTAGATGCCCAGTAATGGGATTGCTGGATCAAATGGTAGTTCTACTTTGTATCTCTTTGAGGTATCTCCATATTGCTTTCCACAGAGGTTGTACTAGTTTGCAGTCCCAAAGAATTTCTTTTCTTGAGAAGACTCAAGGTTTAAATTTAGTGTATGCTGCCGGAAAATTCTCCAAAATGATTTTACCAATCTATGCATACAGTGGTAGCTTATGATATTTACTAATTTCTGGATTATTATCAAAACCTGGAACTGTCAGGCTTACTGAGTTTCCCAAACAAATGAATCAGTCCTCCAATTCAATTACCAGCCTTTGTTTTTCCTTGTCAAGGGATGAGTTTGATAAGGCAGCATTTTCCTGGTCCCCTGGACAAGGGGAATGATAATGCCCGGGCAGTCAAGAAATGCCTCGATTCACGATCAAGACTGCAAGGGTGACTCAGCCTCTGAGAGCAATGCTGCCACTTTCCCAGACTCAAAAGAAACTGCCAGTTCAATTGCCCTAATTTCTTGAGATCACAAATAGGTGGCCATCAACTTTATTTCACTAAGAACTCAAACCTTCATCACAAATTATTAATGTCATATTTTTCTGAACAGCATGCTCCCTTATTAAAGATTATTTTTATCCAAAACACTATGGGATGAACTAAGTTTGCTTTATGCTCTCAGGACAGGAAGATACCTCTGGGGTAGCAAAGGAGACTCTACCTCCTCCTCCTTCCTCTCCTTGGGCCCCTGGCTGAGGCTGCTGGCAGTTCTGTTACACAACTTGGGAAGCCATGTAGGAATATTCCCTACAGGGGAACTGAACAGTCGCCAGTACTGGAGGAGAGAGCAGCTGCACCTAACAGTTTCCCCTGAGTATTCCCAGATGGTCCATCTTTCTGGGAAGTGCAACCAGAAAGAACGTTTGGGAAATCAGGCAACGGAATGCGGACAGCAAATCAGGTTCATGTTTCTTCTCTATGAAAATCTGAAGAGGCATCCATGGAAGAGAAAGAGCCCCTCACTGGGTGTTTATTATCCAATAATAAGAGAAAATGTGCTCCTACAGGGATTCTTTCAAATAAAAAAAAAAAAAGTTCCTTTGGGAAATCTCATTTGCAGATGTGTATTCTTATTTCCTCTAACACAACAGACAAAAAGGTTGTGAAATGACATGGCCAAGGCATGTAATGTCTGAAATCAGGGTTTAGAGGTGAGGGGGTTGTGGGCAGAAAGGAGGGATGGTTTCTGCTCTCATTTCTAAAATCACCCCTTTCTAATCTACTCACAAGAAACCAGATATATAAAAAAAACAATAAATTTATAAAACAAAGAAAATAAAATGAGCTATTACTCATAGCTACTTGATGAAAAATATTTTCATTTAAAAATAGGTTTAAATAGATTTAGCTTATATACAAAATATCTTACTACATGTGGTTGTTATAAGTTAGAATCTAGAGCAGAGGCAATAAAATGAAAAATAATTTTAACAAACATATAATTTATGGTTTCAGAATAATGTACTTTCAGTACAACATAACATTCACTTTTATCACACATAAATTTAACTGAATATGTGCAACAATGATTATTCTACTCATTTCTGAAAAATAGTGAATGTCATTTGTTAGTATATTAACAGTCTAACATTAAATATTTCATCTATATAAGTGAACAGCAATTTAAAATTGATATTGCCTACAGTTACTATAATTTAAGGGTGGCAAAAGGAGCTCCCTCAAGAGTCTATATATGAAAGAAAGCACCTTTCACATGTGTATAAAATAGATACATTTTCAAGTCGTACTATCCAAATACATGTAAGATAAAATATGGATATAGAGTCTAAAGTTTATTTCCACTTTTTAAAAATCATTTTTTTTTTTTTTTTGGTAGCCTTCCTGATTTAAATTTTTTTTTTTTCGGTGATTTTCTCCTGTTTTAAAAATAACTGAATTTCATTACACAGATTTAAACGGTATAGAGATATGTACCCAATAGACTATGAAAGGCCCCAGTAATACCCCTTATCAGGCCAAAGAGTTCAGTGGTACCCATGCAAACACAACTTTAGAGTGCTTCAGTTCAAGTTCTAACTCTGCTACTTGTGTGATACTGGTTGGATTACTTATATCTATAAAAAGGGATAAAAGGCTGGTGCGGTGGCTCACACAGTGATACTAGCACTCTGGGAAGCAGAGGCAGGAAGATCACTTGAGCTCAGGAGTGCGAGACCAGCCTGAACAAGAGCGAGACCCAGTCTCTACTGAAAATAGAAAAAATTAGCCAGGCGTGGTGGTGTGCACCTGTAGTCCCACCTACTCGGGAGGCTGAGGCAGGAGGATTGTTTGAGCTCAGGAGTTTGAGTTTGCAGTAAGCTATGACGGTGCCACGGCAATCTAACCTGGGCAACAGAACAAGACTCTGTATTAAAAAAAAAAAAAAAAAAAAGGATAACAATAAAACCTGCCTCAAAATGTTAGGAACATTAAATAAAATAGTCCACAAAAATCACACAGTGTAGTTCCTAGTGTATACCAAAAGCCCAATAACTGTTAGCTTATAGCTTATCAGCATTATCATTATGTCTAATAGGCCCCCACCTTCAGTGGTTTGATTTAATTCTCAAAGCTATTTCACTGTTCTTAGTGATTTGAAGATTTTCTTAATTCACTTCCCTTTGACAGGGACTTGGGCCTATTTCTGTACATTCACAGGAACCAGATGCTATGAATTGCAACCAAATCCCAGAACAAGTAAGAGCAGGAAATTGGAACAGCATCTGCTCTTTTTCTCTGCTACCTATTGGAATTTCCCTGCACAACAATTCACGTATTCATTTACTATCACTGGGACCATTCGATAATCCTATTCACAAATGGGTTTTCAGGGCAACTTTGGCATAGAATATAAAGGCTTGGGTAACTAGATCCTTCCCAGTTGGTAGCTAAATGAATCCACCTTCCCTGCCCACAAAATCGAACATATCTTTCCTACCACCACAGATCCCCTTACCGTACATACCCATTCAGGGCTCCACAAATGGGTCATCAAACTCCATTCTCCTAATTTCTTGGTCCCTTTAAGGCCTTGGAAAAACCTGAGGCTGGCATTCCTGCATTGATGCCTAATGCTGGCCTGCTCTGACACTGTTCTGGAGGTTCCAACGTGGGCTGCGCGTGAACCTGCATGTGTGCGTAGTAGGCACGGTCAATTCTGCTGTAACGCTTGTTTTGAAACCGCGAATCTGTTCTAATGTGACTGATATATTAGGAAAGCTCTTAGCACAAAGCTAAATTCTCATTTGCTTATGCCAATTTCATCTGCCAATCTCATCACTAGGCCAATGCAGAAAACAGCACCCAACTGAACCAAGCAGGAATCCACACATGCGCACACCTCAAGGGGACAGTGAGCAGCTACATCCCCCCATCCGCTGCTGCAACTTGCTACAGTATTTCAGAGAACCTTCCTTCTCTGAACTCAAGAGCTGCAACTTTACAGACTGGCCACGTGGCCACACGCCTTCCCTTTAACTTTCCCCTCTTTCCTCAGTCCATTTTGGCTTTTCCCTCTGTGTTCTCTGTCTTTTTTCTCTCTTTCCCCATTCTTTTTCTATCTCCTCTTGCACACTGGGTGGCCGGCGTGGGAACGGGGACAGGCACGCTTCTGTCTGAGAGCAGTTGCCTTAAGCGTCCGCTCTACAAACAAGCGAGGTATTTTCCTAGGTAAAGCGTTTTATTTATTGTAGTATTGATATGTTTAATATATCTTCACCATTTAGCATGGATAAAACTGTTCTACTGTTTGCAGTATGTCCGTATTCCTTTAGGTACCAGTGAGAAAATTTTTGAACGTTAATAATAATCCCAGCCCTGTGGTTTCTATTGCATGATTTTGCATAGCACAATGTGTCTTAAGACACATGTGTTGGATATAGCAGAACTGACAGTATCGATCTATATTTGTAATTTATTGAGATTTTATCAGATTCTCCAAAAAATCTGTTATTTATTCAAGAAAGTTTAAGACCAATAGGTCTAGGGAAGCTCTGTCCAATAGAAATATAATGTGAGCCACATGTGTAACTTAAAGTTTTCGAGTAGTGAAAAAGTAAAAAGAAACAGGTGAAATTAACTTTAATAATGTTTTATTTAATCCAAATAATATTTCAACATATAATCAATATTTTAAAAATTGAGGTATTTTACCTTTTTTGTACTAAGTCTTTGAAACATGGCATGTCTTTCAGCACATTTCAAGTGCTCATAGCCTCATGTACATAGAGGCTACTGTATTAAATAGTGCGGGTCTGGAGGATCTCTACCCTTCTAGCCCAGAAGGGCATGGAGGGCAGGGAAAAGGTAAGTAATTCAGTTTCTTTTTCTCAAATAATATAAATAAAACTAAACGGTAACTATGGTTAAAGAGGGCCTGAAATAAGTCCACCAGATCTCACAGGCTTCCTAACCTTATTTTAGATTAATGCTTTGCTTAGTGCCAGATTCGATGTGGTCCAAGGGTGGGGGAAACATGCATCCATCAAAACATATAATCTATTCCACGTGGAACTCCTAGGGAATATGGAGGAAGTTTTCCTTTTCCAAACAGTTCTTCCTAGACTATGAGGCTGAAGAACAGATGAGCAATTTTTGACTAATAGTTCTTCTAACAATAAGAGGCATAGTTTTAAAAATAGCTATCATGAACAAAATGAGAAAAGAAATTAATTTTAAGTTGTTTTATATAAGACCAATAAATTCATAAAGAGTTTATACATAAAGAAATCAGTCTTAAAAAAAAAAAGAAATCAATTCATAAATAACCTATCTTGGAAATGTAGGCCTTCAATGAAAATTTCCTTACATTCAATTGTTTCCAAGTATCAATTTGATCTTCATCAGCACAATGCGCTCATAATTTTCTAAAATTCTTCCAGGGAAATCTTTCTTCAAGGGAAAATACTATACAAAAGCCAAATATGTAAAATCAAAGATCCTTCCCCTCCCTCACCCTCATGTAGTAGTAACTCAGTGGGTTCACTACAGTTCTATGGAGCATCGTTGAAAAAAACACCCCCTAACGGCTCTGTCATTTAGAATGATCTGGGTAGAAAATTAAGTTAGGCACTTGGGGAAATGCAAAAGATCTTTTTTAAAAAAGGAAAAAAGAGTCCTGCATTTAAGAAACTTAAATATATTATCTGAAGAGACAGAACTGAAAACAAATAAATAAAAAAATTAAAGAACAATTATGTGGTACTGGTGGTAAATGTAAAAGTTGTTTGAAGAAGGAGTGTTCTGGTTTCTTTAATCTCTAACCTCTAATGCAGAATGATTTTATGAGCAGGCTAAGTAAGCATTAGGGCATACACCATGGTTTGAGAAGCAAGGGTCATGACCTCCCATCCAATAATATCTCCTAAAACTCTCTCTTTGGTTCAGTTGTCCATGTAGCTTCTAGGTCCTAACTAACCATGTGCTAGTGTGTGCAAAACCCTCTCTAGACTCAGGATGAAAGAATGTAGCAGTACATTGGGATCAGTATCAATCAGCCTTGTCTGTGACTGTTCGTATCCCATCTTCCTGAGCAGGGATCCTACCATGAATCCTCCTGACCTAACAGCCCAGCCTTAGGTACTGAGTCTTGTTTTTGCTTTCTTTCATTGCCTGGTTACCCCAGGTCCTCCAGCGCTGGAATCCAAGAATTTGTGCCCCCTCAGTACATTCCCTCTACACCCTCCCCTCTCCACAGTCTTTTGCTGGGTCTCAGAAAGCAATAACCCAAAGTAAATATCTGATTGCTCACACTGTGCAGAAGCCTGATTTTCATGGAAGCCCATCTGTAACACCAGTGCCTGAAATGAGACACAACTGTTAACTGTGTAACTGGGCTGGCCTATTATTGGGACTGATTCAGGGGCCTATGAGACAATCCACCAATCAATTTTAGGGCTATGAAACTTCTAGAGGAAATTTCAAACTGGGAATGTTAGGACTCAAAAATCAACACCCCAAAGTGAAGGCCTAAGAAGCAGCCTCAAAAGAAAAAAGTCTCTCTCTGACTTTCTCCTGCGCTCCTATCTCTCCCCCTTCATTCTCCCCTGAAGCAAGCCATAGAAACTAAAACCTTTCTTTCCCAAAGCCAGACATAATGCCTAAAAACATTACTCTAACCTTCCCCCTGCTTCTCCATGTAACAGCTGACCATAAAGAAATTAAGACCCTCATTCCAAAGGAGTCTTGCCCCATACCCAGGAGGAAGGAATGTTATATACAGAAGCCAAGAAAAATCTGGACAGCCCTTGCTGAGTTTCCCTACTCAGTCTATTAGCATTAGAGTATACCCTTTTAGTCCAATCTTACGTCTACATGGCTGTCCATACTTCATTGAACCTAAGCATAAAAATGGAGTTGAATTTGGGTCTTCATTTTGAAGGCTCCCATGTCATGAAAAACTATAGTCAAATAAATTTGTTATGCTTTTCCCTTGTTAACTTGTCTTTATTATAAGGGTGTCTGCCGTGATCCTTATGATGGATACGAAAGGAATCTATGCTATTTCTACCCCTATACTTTCCAGAACCTCCCAATCCCACACCTAAACTTCAGTAGCTATGGCTAGATCTCTTCTATTAGAAACTGCCTCTCCCTGACGTTAACTATTGCTTGCCTAAACCTACAATTTGGTGTTTTCCAGGGTGTTAAAATGATCTTATGATAGCATATTGCACACCAGTGATGAGTAAGGTTGATTTAGGAGATCTGGCCCTCTACCCTGTAATTTTCTTTCTGCTTTACCGTTCTGCAAGCACTTCTCACAAAAATGACTTTTTAAGAGGACAGCAGCTCTCAGTCAAGGAAATACAATTCCTGTTCTCCCTGGTTGAACATTACCTCTCCTTGCTGCTTATTGAATTGCTTGGGGTTCTCCTCATTCTGCACCCTGATCCCACAAGCCTGTCCATTTTCTAGAAGTAACCTTCCTCTGGTCTATTTTATCTGACTACAAACTCTCTCCCTAAAACCTACCATTAAAAATGCTTCCTTTAAACACTTGTAGAGTCTCCAGAGTTCCCTATGGAATACATAATATATTCCTTGGGAAATAGTTCCATATATTCTATCATTTCATGTCTTAACCCATATCTACTTAAAGGCAGAAGCTAGTATAGAAGGAGTTGAAAGTATACAGAGAGAATCTTCACATTAAGCATCTTTAATACACAGAATTATTTACTATAATACAGAATATAATAAACATTTAGGAGTTATTAAATATAAGAATTGGTTAAATGAACACTCTGTATGGATCAACATACTCCAATCCATGAAGGTCAGGATTCCTGGAGAGCAAGCTTATGAATTCTAACCATCTTTAATTACAGTTTGGACATCAAGATAAATTAAACTAAATAATTTTCAAATATCTTTGATATAGGAGGATGTAGACTTAAACAATGATAAAACAAAGTGTTTAATAAAAAAAATTGTCAGTGATGTCACTCTCACCATCAATTTTACTTACTAGCATGAACTTGATATTCACATAGTCTACTTAACTATTATTAGATCATGTTACTGAGAGTTAGTTACATAAAATTAAATCCCACCCTGCAATTCCCAGTAAAATAAGAATTGTTTACTGTTATATTCTACTTTATGACACAAGAAAGGAAAAATTAATTTAAAAAGGATTATAATTATCTGGTCCAACTGCAACATCACTATTAAATATTAGGAAAGAATCCATTTTCAGAAACTACATTGACCCCTACTGCTAATCAGAGATAAAACTTGTACGTGGCAGTGGTGTGTAAAGACCAAAGCAACATCCTAATTTTGTTTGCTGTCTTTTCATCCTCCCAAATCATCCAGCTAACTGTTGCAGGAAAACCAGCAGAGGGAGCACTAACCATTGTGGGTTTTTTTGTTTTGTTTTGTATGTGTGCTCTTAAAAACAAAAGGGATTGTCTTCTTTTATGGATTTTTAGATACGTTATCAAGATTGGCAAAAGTGTCGTAAAATACAAATGTTATTTGTCACTGCTAAATAGTCTCTTTAACTGTTTTTAATAAATCAGTATTGAAACATTCTCTTTATTAATGTTTTCATTAAGAAAGTAATACATGTTTGTTGTATAAAGTGAAACAAATTTTTAAAAGTTTTAAAAGTTAATATTCTCCTATGTCTTCTTCAGATATGTATTATAAACAGGCATCTTCTCATACTCTTCTTGTAAAAACAAAGTATGTACACACACATATGTGTACTCCTACATGGAAAGACATATATAAATGTATATACATCCTTATGTAGGAGCCGTTTATTTGCTTGTTTGTGTTAAAATGATATCATACAAAAGAAGCCTATCTACAGGTAACAAAATAGCATGAAATATCCATGAAAATACAATGTGTTCAATAAGAAATGTGAAATAAACACAATGTCAGGCCATATAATATCACGTTTGAACAGAGGGGCAAAGCATGCAACACTGCAATGATATCACTGCCTTCCAAATGAAAAATCTGAACACATGTAAATGAATATGTAGATTTGGAAAAACAAATAAACAAATCAGAATACAAAATCTCCTTTCTTAAACTGTGATGAGGAAAACTAGGGGCATTAATTTCTGGTTTACAATTTATGTTACCAGTCTCTTCACAAAACAAAATCAAAGCAAAACAACAGCAACAAGACTCAACCACTCAAGGTTGAGTGTTTTCACTTTTTTAAAAGTGAAATATATTAAAATGCATTCTTTAAAGCTTACAATATTTTACAAATTAGAATTGAAGTAGGAGATCAGATCCCTTTCCTCACGAACCTACACTCCATCCATTTGCATAATTGAAATAAATAAGTAAAAAAATGTAGCCATAGATATCACCAGAAGAAACACTCTATCCCATTCCATAAAGAGAATCCTGAATTTCACTATAGGTTCTGACCCCTATCCAACCTCATCTCTTTGCAAAATTAGTGTTCCCAGGACTGAAAGATCCATGGGAGCCCAGAGACCTATCTAGCCAGCTGGTAGCTGTCTCTGTAGGTTTATGTTTCTGAACCCAGTAAATTTGCTGAGACCCCCATGGTCTGTCCTGTGCCTCCCCATCCGGTGTCATCACTCAGCATGCCCTCCTTGTTTGCCTCTGTGTCTCTGCATATGCACTTTGGACACAACCTCCTAGAGTGTTCTTCATATTTGCCAATTGGTATGCACCTTGATCTCACAGCATGGTGCTGTGGTTTCTTTCCTACATAGAAAGGAAGGAAATGATGCAGGAAGAGAGAGAACACAAAGAGAAATGATGAGGAAAAAAAATCAACTTGCAAGAGTAGAAGGGAAAGGCCCTATTTACAGGATTATAAAGAATTATTTCTGAGAGTTAGGAGTAATTAGTCAGCTATGGTTTCCTTCTCATCTCCCATGAGCAGGAAAAAGTCATTTTATTTGGTTTTTTCTTCTTTTTAATCTTTTTAATCTTTAACCTTAGCCTTTTGCTAAGGGCTTGAAGGATTTGAAAAAAATCATAGAATAACCACACCTTTATGATAAAACGAGAGAGTACAGCATAGGGATCCTCATTTCATAGATGAGGAAAACTGAGGAATGGAGAGGTCAAAAGCCTGGCTCAATGTCACAGGAAAGGCAGTTGCAGAGTTAGGATAAGACTCAGGGTTCTTGACTCCAGCCCTTTACTTTATCCACAAAGTCAACAGAGCAGTCTAGATTTGTTATCTCGCCCCCTTCTGTCTCAAAGGCTGAGTGACAAAGACTGCTTAGTGTGATACTGAATGTAAATGACAGCACAGGAAGTCCATTCTCAGGGCAAGCTGTGAGAGTGGCAGCTGAACAGGAGGCCAGAAAGCAAGTCTGTGCAGAGCACTTCCAGTCTACACTTGCTATCCCATCCCTACTACGGCCCCGCGTCCACAGCGAGCGAGGGTAGGAGTTGCAGAGGCCGCAGGAGGATCCTTTCACTCACCAATTCCTCAGTATCTCTTAGCAAAACACAAGGCTGCAACATAATGAGAAAGAAATGAATCATCTATAGAACTGGATATTTTATACCTTTTAAAGATAACATTTTATATTACAATCACATAGGAATTATGAGTTCTATTATATAATCGTTCATGAACTGTGTATATAATTACTGTGCAACTTTTCAAGGAACACTCTTTTCTGACGTGGTACTAACCTGTTAATTCAACTCTTTAAAACATGTTAATACAGTTCTCAAGGAATTCCATCTAGTCACGTATCACATGTTTGAAGCTTAAAATGCTGAAAGTGAAGAAATGTTGCATCAAAACAGGTTCAGTATGAATAGCCACCATATATGGAAGAAACATTTATATGGAAACCACACCCATTGCTGAATTCACAGTTGTACCAGCCAAGACACTGTATGTATATAAAGTGGGCGTTAGTCTAACTATATACCACAAAGATGGATTATTTTGTGCTCTTGTGGCATTGTTATTTACTGCAGATACAAAAGAAGATGAAGTGTACGACGACCTAATTCTACTATAAATTGAATTTTGTTATCTTCCTGTAAACATACCTTTCATTGACAGTGTTTTATCACAAATGGATAATCTCTTTAACAAAATGGAGAAAAATAAACCTATCATACACATAGAACAATATCCCAAAGTACAACTTGTAATTTCTGATATATTGTCAAATTATGACCAACAATTCTTTTTTTAATTCAGTAAATAGTGATCAAAATATCCTGTGAAAAGAGATGTTTTACATAACCTTACACCTAATTTTAAGATTGACAGTTTAATTATAGTTAAATTGATCAAAATAGACATAGTATGGTAAAATCTGACAGATCCTGAAATACATTTCTTTCTTAATATTAGATGTCCACAAGTTGTGAAAAGCTAATCTCTCAGATGCACACTCTGATTGATCAGAAAACATTTTCATTCAAGATGATTTCTGTTGAAAATGTTAGGCATCTGTTAAAATGAAGATAAAAAGTAATCATCACAGAAAGAAATTGCTTTATGTTATTTATTTATGCTTTTATTCTAATTATTGGTAAAGTCAGTCAGAAGTTGACAGGTTTTTCCAGAGTCTGGAGGGCAAACATATGTAAGGAGGGAAAGAGACACACAAAGAAAGGCACAAAGACAGGCACAAACAGAGACCCAAAGAGACAGAAAAGTTGCAAAATGTCCTTTCTTAAAATACCAGACGACTTCAGTTACAGCATATGCACTACTAGTTCAGGGTTCCTAAATCAATAAGACTGAAGAAAAACTGCCTTGTCATCAGAACTCCAAAATATATGGATCTCAGGAGAAACAAGTATGTGGAGCTGTAGTTTAAATCCAAACTCTCTCTCTCTCAGGAAGAAAACAAATTCTACCAGTAAAATAAGTTGAGGTACTTGACCAATACATTAGAAATAACATAGCAAATACTCTAAGAACAGGTTAGGAACCTCATTTTCCTTTCAAAAGTAGGAGGGGAACAGATAAAGGGCACTAATTGCAGCAAACAGAATGCAAAAAAGAAAAGCTTGAATAAAAAAGACTGATGAAAGCATAACATTAAAAAGAGAAGTGTTTAACTGTTAAATCATCCAAATTGCTTTGCCAAATTTTGACATGCTTGGTTTCCTGTAGTAAAATCTCCTGGTTTTTTTTTTTTTTTTTTGGCTTTGAAAAAAAAGTGAGGAAAAATAACCAGCTGTTCCTTGTATAGTTCAGGAAACAAGTTTGATTTATTACTTAAAGGTTATTTTTGAATGAGCTGCTTGTGGCAGCCAGAGTGCAGAAGTCACTGAGGCCTGTCCACTTGAAGGGCTCAAACTGTTTCCTGAACAGCCCTTCTTCACTCCTCACCTCCGAGGGCTATTATTGACAACGTGTGACTGGGGCCTTCCAGGATTTTAAAACAGCAGGGGTCTCAGCCAAACAATCGGGCTGTCAATTACCTTTTCCCCTGTTGTGAAAGAGGGGCCCAAGACAATGCAACTTCTCAGCAGGGAGTTGTGGAGCTCCGAGTGTGTAACCCACTCTTGCACCGTCTGGCATTCAGAACCAAGTAAATGCTTGGTGCCTTCACTTTTGTCTGTGTGTGTCAGTTCAGACCAGAATTGCTGCAAGGTGTGGATGTCTCCACGCACAGATTTTTTTTTTTTTTCCTAGGGCAAAACCGACTCTGTACATTGATATCTCTGAGCTTTCGTGCAGGTTTTTTTCTAAGATCCAAACAGACACAAAGAGCAACCGGGCTCTCAGCCCCCTTCTGTAGGCTTCTCCTCCGGGAACGCCCAAGCCTCTCTACCTATATTGTGGTTTAAAAACTTCCTGTGGGCATTGATGACTTGCTGTGAGCACTGTCCATCATCCCGCCCCTTTGTCTGGCAGTCACTTCCATTCGAATTTGACTGACTGAGGCAGCCTGAGTTATTTGTAAAGAACAACAAGGCTTTTCATTCATAATTTTAGTAGGGGGACAGGGTGCTAATGACTGAGCTTGAATAACCAGGGAATGTGGTATTCAAGGCAGGAAGAAGTCCAACCAGCTGCCAAATGAGGGAAGGAGAGAGGATGTAGGTGAAAAGTGCCTCCGTAAAAAGCCAAACAATGACCTGGGGATCACACATGTATACAAATACAAATCGAGTTTTAAAAGGTGAGACAACCAGAAGGATGGAAGCAGGAAGGAGGGCAGGGAAAGTCTAACAGGATTTCATTAACTTTGGGGTCAAGTTACATGCCAGAGTTTACAGAATCTGAAACCCATAAAGTGTCTACAAAGGAAGTGATCTTTTCTTCCACTGCT
The DNA here is from genome assembly GCF_041146395.1 of Eulemur rufifrons. NCBI lineage: Eukaryota > Metazoa > Chordata > Mammalia > Primates > Lemuridae > Eulemur > Eulemur rufifrons. The sequence goes on from NC_090986.1 coordinate 37,569,862, forward strand.
GGTTCTCCTACAAAAGGAACTGGTTTTCACTCTCGTTTGGTACCTTTCACATATTCAGACAAAGAGGGTTTGTTTTCCCTCTTTGGAACAAAGTCTGGGTTCCCAAGAGCTTACTTTTGGGGTCTCTAGTCAATTTTATGTGTATGCAGTATGAACACAATATATAATTATTTTACCTATCTGCTGCTTCCAAAGAAGAGAATTTGTGAAATTGTAAATTTCTGGTTGAATTTAACTGGATAGGTAAGTATTTTGGGGTTTTATTTTTCTTGCAAAAATAGTAAAATTGCAGTCTAGGCTTTTTTAATTAAGAAGTTAAAAGTGTCATGTTGAAGTTTTTTTTAAAAAAAATGCATGATTTTGTATATGGATTAATAGGGAAAAAAATCCAAAATAACAGTGTTGCACATTTTTAATCTATTGTGAATTAGCAGAATGATATGAGCTGCCTTTTGCAATGACAATGTAATTCCATCAATGAAAAATGTTTCAATCATTTTTAGAAAATGTTTACTATGTTTCTTAAACAAGTCAATAGAGGTAAAATTGAATAGCAAATGCTGATTTTTGTAGAAATCAGCAAAAATAAATTTTCAGGCAGTGGGACTCTGTAGCCCTAACTATGTTTAGTCTACTAGGATTTGTGTTCTTAAGAGCACCTAGGGCTACTGACCCCTGAGGTCAAAGTTCAGACCCTGAGTTGGGTGCTTACTGATCTTTGAGTTCCTAGGTCATAAACTGACCCAACAAACATTCCTAAAAATAGAGGCACTAACTATAAATACTACATGGTTAACATCTAGTATTTCATTTTATATTGACAACCATCCTATTCTGTTCAATGAGGAAACTGAGGTGTGGAAATACTATAGTATTAATACTTTTCATTCATTTCCACCCAAGTACTCAACAAAGGTGAAGGTCAGTGAACACGTAACTAAAGAGTTCCAAAACTAACCTAAAGTAGGCCTAAGTGGGCTTCTGTTATTATTACTTATTTATTTTGGTCTGTGTTTTAAGCATGTACATAAATTGAAATAAAGTTAGATGGACTGTGTTTACCCCGTGGCTTCCTGTGCCCCCGGCACATCCTTACAAAACCTGAGATTTTGGAGAGCAGGTTAAATGACTTGCCGCAGTCTTAAAATTAAGATTGGTTGAGAGCTTAATCACATCCTGGTGATATTCAAAGCCAAGTGAGGTCCGCCATGGGACCTGAAGTTCAGCTCACTGTTCCATGAATGACAGATGCCATGATTGGCCAGGCCTAAGCTCAGGCCAACCACAAAATAAGTAAAGGTAATAATGTTTGGTGACTTCTCAGACTTCCCTGTCAGCTGTCTCTACTGTTAGTAACTAGCTTCCTGGGATTAAAAAAAAAAAAAAAAAAAATTGATTTCAGCATTTGGGGATGTCTGTGTTGTAAATACACTCACTATGGCTACTTTTCAAACCTGACATCACTAAATGTGAAGATGGGAAGAGATGGGCATAATCACCTTTTGCGAGCGGGTGTGGGCATGTTCCAGCACCCTTCCTCTATACACACTTCATTTGATGTCTACTTTCCATTCTTCTTCTTGGTGAAGGTATGAATCCCTATTATGGTTTCAAATTATAATATTATAATGACTTTCACTTCTTGAAGAGTTATTACAAATCAGACTTCTGTATTTATTTTGCTTAGTTTGTTTTACCAGGTAAAATACAGTAGGGGACATACTTAAACTAAGAAACTATTTGTTGTTTATCTGAAATGCAAATTTAACTGAGTGTCCTGTATTTTTATTTGTTAGCTTTGGCAAATCAAAATTAATTTGGGGCCAGAATTATCATGCTTTGAACCAAATTTCACACAGGATTGTCTTTTGTTATTATCTTTCCTCATCCAAACTTACCCATCCACCAAACTTGGCCTTGTGAGTATGCCACTAAGCAACATGGCTTTATCATTTATACCAGTTGTATTCCTAATGATTTGGAGCTTTCATGTTAAATGTTAAACTATGAAAGTCCTAGAAGGACCAATATTTTTATACTTTGGATGCCCAGAGGCTGTTTTAAGCAACTGAATACAGACAGAAACCGTAAGTGAAAAAATAGATGGTTATGAGTGTACATACAAATTGAAAATGCCTCGCATGGCAAAACACAAAACAAAAAACAAATAAATAAAAGTAAGTTTAAATGATAAATGGAAAATGGGAGAATATTTGCATTTTAAAATAGGATAGACCAAAAAAACAAACAAAAGACAAGCACTTCAACTAAAACATGGAAAAAGGATATGAAATTGAATTCACAGAAAAAATGCAAATGTCCAATAAATATAAGAAGATACGCTCAACTTCAGAAGTAAACAAAGAAAAAATGAAACAAGGAGATATCCTACTTCATCTACCAGATAATTACTGATTGGAAATTTTGACAAAGCTCACTATTGGTCAGGGTTTTGGGGAAACAGTCACTCTCAAAAACTAGGCTTAGAAAGGTAAACTGGAATAATCTTTGGGAGGCATATTGACAATATTATCAGAAATTTTAATATGAATAAATTTTACTCATTCTATTTTCATGAACGTACCTTAAGAAAAGACAAATGTGCAAATATACATAAATAAACATGCATATCACTGTACTACTTACTCCAGCAAACAACCTGTCCTCAAACCTTCAACTCTCTGGAATCTAATAACTAGCAATATAGAATTTTTAAAATAAATATTCACCAAGTATTATCTATGAGTGGGATTTTTGTTTTTATAATTTTATGAATTGTTTGATTTTTTTTTCCTTATAGTGAGCTTTTAATTCAGGAAAAATAAATAAATCCATTTGTCATTTGGCGGCAGTGATATAGAAAAAAAGTAGAACAAGATCAGGTATTTCCGGATGATTCTGGAGCAAAAAGTACTTAATATAAATTGATGGAAAATGGTCATAAAAGTATACTAGAGATTTTTGGTAAAATCCCCACTGTATTACTGAAAGCATGCTAAATCCCTCCAGATCCCAGTTGATTCAATTTATAACACTGCTGAACCATGATGCTAATAACTACCACATGGAAGAGGCCCTTTGCTTCTCAGATAGCATAGGCTGACAGAGGATATTTGGCATTATCTTAGGTTTTAGAAGTATCGTGATCGACTAATAACTTGAAAGTAGTTGAGAAGGTAGAGAATAAAAACAACTTATTCTATCGACTATATGAGGTTCTTGGGAAATGGATGTTAAAAACGTGAAAATAATTGTTTGTCTATACTTCCAAACCCTGGCCCTGCCTGAGGTTGAAATGCCATTATGATGTCTTGAATATATTTATAGGATTCTTTCTTTTCTTTTTTTAGAGACATGGTCTTGGCTCCATCACCCAGGCAGGAGTGCAGTGGTATAATCATAGCTCACTGTAACCTCAAACTTCTGGGCTCAAGTAATCCTCCTGTCTCAGCCTCCAAAGTAGTTAGGACTGCAGACACACACCACCATACTGGGCTAAATTTTTTTTTTTTTTTTTTCTGTAGAGACGAAGGTCTCATTGAGTTGCCCAGGCTGGTCTCAAATTTTTGACCTCAAACAATCCTCCTGCCTTGGCCTCCCAAAGTACTGGGATTACAGCCATGAGCCCAACAGTGCCCAGCCTAGGATTCTTTCTTGAAACTCAAAGTATTTCAGGTTCTGTCTAGAACTGTCTTATCTGAGTTCCATTATAAGGTTACAGTACTACAAACATAAAAGTCTTTTTCACCCACACCCTTGGTATGCAGAGAATTTTAGCTTCCTAATAAACCACTTAAAATTTGTACTGCCAAAATGAGAGAATGACAGATCTGTAAGCTAGAGCCCAAAGCAATCAAAGAACTTGTCCACTGCCCTGTTCAGGGGCTGCCTCCTTTATGAGCTTCCTTAACTCTGCGTGGCCAAAAAATTCGTCAAGTATCAATAGCATACAGGTGAAAACTGACTAATTAGAGTCCCTACTATTTGCATAAGTAATTTGCCTCATCACCCCATTGAGATCTCCGGCTTCCTGTAGTCAAAAACTAGATATTTCTCATCTCAAACCCACTGAGCAAAGTGATGGGGCTCACAGCTCCCAGGCTGTGGCCATGAAGACAGGCATCCTGCCCCCAGAAGGCCATACCACGTTGATCTGAAATAAGAAGAATTACTTGGTATGTGTTTTCCCCAGAATACCAGGCAATATGATTTGTGTAGTATGATATTCTAAACCCAAGAACCGAGTTTGAGTATTACTGTCATTCTAAGTGATGTACAAATTTACCTTTATAGGATCATCATAAGCCAAAGAAGTTAGAATGATGAAATATCACAGCATTCTAGTGTACAACAAATACCTATGCCACTACATAATTTAATGTAAGTGAATGTACATCTTTTTTCTAACAGGGGATGGAGCTTCAACATCATTTCAGACACAGGGCTCCATACCAAAAATATACACTTAAATTCAGGGTTGGATAATAGCTCTGATGTTCAGGCCACTTTCAAATAAAGGGAAACTCACATTCTCAAGCCTCAAGATTTTTGAACAAATAATTCCATAAGTAGACATTCTAGTTAGAAACAACCACATCCTATACATAGGTCCCTTCTTCACTAAACCTATTTTGAAAAAGTTATACATGAAAACAAAAATCAATGTAAGGTTAAGGTTTCTATAGACATATTGTCTATTGCTAGCTGAATGTAGCTAAACACAGTTAAAATTTGTTCTCAATCTCTAAATTTTTATTCCCATATAAGTATAAACAGATACCTAAATTAATTTGTGTTTACTAATTAAGTTTAAAACTTTTGGAAAGTATGGAGGCAAAAACAGCTAATTTTACCCAATAAACTACCAAACCTAATTTAACTGAAATTACTACTGCTACTTATTGAGAACTTCCCATATGCCAGGCTTTGTAGATACTTTGTCACTCAATCTTCATAGCAACCCTAGGCCCCCTCTTTTACAGATGATAACTAACATTAATTATTTCAGTCATGTATTTACTCAACCTATTTAAAGGTAATGTTTGAGCTCCTTATATGTGTAGTAGGCCCTTCAGTGCTGGAGATAAAATGGTAGACAAAACCAGACTTGGATTCCAGCCCTCATGGAGCTTAAAATTCAGTGAAGGACATAGTTATTAATGAAATTATCACTCAGTTACACAAATAGTTGCATTGGAGAAGGCCATGAGAAGAAAATGGGGGATTTGACCCAGTCAGAGAAGTCCAAAAAAGCCTTCCTGAGAGTATGACAGCAGGGATTTGATGGATAAGTAGGAGTTAATAAGGCAAAAGGGATCGTCTAGAAAAGTGCATCAGAGAATAGCATGTGCTAAAGCCCTGTTGCAGGAGTGAGGTACATTTGAGCAACTGAAAAGTAGTCTTCATAGCTTCAGGGTAGAAAGCAGGGAATATGGTGGGAGGGGAGTGGAAAGTGGTCAGACACCCTAGGACCTTGAAATTGTGTAAAGGACTTGGATCTTTATTCTAAGAGTAATGTGAACCTAGGAGTGAATGTAAGCAACAGGGGGTGGGAATCAGATTTGCCCAAAGTGCTCTAGACTGAATCCAAATCCAGTTCTCTTGAACACCCAAAGCCTTTGGAACCTATTATGATATTTAAAAGTTCAACCTTGAGCGTCATTTCCAATTAGGAATTACAGTTTTAAAAAGGAAAATAGCAATGATTTTGAAAATCTAATTTCTCATTTTGCTAGCACATTATTTCAACTTTTAGGATACAATGCAAGTATGTGTCTGTGGTGTCAAATGAGCGTGAGAAGAATATTTCTCAAAATTTCTAGGGGATTTTCACAAGGGACATGAACGGCAAACGTCCATTATTTGGTGGCTTCCTTGAAGCTATTTTTAAAATGTGGTCTTGAAAGCTAAGTGCTAACTTATTTTAAATTACAATTTCATACTTAATTTTCATTAATAATGTGTCAATTTTTGCCAAATGCACTTTTCAAAGTAAAAAATTCCTGAGTGTACTTTTATCTGTATTCTCTACCCACCCATCATCAGCTTGTTTGCTAATTTCTTTATTATATAGTTTAATGCTAGCTTTTCCCTACAGTGTTCTTTCCAATTACATAAAATTTCCATAAAGTTTTATTTTTTTAATTTAATAAATATTTGCTGATTCACTTATTAAAAATTATTGACTTAACAAACTTGTTTCAGTCACTACCTAATAATTATGCAAAACACAATGTTAATTTCCAGGGCAGCCGAATCACTCAAATTCTGTCATTAAAAAATTCAACAAACCGTGAGTTTGTTTTTACAAAATTAAGACTGGAAAAATACTCACTTATTGTAGTTACACTTCTTGATTTCATGAATTCAGTGAAAAGCATTTATTTGAGTATCTAATGTTTACAGAGATCAGAGTAAGTGTTTTCTTTTTTTAAGAATGAGTTGGTGAAGAATCTTTTGTTGTTTCCATTCCAGGTCCCAAAGAAGACCAAGGCAGCCCTAACATAGGCTCCCCAGATCCTTAGAGTACTCTATCCTTTAGCGTTATATCCAACACAGAGTATGCATAAAAAAGCTGTTTTACATAACCCACACTGTTCTCAAATGATTCTATGTAACTTCAAAACACTTCCTGTCCAAAGGAACAAACAAACTAAATCTGCATGCAATCATAGTCCGTTTACCAACTTGAACATTTTTAGACTTGCTCTGTTACTGGAGATTAATTTAGAGCTGGCTAGCAGCCTCGATATTGTGTGGCATCTGGACCATAAGAATGGCTTCAGTGGAATCTGTTTGACTACATCTTCCTTAGAGAACAGGTTGAACTTCCTATGCCCTTTTGATCAAGTGTCCACATAATGGGAGGCATAAAACCAAAACCTCCTATTTATTCAGAGGCTAACATCTTCCTACTGCTACCCTAAACTTGGCCAGTAACATCCAAATAGTAAGTTCATGACTTTCACTTATGTGGAAGCGTTAGCATCTGGGTTAAAAAAATTCCAGAACAAAGGGGATCAAATGTTAGAAAAACAAATAAACCTAGGGCTATTCAGGGAAAGGCAATGCAAGACTGCAGCTTCCTCACTGATTAGATTTCTCTGCACTCATCAGTCCTACAAAGGAAGAAGTTTGATCTTTAGGTCAAGGGACAAATATATGGGAAAAATAATAAGAAAAATCACGTTGAGAAATTCTGTTATCACTTTGTTAACAGAACTTCGGTCCATATCTGACTTTGCATAAATTGTAGTAAAAATGTGCATGAATCTAGCAGGAGTATTTATTAATCAGTAAAAACCACCAGGTGGATTCCAGAGTATAATAAGATCTCTGAAAAGGACCAGACCCACAGGAGCCTCCAGCTCAAGGTCGACTCTTCAAGACCACTCCTCTTACCCAGAGATAACCTCAGAGCTTTCCCCCAAGTTTAGTTAGGGATAAAGAACAACTCCAAAGCAGGTTAGATCCAGAGATAAACTGTCCCCAGTCCTCCAAGAAATCTAGATAAGAACTCAAGTGGTCTATTTTGAATTCCTTTGCATCTTTTGTTACAGCCACTCCCAATTCCCTCCTGGAGGCAATATCAACAATTTCGGAAAATCAAAGCAATTCAAAAGAGAAATGACAAGAGTCATGGCTGCCAAATCAAAAGATCAGCCATTGCAAAGGCCCTCTGCCTCAGAGAGGTCCCTGAAGAATCCATGCATAAGTTAATTTTACTATTGCAATTGGGCTCTAAGGAGAAATAATGGTTGAAAGCCCCCAACTGTTACTCCTGGAAGCAGCACACACTGCCATGTCTTGTGCTGTCTTTAAATGTTAATATATAAATAGATTGCCTTGGTAATAGAACAAAATAACCAAATAGCAATTTATTCTTTGTCTCAAGAATGTATCATATCATTGCAAGATTTGTCTCTGGTTATCGAAAGTCAGACTGAACCCAGTAAAGCCAAGTGGTTTTATTCAATCTCAGAAAGAAACTGAAACTACAGTTGTTAAATGCTACATTCTCCCATTACCACGACATAAATCCAAAGCTTACAACCAGCGAGCAACTGCAATTTTTTCTACACTTTCTCTATACTATATCTTCCACCAAAGATTGGATAAGGCAAAATTCAAATATTTCATATACTGCCTCATCTTTTAAGAAATTGAGATTATACTTATAAAATAAAGTAAATACAAATAAACGAATTCAAAATAAAAAAAAGAAGCCAGAGATGAGAGATCCCAAGTTTATGACAGAGAGTCCTATTTCATGTCAAGGACTAGGAAGGTATGTCACTTGATGAATCCCAAGACCTTGGAGATGAGTATTGGTGCATCAAAAATTTCCATGGATTTGGTATTTTCCAACATTAGGCAAATGGTAACACCTGTTCATGCATCAGGGTTGCCTCTCTAGAACTTCCCATAAAACATTTGAAAATGGGCATGGGCTTCATTGTGAAGTTTTGCTTAACATTCTAAAATTAATTCCAGTTATAATTTTGGAATGTAACATGAGAATCAATTTGTAAACACATTACAATAGCTGCACCAGACATCTCATTGTGCATGCACCATACGTAACACATAAACATAATTCCTCTTTTGGATTATCACTCGCTAAGTAAACTTTGGAGGCACAAAATGGTAGCTTTATACACTTCACTGCCTAGAAAATAATAATAGTTGCAGTAATTAAAGACTAAGGAGTAAATTATTATAGAATCCAACAGATTCTTGTGTTTATTTCATATTTAAGTTACAGGTTAAATGTTTTCCCAGCCAGCAAACTGGAGGTTGTGGGGGGAGAAACGGGAGCCCTGGAAGTCATGGAATTCCTTCTATTTCATGGAAGATGGATCTAAATTCCTAGATTCTTTCCTATTAACTCGATAAAAAATAAGGTGCCCTAACCAGCTGGAAGTTCCTGATCTAAATTCCATTTCGTGCTTTGATCCCTAAGGACATGTCTTTGCAAAGCTCCTGCAGCGCTGGGAGAATAGCATGGGCACGTGCTAAAAAGCTGCAGTCGGGTATAGGGGTCAGAGGAGATGAAGAGAAGGCGTTTCTTTCACCTGCTCTGCTCGAGAGACTTGCTGTCCCCGCAAGGGCAGCACATTCTCCACTCGCCTTGCACAACAAACCTGGCTTTGACCCCAGCTCTTTCCCCTTTGTAAAAGTTGGGGTTCCGAACCGAAGTACCTCATCTCGCGTTCAAAACGAAAGGTGTCCGAGGAGATGGTAGGGAAAGCCATAGTTTATGTTATAAATATCTTTTTATTCAATTTAAACCAACCGGCCTAATGCGTGCTCTGGAAGGCAACTCCTTTAGCCCGCGTCGAGTGCTGGGGAAGAAAGAGCCCCAGCCCAGCGCCGGGCGGGCGCCCCCTGGTGGCAGGACGGGCCGTTAAGTGCAGCGGCGCCTGCCTTCACTGGAGCCTCAATGGACTTGGACGTCGCACGAGCGGCTGTAGCCGGAGAGGCCCTGCTGTCCCGCGCCCGCAGCCCCCGGGTGCCGCCGAGCAGGCACACGTAGCCTCGTCCACCTTCACCCGAGGGGTGGGGAAACGTAGGCCAGCGCCCGGAAATAACACATGCCACTTCCCTTGCCATGTCTAGTTCCAAAACCCTGGCGAAGGAGGAGAGAGCCCTAGAGAAACATGGAGAAGGCAGGGCGAGAGCGCAGCGAGGCGGGGAACGCGCCGGGGACATTCTAGAGCAAGAACTCAGGAGAAGGCAGCAAGTGCCAGGGTAGCTGTGAGTGAATTGGGCTAAAGCTGGAGGAACCAAGCACCACGCTTTCCTAGCACTGCTTCAAGAATTCTTATCTGGCATGGGGCAAGATCGCAGGTGCCATTCAGGAGTTTTGACCCTACAAACAGGTACTTCCCTGTAAAGCAAAAGCATTCTGTAAGTCATTAGGTAGAATGCAATATTATCCGTGTTTTGCGCGCATTTTAATTTCCCACTGGTGCTGCCACGTGCAGGCACGTTTTTAGTAAAAGAACGGCAGTTAGAGCAGTGCATATGTATTTACTAGCTTTATATTTATGTTTTTAAGTGAGACAATACAGTGTACTTTCAACGTGGACAATAGGACCTTGAGAAATGTTCTAGGTTGGCAAGGAGAGTGGAAATGAAGGATGACTCCTCTGGTTAAGCGAAGTAGGAAATATGCAGTGAACCGGTAAACTTCCCTCCCCCCCGCCCCCCAGTTAAGAAGTCCGTGCCGTCGCCCTGAGTAATCATGCATGTGTGTATTACTGAATTAACTTAAAAGGCTTAGACTGTAGAATTTCCTTCAGCTATTGCGTCAAGCAACACAGTACGGAAGATCTTCAAAAAGCCTCCATCCATAGATAACCCCCCCTTAAAAAGTAAAACTCCAATAAACCTAAAAACTACAAGTCGACACAATCAAAAGCAAATCCCAGCAAGAGCAGAAGGTACTTGAAACTCGAATCTGCATTCCGTTCCTCCCGTACAAGGCTCGGAGGTGGGGGAGGCGGTTTGTGCTGGTGCCTGGTGTATAATCGGGTTAATCCAGTAGACAAAGAATAAACCAATAGCCCTCCCACCTCACTTCCCGCTCCTCTTCCCCTCCCCCTTCTTCAACCCCCGTCGCCCCCTCGGCGAAGGGGAACAGAAAAGGGGAGCGGTAGACTTGAAATGGATTCCAGATAAAGTCTTAAAACCTGCAACTTGTTTTTAATGCTAACACTGCATGGTCCGGATTAGTCTTAAACGTTCATCCCCCTTTCCTGGTGGCGAAGAAAAAGTTCCCTCAATCAGCCTGAGCCTGTGGCTCGTCCTCATTGCCTCTGGGGAAACCTTAAGGTCAGTGTCCCCTTGAAACTAGATAAACTGACCCCGCCGTGCCCAGACCGGCCCCGCGGGCGCCCCGCGTGACGGCGCCCGGGCAGCAGGACTGGCCTGGGGACGCGCGGGGCGGCGTGGTTGCCCTTTTGAATGCCTCCTGCGGCTCGGAGCGCTGGCGGGCGCTGGAGTGTGAGTGAATGTAGCCCCGCGGAGCCAATGAGCTGGGACCGGATGCGATATATCCTCTGGGACAACAACTGCTCTGTTCCGCCTCGGATCCACATGACGCCATTTACTGCTGCCGCGGCCGCCGCAGAGCTCCCTGCCTCCTCCGGAAAGGCGAGGGCGCAGGCCAACGGCGAGCCCCCCCCGGCCGGGCCCCAGACCCTCCTCCTCCTCCTCTTCCTCCTCCTCCTCCTCCGCACCCACCGCCCCCGCCTCGGCCTGGCTGCCGCGCCTCCACAACGCCCAGTCTGCACCGCCGAGAGCTGCGCGCCGCAGCGCTAGCGGAGGAGAGGGGCCGGCGGAGCGCGCAGCGCCCAGGCCCCCGCGCCCGCCCGGCCCGGCCCGGCCCGCGCCCCCGCGCCGCCTCCGCTGCGACGCGGCCGCGGCCGCACCACTTGGCGATTTGGCTTTAGATTCTCTGTAAGGCCGTTTTCTTTTCTCATTCGCTCATCTGCCAGGAAAAAGGACTTGCAGTTGGTGCTCCGGCCTCTCGTTCATTGAGAAAAAAAGAGGAAATACTCCGCGTGTGCTCTTAGAAGGGGGGTCGCCTCCAGCCCTGAACTCCGGAGTGTTCATCGGCGGAGGATTTGGCTCCGAATTTTCCTCTCGTTTTTTTCCTCCCGCCGATTGCTCGGAAGTTGGACAGAGACAGACTTTGGAAAGAAGGAGAAAAAAGTTTGCATCGGGGCTGGATTTATTTGCACATCGCAGAAGAGAATCCAAGGGAGAGGGGTTGCTGCAAAGCCGCGATCACGGTGAGGCGCGTTTGGCTCTTCCCTTCCTGGCGCCGTGGCCGGCGCGTTGTGGGCAACATGGAGTAGGTGCGACCGTACCGGGAGTGGGGGTCCGTCTCTCCCCGAGCCTCCCTTTCTCTAACCCTGCAGGTTCCCCAGGAAGATCCGAGGAGCTGCCCGCGGATCTGACTCGCCCGGGGCTCGGGCTCGGCCTTCCTTGGAAGGGGCTCCTGTGTGCGCCCTTTGCAATGTCCCCGGCTGGCGACCCCGTGCGCCCGCGTCCTAGCGGGTAGGGGCGGAGGACAACTCGCCTCGAATCGGCTCCCGGCCCTGCATTGGCCGCGAAATGCGCGCTGAGAGCGGGAGGAGAAGGAAAAACACTTTGTGTTTTCCAGGTCGCCGTTGCAGGCGCCCGCATTTCTAACCTGTTCCTCCTTTCGGTGGAAGGCAAAGTCCCGGACGAGGCTCTCCCGAGGTGGGGTCGCCGGTGGGGCTGGGGTGTACGGCTTGCCGGCCTCACGGGGGGCAGGAGACCCCAAGGGTGTAAAAAGCGGCAGGGTGCCGGGTGGAGAGAGGACCCCCGCCTCTGCCCGGTGAGCAGAGTCTAGCCCGGTGCGGGTGGGAGCGTCGCCCTGCCTGGAGCCGGGTCTCTGTGGTTCGGAAGTGCAGCTTTCTCTTTTCCGTTCTGCGTGGTCAGCCTAGGTCACACTTTTTTTATTTTTGGAAGCTTAGGCTGACCCAGCGCAGGAAGAAAGTCATCAAGTGGTCACGATCATTTTCCATTACCTGCAAATAGATGGCAAAAGACGCTAGTTTTTTAATTATCTTTTTTGTTGTTGCTGCTGTTTTTTTTTTTTTTTTAGAGTCTTGTGCGGTTTTTACAAAGCGGTTTCTGTGTCGGTTTGCCCCACCCTAGTGCTGAAGTCCTTTCCCCCTAATCCTTAGTCTGATCACACACTGTTCTTAATGGGGTTTCAAAGCACTTTCAAAGGGGAGGGGGAAGCTGGGAGAGCGCAGAGGGGCGGGGGGGCCGGGGGGGTGCGAAGGAGGAGGCCAGAGATCAGAAGAAATCACTTTAGAAAAATACTTTTTTTTTTTCTCCCAAAGATATTACTTTCCACTGCAAGCAAATCTGCGCCGAAAGTTTCCAGTCCAGGGATCTGGATCCTGCACGCCCGGCGTGTGCACTGGGACCCTGGAAAATGTCTTTTCTTTAAAATGCAATTTTTCTTTCACTTTAAGAAATATGATATCTTTTTTCTCTCGACCCAAAAGGAGATAGGCGTGTGCAGATTACAGGCAGTGCCCGCCTCGTCAGTGCATCGTGGAGTCGCTGTGTGCGCGTGGGTTAGACCTGCGTGTCCCGGCTGCGTGTCTAAGGCTGGGCTGGCTTTCTTGCGGCGTCGGGGTAGGAAACGTGTGCCCGGTGTCCGAGGGCCTCTGCAGGAACGCCGTGCGGTGGGCTGCGTGACCTCTGCCTGGGAGTGGAGTGGCTCCTTGGGGCTGGAAGGCAGTTCTCATGAGTTGGGGGAGAGGGAGGCAGGGGAAGTGTGCTCCTGCGTTTCATGACACGTCCCTTTCGGAGGCGCCCGCGGCCCCCGCCTGTCTTGTGCGTCTGGTCGTAAGCAGGGGGGCCAGCTTGGCCCCTGGACAGCGTCAGTCCTCCTGAAGAAAAGTCCCCCGGGGTTCCGGCTGTGTCCCACCTGCTGGGGACGGTGTTGGGGCGCCGATAGAGGCGATCAACCGAGTGAAAGCTAAGAGCAGAGTTGTCTGCCATTCTGTTGGAGGTGAGCAGATCCGGTTTCCAGCTCAGCCTTGTTCGGAATTGGGAGGCGTTTGTCACCTGCCTTGTTCGCTCTGGCCCTCTTTTCTAAAACGCAGAGATTGGATAAAGGTCTACTTTTGCCTGTATTACTTTTTATTTTCATGTAGGCTTGGGAAAGGAGATGATAGTTTTGCAATTTAAGAGGGACTGCAGTTCTGCAGTTTAAGGAGTCTTTTGACAGAATGGTAGGTTTGAAATGTGACGCTTGAATTTTTAAAACACTGTTCCTGTTATTACCAGTTGGTTTATGTTGTCAATTTATTTTCTGAAACTAGAAAAGAAGTTAAGGTTTTAACATACTTTATTTCTAAAATAGAGAGAGCAGCCTTTTAGCTACAGAATCTAAGGTGTTCTAGGGGGGATCAGGTTGATCCTCAGGTGTTGAAAATAAGTTCCTGTCTTTTGTTGCTTGTTGTGTAAGTTTGTTTTAATGTGTTTCTCACACCTGAAAGTATTTGAATTGATTTGTTTTTAATTCTATGATTTTGTGCTACTATATGGTTAATTTTAAAAATGGCATGATAAGTGTTCTTGGGGGATAATTTGCTTTTGCATGTCATATTTATCCTATGGATTTGAAAAAGTTACAGAATACTAGATAAATCATAGTTCAAGTGTTTGATGTAGAAGCAAAAAGTAAGAGCCAAGAAAGAATTTTCTAGATTGCATTTATTGATGCCTACGGCAAAAAGGACCATGACACATTTAAACCTACTGCAAATTTTGAATGTTGGTAGCAATGTTATATTCCAACATTATTTTCTTGCAATTTTTACATTGAACCTGAGCCTTCCAAATTGTATTTATTTGAATAAGGAATTGTTACTTAAGTGATTCAAACAAAGATCAGCTTTGTGTTGCTGTGCATCATGAGATTACAGAACTGACAGTACCCAGCCATAATTTTTACTTTTTAGTACATCACTGATCATATGGCTATTCTAATACTTTCCCACTGCCACTGCATTTCAAATCCTGTTTCTCTGGGGGAAGTGGGAAGTTAAGAGTCAACCCAGGTGGGTGGAGAGTGGGAAATATCTTAAGAATGTCAACAGTTCTCTTTCCTCTTGATTTCCACAGGAGTTCAGATGTGTTCTAAGCCTACTGGAGTGACCACACTTTCAAGACCTGATGGAGGCCAGAGCTCAGAGTGGCAACGGGTCGCAGCCCTTGCTGCAGGCGCCCCGTGACACTGGCAGGCAGCGTGGAGAGCCCGACCTCAGAGACACCCTCACCCAGCAGGTACATGTGTTGTCTCTGGATCAGATCAGAGCCATCCGAAACACCAATGAGTACACAGAGGGGCCTACTGTGGTCCCAAGACCTGGGCTCAAGCCTGCTCCTCGCCCCTCCACTCAGCACAAACATGAGAGACTCCATGGTCTGCCTGAGCACCGACAGCCTCCCAGGCTCCAGCACTCACAGGTCCATTCCTCTGCGAGAGCCCCTCTGTCCAGGTCCATCAGCACGGTCAGCTCAGGGTCACGGAGCAGTACGAGGACAAGTACCAGCAGCAGCTCCTCTGAACAGAGACTGTTAGGACCATCCTTCTCGGGGCCTGTTGGTGACGGAATAATCCGGGTGCAGCCCAAATCTGAGCTCAAGCCAGGTGAGCTTAAGCCCCTGAGCAAGGAAGATTTGGGCCTGCACGCCTACAGGTGTGAGGACTGTGGCAAGTGCAAATGTAAGGAGTGCACCTATCCGAGGCCTCTGCCATCAGACTGGATCTGCGACAAGCAGTGCCTTTGCTCGGCCCAGAACGTGATTGACTATGGGACTTGTGTGTGCTGTGTGAAAGGTCTCTTCTATCACTGTTCTAATGATGATGAGGACAACTGTGCTGACAACCCATGTTCTTGCAGCCAGTCTCACTGTTGTACACGATGGTCGGCCATGGGTGTCATGTCCCTCTTTTTGCCTTGTTTATGGTGTTACCTTCCAGCCAAGGGTTGCCTTAAATTGTGCCAGGGGTGTTACGACCGGGTTAACAGGCCTGGATGCCGTTGTAAAAATTCAAACACAGTTTGCTGCAAAGTTCCCACTGTCCCCCCCAGGAACTTTGAAAAACCAACATAGCATCATTAATCAGGAATATTACAGTAATAAGAATATTTTTTAACCCACATATGCAACCGACTAAAACAGTTATAATCTTGGCACTGTTAATAGAGGGTTGGGATAGTCTTTGCTGTTTGCAGTGAAATGCTTTTTGTCCATGTGCCATTTTAACTGATATGCTTGTTAGAACTCAGCTAATGGAGCTCAAAGAATGAGATACAGAACTTGGCGACCCACGTATTGCATAAGCTAAAGCAACACAGACACTCCTAGGCAAAGTTTTTGTTTGTGAATAGTACTTGCAAAATTTGTAAATTAGCAGATGACTTTTTTTCATTGTTTTCTCCAGAGATAATGTGCTATATTTTTGTATATACAATAATATTTGCAACTGTGAAAAACAAGTTGTGCCATACTACATGGCACAGTCACAAAATATTATACTAATATGTTGTACATTCGGAAGAATGTGAATCAATCAGTATGTTTTTAGATTGTATTTTGCCTTACAGAAAGCCTTTATTGTAAGACTCTGATTTCCCTTTGGACTTCATGTATATTGTACAGTTACAGTAAAATTCAACCTTTATTTTCTAATTTTTTCAACATATTGTTTAGTGTAAAGAATATTTATTTGAAGTTTTATTATTTTATAAAAAAAGAATATTTATTTTAAGAGGCATCTTACAAATTTTGCCCCTTCTATGAGGATGTGATAGTTGCTGCAAATGAGGGAGGGGTTACAGATGCATATGTTCAATATAAAATAGAAAATATATTAACGTTTGAAATTAAACTGAGCTGTTCTGTCTTCTTTCACCTTCTGTTTCAAGTGCAAGAAACATTTTATGTTAAGGTTAACATTTTAATGAAATAGTTAATCACTTCTCTATAAGATTGTTTTTACTTTATGATTGCTGCTTTATAGTAAGCTGGATTTGATGATTTTCAGAGATAATTCTAGTAATCTGTATTTATTATATGAGAGCTTATTTTGTCTATATCATTGTTACTGTTCTTCCCTTTGTTTTTGCACATTTGCTGACTTGCCTTTATTTTGCAGGGTTTTTTTTTTTATCTTAAAACTGATTTATTCAAGAGACTTGCCTAAAATATTAACAATTAGACTTTTTATTTATATACAATATTAAGAATGAATGCCATGAGGATAATTCAAAACTAGAAGAATGGGTTTAATTTAACAAAGATTTATTGAATGTCATGTGTGTGTCAGGCATGCAATACATACAGATCAATTCTTACAATTTAGCCAAAAATGTACTCTTAACTTAGCTGACCATGGAGGTGTTTTTTCCAGTCTGTTGGTTTTAGACTCTGAAACTTCACCATCATACCAAATTCCTTATACTAGAAAAGCCATGAAAAATAGAACTGGATTCAGGTATCTGGTATCATCAAATTTCACCCTGTATTGACCTTATAATTCAAGCTCTAGAAGGCCATCTTAGGGCCCTGACTTATTTAATCAAATTATCCAGAAAATTGTTAAATTTTGCTTTGGGAAAACAATGCAACATGGCAAAAAGTTAGTGTGTGTGGAGTTGTCTTTTGAGAGCAGAGACACAGCAAGCTGCTATGAGCCCATCTTGATAAATATTAGGTTTTCTTAAGTCACTTGATTAGTCACTTTGTGGCTGATGATTTTTTTTTCCCAAAAGGACAACGTTTTGCTGCCAAGAGCTACCGGAAGTCTAGGAAATAATTTACCTGTCATTATTGTTTAATCTCTCGTTTCCTGTTCTGAGGCTCCTCTTAAGTTAAGAAGTCTTAGTACAAGTTGTCTTCTGTTTTGTTTTGTTTTTTTTTTTTTAAACTGGCTTTCAAGGAACTATATATATACAGCCTCCCACATTTGACATTGCACTAAGGACCTTCATTTCCTTCTGAACTCTCTCCAAGAAACATAAGATTAAATTAATTTAGAAATTATTTACTCTTAAGTTGCAACTTTAGGATGCTAAATGTTTTGATTCTAATACTCTTAACATTTCACCCTGGTGGTCTAAGGAGGAATTAGAATGTTGGAAAATAGGGCCAGGTTTCTCACTTGCATAATTTTCAAGGTTTGTAAAGCACAAAAATTTTGACTAGCTTTATTCATCAAAAATTGCCACATGCATTGATAGAGCTTTTTTGATATAAAAATTGTGAGAGTTAAATGTTTCTTTTCATCACATAAGCAGTTTTCAAAGTGTTTTATAGACATATTGCATCAGATGCCATTGAGTGTTTATTGAGAAAGTAGATTGTAGATTCAGAACCCTAAGTTAGAATCGCTGGTGTGGCCTAGGAATTTGCATTTTTAATCATTCTACAAGTGATGATAAGGCAGTATGAGAACTGCTGGCCTAGGAATGGCTTTCTGATTTAACTTTTAAAAAAATGGACTCAAAGCGTAAGTCACTGGTTTGACTATATAGGGATAGCCAACTAACTTAGAAGAGGATTTGGTGTAAGTTCTGATGAAAATAATTTGTGTAAAGATAAATAAGAAAATGATTCCTTAGAAGCTTTCAACTAACCTATTTAAATGTTGAGTCTACCTATAAACCAGTATAGAATTAATTTTCAGAACATAGAATATTAAAAGTTTATGACTAAACAGATTGAAAACAGTTGGTGCTCACTCATTCAGTGTTAGAGTTTTTTAAATGTTGCAAGTTATCTCATTTGGGAAAAAATATGAAGGAATAACCACCTCAAGTTCTTAATCTCTATTTAAAGTTCATGAAAATGTGTATCACAATATGAGTTTATAATCCAATGGCAATTATTTCGATGTGATAGATTAAAAGTATAACGATTCAGCAAACATGACTGCTAAGCATTTCGGGGAATTTTAATAAATGTTTTTTTCTGGTTTCTTGCTTTTTAAATTCTTTTTAAGATCTGTGGATGCTCTATATCTGAGATTCATTTAAGAATGACAACTTGATTGTTGTTACTTAAAACATTCACTTATGTGTTTTGAGGAGGAGATTTTAAGGCCCTGCCAAATTTCTGCCATGTTGGAGCATGCTCTGGGGATTGTCTGAAAGAAGAAAGCCAAAACCCAGGGAAGTAATCTCAACCAAACTTTGTGCATAACTTCTTTCTCAAGTACACTTCTGTGTCAAGGACTACTTGACTCCAGGATATATAAATTGAGGTATTGATTGATGATGTCTGATAAATGAATTTGCTCAGCGCTGTCAGATATTTGATAGGCAGTTGATGAGTTTGATGTAGTTTATTAACTTTTGAGCATATAGGTCAGAATTTCAAAGGTTTAATGGGTTTAGAGTTTTACTTGCACTTTATACAATTGGCCATTTGCCTTCCTTTCCTAAGTGTGGAAAAGGACCAAGATGTAGATGCAAAAATCTTAACTTTGAAAATTGGCTGAATTGTATACATCAAAAACAGATTTGTCATCTTGTGGAGAATATTTTATACTATTTTATTTTTTAATTTAATTTAATTTAATTTTACTTTTTGAGACAGAGTCTCACTCCGTCGCCCCGGGTAGAGTGCAGAGGTGTCATCATAGCTTACTGCAACCTCAAACTCCTGGGCTGAAGGGATCCTCCTGCCTCAGGCTCCTGAGTAGCTGCAACTACAGGCATGTGCCACCATGCCCGGCTAATTTTTTCTATTTTTGGTAGAGAGAAGGGGGGTCTCACTCTTGCTTAGGCTGGTCTTGAACTCCTGACCTCAAGTGATCCTCCCACCTCAGCCTCCCAGAGAGCTAGGATTATAGGCGTGAGCCACCACTCTTGGCCTATACTATTTTAGTAAAGAAAAATGTAAAGATAGGCTATTGGCCAGTTACATCAATATTGTATCAGTATCTAGTCTTTGGTTGACAATATCCATTAAGGCAAACATCATGTTAATTTCTGTTTTAATTTGGACTAATGTCTCACTTCTCTGTGGATCTCCGTTGAGTGAAGACCAGACCAGACCAGAATTTTAACAAGGCCTATCTGATTTGGACTAAAAGTAATCATCAGAGTTAAGCTATCCATCTGGAATATTTGATCACTGGTTTGGCCATTGACAGAGGATATAAAGCAGTCAGGCTGTATATATCGTATACTGTGAATTTTATTTGGATGTCTCCTTGCCATACTCAGTATACCACAAGAGACCATCATGTGAATAATAAGAGACAAAATATGAATACCACTGATACTACTGCACTTCTGGTCAAAATTAAAATGTTCATTTAATCTATAATCAAAAAAGAAAAGGGAGATAGAAATACAGCAAATGAGAAAAAGAAATAGCACTTAAAGTTTTTTCCATGTCTAGCATTTTTATTTAATATTACATTTTGATCGACTTAAATAGTTTTTAAAAGCCAATCTTATTTGGCAACTCATACTTTTTTTTAAATAAACTATTAAAGGAGATTAGAATGAAGCCTTGGCCTCTGGCTTGGCTAGATGGGGCATGTAAGGTTTCAGCATACCTTATGATTTTATTTCCCAAAAGAGTTGCTAATGCAAAGAGAAGAATAAATAATTTGGCTTAATATAAGGGCTCACTTGGAATGGAATTTGGGCACCAAAATAATATGGTATTTCAACTTAACAGATATTCTTTGAATGCCTACTGCTTAAAAATCACAGAGCTAATTGATCTAATGCAAAGGAAAGAGTGAGCAACTCTAATGCAAGACAAGACTTACAGCAAAGGTACAAGCAAGATGCTACAGTACAGAAATTGGGGGAAGCATTGATGCATTCTTGTTAGTTGATTTGGTCTCCATGTCTTTGCAATGGCTGCAGATATTTAAATAGCCAAAGAGTTTTTGCTAAGGCAGTTGCAACAGAATTAACATTACTCAGTAAATAAAACTATATTCACCATACTCGTATCCTATATTGTAAATGAAATATAGAGGTGTTTGAGGAATTATTTGAAAAACTGTATTTTGCTGTGTTTGTTCTTAATTTTGAGAGTGATGACTCACTAAAACCTTCCCTTAAAAACATGGATTTTTCAAAATACATTTTTCAAAATATATAACTAAGAAATAAGTTAAAAGATCCATCTATTCTTGCTCTTCCAGTTCTTGTTGGAATTTACCTCTTATCATTAACCCATAATTTTAGTTTGCTTCTGCACCTAGAGAAGGATGAATGCTTGTGAAGAATGAATTGGAAATAATCAGGCTGGGAGGGTGGGTGGAAGAAAAGTATAGGTGATCTTGTGAAAAGCAGCAATGAACTTTGGAGCAATTCTGCTCTTCCCATAAAAAATCACCAGAGACTTAGCTGCTGAGGTTCACATGGCTTTTGAAAACCTAGATAACCCTCTCCAGTACCTGAGCTAACACAACTTCCATTTTTGATGTTTTTTATTCCAAGTAACATCTGGTTTATTGAATTGATTGAATTGCATCAATAGTCCTTGCAGTCAAGGGTAGTTCTGATAAATACCATATTCATATAATCTCTCATTTCTCCAGATTCTTAACAGGTTCAGTGCACCCATCCTGGCCCAAACCCAGCATTCCTGCTACAAAGCAGGTATAAGGTAGCCCTAATATCTGTGGCTGCTCACACTAGAAAACTGTTCCTGAGATTCCTGTTAGAAAGTCATCTTTTATATATTCAGAGCAGCATTTAAGGAAGCATAGCTAATGGTCACTGTGAACACTATAAACACTATAAACAGTATAAAATCTAGTGACAAACTAGCCTAGCATGTATCAAGCAATAGCACGTACAGAGCCTTGGGATAAATTCAGTACCTGCTCTGTTGGCATGGCAAAGCTAATGGCTAGGATGCCCACAGAGGTGTTTGTCTCTGACTCATGACTGTGCTAGTGAGGACCAGACTCCAGGAACACAGGCAACCAATCAACATTCACATTTAGGTCCAGATGTCACCTGGACTCTGACCTACACAATTAAGATAGAGCCTAATTGATTTAGTTTTGTTTGTGCCATAATTATGGAAATACTGAAAATATAGATTCCTTTACAGGCAGTTGGTTTATTTTAATCATCTGTGAAAAGTCACATGATGTGAATGCAATAATATGTCATCTGAGTCTTTGCCCTGCCATATGAATAATCAAAACTACAGGCCAAGAGTGTAATGACTTGTGACTGGTTTAATATTTATTGTGAATCTTTGCTGTACAAGGTATTATGGTAGGTTGGGGGAGAAAAGCATTCATTAGATCTGTGACTATGGACAAGCAAATGAAGAATAATTGATAGCCCTTTGGAATCTGATAATCTAGGACTTAAATTCTAAGTCGTAGAAAATGACCGGTAGCATTATCAACTTCCTGCTCTGGGTGATTTGACTTCCTAGCAACATTTATCAAGGTCTGGAGATATTTTTGGGTTTTACTACTAGGAGTGGGAGGAGGAAGCTACTGGCATCTCATGAGTAGAGGCCAGTGTTGTCGCTAAACATCCTGCAATGCCCAAAGAAGAATTATCTAGCCCAATATGCCAATAATGCTGAATTTAAGGAATCCTGCCACAGAGGAAGCTGAGATAGTAATGGGGAAAATGTAATTTATCCATCTGACACATAGCAAGGAAGCTATGTGAGGAGGACGAGGTCAAAGCACAAGTGGAGATTACCGTGACCATAACTTTGGAATTTCCATTTCGAGTGCTAAGCCTCTGAAATTCCTCTACGGGAGAAAAGACCTATGTTTGTGAAACATCTGTATATGTCTAATGCACCTACTTTCCTATAGTGCTTTAAGCTCACTGACTTCACAGACAAGCTACCCTGTAAAAATGCCCTTCTTCGTTACTTACTAGCTGTGTGATAAAAGGCAAGTTAGTTACCTTCTCCAAGCCTAATGTCGTCATCTGAGAGATAGTAATTCTTGCTCCTAAGGTTGTTGTGAAAGTTAAAGAGTTATGTGTGAATTATTAGCCCTTTTGATTAAAAAGTAAGTATTAAATAAATATTAACTATAATTTTATATTTCAGTTGAATTCCATCCTCTACTACCCCACTTCTTCAGGAACAGTGTTAAATACTTAAGATGCAAGACCCTATCTCCTGCCTTCCTAGAACCTGTGTGTAGGACAACTAAATAAGACTATAGAGTATAATACACGTGATAGACTTTATAGACATATGAAAAGGAAGCAATTAACTCTATTTTGGATGTGGCAAGTGGGATCAGAGAAGATTCCCAGAGAGGGTAATGTTGCAAAGGGACTTGGATGATTCTCCAAAAGTGGAGTGGTGGAGTAGGAGTCCCCAGCCAGCCAAGGGTGGAGAGAAAGGGATTCATTCTTGAAACAGAGAAGAAAAAATAATCGTCATGAAGTAAAAGAATTAATAAATTTCAGGTGAAGTGCGGTGGCTCATGCCTGTAATCTTAGCACTTTGGGAGGCGGAGGTGGGAGGATCACTCGAGGCTAGGAGTTTGAAGTTGCAGTGAGCTATGATGACACCACTGTACTCTGACCCAGGCAACAGAGCAAGCCCCTGTCTCAAGATAGATAAATAAATAAATAAATAAATAAAGTAATTGATACATTTCTTATAAATGTTTCTTTATAAGAGGTTTCATATTCTAAAAAATAGCTTCTAATAATTAAATATAAACGTACATATACATATATAAAGAGATATGTATTTTGAGAGTTTGTTAATGTTGTAATTGTTGTTTATTGATGTTTCTTACTGGATGTAAATTTGTTTCATACTTTGGGGAAGGGCAGGAAGTTGATAATACTAACAGTCATTTTCTATGACTTATAATTTAAGTCCTAGATTATCAGATTCCAAAGGGCGATGAGCAATTATTCTTCATTTGCTTGTCCATAGTCACAGACCTAATGAATGCTTCCCCCGCCCCCACCTATCATAGTACCTTTTACACCAAACTTAGTCAACTGTCCCACAAGATTCACAAGACCCTTTTGTTGCCTAAAAACTATGCCAAATGAAAATCATACTTTTAGGATGGTTTGCTAAGTGAAATTATTAGTTTACCCTAGTTTTAACTAATTTATGACATGCATTTTATTTTTTATTTTAAGTTATTTTAAAGCTCTTGAGGAAAAGATGGGTATAAATCATTATATATAATACTCTAGTAAAAAAAAGTTGGATTATTGATTAAAGATGTATTAAGAAGCTCTTTTTTTTCTTTCTAGACTCATCTTTGATTGTTGATAGGTACCAACATGTTATTTTCTGCCCATTTACCTAAATAATTGACAAACTGAAGCATACTTTTAACATAAACTTCTATTAAAAAAGACATAGGTAATACTTTTTGTAAAGCAATGAATTTTTTTGTATGGCAAATAACTCGAAATCAGACTATCCATTACTAAGATACAAGTCTGGAAAGGAAAGTGTGTGAACCTATTATTGTTGGATATTACTATTGTCTTAGTCCATTTTCTGTTACTATAACAGGATACCTGAGACTAGGTAATTTATAAAGAAAAGAGATTTATTTGACTTCCAGCTCTGGAGGCTGGGAAGCTCAAAATCAGGCAGCCACATATGGTGAGTGTCTCAAGCTGCATCATAACATGGCAGATGGCAGATGGCATCACATGGGTGAGTGGGTGCATGCAGAGCAGACAAAACACAAGGAGTGACCTTGCTTTATAACAACCCCTGCTCTCTCAGTAACTGATTCGGTCCCTTGAGAGTGAGAACTCACTTATTCCTAGGAGATAGCAATTAATCCCTTCATAAGGGCAGATCCCTCATGACCCAAAGCCTCTTAAAGGTCCCACTATCTCTCAACACTGTTACATTGGGGACCAATCTTAACATGAATTTTGGTGGGGACAAACCATATTCAAACCATAGCAACTATCTATAAGATAGCAATGGTGTAAAATTCATAGTATGACTTAATAGGAAGAACGCTGGCTATAGAGTCATAGGCCATGTGTCCTCAGGGGCAAGTCACTTAACTGCTCTGTGGTTCAATTTTTTCCCTGCAAATTGGTGCTTAATAATATGTACTTCATGTGTGATCTGACAACTAAAAGAGATACTCCTCTTTAAATACAGTACCTTGTTAACAGTGAACAGTTACATGGATATTACTGATATTAACAATATAGTTATGTTCTTCAATATACTATAATATCTCCATAGAAAATGTATGCATATATGTATGTACTTATGTGTTTGTGTGTTTGTGCACACATATAGGTTTTTGCAATGTTCCTACTAAAACAAATAGCTATGTTAATGGACTTGTAAACTTTAGTTTTATCCAGTGTTAATCTACTTTGAGGGCATCAACAGAAAGAAGGACTTTAGGAATTCACTCATAGTCCCAAGTACTACATCTTTCCATTAATAACTTCACAACTGGATTTGTGACAATGCCACCAATTTAGGGATTTTTTTTAAGGGAAGCAGAGGCCTAGTGACAGCTGTTCATTTGAGCAGAGCTGCCACCACATGGCATCTGGGAGGTGCTCGATGAGCATCTGATGAATGAATTCAGTAGAAAGTAGAGTTGTACTATAGATATCTAAGAAAGAAAGAATATGAAGAATAATACATGGCAAAATTTAAATATCGACTGAGTGTTAGAGAGATAAGAAAGTTATTTAATTCTAAGATGAACATTTGTATTCTCATTTATGCATCTCTGAAATTAGAATGCATCTTGTAATCAGTGGTGTTTTACAATTGCCATTGGCTAGGCAGTTGTCAGGACATACTTTTTGTTGTTTGTTGTGCTTAAACTCGATCACAGTTATTCATATTGTCCCACTTCAATTGAGTTAATATGCATTTTACACATTTAAATTGTAATTGTTTTTCAAAATATCTTCGTGAAACAGCATAGAAATGAAAAGTTATGCACTTGAAAGACAAAAATGTTAAATATTATGTTATTGGGCTTATAGTTAACAGTAAGGAAATAAATTTCTGTTTTTGGAGAAAGAATTGCACTCTAATTTTTCTTGCAAAAACAACTAAGTGCTTTATAGGACCCTAAGAAAGGGAGAGACCCACAAGTAGATGTATAGATGAGAGAAATGTCAAAGCAATGATAAGCTGATATGACTGACTTACAGATCTCAGATGACTAACATTAAAAGTTTGTCATGAATTTATCAGCAGTACTTTTAATTTTTCTCATGGTTCAAAAATAATGGTGTCTCTTACAATCTGTTGGATCTTAAACTTGCAGAAATATAGAAGTCATTTTGGATATTCAGAGAAAGCAGCAATGGTCAACCAGGGTCCTGAAGACAGATGAAATTTTGCCTGGGTCTTTAAAAATAGGTAGTAAGGAGGTGTTCTGAAAAGGCAAAAGTCAGGATTGAGCAAAGTCCTCTTCAGGAGATGGTGAATAGACCACTCAGGCTGAAATGCACATTAGTGTAAGAGTTCTATGAAAAAGAAGATTGAAAAGATAGATTTGGCCCCAACTCTAAGGATCCTGAATGTCAGACTAAAGAACATGAACTTTGTCCTAACACGTCTCCCCAGATCCATTTTTGGCCCTTCCAAGACATTTTCTGATTGACTGTAAGAGGGATGTTTTAAGAGTGTATTCTAAGCATTTTTATTCTTTTAAAAGAATATTTGATGACTTTCTTTTGCTCTTTGAGCAAAGTTCAAGTTCTCTCAAGACTCAGAATGATGTGTTTCTTCCCTAACCCTTTACCCATTCACCTGCTCCCTTACAATCTAGCCACAGTGGTCTGTCTTCAGTCTCTTTTTAGCTTCAGTGTTTTTCCTTCCCTCTGCATACCTTTCACAAACACTATTGCCTTTACATGGAATCTCCCCTTCCTTAATCCTCTTCCCTCATCAATCCACCTGAAAACCTTATTCTTCCTTTAAAGCTTGGTGAAAATGTTACCTCCCTAGGAAAGCTGCTACTAAACCCTAGTCTAGGGTAAGGTTTCCTTGTGATTTGCTGTCATATTATCTGGTCTTTTGCTTTCATGGCACATCTGAGCAATGTAGTTATTTAATTATCTGTGTAATGTTTGTTTAGTGTCTTTCTCTTCATTAGACCTTTGTTATTTGGTTCATATCCAGATTTCAAGGGCCAAGCCCATCACCTGATACATAGGAAGTGCTCAGTATTTCATGAAGAAATGAATGAACGAATGAATGACTTCAACAGAAAGTAAAGGCATCCTGATGTCATCTAAGACAGAAAGGGTATGAAGAAGTAGTAATTTTGGAAAAAGCTGACTGTTTTATGAGGAATGAATTAGAAGAGTAAGAACTTACTTAAAGAAAAACTTACCTCTTTCCCTTCTCTCTTCTTCCCCAAAGTACTGGATTCATAGTCATTTGTGTGAGACAGCTGTCTCATGTTATTGCTCATACTTCACATCTATCCTTCTCCTGAACTGATTGTAAAGTTTTAAAAGACGGATGAGGACTTCTTTGTGTGTCTGGTGCTTATTGCAATGCTTGACACAAAGTAGATGCTCCTTAAATGCATTTGAATGAATGGGTCATCCATGAAACACACTCTTACAAAAACATTTAAAATGTTTAACATTTGACCAAATATCTGGGTACCATGGCCCAGCTAAGTTGTCTCATAAAATGAACCATCCCAAGCAGCAAGTCTTTCTAGGAAAGACTTGGTTCTTAATTAGAATAGTTATGTCTGATTTGCTCTCTCTTTAGGGCTTTACCAATATATTATAAATTAACTACCTGGTGATAAATGGATGAGACTTTAACAAATGAGCAACTAAGCCTCCTATATTAAACAGAAAACCACATTAAACATATATTTTTCTTCTGAAAACTGATAAGCTACCTATCAGAGCTGTGGTGGGTCTCTAGGAGAGCACCAAAAATTTTAATGTGATACAGTACAAACATAATAGCCAAAATCACTAACTTTGGAACGTGATAGATAGCATCTCACATTGGTGTTACAATTTGCTGTCTGAATGGCCTTGTGTGGTTTCTAAACTTTTCTGAGTTTACTCACATATTAAAGAGGGATTAAAACTACTTTTTCTGTGGGTTGTTTCGTAAGTAAAGCTATGCCATATTGCCACTGTCTTCTCTAAGTTGGTTTGTATAATCCTCTGCAGGGCAAGGGATATTTTATAACCAGTATCTAGCATGTGCCTTAGATTGCAACATTTGTGGCATAAATACATGCCAATAAACAAAGCACTTCATAAATAGCAACTTTGGTTGACAGCCATTTCACTTGTATTGTAGGGTGAAGCAGGGTGAATCTAAAATAAAGCTATTTTAGATTAAATATCATTGTTTATCAGTGTACTGTAGCTCTATTTTTTTTCCCTGAACTTTAGATTCAGATCTTAATACGGAAATCAGAGCTACATCTCTGTAAATCATAGTAATTTTTTACATTTTATGGTATAGTACCTTACTGTGGACTTCTTGCTTTCCCATACATTAATATTTATATTTTACATAAGAGGAAATTTTAGCTTTTGTGGATATGAGAATTGCTCTAAATCACATAGTAAGCAGATGAAAATATCTTGATTCAAGCCTAGACTTCTGATTCCAAGTTCAATGCTCTGATTGTATCATAGTTTCCTGCTATTGATGTTTGCAGAGAAATCTCTCTTAAATTCATTCTTGGTTACCAGATGATATTTTTGTTCTGGTATCTTCATACATGGGCAACAATTTATTATTTAACATTAGATTATTCCAAACTATTTTGTTTTTTGAGGCCTAATACTATTAATACTTTGGTTGTTACAATTGTCACTGTCCTTGTTACTATTTCAAGTCCGTGATTAGTAATAGATCCTATTCCATTACTTCTCATCAATTCTAATCCTATAAATAATGAAATAATACACAAACCTTAATTTTTTGATTTATAAATTACTTAATTTGGAAATATACCTAAAGAAAAAGCCATGAAAATGTATTTTCTATCTCCTGTATGTGTTGCATTTTAATGAACCAGAATTGAGAAAGTAGCTGGGCAATCTAAGAGCTTTTTCATGATCTTTAAACTTAAAAATAATTTATTTAATGGTTTATGGAAAGTTTACCATTCAATTCCCTGGTCAATTATCATTTGAAAATATATCATTTTATTTTCTTGATTTTTCTAATTATAATAACTATAGAATGTAATTGTTGTGTAGCTGTTCTAATTAATCTAAAAATGAAAAAAGAGCTGTGAATTTAAAAATCAAAGTACCAAAGGTCATACATATTCTATTTGAATTTGATAGAACTCCTAAATGTAAGGTTGCCCAAAGAAAGTACTGGAGTTATAATCATTGTTAACCTCTCAAATTCTAGGTTGATTACTCCTTTAGTTTTCTTTTCTCCCATATGGTAAAGGAAGAGATGTTAACCTGTTAAGTATGGCAGATCTATTTCTATTGTTTTCTTCTGTTGTCTGTCTCACGTATTATTCAACTCTAAGATCCACATTTGTAAATGTGCTTCTAAAAAAGAGAAAAGGGATCTACTTAATTTTTTTCCAAATTCAACAAATTTGTAGGTACATTTAGATACATGTAATTACTATCTGTACCCTCACTCGTCATTCTTCCCTTACCTCGCCCCTCCCCCCCAAAAAAACAAGTCTCCTTTCCTAGGACTTTGAGTTTATTTATTTATTTTTCTTGTGTATACATTGAAGGAAGACACGAGGCAAGGATTTGACTTAAAAGGCCAAACCTTCTCTTGGTTACCTGCCTAAATCCTTGGAACCAAGCCTAAACTTTAAGTAGCAATTTAAACAGTAAATAAATTCTGCTAATGGCTATTAGATTGCTAGCTAGGGAGATTAGTATAGGGAGCAATTCTAATTAAATAGAGAACACTGAAGAGAGCTGAAACTTTTCAAGAATAGATTGTGTCTCCCATGCCTCGTTAGGAATATAAAATCAGCTTCTATTGTGAGAAGGGCAATCTTTCAAGAGACTGCTCTTTTGCCATAAAGAGGTTATATAACTTCCATTTTCAAATTTTGCATTTCTTTTTTAGTAGCAAAGGGTATTTTTATTGCCCAAATCCAATTAAAACCATGCTAAATCACCATGTTGTATTTTGAGTTAGCCATAACTTATCTCTGGTTTAGACACATAAAAAGGCTGATCGCAGCCACTGTAGCACCATTTAAGAATTCAGATTCTTCCCTCCCAGTGCTTCTTACTTAGATAGGGCTGAAAGGAGTTGGTGACAGGTTGATTCCGCCTTCTTCCTCACTTTGCCTTTTGTAGCCAGAGTTCACACATCTTGCAGCCGGACAGTATCATTTTAGACCAAAGTGGAGAAAAAATGAGAGTAGAGTCACAGCAACAGACCTGGTCTGCCCAAAGGTCAGTCTTATCAATTTAGAGTTAAACTGCACAATTCATTAAGTAGGATGACAGACTTTTGAGGTATTTGGTTTGTTCCTTTCTCTATTGGTGGGATTTAGTATTAAAAACATGAAACATTTAATGCAGGAGAAAATATATGAATAGCTTGTTAATTCATTGTTTAATGTAGTATAATCAGGAGAGTTGAAAGGAAAAGCTTAGACACTTAGAAACAAATCACTTTTAAATTTTTGAAATCAATTTCCAGGGCATCTTCTTAGGAGCAGACAGGAAGTGCCCTGGTGGTAGTCGCTGTTCTGAGCATGACTACCAGGTGTCTTAGTGCCTAACTAAGAAGGCACCTCGGGAGGATAGGCCAGATGCCTACTTCTCTCATTCTCTCTCCTTCCCTGAGTTACTCCTCACTCCCATTTCTTCACATGGAACAAGAATAAATTATACTGAGGTTTTTGTCAAAGATTATGTCAACATCATCAATGTGGGTTGATCGTTTGCCGGGAATATACGTGCCAGTAGGGAGCACACCTATAACTAGGACTCCTCTGAGTCATTTTATTTATTGGTTTATTTGTTTATTTTAATAAGGGAGTAATTTCCTGCAAAAATAAACAGTTACATTTATTTATTTATTCTACTTATTCAGTGGTGCAGTGTCCCAGAAAGAACATGAGCTTTGGAGTATCTGATAGCCTAATTTCCCTACTGAAGGGAAAAGTAATACTTGCCTCTCAAGTTTTATAAGAATTCATGATAAAGTATATGCATTTCCAATCACAGCACCTAGCTCAAGGTGGGTGGTTGATAAATATTATTTTCTTTATACCTCCCTATTCTCCCAATCATCTCAACCCTGAGCTGTTCAGCTGTCAGAGAGGCAACTGCTACTAACATCTGGGTGAATCTCTAGATGCTGGCTTTGAGGCACTAAGGATGTCAGCACTATCTGAGGCGTAATCACCGTGGTAAAAGATCTCCAAACT
This sequence comes from Eulemur rufifrons, assembly GCF_041146395.1. Taxonomy (NCBI): domain Eukaryota; kingdom Metazoa; phylum Chordata; class Mammalia; order Primates; family Lemuridae; genus Eulemur; species Eulemur rufifrons. Next base: position 37,600,799 of record NC_090986.1, read on the forward strand.
CAAGCAACCCTGATGTCCTGCACAGTCTCTGCAAAATCCAATTGATGGGAGCCCTTCCCTTCCTGTGATATAATTATACTGTTATGGCCCTAAAATACAAATTTAGCATTTCTGATAGAATGTTCTCCTATACTTGGGGCCAGGACCTTGCTATGCGCTGTCAAGAGGAGTGGTCAGTTCTAGTACAATCAGACCTGCCACACATACAGGACAATGGCAGACCAGTACCCTGAGTATAAATTGTTCATGAAAGACAATGATAAAGATTTTTCGTGTCAGGGAAACTTGGAGTTTTGCGAAGCAGTTTGGAAGAGACGTATCTTTCAGATAAAATTCAGGTGGGCATACATTTATGCAATGTTTAACATAAAATGAAGCTACAATAACTGTCCTGGCTTTTCCTGTTTCCTTATACACTCTCACATACCTTGTTTCTGCCACCATTACTTCTGTCTACTGGAATAACATGAGTAAGCTAAATGACAAAACTTCTTCCTAGAATATGTCCTATCCCTAGTCACTGTATTAACCCAGATCTTCTTCTTCTTCCTTCTTCTTCCCTCCTCCTCCTCCTCCTTTTCTTCTTCTTCTTCTTCATAACCTGTAGGAGTTTGAAGCTTGTGAGTATAAATTGCTCATTGAAAGGCAATGATAAGGATGTTATGTATTAGGGAAACTTGGAGTTTCATGAAGCAGAGACGTATAAAATTCCAGGACAACAACAAATGTCACCTCAAGAAAGGGTACCTTATAAAGCAGAACTATTTTTTTAGTTTTTTAGTTGCTCAAAGAAATGCTTGTTCATCGGTTTAATAAAGCAAATTTATGAGTAGTAAATAATCTGTACTACAAGTGCTTTGTTTTCACCTTGGTTGCAGGGCTAGCACTCTGGGAAAAGGGCATTTGTGGGGCAGTCTCCTTAAGTGAGAAAATGTAGAGTACACGAACTAACAGTGAGGAGAACTGGATTCTGATCTTGAGTCCATCACTGTCTGTGTAACAGCGGGCAAGGCATTCAATTCATTGTTGCCTCCTGTGAAGTAGAATCGGATTACTGTGTGGTCACTAAAGTCCTTTGCAGCAATATGGATTCTGATTTTAGTAAAGGAAACAATAGAACTTGACAAAAGCTAAACTTTCTTTTTTTTTTTTTTGAGACAGAGTCTTACTCTGTTTGTTGCCCGGGCTAGAATGGGTGCTGTGGTGTCAGCCTAGCTCACAGCAACCTCAGACTCCTGGGCTCAAGCGATCCTACTGCCTCAGCCTCCTGAGTAGCTGGGACTACAGGCATGCACCACCACGCCCGGCTAATTTTTTCTATATATTTTTAGTTGTCCAGCTAATTTCTTTCTATTTTTAGTAGAGACGGGATCTCACTCTTGCTCAGGCTGGTCTCGAACTCCTGACCTCAAGCGATCCTCCCACCTCAGCCTCCCAGAGTGCTAGGATTACAGGCGTGAACCACTGCGCCCACCCCTAAACTTTTTTTTTTTATGCAAAAATATTTTAACCTTATTGGGAGGAGTACATGTGAGGGTGTTCAACTATACTGAAAATGTTTTCTTTTTAAGCTGGGTAGTGAATACGTGGGGGTTTGTGTGTTTCAAATAATTCTTAGTATATTTAAAAATATTCTTTCTTTTATTCAGATTTATAATGCTAAAGGAGTATGTTCAGATAGTTTCCTTTTCTTAAAGTTTAAAGTGAGTAGCCATTTAAAGTAGGTGAGCTGGAAAGGAATTGGCATTTCCCTGTGAGGTGCTCTAGATACAACAAGGCCCAGTGCTGTTAAAGGGGAGCCCCACATTCTCTCCAAACGAAACCAGCCCCAATTTTGAGTTCTAGGCTCAGGCTCTTCTCCATTCACAACATGCTCATCAGTTCTGCAGCAGAAGTGGGCAGCCCGCCAAGAAGAACATGGTTGGCAGCAAGGGTGTGTCCCCTTCCAGTATTATCATCTATTACCCACAGGTAAGCATTGCTTTGAGAGGACAGTAATCCAAGAAGACTGTGCACTAACTACTCTGTCCTAGGGAAGGAAGCCTGTGCAATCAAAAGGCTTTCCTTATTTATCCATTCCTTCAGCCGATTAGCAGGTTCCAAAGTGCCAGCATCTCAGTTTCCATCCTCCTTTCCTAGATGCCTCCAGCGGTGATCACTGTGTTGTCAGACGGGACCCGATGCCTGCTTGTCCATCAGAGCTCCTTTCCCGGGGAACGTATTCTGCCTTGGCAGGTTTTTGTGACATAGGTAAGGAATTTAGGGGACCTACAGGCAACATTGGAGGATATAAAACTCTCACTAATAGTAGATATATTTCTGTCTTATTACCATAGTGCTTTGAATTTCAAGCACATTCTTCCTTATCATGTCAACAAAACTGCCTCCTGGCATTATAATTTTCCAATATTTTATTAGGCAATTTTTCAAATCTATCATATAGTTGAAAGAATATACAGTGATCACCCATACACCCACCACCTAGATTCTATAATTTTTTTCTTCTTCATGTGTAGGGCACTTGTTCATAGGAAGGCTACAGGTTTTGTGCCCCTCATCACAATGACCTCAGATTCCTGTTGGGTGTGTTGTAAAAAAGCTAAACTCTTGTATCATTTTTCTATCTAGTCACCAAGGAGCAATTCTTCTCTGATTTCTTTACCCAGTGCTACCATTCCAGAAGTTCACACTCAAACCTCCACGCTCTTTGTGAACACTGTAAACTCAATTTTCAGCACAGAATGAACAGATATCCTATGGAGTCCACTACAGTGGATTTATGCAGACCATAAAAAGAGGTAAAGGCAGTCTGATTACCAGTGTAAAGAACATTTGCTCAAGTGAACAGTTCTTGCTTTGAAAATAACTTCTCTTGAATAAAACGCTACTCTACTATTCAAAAGTGTTAATTTTCAAGAGGTAACAAAATTGTTTTTCTTATCACTTAGTAATTGTGCTTATTTTGTTTGTCTGTTTGTTCTTACTGAAGCCAATATTTATGACCAGATTTCCTCTTTCAACCTGTATGGTCTAGAGGAATTGTTTCTAAAATGAGGTGGGGTCCGCCAAGAGGTATATACAATGAATCATTGGCATATAGAAAGAACATATTTATTTTTTAATTTTAAAAATAACAAAATTAATCTTTATTAACATTTAATATAGGGATACATACTAGTGACTACAAGGTTTGATCCATGTGTCAGGCATTCATGGGTGGTGAGTGGTCCCAAGAGAGACGGGAAGGGTTAATCATGGCTTTTTCACTAGAGCTTTGCTTTCAGCATGTACCACATTTGATAGCTGTGTGTTCTGGGTTAAGAGCATTTGTCCAGTGTAGTATTTAGTTTAAACTGACCTAATCTCATACTCACAGCCTAAATGAAGACTGAAAAATGTATTCTAATAATGTAAGCACAAGTGAGCAGTAAAAAAATAACAGAGTTGATATTTTTATTCTGAGTACAAGTTTATTATCAGTCATGATATGAGGGGAAAATGACAGTCTGAGAGGAAATGGGAGGGGAGAGAATACATGAAATATGAACTTATATTCATTATCATTAGCAACGAAACACACCTAACACGTTATTTTATATAATTGCAATATGCCTTTTATCAACATTTACAGCTGTCAAACCATTATCAACTGAATGTACAATCAGATTTTGAAATCATTGTATCACAAAACATTAAATTAATTTTAAAATCAAGTATTTATTATTTGTAGTAAGAGCAAATTTGTTTTTGTACTGTTAATATAATCAAGAATGTTTAAAGACATTCATCATTTTATTTTTATTATATCCTACTTGATTTTTATTCTTACTATATTTTATTATAGACACACTATATCAATATAACAATACTTGTATATAATTTATGACATAGTAGACTCTAAACTTTCACTGACAGTTTCATGAACTAATATGTTTGTTTGGTTATCATGGAGTTAGAGAAAAATTCAGAACATGAATTGGAGGAAGCCGTCTCTATTATTTATGGGATTTTGGGAAACTATCTGAGGTTCTTCATCTGTATGATGGCAATAATAATGGTACCTAATATATAAGATTTTTCTGATGATTAAGTATGTGAGAGTGTATATACCTTTTTAAAAGTGCTTGTCAGTATGCAAAACGTCAATGTGTAAGATTTTATTCATTTATTTATTGTTGCTACTGTAGCATTTCCCAAACTTTGTTCCAGCACACTTTTCTGAAAAAGTATCTGTATACTTTTGACCAATGCTGCATATTCTTATCTTTTCTTGGATATTTGTTAGACACATTGCTGTGCAAATAGTTTTGAGACTTCTTGAAGTAAGAGAACTTGTTCAACTTTATTTAATTCTTCATTTCTCAAAAGCATTTGACCCCAAAAGCCAGTTTTTAAATTTACAAAATATTAAGTTAAAATAACTGTAATAAATCCATTACGTGCTAACATAAATAACATATTTTTATGAAAACTGTTTTAACAAACAAAAAAATTCAGTGAGAAGAGTGGAAATTTTTTACACTTTTACAAATCTCTTCAATGTCTGACTTAATGTAGACAGCTGGATTCTCATATCTGCTATTGCAGTCTGTTATGAAATGTTGTTTTGGTTGAAGTAGTTGAAGGAAATCTGGCCTTACACAGATCTGTAGTTGGAAAAAGTAGGAGTTTTTTAATAGCATTTTTAGGAAATTGTGATTTTTCTGCAATACTATACCAAAATTTGGCATCTGGTAGTTTCTTAAAAGTTAGTTGCAATATAGAATCCAAAATCATACCAATAAACTTTTCATACTCTGTTACAATAAAATCCATTGATCCATCCTTCATTTTGAATGGATATTTTACTCATTTTTTTAAAGGAGCGTATAGGAACATATCTCAAAACACAGTTTGGGAAGACTGCTTTTCTGATTAGGTATGTCTTGTCCTAATGTTGTTCTTTTGCCTGTATGTCATAAATATTAAAGTTCAAGCTGGTTCATAGAAATACTCAGTGTCTAGGTCCATGTCCATAGAAAACGTGTTTAATAAGTGAATTCTGATTCTGATCATAGCACCTCTCCTTATTGTAGTGCTTTACAGAAACCAAAAACACCAGGACAACTTACTGAAATAACAGCCCTGCAGCTTCTTAACGGAGGTTGGGGGGTGGGATTCTAATTTCATTGGACTCAAATTCTGAGGCTGCTAAAATAAATAAACTTTAATATCCCTTGACCTCTCTTTTGTAGAGCATGAATCAATATGAAAATTACTGAGCACAAATTTAGCAACAGATTCTTCAGGGAGAGTTTTTGCAAAGCACTGAAGACTACTGTGAACTCTCTCAGAAGAATAAGTTTTCATTTCCATCTCGGTTGCTTAAGGTTAAAGTCAGCCCAACAGAATACCTGCTCTCCTTCCCCCATGGGAAAGTCACATTTCCTTCCAATCTCCTGTAAATATTTTTCTAAACAATTGTCAACATTAGCTAGAAAAACTTCTAACCCCTCTTGCAAATAGCAAATAACATGAAGAAGCTTTCAACAGCCTTATTTAAAATGTCATTTGACTCTTTTCTGGTTCTTTTTATTCTCCTTTATGCTTTTCTACAATATCATTTCCATATTCCCCTGGAAATTCACAATCAAAAGCATTTAAATATTAGTGTTTCATAAAAAATATGTAAAATATAAAATGAAAAGCAAAGTATAATGGAAAAACCTCTTTAAATTGCTTTAAGAAAACTTAGTAGTCTTGAATAAACAGAACTATTTTCAGGAATAACAATAATTCTTAAGCATTTTTCCTCCTTTTTAAAAAAAATAAAACAGAGCATAAAAATGTGTTTCATAAATCACTGAGATATGTAAATAAAGGAAGCTACAGAACTTCCTGGACTGAAAAAAATCATTTTTTAATTTATCTACTTGTAAGAACAAATATATCTGAAATATAAATAATTATAAAGTCACAAATAATTTATTCTTCAATGACAAACTTTTGAACAATTTCCAAATTTTCAACACTGTAAATAATATATAATTTAAGACTGTTCTTTAAGTTAAAGAGATGATGAAAGATATTTTTCTTCTGCAATGCTGTCATAAGAAGTTTATAAATTTGCTCAAGTTAAAAGCCAGATTTTTCATAATTAGATGATTAATGAGTCTGTTTCTTTAGTTCATGGGTCAGATAGGGGTCTGAGTTAAAGATTTCCTAAGGTCTTTGAGAAAGAAAATATATCCTTCCGTCTTCTTTTTCTGCTAGAAAAGACAAAGATATTTCTGCCTGGTTCCCTAACACAACGGACATTTGGAGATCTGGCCTAGAAAGGACAGAGCTTCTTACTTTCCCATGGAGAGCTTTCTATAAGCTTTCTTCCTGAAACTCAGAACTGATTGTGAAACTCTCCCGCTCAAAATTCTTTCACGGTAATACATACCCTCTACAAGTGGACCGCTTAAAAGATCCAGCTGTACCAATCACTGCAAGATTTATCTCCTTTTTCAACTTCACTTTTCCTCTGTACATCCTAAGTTCCTGAAACAACATTCATCAACTATTATTCAAACTGTTGTCTTAGCCTGGAATTTTCATCTTCTACTACTTTCCTCATCTACATCTATAAATTCCACCGTGAATTCCACTTCCTCCAAGACACCTTTCCAGATGCCCTCAGTCAGAAAACACTGTCTTCCTTAAACTCTCACACCTGTTTTGATTTTTGCTACAGCTTGGATTTGCCCCAGGATTCTAGCCTGTTTCTTTATATCTTCTTCCTACAGATTCAATCCCTGAGCCAGGTCATTTATCCCCAAGGTTTTAGCTATTACTAAAACGAAACTGATTCCAAAATTTACGTCTGCAGCTCCAACTTCTCTGAGCATGCCAATAACACAAGCTCCTTTGGGCAGGTCCGAAGGTAGTGAGTTATCTCAACTGATTGTTTACAATCAGTTATAGATCAAACTTCTTGTTTTATTCTTTCCTTCTTCTCACTACTGCACTTGACTGGCCTTAAAAAAAAAATGAGCTCCTTTGCCTACATTCCGTGTTAGTTGAATTTATTATCATCTACCAGGTCACTTGAACTATACTCATTTCTCTACCCAGACACAACTTTCTTTTGGACTCCCGCATGGCATTTTATTCATCATATACATGAATAAATCACACCATAGTATAACTAATTTTATATATCTGAGATTTCCCTGGTTTAATCACTAGTTTCTTGAGGACCACTAATCTTTGTACAAATAATGTCTAGTATAGCACTGAGTATATAGATACTGACTGGATCTTTGCTGAATAGAATAATACCATAGAGATGTCTGTTACTTCTTTTATAAACTGACTGTTATTGGAGCTACTTCCAAACAAGTTTCCCCACTAGACTGTCAATTCCTGGATGGCAAAGATCATATCTCATTTATCATTATATTTCTCAGAGGTCCTATTATAATATTTTGTCCATAGTAGGGCCTCAATGTAATTGCATTAATGTCTTAATAGTGAGCCTAAGTACTCCTGTTTTGATACTTCCAAGATATTGGATTGTCTAAGATTTGAACAGATATATAGGTATACTCAAAGTAGGCAGTAGGGGAAGATAAAGGAGATAAGTGAGGTACCTAGTTTCACACTCCACTAACCTGTGCAAAAAATGATGAAGTTCTTGGCCCCATCTGGCACAGTCAATATATTCCCTTTTTGAGTATTCAATGTATCTATTAAACAATATATGTGATAGGCCCAGTGGAATAAATAGGCCATGATCCCCTCCCTCAGGAATATGCCTTCAAAGACCTCAGAACTTCTGTTTCCTCATTTGGTATATAAAGCTAAAAATTCAATTTTATGATACACAGGGGATTGCAAAGTGCTTTTATTCAATTTGGTATAAGTGTAAGGTGAAACCAATGATACTGCATGCAAAGAATATAACTTTTAATGAGTTGGGTTGTTTATTAAACAATATGAGAAAAAAATAAAAATCATACTATGTATCTCCTCGGACCACACTGGAATAAACCTAGAAATCAACTCCAAGAGAAACACTCAATTCTACACAAAGTCATGGAAGTTAAACAACCTGCTGCTGAGTGATTATTGGGTCAATAATGGAATCAAGATGGAAATCAAAAGATTCCTTGAAATGAGCAACAACAGTGACACAAACTATCAAAATCTATGGCATTCAGCAAAAGCAGTCCTAAGGGGAAAATACATAGCCTTAAATGCCTACATCAAAAAGACAGAAAGATCAAAAATCAACAATCGAATCACACATTTCAAAGAATTAGAAAAAGAAGAGCAAACCAAACCCAAAGCCAGCAGAAGAAAAGAAATAACTAAGGTCAGAGCAGGACTAAATGAAATGGAAAATAAACAAACAAAAAGTACAAACGATCAAAGAAACAAAAAATTGATTCTTTGTAAAGATAAACAAAATTGATAGACTCTTACTAAATTAACCAGAAATAGAAGAAAAAGGACCCAAATAAGCTCAACCAGAAATGAAAAAGGAGATACTACAACTCACAACACAGAAATATAAAATATTATCTGTGAATACTATGAAAATCTCTATACATATAAACTCAAAATGTAGAGGAAATGGACAAATTTCTGGAAACACACAAATTTCCAAGACTCAATTAGGAAGAAATAGAACTCCTGAACAGATCAATAATGAGCAGTGAGATTGAAGCAGTAACCCAAAATGTTCCAACAAATTTAAAGCTCCAGACCAGATGGACTCACAGCCAAATTTTACCAGACCTATAAAGAAAAACTGATACCCATACTACAGAAACTATTCTATAACATCGAGAAGGAGGGGATTCTCCCCAACTCATTTTATGAAGCCAGTATCACCTTGATACCAAAGCCAAGAAAGGACACAATAAAAAAAGAAAACTACAGGCCAATATCCCTTATGTATATCCATGCAAAAATCCTCCATAAAAGACTAGCAAACTGAATTTAATAGCACATTAAAAAAAAAAAAAAAAGAAGCCACCATGACCAATTGGGCTTCAACCCAGGGATGGAAAGATGCTTTGACATACGGAAAACAATAAATGTGATTCATCACATAAACAGAAGGAAAAACAAAGACCATATGATCATCTCGGTAGAGGCAGAAAAAGCATTTGCCCAGATGCAGCACCCTTTCATGATAAAAACCCTCAAGAAACTAGGAATAGAAGCAACATATCTTAAGATTACAAAAGCCATATATGACAAACCCATAGCCAATATCATACTAAATGGGGAAAAGTTGAAAGCATTTCCATTAAGAACTGAAACAAGACAAAGGTGCCGACTGTTACCACTTCTACTCAACATAGTGCTGGAAGTCCTAGCCAGAGTGATCACATAAGAGAAGGAAATCAAGGGCATCCAAATGGGGGCAGAAGAAGTAAAACTACCCCTCTTTGCTGATAATATGATCTTATATCTAGAAAACCCCCAAGACTTCATGAAGGGACTCCTAGAATTGATAAATAAATTCAGCAAAGTCTCAGGTTACAGAATCAGCATACACAAATCAGTAGCAGTCCTGTACACCAATAATAGTCAAGCAAGCTGAGAGTCAAATCAAAACTCAGTACTATTCACAATAGCTACAAAGAAAATAAAACACCTAGGAATACTCTTAACCAAGAAGGTGAAAGATCTCTATAAAGAGAACTATAAAACACTCAGGAAAGAAACTGCAAATGACACAAACAATTGGAAAAACATACCATGCTCATGGATCAGTAGAATCAACATCGTTAAAATGTCCATGCAACCCAAAGTGATTTACAGATTCAATGCAATCCCCACCAAAATACCAATGTAATATTTCACAGATCTAGGAAAACAACTCTATGCTTCGTTTGTAACCAGAAAAGAGCCTGAATAGCCAAAGCAATCTTAAGCACAAAGAACAAATCTGGAGGCACACTTACCAGACTTCAAACTATACTACAAGGCCACAGTAACCAAAACAGCATGGTGTTGGCACAAAAATAGAGAAGTAGACCAACGGAACAGAACAGACAACAGAGATATAAAACCATACACATACAGCCAACTGATATTTTACAAAGCAGACAACAATATTCACTGGAGAAAAGAAGCCCTATTCAAGAAATGGTGGTGGGAAAAATGTATAGCCACATGTAGAAGAATGAAATAGGACCCATATCTTTCATTACTCACAAAAACTAATTTAAGATGCATAAAAGATTTAAAGATAAGGCATGAAACCATAAGAGTTCTAGAAGAAAATGTAGGAAAAACTCTTCTGGATATCAGCCTATACATTTAGTTTTTGATGTGTTTGATTTGAGATGTATATGGAACATCCAGACAGAGTCTAGGAACTTTTAGATGTAGAGGTTCAAGATCCAAGCATGAGACAGAGTTCTCTGTGAATTTGTATCTTACTGAAAGGCAGGCCCAGATGTTTGGGTTGAGGAATGGGTTGACAGCAGGGAGCCTCTTATTCAAACCAATCTACCTGTCTTTTCTGGATTTCACTCTTTGCTGGGCATCCTCCAACAGTTCCCTCCTCAAAACGTGGTTTAGCTTCACATTGATATTATACTGAGCTCCTAAACTCATCCTTCCTTAAGTCATCATCTCTATGAATAACCCAGTTACAAAATAAGCAAATTCTATTCATCCTCTGTAAGAAAGCAGCTTAACCTTGATTGAATAGCTACTATAAGCAGGCATTGGTCTAGGCTACTTACAAACAGGATTTCATTTAATCCTCACCACCTATCGTGTGGTAGGTATTATTATCCTACATTTATACGTAAGATACCACAGCTCAAAGATGTCAGGGAATCACACAAGTAATGGTAAATCGCAAAGCCTCCTTCCATGTAAACTTTATCACATTCCAACATTTGCATCTTTGTTGGCTAACTTCCATCCTATTGCCTCTGTATTTACCGTCATTTTACAGGGTTTCTTTAAAAATGTACAAAAATAATCAAACAAACAAAAAACAAAACAAGGAAGATGGGGAGCGGCTTCTACTGTCTAATCTCAATGTCAACCTAAAAAGAAGGAAACTTCAATGGAGCTTTCTAGGGAAACCCCTTGACAAAATGATAATAATTTTCAGAGACTGCCTTTTTAAAAACTGTATCTTATATTAATGACATGGTTTTTATTGTTTGATTCCAGAGCAGAAACTTACCAGTGTTACCTGTTTGTGAAATCAAAGATCATCAATGATAGATAAATATCTCTGTGTTATCTATGAGGAACAGACCTGGTGTATAATCCTTAAACCACTAAAGATTTTTTTAAACCCTAAACAGTACTAATCAAGACACTAAGAAAGGAAAGGTTATTTGTCCTCAAAACATTGCATATCATTGGAGAAAAAAAAAATACAAGATATGGATTGGCTTTAAATAGAAGTCTCATTAAAAAAGCAAAACAAAAAAAACAAAACTTTCTGTGGCTCTGTTTCCCCTCCTCTGCAATGGAAATATTGTGAATATAATGCCACAATAGATATAAAATCTCAGTATATGCATGGCTGCCCACAGCCCCCAAAACCTGTCCATCTCCCTGCCACCCCCCAATGCCATCATATAAATAGCCATTTTAAATATCTTAGGTAGGATTTATTTTTTACATATCCTCTCTGTGTTTCAATGACATTGTATCTTCTTCAGCAACCGTAACTTATTTGTCCAAACTTTTCTCACCAGAATCTTAAGGATTAGAGATAAGCACAAGGCTGATTGAAGGACACACAGAAGGTATTTAATAAATATAGTACATGATTTACGATCTCTATCAATGTTGGGTTTGGCAGTCTCAGGTGTTGTTGGTTCTTGGTGTGCTCTTGGCCAAAGAACGACCAGGCCCACCAAGAAAGGAAAGCATGAGGTGAAATTATAGATCAAGAGCAAGATATGGGTTTACAGAGCAAGACACATATGCCACGGATGACAACTGGACCCCTTGTCATAGCAAAAGAGACCTTGAACATGGTCTGGGTCTTGTTTTATAGTGTCTGGATAGGGACCTCCCTATGGTTCAGATTTCATCATGGAACCACTTTGATGGACAGTTGGAAGTTATATGACCTGAGTCTTACTGCACATGCCGGTTTCTCATGAGCCTCTCTGAGAGCTGGTTATTCTAGGTCACTTTCCAGACTCCATTGTTCTCATGCTGCTTGGCCCATGGGCTAGAGTCCTCTGCATTCTTTTGCAGTTGGCGCCACTACGTTGTTATTGGCAGATTTGTAGGGTATTCCCTCCTTTCCCAGGTTTGGCAGTCTCTGCCTTGTCCCCAGGAGGGGCTGGAGGTCCTATCTGTTTACCTAACATCAACATTAAAGCAAAGATTGGTCTATCCAAAATAGGAAATGAACTCTTCATAAAAACAAATTAAACAAAAATTTTAACTCCAGGTAAGAACACGCTATTGTAGTAGAAACCCTGAGTTTTATTAGTTAACCTTATACTTCTGTGTTCCTCTGTTGTCTTACAATAAGGCACTAGGGCATCTTCCTGTTTTGAAGCCCTGTTTTTAACCACTGAGGCAGCATCATGCTTAAATATTTAGATTGTTAGCTTGAGAATGTGTCTGCACGTTACTGTTTGTTCTGCCTGCAGTATTGTTTTCTAGATATCCAAGGTACATACCCAAAGCTTCAGCAATCTAGAAAAAGACTTGTTTGGCCATTTATCTCATAATTATTACAAAAAGCTGTGGCAAGGCTATGCCATTGATCACTAGATAAGATAGATCTAAATAGAAAATAGATTCAAGCTTCCAGCCAAACTCATCTCCCAAGTCAAAACTCAGCCAAGTGTAAACGTAGTAAAACATGATTTGCATTTAGCTAAAAGTAGTGACCAAAAGAAAAAAAAGGGAAACACACTAGTCAGCTAATGTAGACCTTTTTTAAAAAAAATTAAAAGATCTGCTAATAAATTGTTCAATGCCACAGGCTCTTGACTGTATTTAATATTTTTGTCAGCATATGCCCTAGTGGAACCAATATCTAATTTTTATCATTATACCTTATAAAAGGAAGCTCAATTCCTTTTTTTTTTTTTTTAACCCTGGAATTCTTGACTGTAAAGCTCTATTGTTTGGTAAGGGGGAGTCTCTAGAAGGCAAAGAGTTAAAGATGTCACTTTAAATGACAAAAGCTAAACACTTTACCCCACTTTCAGTCTCTCATCTATTCAGCCTTTCATAGTGAATGATTTCAGCTTTCTAAGCTCTTCAACTACCTGCCCCTAATTTGTATTCGGAGGAAGAGGCCGGATGGTTATTTTGCATTTGTGTGCTAATGTTGATGAGCTTCCTTCTCTGGGGGAGGGGAAAGGAGGAGACTTCACGGGGGCTGCAGTGGGGGTGGGAGTGAAGGTGCTAGGTTCACTGGGAGAATCATGCTGAATTTCAACCTTAAATGCCTCTCTAGAGCATCTAAAAAAGCCTTCCTGATTGTGAGAAATAGGACCCCCTGGGAAAACTCCTGTGTATATGCACATTAGAACAAAATAGGTCAGCGAAAAGTGAAATCTGGATTTAGGGAAATCAGTTATTATAATAATCACTAACGCATAATGATGTGCAAGACCTTCAAAGTATATGGTGGCTGCAGGAGAGATCCTGTAGGTCATGAAAGGGATAGATTTACTGCTTTTAGGGAAATAAATATCTACCAAGGTAAAGGGAGAGTATCTTTTTTTTCATTATTAATACAATATGGCAAACAAAAAATTCACAGAAAATCATTTTTATTAAAATAACTTTATCAGAGATCTTTGTAGTTTACAAATAGTAGTAATCTGATTTAGTTCTACCCAATGTTTCATTCTGTTTGTGAGAGCACAACTCAGTCTAACTAAATGAATGAAATACTTAGATCTTCCATTTGCAAAGCAAAATAACAATGTACTCTCATACTCATAACTAAATAAACAGCAATGCAAAGAAGACAGCCCCATTGCGAATAATTAGCATATGTAATCTAGCTTTTAATTAACTAAAAACACCTGGTAGAAGGAGGGGCTGTGACGGCCTCCACCCTCACCACCTGGAGATGTATTTGTTAACCAATGATCTAGAAGAAAATTTCATTTTTCTCCCAGACTTATATCCAAATTCAACCTTCTGATTCAACCTTCTAGCCATAGAATATCATTGGCTTTGCCTGATCAGTAATTGTTAGAGGTTGTTCTATGGCCTTTTTTGAAAATGAGAGAAAAATCATTCAGCATATACAAAAAATTAAGATGCAATCCTTAGGGAGAATGCAAAAGAATCTTGGGAAAAAGGCATTCATTCAGGATATAGCAAATCAGCAAACAGCATTCCAAAGTAAGAGGTCAGAAACAGAGATCGCTGTTCAAATGTTGCATTCATCTACTAGGTACAGGCCCCTCAAATAAACTTTGCCTCTGTGACTCAGCATATCCTTGAACTCGTTATCTAAGTATTTTTATTTCTAAAATTGGGCTAATTCTAAGAAATGGAATAACAAAAATACTAAAAAAAAAAAAAAAACTTAAAAATATATCAAAAAGGGGATTATTGGTTTGCTACTAATAGTGCAAAAGTATTGGCTGATTTATTCCTAATTCTTCTGCAATTTTCCTAACTTAGTAATATCTGTCCTGGCAAGCTGTGTTTATTTTCATCCTGAGAACACACTTGATGGGCTCTGCTTGCAATAAGCGTGCACTGTACATAACAAATGCAGGAATTCACGATGGATGGAAACAAATAATGTTAAGGTCTGAAGTCTCTTATTAACCTGACAAACATAGTTTTCAGGAACCCCAGAAATAAATGTGCCTCTTCTCTGAGCATCCCAGTCTGCCCTGGGATTCAAGCCTAGGCAATTCTCTGTTAGATTTTTTTCTCTGTCAGATCAGTCTAAAGGTCTGGCATTTGTTCCTTTCCTCTGTTGAAGGAACTGAAAACTGACCATTCTACTCATTTGTTATTTATTCCATTATTCATTTAAAAAATACTCATTAACATGTTTTGTTCCAGGTATTATATTGGGAAGAACTACACCTTTATAGCACTGCAGTCTAGCAGAAGAGACACACAGATAATTCTATTACAGATTAATAAGCAAAATCTTTGGCATATGTCTAAGAAACTATGGAAGTTTAGATAAAAGATAAGGAAAAAAATAAAACAACAAAAATAAAAATGAAAATCCCCCAAAACTCTGGAGACAAAATTTGACACAGAACATTCTGAAGCTAGTAGCTAGGACATTCCCATATGGAAATTATGATCCCTGAGATCACACAGCCTCACCCTAAGAACAAATACATTAGAGGAATAAGCAAGAACAGAGAATAGGCATTTTCATTTAAAAATTGTTAGGTTTCGTTTTTTTAAATGGCTATCTTAGAGTTGGTTGTGCATGATTTCAAGTGCCTTGTTAAAGCAAAAATTATTCATTGATTCTTGTTAAAGCACAATAAGGCAGACTTTAATCAGGACCATCTCGATAGTCCTGCATGTAGGGACCACAGCAGTGGGAGAGAGATACTGGACTCAACTTCAAACACAGCAATGGCAAGCGTGAATTTATAGCCAAGGAACAGAATGTGGGTCAGTCCGTAGAAAATTACTAAGAGGTACCACCAAAGGTAAGGGGGATTCTAACTAGACCAGCCTAACAGGATTCTCACTGAAGACAGGCCAGGGTGATCAGATGCCACCTGGGGGATGGGGCGGATAAGGAAACTGATCAGATTTCAAGGGTGAGCAGAAATGGAGAATGGGAATTCTTGCTCAGCTGACTTATCAGGGCTCTTGCTGAACCAGGATCTTACAAGTAAGTGCACTGTTGGGTCTAGGAGAAGGTTCGGGAGCCTGACCAAAGTTTGGTCCAGTAAAAAGTCTTTGTCAAAGTTTATGAAAATGAGCTATTTTGTTTTCTTAACATACATCTCTTGGTCAGAGTTGAACACACAAAGGTTGTTCTCAAGTACATCTAAGGCCTGGTCCCCAAGGGAATAAAGATATCAGAGAGTGTTTCTGGTAAATATATGAGTCAAACTACACGTTGAAGTTACTGTCCTTTCAAAAGGAGAAAAGCACATAAATGAATATCTCAAATTACAATTCAAGGTTTTTTAATAAACCAAAACACCATGTCCAATGCTGTTAGCTCACCCTTCTAACACCATAGCAAGATTCTGTCTTACAGTAACTCTTATTTACACAATTATGACACCCTTTCAAATGCATGCCTACTTCCTTTCTCTTTCCCACTGCAGTCTATCCCTCTCCCTGCTGCCTGCATTACCTTTATTTACTTATTTGCTTATTTAGAGACAGGGTCTCATTCTGTTACCCAGGCTAGAGTATGGTGGCATCATCATAGCTGAGTGCAACCTGAAACTCCTGGGATCAAGCAATCCTCCTGCCTCAGCCTCTCGAGTAGCTGAAACTACAGTCGCGTGCCACCAAGCTTGCCTAATTTTTAAAATTTTTATAGAGATAGGGTCTCACTATGTTGCCCAGACTGGTTTCAAACTCCTGGCCTCAAGCAATCCTCCCACCTCGGCCTCCCACAGTGCTGGGATTACAGGCCTGGGACACTGCACCAGGGCCTTGCATTATCTTTAAAAATAACAAATAAAACAACCTTCTCCTCTTCACAAAGCTCAGCGGGATCCCTCCTACCTCTAAAATCCATCCCCAATCCCTTTGCACTGCTCATGAGGCCTTCCCAGCCTGAACCCACCTATAAACCTGCCTCATCTCCTGAAATTCTCTACCTCCTTGAAGTTCAAGGGCTGTGTTCTCACTCAACTCCTTGTCTTTTAAGACTCATGTCTTTTTTTCTTTTTTAAATTATTATGATTATTTTTTTAAGAGAGACAAGGTCTCACTATGTTGCTCAGGCTGGACTTGAACTCCTGGGCTCAAGTGAGTTTGTTTATTAGCTCTAACTTTTTTTTCTTGTACATTTTTTAGGTTTTCTACAAATAAGATCCAGCTATCTGTGAATAGAAATAGTTTTAACTCTTCTTTCCAATTTAGATGACTTTCATTTATTTTTCTTGGCTAATTACTCTGAATAAAACTTCCAGTATTATGTTGAATATTAATATGCTGGTGAAAGTGGGCATCCTAATTATCTCATCCCTAATATTATGGAAAATGCTTTTGAATATGATGTTAGCTGTGAGTTTTTCATATGTGACTTTTACCATTTTAAGGAAGTTTCTTCTGTTCCTAGTTTATTATGCCTTTTTATCATATTTATTGAATTTTGTCAAGTGATTTTTTTCTGCATCAATTGAAATGATGATATGTTTTAATTTTCTCCATTCTATTAATATTGTATATTACATTGATTTTAGAATGTTGCACAACTCTTGTATTGTGGGATAAATTCCACTCGATCATAGTATACAGTGCTTTTATCATAATATGCTGCTGAATTAAGTTTGCTGTTGTTTCATTAAGTGTTTTTGCATCTATGTTCATAAGAATAGCTTCTTTTTATTCTTGTAGTGTCTGGCTCTGGTATCAGGGTAATGCTGGCCTATAGAATGAGTTAGGAAATATTCCCTACCCTTCAATTTTTTGAAAGAGTTTGAGAAGGACTGATGTGATGTTAATTCTTGGTTGAATTCAATGAAACAGTTTTATCTTGACTTTTTCTTTGTTGGGAGGTTTTTGATTAATCTAATCTCCTTACATTTTTTAGGTCTATTCAGACTGTTTATTTCTTTTTCAATTAGGTTATTTAGTTTGTACATTTCTAGGAACTTATCTATTTCTATTAGGTTATCCAACCTGTTTGTATGCAATTGCCAATGAATCATAGTATTCTCTCACAATCCTTTTTATTTCTATATATGAGTAGTAATGTCTCCTCTTTTATTTTTGAATTTAGTAATTTGAATCTTCTCTCTTCTTTCATAGACATTTTAGCTAAAGTTTTGTCGATGTTGTTGATCTTTTCAAGAAACAAACTTCTAGTTATGTTAATGCTCTATTGTTTTTCTATTCTCTATTTCATGTATCTCCACTCTAATTTTTATTATTTCCTTCATTCTGCTAGCTTAGGGTTTGGTTGGCTCTTCTTTTTCTAGTTCTTTAGATGTACAGTTAGGTAATCAATGTGGGATATTTTTTCTTTTGTATTATAGGCATATAAATTTCCTTCCTATGCTTTTGCTATATCCCATGAATTTTGATTTCTTCTTTATCACTTGTTTAAGAGTATGTTCTTTAATTTTCACATATTTGTGAGTTTTTCAATTTACTTCTGTTATTGAATTCTAGTTCATTGTGGTTAGAAAGGATATTTTGTATGATTTCAATCTTTTAAAATGTATTTAAACTTGTTTTTTGGCCTAACATATGGTGTATCCTGGAGAATGTTCCATGTGCACTTGAGAAAAATGTGTATGGTACTTTTTTTGGGTGGAGTGTTCCATATGTCTGTAAGCTCTAATAGATTTATTGTGTTTTTCAAATCCTCTATTTCCTTATTGATCTCTGTATGATTTTTCTATCCATTATTGAAAGCTGATATTGAAGCTTACAATTATTGTAGAAGTGTCTATTTCCTCCTTCAATTTTGTCAGTTTTTATTTTACATATTCTTGGGGTTAGTTGTTAAGTATATACTTTCTAAAAAAATTGTTATATCTTCTCAATTATACCTTTTATAAATATATAATGTCATTCTTTGTCTCTTTTGCTCTTTTTTGACTTGAAATCTATTTTGTCTGATAATCATATAGCCACTCCATTTCTCTTTTGGTTACTATATTCGTGGAAAATCATTTAACATGTTTTTACTTTCAACCTCTTTGTGTCTTTGTGTCTAAAAAGAGTCTCCTGTATGTAATTGTAAGTAGATCATGTTTTTTAAAAAATCTATTCTGCCAATTTCTGCCTTTTAATTACAGAGCTTAATTTACTTACGTTTAAAGAAATTGCTGAAAAGAAAGAACTCATTTTTGCCATTTAGTTATTTGTTTTCTATATGTCTTATCTGTTTTTTGTTCACTGACATTTCACTGTCATTACTGACATTTTTTGCTCTTATTTGTGTTTTCATAGTGTACCATTTTGATATGTATATACACACACAGAAAATGTTTCTATTTTTAGCTCGCTATAGCCTTGAACTCGTGAGCTCAAGTGAGCCTCCCAAGTAGCTAGGACTACAGGTACATGCCACCAAAAATTATTTTTTGTGGAGAAGGGGTCTTGCTATGTTGCCCAGGCTGGTCTTTAACTCCTGTCCTCGAGCAATCCTCCTGCGTTTTAGCCTCCCAAAGTGCTGAAATTGTAGTCATGAGCTACCATGCTTGGCCTATTTCAGTTTTTATTCTGATGCTGGTTAAGGTTTCCTGTTTAGCACTCACTGACTATGCAGATCATATCAGATATTAGTGGAAATTTTGTAGTGAGTATTAGAACTATTAAATTCTTGATAGATAGAAAGAGATTTATTTGGTTTAGAATTATACATGTGTACTGAATGCAGATCACAGATATTGACAGATTGGCAACCAGAGTTAATCATCCTATTCACTACTGTGTGTGATGTGGAAAGAACAGATAAAGACATGAAAAGAGACTATCTTATAAGCATAGCTATGATTGGGCTCAGAAGTTTAAGAGAATAAGGAAATGGCTTTGAAATTATAATGACTCACATGTCAACTCTGGTTCCTTCATAAGAAAATATGGGAATGGATGTTTTTCATAGTAGCATGTATTGAAGGGAAAAATAGAGAGAGAGAGAGAGAGAGAGAATGTGTGTGTAGTCACAAATAAATTGACAGTTTGGTAATAAAGCCTACCTTATTTGTTTTGCATTAGGATGAGGATTGACAAAAATTTCCTTTTATAACTCCAGCTATTCATCCATTTACTCAGTCATGCAGTCAGTCATTAAAACTTTATTAAGAGCCGATGTTGTTTCAGGCCCTACAGATACAAAGATGAATATAATGTGGTCCTTGAACCTTCTAACTTTGTTGGGAACACAAAGTAGCATAAATGAAACAATTATTTAATAGTATATTATTGAAGGCTGACTTAGAAGAGATGTCTCTCTACGTATAGAGCAGAGCTTACCACTAAAGGAACCCATTTTTCCTGCTGGCAGAGACTGAGCCATTTATAGGAGCCTAAAAGGGTGAATGCTTCAGCATTTTCTATGAAGAATAAAATGGACTTTGTCCTGCTCATTAAGCATAAATCTACCTGATGCTTTACAGAAGCTCCTCAAAGAGAAAGGTATTATGTCCTGGAAAAAAGAAGTGACTGGGCAAGATGGAATCACTGGGAACAGAGTTCTCTAACTTGGTTTATTTTGATTAGGGTATTTCAGAAATCAGGGTTAAATGAATTACTTAATCTTCTCTCTTTTGCTGGGCAAGTAGGTTCAATAGCAGCTTTTATCCATCGTGTCAGGTACAAATACTTATAAATGAAATCATTATGTGGATAAAGTGCAATAGGTTCATTCTTCTCCTTGCCCACGTGAGTGGATAAAAACCAGGTTCTATTGTGAAAAGGCTTTCTGCAGGAGAAAGGCCTGCTGTGGATGTGGGAGCCCTAGGGTGGTGTTTTAGTCTATTTGTGCTGCTATTACAAAATACCCAAGACAAAATGATTGTACTATAAAGAGCAGAAATTTATTTCCCAGTTCTGGAGACTGGGAAGTCCAAGGTCAAGGTGCCAGCAGATTCAGTGTCTGGGGAGGGCTGTTCTCAGCTCCCAAGATGGCACCTTGTTGCTGTGTCCTCACATGGTGGAAAGTAGAAGGGCACACAAGGTGTGGAGCCTTTTTAATAAGGGCATTAATCCCTTCACAAGAGAGGCACCCTCATGACATAATGGCCCCTTAAAGGCTCCATCTCTTATTAGTACTGCATTGGAGATTCAGTTTCAACATGAATTTTGAAGGGACACATTCAAGCCATGTCACAGGGTGTGGAAGGCATTCACACGTGGGGTAGATAGATGTTGGGTGTCAGTATTAGGAAGGGTGTTCATGGGAGGCCGACCAGCATGTTTAGTCCAAGTGGGGTGATGAGGGCATCTACACTGGGGCAGTGCAGGGGGACTGGTCAACTTGGTGTAAGGTGTACGGTCCAAGCAAGGTAATGAAATTGACCATGTGGAGAAAAGTCCTGGTGGGGTTTTGGAGCTGAAGCAGACGAGGAGGCTGTCCACATGCAGGGGTGCCCCAGAGCAGGTGTTAGGTTCTGATAAGGGTGAAGAGGGGGGTAGTAGCAGTGACGGGAGATGGGTTGCATATAGCCAGATTGATCAAATAGATAAACAAATGGATAACATGAAATAGGCTCTTACTTTCTGAGAAGGAAGTCACAAATAAGGAAAGAGAAAAAATTACAACTAATTCTGTGGTGTTGGATTGGAAATTGGAGGTGTTGGTGTGTACTCACAGATTTCAAAGTAGAGAGATATGAGTAGAAGTAAAAATAAATGCTAATGTATGTGTGTATATGCACATATATTCCCTTGTTCTGTGAAAGGACCTGGGAACAACACTTTGACAGCAATGAGCATGCTTAGCACACAAATCTAGGCTTCTACATATCATTCTCCACAGGAAGGAACTAGGGAAACTTGAAGAAATTCTAGAGCCATTGCTCCAGAAAGCAACTGTACCAGAGAGTAAGAAAGTGATCCAAAAAGTGGTGTTAACATGTCAGATGCTGGCATAAATCAGCTTTCACTAGCCAAAATAAACATAAAAATAATGATAATTATGGATTATAAGTGCTGAATAAAGTAAAAATCTATGAGATAATACTGATGTAAATAATAAATAAATAAACTGAAATTTAATGTGGAACAGGGTATTTCACATCTTCAAATAACCTCCCCTACAAAATTATTTCAATTAAAAAGGAACAAAAATAACTTCATGGCAGAGAAGCCTGTCAGACACCACGTTAATCAAGACATTAAAGTGAACATCATTACGTGCCACTGGATACGATGTAATGAAAAGAACACAGCATCACTTTTGTGATACACCTGTTAAAGATTAATAACTTGAATCCAATCAAAAGGAAACAACAAAAAACTGAAATTGAGGAATATTCTACAAAATAACTGAACTGGCCCATAATTTTCAAAAGTGTCAAAATCTTTTTTTTTCCTTTTTTTTTTTTTTCTTTTGAGACACAGTGTCACTCTGTTGCCTGGGCTAGAGTGCCATGGTGTCAGCCTAGCTCACAGCAACCTCAAACTCCTGGGCTCAAGTGATCCTCCTGCCTCAGCCTCTCAAATAGCTGGGACTACAGGCCAGTGCCACCATGCCCGGCTAATTTTTTTTTTTTTTTTTCTATTCTTAGTAGAGTCAGACAGGTCTTGTGCTTCCTCTGGACTCAGGCTGGTCTTGAACTCCTGAGCTCAAGAGATCCTCCCGCCTCAGCCTCCCAGAGTGCTAGGATTATAGGTGTGAGCCACTGTGCCTGGATAAATCTTGAAAATTAGGTAAAGATTGAGGAACTGTTCTAGAATGAAGGGGATTAGAGAGAACTGACATCTAAAAGCAATGTATGATTCTGAACTGAATCCATTTCTCATAAAAACATTACTAGGTCAATGGGCAAAACTTGAATGGGGTCTGAGGAATAGATGGTGGTATTGCGTTAAGGTTAACTTCCTGACTTTTATGGCTATATTGTACGTATGTAAGAGAATGTCCTTGTTTGTACAAAATATAGTAGTCTGCCCTTTATCAGTGGTTTCACTTTCCAAGTTTTGGTTGCCTGTGGTCAACCATGGTCCAAAAAATACTAAATGGAAAATTTCAGAAATACACAATTCATAAGTTTTATGTTGTGCACTGTTCTGTGTAGTAATGTAATGAAATCTCACACCATTCTGCTCCATCACACTTGGATGTGAGTTGTCCCTTGTCCAGCATATGTACGCTGTCTACACTCCCCAGCTATGAGTCACTTTGTAGCTCTCATGATTATCAGATCCACTGCTGTGGCATCCTAGAGCTTGGTTTCAAGTCACCCTCATTTTACTTAATAATTGCCCCAAAGCGCAAGAATAGTGATGCTGGAATTCAGACATGCCAAAGAGAAGCCATAAAGTGCATTCTTTAAGTGAAAAGTGTAAGTTTTTGACGTAATAAGAGAAGAAAAAAAATCATACAGTGAGGTTGTTAAGATCTACAGTAAGAATGAATCTTCTATCTGTGAACTTGCAAAGAAGAAAAAAGAAATTCGTGCTAGTTTTGCTGTTGCACCTTAAACTGCAAAAATTATAGCCACGATGCATGATAAGTGCTTAGTTAAGACGGAAAAGGCATTAAATTTGTGGGTGAAAGACACAAACAGAAATGTGTTCCGACTGACAGCAAAGTATCAATCCGGAAAGCATGGAGCCTCCATGAACACACGGGCAAGAGATTCCCTGAAACGAGCGACATCAAGCCATCTACAGCACGTAAGGATGGTTACACAGATTCAGGAATAGGTGTGGACTGGAAAACATAAGAATTGCTGGAAAGGCTACACCTGCCCATGAAGAAGCTGCTGCCACATTTGTTATAATTTTATTTTATTTGTTCTATTTTCTTATCAGTTATGGTTGTTAACCTCTTACTGTGCTTACTTTATAAACTCTATCATAGGTATATACGTATAGGATAAAACACAACAACCATAGGGCATGGTACTATCCACAGTTTCAGGGATCCATGAGGGTGGGTGGTGGGCCTTGGAACATATCCCTAGTGGATAAGGGGATGCTACTGTACACACCTACGTATTTAGTGGTGATGAGGCATCAGATCAGTTGCTCATATGGCTCAGAAAAAAAATTATTTGTTCCATACTGTTAACTCTTCTATGTGTTTGAGATTCTTTTAAAAAATCATATTTTATGTTGCTAAAAGTAAAAAGAACTGGGACTCTATTGTCGAGTTGCCTTGACTCAAATCATAGCCCTGGCTGTGTGAGCCTAGGTAAATCTTGCAAACTCTCTGAGCTGCCCTTGCTTTGTCTGTGAAAGTGCTATGATAGTAGTAACTTCTTAAAGGAGTTCTTTTAAGTTTAAATTTTTAAAAAAGTCTTTACATAATTTCTGACTGCTAGGAAATTTTATTATTATTAATTAGAAATCATTTTTCTTGCTCATTTTTATGGAATAAGATAAAGGGCTTAATTAGTTCATGTGTAAATGACTACAAATTAGAATGGATGTAGAAATGGATTTTTCATATTGAAAGATGAACCATTATAAGTTCTTTATAGTCACTTAAAAAAGACTCTTGTCTGTCATCTTGAATGTTGAATCCAAGATATGTTCAAGATTGGTTCAAATGTATCAGATGAATGATATAATTTAGTTTAACCATATTATGGTTTTAATGTATTCTAATGCCTCCAATAACAATGTTAGATGGCACCAAGTTCCAGTTGCTGAAATGTTCTAGTATAAATACACATTCCCTTTTATTGCCAGAAATATTCAAATATTATGGATGTCACAGTGGCAGAAGCCATGTCACCAAATCAACAACAAAAGATGACAAAATAAATTTCCATATTCCTAAGAAACCCATAAACATAAAACTCTGCAGGAACCAGTGCTGAGTGGAAAAAAATGTGAACTGTGACACATTTCTGGACACTCAATGTGGCCAAGTCTGAGAGTTAAAAACTGCTGGGGGAGCTGGTCACGGGGGACCCCACACTTCCAAGAGTTTTACCTCCTGGAGCTCAACCAGGTGGTTGCAGTGAGCGTCATAGAAAACCCCCTCCAGCTTCCTGCAGGCGGAGAGACAAGGTAACCATTTTGAAACAGACCAGAGCTCTGTTCTCAGGAATGCCTGCCCTCAAGAGAAGCTACTTTACCAGAGCCTAATCCATTTGGGGGAAGCGAACTACCTAATCCAGCCCACCCTATCCATCCTGTACCACCTAAGGAATAGGAAAAAATGGAGAGGCACTTACAAAGTTCAAAGCCGCGGGCTACATGTTCACTGAAAGACTTAATCTATAAGACTGTACGTCTTACTCTTAAACTTCTCTGGTTCCTGTTCTTAACTGTCAAATTGGCCAAATTATTGTGTGTACTCTATATAGATCTACAAGTCAGTGGAGAGAGAGAAGACTAACTTTTTGGAAGAACATTTAAGATAACTATAGAGTTATCATCCTCACAGTTGTCCATGCGAATTTTGACTTTGTTGCCACAATAAAATAGCCAGGGTTTTTTTTTTTTTTTTTTTTGGTAGAGAGTCTTACTCTGTCGCCCGGCTAGAGTGCAGTGGCATGGTCATAGCTCACTGCAACCTCAAACTCCTGTGCTCAAGTGATGCTCCTGCCTCAGCCTCCCCAGTATCTGGAACTACAGGCGTGAGCCGCCACATCTGGCTAAGTTTTCTATTTTTAGTAGAGATGGGGTCTCACTCTTGCTCAGGCTGGTCTTGAACTACTGACCTCGAGCCAAGCGAGACTCCCACCTTGGCCTCCCAGAGTGCTAGGATTACAGGCGTGAGTCACCGAACCTGGCTGAAAGAAATTTTAAAAATGCTTTGAAACATTTTAGAGAACTGTAGATTAGAAAGCAGAAAATGATAACAACTGAACTGGACAATCACGAATGCGTGGAGCGGAGTAAGCAGCGGCCCTCCACATAAACAATAACCTGGATGCTGTGTGCTTTTGTGCACACCCCCCAGGAGTGCCTGAATCTGGCCACCCCCTCCCCCACGGTTCTATAGCTCAGAGGCTTGCTTTAGGTGGGGTTGGAAATGCCCTAGAATGGCTCTTTGTTGATTTTCCTCGTGCTAGAGCCTAGTGTTGCTGTGAAGCAAAGTGCTATTGAATTTGCTCACTCAGGCAGAACACTCAACAGGAAGGAAGGAAGCGGCCATTCTTTCTGGTCCTATTGTCTGACCACTGGGCTTAAGCAATCAAACAGCTCTGTGGCCAGAGCTGGGTGCTTACAAGCCTGTCTGTTTTTACTTTTTTTCCCCCCTGGTGGGCACTGGGGAAGGGGGCAGGGGTGGATGGAAACTGACTCTGTATGGTTTTCACTTATTTTTTATACAGTCTGATGGCATCTTTTTATGACTCATTCTCACGTACCCATTTTCTAACAGCAAAGTACAAAAGAAGTGTCAGCATGGGTGAGAATGTATGCTTTTTGGAAGTACAGTAAGGGCAGCTGTATACTGGGCTTTCTCTATAAATATGTTGTGAAAATAGGAAGAAGTAAAGATTTTATGTTACTAATAAAATCTGCAATTAGCGTCTTTGAATGAGAGTGTCTGATGCACCTCTAACCCTCTTTCTTTGGACAAGTTTTTCTCCTTCTGCACTTCAGTTTTGTTTTTCTTTTTTCTCTTTTTTAACTAAAGAATAAGGATAAGGACATGACCTTGTTTATTTCATAATGTTAGGATAATCACCAAATGTGTGAAGAAGTACTTAGAAAAATGCCTCATTATCTTAATATACAGTATTAGGAGTCTGGTAAGGAAAAAATACCACCAATTAAAATGACTAACCAAGGTAAGGAAAAAAATGCAATAAAAGCTAAGTGTTGCTGAATAAAGATAATAAATTTTGTAATTGATATGTCTGTTTCTAAATTGGTGACAGACAGTTTTAAAGTCTGAAAAGTTTCTTCAGAAAACTATAGCTTTGGGTCATTGCCAGAAAGAAGCAGTTAGTAGAAACCTATATTGGCAGCAAATACTAGCAGAGTGTGACAATTTTTTTCTAAGCATAATTCTCAATTTCTAAGTACAGTTTTAAAACACATTTATTAAAAGACTGAAATCTCACATGATTATTCTTCTTTTACATATGAATTTTAGGGGAAATGAAAATTTAAAAATCAAATAAAATTTGAAGAGTAATTACAGTTAAATTTTATGGGGGAAATGATGCCTTCATTATAATGGGATTTAAACTTAAACTTATATTTGACAAGAGTTCTAAGTAACCGTAATGACTACAGTTATATCTTATAACATTTAGAAGTCATGAGTTGTTTACCTTATCCTGGGTTTTGGGGAACTTTCTGATAAACTCTGAAGAAGTTATGCCGTAATAGTGAGTAATGACTTTTAGTATTAAAGAATGAGGAATGGTAGTAGTCTTTGGAGGACTGAGGCAGTCATCAAGGTTGGATGATGTCCTCAAAGAAACAGTGAAGGAAATGTTTTCATTTGGTTTGAATTGATTTTTCCTTTCTGGGGACCTGGTATCAGGGGAAGCTTGTGGGTAGCTTGTGAATCTAGATTCTTAGGGTTTAAAGCAAGGCTCAGATGGGCATATTGAGATATTATCTGCTGATCTTGGAGCCTTCCCTCTTTGATTTGCCACTTTTAGAAGTTTGGTAATGATGCCAGGCACTTCTTGGTTGTGCCACTGTTCCTCTCATTAGCAAGTCAGTATTTGGCACTCAGTGTCATTTTCCAAGTAGAAGTCAAGGCAGCTCCTCCTTATGAAAAGATTGAGGACCCTTAAGTAGAGAATCTGTTTCATCCTGCTCCTTAAGGATTTCCAGGATAGAAAGCTGAGGCTACCAGGATGACGATGGAGGGAGCTCTCAAAAGCCTAGAGTCTTCCTGGGTTTACAAGAGACAGTCATTCCTCAAGGGTAGGCTAATCTTAGACACTTCCCTGTGCTATGATTTATAGTGGTGGTGGTGGTCGGGGAGGGGGGGCGCTTGGAGAGCATCCAACCCTTGAAAAACTATTTAGTCAGGTAACCCGGGGTCAAAACTTCATTGTTATGAAGTTATTTCTTTAGGTTAAATCATTCCTTTGTGTTAAGGTCACTTATTTCTTAGAATAAATTCTTTTTTAGGCTCTCTTCTCTGGGAATGAGTCAATGTGAAAACTCCAGACCCTGCAGAGTAATGAAAAAGCGGTGCTGAAAAGATAGAAGAGAAGAGAGAAGAGAAGCACTGAAAAAAAGATTTTTCAACCTTTGCTTTTTTTTTTTTTTTTTTTTTTTTTTTTGAGACAGAGTCTCACTCTATTGCCTGGGCTAGAGTGCCGTGGTGTCAGCCTAGCTCACAGCAACCTCAAACTCCTGGGCTCAAGCAATCCTCCTGCCTCAGCCTCCTGAGTAGCTGGCACTACAGGCATGCACCACCATGCCTGGCTAATTTTTTCTATATATATATTTTTAGCTGTCCAAATAATTTCTTTCTATTTTTAGTAGAGACGGGGTCTCACTCTTGCTCAGGCTGGTCTGGAACTCCTGAGCTCAAACAATCCGCCCACCTCGGCCTCCCAGAGTGCTAGGATTACAGGCGTAAGCCACTGCGCCTGGCCTCATCCTTTACATTTTTGTCTATACTTTTATTCCCTGATGTTTTAGGTGGCAAAAACAGAAGAAAAATTAGCCTGGGAATCTAGAAAGCTCAGATCTAGTTCCTGCATATCCACCAAATAGTGACCTGAGACAAGTAATTCAAATTTTTTTTTTTTTTTTTTGAGACAGAGTCTCATTCTATTGCCTAGGCTAGAGTGAGTGCCGTGGCGTTAGCCTAGCTCACAGCAACCTCAAACTCCTGAGCTCAAGGGATCCTCCTGTCTCAGCCTCCCGAGTAGCTTGGACTACAGGCATGCACCACCATGCCTGGCTAATTTTTTCTATATATATTTTTGGCTGTCCATATAATTTCTTTCTATTTTTAGTAGAGATGGGGTCTCGCTCTTGCTCAGGCTGGTCTCGAACTCCTGAGCTCAAACGATCCGCCCACCTCGGCCTCCCAGAGTGCTAGGATTATAGGCATGAGCCACCGCGCCCGGCCAAGTAATTCAAATTCTTAATGTAGTTTTCTTCTTTGTTAAACAAGAGCCAAGGACCAAATGATTTTTTCATGTTGCTGATACATCTAAAATTCTCTGGTCCTTTGGTTGGATGCTTAGGGACATACTTAAATATATTTGTTCAAAGCTGAGGCCAACTTACTCAATTCTTTCTATGACAAAGAAGATAAAGAAATGATCAATTTCATTGATGTGCATGATACTTATTCAAAGTGTTGCAGGGTGTCATCTCTGAAAATCTGCTTCCAGGAAAGGTTGGAAGTTCTTCTCTGTATAACACCATGTTTTGCCATTGTAAAGAGACTGGATAGAGCCTGACCTAACTCACTATTTTTTTTCCAGATAAATCTACACTGCATCTGTTATTCTCAGTCCTGTCAGCTCAAGGATTAAAAAGGAAGCTACAAACATGATGAATAGAGCAATTGGAAGATACAAATAAGAAACAAATGAAAATTTAGATATAAAAATGCAGTATCTTAAATGAAAAATTTAATTGCAGCTTATATACTGAAGAAGAAAGGTCAATGGATTTGAAGTATAGTATTAGAGCTATAGAAAATAGAAGGACAAAACAACTATCCCCCAAATGGAGAGATAGACAGGCAAATACAGACACAGAATCACAATTTTCCCAAGTGGAAATTCACAGCAGAAACCTCTGCAGGAAGCAGTACTGGGTAGGAAAATTTAAATTGTAATTAACAAATTTCTGGATACTCAAGGTGGACAAGTCTGAGAGTTAAAAACTCCAGGGGGACCTCGTAATGGGGGGACCCCACACTTTTGTGAGTTTTACCTCCCAGAGCTCAATCAGGTTACTGTGGTGAATATCAGAGAAAAATCTGGCTTCCTGCAGAGGGAGGGACAAGGTAACCATCTTTTTTTTTTTTTTTTTTTTTTTTGAGATGGGGTCTCACTCTGATGGCCAGCTAGAGTGCAGTGGCATCATCATAGCTCACTGCAACCTCAAACTCTTGAGCTGATTCTCCTGCCCCAGCCTTCCCAGTAGCTGCTACAGATGCATGCCACCACACCTGGCTAATTTTTCTATTTTTTCTAGTGACGGGGTCTCACTCTTGTGCAGGCTGGGCTCAGACTCCTGACCTCAGGTGATCCTCCTGCCTCAGCCTCACAAAGTGCTAGGGTTACAGGTGTGAGCCACCATGCCAAGCCAAGGTAATAGATTTGAAATAGGCCAGAGTCTCTTCTTCTTAGGAAGGCCTTCCCTCAAGAGAAACTATTTTATCAGAGCCCTGTTGGGATTTTACCAGAGCCTAATCCCCCTTGGGGAAAGGACATACCCAACCACAGTCCCTTCTAGCCATCTTGTCCCACCTAAGGCATAGGAAAAAACTGAGAGGCACTTGTAAAGTTCACAGCTCAGGGTTACATGCTCACTGAAAGACTGAAACAATTTATAAAACTGTAGAATGTTTTCTCTCCCCTCATGCCTAACCACCACATTACTAAAGGTCTGTTTTACCAGAGTTCTTTTTACCTAGTATGTCATCTCTGGCTTCCATCAAAAAATTACAGTGCACACTACTACGGTTTGACTGTGTCCCCCAAAGTATATCTGTTGAAAACTTAGTCACATTGTAACAGTGTTCAGAGGTGGGGCCTTGAAGAGGTGATAAATTAGTGCTGATTATAAAAAAGCTTGAGGCTGTGAGCCTCTTGCTCTCTCTTGCCCATGAGATGACTCAGCAAGAAGGCCCTCACCAGATGCAGCCCCTCAACCTTGGAGTTCCCAGCCTCCAGAACTGTGAGCCAAATAAATTTCTGTTCATTATAAATTACCTAGTGTGTGGTATTCTACGATATCTGCATAAAACAAAGACACATACTAAAAGAAAAAAGAAAACCAATTTGAAAAGACAGAGCAAGTGTCAGAAACAGACTCAGATATGGCAGTAATGTTGGAATTATCAGACCTTCAATTTAAGAGAACTGTGATTGATACATGAAGGGCTCTAATGGAAAAGTAGCCAATATCAAGAACAAGCAGGTAATGTAATTAGAGAGATGGGAATACCAAGGAAAAAGCAAAAAAGAAATGCTAGCAATGAAAAATGCTGTAACAAAAATGAATACTTTTGATGGGCTCATTAGTTGACTGCACATGGCTGAAAAGAAAATCCCTGGACTTGAAAATGTGTCAATAAAAACTTTCAAAACCGAAAAGCAAAAAGGAAAAGGACAAACAAACAAACAAACAAAAACCCAATATCTAAGACCTGTGAGACAATGACAACTTCTGGCGTAAAAGTAGGAGAATAAAGAAAGAAAGGAACAGAAGCACTATTTGAAGCAATAATGACTGAGACTTATCCCAAACTAGTGTTAAATACCAAGTCACAGATCCAGAAAGTGCAGAAAACATCAAATAGGATCAATGCCAAAAAGTCCTATGCATAGGTCCTGGGTCCTAGGCATATCATATTCAAACTTTAGAAAATCAAAGATAATGAAAAAATCTTGAAGGAAGCTAGAGGAAAAAAACTCGTTACTTATAGAGAAACAAAAATAAGAATTAACATCTGACTTCTCTTCAGAACCCATGCAAGCAAGAAAAGAGTGGTGTGAAAAATTCAAAGTGTTGTGAGAGAAAACCACCAACATAGAGTTCTATATCCTGTGAAAGTATCCTGTGAATGTATCCTGCAAAAGTGACGAAAAAATATAGATTTTCTCAAAAAAAAAAATATTGAGAGAATTTGTGGCCTGTAGACATGCCTTCCAAGAAATATTAAAAGAAATTCTTGTGAGAGAAAAATTATATAGATCAACAACTCAGATCTACATAAAGAAAGAAAGAAATGTTAGAGAAGGATAAGTGAAGGAAAGTAAAAACTTTTATTTTTCTTATTCTTAATTGGGCTAACAGATAAATTCAATCAAAATAATAATAGCAACAATGTATTTGATGATTACAGCTTATGAAATGAATGACAGCACTGGTACAAAGAATGGGAGAGAGAAATTAGAATCATGTTGTTATTATAAGGTACTTGCATTACTTGTGAAGTGATACAGTGTTGTTTGAAAGTAGACTTGGAGTAGTTATAAATGTATATTGTAAATTCTAGAGCACCCACCAAAAAAGTAAAAATATATATATATACACATATAATTAATATGCTAGGAAAGGATAAAAAAATAAAATGCTCAATTAAAACCACAAATGGCAGAAAAAAGTGGAAGTCAAAAATAGGAGCAAAGAAGAAGAGAAACAATAGAAAACAGTAATATGGTAGATATTAATCCAACTAGATCAATAATCACTTTAAATATTAATTTTTCTAAATATACCAGTTAAAAGACAGATTGTCAGAGTGGATTAAAAAAAACAAGGACCAAATATATGTTGTCTACAAGAAACCCATGTTAAATATAAGGACACATACAGATTAAAAGTAAGAGTTGGAGAAAGATATACCATGCTACTACTAATCAGAAGAAAGTTACACTCATTTTAAACAGAGTGGATTTTGGAGCAAGGAAAGTTGTCAGGGATAAAAAGGGACATTACACAATGATAAAGGGGTGGTCAGTACTCCAAGAAGATATGATATCTTTAATGTATATGTGCTTACCAACAGAATATCAAAATACATGGGGTAAAAACTGATAAAACTACTGAAGAAATGGATGAATCCACTGTTATAGTTGGATATTTTAACACTCTTCTAGTGTAAGTGGACAGATCCATCAGGCAGGAAATTGGTAAAGACATAGTTGAACTTAATAGCAACATCAATCAGCTGGATATAATTGACATCTATACAGTACTTCATCCAACAATAGCAGAATACACATTATTTTCAAGCTTGTGTGAAATCATCACCAAGATAGACCACATTGTGGGCCATAAAATACACATTAACAAATTTAAAAGAAAAGAAATCACACAATATCTGCTCTCAGACCACAGTGGAATTAAACTAGAAATTAATAATAGGAAGATAGCTGGAAAATTGCAAAATACTTGAAGATTAAACAACATACTCTGAATAACATATAGGTTAAAGAAGATATCTCAAGAGAAATTAAAATATATTTTGAATGAAATGAAAGTGAAATGAAAATATAACTTATCAAAATTTGTGGGATGCAGTGAAAACAGTGCTGAGGGGGAAATTTATAGCATTAGATACATATATTAGGAAAATAGGAAAGATCTAACATCAGTCATCTAAGCTACTGCCTTAGGCAACTAGAAAAAGAAGAGCATATTAAATCCAAAGTAAGAAAATAAATAATAAAAATTAGAGTAGAAATCAACAAAATTGAAAACAGGAAATTAATAGAGAAAATTAATAAAACCAAAAGCAATTCTTTGAAAAGATCAATAAATATCAATAAAAGAAAGATGACAAAAATTGCTAATATTAGAAATAAAAGAGGGCACATCACTACAGAGTCCATGAATATCAATAGAATAATAAAGGAATACTAGGAACAACTCTATGCCCACAAATTTAATAACCTAAATGAAATGGACCAATTCTTTGAAAGGTACAATCTGCCAAATCCCACACAACAATACATAGACAATCTGAATGAGACTATATCTACTGAAGAAATTGAATTGGTAATTAATAACCTTCCAAAACAGAAAACACCAGGTCCACATGTGTTCACTGGTGAATTGTTCAAAACATTTAATGAAGAAATAGCAATTCTATATAATTTCTTTCAAAAATATAGACACAGAGGGAATACTGTATAACTCATTCAATGAGGCCAGTACTACCCTAATACCAAAACCAGATTAAGACTTTAAAAAAATAGAAAACTATAGCCCAATATCCCTCATGAACATAAATGCAAGAATCTTCAACAAAATATTTGCAAATCAAATCCAACCATGATAAAAAGAATTTTTTTGAAGTGAACCCAGATTTATTTTTTCTTCGATAGAAATTTTAATAACATATAGCTTTCCTAAATCATGCAGTATTTGGCAGGTGAATTTTAAAATATTATAATAATCTCTTTATAAGTGGCATTATTTATTAAAATAATTTTACCATTTTAACACTTCCTTACATCAATTAGTATTAAATAGGTCATTTAGCTCTGGCTGAAACCCACAACTTCACAAATATTCTTTAAAATCAAATTTCTCTATAACAAAAGTAATGAACAACTGTTTGTTATTAAGTATAATGATAGCTGATGTATTTTTATGATCATAAGCATTGCTAAATTCCTAAAACAGATTT
Source organism: Eulemur rufifrons (assembly GCF_041146395.1). Taxonomy (NCBI): domain Eukaryota; kingdom Metazoa; phylum Chordata; class Mammalia; order Primates; family Lemuridae; genus Eulemur; species Eulemur rufifrons. The sequence continues at coordinate 37,634,859 of NC_090986.1, forward strand.
TAAAATTGTAAACACATCTAGGGGTTCTTAACTTGGGGATCCATGTGTAGAATTTAAAATCTTTATAGTTGGAAAAGAACAAGAATTATATTTTCATTTTAATATCTATTAAAATTTTGCATTTTATTCCTTTATTAATGTTAGGAACCAATCACCATATTATTAGCATTACCTGTGACTTTGTCTCCAATAAAAATCACAGATATTCTCAAATTATATTACAGTTATCACAAATATTTCCAAATATCATTTTTATTTATCACTACATCAAAATTATAGTAGTTATTAGACCAACACTAGTGCATGTTCTTTAATGTGTTAATAATAAAGAAACTTACATTTCTATATCACAATATCTATAAAAAGAATATATTCACAACCTAGTGGGATTTATTCCTGGTCTGAAAATCTGGCTCAAAATTTGAAAATGAAGCAAAGAAAGAAAGAGAAAAGAAAAGAAAGAGAGGAAGGGAGGAATGGAAGAAGGGAGGGAGGAAAGAAAGAAAGGAAGGAAGGAAGGAAGGAAAAAAGGAAGGGAGGAAGGAAAAAAGAAAGAAAAGAAGGAAAGAATTAGTGACCCATGAGTAATATAAAGCAGTCTAATATAGGTGTAATTGGAGTTTCAGAAGTAGAAGATAGAGAAAGGAGACAGAAAAAAACCTTTCAAGAAATATTGATTATTTTTTTTTCAAATTTGGTGAGAATGATATACCCATGATTCAAGAAACTCAAGAAACACTGTATAGGATAAATACAAATAAAACCACACTGAGGCTAATCATGATTGAACTGCCAAAATCCAGTGACAGTGGGAAACACCTCACATCAGCAAGAGGAAAAACAAATACATATGGTGGGAAAAGATGAGAATGACAGATACGAACCAGGCAAGAAAAAAAAAAAATGGAATAACGTCTTTAAAGTGATAAAAAGAAACCAAACCTGTCAATGTTGAATCCTGTACCTAGTGAAATATTTTTCCAAAATGAAGGCAAAATAAAAACGTTTAGACAAGGAAAAACTGAAAGAATTTGTTGCCAGTAGAGCTACACTCCAAAACTTGTTGAGGGAAGTTCTAGTTCTTGTTGCATAGCTACTATATTCTGGTCTCTGTGGACACTGGGGCTACAGAAATGAACATGAGAGCCCCCTGTTCTCACGGAGCTGCTTTCTATACCGGTGAGTATACTGTACAAAGAGTTTTTCTGGACTAAGCAATTATTAAGAAAGATCATATTCAAGATATGTAAGAGCTTGAAGAAAAATCTTACTTCAAGATATCTTGAAGTAAACAGTAAATTGGTAATGGTTTTCCCATCAGGCTCAAAGAATTAACTCACTTTTAAGAATTGTCAGGACTGGGCATGGTGGCTTCCACCTGTAATCCCATCACTTTGGGAGGCTGAAACCGAGAGTTCAAGACCACCCTGGGCAATATAGTGAGACTCCCATCTCCACTAAAAATAAAAAAAATCAGCAGAGCATGGTGGCACATGCCTGTAGTCCTTGCTACTTGGGAGGCTGAGGCAGGAGGATCACCTGAGCCCAGGAGTTCAAGGCTACTGTGAGCTGTGATTGCACCACTAAAGTCCAGCCTGGGAGACAGAAGGAGAACCTGCCTCTAAAAAGAAAAAAAAGAACATAAAAATATGCATTATCTCTTCTGAGAGGTGATCAAAATACCAGGCTTTAAGGTTTAGAGAAGGTGAAGGAGAAAAGGACACAAAATAACTCATTTCCATGCCATTACTATAAGGCAGTTTATAATTAGCATATTTTTTGGAACTGAATTCATGATTTGATAATATCATAATAAAACTTAAAAACTCACCCTCATGCAAAGTCAAGGAAACTATCATTAGAGTGAATAGACAACCTACAGAATGAGAGAAAATATTTGCATGCTACACTCCGATTAAAGGCTGATAACTAGAATCTATATAGAACTTAAGAAAATTAACAAGAAAAAATCAAACAACCCCAACAAAAAGTGGGCAAAGGACATGAACAGAAACTTTTCAAAAGAATATAGACTAATGGCCAACAAACATATGAAAAAATGCTCAACATCACTAATCATCAGAGAAATGCAAATCAAAACCACAATGAGATATCACCTAACTCCAGTGAGCGTGGCCTTTATCAAAAAAGTCCCCAAACAACAAATGCTGGTGAGGATGTGGAGAGATAGGAACATTCTTACACTGCTGGTGGGACTGCAAATTAGCACAACTCCTGTGGAAAGTAATTTGGAGATATCTCAAAGAGCTAAAAATAGAAATATCATTTGATCCAGCAATCCCACTACTAGGCATCTACCAAAAGGAAAAAAAGACATTCTATAATAAAGACATCTGCATGCAAATGTTTATGGCAGCACAATTCACAATTGCAAAGATGTGGAAACAACCCAAGTGTCCATCAATTCATGAGTGGATTAATAAAATGTGGTATATGTATACCATGAAATACTACTCAACTACAAAAAACAGTGATGAATTAGCACCTCTTGTATTATCCTGGATAGAGCTTGAGCCCATCCTTTGAAGTGAGGCATCACAAGAATGGAACAACAAGCACCACATGTACTCGCCATCACATTGGTACTAACTGATCAACACTAAGGTGCTCACCTGGAAGTAATATTCATGGGGTGCCGGTCAGGTGGGAGGAGGGTGGTAGGGCTAGGTAATGGAGATGGAATAGTCCCAGCTACTCAGGAAGTTAAGGCAGGAAGATGACTTGAGCCCAGGAGTTCAAGTCCAGCCTGGATAATATAGCAAGGCCTTGTCTCTAAAAAAAAAAAAATTTTAATTAAAAAAAGAAATGTAACACAGTTATTCATGGGCAATCACACCATGATATGTTTGCAATCATACTAGGTGACATTAAAACCATCATAGAAATAAAATGTTTAAGAAAGTTATAGACAAATTAAGGCTTTTTAAAAAACTCATAAAAATAATCATCCTTAGAATTTACTGTATAACTGATAAATTCTTAAAAGAATTAATGCAGATTTTTAAGAGCATAACTAAAGATTTAAGGTTATAGGCTTGAAATAAACTCATTAGGTCCTACTCATATTGTTAAAACATTATAAATGAGAGTAGTCTTTATTTAAAAAATTGATTTTATAAAGTGTTAGTTATTTTTAGATTTTAATGTGTTAGCATATTTAAAGGTAAACACATTTTTGGAAAAGATGCAGTTCTTAGCAGAAAAATACCATGCAAATTCATAGAAAATTTCACTATTTTGAATTATTTCAGTAAATCCACTTTTCTCCTTAATAGTAATCTAATTTTCTTTTATCCAAAATACAACATAGATATTGTCTATAGTAGGGGTGAATGATACATATATAAATGCAGTAATCCCAATGCAATATGTGAGTTAGGGAGATTCTCTCTCCCTAATTTAATTTACTACAAAGGCATACATTAAAGTTTATGACTGCATTGCTATCTGAAAGTTAAATAAGTTCTAGGAAAAAAAATATATGTAGATAGGGCAACTCCCAATTTAATCAGTATAAAATTTATCTGAATAAATGGAAAACAATCACAAGAATACAAGGAAAATATGTAAGTGGAATGTGTAAGAAAATATCATACATATTCTGAAATAAGTGTCAGACATAAAAAAGAAGACATATTTGACTAAAAAATAAAGATTTCTGAAAGATGAAAAAAGCCCACAAAGATTAAACAAAGGTTAAAGACTAATGACAAACTGAAAATTTGTATAAAAGATAAAATTCAATATCTATGCCTTTAAAAAAATCAGTAAGCAAACATTTAATTTATTTTTTAAAAAGTAGTCAAAGAGAATGAACAAGCAAATCAGAAAAGATGGTATACAAATAACTCATACATGCACAACAGAAATATTAAACCTCACTATTTTAAAATGCAAATCAAAAAACAGGATGTCACTTTCCACTTAGATCAGATTGGCACTGATAATAACAATGATACCAGAGTTGCCAAAGATGTGGGAAACAGGCCTTCTCATTGACTGCTTGTGGGTCTCTAAGGTGGTGAAAACAAGAACAAAACAAAACAAAACAAAACACAAAGGCAACTTTTTTCTGGAAGCCAATTTAGAAATACCCGCTTAAATTACATAATCATAGTCTTTGACATAGCAATTCCACTTTTAGGAATTGGTCTTAAAGAGGTAATTGTACAAACATTCAAAAAGTAAGTGAGAAATACTAATCTTAAGCAGTGCACTTCTTATAATAACAAATGGCTGGAGATAAGCCATAGGTCTATTAGCAGGGGACGTTTAACTCGTTGTGAAACATTTATACAGAGGATCATTTTTCTATGATAATAGCTCTATATATGACATGCTGATCTATTAATATCATGACGTGAAAAAAAAAGATCTACAACTTATCAGAAAACGGTAAAGAGGTTACCGAGTAGCATTCATAAAATAATCCCTTTTATTTAAAGTTGTATGTAGTCGTGTGTAGGAATACATAGTGAGCTGTCTGAAAGTGTGTTCCCCTAAAATATACTGTGGTCATCTGGGTGATATGATACTTTTTGGAATTTTCTTACTCTCTTTGCAGTGAACTTGTACCACTTCTTTTATAATGAAAAATGAAAACAGTAAATCTATTTTAAAAATAAGCAGTAGGAATGATGGATAAGCAATTATTAATAGGGGAAGACAGGAAACACACATGGAGAGAACAGTAAGGCTTATGAGCGGACGTGTGGACTTCCTGTAGAGTTCTTGGGAGCTGAAATTTACTTGGCCATTTACAGAGCTAAAACTCGCTGCAAGAGGATTTACAAAAAGTTATAAAGCACTGTTACTAATTAGAGTTGTATGAAACTACTAATTCTCGCTTCGTGACTATGCATGTACTGAAACTAGAACTGCAAGGGACTCAGCGGTTTTGATTGGCTTGGATTTTGTCGAGACATTTAAGTAGCTTTGATGTAGATGAGTTGAAATCCTAGAATCTTGTTTCATGTGTTCCTACATGGCAAAACCAATGGAATAAGTAACTAGCTTCTCTTTACAGATTGGGAGTTGGTACAAAACAAAATCAGGACATTCAAACACTGTAAATTACGTAAAGGAGTAATAAAATTGTATAAAAATCAAACTACAGCGATAACATCTTCTTTAGGATATCATTTAAAGAGCCAATGTTATCTGAAGGGTAAAATTTAACTCAACAATTCAGTAAATATTTTTTGAGGGCATATGATATGATAAGAGGTTACTGGGTGGACTCAAAAAGCTCAGAGTCTAACAGAGAAAAGAATAAACTATGAAATAAATGCTCCTGCTTAAATAAGTGTAAGACACTCCTCTTAGAAAATAGTGGAGAAAAACCTTTTTACCATGAAAGACAAGGAAAAAAGAAAATAATGGAGTGACCAATTATGAAAGTTGTACGTGTAGAATCTATGCTCCAAATTATGACTGTTGAATTCAATTTGTTCCCATTTTATTTACATCTACAGCCTGCAAAAAATTTTTTGGAAAAACATATTTCTTTCTCAGTTCAAAACACACATACATCACTGTATCTGCAATATTTCAGACATATTTGTAAGCCTTGAATGCAAAGAAACCATTTTCCTCTAATCTGAAGTTATTAGAACCTCCTTCTAAGTGAACCTCCTTCTAGACTCTAAGTGAAAAATTGGGAATGGAGGAGATGTAAGTAGGAGGAGATTAGAGTATGAAATATGAGTGTGCGTTAGAGAGATACATTTTTTTTCAAAAAAAAGCTGAATTATTGGGTATTCCAGTGTTCTAGCCTATCTTCCCTTAGGAGACGTCTTACTTAGAGGCTTAAATTTTCTTTGAGTCTTACAGAGTGTAAACCTTAAGGATAGAAAGTGACCTTAAAGATGACCCTATTTATATCCTTTACTGGACAAACATTTCATTTGTACTTGTGACCAATAGTCCTCCAACCTTCACTTGAATTAAACCACTAAAAGAGAATCCAATAGTTTCTGATCTGTCAGTTTTATTTTTGGATAACTTTGGATTTTTTTCTCCCTCATTTAAAGCTAAACCATATGAGTTTGACATCAGGAAGTAGAGTGGTAAAATGCAAAGAATGTGGCCTGTCGAACTAATAGCAAATCTGTTACTTCAATTTAGTTATTTTGTTTAAATCCTAGTTGTTTCAACTTGGGCAAGACATACACCTTTGTGAATTTGTTTTCTCCTCTTTAAATCACGGATGGTAGTAACAAGAGTTACTTTAGTTGGGCTAGTTAACTGATTAAAGAAAAATTAGTTGGCTTTCTATCCTATTCCTTTTTCTACATTAGTGATACAAAGTTTTATATGGAAAAATTGAGAGCATAAAAACACTAGAAGACAGCCTAATTGTTTTAGAATGGGGAAAGTGATTCTAAGCAAGACCCTCCCCCCAAATTCAGAAGCAATAAAAGAAGAGATTAATCAATTTGACTATGTAACAATTAAAAAACATTTTATATGGACACAAATGCATGAAGTTATAGAAAAAATATATATGCATTATATATGACAGGGAAAGAAGATAATCATCTTTCTCTATATAACATTAAGAAATAGACCAATTTGAACTGTGGAAAATTGAGAAAGGACTTAAGTACTTCATAGATGACTTAAAAATGTGTGAAACAATGTTCAACATCATCCATAATTAAAGTAATAGAAAAAAATAAATACAATTTTTCAGCTACTAAACTGGTCAGTTTAAACAATTTTGATAAAATATAGTATTACTGAAGATGTGGGAAAACAGTCTCAAAAAGTTGCTGGGAGAATAAATTGGTGCGACTTCTTTGAATAGCAATTTGGATGAAACTATCAAGTTGAAATGTGACTTGGCATTATGACTTGGCAATTTCACTTCTACGTATCTGGCCTAAAAATAAATTCACACATTGCACAAGGAGACATGAACAAGGATGGCTTATAATAGCAATAAACTCAAAGCAACCTTAATAAATAAGCTTTGGTCTATTCAGATGAGGGAATCCTATGCAGAATTAAAAAGCCTGGCCGGGCGCGGTGGCTCACGCCTGTAATCCTAGCACTCTGGGAGGCCGAGGTGGGCGGATCGTTTGAGCTCAGGAGTTCGAGACCAGCCTGAGCAAGAGCGAGACCCCACCTCTACTAAAAATAGAAAGAAATTATATGGACAGCTAAAAATATATATAGAAAAAATTAGCCGGGCATGGTGGCGCATGCCTGTAGTCCCAGCTACTCGGGAGGCTGAGACAGGAGGATCGCTTGAGCTCAGGAGTTTGAGGTTGCTGTGAGCTAGGCAGACGCCACGGCACTCACTCTAACCTGGGCAACAGAGTGAGACTCTGTCTCAAAAAAAAAAAAAAAAAAAAAAAAAAAAAAAAAAAAAGAATTAAAAAGCCTGACATAAATTTTATACATACAAATATTAAATGCTTGCCAAAATGTATTTTTACATGTGTGAAAACACATTACATAAAATAACGTGTATAATATGATCCCCATTTATGTCTTGAAATAAATATATATATTGGTATATACACGCAGATATTTTCTCAAAGGGAACATAAGGAACTACTGATGGTTTTTCTACAATGTAGGGCCAGGCTCTGATAAAATTGGGAGACTGACTTTATTAGACACTTCCTTACACTGTTTGAATTTTATTTACTACCTATTGTTAAAATAGCTACATAACATGATTTTAAAAGTCAAATGAAATATGCAGAAGAATCCCCTATTACATTAGAGTCAAATATATGCCAGCCGATTGAAACACTTCAAGAGTTGTTTTGTTTAAGCTGTGAACCTCTAGTTTTCTCATCCATACTCTCCCATTAGTGTCTTCTGAATGCATGAAATGTCAACATCCCATTAAAAGAATATCTCAAGGACTGAATACAGTGATTGGGATAAGATGGTCCTGTTGTTTGAAGCACAGGATACCTTTCTCCTTGGATGTAGGGACACTATAGATCAGTTCAGCAGCCCAATCGATTCAGAGAGCAATTTATGAATCTCTTATTCAGCAATTCCACTTCTATTGAATTAATTTCTTAGCAGCTGCTTTGCAGATGATTCACAGGAAGCCTATTTTCAACTTATAAAACTCTTAATATGAATTGCTTTCACCTCCCATTTCTATTTCAAAATAGGAAAAAAAACAAAAAAAACAAAAAAAAAAAAAAAACCCACAAACAAACCAAACCAATTGAATTTTAGCTATTTATTCCCGCTGGCTAACTTTCCACATCTCCCCAAAGAAGCATTCTTGCCTGAATAAAGTATTGGATTGGCTGCTTTAACAGAGATAAAAAACAAAAAGCCAGTTGCCTCTCTCGTGTAAAATCCCAAGAAGGCGGGTAGTTCAGGGGAGCAGAGAACTCTGACCCATGAAGTTATAAAAGTATCATCTCACTCCCAGTAGCGACTTCAGTAATCTCTTTATTGGTATCCAACTTGGTACTCTTGGACACTCTTTACTACACTGTTTCCTCTATTCCCATCTCTAGCAACTTTCTGCAACTAGTTTCCCCACTCTGGCTCCCATGTTGCAGATCAATGCTGCAAGGTTATGAGAAAGTATTGACTAAAGTGTTACAATATGTTACAACATAGATAGATCTTCCTTAGTGAAATAAGCCAGACACAGAAGGGCAAAGATTGTATAATTCCACTTAATTGAGGTACTTAGAATAGGCAAATTCATAGAGTCACAAGGTAGAACAGAGGGTTACCAGGGGCTGGGAGAAGGGGGAAGAAGTTGTTATTGTTTAGTGGGTACAGAATTTTTGTGGATGATGAGATGACAAAATTAGATACGGATAATGGTGATATTTACATAATATGAATATTTTTAAGGTCACTGAATTGCACACTTAGGACTGGTTATTTAGCTACAATAAAAAAGTTTCTAAAATACAATGAAAACAAAAAAGAATAGATAAGGATTAGGAACAAGAGGCCTAAAGGGAAGGAAAACCCGATTTAATAGGTTTAAGAAAGTGGGAAGGAGGGATTTTAAGAAAAAGTTCAATATTCTTTACACAGAAACGATTCAGTAAATGGTAGGAGAATAGGTCACATTGGGAAATGATTGGAAAGAAAATAATTATAGAACAGTTTTTCAGGTGAAATTTCCCCTACTGCTGTGGTCCCCAAACTCCAGGCCATGGACCGGCGCCGGTCTGCGTCTGCCAGAAACTGGGCCCCACCTGCACCCACAGCTGCTCCCCATCAGTCGCATCACCGCCTGCCCCGGTCAGATCAGTGGGGGCGTTAAACCCTCGTAGGAGCATGAACCCCACTGCAAACTGCCCATGCGAGGGATTCAGGCTGCGTGTTCTCCGAAAGAATCCAACGCCTGATGGTTTGAGGTGGAGCGGAACCGGGGACACCCCGCCCCTATCTGTGGAAAACTGTTTTCCACGAAACCCATCCCTGGTATCAAAAAGGTTGGGGAACGCTGCTCTACTGGGTGTGAAAAGGAATATTGTAACGGATATTGTAGCTTGGCTGCTGGTAGCTCACAGTAACTTGGTGGAGAGCTTCAGGGACGGTTCTCATGTCCTTCTTGCTCTGCCCTAGGGGCACAAAGCGATGGCTCCATCGTCTTGATTTGGAGCAACTGAAGGACCATCCAATTCTGTAACTCCATGTAGAATTGCTTGAAGCCTCTAGCACAACTGTCTCACAATGCAATTTCCCCTTTTGCCCAATCCTGTTTCCTTTACTCTCTAATGGGAGTTATTCTTTCTTGTACTTTCCTACCAACCTCCTGTATGCAAATTTCCACCTTAGAATATGTTCCCTCAGGGTGCAACCTAAAACAAATATTGGGTTGCAATCCTAACCAGATAAGAAATAGAAATGTCTTTTCTTGCACAACCATTAGATAAAATGCAGTTTTGCTATAACACAATGTCAACAGTAGAAAAGGCTAGATTACGTTTTATTTTTTAACACAGTCATCAACATTAATTTGATCATTTATTCATTTATTGCTTTTTTAACGTATTCAGCAAATATTTGTTGACTGCCTACGATGTGCCAGATTCTGTGCCAGGGAAAGAGTTGCATAAAGAAATTAGAAAGTCCAATGCTGCCTATTAAGTAGTAGGACATCATTACTCTTCCACAGCAATAATTTTCCTCAAAGTTTAATGTTACTCAGAGTAGTTAGTTATTTATTTGTCCTAATTCCATGGGGGTCAAAATTTCCATTAAAATGATCTGTTGTTGGAAAGCTATTAGGAACAACCTTTATCAGGGAAACATAATATAGACAGGATGAAAGAGCTATAAAATCATAAGCATAGAGGACAATTATTAAAATATTATTTCAGCATAGTTCATTTTTACCATGAAAGCTAAACTTAGTCATCATATAATTTAATCCAGTTATGAAAAAAAGAAGAAAATTATTATGCCAAATTTGTGTACACCTTAAAAATACTTTGTTATAACAAATTTCAAACATATACAAAAATTGATAGGCAAACATAAGCAATCTTCTTCTAGTTAACCACCAGCTGCCCTACGGCCAATTTTGTTTCATCTATTTTCACGTTTACTTCCCCTCCTACCACGTTATTTTATACAAATCCTAGCTATAATATAGTTGTATCTATAAGCATTTCAGTATAACTCTATAAAAAATAAAAACTCTAAAAAAATTGCACATTTTAAAATATTTATGGGAATATAATCATTTTGGGAAATTTTGTGGCTGTCTTCCTGATATTAGAGACAAGATGCATTGGGAAATGTTTGCTAAGGAGTTGACCAGAAGATTTAGAAACTTTCCATATCCAGTCAATATGTTAATACATGAGCATTGTAGGTGCTGAGAGCTGAAACATAACAGGTTTTGGAAGATGCAGGTGCTCATGTAGGCCCCTGTGAGTACTTTTCTAGTACTTTAAGTAAGATAGGAAAATCTGAAGGGTTTTAAGCAGAGGAGGGGTATAATATCACTTTTCATTTTAAAAGGATTACTCTGGCTGGTGCTGTGTTGAAAATGGACTGTAGAGGTTCTAGGGAAGGAACAGTGAGACCAGCTAGGATGAAGTTTCTCACACCTTACTGTGCACACAAATCACGGAGAATCTTGTTCAAATGAAGATTCTGTTTCAGCAAACCTAAGATGGGGACTGAGATTCTGCATTTCTAACAAGCTTCCCTGGGATTCCCAGTCCTGCTGCACAGACCAAACCTTGTTTGGCAAGGACTTAACAAAATATTACAGACATCCAAGTAGCAGATGATGTGGCTCAAAGTGGTAGTGGTGGAAAAGTAGTGGGGTTGTAAGAAATGGTAGGATGCTGCATTTATTTCCAAAATGTAACTAACAGGATTCCCTGATGGTTTGCATATAAGATATGAGAGAAGACAAGTCAGGGCTCATTCTGAAATTTTTGACTTGAGCAACTGGAGGCATTGGGAAGCATGTAGGAGGAGAAAGTTTTGGTGAGAAATCAGAAATTTGATTTTTTGACATCTTAATTTTGAGATACCTGTTAAATGTGCAAATTGTGAAAATGAGTAGGTGATTGGATAAAGAAGTTTGAAGTTCAGGAGAGTGGTGGAAATTGTAGCTAAAATTTATGCCTTTATATAATGTTTAATGTCATGAGGAGCATGGATAGGATCAGTTAGAGAGTGAGTGCAGACAGAAAAAAAAGAGATTTCTAGGACAGAGCCTTGGGACCATTCAACATTTAAAGTTTAGAAAGATGAAGATGAGCTAGCAAAGAATACTATTTATATATATAGCCTTGAATTAGGAAAAGAACCAAAACAGCATGTCTCTTGGAAATCAGTAAAGAAAGTGAGATTAGTAAGACAGGGATGGCACTGACAAATATTACATCATCAGGCTCAGATCTTGGATGTCCTCATAAATTTAAATTTAACCTGGAACATTTAAAATTGAAACTAAAATTTTGAGCCATGAAGCTGTTTCCAAGAGGTTAGAAGTGTTTTGAAGAGGAAAGGACTAAGAGGCTGTGTCACTGGTATTGAATTAGTCAATGATATAGCCATTTAGATACTATATCAGCTTTATAAAAAGGGACCCCCTACAAATGACAATTTCACATCATTCAGGCTGAATCACTAGAGTTTTTAATAGTAAGCAAGAGGGGATATTTGATATCCTAGAGTCAGCTGGATTTTTCCATTATATTCCCAATAGAGCAAATAAGAATATTTCTGTTGAGTTCTAAATGGGAAACATCCGCGTTTATTTTCCATATTGAAAGATGACCTCCCCCAACCCTTGACCCTGATTCTGTAAAATTCCATGTCAGAGCCCAAGGTTTATCATAGCAAGATGGATAATAAAAGAAGGAAAAGGTAAGAAGCAGCAGCATAGGCGAAAGGATAAAGGTATATCTCTCCCCCTTTTTTTTCCTTTCTTTGATCATCACCTGCCTTCCTCTTTTTTTTTAAAACAAACAAATTAGCTCTATGCTATTCCAGACTAACAATAACAAGTTGGAAGAAATGATTGGCATATTAGTCAGGAGAAGCTACATTATGCTGCAGCAGCAAACAAGTCCAAATCTCAGTGACTCAACAAAACAATTTTTTTTCACATTTACACAAGTTAATTCTGCAGATGGGCTTTACTCTTGGTAGTTACTGTGGGACTCAGGCTGATGAAAATGCCAGCTTCCAAGATCATCAAGGCAGTGGGAAGGAGATGTTGAGAGCCACACAGGAACATTTCAATTTTTTTTCATGAAAGTGTGTGACTACTTCTACATGTATTTCTTGGGCCAGACAAATAACTTGTTCCTTCTCAACTTAGTATATGCCTAGAAGGAGAAGCATCAGAATATTTATGGATATCTCTAATAACTATGAATGTCTGATGGAGGAGTGGGCAATAATAAAAGCTCTTATCTCATAGATTATTATGGGATTTGTATCACACTTAAGCATAGAGTAAAATCTATAATATGAACTAAAATTGAAAAAATGTTGAAATTATATGATAAATATTTTAGAGAACTAATAACTTATGTGGAGACCATGATTAGCTAATACATCCTCTGGAATACTTATGTGGAATTTTTATGTTTTATTATCTCATTCCATTTCCAGTTCATTTCCATGTTAATAAAATCAATGCTATCAATGTCCATTTCAGATTTAAAAAATCATTGACTTCCTTCTTTTGATAAAAATAGAGCTCGGAGGAGAAACATCAATTTTACTACTCCAAAAACACACACAAATTCAGAAAATATATATATAAACTCTATATATAAAAATATATATGATCAAAATATAACCAAATATTGTTTACATGGAATGTTAAATCCTCTTGCAAAATATCATAGATAATCTTTATGTAACATCAACAAAATAACCGGTTTTTGCCATGGTCAACCAAGTCACTTTGGCTTTTGAAAAACCACTTCATCAAATAGTTCGCAATAAGTTATGCTAGCAGAAAAGCCAACTCTGTTGTGTGTTAACACAGATACGCCTCTGAAATCTTTGTTAGGAGGCAGTTAAACTGAGAACTGCTCAGTATTAGATAGCAGGATGAAGTCAGGTCTACTCTACACAAAGAAAGTGTCTGTGGAGGCAACGTACTATTGTGCAATGAGTTTCATCCATGTAGACAATATCAATCTTGATAAAGTAAAAAAAGGCAGGTTTTGCTCAATGCATTTCTTTTGGACTGAATTATCTCAATAATTGTCTTAACTCTCCACTTCACTTGAGGAGCTCTTTCTAAAACGAAGTTGTGGTCTGGCAAGTAGCCAATCATTTGGACAGTAAAGTAGACAATTTAAGCCATCACAGTACTTGGGATAGATGGAAAGTTGTAGGCCTGGCTGGAATGAGGCCAACAAAGAACTGCGAAACTTTTATGCACCTGCAATTGACAGGCTGGATTGCTGTATCTCATCCCTCTTCTCCTGCATTCTCCTTCTAGCAGGATTCTTTTTTGCCAGTGTCCTGAGGCACATGAGACGTAATGTGGTCACAAGATATTCAAATCCTGGGAAAGCTTATTGTTTTTCTAGATCATATGAGATATGAAAGAGGATTCTGCTCTATTATAAACAGTAATTTGTAAAACCAAGTTAGAAAATAATAATTTTACTCAATGCAAACTCAAAGATAAATATAACCAGATGTAGAAACCCCATAAGTATCTGAGGGTAATAGAATTTTGTTACATCAAAAGGGGAAAAACCATATTCTCGGGAAGTAAACATGATATTAGGTATTTTTTCCCAGAACCTAAATAAGTTTACAGTAATGTATTTTATTCCCAGAAATTAATAAAAATCAATTATACAATTCCCAGAAAATACAGTTTAAAAGTTACCTTTACAGAAAGAAAATACTCTGTGAGCAATTATTACTAACAGAAGAATTAATTGCCTTGAGTGAAGAAGAAAACTGGAAGTTCACAAAACTTTGAAATATAGATTTTGCTTTTTCAGTTGACTAAAGATTAAGTATTTCTAACTACCCATTTAGAGACGCTATCTAATTTAAAATTTAACTTTTTTAACATAAGATGCCCTTTTTTGTCATGCAAAGTTTTTAAATGATGATAGGATTAAGAAATAAGAACAAACATCATTTTACAGATACAATTTTTTGTTACCCAAAATGAATGGACTAAGTCTGATTTAAAATCTTTCACAAGAATGTCCTTTGAAAGATGCACATACAGCTGCTACTGGTCTGTAAGAAGCTCCCCTTTCAGTTAAAGAAAACTTTATTGTCCTCTACATGTTGTGTTTTTTTTTTTTTTCTGATAATCTTTTTATTTCTTTCTTGCAATTGAAGATGCAAGTCAACATGTTCCTTTATTATGAGCTAACACACTCAGAGTTTTATAAAAAGCAGATGTTCTGGGTTTAAATTCAAATCATATTTTTAAGAAGCATCCTTTACCTAAGTTTTTTCTTTTTTGTTCTCTCTGCACCCTTTATTTTATTTTCAATTCATTTATTATTCACAGATCTTTTCAAAGATTTCTATCCTTCAGAATATGATGGTCTTCCAATGTTAAACCACTTAAATCTGTCCTTCTAATGGAAATTTTTTTTTCCCAGTGGTTAAGAAGGACATTGCTCTTAATATGACTGAGTCTAAGTTTCTCCCCTCATTCTTTAATGTACCTTTTATTTTTCTTATTCTCCACATGTTTTCCTAAATACTATTTTATGGTTTACTTTCATAATATCATTGCAAATATTATATCTGTTATTGATATGGTGTTTTACAATTTTTTGTTTGTTTTGTTTTACAGTTTTATAAAGGACTTTCATGTCTTTGGTTTATTTATTACATTTTGATTTTTCCAAATGTATTTGTAAAAACTTTTTTTCATATGGAAAATGAGTCATAAATGAGGCGTATATTGTTATGGACCATCTATTGCCAGATATGGTTTTCTTTTAACTACTTTTAGAATTACATTATACTAATCCTGAAGTTTAAATCATTTCTGAAATATATTAATACTAGAATTTAAAGCTATAAAGCATTAACTGCTGTTATAATTTTCAACTCAAAGTTACTTTAGATAATGGCATAATTTTTTTTTCTTACAGAGTGACTGTTAAAAGATATTACCAGTTTCAGTTTGGAAGAAACGTTTGGAAGAAATGTTAGCTACTTAAAAAGATAGATGTTTCTTGGGGATATTTCTGGCTATGCATATGCGATGGTCACACATTGGATCTATTTTAAACTGAATGCTGAAATTATGAATGTAACATTGACATTTTTCATCCTAGCAGAATCATTATCTTTTTAGTATCAAGGAGTAATTCTTTTTAGTGAGGAAAAGTAAATTTTTTAAAAAAATTCTTATGAAAGCAAATAAATTACTATGGTTCAATTTTACTTGTGAGGCAGGACAAAGTGAATTGGAGGTTGTCCATGATAATGAACACAGCTTGTGATATTTCAGAGATCTTTTATTTTATAGAAGTTTGAAGAGACCATTTTCATAGCTGAATTCATTATGCCGAAATCTCTCTTTAGATGCTTGAGACATTCTGCCTACTATCAGAGTCAGGGAGAGATGGAATTACACATGACGATATGTTCACCTTTGGATAGCACTTTTTAAAAAATCATTTTTCTGAGCATGTTCTTTTATTTTACCCTCATAATAATTTTCTGAGGTAGGTGCCGTGTAAGAAATTATTCCTAACCTTATTATATTAAAACATTCTCACAACTTCTGAGGGTCACGAATCTGGAAGCAGCTTACCTGGTTGGTTCTGGATCAAGGTGTCTCTGGAGATAGCAGTCAAGATATCGGCTAGGGTTGCAGTCTTCTCAAGACTTGACTGGGCTAAAGGATCTGCCTCCAAGTTCACTAACATGGTTATTGACAGGCTTCACTTTTTTATTGTCTATTGGCCAGAGACTTCAGTTTCTGGTCTTATGGGCTTTCCCATTGGCTGATTCAATGTCATCTTCAACTGGCTGACCCCAGATGTGTGTGTGTGTGTGTGTGTGTGTGTAACAGAGAGAGAGAGAGAGAGAGAGAGGAGTCCAAGACAGAAACCACAGTCTTTTATAACCTAATCTCATAATCTCAGAAGTGACATATTATTCCTCCTTCTGTATGCTATTGGACACACAGACCAACCTGATACAATGTGGGAGGGGATCACATAAGGATGTAAACACGAAAAGGTAAAAGATCACTGGGGGCCATCTGGGAGGCTGACCACCACAATAGGCAATCAGACATTATAAGGAAAGTCAACTGATAACCTGAAAAACAACTGACTTGCTGTAGGGCATACACATAATTTTGTGGCTGTGAATGTGGCAATAAATTTTCCACTGTACCAGAATCTCATGCTTGCCACATGTTTTTTCTATAGTCATTGGTTCCTACATTATGATAAAAATGTGTAAGTTTAAAAAAGTGAAGCTATCAGAGTCTATGAGTTTTTCAAGCAGGGAAAGTGAGGCCCACTGTACATGTACCATCCTTGTCAGCCTTACATTGGACTATGGCATCACTTAGAGCAGTGGTCCCCAACCTTTTTGGCACCAGGGACCGGTTTCATGGAAGACAATTTTTCCACGGACCAGAGTGACATTAGATTTTCATAAGGAGCGTGCAACCTAGATCCCTCACATGCACAGTTTACAGTAGGGTCTGTGCTCCTATGAGAATCTAATGCCGCTGCTCATCAGACAGGAGGCAGAGCTCAGGTGGTGATGCGAGCAATGGGGAATGACTGTAAAAACAGATGAAGCTTGGCTTGCTCACCCACTGCTCACCTTCTGCTGTGTGACCTGGTTCCTAACAGGCCATGGACTGGTACCAGTCAGTGGCCTGGGGGTTGGGGACTGCAGACTTAGAGAATGTAATGACTCCTGCATGATTCTTGATCACACTCTGTTCCCTCATCTTGTCTTATACATCAGCCAAACCAGGAATTAATTGTAAGATGGAGAGTTGTGACTACAAAGGCCTTTTTCCTCTTGAGTGCAGAGATTGGGTGAGAGAGCCATGTAAACAGTGCCTAAGAGAGAGCTCAAATGCAGTGAAGGTTTTTATCTAGAAACCAGTAAGCGAAAAAATATATAGTAATTATCAGAACAATTTTCAAATTGTTAAGTCAAGCTATTAAAAAAAGGCTCATATGACCAGGAACTTACAAGAATCAAATTGATCATCTATGGTGTTCTATCACAAGACTCAATCCACTGTGTTATTCATTGTACTTACTGGTAATATGTGTTTATAACTCCTTTGCATGGCATCCATGGTTCTCTGGAATGGGATTTTTATCTCTCTCAATAGCTCCTATTTCTCAGTTCCTGTGATCCATATTGGATGATTCCTAACATTGAAAGTATTTTCACATACCTATGTTGCTTGCAGCTTTGTGCATGCACTTATTTATCTGAGATTCAAAGCACATATACTGTGCCAAGCACAGGCCTTGATGATGGGAGACAATGGGAAGAAGGCAAACAGGTCTCTCCTCTAGCGCACTTCTTCACCTCTCTTTGGAATATATTCCTGAAGAAATAATTATTAAAAAAACTTATTAAGTTACAACTGTAAAAGATGGTATGAAGGAGGAAGATCAAATGTTGCAATATTGTACAGAAGAGAGATCTAATCTTAGGTTTGTGGGGAAGAGGAAAATTAACAGTCTTCTCTGAGGAAGCTTTTAATTGTCTGAGGCTTACATGAGGCTTGGCACAGGTAGATGCACAGGTATGTTTAAGATAGTTTTTATGATATGCAATTAATTTAAGTAAAAATTTCTATAGTCAATTGCAAAGTTAAAGATACTATGTTGCTACCCTTTGAGCATTACTGTAAATGTTATAAGCTTTGGCAAACTGTTTTACACAAAATAAGTAAAAATAAAGCATGCATTTAAGCAAAGAATTAAAGATAATTTTACATGCTTTTACAATAATAATTAATGTATTTATTCATATATTTAATAAATTTTTAGCTAGTAGTGTGTTATTGAGTGGCAGGAGATGAGCTTTGGAATCAGTGTTTTGAATTGTATTTTTGCTTTGGGATTACTGTTTTGGGGAAGATCCTGATTATCAGTGTATTCATCTATACAATGGGGATAATGACACACACTTTGAAAGCGTTGACATACAGATTGAGCATCCCTAATCTGAAAATCTGAAATTCAAAATGCTCCAAAATCTGACATGATGCCACAAGTAGAAAATTTCTCACCTGACCTCATGTGATGAGTCACTGTCAAAATGCAGTAAAAACTTGGTTTCATGCACAAAATTATTTTAAAATACTGTATAAGATTACATTCAAGATATGCATATAAGGAATATAGGAAACATAAATGAATTTCTCATCCCTAAGATATCTCGTTATGTATATGCAAATTTCCAAAATCTGAAAAAATCCCAAATCCAAAACACTTATGGTTCCAAGCATTTTGGGTGAGAGATACCCACCCTGTAATGTAGATGAAGCATTTATCATTGTCTAGGGCATTGTTGGTCTTCAGCATGTGGTAGCTATGCTCATCATCATTAGCATTGTTTTTATTATTTGCTAGGATTAAAAATAAACCAGATTAGTTAAGCCATAGTAATTGTTCTGTAATTCAATTGTGGATATACTATTAAAGTTTCAATATCTTAATACAGAGCCCTAGAACTACATTTGTAATTACCATTATCTGAAACTACTTTACTACTGTGTGACCTTTGGAGAATGTCGTAATATATTCTAATTCAATAATTAGATGTATTGAAGAACCACAGGTTGCTCATAAAAGAACAGGAAATGACTAAATAGCCTTGATTTTGGTAACTTGTATTTATGGTTATTCTAGTGTATATAATTAGAAACTGCTTAGTGAAACCTGGAGTGGTGGGAATTTACAGTGGGGAGAAGGAGGTGGAGGCTTTAAAAGACATTTATTGTCAGTCTTGCTAAAGATTGTAGCCTTCATCTTGTTGGTGACCGAGGGACAATGAAAGATTATACTCAGAGGTGTGACTTGGGCAGATCTGTGTTTTTGAAGCCTTGTTTGGAAGAAGGAGTGGAAAATGGGAAGTAAAGAAGCCAGGTAAAGGCATCTTAATAGACCAAATGAAAATGTCTGAGGAAGTGAACCGGTTAGAGGTTGCAAAGCAATCAAATAATAAAATTGAGACATGGTGATGGCCTGAACAAGGGCAGAATTAAAATGAATGTTTAGGAGATAAAATTGGCAGGGGTTTTTAATGAATCGGATGGACTAAAAGTAGTAGTGTTCAAGGAAGTGAATGACTCAGATGTCGTGAAGAGTATTGAGAAAAAGGCAAGGACATGTTTGAAAAAAATATTTCAAGGGTAAAAATCCATCAGACTTGGTGATTAAGTAGATGGAGAGAGGTAAATAAAAGGATTCATGGATAACTTAGGGAAGATGCCAGCTTTTGAACAGCAAAGTGTAGCTGAAAAATGTAGTTAGAGGGCAAGTTTATAATTTTTGTTTTAATCCAATCTATTGACTTTGAAGTGCTTACGGAACATCTGGGTGGTTCTAACAGGTAGACACTAGATAACGCGTGTCTGTCCAGAAGATGTAAGTCTGAAAGATATGAGCAGATATGTGACAGGTGACCTCAGGAGTGGAGGACATGATCCAGCAAGGAAACACTGCCACCCTGAACTTCTCTCTTGCCCTTACTCATCTAGTAATTTTTTTAAACATTCAAGTTTTTTAAACATTCAATTTTTTTTAAAAATTTGAAAAGTTTATAAAGTAAAAATGTTACAGTAAGCTCAGGTTAGTTTATTATTGAAGAAAGAAAAATATTTTCTATAAATTTAGTGTAGCCTAAGTGTCCAGTGTTTGTAAAGTCTACAGCAGTGCACAGTGATGTCTGAGGCCTTGACGTTCACTCACCACTCCCTCACCTGCTCACCCAGAGCAACTCCCAGTCCTGCAAGCTCCATTCATGGTAAGTTCCCTAAACAGGTGTACCATTTTTTATCTTGTATACTGTATTTTTATTGTACTTTTTCTGTTTAGATACACAAATATCATTGTGTCGCAATTGCCTATAGTGTTCAGTATAGTAATGTGCTGTACAGGTTTGTAGTCTGGGAGAAATACCTAGGCTATATCGTGTAGCCTAGGTATGTAGTAGGCTACATCACCTAGGTTTGTATATCATAGTATACAATTTTTTTTAACTTTTTGACTTTTTTGTAATAACACTTACCTTAAAACACAAACACATTGAACAGCTGTACAAAAGAATTTTCTTTCTTTGTATTCTTAATTTTTTCTCTTTTTAGTACTTATTAGTCTTCTTTTATCTTTTAAACTTTTTTGTTAAAAACTAAAACACAAGCACACACAGTAGCCTAGGCCTACACAGGGCCAGAATCATCAATATCACTGTCTTCCACCTCCACATCTTGTCCTACTGGAAGGTCTTCAGGGGCAACAACGTGCATGAAGCTGTCATCTCCAGTGATAACAATACCTTCTCCTATGATAACAACGCCTTCTTCTGGAATGCCTTCTGAAGGACCTGTATGAGGCTGTTATACAGTTAACTTTTTTTAATAGAAGGAGTAAATAATAATAAAAAGTATAGTATAGAAAACACTAATATATAACCCAGTAACGGTTATTTATGATCATTATCAACTATTACATGCAGTACATAATTGTGTGTGCTATACTTTCATACAACTGGCAGTGCAGTTGCAGTAGGTTTCTTTACACCAGCATCAACACAAACTTGCAATGCATTGTGCTATGACATTTTAACAGTATTGATTTTTACCTCCCAAATATTGCTTGAATCCATGTACTTTTTACCAGCATCCTAGTCCAAACTACCAGAATCTCTTGCCTGAAACTTTAGCAACTGTTAATATCTGCTCTCTCCATCAGCTAAGAGTACCCACAATTCTTTCCACACTATCCACCCACAGTGGATTTTTCTACATACAAATAAGATAGAGTCACACTCCTGCTTCAAAAATTTCCCTGGCTTCCCATTGCTTTAAGGATATAAGGGCGGGGGAAGGGGCAATCTCTTTAGCATGATCCATAGCCATCCTCCCTCCAGTCACAGCTCCTACAACACTTCCTTCCTCTCTTCTTCCTGCGTCCTCTCTTCCTCCCAACTTCAGTTCTCAGTTGCCCTGGCCCTGATATCCCACCTTGCTTCAAGTCCTTATGTCTTTGTTCATGGAATGTCCCCTGCTGGGAATGCTTTTTCCCTGAGGCCCAACTTGCCTAGCAATTACCTAACCTTCATTCAGGACTCAAGTCCAAGGCTACCCCCTGGATAAGCCTCTAATCTAAGTTCATTGACCACTTCTTCCTCTTGGCCCCATCTGTACATGGCTACATTTTTTTCATGTTATTGTATTTATTTGTTTATTTATAGGCCTCATATCTATCTCTCTACTTGAAAGTAAGCTCTGTGATGGTAAGATTTAAAAGAACATTTAGCACAGTGACTGTATAAGTTAATAAGAAAAGTTAACATCTGTTGTACGCTGAGTTTGTACCAGGTGGTTCAAAGTGTTTTGCCTGTTGTGCATCATCTAACTTTCAAACAGTGGGATCAGAAAGGTATCATTAACTCGCTGCTTGACAGATGAGGAAGTGGAGACTCAGAGAGTTGAAGTAATTGCCCTGAGGTTGCTAGTAAGTGGTAACTTCACTATGTGAAACCAGAAAAACTAGCCCCAAATTCCAGTTTTTAAGGACTCTCCCCCTCATATGGCCTTTCAGAGTAGGCACTTAAAAATATTTGTCAGATGAATTAATGCATTTCTTTCCTGGGGGTTGTCTTTGATTGCCTTCTCTAGCCTCTGAAAATACTAATCCCCTTCTGCTTAGCAAAATGTGCAATCCTTTTACATTGCATTTAAGTCTTGTGTTTCCAACTTATTTCTGTTTACTAAGAAGCTTCTTTCCCTTCTTAGGTCTCCATCTTTCTTTAATACTTCTATTTCTTGTTTTTCCTCTCTCTCTTTCTTTTCTATTTTTGTTCTGTCTTACAGAATAGTTATGCACTGTGTTGCTTGCTTACCCAGAAGTAGCCTGTCCTGTGCTCTCGTTCCAGATTTCTTTCCTTTGTCCCTCTGTCTTGCTCTGTGCCCGGGTTGCTCACCTCCATGAACTGAGTCCACAGGCTTTCATTTCATTCTTGCATTCTGGCTGCTGGTTGCTTTCCACCAAGAGGAGACAGTGGCAAAAAATTAGGGGGTGGAAGGAGAGTGAAATCACAGCAATCCTTACAAATACCCCCTGAAAAGTTATTTAGGAGGAGTGGGAGATTGGCTGAGTCTCTTGATAAAGGTCATACTCCTATCAGGTGATCATATTCACATAATCTTTTTTTTTCCTTGTTTGTGATAACTACTTCTTCCCCTGCCAGTAACTAAAAGAAGCACCTGCCATTAACTTTGTAATTAGAACTTAGGAATTACTCAGTTTGAGTGTACCATTTCTGTCCTTTTGGGACCCTGACTAATAGACCCCCACAATTCCTTGCAGCCTTCCTAACAGAACCCCAACTTTCTCTATGCATCCAGCCTTCTGTGTCTAGTCTATGTGACTCAGGGGAAAATGACCTTCATATTCAGCCCTAGGGTGAAATCCTCACTGGCACAGACCAGTCATGAAAAACTCTTCTCCCATGCTAGAAGCTAGCTCAGGAAACCAGGCTTAAGACAGTCAGGACAAAATATTTCTCTGCTGACTGCCATCGTGCTGCACATCATGAGCACTGAGCTTAAGTTGTACCTAGTCACACTACAGAGAGGAGTTTTATTTTATGGTGGAAGAAGCACTTCCTTCTACTCTTTCTTCTGCTGGACTTGAACAAAGAAGTGGGTTATCCCAGTTGTTGCTGGCAGCTATTTTACAACGAGGAGGGGAGGTGGCCTCAAGACAAAACTAACCTGGAGAAGAGGACCAAGAGCATTGCAAGACAAATCTGGAAACTCGATCAATCATACCAATCTTGGAGCCTACCTTATCTCTAGATACCTGTTCCTATGGTGTTTCCTATATTTTAAGCCCACATGAGGGAATTTCTGATTCTTGGAGCATATCACTTCCAAACTGCTCTGATTTTGTAATAGCTAACATGTATTAAGTGTTTATTATTTGACTTCCACAGTGGTAAGTGTGATAAACCACAACCTATGTGGTAATCTTAGCCTCATTATACACACGCGGAAGCTAAGTCTTCGAAAGATTCATGCATTAGTAGTGGCCACAGAATTAGTAAGTGCTCCAGTTATAATCCAAACCTGGGTCCATCTGACTCTAGTCTTCATCCGTCAGCAGCATGGTGCTCAGTTTGACATTAACCCACTTCTTCGACAACTACAGCATGACCATACCTTGGACTCACTTCTAAGCAACTTAGGCACTGCCAGAAAATTTGCCCCCAGATGACCTCATATTTTAATAACAGAGGTAAGGTACATTTTTAATGGTCCACAGCATGTTGAGATATGGAGCTCAGTGTTAGGTAGCAGATAACATAAAGAAATTCATGGTCAAAACTCAAGCAAGGGGGACAATCTTTGAGGTGAGATTCCTATTCAGGTAGGTGATGACAATGGCAGTTGATATAAATCATAACAAACTCATTGGGAAAATAATCAGAAATAGTAATGAAGTTCTAGAGTCCATGCCTAAAGAAATGATCTGTATATGAACTGACTCGGGTGAATATGCCAATGTCATATTTTCAATGTAAGTCTTATATATAGTTTGAGATTATAAAATGCAATTAGAACACAGAGATTAGAATCAGACTAAATTAAATCAAAGTCTCCTATTTGATCTTGTAACCTTTGTTTTAGCATTAACACTTCTTACATGAGCTGAACCGAACTTCCAAACATCATCTTTGAATTACGCCTTTAAACGTGAAATTTAGGACTTTGTTTTTTCAGTCTTGTGTCCTCCAACAACAATTTATATTTGTTTATAAATATTGCTCTCTTGCTTCTAAGGAAATGATTTTTTTAGAGTGTTGAAAGAAGAAAAATATTGTCCTGAACTAAGTGTTTGTCTTCCTGAGGCCTCTCTTTGGTGTGACTAAATCAGATGAAGCAGCTTCATGGAGACACTTCGACATAGAGAATTTCAAAGCCAAGTCTAATGACAGCATTTACTCCTAATATGGATGATGTGAGAACAGAAGCATAATGTTTATTAGCAACCTTTGCTAAAACAGTAACTGAGACAAAGCGCACAGAAGATGAAAATGGAAGTACTCAGCAATGAGCCCCCATTTTCTTCTGAATTAATTCACATCATAGGGTGTGTTGCCTTGAATGCATTTCCTTCCTTTTACACTCCCACTTAGCTTTCCTTTAAGTGTCAAATGAAGCGGGTGGTGGAAAATGCAGTGCACCCGTCATTTTGACATTCCTTTGCAAATTAGTCAGGCTTTGATAGTACAGGTCGGTTCTACCACGCAGGGGAGCTTTCAGCTTTGGGAATCTGGCAGGAGTTCAAGAGCAACGTATTGCTTTGAACTCACTTGTTAGCTGTGCAAAATAAACACCATCCACCTTGCAATAAAAAAGCATCAGCAGGGGAAAAAAAGAGAACATTCTAAACCCCTCCCTTGAGACTTCAAAACCCTCACTGGGGCTGCTAAATTAGGACAGGAAAAAGAAGGCCTGCTTGTGAAAAGAAAGGAGGGGGAAAGAACCATCTTACAACAAACACACACAAAAATTACAATCCCTGAGAACTAATTATGTTTTCATGATCACAAATGCATTGAGAGTTTGAAAGCTCACGGACGCATCCTGATGCTGCTATAAAATGTTTCCTGGCTAATTATTTGCCAGTACAACTGTTCACTTCCTGTGGTGGATTTATGCTAAATCCTGTTATTAGTCTTGCTCTGCAATTGCCATTGTCTATGACTAGAAGCAAGGCTGAAAGGCTACAGTCAGCCTTTTATTACACAACATGTGAATGGAGATTTGACCCAATGTCCGACCACTTCCCCCATTTGGTTTTTATGTGAGCTCGCTGAGCCTTTCCCTATAAATCATTGGGTTCCAATGAACTTTTACTATTTTTTCTCTTCTTTCAACCCTACTACTTTGTGTATGTGTGAGTGCACACTTTAAAAATAAACCACACAATTTCTTTCTCTCTTTAAACAATAGTTAAGACCTTTTCATCATATTCAATTTCTATAGTTCTTGCACCAAAACATATACAAAACCAATGTTTGATGCCTTGATTTCACTCAGTGGTTGAAGTTGAGAGTGGTTAAAAATAAATAAGACCAAAAGAATCTAAAATGCAATTTACATTTCAGTAAGGTTGTGATCTTCAATAAATGTAATGTACAAACTATCATAGTAGCTGCAGTATAAACTAATTACTTTCTATAGAAACCTAACCACACATTTCTAGAATATTTGATCTTTGGGGCAAATTTTAAGCAAATTTGGTAACACCTTAAATATAATTTTTCCTTCAGATAACATTAACACAAATACTGTGAATTATCTAAAATAAGTCTTTTTAAATATAGTGTATACAACTGTAAATCTCCAAAATACAATGTTCTTAATTTGTGATACTGTATTTAAGAATATGACCACTATATTTTAAAAATATTCTCAGATTTACATATAAAATCTTAAAGATTTGTACAAATTATTGGTTTATAAAAGCAAAGTAGATTATGAGAATAAAAAGATTAGAATGATAACAAGGGTTTGTTTTTCAGTTTACACATTCCATTTTTTCCGTTTCTAATGATTACAGGCACATCCTTGTTACCCACTTTTCTTGAAAAAATCTTTATCAAAATTTTACCTGTGAATAATCACAGGAGTAATCCTTGTGAACTTTAAAATTTTCTTGTAGCTTCTTTCCCAACATTTATGTAGAAAGTTGGTATTAAAATCTTTGAAAATCTTATCTCAATTACAAGTATCCTTTGTCCCTAAAATTTTCTTTTCAAGGATAAAACCTGTTAAAAATGTTCATCATGAAACACATCCAAAGCTGAAATATATTCTGCTCAGGGTTTTCTTAAATTATAAAATACTGTATACAACTAAAATAGACATTAGTAGGGAGAGTTAAATAAATTATATTATATCCGAACCATGGAATACCACATAGTCATGTTAACAGCAAAAACAACCAAAAAAAAAAAAAAGAAAAAAAGAAAAGAAAGAAAGAAAAGAAAGACAGGAAAAAAGGAAGAGAGAGAAAGGGAGGGGTGGACCTCTATGCATGGAAAGATAATCAGATAACCACAACCATTTTTGAATGAGAAAAGCAAGCAGCAAATAATATGCATAGAATAATATCTAATATCATTTAAAAAACTATGTCAGTTTGTGCATACACAGAGGAGTTCTGAAAAGTTATCCATCAGCACAGGGGTAGCAGCCATTCCTGGGGATGTGGCAGGTGACGAGATGGGAAAGAGATAGGTGAGGAGGGTCATTTTCACCATTTACCTTATATAATTTGGTAGTATTTGTTTTTTTCCCCAAAGCATCATTCATTTAGTACTACTGAAAATTACAATTAAAGGCAAAAAAGTACAACAAAATGAGGGAAAAAGGTGATCTAGGCCTATGCATTTTTGATGGGTCTCAGCAAATCCTTTATTTCATCAATAATATATTTATTCTGTTGTATTAGAAACCTGTCAGGGGATGCTTTTGAGGACACCTTGTCTCTCTCTCTGAGGTGGTCTGTGGAAACTGGGGTACAATGACCTAACTTGCTGTTTCTCTATAATAAAAAGTGGGAAAGGGTACTGAGATCATTGGCTATATTCCTCAGCAGCAAATAGCCCTGACCCTCTGAGCATACGTGAGCATCTCTTCCACACCTACAATGGTGGTCTGGAGGAAACTGAGACACACAGAGTTAAAACTGCACCAGCTCAGGGCTTCCCTCATACTCCATGACTTCCAGAGCTCTTTACTATGACTTAGTCCTCCACCCTGACACACACACACACAAACACACCACGCTATGGACACACACATCCACCCACCACAGACACACACACCATACCACAGACACACACACACACACACACCACAGACACACACACCACACCACAACACATATATGCTTCCTTTTCATTCCTCTCCCAAAGGTGCAAAGTTCCTGATCTGATCTTTATTTCAGGTAAATGTGTCTTGAGGTTGACGTTGTTTCATTTTCTAAGAAGTCTAGAACCCTATAACACGAAGTTGTGGAAAAAACTCAGGCATTGAATCTGAACCTTGGCACTTTCTTTTTCATACAACCCTTTGTTAGAGCTACTATTATATAAATTTTACCCATTTTAAAACTTAAACTTGCCCACATCAAAGCTCAAAGTAATTTGTGTAATATACCTCCTGTATAGGTTTAGGTAAAAAATAAATGCCTAGCCCATTACTTAGCTCATAGTGCTCAATGAATAATGAATGAAATAGATATTAATATTATAAACAGTTACCAGTAGATGTTTTACTGTAATATATTTATACAAGTTTTCCTGGGTTTATAGCAAACATGTCTGAGGATCTGGTATTTGTCTTTACTCTGCTTCTGGGGCCAGCTGTATAAACTGCATATTATGCCTCAGGGTTGCCATCAACTTATTAGTAACCATGTCAATATATAATCTGCATGGTTACTTTTTTTTTTTTTTTTTTTTTTGAGACAGAGTCTCACTCTGTTGCCCAGGGTAGTAGAGTGCCGTGGTGTCAGCCTAGCTCACAGCAACCTCAAACTCCTGGGCTCAAGCGGTCCTCCTGCCTCAGCCTCTTGAGTAGCTGGGACTACAGGCATGTGCCATCATGCCCAGCTGACTTTTTCTATATATTTTTAGTTGTCCAGCTAATTTCTTTCTATTTTTTAGTAGAGACGGGCTCTCACTCTTGCTCAGGCTGGTCTCGAACTCCTGAGCTCGAACAATCCACCTGCCTCGGCCTCCCAGAGTACTAGGATTACAGGCGTGAGCCACTGCGCCCGGCTTGTGTGGTTACTTTTTATGTAGTACACCTGACTCCCACTAATTGCACCAGACAGCTTCTTTCCTAATTTCTAGGACCTCAGAAAGATTGATGACTCCCAAATATCTCCCCAAGTTGGTTCAAACAGCCACCCTAGAATGCTTCCTTGAGGTTAAAAATATTTTCTCTGGAAAATGATAATGAGTAGCAGCACATAAACTTTTTAATGTCATGGTACAAGTTGGTTCATGAGATTAACTAGATTTAGGAAGTGGGGAGCCAAGGGAAAAAGTAGCAGGTTTGCCAAAGCCCATTGCCCGAGTAGGTGGATTTGCGGGGCATGAAGGTGGAATGGACAGAGCTGGCTTTGGACCTGGTTGTAACACTCCCTTGCTATATAACCTTGAGTCCATAATTTCACTTCAGTTCTCATTTGTAAAAGGGACCAATGATGCCTAGCAAACGGTGTTGCTTTGAAGATAAAATGGGAAAGGATTTTTTTGAAAACATAGAAGGTACTGGGTCAATATTAGTTCCTTTTTTGGTCCATGCCTCATTTGCTACAATGGCCTTGCTTTGACTCAGAAAACATGTACATGAGAACCAATTGTATTCCAGACACTAATAATAGCTGTGAGAACACAACACTTATAAATGGGAATAAAGGGTGACTGGATGCCTTCCAGAGGCCTATGAACTGGTAGGGGAGCCAGGTAAGTTAGCAGGTACTTATTCATCCATGTAATAGGAGCTAAGGCCCAGCACTTATTGAGACAGAGGGATAGCCTGAGGGAAATCTAGCCAGAGGACAAAACCTTTAAAAATAAGAATTAGTTAGAAAGTGAAAGGGAAAAGGAATGGTCCAAATATAAATAGAGCGAACCGCCTGAGCAAAGGCACCAAATGAAAAAAATAATCCTGAGGCTTTGGGAACGCTGAGAATGGGTACAGGGGAAACCTACGTAAGAGTGGCAGGAACTTAGGCTGAAGTAGGCCTGGATATTATGAAGGGTCTTATATATCAGGGTTTAACATTGAAGCGTTGAGATTTTTATGCCGGGGAGTGACAAGATCTGTTCTGAATTTTAGAAAGATCATTTTGAATGTGTGGTTAGATAGTAGGGAGTTTGGTTAATGGAGTGAGGGAGACTAGACTGATAATCGTGCTTCCAACAATGACCCAGTTCTGATTTGGTCATTGAACATTTAATAAACATTCATTGAGTACAGCCAGTGATTCAGAGATCATTTCCAGGGAAAAATAAGAAAAACAAAACAAACAAAAAAAAACAACAGTGGAAGCAAGGCTAGATGGAGAGGCATGTATAAAATAGGTGTAAGATAGATGAGGGAAAGGGATAATTTGCATGTACTTCAAATAGCCTCATTATGGCTAATCAATTATGTAACTATAATGCAGGAAATGACATTAGTTTTAACAATGTGATTTGATTTTACTTTGATTTTTTAGAATACAATTTCCCGTTATAAAAATAAACACATAAAATAAACTCCTTTAAGATGCAAAGTTACAGTTAGGCTTGATGAAAAGAGTTTTTCTATGTATAAAAAAACAAATAAGCAAACAAACAAACACATTCTGTCTACCATCCATATGTCTTTTGTATCTACTGATTCTCAATGGAAAAGATGGCAGAATTAATTTGTTAGAAATTGCCCATAATTATTTTTATTAATTATTTATTTGTTTTCAGGTTATTTCTAAAAAAGTATTAAAAGGAGTAACTCCTTCACAACAGTGTAGCAAAATAATAATTATCATCATTATAATGATCAAGAGTCCTTTCTCAGCTCATTGCAAAGCACTCTATAATTACAAGATACCATTTTCATCCACTGAGTACGAACAACTCTTTTGGTCACTGAGGAAGAAGCAGAAACGTCTAGGACCCAGTCCTTTTCTCCAAAGCGATTTCAATCTGTTGGGGATTCACAGGAGTCAGAAAACTCTCTGTAAAGGACCAGATAGCAAATATTTTAGGCTTTTGGGGGCAAAGAAACAAAATCAAACACACGATGTAAGGACAGTCAGCCCTCCGTATTCCAGGGCTCCTTATTTGTGGATTCAACCAACTAGGGATGGAGAATATTCAGAGAAAAAATGGATGATTGCATCTTTACTGCAGATGTACAGACTTTTCTTCTTGTCATTATTCCCTAAACCACACAGTATAACAACTATTTACATAGTGCTATAGCTTGGATGTTTGTCTCCTCCAAACCTCATGTTGAAATTTAATCCACAGTGTGGCGTTGTTGGGAGGTGGGGTCTAGTGGGAGGTGTTTGAGTTATGGGGGCGGATCCCTCGTGAATGGCTTGATCCCATTTTTGTGTAGTGAGTTCTCCATTAGTTCCCTTGAGAGCTGGTTGTGAAAAAGAGCCTAGCACCCTGCTCCCCGACATGTGACCTCTGCACACACCAGCTCCCCTTCACTTTCTGCCATGAGTGGAAGCAGCCTGAGGCCTTCACCAGATGCAAATGCCCAATCTTGAACTTTTCCAGACATCAGAATTATGAGCCAAATACACCTTTTTTTTTTTTTTTGGTATAATCTCCCAGCCTCAGGTATTCCTTTTTAACAACAAAAAATGGACTAAGACACATAGTACTTACATTGTATTACGTAGTATAAGCAACCTAGAGATGATTTAAAGTACATGGGAGAATGTGGATCGGTTATATGCAAACACTATGCTGTTTCATATCAAGGACTCGAGGAGCTGAGGATTATGGTAATCACAGGAGTCCTGGAACTAATCTCTGTCAGATACTGGGGAATCTCAGTATTCCCTCAGATACTGAGGGAAAAACTGTACTTACATAACAAGAGAGTACAATTTTCTGTAAAATTTTGTTCTCTTTTTTTAAATTTCAAAATATTAAAGGAGGACAAATGTTTTTGTTACATGGGTAGTTTTTATAAAGCTTAAGTCAGGGCTGTCACCCGAATAGTGTT
The DNA here is from genome assembly GCF_041146395.1 of Eulemur rufifrons. Classification (NCBI taxonomy): domain Eukaryota; kingdom Metazoa; phylum Chordata; class Mammalia; order Primates; family Lemuridae; genus Eulemur; species Eulemur rufifrons. The sequence goes on from NC_090986.1 coordinate 37,666,348, forward strand.
CATTGTACCTGTTAAGTAGGTTTTTGCCCCTCTATACATTTTTTTATTGGTCAAATTTAAAATATAATAATAGTAATTGAGTATAACTTTTTTCCAATATAGATCTACTAATGAGAAGAATATAATTCTTTTGGGGGAGATAATATTTCACTTAATTGGGGTTCAAAATTAGTGTTTGCTATCATCAAAATTGATTGCACATGTTTATCTGTTAATGCTAATTTATAAAATGTGTGTGAGATTTTATATATTTTGCCTTTGAAAATGTACTTTTAGACAGACAGGTATCCATTAATGTCTGACTTTAATTGAACACATTCAAATACTGATGTCAGTGCATTAGCATCTGACTTTAATTGAACATATTCATTACTGGGAAGGCATTTATATTAGAATACTATTAACTACTTCTCTTGATATTTGCATTTTAGCATGGGATTACATTGCAGATTAGTAAATTCAAGTTAAGTGTTAGACAGAAGCTCCTCAATTGCACATTTAAATGGATTTTTGAAATATGGAAATTTCTTCACACTTGCATCATGTTTGGAAAGTTACTGGAACTGTAGTGTAAGGTCAAAAAATATATTCACTAAACATTCTTGTAGGAGTCTTGCTCCTTATTTTAACCTTTGACAGAATAGGAAGTGTATAAAGCAGCTTGACATTACTGGTGATTCAGACAATGTTAGTTTTTGTCAAAATGATTTTACTCAAGTATAAGTTTCTCATGTGGTGCTGTTTGATCTTCTAATATTAGGGTGAGATTATTAAGAAACAGCATCAAGTCTGCAGCAAAGTCTATCTTCCAAAGCTGTTCCGTGTTCCATAATAGTGGTTGAGGGTGCTTATTCTTGCAAGAAAGTTTCAATCTTGGCCCTGGGCTTAAAAAAAAAAAAAATCACAGTTGTTAAATTAAGTTTTAACCTAAATCAGCCTCCCTCTAGGTTTGGCCTAAAGGCTTCTCCATAAATAATGAACTGTAACCTAACTGGATATGTAAACAGACTGTAACCTACTCTTGTAACAAGGATCCAAGTCTCAGCCAATCACAGAAGCCATATTCAACCACTCACAGGCAGCCAACTGTTCAAACCGTGTTCAAATAAGGCAACCGCTGAGCTGTAACCAATCCAGCTGTTTCTGTACCTCACTTTTGTATTCTGTCCATAAATCTTTCCTGACCACGTGGCAGTGCCAAGTCTCTCTGAACCTATTCTGGTACAGGGGGCTGCCCAATTCATGAATCGTTCTTTGCTCAATTAAACTCTGTTAAATTTAATTTGTCTAAAGTTTCTCTTTTAACACAGTAAAACTTTCTCACTGCTAAACCATCAAACTCCTGTGTGGTAGGGAAAGTCAGAATATTCAATCTCTTTTTTTTTTTTTGAGACAGAGTCTCACTCTGTTGCCCAGGCTAGAGTGAGTGCCATGGCGTCAGCCTAGCTCACAGCAACCTCAAACTCCTGGGCTCAAGCGATCCTCCTGTCTCAGCCTCCCGAGTAGCTGGGACTACAGGCATGCACCACCATGCCCGGCTAATTTTTTCTATATATATATTTTGGCTGTCCATATAATTTCTTTCTATTTTTAGTAGAGATGGGGTCTCGCTCTTGCTCAGGCTGGTCTCGAACTCCTGAGCTCAAACGATCCGCCCACCTCGGCCTCCCAGAGTGCTAGGATTACAGGCGTGAGCCACCGCGCCCGGCCTCAATCTCTTTTATTGAAAAAAATCATGGAACTGATGTTGGTTAGCTCACAAGAGCAAATGAAGTTTCTGCTTACACCACTGGTTCAAAAGCACATAGTAGATTAATATATTTTCTGCAAAGCATTTACTGATGAATAATACAATAAATAATCATAGGCTGATTATTTGTATTTTCACAAACTTTCTAAGTTTGTTCAACTAAGCCTTTTTCTGCTTCACACATATTTTTTTACCTCTATCAGTTTTAACATATCTTAGCAGATTCCACTTCAGGTTTTACAGATTTAGTGTTCTTTCATCATCTCTGAAAACATTCTTGCCTGTAATTGCTGTATGCAGACTATTTGTAGGCGCTAAGTCTTCAGTCACTTTAAACTCAGCATTGTCTCCTCAAATAAACAGCAACCAAACGTCAGTATCTCTGACATCTGATTCATAAGGAGCCAGAGAAAACTGTTCAAAATCACTCGCCTTGTATTTTAATTGACTGTTGATGCTTCTCTCAATGTCCTCAACTGTGACTGAGAGGCGAATAGTTTCAAATAAGTTTATTTTATCAGGGCACACTTCTGTTGCTATTGTGTCAAACACAATTTAATTACATCACTGTCAATAAACAGGTTTCCTTGCTCAGCTAACAAATGAAATTTTTTGGTTGTAATTTATTTTAAAATTCTTTATTTTTGTGGAGAAATACTGCCATGATAAGATATTCTGTATTAACTTTCCTCAAACTCCTGGCCTCAAGCAATCCTCCCACCTCAGCCTCCTAGAGTGCTGAAATTACAGGCATGAGCCACCACACCTGGCCAATTTTTCTAATTTTCCACCCTGCTGTTCTCCTGCAAGTAGGAGATACTGTGATAAGTGCTAGGTCCAGTAATGTTGAAGTATATTTTATTTTTTTTTAGCACAGCTATAAGTATTTGCATAATAAACATGATACTTTTTCATTTAATTGCATAACAAAATAATCCACACTTAATTGTGCCTTAAGGGTATGGCATTCAAAGTCCACTTTTGTTCTCTTTTCTTGTTTTGACATGATTTGTACTGGTAATATTTAACTGGACTTTAAAATAAAATGTTGCAGTACAGTGTGACATGCATGACATTTGAAATTCTGTTGAGTTATGACTGTGTCACTGTTATTTGTACTGTGCTTAGCAGCAATGGAAAGAGAATGGGTACACCACAGACTGTCACAATTACTCACCTCTGCCATTGTAACATAAAAGCAGCCATAGACATTATGAAAATTAATGAGTGTGGCTGTGCTCCAATAAAACTTCATTTATAGACACTAAAATTTGACTCTTATAATTTTTAGGTAATACCAAATATTCTTCTTTTGACTTTTTTTTCCTTTTTTAAAAAAAATTTTTAGAGATGGGGTCTTGATATGTTGCTCAGGTTGGTCTTGAATTGCTGCTCTCAAGGTGATTCTCCTGCCTTGGCCTCCCAAAGTGCTGGGATTACAAACATAAACTACCGCACCTGGCCTTATTTTTTTCAATCGTTTAGAAATGTAAAACTCATTCTTAATTCACAGGCTATATAAAAGCAGGTAGCAGGCTGGATTTGGTCCTTGGGCCATAGTTTTCAAATCTCCCGTCTAGAATAGTGCTTAACATACAATAGATACTCAACAAATATTTGCAGTTGAATGAATAGTTTGCACACTGTGGTGCACTTGTAAATCATATTCACTTATTAAAGCAGAAATGCCTGATACTCTTCATCCTTTCCCCCCATAATCTGATTTAGTGAATTTGGCAGCCCACAGAGCTGTATTTTTAACAAGTACCCTTGGCCATCTGATGCTGCTAGCCCTTGCACCATTCATTAGAAAAATTGCTGTGTTTTGTAACTTCTTTATGACCTCTCTTATAATTTTTCTCTTAAAATATATTTCAATTAATCCTTGAGAAAAAATTCACAATGCTGTAATTATTTTTTAATATTAAAAATCCTCCTTAATATTTGAATTAATTACTTTCTGAGGAAAGGGTTTAGAAAAGTCATAAGACTAAATAAATATTATTACCAGTAGATATTAAAAGAAAGTTTTAAAAATACATATCAAGATATAATGGCAAAAATTCTTTAATCTCGATAATTCAATAGTGTCCCTTGGGCCTGAGCAAGAACTTGCAAGTTTCTCACCCCCAGTTAAAGATGATTTACTAACCTGTATAAATCTGCTTTCCAGAATTACAAGTTTATGAAATGGGGAGCCATTTCAGATATTGTGGGATGAACGAGCCAAACCCTATGTGCAAATCTGTTTTTTCTTTCTTCAAGAAAATTATTTCAAATTACAGCTGAGTTTTGAAATATGCATGTAGATAGTATGTTATCTATTGAGTATGATTTCACAAGTTCTAAAATGTTACAAAATTTTTTGGGTTTGATGACAATGTGGGAAGATCTTGTCTCCAACAGGCCTTAATTGTCACGCATTTCATTGGGAAATGGATACTTTGCTATTAGCACACAGAATTTAAACATTGCTAAGAGATTAGACTAAGTTATTGCCAAGGATACTTCTAATGTTGGGATTTCATGATTCCATGTGGATTTATTTTTCTTGAATATCTAGTTGAGATCTTGGGGCCAAAACCAATGATAGAGGCCAAGTAATATTCAATTGTGGGATATAGAAAGTAAATACTTACTTGTCTGTAAAATTTAGAGGAAAAAAAAGGAAGAGAATGTGTACTTCAAATTACATTACATGTAGCAGGTAGCGTATCACATTGAAGTAAGTATTGGGTAAACTAGTGGATTGGAGAGAGTCCTGGAAATGATGGTGAAATGTACTTTACAGAATAAAACATGATGCCATTCAGCTATTTAAAATCATTTAGCCTTAAATTTGGACATAAATAGTGCAAATAGAAATATAATAAAATTACATACGTGTTGAATCAGACAACAAACTTTTTCATTAATCTTAGGTGATGGACAGAATTAACCTGGGAAATGTCTGTTAAGAATCAATGACATCATTAAAAATAACAATGATGACTCTTCACTTAAGTGTCTCCTGAACTAGAGTAGTCTGATGTAGTTATCTGAAGACACAATTTATGAGATATAAACTTGGATCCTTATGTTAATATGATATATCATAGGTTAATGTATTGGCAGAGATTGAGGAGCCTATATATAACTTTTGTTCACCGTAAGACTGACATTATTACATCAACCTCTTACAACCTATCTTTGAGGCAGGTATTATTGCTCCATTTTACAGAAACACATATACAGCTTAGTACTTATTCGAGGTCATGTGGTGAGAGATGGGGCTTGGGTCCAAAGCTCCTTTTTCCACTCTGTGTTATTAAAAATCTGCTCTCTTGACTTTTACTTTGGATTGTATCAAATTCAATTATTTCTCTGGATAACAAGTTTTCCATTTTATGAGTTTCATGAGTCATTTTGACATAAAATGATAAATGAGTCGTGCTTTATTCCCTCCTTCTCTAACTTCCTCATCCTCCTCCTTCCTCCCACATATTCATTAATGCATTGCATCCATGAAAGTAAAAGTATTTTTTAAAAATGTGAACTCCTGAGTCACTATGCCAATCAAATATAATAGCTGTATGTCAAGTAGTGTTTTCTCTTCGTGGTGTTAGTTATGGAATAAGCCTGGCTCGATGTGCATTGTTGGTTTATTCATTTTGACTAACTTTATTGGTTTCTTTGAAGATGATCTTTTTGTGCTTAGATTACTATACTGATGAGATTAATTTCATAAGTGTGGTAGACAGAACAATGGCTTCCCAAAGGTGCCCATACTCTAATACCTGGAACCTTTGAATATGTTACTGTACAGGGGAAAAAAGTAATATCTTTTCCTCATCCATCACAAGGTTCATGGCTGACATCTCTAAAACAAAAGACATATCAATGAGAGGAAAGCATAACAACTCTATTCAACCAAAGTTTTACATGAATGGGAGCTTTTAGAAAAGAAGACTCCAAAACCCAGGGAAAATTATGTATTATTTTTATGCTTAGGTTTGATGAGGAATGAAAAGTTGTGTAGAAGTATGCTTGGACAGAAAGGGGGTATGACCTAATGGTAATACACGGAGAATCATTTAGCAAGTCCTCTTTGTTCAGATTTTCCTTGGCTTCCAAGTATAGGGCAGGACCTCTCAGGAGTAGGGGTCTTGTGACCTACTTTCAAGGGAGGTAGGTCCAACAATGCTTTTTATGGCCTCCAGAGAGAAAGGTGAAGAAGACCAAAAAGTGTCCTTTCTGCTTCTGCATTTTTCTCCATTTCCTTCAGCTTAAAATACTCAGTATGCCAAAGTGCCAAATTTTGGGGTAGCATTTCCTACACAGGGAAATGGTCTGTGTAGATGTGATCAAATCCAGGATCTTGAGATGGGGAGAAAATTCTGGATTATCAGGCTAGGCTCAATGTAATCACATAGGACCTTGTAAGAGGAAGGCAGGAAGGTGAAAGTCAGAAAAGAGATGTGATAATGGAAGCAGGAGTTGAAGCCATGTACTTTGCAGATGGAGGGAGGGGCCACCAGTGAAGGAATGTAGATGGCCTCTGGAAGCCACAAAGTCAAAGAAACTGATTCTCTTCCAGAGCCTTTAGAGGGGATGTGTCACTGCCAATACCTTGATTTTGGCCCGGTGAAACCTACTTCAGATTCCTGACCTATTAAATTATAAAATAATAAAATCAGTGTTGCTTTATACCACTAAGTTTGTCGTAATTTGTTAAAATAGCAATAAGAGTTAATAGATTTAGTATATCCTATTACAACCAAATGTCAAGTAGTATTGCACTAATGTATTGTAACTAGTATGTTGTCATCTCAGGCAAAATGACGTGTATTGGTAAATGACCCTGATTATTTTGGGACTCATATTTCAAATAGGAACTTTGAGAAGTAATAGCATCCAACTTTTCTGATTGACACTACTTTGTTGCAGACTAATGCTTTGCAACTCTTTCAGATCATGGACGTCTTCCACATTATATTTCAACCACTGAAGCAGTGATACAGCATACCCAAATTAAATGTTTCCCATGATGATATATTCTTCCAAGGTTGACACGTACCTATGAACACAATTTAAAACCACAGTGTACCAACCTTTGTGTAAGAAATAGTCACATCCTATGAAACAATCTTTAGGAAACTTATAATCTAAAGCATATGCAGTGATTTTGATATTCAGAACATGTTTAGTAATAGACATATAATTGTAAAACAAATATAGAATCTCCAAATTAGTATGAATATAAGATTTTGAATAATCAGGGTAAACTCAAATTTTAAATTGTATAAACTTGTTTAAAATTATAAGCAGATTCTGTTTAACATTTTAAAATCTTGTTTGTTAGAATTAGCTTGAATTTCAATGCATAACTGATAAGGATATTTCTAAAGTTTTGAAGCTATAAACCAATGTAAAATTGCTATAAAATGATAAAGAACAGAGCCAGTTTGGTACATAGGACATTTAAATAATATTAGTAATTGCCATTATTTACTGAATAGTGAATAGGTTCTAAGCATATGTAAGTACAATTATCACTACTTTTCTCTAATATTACAGAAGTTTCAACTGAGGGAGAGGAAAGTTAAGTAATTCACTCAAGCTCTTATGCAAATATGTGGTGGAACAAGGGTTAGTACATGGACACTTGGTACAGAATAGGTCACCAGCATTTAATGACTACCTATACTAGATGCTGATTAGGCCCTTTCGATACATTTTTTTTAATTTTAATAAGGAATATCAAATTAATACTTGAAAATGGTAAAACAAAATCAGAATACAAAATGGCATGCAAAAAAATTAATAGTTTCCCAACTTACACTTTTTTCTCATCCCCATGCTCACTTCTCAGAATTATATACTTTCAAGTAGTGATATTTTTAGTTTTTATGGTAGTTACATACATAAATATAAACAACATGCTTATACTACTTTATCTTATTTGATCAATTTTAGTGAGAGAATTCCTTTGTTTTGCCCCTATCTTGGACTTATAGTTGAATTGGGACTGCATTTCAGCCTCAAGAAAGTTTTCTCTCAGCAATTGAAAGAGCTGACTCTAAAGACTTCTTAGCATCCAACATAGCTGATGAAAGTCTGCAGTGTAGTCCTTCATCCCTTATAAACAAATGCTTTTCACTTCTCCCTAGAAGTTTTCAACATTTCTCTTTAGTCTTAATGTGATAAAAATTTCACAAAGGTACATTTTCGATATGGATCTTATTTTAATTCATTTCCCTCAAAACATGACAGACTTTTTCAACCTAAAATTATATATTTAGTATAGGAAATTTTGTTCTATCATATCTTATATAATTTTCTCCCATGCAATTCCTATCTTTTTAGAGTTGCTATTAATTGAATTTTGGACTTCCTGGAATGATTCTTTATGTTGCTTATCTTTTCTTTCAATGTTTTATTTCATAAAGTTTCTTTATGTTGGGCAAGTTTTCTTAACTTTATCTTCTACTCATACTATTGTTTTTTTGTTTTTCTTTTTAAGTTTGGTAATCCTATTTTCAATTCCTAAGAACTCATATCCTTTTCTTTGACTGTTCTTGTTTTCATGGCTCTCATAAAATAAGCTCTGAAATCTCTGTAAGCATAATAACTAATACTTGCATTTTTTTCTATTCTTTGACTTATTTCCATTTATTTTTCTTGCTCCTTTTAAAAAAACAATGTAAGGTAGTGGTGTATAGCTTTTATGAATGTGGATTCTTCTTTCTGGAACCTCTGGTAAAAAAAAAAAAAAAAAAAAAAAAAAGGCTTATTAGGAGAAGAGCGAGGGATTCTGGGTCTCGTAGGGACAAAAGTGGATGTCTTGCCTTGGTGCAATTGCCCCACCTGGGAAGAAGGACAAGGGTGGGCCCCAAGCCTCCATGTTGGCCCTGTCCCACTCTAATCCTTTCCCAAGTGACTGCCATCCCTGGAGAGGAAAGAATACCCTACAAATCTACCAATCATAATTTTGCACATCAGCTGCAAAAGAATGCAGAGTACTCTCTAGCCCATGGACCAAGCAACATATGTACCATTGAGTCCAGACATTGACCTACAACAAGCCTCATGTGTAGTTAAGGCTCAGGTCATGCAACTTCCAACTGTCCAATCAAAGTGGTTCCATGGTGACTTCTGAGCCACAGGGAAGTACCAATCCATGTACTATAAAACAAGATTGAGACTCTAACCAACCCCTTTTGCACTCTTCCTTTTGCTTTCCCTTTGCTGCGACAACGGGTCTGGTCATCATCTGTAGCCTATGTATCATGCTCTGTAAACCTATCCCTTGCTCTTGGTCTATAATTCTATCTTTCTCTCCTCAATAAACCTCATTTTAGTGCTTGCCTTACTTTGGTGTGTCTGGTCATTCTTCTGCCATGGGCACTCCAAGAACCAATGTTTCAGACTGAAACCTGACAGGCCAAGTAAGGTGGTTCATGCCTGTAATCTCAGTGCTTTGGGAGGCTGAGGAAGGAGAATTGCTTGAGGCCAGGAATTCAAGACCAGCCTGAGCAACATAGAAAGACCCCATCTCTCAAAAAAAAAAAAAATTTTTTTTTAATTAGCCAAAATTAGCATGGTGTCACGTGCTTGTTGTCCCACCTACTCAGGAGGCACAGGCAGGAGAATAGCTTAAACCCGGAAGTTAGACTGCAGTGAGCTGTGATTGCACCACTGTATTCCAGCCTGGGCCACAGAGCAAGACCTCATCTCTAAAATAAATAAGTAAATAAATAAATAAGTATGTAGATTCTGAGAGCCAGATTTCTAGCTTTCAATTTTAGCTCTATCACTTATTAACTATGTGGCTTTGGACAGGTAATTAAACTTCTATGTGGCTCAATTGTAAAATATTGATAGTAACAGTACCTGCATAACAGAGACTCTAATCCCAACAGGATTAAATAAATTAAAAATGTAAGGACATTGACTGTAATCTGTTATGAAGTACTAATATATCATGGCTGTAATTATTGGTTCTCCACATTGGTCTGGTGATTCATGATAACTTTTCTTATTGCAAAACGAAGGCCTACTTTATTACAGGTGGTCAGTGTGAATATAGGTGGCTGTACTGTAAATAAGTCATTTCCACAATGACTTCTTCCCCAGAAAGGAAGCTGTCCAGCACGCACTTGAGGGCATATCCGCTCAACCGGCAGACTTCACTTTACCATGGTGCACTTGCAGAAAGTGCTGGAAGTATTAGCTTTAAACAGGAAGCTTGCTCACTTTTGTAAGACAAAGCCCTATGGTGGTTAGCCTAGAGGTAAATGCTGGGTTGCAATTCCAGTTTTTCTGCATGCAGGAGGGGTGGGGGAGCAGGGGTTGGTGGAGTGGAGCAGGCTTTAGGCGGAAGTTGTTTTAATCCCCGTTTTTGCCCCATTTCTCACTCCTGCTCTCTTTGTCAACTCTGAGACCATAGTGCTATTGCCAAGAGGTTGGCTCCCTCCCACTAAGCTTCCTTGTGGGCAGTTCTCTGGAATGTGGATTCCTTCCCTTTGTTTCTCTGGTCAGCAGATTTTAGCAGCTCCTATCTACGCAGAATATGTTGAAATCTCTTATTTGCTACTCAGTATGCCTACTCCCTACCTTCCCTTTGTTGTTATCAGTCTATTTCCCTTTCCACTTCCTTTGAGTCATTTTAGTGAGGTCTGGGGGGTAATGGTTGTGACTCATGAGAGACAAATTTTGTGCTTAGAATAAAATGTCAACCCTTAAATCTCTCTACTCCTGTCTCATTACATTTTCATTAACTTTTACAATTATCCAGTGAAGTTGGTATTATTATTATTCCAAATTCTACATAGGATCATAATAAGTTTCAGCAGCACCTTGGAATCACAAGGTAAGTGATAGACAGCATCAGGATTCAAATCCAGTTCTTTCCAATAAAAAAAAAAAATCACAAACCTTTTCCTCTAAGATCCAAGAATGGGGATTTAAAAGGAGGTTAGACATGATCAGTACTTCATATGAAGCACTTAGAAGAAAATAAAAATATTAATCATATAGATCTTGACATGTGAACAAATAACTAGGATTATTGGCTGAATTTTTTAAAACTTTAAGGTAGGGATTTTTATGCGGTGCTAGGAATGGTGTTTGGATTCTATTATCATGGAACTCATGTCTGGGAGGATTCTGACTCTTAAGACTTGAAGGCCTGTGTCATGTATTCTTTACCTGTTCAGGTGTTACTTAGCATGTCAGCCACAAGAAGACCTGCACTTTTCATTCTTCTCCACACCCTTTAGGTGGCAAAGACCCTCAGCAATGTTCCCTGGAAGCAAATGCAGCAAAGATGTAGAACCAGTGAGTTAATACAAAACCACTGCTCTAGCAGAGACCTGAATTACTGTCTCCGTAAGAGCCACCTTTGCTCTGTCTCAGACATGATGAGACAAATGTTAAAGGGCTGTCAGGATCTTTATGGATGTACAGTGAAAATATTGCTAAATATAACAAGCCAATAACCCCTTGGATTTAGATGTGAGAAAATGAACATGCTTTTATTATTACACTAAAAATTATACGTTGTATTTCCTCAAAACAATCTCTCAGTAAATGTGATCTGAGAGGAAAAGGGATTTATCTCTGTATTTAGCTCTAAAGTGGAATATTCAATTGTTCAACTGAGTTCAGCTGCCCTCAGCCCTAGGGTTGAGGGAAATCATGAAACCATAGGCTACTGATTCCTTGGTTACTTTTTGGATGAAATTTGTAAATTTAGCATTTACAAAGAAAACTATTCTGGATGATAAAGCATGCTTGTTTCTTCTAAAGATTTGTGGCTGCAACTGGATTTCTTCTCCCTGATGACTGCAAGACCATTGAGATCCAACTTTGTGCTTAGTTCTTTCTCTTGATCCGGTTTTGACAGTGTAGCTGGGCAGTTTGAAAATCTTTAGCAGTTTGCAAATAAATCAAACTTGAAAAGCAGAAATGTAAATATTCAGGGAAATAAAGGCTAGAAGAAAAAGAGAATTTCCTAACCAAATCTGAAAATGCCATGATTGATCCAGATTTCTAATAAGACAACATATTAATACAGTTTTAAGGGTTACTAGTGTCCCACTCGATGTCATTAGAATTTTTCCTTCTATACAAAAGTTCTTATGTTATCCTTCAAATAGAGCACCTAGTTGGAATGCTAACTCAATAAAATTTTAGTTAATTAATGCGTGACTTTTTCTTAGCTGAAATATTTTATTGGTCATCTAATCAGTTAACATTACTGCAGATTTTTTTAAAATATAGAGATTTGTGTATGCATGAAAAAGAAATGGGGTCTAGTTTTTGTAAAGTCGATGGCGACAGTTGAATAGTGAAAGAATACCCACGGATTTCAACAACCAGCGCTGTAGCCAAAACATGTCTGCTTGCATTCTTTATTTCTCATAAGTGGAATTTCTTGTGAAAGCTTTTGTTTGTACTGCTACAGTCAGAGAAAAATGCACTCAACAGCAAGTTGGACATGGAAAGTTTTCCGAAAGAATAAAAAGCACATGTTCTGACCGTCACCACCTGTCTCAGTCTCAGCTCAGATTCGAACCCAAAGTTTAAAACACTTGAGAAGCATCTAAAACTTAACATTATTGTTTATGATACAGCAGCTTCTCATTCTAAGAAGCCAGGAGTCGCTTAAAAGCACTTTGCTTACAGAACATAGGGGAACCTGGATATCTTCACTCGCAACATGCATTATAATGGAGTCAACATATCCTATCTTCTGTAACGCAGCATAATTTTACACCTATTTTGGAATGACTATGATTGGATAAATTGGTGTTGACTCAAAATATTCAAATACTTCATATCTGTTCTTACAGTAATATAATCATGTTCAAAATAAATCCCCACTGTGGTCTGTCCCCGTTCAAGTTGGGGAAAAAAATCTTTATATTTGGTTGATTTACTTCTAAGGTCACTCTATGCATGCGAACAGGAGGGACCTCCCCTTCCCTCCAAATTTAGAGCTCAAATGTGTTTCAGATTAACCTCTCAAATATACACAATTCAGTTAACTTGTTTAAAACATATTGATTCCCACTAGGCAGTTCCACCTGGGAGGAACTGATTTCTATCTAAGTATATAAACTTTTGCTTTTCTCCTGGCCAAATACGCACACACACACACACACACTCACACATACACACACAGTGAATGTTTTCACATTGAAACTGAAGATGTAAATGAAGGCCTGCAGTCTCTGTCTGGTTCTAGTTACAAGGTCTGTTTGTTGACATCACAGATGAAGGCCTGCTGTGTCTCTGGCTCTGTCTACTCCATTTCCCCTCTAATTAGGCTTTGCCCTCAATTAAGTTAATGATGCAACTTTTCCTATAGATCATTTGCCCTTTCAATCAATTAACAGAATATGAAGGGTGCATCCCTCCTTGGCTTGGGATTCATTTGCCTGAGGGCAAACTGTTCAGCTCCCAGAAGTACCACGTAAGCAAAAGCAAGATGTTTGCTATATCACATATTATCCCTAAGAAAATCAGGCCTCGTAGAATCCTTTACTAAACTGCATTTCATTATTGACTTGTGTCAGGGTAAAGAATTTATCTGAAATTCTATTATCTGAAATTAATATTAAAAATATTAATGAGTGCATTGTAAATATAAAGCAGTTCAAAATAAGTTTAGTGTCTATATTTTACAAGAGAAAATAAAGATGTGTGCAATGTCAAGTGGAATTATGAAACATACGCACATGTACAGGTACACTCGCACACGCACCCCCTACTCAAATGACCTGAACAGATAGCTGAGGTTTCTATCATTAATAGGGGAAATCAAAATGATTTCTCTCAGAAGAGATTACTTTTGTTTTCTCAGCTTGTACTTAAAGATTCAGAATGGATTTAAAAATAAATTGGTTTTAAATAATAAAAATAACCATAATGAGATTATTGTAGAACCCATATGTCATCTGTACCAATATTTGAATGCTACAAAGATCAAGATTTTAAGATAAATTTGACTGACACTTTCTTGAAATGTGTGAAGGTTACATTAAGAAAGGACAAATATGGAAGTTTAGCATTTTACTGAAAGGCAGGATTGAAATAGACATAGAACTGCCACGGAGTTCTTTATAGAAGAAAAATACTAATTCCATCCGAATCATGAATCTTACCCAAAATGTTGTTTTGTGCAATAGAATGTGGCCATTTTATTATTTAAACAAAGACATGTTTCATATCTTTTTTTTCCTACAATAGGTGATATCTGTTTTTAATAAAATAGAACTTGGCTTTTTCTTCCAGCTTTATTAAAGTATAATTGACAAAAATCATAGGTATTCAAGGTGTACAACATGTTTTGATATATGTGTACATTGCAAAATGATTCCCACAATCAGGCTCATTAACATATCCCATACCTCATATAGTGAAAATGCTTAAGATCTACTCTCAGGAAATCTTAAATGTTATATACAGTATTATTAAATATAGTCACTATGCTGTAAATTGTCTCCAATACTTATTTATCTCATAACTGTAATTTTGTACTCTTTGACCAACATCTCCCCATTTCCCCACCCTGCTACCCCTGGTAACCACCCTTGTATTCTGTTTCTATGAGTTTGACTTTTAGATTCAGATAAAAGAAATACTTCCACTAAAAAGTATTAAAAATGTTAAATTACTAACAAAGTCTAAAGTAATAGGATTTGTAGAATTTTGCCCATGAAAGAGAAGATTGAAAAATGAGTATTACAAATAATGTAAACACATATATATATATATATATATATATATGTGTGTGTGTGTGAAGGAGTGTCATTTAAACAGACTTCTCATTTCACTGAGTACAGCACGGACGATGCTTATATTATAGCAGGAGATTTAAATGAGACACTAGGAAAACATTGCACCTGGAACAGTTATAAGCAATGAGCTACACACATAACACATAGAGGAGTCTTCTTCAAATATGTTGAATACAGAAGTATATAGATCATTGTTTTAAGGGGATAATGTGAAAGATTTCTCTCCCCTTCACAAGTAAAAGGATTGAGTGACCTCCTGGGTTGCTTTCCTCAATTCCTAAGGACTTTTCATCTCTAGTCTGTGCATGTGTATTCAGATGAGTATTATCTGCTTTACACTGTAATCTCCAGCAAGGCAGAGTCCATATCAAACCCTGGATACACCAGAACATCACCACACCTGGAGAGTGGAGGCAGGGCAGATGGATAGCTTTAAATTTCATGCCATATTTGGATTTTAGCCTAGAGAAAGCAGAGAGTCATGCAAGGTTTCAAAGCACTCTGCATAGAGTGAGCCCAGGTAATGTATGTAACATTCCAAGAGTGTTCAGCTTTGGGTCCTCAGTGAAGCCTCAGGTAGGAGAGAAGGCACAAATGGACTAACTTGGCTGTCACATTCATATTGATTTAAGCCCGACACGTCCAAACCTTAACTCATGATTTCCCTTCGGAGACAATGTTCATATTCTTTCTAATTTACTGCATTGATAGCAATGTTCTTGCCGCACAGGAATGAAACAATCACTAAGAGAGGATCTTTGGAATAAAAACAATGGAGCCCACCTATCAAAAGTCTACTTGAACTTAGAGAATGGGAAATGATTTAATCCAAGACACTTGGCTAGTCAGAAATAGAAATGGGATTCTAGTCCAGTTAGAAATTATTATACTGTACTATGGGCTATCATACTCCATAGCCCATGTTCTATCCACACAATCAGTTAAATGATATTTAATAGAAATGACAAAAATAAGTCGTTGCACTGGGATGAGGCATCAGGTTAAGAGCCCAGGTGTCAGCATAAATCAGGGTACTGAATAAACACCCCAGAGAGAGATGGATGCTGTCTGTATTCTACGTTTCATTCAAAAGGGTGGACTCAAGGAAGGAAGAAGAAACCAGTCAGGTTCTCAGAAACCATTCTGGAGAAAGCATGCAAGTTACACAGAATGGAACAAAGGCATTTTAAGCAGCTGTGGCCTTGGGAGTATGAAGATTGCAGCCCCTGGCACCAAAGGCATAACCCAAGCACTGGTATTCTATGGGCATTTTGTACAGTTTATTTGTTGTTGGGCCAATGAATAGAAAATTAATTTTATTACTTCCATTTTTTTCTTTAATAGTTTGGATAGTATTAACTGAAACAACATCAGATGATTCACAATTTATATATATATATATACACATCCTGAATTTGTTAATGATATTTAAAAATAAACTGTATATCTGTATGTCTGTGAGCCACAATCTGTTTCATCTACTTCCTCTGTGATCATTGTTTCACTTGATACTTTATCTGGCCCTACTCAAATTGCTGAACTCTCTGAAACAAGACTGGTTCCACTACAAAGAAGTGGATTTAAAGCTCTGGCATACTACATTTTAAACACACACAATGCTATTTCTCCTTTAGCTTTGAATTTATCTAATGGTCCTGCACTAGATCGCAGAGCAATGGATCAGTGAAAGATCTGGGAGCCAAAAATGTGTTGCCCTATCCAAATAACCTCTTTATTTTCATTCCTGTGGATAAGTGCCTCTGCCACTCTTCCTTTGGATAGTCTCACAGAGAGGACTCCCAAGTTAGATTCTGGGGTGGTTTGGTTGATTCCTTGCTAGGATCTTTGAAGGATCAGAGCAATGTCTCCTCCATAACCACTTTTAATTTGTTGTAAATTTTCCTGTTTATTTTTTCTGCCGTACCTTTGGCCCATGGTGTTCTTATCTTATAGGCTACACAATTAACCAGTGAAAAGCTCACAACTAGTCTATATAGTGGAGAAAGTCTTGTAGTACATATCAGAGACACTTCAGGTAAGTGCGAAGTATACATCTCAACTTATGAAAATAGATTGACAATGTCAAAAACATGATCAATTTAGAGAAGTCCACATTTTGCCATTTTCTAAGCTTACCTTTGATATTACTTTTCTTTTTTGCTAGTTTACTTTTCATTTCCATACACAGACCAATGCTAAGTTACTTTTGTCAACAGATAACCTTTCACAGCTTTCTATGGTTATATTTTATCACTTATCAATGTATTATTTTTCAAGTAGCCCAATTCGCTCTGGAGCAGCCACCCTCAATAAAGCTCTTTTTAGTTTTTCTCTTTTCAAGGTTTGCATTTTTCCTCTCTGAAAGTTCCATACATTTCTTCCCATCTCTTCTTCCCCACGGGAAGATCATACTTTTATGATCCAACACCTTTCCATAGATCCTTCTCCACAGTTTTTATTTTTA
Organism: Eulemur rufifrons; assembly: GCF_041146395.1. Taxonomy (NCBI): domain Eukaryota; kingdom Metazoa; phylum Chordata; class Mammalia; order Primates; family Lemuridae; genus Eulemur; species Eulemur rufifrons. Next base: position 37,683,347 of record NC_090986.1, read on the forward strand.
ACCAATGTTCTTAAAACTGTTGTCAGTGAACTCAGATTCTCTGAGAACTTAAAAAAGTTGATTTTAATATTGAAGGTAATTAAGAAAAATCAATGCAAATATATTAATACTTCAAATCATGTTGCCATTTTCCTATGAGGTGGCATTTGTTGAAATTTTACAGATTAAAAAAAATTAGGATTCAGAGAATTTAAGCAAATTTCATAAAGTCATGCATGACTAGGTGTTTTGTCCAAAGCCCAAATATCACATGGTGTTCCAGAGAGACAAAGCAGGTCTGACAATTGCAATTGCCACTCTGCAGTGGTGACTCTGGGATATCTAAATTACACAGGGCTGTTTGTTTCTATATCAAAGTATTCTCCGGTTGGTACTTCATAGCTTTTTGTGAATTTTTATGTTATCAGTTTGCCCATCCTAGAAACAACCCTCCTCTGTGGTTGCTGAGAAGTAAGGAAAACTGAAGGGTCCCAGGCCAAATCAGATAACTGAGACTCCTTAATCAGTGAACTTAATTTTAATCCTCAACTTTAAGTCAATGGTACTGCCCTGAGGTTGACTGTTCCTCACCTAGGGAGAGAAAGAAAAGGGAGGAGGGAGTAACATTCTGGCACTGTAAGACCTACTGCATTGCTACACAGAATAGAATTTTCAACTAGATTTTGGATGGTTATGTTGGGCAAAATGCGTAGCAGTTATGGGAGCACGTAAAAGAACACGTAATTTGCACGGTGAGTTTCCTGAGTTTGTTTATGTGCATGCTTTCTACTCATTAGGAAACCTTTGGAGCCATTTCCTACTCTTTCAGTAAGGCTGTAAAATCTTCATATGCTGACACACACTTAGATCATATCTTATATACATATATACTTATATATATGTATGTGTTTGCATACATTTAAACACACACAGATGCATAGATATAAATCTATGCAAGATGTGACTGTAAAAAGTCATCTCTTTAGGGAACCCTTCTGTAGTGGGTTGAATGGTGATCCCCAAAAAGATATGTCTGTGTCCTAATACTTGGAACCTGTGAACATGACTTTATTTGGAAAAGGAGTTTTTCAAATGTAATTAAGAATCTTAAAAGGACCCTAGATTACCCAGGTGGGCCTCAATCCCGTGAAACCTGTTTTTATAAGAGACACACAGAGAAGAGACACAGAGAAAAGAAGGAGGCAGGTGAAGACTGAGGCACACCCTGAAGTTACGCAGCCACAAATCAAGAAATCCCTTAAAGCCACCAGTAACTGGAAGAGGCAAGAAAGGGTTCTCCCCTAGAACCTTTAGAGAAAGCACAAGTGTGCTTATACCTTGATTTTGGACTTCTGGTTTCCAGAACTGTGAGAGAATAATTTTATGCTGTTTCAAGCCACCACGTATGGGAATTTGTTACGACAGCCCTAAGAAACGAATGCATCTTCCCTGACCATCCAAGGGCCATCACCACTTCATTCTTCGTTTTCTTTCTTTCTCTCTCTCACTTAGAATGTAAATTCTAAGAGAGCAGCGATAATCTATTCTCTTAACTACTATTATTATCTTTGGGGCCTACATCCATGTTTGAAATTCAGTAGGCATACAATAAACATTTGTGGAATGGATAAACAAATCATGTACTAAGAATGTTTTGAGAGGATAGAGTAAATATTTCTAAGGTTCCTTGTGATCCAAGATGTTTAAAATTTCATAATTTTGCCATTTCAAGATGATTTTTTTTAGCATAAAGTCAGAAGCCATTGGTAGCGAAGTTGCATATTAAAAGCAGGGTTTTAAGAAAATCAATAAGGCAGAATATACTATGTGGATTGTGGAGGGAAGAGATGGCAGAGGATTTTGCTATTTAGAAGGGAAATAATTTAGTTGAGACTGATGAAGACCTTTACCAGGAGAATTGTAGGGACAGGGAAGAAGAGAAAAATATGAGAAACATACACATATTGATTATAAAGCCAAACCAAATTTTAACTGAATAAAATAGAGGTATGGTAAAATCAATATGACAGGCAAGTTTTTAATTTTTTAAACTGCCCTTGGATTGTGGATTTGAGCTTACAAAACTGTATCACAAACTTATAGGTGAATGTTTATATTCACCTAATAAATGAAAAGCCTTTATGTATTTATAACCTCTTTTGAGCAATTGATGATGAGTACACCTGAAGGTTGAATGTATCAAACTGATCATAAAAAAAATTTGAGAGAATATTTTCTGTGAAACAATGAATCACCTCAGCCCTTTTAGTTTAATAAATTCTAACTGTATGCCAAAGTATATTTCATAAGTTTTATGAAGACTTGGATGGCAATTTTAGAATAGCAGCAGAAGTCCAGTAAATTATCATTTATACTAATTGCATGAGGACCCAGCTTATTCTATAGAAGTGTCTTTTTTGATAAATGGAAATTGAAAATTTACCCAAAAGATGTCTTTGGAAGACAGGTGTTATTGATTTTTATAAGGATAAAAGACAAAATATGTCAATTATAATTACGGAGAATGTTTTTATTTTTCTGAATGGTCTACTATATGTAATGGAAATACGCCTCTACTAAAATAGCATTTCCTAAAATTTGATGCTACTATATCAATCCAAATAACAATAAAATCAAATTAAAACCTTGGGATGAGAGGCAGAAAAGGATCAGTATTCACATTATGCAATGAAAGATAGCAAAAGAGAGAGTTCTTTAGCAGAAAGAGAAATTGTTATCTGGTTTCATTGCATAGTTCAAATACAGAAGAGGCTACCAAATGAGAAGTTTCAATTGTGGTGGATTTTTTTTTTTTTTATCACTTATCCTTAAATATTTACATTATGAATTTTACTTAGATAATTTGAGGAATGTAAGGTTTTAAGCTTAACTGTTGAAAGCCACGTTGCATTTTTTTTAAAAGTATCTGGAAATAAAGCCCTGGTACCTGATAAAATCAGAATGTTCAGATATACAACTAAGTCAGATGATAATCACTCTGTTGGTGAAGAAGTAAATCTTATGAATGAATTAGGAAAACTTGGGACAGACTGTGATGTTATGTTTCTACTCTAACAGGGCAGTTTGAAAGCCTCTAAGAGCAGATCATGAAGTTTGGAACCGAATGGCTGCAGACGATTTGAACTGGTCTACGGGAAGAACAGGCTATGTTGTAAAAAGTTAAGATTACTTAAGGGCATTTGACTACAGAATGAGAAGTCCTTTGCTTGCATTTCACACTTGTACATGAACTTGCCTCTGAGAATGAACTTGAACTGATGGAGGAAAGAGAGAGTAGTAGTGAGAATGGTATGTCACACACGGATTGAAAAACCTGCCCTCCTCACACCCCTCATCCAAGGGAAATGTCCAAACCCACAGGGTCTACCGGCCACATGCCCAGTGTTTGGTCAAACATGACCTCACTTCCCTGTCCACCTCTGGCCACGGTCAATTCAGATCTAAGAACACCTTGTTCATGGCTCACCTGGAATTAAGGTCTATATTTTGGCTCTAAAGATAGGCTGTCATCATGAAGTTGTGCAGGAACAGAAACAAAGATTAAGCACGGGAAGCTAGCTAGTGGACAGAGATCAGTGGAGGTGATATATGGAAAGGAAGACACCATGAAAGAAAGACACAGAGAGGATTGAGAAACTGGGCCATGAAACTGACTGGTGGTGCTTCCTTTGAGGCTTTATTAAGCATTCCCTGCGTTCTATGTTAGTATAGTCTCTCAATAAACTCCCTGACAGAGTTGGGTGACCCAGCATCCCAATTTGCCTGGGACCATCTGAGTTTCAACACTGAAAGTTCTGTGCCAGGAAACATCTCTGTTCTCAGCCAACTAGGACAGTTGGTCATTTTATTGGAGTCTTTATTTCCTGTAATCAAAAGAATCCTGACCAGAGCAAATCCCACATACAGAAAAAAGAAGCCATTAAATAGAGAAACTAATAGAAGTTCAAACTGATATGACAAAAGGCTCAGTAATAATATAACTGCACAACCTCTCACATCTTCTTCCAGTCCACACCCCATTTACAGAGTAGAGCCGAAAGCAGCAACGTGTAACTTTGTTTCCTGAGATAGTGCAGAAATGGGAAGACACTGTGTTTAATACGTGCCAATGAGTATCAAGATACTCACAGCTCTATTTGGACTAGTTACATAATTTAATAATATTTTATACTTGTGTAGTACTTTTTTTTAGGTTTTAAAGTACTTTAAAAAATTTGTCTCAATTGATCCTCAAAGCAAGACCACGAAAATTGTAGGACTTGCATGTCTAAGTCATGAATAAACTAAACTGTAGAGACATTAATTAATTTGCCAAATCCTGTGCAGCTTCTAAGTTATTGCTCTGGCATCGCTGACTTCAGATTAGTGCTCTTTCTAATTTGCTAACATGTAAAATATTTTGTCCAATTGCAGATTTCTTTGAATAAAAGTTTCAGCATCTAAATCCACGCATGGATCAGACAGTCCATATAGGTTATAGCTAAAGTATGTAGACACTAGAATAAATATAAGAAAAATCAGAGCAGATATAAGGGGAAAACTAGTAGATTAGAATGAGTTATGTCAACAGTACCATCATAAATGTCTTTGGCTACTAAAACTAGATAAAGAATCAAAACCCATAAATATTTCTCAGGCAAACAAAAGCAAACCTAACTGATTAGAATAAATTGATTGGAATAAATGAAGCCTGGATATGAGTGACAAAAACATTGTAGCATATGACTTGTCCCAGAAGAAAGAAAAAGGACTGGGGAAAGGAAGATACAGACCGGGCCAACATTTGAAGGGACTAGTGAATGAACAAAGCTAACAGTGGCCTTGTACTTGTGGTCAATAGGGTACATGATTCACTGAAGAGGTCACTTTTCTCTTCAGGCCCAGGAATAAAGAACAGGGACACCCCTGGTAGGGATAGCCGGGGTACCTCCCAGGAAGAGAGGCAACTGTTTTTCTAGAGTGAGGCCTAAGAGAAATTAGGCTTAGGACCATAAGTTCATAGCTGATGCCAATTATGAAGAATCTATGAAAGGAAGAAAGATCTTGTTTCTGAATGTGAACATCAGAGTTCGAACAAAATTGATTAGGATGAATCACAGATATTTCTCCCAAAGGAAAAGAATGAGGGTTCAAAAGGTAAAATAGAAATTAGGTTAAGACCCATGAATGGGCTTGACATTGAGTGAGGGGGGTGGAATAGGGGCATGATGTGGGTTTGATTAAAATTAGACATAATCTTGTTGATATGACTTGTAAATGATGGAGAATATCTTAACCTTGGGGGGAAAATATCCTAAAGTTGTATCAGTTTTGTGCTTGCCTTTGACTGCCTTCAGTGTGAGCCAACATGAGCTGTTTCAGGCTGATCTCGAAACAGGAAAAGACATTCAAAGTATGATTCCATTTGGGGCTGAACTGTGGCATCCTTTTATTGTCTGAGAAACCCACTTGGTGGTGGAGAGACATGAGGAGACAGAAGTTAAAATGGAAGCAGAGAACGAAAAAACATACAAAGGAACATTGCAAACAAATTGGGTATAGCCTTGATTTTAATATGGACACTAGATGTCTTAGCCAATGGAAGTAGTAATTACCCAGAAAAATTTCTTTACAAATTTATAAACTAGGGAAGAACAGAAGATCTATATGGATCAAAAGCTGCAAAATATTTGTACAACCCACCATACATACACCCAAGAACAAGGACTCTGTTAGGCAAAGTATAAAGGTTATAAAATGAATATCTTTCCATTAAAAAGAATAAGTTTAGAAAAGTATTCTAATGACTGACAAGTTAGAAAGACAAAGAAAAATTTTATTTTCTGTTGGAGTGACAAAAATGCATGGGTAGCAATGATGCTATTGACTGAAACTAAATCTTGGAGAGAAACGCAGCCTGGAAAAGGGAAGGCAATGTTATTTGATCTTTATTATCTCCATCAAAGGCTTCTGCAATTCACAGTTCGACAGCATTTTGTGAGTAACATCCACCATTTCACAAAGCTGTAATTTACCTTAAGAAGAAAACAACAATTAACGAGGTACATCGCATAAAGATAATTATGTGAAAGAAAGAAACAAAATGAAGAAATCTTAAAAAACTGATTTAAAAAAAACAAAGTTTTAACTTACAAATGGAAAATTCATAATACTGTTTTTACTTCTTTGGAAAAAAGAGGTGTGCTTGAGTGTGTAGACATGTGTGTACATCCAAACTGCATCAAATATGCACAACATATATTCTGTACCCGAACCCCTACAGATCTTTGATGGTTTACTGTGTAAGCACAGGCATGATAATTGTTTGATTAGAAATTTAATTCCTAGTATATCCATTTATTCTGCTTTATAGAGACTAGGCTATTATCATATTACTGACTAGGAGCCTTGCTTTGGTTGAGAGGATAACTCTGTTAAATGTGGATTAGAACACTTTCAAACTTCAGATTTAAAAAAATTGAAAAAATGAAGACATTTCTTGACCTGGAATGAGATATGGCTTTATAGTATTAAAGCAATTATTATTCAAAGACTGATCACTCAACTTGTTGTTATTTTGAGCATCTGTTTCTCTTCTCAATTTACTAACCCTCATTACAAGTGCAAAATTTCCTTGAAATGTTGTATTTTATCCAAAAATTAATTTAAAATTTGAAGTCATTCCTTTATACAATGTGTCTGACATTTAGTTCAAAAATAATGTTAGAGTTATCTGAGTTCTCTTCCTCAAGGACAAATGGGTGGGTGCTCTAGGCCCGTTTCCCCACTTCAGCAGTTCAGAGAAGCTCACAGTGCTCTTTTCAGGATGATGCATGTAAAACACTTAGAATAGTGCTGAGGACATTATTCAACAAATATCAGCAGTTCACTAATTTCATAAAATAATTTTAATAAATTTGATTAGTGGTCCAATTCAAATGAAAGTATGATCAAAACTGATTTCCCTTTTTTCTGTTTCTGTACTTTATGAATATTCAGCAAGAATTTCTACTTAATGTTTACAGAGTGATAAAAAGTATGCTATCAGTTTTAATAAAAGGACATCTAATTTAATTATTGTTTGTTACAACATTTCTAGTATAATTAATTTAGACAAATTTCAATTATACTTGAAAGCCAAAGCATAATTCAGTTCAGAAAAACACTTGAAAGTGACCTTTGATCTTTATTTCATTAAATTAAGGTTAAAAACATCCCTTTTGTTTCATCATGTTGACAAATATCCCTGGGAGACAGAACCACCGTTTTGCAATAATTCATAACCATTCATATCATAATTCAAATAATTTCAATATTTATTATTCTCTATTACCTTGATCTTAGTATATTTCTAATATTTATCTATCTGCCTACCTATTGATCTATCCATGCATGTATACTTATATATTTCCTTCCTAAAAGTAAGTTGGCCATGCTTACCATACCTTTTATTCTGGGCCATCTTGCACAGGAAACTTGATTCTTCATAGGAAGTGTCTGCTTAAAGAAGCATAAGGATGTCTTATAAGCCACAGTGGTAACATTTACAAGGGGAAGTGAAGAATTTATTTTTCAGCTGAAACTAGGAGGGAAATTTTTAGGTGGAAAGTGGAAGGTATAATTATGTGGTTTGGAATTTGGCCAGGGCACTGGAATTCATTCCTCTTCACTTTCAAGATGTGTCACAGACTCTTTAATTACCCAAAGTGGATCAGGACCTCTGTTTTCTGTCTATCCCATCAAAAAGACAATACACTTTGTTACACATTTAGCCAATGCCCTCTCTGAATTTTAAATTTTATTAAGCAGTATGTAGAAATCATCTTAAGCTCTCCTATTGAACTTTTTTTTTTTTAAATCCTGACATAGGCGAATGGCAAGGTGGGGCCATCCTTTTGTGGGAGGATGAATGCAGGTGTCCATGAGGTTCTCAGGCAAAGGCTTGAGGCCACCACCTACTAGGAATCAGACTGGCTGGGCTTAATGTTGACCTTAGCTGCTTACTAGCTGTAAAATCTTGCACGTGTTGGTTAACCTTAGCCTCAGCTTGAGCTCCAGTTTCTTCATGCATTAAACAATCAATAAATATTTATCTTTTTTATATTACATAAATGAGATAATGTTCAAAAAATTCTTAGCCTCATACTTGGAACACAGCCAACAGTCCATGGATGTGAGCATGGTCATCATTATAAAATTTCCAGGGCCTTCTCTATATTGCAAATCTGAAACAAAGGAGGCTATCCTTTGTAGAGAAGTACTAGGAACCCAGATAAGAAATGTAATTTATAGTATAACTGTGAAGAGCTTTGTACATCAGGCTAAGATGTATAGATTGTAGTCCTGTAGGCAAAGGGGAGGGAACTGTGGAAGGTATTCTAAAATTATTTTTTTATTTTAGCATATTGCAAATGTTTATGTTACATACGTTGCCTTTGCCCCACCGGAGTCAGAGCTTCAAGCATGTCCATCACCCAGACAGTACGCACTGCACTCATTAGGTGTGTGTATACCCGTCATCTCCTCCCCACTCCCACCTGCCTGACGCCCGATGAATGTTACTACTAAATGTGCACATAAGCGTTGATCAGTTAACACCAATTTGATGGTGAGTACATGTGGTGCTTGTTTTCCCATTCTTGTGATACTTCACTTAGTAGAATGGGCTCCAGCTCTATCCAGCATAATACAAGCCGTGCTAGACCACCATTGTTTTTTGTGACTAAGTAGAACTCCATGGTACACATATACCACATTTTATTAATCCACTCATGCATTGATGGGCACTTGGGTTGTTTCCGCATCTTTACAGTTATGAATTGTGTTGCTATAAACATTCAAGTGCAGATGTCTCCTTTATAGAATGTTTTTTCTTCCTTTGGGTAGATGCCCAGTAATGGGATTGCAGGATCAAATGGTAGTTCTACTTTGTATCTCTTTGAGGTATCTCCATATTACTTTCCACAGAGGTTGTACTAGTTTGCAGTCCCACCAGCAGTGTATGAGTGTTCTCATCTCTCCATGTCCATGCTAACATTTTTTGTTTTGGGACTTTTAGAGAAAAGCCATTCTCACTGGAGTTAAATGATATCTCATTGTGGTTCTGATTTGCGTTTCCCTGATGATTAGAGATGTTGGGGATTTTTTTCATATGTTTGTGGGCCATTAGTCTGTCTTCTTTTGAAAAGTTTCTGTTCATGTCCTCTGCCCACTTTTTAATGGGGTTAAAATAGGGATTTTTTTCTTGCTGATTTTCCTGAGTCCTATATAGATTCTAGTTATCAGCCCTTTATCAGATGTGTAGCATGCAAATATTTTCTACCATTCTATAGGTTGTCTGTTTGCTCTTGTGATAGTTTCCTTGGCTGTACAGAAGCTTTTTAATTTGATCAGATCCCATTTATTTATTTTTATTGTTCCTGTGATTGCCTTTGGGGTCTACTTCACAAATTCTTTGCCTAGGCCAATGCTAGGGAGCTGGTGTTCCCCTTTGGGGGTGTCCTGTCAGTTTGATTGTTCATACTTTCAGAGTTCTTTCACTGATTCCTTCCCATCTGGATCAGCTGTTGCTTCTTACCTTTGGATTTTTGTTTAGATAATGACACACCCATTTTAGTCTCCGAGCCAGTAGGTGGTGCTTGTATGTATGATTTGACCACACCTTGTATGATGAGTCAGTAAATGCAATGAAAGTGTGTGCAAATTGACCTGCACACATACTGCAAATTGACCTGTCAGTATGTGGGGCTTGCTAGGAGAGCCAAGCTGCAATATTGTTTTTGGGTCCTGTAACCAGCTCTGCTTCCTCTGGAGAGGCACTCTAGTGCCTCAGGTGGTGAGTGGAGCCCTGGGACTTCCAGGTGTGTCCTTATTCTCCACCATCGCAGGGGCAGGTGGAGAAGTAAGGCTGGGTGGGGCTTGGTTGGATGAGCCTGCCCTCAAGCTCTACAAATGCTGTTAGCAGGCATCAAAGGTCTATTCTCTGCTTCTGGGCAAAGCTGCCAGAGGGTCTGAAATGGCCCCACTCAGCCAAAAATCTGCATAGGGAGGTGGGGCTGTCTGAGACTCACAATCTAGAGCAGGTCTCATTACTTTCCATCCTCCCCTATTCCGTGGTTTCTCCTGGGCCTCTGCCAGCAGGCAGGACCTCAAGCCAGCAGGTCTCCCCTGACTGTGACGTGAGCTGGAACATTCCCTACCCGGGATCCCAGCCTGAGCTGGGAGCTTGGCCCTCCCATGGGGGTAGGTTGCTCCTTGAGCTTGCTGCAACAAGATCCACTCTGATCTGCCCCTGAAGGCACAGACACTTCAGCAGATTAGTTCACAAATATCCCCTCTGTGCTCCCGGGCAATGTGATCAAGACCTGGGTGTAGAGGATCCAGCTTGCAGGTCTGTTCTTCGGGCCCCAGAAATCAATCTGTGACCCTACCAGGGAGAAGAGTTCTGGTCTCAAGTCACCCACGGGGTGCTCAAGCTGGATCAATGTCTCTCTGTCTTGGGGTTTGCCCCGCTCTGCTGGAGTCACCAGGCAAGCAGCACCAGGGAGGGCTGACGGGTAGGGAGTTCACAGTCCAAGTACCCCTCAGTCCGCTGCAGGGACCCAAAAGGAAAGATCCCATTCCCTGTGGATCCCTTCGGGTTGTGACTAAATTGTCTCTCTCAGCATCTGCGGGTAGGGAAGGGGAAGGACAGAATGAAGCAATATGGTGCCTGCCAAATCGGCTCAGGTCTGTGGAACAGGAGGTGCCCCTAGGGAGCTTGGAGCCTGGTGTCCTGTCCTCAAGGGGCTCAGCGCTTACTGGTGGCAGCTGTCTGGGCTGGTGTTGGCAGGTCTCTCCAGCAGCTCGGGAGCCCATCAGCAGTGTGAGATACAAGGGAGGGGAAATTTAACCACTTCACCTACCCATGTCACTGGTCTCCAAGCCTCTCAGGGTTTAGACCCTGCCAATGCCTTACTCCTGTGGAAGGGTTTTAATCAGGGACAGGATGACATTTGTGTCTTAGACATAGGACTCTGGTTCCAGGGTGAAGGAAGGACTTGGGAGGAGAGAGGCTAGCAACAGCCTCAAATATATGTTAAACTTGTCTGTCTCCGCAAAGACATTATGAACCTAAGTTCATCGCAGTTATTGAATTGTCGTGCAATGCTTCCATGCCCTCATTGTCCTTTGAGAGATGGAATTGATTTTCTGTCTTTATGTAAAATGACCCTAAATTTCTTTTTTCCCCTGTATCCCTTCCCTAAGGGAGGCCATCTTAGTTGTCTGCTTCTAAATTTCAACATGCACATTTCTTATACTATTTCCACTTCTTACGTGTTACTTCTTAGTGTTGTGACCAGAGGATTCAAATAGCCAAACTTGTTAGAAATGTGTCTAAAACATAAACAAATGGACCTTCAGTTTCCTCTTTGCTTGGCTAATAGAAACCAAGTTTCAACACAGAAATATCTCTAGATATCTCTAGAGATATTACCAACTTTCAGCTTATGAATTTTTATAGATATAAAACAAAATATGGTAAAGATGAGGAGGGCAAAAGTGCTACAACTGTGACCATAGCCAGTAATGCATAAATTGTCATTGAAAACTCTCTCTGGGACGTGGGAAACATGAAACAATGTCACTCACATTTCCATAAGTTGAAGATCTGCTCTGACCCAGTGGAACTAGGAATGTCTTTGTCCTGCCTCTGAGCCACACTGCCTTTCTAGCAAGGGCTTTTCATCCTATTTGTAGAGTAGAAACAGATAACACCAATAACTCTTTTTTTTTTTTAATAGCAAAACACTATTTAGTTCCTGAAAATATGCACAATGTCATGTTGGAGGTTAGCACTGAAGCACTGTCACATGAAAATATTAGAAAAACCAGGTCATTGAATTAACTGCCCTAATGTAAACTGTGTTGATTATAGGGCAAGGAATCAACCCTAATCATATTAATAATAAGGAAAATAGGATAGAAATGGAAGTTGTCAAGCCCAAGACAGGGACTAAATACTGATAGTCAAGGGTTGAGAGGTAAAGTCTGTATGTTTGATTAAAGCTTTGAGACAGAACAAGAAAGACACACCCAGAAGGGGAAAATGAAAATATCTAGTATGGTCTGAGTCAAGGGAAACAGGTAGACAAGAAACAGACAAAAATACTGGTGGTCGGAAGTCCAAGGGAACATCGAGAAACCCAGAGAAAAATACAGGACTGAAGAAGTAGGAAAAAGCATCTCAGAGAACAAATCTGAGGTACCAGATCTAGAAAGATCCTCATAAGTCAGGCCAGCTTCTATCTCAACCCCACAGTCTGTCTGTGCTTCCCTGTGGTGGCAGGAACCCATGAGAGTGGGACCCTTTCGGATACTCTTTTGGTGTGGCTGACACAATTTATTGTAGAGGTCAGGGCTAGGAGAAAGGAGTGGCAGCTCCTTCTGGCATCAGCCTTGATGCTGAGGGGACAGCCATGGAGAAGGGATTAGCACGGCCAGGGCAGGTGGTCCTAGGGTCAGGACTGGAGCGGCATGAGATGCCCTGTGCATCAAAGTCAATTTACACATCTTCACAATTTTGCCTAAAACCTGTCCCTAGTTCTAGAACTGTATTAGCTGGCTTATTAAGCCCTCCATTTTTAAACCTCTAATGAAGGAGTACACGTCCAAGCCTCATAGATCTTCTCAAAAGACACCTTCTGAAAAGCCTGAATGATGAATGTAAATGTTGTCAGTAATAAAAGTGGGGCTAGGTTCTGTGAAAGCCTATACTTGGAAATGGATATTTGACGTTTTCAACAATCTTGTATAGTTTCTCACAAGTCATGCATCAATAATGCATTAATAGTGCTTTAGAATAACTCCAAAATCTGTTACTACTAAAAATAGTTGTCTGTGTTGAATAGATGTCTAATTCTGAAAGGAAATGGCCTCACTTTCAAATATGAGACAGCTGTAAAAAATTATATATACTAACACATTTATGTACAGTACAGACTCTTCAAAACACTTCTCAATGGAGAAGAAATATCAATCTGTTCTTTAAAGACCTTATAGAATACTTTATATGCACATATATATAAACATAAAATTTGCCCACATAATTTATCTGACCATTTTTACTTTCAAAATCTATTGTATTCAATATAACCAGTATAGCCGGTTATAGAATTATGATTCTATGTATGAGAAACAAAGATGTTAATCCTAAGTATTGTTAATTCTAACAATACTTAATTCTTCCATTGAAACAATTCAGTGCAATTTAATGGTATTCATGTCTAGGATCTCAAAAATGGATTGTCCTGCTGGCAAAACAATCTCATACATAAAAAACCTTCTCCCCTCTCCTCTCCTTTCTCTCCTTCTTTACTTCCTTCTCTTTCTTTCTTTTTTCCTTTGTTTGTTCTTTCTGTCTCTTTTTTCCCTTCCTTCCTTCCTTCATTCCTTCCTTTTCTCTCTCTTTCTTTCTAATACCACCAGAAATGTTATTATACAGCCAAAGAACCAATGAAGAACAAATATTAATACAAAATCACTCTTGCAATAACTATTCCTTGTAGGCCTAAAATGATGCAAGATGCTACAACAGGTGAAGATAAAACTGTGGCCTGAACACAGACTCCGCCATCACTATTTAACAGGCTAGTTTAGATCCAGACGAGAAGAGAAGACATCCTTGGGCTGAGGAAGACATCCCCAAGAAAGTGACATCTAAATGGAGGTCTGTGAATAAATAGGATTCATTGCTTTGTGTTCAAAGGTGGAGAGGGACAGAGAGATGAAAAGTGTTCTAGGCAGAGGGAATATGTATAGAATCCAGAAGCAAGAAAGAGCATGGAGAATACTGAACAATCTCAGAGTTGGGGGGTTGGAGGGAGGTGGTGCAGGGATGGTCTGCATGTGGTGTAGTGGTGAGGTATAAAGTGGAGGGGTTTTCTAATAAATGTTACAAAGTTTGGGCTTTATCCCCAAAAAAGTAAAAATAGAGAAGTTCCTGAATACATATATTGAATTATGTTCAGGTTACCTAAATATCTGGAATGCCCCTTTTTTTTTTTTTGAGACAGAGTCTCACTTTGTTGCCCAGGCTAGAGTGAGTGCCGTGGCGTCAGCCTAGCTCACAGTAACCTCAAACTCCTGGGCTCAAGCGATCCTCCTGCCTCAACCTCCCGAGTAGCTGGGACTACAGGCATGCGCCACTATGCCCGGCTAATTTTTCTATATATATATTTTTAGTTGTCCATATAATTTCTTTCTATTTTTAGTAGAGACGGGGTCTCGCTCTTGCTCAGGCTGGTCTCGAACTCCTGACCTTGAGCGATCCACCCGCCTCGGCCTCCCAGAGTGCTAGGATTACAGGCGTGAGCCACCGCGCCCGGCCTGGAATGCCCCTTAATCTCTGTTTTTAAGTGAATCCTTGTGAAAACCAAGACTAACTTAGCAGCAGCAAAATATGAGGGAGCATGTAGTTCATAGACAAAAAGCTATGTAAGCCACAGTTTTTAAATTTGTTCTGTGTACAAATGGCTAAAATGTTACAATACTCAAATTCAGACATGGCAGACTTAGCCATCTTTTGGTATCATAATGTAAGCTATTTAAACCGTGAATTATATAATATTTGAAATTACATAAAATTTTCCCAGGCAGGGGTTCTGGAAACCCTTAAGATCTCTGTGCACGCTGTAGCCATTGCTGCCAAAGGAAACTCCCTGATTAAAGGGAAGCAGGCCACCAGGAACAGGAAATGAGGAGCCCTGCAAGGAAGTGTGCAAGTTTGTACAGACACATCTGCCCCCAGCCTACAGGTAACTGGGATGATGGAAAGATTAAATAATGAATTTTATTTTTTCTATTTGTTTTCAATTAAATTTCCACAGGAGTCTGTGTTTTTAAGCACTATCTAATGTAGTGACATTTGAATATCCCAAAAGGAAGAAAAATTTATGCCCATTGCTCTATGGATATCATTGTTTAAAGTGATGGGTTTTAGCCTTTTTCTGGGTACATGGAGCATTTTGAGAAATCATTGAATCCTGACCCTTGACTTTCAAATATGCACATATAAAAATGTAATCATATACACAGAAAATTCTGCCCGGGGTTTGAGAAGGCTCACAGATTCTCATGGTTCATCCATGGATTCAGATAAGTAAGAATAATCTTGAGTGAGTATGTACTATATGCCAAGCACTCAGTTGAGCACTTTATATACCTTATTTCATTCAATCTTCATAATTATTATAGATTTACTATTATCCCCATTTTAAAGATGAGCAAACTGAGGCTTAGAGGGGTTAAGTAACATGCTCAAGGTTGCACAGATAGAATAGTGGAGCCATCATTAAAACCCAGGTAAGCTATCTACAAGGTCTAAGCTCTTAATCAGTGCCCAGAGCACTAGTCACATTTGAAGTTGAATGATACAGAATGATAGGAAACAAAACTATACTCAGAGCCAAGAGATACAGTTCTCATTCTAGCTGTGTTCTTCAAAGTCAAAATAAGATCAAATAAAAATTTTAAAATCATTTTAAGGAAAAAGAAAATGCATAGAAGGTTAATGATGTCAAAATCATCCATAACCAGTGACCCAAGGATACACGTTAACATTGCAAAGCTTATTGAATAACTACTATGTGCCAAAAACTAGTTTGGGGGTTTTATGTGCATTATCTCACCTGATTTTCACAGTATTAGCCTGTCATATGGGGATCCTACTTTTATCTCTATTTTATAGCGTAGAACATAGGCTTAGATTGACAAGTAATTAGTTCAAAATTATATAGTCAATGATTATGTAGTAAATCTGGAAATTACAATTCAATTTTTTTCACCGCAAACTCATGCTCTTAATCAATTTGTTGTATTGTCTCATTTCCCAATGCACCTTTCCAGATATTTATTTCTAGCCACAGATATCTATACATAAATAGATATTTTTATCTCTAACTCCTGGCCTCAAGTGATCCTTCTGCCTCAGCCTCCCAGAGTGCTAGGATTACAGGCATGAATGACCATGCCCAGCTCCTAGATATTTTTAAAATAGAGCATACTAGACATTATACTTTTATAATCTGTTATTTTACTCAGTAATATATTGAAAACACTTTTCCATATTAATATATACATTAGTCACAAATATATTTCTATGGACTACTCTGTAATGGCTGTGTAGTATTCCAATAAATGGATCATCATGACTTGTGGACTATCTTAAGTTTAAGTATTTGTGTTGGTTCCAATTTTTCACCAATGACTTACTTGTAGATAAAATTCTTGGTCCTTCTTATGTTAAATGGGGATGATAGCATTATTCCATCTATCATAGAGTTAGTATGATGATTGAATAAAGTAATACTAAAGAGTAAGTTGGATGAGGGAAAGTAATGTATTACTATCATTTCTCCATCGGGAAAAGAAAAGTGCTTCAGCAGTGGAAAATAAAAATCATCATTTTGTGCATATAAAGGAAATAATTACATTGTGAAATGTCTCTACTGTTCTACTCAACCAACTGTGAATTCTATGCTTCACTATCCAAGTTAAAGGTGTAAGAAATTATTATTTTGTTTTAAGATAGATTGCTCAAACATTAATTAACTTATTTTTTTTTAAAAAAAGGTAATAGATTTGTTGTCTATACTATAAGAAGGTTTTGGTCTAAGTCCAGTTGCTCATTGCACAAAGATCCAATTGTTGAGACAATGAGGATTACCAAGGAAGAAAGAAATTTTTATTATGACAGACGTCCAGAGAAGCAGCCACAAATCTGTCTCTCCAACTAATGGAGATCATGGGGCTTTTTAAAGAGGTGCCACATTCCCTGAGGCGGGTTGAGGAGGATGGTGAGTCCTGGCCTGGGGCCCTCCAATTCCTTTGTCTTGAAGAGACAAAGGGAAATGATGTTTCCCATCATTTCTGGGAAACAGCTCAAAAGCAAGCAGTGAGTTAAGGAAGAGGATTATAAAAAGCATATAGGGGTCACTGTAATTTGTTCATGGAACCAGTTATAGATTGTAAGAATGTAAATATCAGAGCTTCTTGGACGAGGAGGGGTCACAATGAGAATAAAAGAGAAGTTATCACTTTATTGTGCAAATAACAATGTAACAAAAAATGGTTTTGTGACTAATTTTACTTAGTCTTATATCTTAGGAGTAACATGAATTACATGATCAAAACTGATTTTGTACTTGCCATCTGAACACACACTTTGGTCTTCTTTAAAAGTCTGAGACTCAAATACATAAATTACTAATAAGCATAGAGGTATGACTGGGGTTTGTCATCTTTGTTTTGATGTTTCCCTATGATTCCCCTTCCCCTGCAACACACCAATCCAATCACACACTCCTTTGTGTTTTACATTAAGTCCTTGGTCTATTTCTCCCCATCCCTTGGTACCCACCCCAGTCTAGCAGTCAGCAGCATCCTTTCCTTGGACCACTCCATTAGATGCTTGGCTTGCTTTCCATCCCCTCAGGCCTGCCTCCAATCCAATCCTCCCCATAGTTGTGGTAATTGTCTCTAAAAATAAAAATCATATCCCAATCATGTGTAAGAAATTTATATGTATATGTATACATGTGTATATATGTATGTGTATTTGCATGTATACATACATATACATCAACTTTTATATAGTGCTATGATATGCCAGGAACTCTTCTAAGCTCTTTATATGTTCTCACTAATTTAATTCTTAGAACTCTGTGCAGTAATTAATATTATTATCTTCATTTTACATATAAAGACACTGAGAAACAGACAGGTTAAGTGATTTGCTCCAGGTCCCACTGTTAACATGTAGGGACAGATACATGAACACGGGCAGTCTGGCTCCAGAGTCTACGCTACCTTTAAAAACAATTCAGTGGGCCTGGGCGCGGTGACTCATGCCTGTAATCCTAGCACTCTGGGAGGCCAAGGTGGGAGGATCACTTGAGGTCAGGAGTTCGAGACCAGCCTGAGCAAGAGCGAGACCCCGTCTCTACTAAAAATAGAAAGAAATTATCTGGACAACTAAAAATACATAGAAAAAATTAGCCGGACATGGTGGCACATGCCTGTAGTCCCAGCTACTCGGGAGGCTGAGGCAGGAGGATTGCTCGAGCCCAGGAGTTTGAGGTTGCTGTGAGCTAGGCTGACACCATGGCACTCTAGCCCGGGCAACAGAACAAGATTCTTTCTGGGGGGAAAAAAAACAATTCAGTGGCTTCTCTTTGTCCCTAAGGAAAGGTACAAAGTTAGTGACATATTTTCTGAGGCACTCCATCTGTCCCCTGGTGAGTTAGTTCTTCAGCCTTTTCAAGTCACTCTCTTCCTGCTCTCTCCAGTTTCATTGACTCTGTTTCAGTTTCCGGAATATGCCATTCTGTGTCCCAAGGCAGGGCCCCTGCTCCTCTTACTTCTCTGCCTGAAGTGTTCTCAGTCCTTCCACCTCATCTCACAGAGTAGGGCTCCCCGTGTCTTCACCGGACCCAGGCTCCTCTTTCACGCCAGCTGCCACTTTGCATTCACCTGTGACATGCTTGTCTCCTTGCTCACACTGTATGTGAGCTCCAGGAGAGCTGGGACCCTGTGGCTCATACTCTCTGCCTGCTGAAATTCCCAACATTTCGTAAAAATGTCTGTCAAAAAATCGATGATCAAAAAATAAACAAATCGTTTCTTTATTCACAGGAATTTATTGAGTGCTTAGTATGTGCACGGTAATACACTATATGCTAAGGATTCAGTGGAGTAAGATAGGTGTCTTTACCCTCATGAGTTTTATATTCTTTCTTTAGGGAAGAAGGAGGGAAGTGTGCGGGTTCAGAAATGTCTTCTCACCCATTCTACGTTCATGGTTGAGATTTCTATAACAAAAGACAGATTAATAAAAGAAAAGCATACAAATTTATTTAATCTAAGTTTTATGTGACATGGGAGCCTTAATAAGGAAATAAAGACCTAAAGAAATAGATAGCTTTGTATTTTTATACTAGATTTGATTAAAAAAAGAAAAGTAGATAGTCATGGAGAAATATGGTGGGATAAAAAAGTATGATCTAAAGGTGATAAATTGCTTGGAAACCTAACAAGTCCCTTTTGTTCAGACTCTTTTTTGCACTTCTTTGTCTTCAGGGATAAGAATGCTCTTTCCCCTGGGTTAGGAAGGACCCATCTCAAATGAGGCTCTTATGCCCAGCTTCAGGGGAGAAGAGTGTGAGAAAGTGAAAGTGACCTTCCTGCTTCTGTGGTTTTCTCAAATGCCAAGATGCCATACTTTGGGGTAGCATGTCTTAAATCCTATCAGAAAGAAGAAAGGAAGGAAGAAGAGAGAGAGAAGTTACTAAGAAAATAGAAAAAAATTATAAATGCTCAGAGTCAGAGATACATGATAGATTGAGTTTTGGGTTTATAAATGAGAATATTATTAACTATATTTGTTTTATTTCAAGTGAATTCAGATTAAGTGAAAATTTCACTTCCTCTTCCTAAGCCTAGAATTATCCTTCTGGCTCTCTTCAAGGCAAACTCATATTGGGATGACCATTTTCTCCCAAAACTCAACATGTTTAAAACCAAACTCTTCTCCTTTCCTATTAAGTGAATGACTCTCTAAGATTCACCTTTTTCATTAAAAGCATCTATACTACTCTATTGTATCTTCGATTTCTCCTTTCATCCTCCACTTCCAATAAGAGAGCATTTTTATCAGTTCTGTTAAACAATCTCTTAGTCTATCACAGTACTTCTTAATTAATCCTTGTGAAAATCCTACAAAGTAAGACTTTATCATTATGTCCATCAAGGTAAGGGAAGTGTAATTGGTCCAACGTCACACAGCCACTACCTCACAGAGCCAGTATTTGAATCAAATTCTACCTGAAAGCAAAGCTTACATTACTTTTGCTTTTTCTCATGCTGGTTTCCCAACCAGAAGATTCTCAGAAACCAATTCAGCACTTAGTGATCTCTAACCTTTCCAAATCTCATAGCTCTTCCCATCTATATGACTCACACATTCAAGAATATACTTCATCACAATGTTTTTAGCTATGTTATGTGAGTGTCTTACATACCAAACCAAATGGAAAATTCCTGGAAGGCAAAGATTATATCTTATATTTTTATTTTTCTTCATGGATTTGCAAAGTGAAGTATGCATAGAAGTTGTACCTCAAATACTGATGATTCAAATTTAGAATCAGATTTTATATCTAGAAGGGCCATCTGGCCTTAATAGGGATAAACTGTCTCTATGGTCATGTAAGTTATTATAGATTGTTTCCACTTTGTAACCAGCCACACAGGGTCTTAAAGGATTATATGACTTGCCTGGAGTCCCCCAGGTAGAAGAGCAGAAACCAAGATTTCTGATTCCTTGGGCAATGACATGATATGAAAACTGATGAAGGCTTAAAAAAATGCATTTCAAAGAAAAGGATAAAAATGTTTGGCAGGATAATTTTTTTCCTACATAATTCTGCTCTCATATATTTTAAATGAGGACAAGTTATATCACTTTACTCATAGAAAATAAGTTCTGCCACTGAAGTCTACAATATTTTCCAGATTTGTGAATTAACAAGCCCAATGAGCTGCATCTGTTTTCAGATATAGACAACATACGAAGAGTGAATCACAAAGTAGCTCATAAATGCATGCAAATGTCCCCAGAGAAAATGCTAATAAGCAATGGGAAGGCCCCAGTCAGGTGCCTGAGAACAGAAGACGAGAGGCTGAGTAATTCACATGAAAGTGAATTAACCTTCAGCGTGGGGCTGCCAGATCATAAAAAACGAAAAGGAAAAACAGGAGATAATCAGAGTAGTAAGAAAGAAGAAAAATGAAATGTGAGAAAGAGCACAAGAAAAAATATATAAATATAAAGAAAAGAAAACAAGAGAAAGCAAGAAGACTAGAGCTCACCACAACAAACGAGAGGCAAAGGAGGAAACGGTATCAATTTTTAAAGTTCACAAAAGAAAACATACCTACTTTTAATCAGATCCTCTCTATTTTCCCTTACAGCAATGTTCCGTTTGGCTGGGCAGCTTGCTAACTGATTGCATATGCCACCTCCTCAGTAACTTTCCTTAAATTATCCCTGGTTTGAATATCTTTTGGAAACTTTTAGTAAATGAAAACATTGTTTTTTTTTTCCTCCTTTGAGTAATTTCTCCTATAACCTTAACATTTAAAGATCTTTAAAGCTCTTTTTAATTGCAAATAAATAACTTATATTATATATAAATATTTTATAGTTATTAAATTTATTCAATAGAGATTGTTGACTGCTTGCTATATACCGAGCCTTGTTTTAGGTGCTGTGCTCCCGCCTGCTCTCAGTCAAATGGCTTATAAACACCTTTACATAAACTATCAAGTAGCATTTACTTTTAAAAAAATGTAAATAAACTATTTTACAATAGTTTTAGACCTCCAGAAAAGTTGAAAATATGGGACTGGTACAAGGAGTTCCTGTATACCCTTTGTTCAGTTTCTGCCTTTGTTAACCTCCTATGTTACTATAGTACATTTGTTACAACTAAGGAATCAATCTTTGTTCATTACTATTAACTAAACTTCACACTTTATTGGATTTCACTAGTTTTTCCCTAAAGTCTGTTTTTCTGCTTCAGTAACTCATACAAGATACCGCATTACGTTTAGTTACATCTCCTTAGACTCCTCTTGGATCTGATAGTTTCTCAGACTTTCCTGGTTTTTAATGACTTTGACAATTTTTGAGGAGTACTAGGGGGGTGTTTTGTAGAATGTCCTTCAGTGTGGATTTTTCTGATATTTCGTCATGGTTAAACTGGGGTTTGGAGTTTTGAGGAGAATGTCATGGAAGTAAAGTGCCCCTCTCACAGCACTACTATTAGAGGGTGTTACGAACTGAATGTTTGTGCCACCCCCCAAAATTCATGTATTGATACCCTAACACCCAATGTGATGCTATTAGAAGGTGGGCCTTTGGGAAGTGATTACGTGGGGAGGGGGGAGCCTTCATGAATGGAATTAGTGTCTCTGTGAAAGAGACCCCAGAGAGCTCTCTAAGCCCTTTTCTGCCTTGTACAAGCAGTCTGTAACCCAGAAGAGGGCCCTCACCAGAACCTGACCATGCTGGCACCATGATCTCAGACTTCCAGCCTCCAGAACTGTGTGAAATTAGTGTTTGTTTTTTAAGCCAGTCTATGGTGACTTGTAGCAGCCTAAGCTAGTTTTTCCCTTTCCCTGCTCTGTTCGCTAAGTGATTCAGTACGTCCAACTCATACTCAAGAGGGTGGGATGGGGGTGACTAAGCTCCATCTCCTGTAGGAGGGAGTATCTACATATATTCTTGGGAATTCTTCTGTAAGGAAGACGTGTCCCTTCTCTTCCATTTACTAATTTAATCGATTATTGATAAGAGCTGACATATATTTATTTTACATTTTGGGCTAGATATCTAATATTATATTATTTATTTTGTTACTCTAATTGTCACTGCTTTGGCCATCGAGGGGTCTTCCAGTTTGCCACTTCCTTATTTTATGGTACCACAAGATGCCCTGGGCTTACCTTGTATATTTCCTGCCATAGCCTTAGAATCAGTTTTCCACTGAGCCCTCATTCCTTTTATTGGAGGATTGCATTAGAAACCAAGAGAATTAGTCTTCACTGTACTATCACAAAGATTCTGCTTTTGCCTTGGAAAGATTTTTTTCAAGGGCCTAACATCTTGCTCAGAAAAAAATAGCTTTTTCTACTGCTAAATGCTCTGAAGACAGCTAAAGAATGATTTCTTCTCAAAGAGTAGGCAGAGGATTAATGGGTGTTTGGTTAGACATTCTGTGGGAACAATATCTATTATTTGAACAATCTAGAAAGATTAATGATAAAATCAGGGTTAAAATATTCCTATCAGCAAGCAACTCTTGAAAACTGGGTCTTCCAAATTACTGCAATGTCAACCATCATTCAGCCTGCTAATTCCTGAATGGGATAAAGAATAAAGTAAATGTGGAAAACAGACATCTATTATACAGTTTTCATTTATAAACCCATCTTTATTAGATTAATCAATATTTTAAATATTGAGGCAATAAGTATAGCTTCTTATTGTAGACTATTCATTCTGCTAACCATTTGACGCACTTATTCTCATATTTGGTCATGCACTAGAAGCAGCAGGATCTGATAAGCACTGTATTTATAATCGAGAAAGCCAAAACCACGTGCAGAAACCATGAGTGCTTCCCTAACCATGAACACTTGACTGTTGGATCAGGGCTGGTGTTACAGTTCCACCCATTATGTGGCTATTGGATCTCAGCCGCTGATAATGCCAGGGGAGGGGCTGGTATTTCCCAGCCACTCAGTTTCAAGGTCTGAGCTTCCTTTTATGGAGACTAGCACCCAGACTTTTGGAATTCCCTGTGTACTACCCCAGGATGTGACAGGCTGTGGGACAATGACACATTTGCTATTGCTATTTTTCAGATTTTTTTTTTTTTTGAAGCAGATTCTTGCTCTGTTGCCCAGACTTAAGTGCAGTGACATCATCATGACTTATTGCAACCTCAAACTCTTGGGGTCAAGCAATCCTCCTCCCTCGGCCTCCCACGTAGCTAGGATTATGGCATGCCGCAACGCACCTAGCTAATTTTTCTATTTTTTGTAGAGACAGCGTCTTGCTTTGTTGCTCAGGCTGGTCTGGAACTCCTGGCCTCAAGCAATCCTCCCACCTCAGGCTCCCAAAATGATAGGCGTACCAGCATGAGCCACCTTGCCAGGATCAAGAATTTGTTTTTAATAAATCCTGTTCTGGCAGTATTGGTAGTTAGTATGCTGGTTGGCTATTTGCTAGATTTCTATGACAGCTACCAACAGCAAGATGCATAGAGAGGTCATGACTTCGGGGCAACCTTTGACTATTCTGGGTCTTTTGTGGTTCCATATAAATTTTAGGATTTTTTTTTTTATTTCTGTGAGGAATGTCATTGGTATTTTGATGGAGATTGAATTAAATCTATAGATCACTTTGGATAGTATAGACATTTTAATAATATTGATTCTTCTGATCCATGAGCATGGAATATCTTTCCATTTTTTTGTACCCTCTTCAACTTCTTTCATCAATGTTTTATAGTTTTCATTATAGAAATCTTTCACTTCTTTGGTTAAGCTTATTCCTAGGTATTTTATTTTATTTGTAGCTATTGTAAATCAGATTACTTTCTTGGATTCTTTGTCAAATTGTTTACTGTTGGCATACAGAAATACTACTGGTTTTTGTATGTTGATTTTATACCTTACAACTTTATGAATTTGTTTATCAATCCTAATAGTTTTTGGGTGGAGGCTTTAGGTTCCTCTAGATAGATATGAGATTATATCAATCACAAATAAGTATAATTTTACTTCTTCCTCTCCAATTTAGATGCTCTTTATTTCTTTCTTTTGCCTGATTGCCCTAGCTAGAATTTCCAGTACTACATTGAATAAAGGTGGTGAAAGTGAGCATTCTCATATTATTCCAGATCTTAGAGGGAAAAGCTTTCAGTTTTTCCCCATTCAGTATGAAACTCACTGTGTTTATATCATCTAAGGCTTTTATCATGTTCAGGTAAGTTCCCTCTATACCCAATTTTTTGAGAGTTGTTATCATGAAGGGATGTTGAATTTTACTAAATGCATCAATTGAAATGATCATATGTTTTCTTGTTTTCATTCCATGGACATGACGTACCACATTGATTGATTTGCATATGTCAAACCATCCTTGTATACCTGTTATAAATCCCACTTGAACATGATGAATAATCTTTCTAATGTGTTGCTGAATTTGGTTTGCTAGTATTTTGTTGAAGATTTCTGCATCAATGTTCATCAGAGATATTGGCCTATTTTTTGTACATGTGTATGTGTCTTTGCCTGGTTTTAGTATCAGGGTGAAACAGGCCTCTTTTTTCATCTCTGATTTTGTTTATTTGAGTCTTCTCTCTTTTTTTTCTTAGTCTGGCTAAAGGTGTGTCTATTTTGTTTATCTTTAAAAAAAGCTCAACATTTTGTTTCATTTATTTTTTTGCATTTTTTAATTTCATTTATTTCTGCTCTGATATTTATTATTTCTTTTCTTCTACTAATTTTAGATTTGGTTTGCTCTTGTTTTTCTAGTTTTTTGAGATGCATCATCAGGTTGTTTATTTGAAGCTTTTCTACTTTTCTGATGTAGGCACTCATTGCCATAAACTTTCCTCTTATTATTACTTTTTGCTGTATCCCATAGGTTTTGATATGTTGTGTTTTCATTTTCATTTGTTTTGAGAAATTTTTAATTTCCTTCTTAATCTCTTCATTGACCCATTGGTCATTCAGGAGCATATTGTTTAATTTCTATGTGTTTGTATATTTTCCAATGCTCCTCTTGTTATTGATTTCTAGTTTTATTCCATTGGGGACAGAGAAAATACTTGGTATGATTTCAATTTTTTTGAATTTTTTGAGACTTATTTTGTGGCTTAGTATGTGACCTATACTTGAAAACGATCCATGAGTTGAGGAGAATATTATTTCAGCAGCTGTTGGGTGAAAAGTTCTGTAAATATCTATTAAGTCCATTTGGTCTATAGTGTAGATTAAGTCCAATGTTTCATTGTTGATTTTCTGTCTTGCTGATCTGTCCAATGCTGAAAGTACAGTGTTGAGGTCTCCAGGGATTATTGTATTGGACTGTATCTCTCTCTTTAGCTCTGATAATATTTTGCTTTATAAATCTGGGTGCTTCAGTGTTGGGTGCATATATATTTAGAATTGTTATGTCCTCTTGCTGAATTACCCCTTTATCATTATATAATGACCTTCTTTGTCTCCTTTTACAGTTTTGTCTTGAAATCTATTTTACCTGATAGAAGTATAGCTACTCCTGCTCTTTTTTGGTTTCCATTTGCATAGATTATCTTTTTATATTTCTTTATTTTCAGTCTGAATGTGTCTTTATAGGTGAAATGTGTTTCTTGTAGACAACATATAGTTGGTTCTTATTTTTTTCTATCCATTCAGCCACTCTATGTCTTTTGATTGGATACTTTAGTCCATTCACATTCAATGCTATTATTGATAGGTAAGGACTTTCTACTGCCATGTTGTATTTGATTTCTGGTTGTTTTGTGGTCCTCTCTTTGTTTTTTACTTCCTTCCTGTCTTTCTTTGTTAAAAGTGATTTTCTCTGGCAGTGTGTTTTAATTTCTTGCTTTTTATTTTTTGTGTGTCTGTTGTAAGTTTTTTGATTTGAGGTTACCATGAAGCTTGCAGAAAACATTTTATAACTAATCATTTTAAACATACGACAACACTGCTTACAAACAAACAAACAAGCAAAAAGAAATCTAACATAAATTCTATACTTTAGCTCCATCCTCTCCTGCTTTTTAACATTTTGTTGTTTCTGTCTATGTCTTTTTATACTATCCTTCAAAAAGTTGTTTTTGTTATTTTTGATAGATTTGTCTTTTGATCTTCCTACTCAAGATATAAGTGATTTTATACACTTCAATAGAGTGTTCTACATTTGTGTCCTTACTATTACCAGCGAGTTGTATACCTTCAGAAGATTTCTTATTGTTCATTTACATCCTTTTCTTTCAGATTAAAAAACTCCTTTTAGCATTACTTGTAGGATAGGTCTGGTGTTGATAAAATCCCTCAGCATTTGTTTGTCTGGGAAAGTCTTTATTTCTCCTTCATGTTTGAAGGATATTTTTGCAGGATATAATACTGTAGAGTTAAGGTTTTTTTTTCCTTCAACACTTTGAATATGTCATGCCACTCTCTCCTGACCTGTAAGGTTTCCACTGAGAAGTCTGCTGCCAGACATATCAGAGCTCTTTTACAGGTTATTTTTTTTTTCCTTTTTTCTTTCTTCTGTTAGGATGTTTTGTTTACATGTGACATTTGGGAGCTTGGTTATCAAATGCCTTGAGGTAGCCTTGTTTGAGTTAAATCTGCTTGGTGTTCTGTTACCTTCCTCTACCTAAATATTGATATCTTTCTCTAGTTTTGGAAAGTTCTCTCTTATTATTTCTTTGAATAAACTTTCTACCTTAGTCTCTCTTTCTATCTTCTCTTTAAGGCCAGTAACTCTTAGATTTGCTCTTTTTAGGCTAGCTTCTAGATCTTGTAGGCATGCTTTATTCTTATTTATTCTTTTTTCTTTTAAGCTATATATTTTCAAATAGCCTGTCTTTAAGCTCACTAATTCTCTCTTCCGCTTGGTCAATTCTGCTGTGGAGAGACTCTGATGCATTTCTCAGTTTGTCAATTAATTCTTAAGTTCTAGAATTTCTGATTTTTAATTATTTTAATCTTTTTATTAAATTTCTCCTATAGGCTTCTGAATCCCTTTTCTGTGTTATCTTGAAGTTCATTGAGCTTCTTCAGAACGGCTATTTTGAATTCTCTTTCTGAAAGATCACCTATCTCCATCACTCTGGGATTGGTAATCGGTATCTTATTTAGTTCATTTGGTGAGGTCATGTCTTTCTGGATGTTCTTGATGCTTGTGGATGTTTGTTGATGTCTGGGCATTGAAGAGTTAGGTATTTATTTCAATCTTCACAGTCTAGGCTTGTTTGAACCTGTCTTTCCTGAGAAGGCTTTCCATATACTCAAAGGGAATTTAGTGCTGTGGTCTAAGTCTTTGATCACTGAAGCTGTATCAGCAATGGGGGTACCCCAAACCCAGTAATGCTGTGACTCTTGCAGACTCTTTGTGGCACTGCCTTGGTGAGCTTGGGGAAGATACAGGAGAATTCCCTAGATTACCAGGCAAAGTCTCTCATTCTCTTTCCTCACTCTCTGTGCTGGATTGCTGGGGTTGGGGGAGCAGTGACCTGGGCACTCCCTCATGGCCACCAGTACCAGGTCACTCCCGCAGCCTGCCCAGGCTCACCCAAAGCCAGTGGTGACTGTTGTCTGGCTACCTCTGATGTTTTCTCAAAACCCAGGGGCTCTATAGTCAGCACATGGTTAATTCTGCCAGGACCGGGTCCTTCCCTTCAAGGCAGTATGTTTCCCTCTGATCAAAGGTGAGTCCAGAGATGGCATCCAAAAACGTAGGTCTGGACTCAGGGGCCTCAGGAGTCTTCTTGGGCCTTTATTTGCTGTGGTTGAGCTGGTACCCAAATTGCAAGACAAAGTCCTCTGAGCTCTTCCCCTTCCTTTCCCCAAGTGGAAGAAGACTTCCTGGGCTGTGCTGCCTGTAGTTGGGGGAGGGGTGACACGGGCACTGGCTTGGCTG
This sequence comes from Eulemur rufifrons, assembly GCF_041146395.1. Taxonomy (NCBI): domain Eukaryota; kingdom Metazoa; phylum Chordata; class Mammalia; order Primates; family Lemuridae; genus Eulemur; species Eulemur rufifrons. Next base: position 37,711,590 of record NC_090986.1, read on the forward strand.
CAGCTGCTGGTGTCTCACTGGTCACGTGCATCCCAAGTCCACTGGCTCTGAGCCAGCACAGCCATAGGAATTTCCCAAGTACTGTAGCCTTTGTGGTCTGACTGCCTTATGAATTTGGTCCAGGTCTCAGCCTGTTCTTTGTCTGCTGGTGGTGGTGCTAGCCAGAACTCGAGCTTCAGAGCAGATTTGCCTCTAGCTGGGCTGGTATAAATGCTCCCTCCATGGACACTGGCAGAATTCTGCCCTGTGCTGTGTTTGCCTGTGCCAGGATGGCCCTAAGTTTCAGTGCAAAGCCTGACAATCACCTCACTCTGCCTCCCCTGGGCACACAGATTCTCTCTCCACTGCCAGGGGAGGGGGGAGGGGTGGCGTAGGCAATGAAAAACTGTCTTTTCTGCCCTCTTCAGTATCTCTTTCCTTGATATAATGTTAAAACCAGGTACTATGATTGCTCACTTGATTTTTGGTTCTTCTGAAGGTGATTGTTTGCGTGAATAGTTGTAGAATTAGGTGTTCATGTAGAGGGACTTGGTGGTTTCTCTTCAGCCATCTTGCTCCTGAAAGCCTGGGGACAATCTTTGCCAGAGAAACCAAGACCTTGGGAGATGTCCATCTATAGTGCATTAGGATAGGCCAGGGGTAATCCCCTTATGTGAGAGCAGAGGAGCCCAAGAAAATACTCCACAACTAAAATCATGGCAGGGCAATCTACCCACCTTCAGTTTAGTGAAATTATCATGTGTTATCCAACATAGGTATGTGACTTGGAGAGCTGCCAGCACAGAATGAGTACCGCCCACCCTGACTCATTCTTACAGGAAAAAAATGATTGAGAAATAAACACATGCCAAAAACTGTGGTAGTAAGCACTACAGATACAAAGATACAATCTTCTGTTCTCAAATAACTAAGGTGGTTAAGGAGATTACCATGACTGAATGTTTGTGTCCTCTGCCAAATTCATATGTTGAAATGCTAACCCCTGATGGGATGGTATTAGAGGAATGGTCCTTGAGAGGTAATTAGGTCATGAAGGTGGAGCCTTCATGAATGGAGTTAGTGCCCTTGTAAAAGGGACCCCAGAGAGCTCTCTTGCTTTCTTTCCCCCATGTGAGTATAAATGAGGAGATGGCAGTCTGAAACCCAGAAGAGGGCCATCACCAGAACCTGGCCATGCTGGCACCCCGATCTCAAACTTCCAGCATCCAGAGCTGTGAGGAATACATTTCTGTTGTTTATAAGCCATTCAGTCTATGGTATTTGTTATAGCAGCCCTAACTCACTAGGAGACTAATAGCTAACGAGATAAATGTTATAATGGGTTGTGCATACAGTGCTATAGAAGCACGGAGGAAGAAATGGCAAACAGTATTTGAGAAAAGTAAGAGGGGACTTCACAGAGGCGGTGACTAAAAGGGCTGGTTCTATAATCCACTTGCAGAAACCTCACACAGGACGCTCCAAGCTGCATTCAGTTAAGATACATCTGTTTCTAGCTGACATAAGGAGCTTTCCTTCCAAGCCTGGGCTCTACATACATGGTACCCTTGACATTTGCAAAGGAAACATTTTGAGACATTCCAGAATCCCTAAATTCACAAATACTAATTAAGATGTAGAGGCTGAATAATCAGTCAGGCTTACTCACTGGCTAAGTACTTGCTTCTACACATAAGCCCTATAGCAGCACACAAAGATGCATGCAACTCTCAAAAGTTGAGAGTGCAAATGCCATGAGTCTAGTGTACATCTAGAGCAGGACCTTCCAGCATGGTAGCAGGATAATTCCTGTGCCCCAGAGAGGAGTGATACTGCAGGCTAGCGGGTGAGAGAGTCATGGTCTCCCAGCAGAGGACCTTGCTGCACACTTGGTTACTTGGAAGACACAGTAGAAAGGAAACAGAAGGAGGGGATTGGTTTCAGGCCTCAAGTTACATGACCTAATGAGTCATCATGGGCCAAAATGGATTTCTTTCAGCTGGAAAGAATTAATGAGTGTGTATCACTGTGTTCCTGGCACAGTGCTAAGAGCGTCACAAATACATCAACACTCACTTGTCACCAAAAAACCCTGTGAGTGAGGCACTATAATTTCCCCATTGCTGATATGAGGAAACCGGGCTTGGAGAAGTTAGCAATGTATTCAAGGTCATACTAACTGGGAAGTAATAGAATGGGGTTAAGCGAGGACCATCTAGCAGCAAGAGTCTCTGCTCTTAGCTTTACAATCCTTCTTTCTCAGTTAAAGATCGAGGACTATTAGTGGAGTTTGTGCAGAAACGGAAAAAGCTGACACTCTTGAGGACTTGTGACTGGCTGGAGACATGCCCCTCCACCGGGGCCTTTGCCACGCTTACCTCTTGGGCGGCCCAGGGAATTAAGGCAGGGGCTCCCATGCCCAGAACATTGTCAGGAATCGGGCTTCTCTCTTTCACAGGTTGCTGTGGCCCATGACAGGAATTACATGTCAGGGCCGAATATACATTACTAGAAATAGATTACATCAGGAAGCCAGATTTATATAGTTTAAATAGAAGAAAACTGGAAGGAAGATACAGCAGTCTAATCTGTGGTTGAATCATGCACCATAATTAAGCCTCCTCATTTCCTACTCTTTCCTTCTTCATTCTGCAAATGTCTCCATCTGTGACTCATCTTTTTTTACAGCAACATTACTCCCTCATATTTCTTTTTCTTGTCTTGCTATTTTCTCCATCAATTCTGTCTTTTAATTTTTTTAGGAAGATCATATTGATTATTGAAATTATCAAAGAGAAAGGTAGAAGAGACAATTCTCCAAGAAACATTAAGAATTCATATTATATAAGTCAAGTACCTCGGTAAGGCCAGCAGTTACATTGATTTAGTAACTGAAGTTAATGAGAACATTACATACATAATTGACTTCAAGATAGTTAACAGCCTAATTTTTGACAGGAACTTTGCTAGGTTGTTCAGATATCAAAATAAATTAGGCACAAACTTTTTTCCTGGGAACTAATAGTTTAATGGGTAAGTGTAAGGCAAAAAGATAATGTCAACAAAATGTTGTTATGATAAAGACACATATATGTTACTATAGAAACTCTTCATCCAACCCAGGGGCTCCAGGAAATGTTTTGAAGGAAAAAATGAAATCTGAGCTCACTCTTTAAAGATTAGTTAGAATTAGTTGGGAGAAGGTAGATGGGTGGGAGAAAGGGTATTTCAGGTCCAGAGAACCCAGTATGTGAGCAAATTGCAGAGGCATGGAACGACCTGGCATGTTTGGAGAATTGTACGCAGTACAATGTTGCTAGAAGGCAAAGTTGTAGGTGGTGAGAGGCAGGAGCGAGCCTGGGGAGGTAGCAGGACCACATTGGAGAGGACTTTAATGTCTGTTAAGAAGCACACACTTCTTTAGGTGTGGGGTGATGCAGTGGCCCTGAAGGACTTAAGAAAGAGAATTGACATGATCTCATCGTCTTTTAGTGTGATCCCTTGGCTGACAAAGAGAAGGAGAGATCGAAGGGTAGAAGATCAGAAGCTGGGATGCTCGTCCAGAGGAGAAGTGATGGGACCTGCACTGGGCCATCCTAGCGTGGATGAAACAGACACAAGGCTATCAGCACTTGGTATAGAGACTGTGGGAGCAATACGCATCTTTTCAGAGGCTTTTCTTGAATTCTTGTTTATGAAAAACAAAAGTAGGAATGCCAAAACCCTACACAGGTCTTTCTGTGGTTGGTTTTTGCAGTCCCATGTTGAATCCCAGTGCTGCCCTTTCTTCCTTTGCCTCAGGTCCAGGGATTCTTCATGCTTTTCTATCCTGCAGTAACTTCTAGCATTCCCTTGCTCTTTTAGGGGACATTTTCCTCTAGCTTAACTACGGCATGAGTCTGAGGCTTCCCAAATACCTTCTTAGTTGCTACTCAAAAGACAAATATACCTTTCCTTAACAGTACTTGCCATGATTGTAATTAATTAATAATGCCAGCACTATTTGTTTAACGGATCCCCTTCTACTAGTCATTACTATTGGCAAATATCAGACATCAACTTTGTTGAACTGAAGCATTAAAAGGTACAGGAGACAGATGGATGAGATTGAGGAGAAATCAGGAAGGGAAATTGGCAGGAAGCCTGAGGCTAGGCTGCTGAAAGAAGAGCCAGACCACGCCAGGGCTCCTGTCTGTTTAGAACCTCACCACTGAGACTGCTGGATTCAGAACTCTGTTGGGACAACATTACTGAAGATTTTCTAATTGCTTCTGAGCTATTGTCACACACTCTCAAAGCTCAAATTCCTGGGAGAGAACATGTCTGGTCTTGGCTGATGGGACATGGGAAAGGAATGATTATTTCCCATTAACTTCCACAATGGGAAGGTGGGAAGCACGACCCTCCCTTCCTCTCTAACTATTTGGGGTTTCCTGTCAAAAAGGGGGGGAAGAGCATTTGAATTCTGAGTTTTATATCTCTCTGTCTCTCTATCTCCACACACAAATGCACCTGTACGACACACCTGCCAGACAGGAGGTTCCATGAGGGTAGACACTGTCTCATTCTCATTCACTGTTGTATCCTCAATGCCAGACTGAGTTAATGCCAGACAAGGGCTGATAGTTGGTACTCAGCATATATTTCTTGAATGAATGGGAGAATCAGTGAATGAATCACTAGAGCATTTTGATAAATCTACGCAACTCGACCCTTATCTCTTTTTCGTAACCGCCGTCTGAGACAGTAACTGGAATTGCTCCCACCATCTTCTTGTTTCATGGAGTTTATCAAGGACCCACTTCTGAACCTCTAACTTTAGCAAAAGTACTGTGGACCACCCAGTCCACACTTACCCTTTTCTCTGACTGAAAATGATCAAAGCATCCCTAAAGTCAGCGGACCTGAGCAGACGTGGTTAGACAGCTCTGGAGGCCTCTGCTGAGGGAGAGAGCCTGTAGGCTATTTCCCCTCAAAGGGCAGAGATGGACAGTGCCCTTGGCCATGTTTAAATGTGAGTTCCCAATAGGACCTGCAGGCATGGATATCTGCAACTTTAGAGCTATTTGGTATTTGAACCAGTTGTTTTCTCTAACAACAATATTGAAATTCTGGAAAACTATAGTAATGCTTTGAAATGGATTATCTATTTTTTTGACTTCTGATTGTCTTAAGGAATATGATGAGCCACATAACAGTGACATAAAATATAAGATTTTTAGGACATTGTAAACTTAAAAATCATATTATCCAAGATTCAAACATTGTCATTCAACTGAGGATGTTGCAAGTTACAAAATTTTGTCAATATAAAGTAAGCAGTTTAATGCTAATGATCTGTCTTCAGAAATAACTTTTCTTCCATAGGATTTCTTAACTTAAAGGGTTATGCGAACATACACACACTCCAAAGATTCCTCTGATGTCCTCCATTTCTTGATTGATATTGTCTCACAACATGGGCTTGCTAAGTTGTACGACATAGGCTATAGTTTTAAATTCCTTTACCTTTGGTTATTGGTAGTTGCTTGCTTGAACTGGGATTCATAATTCTCCCTGCTGAGAATAAAATTTGTTCTCAGAATAAAGCACATTTGACTCTTTCTAAGCTGCCAAAATGTGAAATCTTGTGGTTAGGTATTTTGGAAAACTGGCAGGTTTTGTTTACATATTGTGGTCTTTCTCCAAATTTATCCCACATCCCACACCCCACAAGTCTCGGACCCCTTCCAGTGTAATTGCTGTGGGACAAGTGCAAGGCGAAGTCTTCCGCGGTCACCCTCCCATCTCTGAATCAGACGCAGTAAGCGCCAGAAGAGCTTCCCCGGCTTAAGAAGAAGAAAAAAAAAAAAAAAAAAATGCTGACCCACAGAAATACCTGAATCTAATTTGCTGTACAAATGGAAACCTTTTCTTCTCTAGATTGAATGCAGAGAATTTTTTTTCAATGTTTATAATTTAACAATTGCTTAGAGCCTTTCATCTGAAAGCAATTTACACATGTTGGGCCCAATTATCTTAACATGCTCAAAGCTTACCAGTATTTTCCCTCTTTAACCTTGGTGCATTAGTCTCCTCAGACAGGGTCTTTTTACCAATAGCAAATCTTAAAACTAATTGTAGAAGCGCTTTACAGGTTAAAATACTAGAAGACCCGTCTTGTCCAGGAAAGAATAATATCTTGAAAAGACAGTATTTCTGTATATTCTTTCAAGGATTAAAACTCTTGGCTTTGAACTAAATTTACCCATTCCATGTAATATTTAGCCATAAGAGATGTTGAGTCATGAACCCACACTCATTTTCTGTTAACTTCATTTTGGAAGAAAGCAGTGTGGCCCATCTGCGGCAAATATGTGATCTTAATCTGGTGCCATCTAGCAGCCTAGGGCCACCCACTCAGGCCATTTGTATGGCTTATTAAGTCAACTCATTCAAGAAATATTCATTGAGTGTTTGATCTGTGTCAGGAACTATGCTAGATACAGCAAAGAAAATGGTGAAAAAGCAAGACCTGTGTCTGTTGAAGAGTTTATAGTTCTGATGGAGATAACATGCCCAGTTAATTATAATCTGTGATAAACATATTACGAGAAGAATTCAGTCTCAGGAGGCGCACCTGACCAAATGTAGGACCCAAAGGAAGGCTTCCAAAAGAAATGACAGCCAAGGTGAGGCATGAATGAGTTTTGGTCAGATGAAGAGGAGGGAGGAAAGGTGTTTGGGGGAGGAAGTAGTAGAATGTCCGAAAGCCCAGAAGTCATGTGTTTGAGGAACTGAAAGTTTCATTTCGCTGAAAGGTAGAGTGTAAGGTTGCACATGGTAAAAGATGTGGCTGAGAGATAAGTATAATCACTAGGACTTTGCAAACCCAAAGGAAAAGTTTGGACATTTTCCTGAAGGGAATAGGGAGCCTCCAAAAAAATTTTATACAGAGGAATGGCAGGCATTGACTTCATTTTTGCAATGATTATTTTGGCTATGGTGTGGGGAGTGGATGGGATGTGGATGAGCTGGGTCTTTGCTGTCGTACGACAGAAGGTACTGCTTATTCTGAATGACGGTGGTGTCTGTGGAGCTAAAGAGAACTTGAACTACTCAAGTGAGAATCAGTTGGGTGAATCTATGGCAGGGACTGACTAGACATGGGAGAGACAGGAGTCAAAGAGAAGGTGAGGTTTTGCTTAGTGATTTCCCTGCTGTCACTGATATAACACCACGGGGCCAACTTTCATGAATTTATCCAGGTACTTGGTTTCATGACACACTGTTGAGTGGAACCATCTGCATCCCCAGCACTCTTAAGAGTATCCGAAGGCACTTAAATATCGTTACATTATGTTAAGCAGTAAATTAACAGAAAGTTACAATATAACAAATAAACTATGCAACACATGAACTAAGTAAATGGCATAAGCACTGAAAAATCCTATGTGACTAATTCCGTGAATATATTGACCTCATGTGCAAACACAGACTTTTAGCAGGAAAGTAATGGAGTGGAAGTCTGGGTTCAGAATCCATGTTTTTTTCCATCACCTCAGGGGGTTCAGACCATGTAGGGTCCTGTGGCGGCATCTCTGCCTCCCCTCTGCCCCTTCCCAAGCACACTCACCCCCACTTCTGCTCCCATCAGAGCTGCCCAGCTTTTCCTGTTCTGTACAATGGGATTCTGCAGAAAACTGCACTTGCCAAAGACAACAAAAAGAAAAAAATCACATGACAAAATGTAAACGTCACTACCCTTTGCAACTGTCTCCTCCAGCTCTCTGAGTCAGCAGCCATGGGCGAGCCACCGCATCTCTCCAGCCACAGTTTCTCCATTCACAAAATAAGACCACAATTTTCCCTTCTATGTTACAGGATTGTTTATTTGTGTAAAATTACATTTTAAAAATCAACTTTATTGAGGTATAATTTATGCCCAATAAACTGAAGCCATTTCAAGAACACAATTCCATGAGTTCTAACAAAGTCTGTACCCATGAAACCATTGCCACAGGCGAGTTATGGGATATTTTCGTCACTCCAAAAGATTTTTCACACACCTTTGCAGCCTACCCCGCCTCTTGCTTCTCCTCCTCCTCTTACCATCCTGAAACCACCAGTCTACTTTCTGTCACTGGAGATTAGTTTGTGTTTTCTGGAATTTTATATAAATTCAATCATACTGCATGTTCTATTTGTGTCTGGCTTCTTGAGTGCAGCATGAGGATTTTGAAATTCATTCATTTGTTGTCACAGCAATACACTTCTTTATATTGCTGAGTAGCATTCCATTGTGTGGGTGTACATTTTATCCATTCACCTGTTAATGGACATTTACATTATTTCCTATTTTGGTCTATTGTGAATATAGATGCTATGAATATGTATATACATGTTTTTGTGCAGACTTAAAGCTCTACTTGAACTGCAAAATGACATTTAAATAGAAACTTTTATTATTCAAATGTTAAAATCATGCTGGCTTTCATGGGAAATTTCTGTCTCATGTAACAGCAATCTCTGTTTATTGATTTCTTGGGAACAAATTTGGAGTTAATGCATATATTCAGCATACTCTGAATGCTGTCAATATACAACCTCGTTTCAAAAGAATTTGCAACATTTCTTATTATAGGTATGTGCAAATAAAATTTTTTATTTGAAATATAAAATTGCAAGCTTACACAGATTAAAAAAATATAAAGAGTCCTTTGTAAAAAGGTTTTGATCGATATATATGTTAATAGTCCAGGCTATGATATTCCCTTGACACATGCACTGAAGTCCCTTTGACTCCAAGGGACTTGTGCCCATAAATTGAGAAAAGAATATATTCAGCAATTGTGTTAATCACAATAGAGTTATTGTTCAGATCAAAAAGCATCTCAGTGGGGCCCTGCCTGGGGGGTCAGCATTGACCTCTTATTTGCTCTTTGACTACTGAACTTAAAGGAATATCCATTTGTTTCCTACTTCATATTTTGGAATCTTCTTATATTGTACTGCTGCTCCTGAGGAAGTAGATGTAAACTAAAATATATAGTTAGTGATGTTCCAAAGGTTAAAGAATCTGGTCCTCACCTCCTCCTTGAAGTTTTTCTGGATTGCTAAGAAGAAATATAATTTTATTCTCTCTTCTTCTTTTGTGTGAAAACAATACTTTTTAACATTTTTGAAAAATCTCTGTAATGCCTAGCTAATAGATAATGTCTCATACCTGCTTCTGCATTCAATTGATTGTGATTTCATACCTCATGAAGTCTCTGGAAAACTGCATGTGACACTAGTAGGAGGAGAGAGAAAAGTGAAAAAGAAAAAAAATACTGATTATGGAAATGATGTTGACCTGAAGACCTTCTGAAATATATTGGGAGATCCCCCCATCCCAAGATGTTCTCGAATAAACTTTAAAAATTGCTGTTTTAGTCATTGCTGTGGTATGATGCATGTTTTATTGGCAAGAGCAAAGCTTGTGAAAGTAGCATGTTTGGACTTTTCTCATTTATTAAGTCTTCTTAATCAATTATAACTAATATAGCTACTTTACTGGTGGCCTATGATTATGGTCTCTTTGGGGCAATCACTGTCTTTTCATCAATGTAATCTCATTGTCCAAGACCACTCCTGGATCCATGTTTATAATAAAACTTGTTGAATAAAATAAACTGAGGATACCCCATAGACTTATTGGTGATAAATCTAACTATATGATATGACTCCAATACATTATTCACAAAATTAGTTCCAAACTTAGGCTTTAACAACTCTTAAAAATTTAAGTGTGCAGACATCCAAGTACACATGGCTACTTGTTTTCCAATGTGGCTGGCACTGAAGCACAAGTGGAAAGGTGGCATTGCTGGGGTGGCAGGACCACTCCCTGGGTGCCCTTTTTAAGAGAACAGTTTCAGAGCACAGCCAGAGGTCAAGTCCAGCAAGGTCCTTCCAAATGCAGCAAACCAGACAAAGAGAGACCCAGGATGAGCTGAAACGTGAGTCCCGCAATAAGGGAAAGGACAGATGCCTAAGTTGGAAAGGGATAGGAAAAATTGAAGAATAGGTCAGGGAATGGTCAGGAGGCCTAAGTCAGATATGGTATATGAAGACATAGAAAGAAAGATAGAGCCTGATATATGACAAATCCTCTGTGATGTTAGTCTTCCATTATGGTATACATTTGTATATAGATTATGCAGTCCTGCCTCTTAGGGGCTGAGTCTCAATTCTTATGCTGGAATTGTTGATGACTTGTGGATCTTGGGTCTGTATCATCCATGAATTCTATGTCCTAGAGCAAGTTCTTAGAGGGCTCCAGGCTTCTTCAGTCTTATTGTTAGCATAGCATAGCCCTGAATCTACAAAGTGCATTATAATTCATGTCTTTCCCTGGGTGTGTGCTTTCAAAGTAGAGTTATAAGCACAGAAAATTTCCTGAACGAATCTCAGGGGCTTACAATGCGTGCAGCCAAATGTTGAGTTGGGAGAGTTTCCCAGAACTGTATGAGAATACCCATAGTGCCAACCGTTGCATAGCACAAAATGCTCATTTTTATTAGTCACATATAGTTACTGCACCCACCTCCCGAATGTGATCTTGAACCTAAGTTAGAGACTGAATTTACCATTGCCCCACCACATACATGTTCTTCTTTCTGCATTTCTACCTTACAGCCAATGTCACTACCAAACCCCAAGTCATACAGATTAGCCAGTCTGATTTGCTTCATCTTCTCCTGGTTCTTCCAATACAGAGAATTGCTAAGTCCTGTCCCTGCTACACCTGTGTCATCCACATTTGCTTTCTTCTCTTGAGTACAGTCCCTCATCACCTCCCACATGGACTATTGCAATGCTATGAATCCCCACTCAACTTCATGTCCACTGAACAGCAAGCATTTGCTGGTGACCAGGGTAATCTTCCAAAAACACATCTCAGATAATACTGCTCTTATTTACCAAGTTTTCATAACTTTGCATTGTTTAAAGAAATAAATTCCAACTCCATAGGCTGGCATTTGTTTTCAACCTACCTTGCAACCTTTCCTCTTGTTGCTGTCCTAGGTGATAAGAGGCCATCAAACCAGTGTTGTCATTGTTTGAGCTTATTTGGCCATTCATACCCTTAGGCACTGTTTCTGCTTATCTTTCTGCAATGTTCTTCTCTTTGGATCTCAGTTCTTTGGATCTCAGCTGGAAATTTTATGCTCAGAAAGTATTTAATGATTGGATAAAAGCGTCAATGAACATATCCTTTCTTCATTGATTATATATTTGTATAAGATGGAGAACCATAAGCTAGGTGCCAACATATTAGTATGCTTTGGATTGTTGAATGATTTAGTCTAGAGGTTCTAACTGCAGGGTCCCTGAGGGCACAAAAGGAAAAGAGATATCTTTGGTAAAATTTCTTGCTGCCCTTCCGCATTTTCATTGTATCCTTCTTCCAAATTAATAAGCTATTCAGCTAGACACATGGATGCCCAGCTAAACACTCCATTTTCCAGTCCCTCTTGAAGTTAGAAATGGCCATAGGACTAAGTAATGGACAATAATTTGTAAATAAAATTAACAGGTACCATTGTGGGTTTTATCCTAAAAGTAACTGCATGCATGCTTCTCTGGTCTCTTCTCCTTTTCCAGATGCTTGGGAAATGTTGAGACTGCAATGCTGTCTTAGGTCCAGAAGCAGGGGCCATGCGTTGAAGAGGGCAGGGACATCTACCAGCCTCAGAGTATCCACTTAACTCTAGACTGTTAAACTACTACAGTTTGAGGTTTTTAATTTTAGCACCTTACTGTTACCCTAACTAGTATACTCCTTGCTTCCTTAAAACAGAACAAAACAAAAGCAAACCAATTTTGTTCAGAATGATCACATGTTCAATTAAAATTTATTACCTCCTCAGATACTTTTGCTAGTTGCTGCAGGATCCATTTGGGGCCATGATATACGCCTGGGATATTTCTGGGAGGAGCTTTTGAGAAATCTGTTATTTTCGTAATAAAAGAAGGAATAGACTGAGCTAGCATATATCATTTTCCCCTTTATCTTTCATGATTTGTTTTTTCTGCCTAGAAAGCATTTATGATGCTGTTGTTAAGTTATCCATTCCCTACTGAAAATCTTCACCTCCCAATGGCAAAAATACTATTAGATTTTGTTTCTGCCCTGAACATTCCAAGTCATCAATCTAATGAATGGGTATACAAACTAAAACATTGATTCATGAATTTGAATTAGAACAAGCTTTGCTCCTTAAAACAGTCCTGGACTAGTAAGGGCTAATTTCTAATTACCCAAGGAAAAATAAAAACAAAACAAACCCACCTTTTATTTCTTATACTCTGCTGTCTCCCCACTGCCTACCATATAGCAAGTGGTCAAAAAAAAAATCTTCTGAATAAATATATAAATTAATAAAATTATTTATAGAATATTTAACTTTTCAACTCCTTAAAATAAACTGATTACTATGAATTAACATAGTTGGGAATTGTTTTAGGATTAACAGATCAAATCCTTTAACACTTATTCTATGATGTAATCAAAATACATTTGGAGGTCCTACATAAAGAACATTCTAGAAAGCACAACAAGGTGCACAGAGAGAAATAAATACATCAGCAAGTTTATATGCTCTATGAGGTTCGAATGAGTGTAGTATATAAGTATATAAGAAATGGAAATGTTTAAATAAGTAACCATAAGGTCATTAAAACAAAATGCTATTTTAAAGGAAAGAGAGGGTTTGGGGGAAAAAAACCTAAATGTTATGGAGAGTAAAAAAAAAAAAAAAGGGAGGATTATCAGTGATTCAATGATTGAGGGAATGTGGCAAGGCCCCATGGAGTAGGTGGTTTGGAATGGCCTTAAAGGATAGTTAGAATGTTTTTTCTTTTTTAAAAATGTTTATAGGTTTCTATTCTCACCATCTTTCTTTTTGTCACAGGCAACAGGAAGTTCCGAGAATTATTTTAATCACAAGCTCTCCAGAGTCTTTCTGCAATGCTGTGTATTCATTAGACCTCATCCTGATACTAGGAAAAGTCAGCATACTGCCTAGAAAAAAAGTGCTCATCTGTTTGACATGAACTTCTCAGATTGGGCAGCTACGATTAAAGTAAATACAACCTGAAACTGTTGTATCCTAGAGACCAAGGCCAGCTCCCTGTGCCTTTTCACTCGGTATTGCCACAAGTATAAAATAAGGGTGATTAGAAATCTTGCTCCTTCCCACAAAAGGCTTTTATGAACTCTCAGGAGAGTATATTGACAAAACAATTTCGAAATTGTGGTTAAAATATTCCTGGAATATCTCAATGAATACTGAATTTTGGGTTTAAAGATCAAAGAATGAGGTCTAATAAATGATGTATTTCAGTTTGGGGCTTAAACTATATCTTTCATTCAGCTTCTATGATTCCTGGAATTATTCTGCATATTTGGTTTTTCTGTTAACAACTATTTTTATGGCATTTTTCTTGAGAAACCATATTACCAGACTATTAAATATCTTATAAACTGTTATCTGTCTTCTGGTAAAATTCTTCAGTGGTGATTGGATTAGATCCACCTGAGTATTTAATATCAGTAATACCCTTTATCACTGGTAGTGAAATGCAAGGCAGGAGAGAAAAGCTTCTCACTGACTGCACAGCCAAGCCCTCTGCCTGGTACCAACTGCACTTCGCTGTCCTGAGCCTTGCTCCTCAGCGCCCCCTAGCTCTGGCTTCAGCCCACTCCCCACACAGCACTGAAATTCTTCCACCTCTACTTACCTTTCTCTTCTTGCTATCCCATATTCTAGCCTCTGACTTGCTAACAATTTACTCAACTCCTCCTCCCCAACAAAAGCAAATACCTTTGTCAATCTAAGGTTTATGATAGTTGGCATAGAGAAAATGAAATTAGAAACTTGAATAAAATAGAAACTCAACAAATGCTTGGTAATCTCCATCTTAATATATTAACTAAAACATTTTAAAATTTAGACAATTAGTATATGATTTCTTCCACCCAAACGGCCATCAGGGAACTACAGGCATACCTTGGAGATATTTCAAATTCGGTTCCAGACCACAGCAATAAAGCAAACATCTCAACAAAGCGTCACATGAAGTGTTTGGTTTCCCAGTGCTTATGAGTTATGTTTACATTATACTATAGTCTATTAAGTGTACAATAACATTATGACTAAACAATGTACATGTCCTAATTTAAAAGTACTTTATTACTAAAAAGTGCTAATGATCACTTAAACCTTCAGCAAGTCATAATCTTTTAGCTGCTGGAAGCTCTTGCATCAATGTTGGTGGCTGATGACTGATCAGAGTGGCGATTGTTGAAGGTTGCGGTGGCTGTTGCAATTTCTTAAAATAAGACAATAATAAAGTTTGCATTAGCAGACTCTTCCTTTTATGCAATGCCGTTTGAGAGCATTTTACCCGTAGAACTACATTCAAAATTGAAGACAATCCTCTCAAACTCTGTCATTGTTTTATCAACTGAGGTTAAATAATACCTAAATCCTTTGTTTCCATTTAAACAATGTGCATAGCATCTTCAATACGATTAGTTTCCATATCAGTAAACCACTTTCTTTGTTCATCTGTAAGAAGCAACCCCTCCTCTGTTCAATTTTTATCATGAGATTTCAGCAATTCAGTTGCATCTGTGGGTGGCATTTCTAATTCTAGTTCTTTTGATATTTCTACCACATCTGCAGTTACTTCCTCCTGTAAAGTCTTGAATCCCTCCACTTCATCCATGAGGGTTGGAATCAACATCTTTCAAACTCTCAAATATTTTGACCTCTTCCCATGAATCATGAATGTTCTTAATGGCATCTAGACTGGTGAGTCTTTTCCAGAAGGTTTTCAATTTACCTTGCCCAAATCCATTAGAGGAATGACTCTCTATGACAGCTATATTCTTATGAAATGTATTTCTTAAATAACAAGACTTGAAATTTGAAATTACTCCTTGATACATAGGGAGTAGAATGGGCATTGTGTTAGCAGGCATAAAAACAACATTACTCTTATACATCTCCACCAGAGCTCTTGAGTGACCAGTGCATTGCCAATGAGCAATAATATTTTGAAAGGAATCTTTTTTTCTGAACAATAGATCTTAACAGTGGGCTTAAAATATTCAGTAAACCATGCTGTAAACCGATGTGCTGTCATTCAGGTTTTGTTGTTCCATCTATAGAGCCCAGCCACAGTAGAGGTAGCATAATTCTTAAGGACCCTAGGCTTTTTAGAATGGTAAATGAGCATTGGTTTCACCTTCAAGTCACCAGTTGCACTGGCCCTTAACAAGAGAGTCAGCCTGTCCTTTGAAGTTTTGAAGGCAGGCGTTTTCTTCTCCTCTTTAGCTATGAAAGTCTTGGATGGTATCTTCTTCCAATAGAAGGCTGTTTCATCTACACTGAACATCTGTTGTTTAGCATAGCCAGCTTCTTTAATTATCTTAGCTAGATCTTCTGGATAACTTGCTGCAGCTTCTACATCAGCACTTGCTGCTTCTTTGAATTGAAGAGAATTAGAGTCTTGCTCTGGAATAGGCTTTGGCTTAAGGGAATGTTGTGGCTACTTTGATCTACCCAGGCCACTAAAATTTTCTCCATGCAGGTGGTGTATTCCTTATTTGAAACACTTGGGATCAGAAGTATTTCAAATTTCTGATTTTTTTAATATTTTTGGAGTATTTTCATTATAGTTCCCAACTGGAGATCCCAAAATTGAAAATCTGAAATCTCCAAAGTTCCAATGACCATTTCCTTTGAGCCTCATGTTGGCACTCAAAAATTTTCAGATTTTGGAACATTTTGGATTTTGAATTTTTACATTTGGGATGCTCAACCTGTATCAACAATAAGGTTGTTTCTCTTTCTTATCATTTATGTGTTCACTGGAGTAGCACTTTTAATTTCCTTCAAGAATTCACAACTTGGCTTACTGTTTGGTGCAAGAGGCCTAGCTTTGGGCCTTTCCCAGCTTTCTATGTATCTTCTTCACTAAGAAAGAAAGGGTTTCCAGGGAAGTGATTTTAAGTAGGCTTCGTAATGTGAATATGACTTTGAGGGGCAAGGAAGTTTGGTGCAGGGGAGCAGGAAAGGCATAGAACCTGGAATGGATTTGCTAATCTTTGGGGAATGGTTTTGGGCTGAAACTGTTCTTGTCCTCAAGAAGGCAGGAAATGGGAAAATTTAATTACATTCCAACCAATTTGTACCTACTGTGATTTAAATATCTTCTCTTTTTCTACAGTGAATCGCAGTATGCTGTAGCTAAATAATATAGCATAGATTCATATCACATTGTATAGTTACTTAAGTGCTTTGAAAAATTGTATTTGTCTGATCCTTACAACCCTCCTGTGAGTGAGACAGAGAAGATATTATTTATCAAAATCACTAAGAGCGTGGACTTTGGAGTCCAATGGGCCTGGCCTCAAATTCTGGCAAGTTTGGGCCAGCTACTTAATTTCTCTGAGACATCATTTTTCTTCTGTTTTTCTCTCTCACGCATATAATCTCGTACTTTGCTCTACTGATCAGACCTCATTAGTGGATCTGACATTCCATTTGACAGTAGGGAATCCAACCTTTGCCAATTTAGAAGCAGTAGAGAACAGAAATTAGGAGAAGGGGCTTTGAAGTCTTACTGCCTGGGTTCATATTGTGGTTCCATTCCTTTCCACAACAGCCAGGACCTCTGCTGGTCTTTGGAGGGTAACTTCTTTCCATGTTGAAACTAAGTTTCCCTCCGTCTCCTCCATTCCTCCCTAGACCACATTATCCAAGTTTGGGCAGATACTCCTTCCATAGTTCACTGTAGCATGAGCTGAGACATTGTTACAATATTAACAAGACCACTAAAGTCTTGAGGAAAACTGAAAGGAAACAAAACTGATGCTAGCTAGCTTCAGTGGCAATTAGAATCCACAGTCCTCAGCCCCCAACAGAGCTTCTCTTCTGGGCATCCTTCTCAGGCTATGTGGAAGGCATGAGCTCACCACTCCCCAGGATAGGCACCTGAACCTGGCTCTGTACCCAAGAAGTTATCTCACTAAAAATTGGTAGAAGAAAGGAGGTAGGTTTTTTCTCACTCCAGGTTAACACCTATTGTTAGAGGTTCCCTTCCCCCTCAGGAATTCCCTCTTCTCAGGATGATTGACAGAGGGGATTTTATAATAACTCCTTTCAGGAGGAAAACTTTCTCCCCTACCAAAACCCCATGAAGCCATGTAGAATTCCTGACAAGCTAAAAATTCTGGCTAGTCTTCAAACTAGTTTAAATGTTCCACATTGATTTAGTGGGGGCAATTTTGTATTAACAAAAATAATAAATATCTTAAGTTCAAAGGAGGAGATTAATACATAGTTTAAATATAAAATAATTTTCATATGTATTTGACATCATAGGCAAGAAAAAATATTTTTTTCACTCAAAGTTGATGTCTATTTTGTCTGGAGCAAGAATATCTCCTTTTCCAGTCCTGAAAAGAATTGTGTGACATGATCAAACCTTTTTCTATTTATTTTATTGATGATTTAGCCCATCTTAAAGACTGGTGCTTCAGCTAGCTACCCAGTAGCTCAATATCCTTAATGTAGCACTAAATTCATCCTCGGGGATATGACCTGAACTTTAGCTCACAAAATATAACTTTAAAAAATCTCAGAGTATGATTTTTAAAATCTGGCTTATTCAGGTTTGAATAATGTTGTACACGGACCATTAATTGTCCAATCCTGGTTAGTTTTCAGTAGGGACAAGTCTCAGTTCCTAGAACCTTAACATGAGTTGAAGATACCATCTCTGTGTCTACTTGGTACTCATTTAGGTCTCTGCACCTGATCTCTTGTGGGACTAGCTCAATGAGAACACACACACACACACACACACACACACACCCCAATCCTGCCAAAATATTATAAGCACTAATGTTTCAGGCATATTATGGTCTAAGTCTGTGCTTAGAAAAGAGACTCTTCTGCAGAGGAAAAAAAAAATGTCTTCCAAAATGATTACATCTTTTCACACTAAATTCAGAACAAGCCAGCCCTTTTGAGTTCTCTCAGCTCCTTCAGAATCCATTCCCTCATCTTCTGTCTTAGAGATACCTACTGTCCTGACCTTTTGATCAAAGGCCTTGCCTTTCTTTATAATTAACTCTTCAATGTAGGTCTCCTGAGATAGTATGTTATTTACCTTGAATTTCTTATAAATGGGATTATGCTGAAAGCATTCCTTTGTGACTTAATTCCTTCATTCAATCAATGTTTGTATTTTGTTTTCAATATATCTGAACATCTTCCTGTTTCAGGGGCATCTCTTGAATTTTCTTTTATTCTCCAATGTGAACGCCTTTTAAAAAAAATTAATATAAGTCAGTTTAATGCAATAAAAATGTGCTTAGATTTGGTGTAGCATCATTTTATGCCGTATTTTCTATTTTTTTTTTTTTTTTGAATTTTGAAAGTGTAGAAGGTTTTTTTCCTCTGCTTTTTGGGGACTGTGTAAGTTTTTCTTATATTTTATAAAGATTATGTTTTTGTAGTAGTTACCTTTATAATTACTACTCTATGTTATACCCTTAGGCCTTTATTTCTACAGATAGTATTTATTACTTTTCTATTGTGGATAATGATGAAAATAATATATTTTGTGATCTTCCTTTTCTTCCTCCCTTTCTTCTCCACCACCCAATTTTAATCAATACATGCATTTTCTTGGTATTTGTTTTTGTTTCTTATATAGGATTATACTGCTACTACTTGGTTAATTAACTTTAAATAATATTCTTTGATTTCTGATTGATATAGATGAGAAATCAGCATTTTTTATTTTCTGCTATGTTTCTTTCTTTCCTTCCATAATTTATAACTCAAACTACACACATACACACATATATGCACACACATGCACACAATTTACCCAGGTGAGTATTCTTTGTTATTTGTTTTTTATTGTTTATGTTCTCTCTCTCTCTCTCTTTTTTTTTTAGTATTTATTTATAGATGTCATTCTTGTTTTTCCTTTTGAACTCATCATTGAAAAAGGTGCATTATTCTGGACCAATTACTGTGGAAGTTTCAGATGTGGAGGAGGAGGCAAACGCTGTGTATGTAGCAGGCTCATTGGTTCCTATGGCTACTGCTTCGCCTCAGCCAGTTGGGTAAGGGCAGATGTAAGACAGTGCAAACCCCGTCTTGAACCCTGTTGTCATTAGACAAACCGCTTCCTCATACCTACAGCTATTGTGTGTGATCCTTCATTTATTAATAGCTCTCTCTGTGTCTCAAAATCATCTCAGGTCCAGGGTCACTTCTGCTGCCAGCTAGAGCGCCCCAACCCTGTGTTGCAAATGAAGATCTAGATTTAACAACCAGACAGGGCCCCTCACTTCTCGGAGCTGAATTTTGCTCTCTTTCTCCTATCTCAGGAGCTGGCCCTCAGCCTGCTGCTATGGAATCCACTCTGTGGCATTTTCTCTGGGCTTCCTCCCACATGGCTCCTGCTCTCCTCTGCTCAGTCTCCTCTGCTCTTGGCAGCCCTCACACCTATTTCGGGCTCCAGGGGATTTTTCCCTGTCTTCTACTTTTGCTGAAAATGGAGTTTGCATTTTTGTTTCCCATTCTCCGTGTTGCTTTTGGATGTTCTCCAGCAGGAGAAGGGGGATGTGCTTAACTGCATGGACCACGTTCAGACCACAAGTGCCCCCTTTACATTTTTATACTTCCATTTCTTCCACAGTCAAAGACTCTTAAATTAAAGTTACTAGACCTCTGACAAGGATGCTAATAAAATGATTATGAAGTTTTTCATGAATGAACTGTTATTACCAAGAGAAAGGGAGAGAGCATTAACACTGCAGGCCTCATTTGATTAGGCTCACGCAGCCAGACTCTATTGAAATCACTTTTTACCCTATTCCCATTGATGAATGTTACTAGTATGCTGTTTACTTCCTCTACTGGATTACAAATGAATGCAATTAAAATTCTAAAGCAAAAACCCAAACCCTATTGCCCTGATTTAATACACACCTAAAGCGTCCAGTTTCACACACAGTATCTATTCAACATATGCAATGATGTCAAATAAAAATGCTGTTCAGTTTAAAAGTTCTTCTGTGGTTATTCCTGAATTGTTTAAGGAAAAGTAGGACTCTCCTTTGTCATTTTAATAAAATCTGCACCAAAATTGAAAGTAGTAAGACAAAATAATGCTCTTGATAATCAGCTAAACATTTTTAAAGTCATTGATGTCATTGTCAAGAAAATCTAGTATAACTACATTTTTACTATATAATGCTAAGCTTGAAATCTGGTGTCATTTTCTATCCAAATCTTAACATAATCCTAAAAGAAACACTGTTTAAGGCCATGATAGTTTCAGAAACTCTCTTGAAGCACTCAAATTACAAAGAGAAATATACACACATATTGTCCTTCTGACTGTTGGACGTGAATCTTCCCTTCTAATTTCCAGGGAAAAATATTATCCACGCATTTGTATGAATTTTATGTAAAGTTTGATTTAAGTTCCTTCCCATGTTTAATCCCATTTGATTTATATATGTTAGGCTCTAATATTCCATTTCTCTTTTTGTTAAATAGTGACTTAAAAAACAGAAAGCATTTGTAGCAGGAAAGAGCTAATTTTAGTGATGCTAAATAAAATTGATATTTAAGCTGAAATATGGTCCTCTTCACCTCTCAATCCCCCATAATTCCTCTTATGTCTTAATTGTGGTTTGTTAGACCTATAATTTGGCTATAATTTGCTTCTCTGAAAAAGTTTAAGAAATGAATCATTTGTTTTTAATCCTTATTAGTGAGATTTTTTTTCCCTCTCAATTTTCTCACCTTCTAATTTTCAATACAAATGATGAATCATGAAGTCACTGGGATTTTCCTAAACCTGTTTGCCAACCTCTTCACATTTCTGGATTTTAAAGAAGTCTAATTTGGGATTTTTATTACAGGAAGAAATTATTTATTTCCTGAATAAAATGTGTTGGTGAAACAGATTAAGTGACGCACTTCTATATGATGTTAAGTTCAAAAAGTTTATATTGTGTATTTTTCTTTGCATAATATTCTATTATCTTGTTTTATGTTGATATTTACTAGAGAACGTTCATTAAATTATGTCCAAAGTAAAAAATAATTGTTTTCAAAATTACATGCTATATTTTAAGTGCTTTTTCTTAATTTGGAACTTTGAGGGTGGGTTTAATATTGATAGGTACTCAATGTTAAATGAATCATTGAGTGAATGATGTGAGAATCTAGGAAAAGAAGAGTGACCTACTCATCCCAGATTGACCAGCATTGCCCTGGTTTTTAAACTAAAATTCCCTTGTCCTAGCAACTTCACTGGCTGGTCACCTAGAAAATGTAACTTTACCTTGTATACATTTTGCTTTAAGAACTGGGGTAGGCAAACTATGGACCATGGCTAAATCCTGCCTGTTTTTATAAATAAAGTTCTACTGGTGTACAGCAACACCCATTCCCTTACGTATTGTCATTCACACTACAATGACAGAGTTCGGTAGTTGAGACAGACTGCATGGCCTAAAATGACAAAAATATTTTTATATGCCAAATTTTAAGTTATATATTTTACACAATTAAAAGAGTATCATTTTCAAAAATTACCTTTGAAAATATGTACACTTGATCAAAGATATTATTTATGATTTCTGGGTAAAAGAAAATGCATTGACATTCTGTGGCTTTCCGTTAAATGCCAGCTACGGTGCTAAGTTTTAGAAATTAATATAAAATTAAATAAGACACTATCTGTGCCATTGAGGAACTCATTCTACAGTCAAGGAAATGGTCAGGGAATTTGGCAACATATAAATAACATGTAAATACATGCAAATTTCTTTAGGTGAAATACTTTAAGTGGGATAATGTTTTAAAATAGTGATCATTTTTTAAATTTTAACTTTTATTTTCTTTTCCACTCAAGGCTACCCTCTAGTCATCACCCCAGTGTAAGGATAGAACAGAAAGAGAGAAAAGCAAGAATCTTGGCTCCTTACCTGCCACTCAGACAAACACTCCAGTGACAATACTGTCAGATAAAGGTTTTCTCCAACATTCTCATGTGCTTTTGAGTGAGTGCTGGTGTAGTAAAATGGAACAAGTGGGCCATTTATGGGAAAGTTTGGATTTAAACCAAGCTAGAAAAAGATGACATGAGGGAATCAGAGTTGCTAAGATCTTAGAGAACTTTCTTTTTTTTTTTTTTTTTTTGAGACAAAGTCTCACTCTGTTGCCCAGGCTAGAGTGAGTGCCGTGGCGTCAGCCTAGCTCACAGCAACCTCAAACTCCTGAGCTCGAGCGACCCTCCTGTCTCAGCCTCCCGAGTAGCTGGGACTACAGGCATGCACCACCATGCCCGGCTAATTTTTTCTATATATATTTTTAGCTGTCCATATAATTTCTTTCTATTTTTAGTAGAGATGGGGTCTCACTCTTGCTCAGGCTGGTCTCGAACTCCTGAGCTCAAACGATCCGCCCACCTCGGCCTCCCAGAGTGCTAGGATTACAGGCGTGAGCCACCACGCCCGGCCAAATCTTAGAGAACTTTCTTAGTGAAAACATTGTCTGAGAAAATGAAGCGAGAAAGAGAGAGAGTAAGTAGATCCGATTGGAGAAATAACATGAAAAAAATTTTAAGTAAGGGTAATAGGAGCTTAGTAAAATCTTACGTTTAACAATATGCTGTTGTTTAAATGCTAGAATCAGCTATACCTGAATTCTACCCTTTGACATTTCAGCAATGGGAATTATTATATCATATTTTTTACTTATGCATTAAGTTTTACTTAAGGTTTCTATCACTTGCAATTGGTAAAATCCCAACTAATATATAGTGCTTCTCAAAAATTTTCCTGAAATAGCAGAGGAAAATAAAAATGAATCTGGAACCATCTGAATATTTAGCCCAGAGAAGTTCAAGGTATATATGGAATTTCTTTCAAATTTTTCATTTCATCTTAAAATTAATGGGAATTTTGTGTCATCATACCTGAGTTTTTCTTTTATTATTATAATATTATAAAGAGAATGCATGCTTCAGAAATAAAGAAAAAATGGAAACTTATATGTGGCCTGCTATTAATACATACCTCATTACATAAAATTTCACAAAACTATTTGCAATTGGTATTATCCCCAATTTACAGTTGAGGAACCTGAAGCTCAGTGAGATTAAGTAATGTATTCAAGATCACAGCACTATAGATTGAAAAGCCAATATTCAAATCTAGGTCATTTAATGGCAAATCTTATCCATTACCCTGAGGCCCAACAATATCGTGGACCAGAACCGACACAGAGCTGGGGGTAGCAGAATCGAGATGTGCCAGGTCCATCTCAAGGAAGTGAGTATAAGGCAAAATATAAGAATAACTACAACAAGACAACCTCTACAATATGGGTATCCAATATGCATCAGGCACTGTGAACTAAAAGAAATCAAGGGAAAGCTAGAAGCCCTTGGAAGGCACTAGCAAGCTAAGGAAGAAATGTGACCATGTGCAGAAAATTAACTTCAGCTGTATATAGTTTACACCCCCAAGGGATCCTGACATTCCAGTGAGCATTGTGCTACTGAACTGACTTGGTAAGTGGAGCCACAGACACAATGTGGTGAAATGGATAACCCAGGAGAACTGCAGAAAGTAGAGTGTGAGCTAAAGGCACCATCTTGGGAGACCAGCTTCCTCTGCTCCCTCTATTCCCTTCCCTCCCCAACATGGGTGGTAGCCTTGAGAAGCTAATGCCAGAGCAACTGACTAGCAGAACTTTTTTGCTCTATTTTCTAGTTATTTCAACCTTGATTAGTCTTCTATCCTGGAACCTGTGACTCACTGGCTGAGGATAAGTAATAGCAATTATCAGGTATTTTTTTAATATAGAAATATAGGTTAAAATTACTATGAAAATAAATTATTACATAAGGATGGTGCAGAATTTTTGAAAGATTCATCCAAGATAATATATTAATATATCATGCACATAAATATAAATACTTTGTTGTACATTGTTTTTTTCTAAGAGTAAAATACCTTGTATATCTAAATGGTAAAAAAAAGACATGAAAAGGTAGTTATTACCTACTTAATAATCCAGAATTGATAAAGGCCAGAAAATTCAAATTCTAGGGTACATTTTTTTTCTGTTTTGTGAAGAGGAGAAGATAAGCAAATTAATGTTTTGCTTATTCAAGTAAAACAACAAACATGTATAGTGTTCTACAGGTTATGCCATTCAATTCTTAGAACGGCCCTTAAACTAGGAATCATACTCTTTTTAAAGAAAACGAAATCAAAACCCAGGAGATTTAAGTGACCTACTAGAAGTCATATTATCAGTAATGGTTTCAGTTACAACTAAGACCTAGGTCTCTGAATCAAATTCCATTCCTTTTATATCCCACCATCATTTCACTTCCCTTTATATCGTGCAAGGTCTGCATCGGTTGAATTTCTAAACAAACGACCCCAAGATGCTATAATGGACATGGGAGCACAGATCTCTTCAAGATCTTCATCTCAACTCTTTAGAATTCAGTGGGATTGCTGAATCATATGGTAGTTCTAGTTTTAATTTTTTGAGGAACCTTTGCACCATTCTTCCTAGTAACTGCATCATTTTACATTTCTGCCAACAGTGTACATGAGTTCCAATTTCTCTGCATTCTAACCAACACTTAATATTATTTATTTTGTAATGGCAATCTTAGCAGGTGTGCAGCAGTATCTCCTTGTCATTTTGATTTGCATTTCCCTGATGGTTATTGATGCTGAGCATCTTTTCATACACCTGTTGGCCATTGGTATGTCTTCTCTAAAGGCATGTGTATTCAAGTCCTTTGTTCACTTAAAAAATTTGGTTATGTGTTTGCTACTAGTTTGGGGCATTCCTTATGTATTTTGAATATAACCCCTTATCAGATATATGATATCTGCACTCCTGTGTCCATTGCAGCATTATTCACAATAGTCAAGACGTAGAAATAATCTACATGTCCATCAATGAATGAAAGAAAATGTGGTATGTACATACAATGGAATAGTACTCAGTTATAAAAAGAAGGAAATCCTGTCATATGCCACAACATAGATGAAACTTGAGGACGTTACTTGAGGTGAAATAAGCCAAACACAGAAAGGCAAATACAGCGAGCTTCCACTTAAACATAGTTAAACACATCAAAGCAGAAAGTAGAATGGTGGTTGCCAGGGATCAGGAGGAGGGGAAGTAGAAGGTTGCTATTCAATGGGTATAAGTTTCAGGTTTCAGCCATAAAGGATGAAAAAGTTCTAGAGATTTGCTGTACAACATCATGCTTATAGTTAACAATACTGTGCTGTACACTTAAAAATTTAAGTTGGTAGACCTCATGCTAGGTGTTTTTTGCTACCATTAAAAAATAAAACTAAGGTTTAAAAAAGAGATGGGGGAAATAAAAAGGGAAATCTATTCAACACATTAGTTGACTATTTCTGAATATAAATCCACTACAGATGACAATTCAGGCCATTACTCAGGGTCAGTCCCTGATAGGCAATTGGGGCCACTAGCAGGGAAGCCACCTGCCAAGAACTGGGCCTAAAAGAGACCACAGGTGGAATACATGCAATTAACCCTTCACCTCCTCCTCACTCACCATCAAAGTGGAGCAGATTTGCCTGGCTCTCTTGCCCTTTGCATGCTCATTTCCATATGCCCTCAGAGTGTAGCTGCCCTAAATTCACCTTCTTTTTTGACGAGCGGGTACGTATGAATGTTCACATTCCAAACTTCTTGAAACGAGTTAGGAGAAAAACTCTTTTTCTGGTTAACACTCAAAGAGATCCTCGGTTTATGAGAGTAAACTGGGTTATATTTTCAGCTACAAATGACTGGCTCTCTTAGGAACACAAACGGACAGTACTTGGAGGCTGGAGAAGTATGGAAAATCTGATGAAGGAGGTGTGGACCTGGCCAATGGAAAGCGTTTTGGTGGGTCTAATGATTTTGGGAAAATCTCCGCAAGGCTGGAACATTTTGCCACACATAAGTGGTTATTTCCTTAGCCTCTTCTACATTCACTGAGAGCTCTGTGTAGCTGACAGGAGCGCGAGAGAACTGAGAAACAGTCCCAATATAGGTTTGTCAGGAGAGATATTTCAATCTAGGTTTTTCGAATACGTTGCATGCAACAAAGCCTATATTTCTTTTTCATTTCAAATGAAATCTGCCTCATTCTGGTCCATTTAATTCTTGGAAACATAGTTTTATATGTGCAGAAAGCCTTTTGAGCCCTTTGAGGGAGTACTGTAAAGGCTTTCACCACCACCTCCCCTCCGAGGAAGCAGGAAATCAGGTTCTGCCAAATGCAAATGAACTCAGACTCCAAAAGGCAAAGTGTCAAAATGCAGAATGCTACAGGATTTGGAGGGAGCATGCCCTGCACAAATGACAAAAGTCATCATAGACATATTTAAAATGTATGATTTCAGAAATACTCATAGATGCAGAACTGTCTTAGATTTCTGTCAGTAAGTCAGATTACCTTTCCTTCCTTTTCATGGTAGCTTCAGAACCTCCAGGGAATTTATCAGAGCCCTCTGTTTCTATAGTTGTCTGTGTTCTGTTTGGGAACAGAAAGGCTTCTTTTTCATTCACATATCATAGTTGGCTTCAAATAATGCCGATTGCCCGAAAGATGGCATTGGCTTTGCTCAAAGAAAATAGAAGCTGGTCCTCTGCCATCCCTCAAAGGGTTAACAGAGTCAGTTCCAAAGGAGTTAAGCAACCACTGAAACAGGATAATAAATGTGACACTCTCAGACTATCAGTAGCAAATATTTGAGCTTATCAAATAACGGAGGAAGTAGTTTAGTTACAAATAAACCAATCTCTCATAAAACAAGTTTTCACACAGGTTCATTTCATTGAGCTGGAGACAGTTAGAGGCCACTCGTAGGCAGAACTCCCACTCTGTGTACACTTTGTAACAGCCCTCATGATTAATGGACAGCCAGCGGGGAGGCTGCGTCCTGCAGCTCCGGGCTCCGTATCAGCAGAACGGCCATAAACAGCATCTCAGGATTATTGCAAGGAAGTGGCTCGTCCTCTGGGAACATGGTGGGGCTTGTGCTCGTTCTCTCTCACTACCCGCCTTCTTTCTCTCCTGCTCGCTCCCTTTTTTTCCCCTGTATAGCAGAGACCATCGTGTCCTAGAAACTATAGTAGATGTCACTGCTTGGCACTTGCTGTGCAAAGAGAGGACAAGTATGTGGGTGTGAGGGGGAGGCGGCATGCTACTCTTAAAGTAACAGGGACTGTGCTAGCGAGGGCCTCTGCGGAGGTTGTTTTTCTACAGCCTTTGAAATCAGTTGGGTGAAGGCATCTAATTTGGATTCCAGAAAGAGCACAAATACTGTTTTAGGGTAGGAAAAAAAAAATTAGAGCTCCTTGTTTCAAAGTAAAATTCTCATTGAGATTAAGAAGAAATAAAAAACATCCTGGTATGATTAGAGTAACTTAGCAAGTAAAAAGAAAAAGATGGCAAGCTGGCAGATTCTTGGTATGTGAATGTCATCTCTATTGAAATAGAAATATGCGTGTTTCTATATTATAATTTCAGAGGAAGTTTGTTTTATTCCCCCAAAGGATTGTAAAAATAAAGCATGTAGATTGTATGAAATATGGAAATAGAACTATAAAGCTGAAAAAATTCAACCGTCACGCCACCATTTGGGGGCAACCATTATGAACACGTTAGTGTATTTCCTTCCAGTCTTTCTCTGGCACCTTTTCAAAATAGATTGTTGGGACCTTAACCATATGTAGAATTTTGTTCCTTACTATTTTTAGTCAATTTTTAGCATAGTCATGGCCCCATCGTGTTATCCAATCTTTTCTTAGATATAATTTTAAAGCTGCAAATACTTATTTTGCAATGTTAATTAACACAGGGCAGTTTTCAGAATAGGGATATGTTCACGCTAAAAGTAACGCTTGACTGCTTTATTTTTTTCAGATGTATTTATTTATTAGAAATTACATTTTATCTGTTTCTAATAAAATAATTGAAGGGAGAATTCTGTGTTATTATTCTCATAGCTAACTCATTAACATTTATGCTTAAAATAAGTATTCCGGCAACTGAATTCTCCACAGAACTAGAAAAGCTTCAGTCCCGATGTCCTAGCCTTATAACGTACTTAACCCTACGAATACTCTTTCCAAATGCATAAGCCCTTATTAACTAACTGGCTTTAAAAGTCAAGATGAGTTTGAAGGTAAAGGCATGACATTTACATTTACCCACTTTCCCCCTCTACCTATAGTACCTGCATTTATATGGATTTCGT
Source organism: Eulemur rufifrons (assembly GCF_041146395.1). Lineage (NCBI taxonomy): Eukaryota > Metazoa > Chordata > Mammalia > Primates > Lemuridae > Eulemur > Eulemur rufifrons. Next base: position 37,739,962 of record NC_090986.1, read on the forward strand.
ATACATGGGATTTCTGGAACTACTTTTGATGACCATTATTTTCTCTGAGTCCAGGAACTGGACACATTTTCTCCCAATCAGCCTGGGAGCCATTGTACACTCTGCACAGTAATTCCACTGTGTCTCACCAACAATGCCTCTGCCGTTCTATTATTTAACCCAGGATAAAAGTTCTGTTGGGAGTGTTTGTGTAGAAATATGGCACTGAATTCATTTAAAATATTAAACTTGCCTTTCTGGAATAAGATAGGTCCTTTTCCTCTCCCCAGGGCAACCCCACTAAGGGTTAAAACGCTGTGGTCACCCAGTCCCTGGGGGCGGGGCTGGTGGAGACTGCGCTGCAGGCTCCCAGAGCCAGCATGGGATTCAGCGTGTTTCCAAATAGATTTCCTCTAAATTGACTTTCGTTTTGATCCCTATGAGACTTATGTTAAAGGGCAAAAAAAAAAAAAAAAAAAATAGTTTCCTCTTTGAATAAAGTTTAGACTTACCCAGATTTTTTTTTCTTGCCCCCAGATAGACAGACTGTTTTGGTAATTTTGCAAGTTGCTTCTTTTTGTAGAATCCAAACCAAATGTTAATAGGCTTGCAAAGATTTTGTTAGTTATTGAGAACTTTTTGAGAGAACAAATCCCAAACACTGAAGTATATTGCACTTGTAAAGTACTAAATTTTAGCTTCATTTCCTTCTTTTAGAGATTTTCTGTAAATTAATGGCAGCTCTGAGTTATAAGGAATTCTGCAAGATAAAGACATCATCAATTTGGATTATGAATTTGAAGAAATAATATTTCTTTACCTTTTTTCTTCAAAACATTTGCAGTTAGTAAAAAAAAATTATGTGAGTAATCACGGTATAAAGATGGAAGTAAATGAACATTTATTGAGCACATACTACACTCCAGGTTTTACATACATGTAAATATTTAATTTAAACCTTATAACAGCAATCCTTTGGGATAAGTATTATCATCATAGTTTTATCAATTAATCAACCTATTGTAAGTAAGAAAGTCTGGAAGGCCAGTTATCTCAAATTTAAAAAGAGAATTACTCACTTTTTAACAAAGGTGCTTCTTGTAACATATCATATGATACTGAAAAAATAAAATAAAAAAATAAAATTTATTTTATTAAAAATAAACTACAAAGTGAAATCCAATCATAGGGAGGAATTCTAAAAGAAATTCTAAAGCGAAATTCATTTAAAGATACAATATTGTTTTTCCCTCCTGAAAATTCAAAACCAGAATTTTTCATAGTTTCTAAGAACCATGGAAATGTTCTATGGTAGAGTCAGCCACCAAAGCCAAGGACTAAGTGTGGATATAGTTTTAGTATCATAATGGGAGGTTCCCAGCAACCCTCATATAATTTCTTTATCCTAATGAACTAAAACTTTCCAATTTTCCCAATTATGGTTCCCACTTGTTGTGAGGTCATTTGACCCAGTCCTATGTCTACACGGTCAAACCCCATTTCTGGTGTTGGAGCAGAGGGCATGAGGATCCTTGGAGGGGAGGAGCGTGGGGCAAAAGGAGAATGCAATGGGAATCAGAGCAGTTGCCATTGCTGTTTATTGAAGGCCAACTCTATGGCCAGGTTGCTGCAGGTGCCTTGCCTGTAATTCTCACAGCGATGCTGTGTGGTGGGTGTCCCATTATTCTTATTTCTAGTTGAGGAGCTTGAGGTTCAGAGATTTAAAAATTTGCCAAAGACAACAGCTCCGGAAGTGCTAGAATTGTTATTTAAACTCAGATCTGTCTGGCTCCAAAACTTTTACTTTTTGTAGTTGATCATATTGTTCTGTCACAGTCAGAATGATTTTCTCGCATTTTCATGTATCATATCTCGGAGGCAGATATTGGCAAATATAAAAATAAAAAGGACCCGAATGCATCCTATCTCAAAGGTAATGAAGAGACCAGGTTAACGGAGGAGGTTGGTGGTTCCTTTTTCTCTACGTCTTGAGGATGAGCTGAGAGAATCATTTTTCTCTTCTGAATTTATGAAAGCTAAGTCAGAGAATAGACTAGCACTTTCTCAGATCCTTTTGGCCTTTGTGTTTCTGTTTTCTATGTTGATTACTTCTAGCTAAATATTTCATAAAGCATAACTAGCCTTTTTACTTGAAGGAATGAAAGTGCTTGATGACAGTTAACATACAATCCCAATGAAAGTTGTCTTAAAATTTATGAGGGGATATAACGGAGTGAGAGTCAGCTGGCCATTAGAGGACTGCACGCTCTCAATGGTTTGGTTTTATTGGGTTCTCCAACCCTCGATATATCCTAAGATGGCCTCATAGCCTTGATACAGTGCCCCAAATGACTAGCCACATTCTCTGGGGTTATCAGGAGTCAGTAATATTTTTCTATTGTTTTATATCAGATTTGCATGTTATCCTTATGCTTGATATAAATCATGCTTCAAATAAAGTAGCTACTATTGAATACCTTGGCTCTTTCCAGAATTAATATTGAACAAGTATGCTTGCCTCAAGCTCTTGAGTTAGACCAACTCAACATCAGTAAAAATCCATGTTTTTATTATAAGAATAATATTTTTGCAAACACTGAACCAATTCATTTAAATTGCTCCCCTCACGTAAAATTTCTTTTGCATCATTTCAAGTCTGAGCCATAACTTAGCACTCTGGGGCAGGATTGGACAGGGACCTGACCCCGCATCAAAGCAATGGGCTTGAAAGGCAGGCTTTGTGGAGAGTGGGGCTAGCGTTTGCTAAATTCCTTGATCATACCCTACTTCACTTCCTCCTACTGTACGCCTCCCTGCAGCATGCACACACACACGTCTTAACATTTCAACCACAGTGCCAGGAAGCCCTCCCTCGTGGATTCCTCCACGTTAGTAGGAAAAAAATTCACATTTACTGTTAAGACTTAGGCTAGAGGCTGGCATTGGAAGGAGGGAAATAGTGCCAAAGGGATAAGCCATCTTTTCATTTCAGATTATGGAAAGTGAGGGAGAAGAAATATTAGCCCTTAAAAATATATTTGCTCCCTCTAATATTTTGGGGAGACCAAATCTTCTTCATTGTTAAAAATGTACTATTTGAGAGAGCAGTTACTAGGCAAGAGCTGAGCTGGGTCCATTCCCTGCTTCATGTGGTATAAAAAGAACAATGCAAAAAGAGGATAAACGCATGGAAAGTTAGCAGAGTGTGGTCACCTAGGATTTATAGTGTTGCTTTTAAATTTTGAGAGGTTAGATTCTCTGTGGGAGTCCTCTATACATGTTTCATGGGTACTGATGTACTTTAGGGAGATCCTGGAATTCACCCTGTGACCCCCAGCCATTCAGAGGAAATGGATAAGATTAGAGCACCAAAGCAAATTCCCGAAACTGCTTTATTTACCTAGCTAATTGCCAAAATGAATCTCAATCTGGACGCCCAAATGAATTTCTAAATCTGTTGGTAGTGCAATGTTGCCCACAGGTAGAATCAATTGTCTTCAAGCCGGATGTGCATTAGAACCACCTGGTGAGTTAGAATGACACCTAAGCCCAGGCCCAAACTGAGATCAATAAAACCAGAATCTCCAGGGGTCAGGGCCTTGGCACCGGTACTTTTCACAATCTCCCGAGGTAATTATAATGTGTAGCTAGAATGACTTTGTTAGCTGCAAATTACTATTATCCAACAGCAGCAGGTAATTTTCACTCCCTGGCCTCATGTCTGAGTCAGCTACACTTAATTTTATTTCTTATCACTCAGGAAGATCATATTCTAAGCACAGAGGGCTATTTTACTGACAGAAGACTATATCGTCTATTTATTTCTTATTTAACGGAGTTAAATTACGACAAGAGCACAAATGGAGGCATTCTATTAATATCACATCACAAAATAAGCGTTGTTCTTAGTTTATACGTGCTCTGATATTTGTAAGATAGGATTAAAACAGGGGTCCTCAACCTTGGCACTACTGACATACTGATAATTCTTTCAGGGGATACTTTCCTGTACATTGTGAGGGGTTTAGTATCATTCCTGACTTTCACTCACTTGATGCCATTATCATCCCCCTCCCAGTTGTGACAACCAAATCCAGACAATAGAACAACATCATGGTGATCCAGACATTTGCTTAAAAGGGGGAGAGGTAGAAAAGGCGAAAGTAGGCAAACACTAATCCTGGGGGTTAATCCATTACAGTCAAAACCGCTGTCAAGATAAGTAAAATTTCCGGTCTAGCCATCCTTGACAGCTGCTTCCTCTTGAGACTCTTTTCTCTTTCATTGTGACTGTCACTGGTTTTAAGGAATGCAACTGTCTGTAACTCAAGAAAGTGAGGTGTCAAATTGGAGGCTGTTTAGAACTCCAGGTATGGTCTGCAAAGAAGACATTAAGATGTGGTGGAATGAACAAGAGCTTTGGGTTTGCATCATTTCACATGACTCCTTGTCTTTCTCCCTTTTCCTCACTCTCTTTTTAGATGACAAGCCAACCAGGCTTTAGTCAATTCCGTGATACTACAAACGCATTTTATCATTAGTGATTATTCCATTTAGGAAATTAAGCAGATTAAACTCAATTTCTGTGAAATGCATCAGAAACATGAAAAGAATCTTGTAATACCAATTTCTGCAAATATATTGTGTGTGAAGACAAACATTCTCTTTTCAATGTAAATGACTTCTATCTTTGGATATTAAAATTCCAAATTGAAAATATAATAGGGCAGTCTTTTAAAAATACTCTCTAGAGTACATATACTGTAATATGATCGGAAATTGGAAACATAGATGGGCTTAGAAGGCACTTTAAGAGGTCAGCTGGTCCAAATTCAATTCAAGCAAGATTTAAATACATCCATAGGTGGTGATCCATGATTCTTACTGTTAATTTCAAAATTGCTCTCTACTTTTGGGGGTTTATGGGATGCCCCCATTGTCTTAAAAACTCAAGTAAACTACAAGGCTATGTGAAAAGAAGCAGCTTTGTTAGTGTGTAATTTGGTTTTGAATAGCCCAAAGCTCCGGGGACTAAACAAATAAACATACAAACAAAAACTACCCTTTTCCAGTAGCCTGGAGAAATATCCAGGCTTTCTGTAAGATTCCCAACAGAGAATCTTACAAATTCCCAACAGGGAAGCCTGACAGAGAACTGTCCTACTATGACAAAGAAGAATTTAAATTTCCCTCCTGGGTTCTAAACCTACCTCTCTTCTTCCTCTTCTGTCTTTGAACTATACCAGGACACTTGCATTTCCACTCTACATATGCCCACCTCCTTCTAGTTCCATAAAGAAGATAGACATCTATCCAGGCTCTTGATAAACTATTACAACCACAAGTTGGTTTACTTGGCATTGCAATTTGTTCGTCAAAGAATGGCCTAAGATTTTTTTTTTTTTTCGGACAGAGGGTAGAGGATTTGTTTTTTGTTTTGTTTTTTTTTTTTTTTTGCTCTGGCCCACAGTGACCCTGAGTTTAGGCAAGTGTGCCCTTGTAAACATAGTTTGTTCCATTCTAAATTGAATTATGTCGACATTTGTACATGTTCGAAAGTTATTATTTTTCATGGTTAAATATTTCTAGTTTACAGATTTGTTACTTGTTGCTATTAAAAAGCATTGTGTAAGCATCCCTTTGTAACTTCAGCCTAGAGTCTCATCATAAAGCCATAAAGTTACTGAGAACAATAAAACAATATCTAAACAAAGAAATCCATGTTAATATAATTGTATCTTTTCTCTAAAATTAAATTCTACATATTTAATCTTAGGATACTTGGGTCTGAATTTTATACCATTTACTTTTTTCTTTTTGAAAAAAAACTTCCAATGAAAAATGAGTGAAAAATGAGTGTATCTTAAAGCAATTTGGTTTTTCCACCTAGAAAGTTTTCCAAACTCTCAGTTAAAAGCAGTGAGTCTCATATGGGAGGAAAGAACTCCAAATACCAAGCATTCAAAGCTAATTGACTAATCAGATATACCTCAGAAAGACCCTGGAGATTCTAGGAATATGTCTGGAAACTATCTCAATTACCAAATTCCCAAATACTGGAAATGTTTGGGCACACTCCTTCCTGGATTTCTGCTGCATTGCCTTTTCATTCACAGGAACATGTTGCCTTTGTCTGTCCTTATATCACAAATGTAGCCTCCTTTCCAATATCTGCCACATTCTGTCTCTGAGCTGGTGGTCGTTACACTTAGTGATGAGAACTGGAGGACCAAAGAGCTGCACTGGGGTGGAAATGAGGGGCCATGTCACACCGTTGCTCAGTGTGCCATCTCTGCCATGTTCCACCATGCACATGGGCCTTCGCAAAGTCCAAGTTACTGTAGAGAGGCCATCGGTGTTGTTTGCAAATGGGGGAATACACTATTGTTAACTCTGCGAACATAAAGGGACTTTAAAAAAAAAAAAAAATGAGTGAGCTTTTCCTCTCCCTCCTCCCCTCGCCTTCCTCCCCACTCCCTTCGCTTCTTACTGGTAGATGCAGCTGGATGCTGGTTGAGAACTTGGACTTTGGAGCCAGGCTGCCGGACTCCCCACCTGCTCTGCCACTTACCAGCTGTTTCATCTTGGGCAAGTTATTTAATTTGTCTGTGACTGAGTTTGTTCATCTGTAAAATCTCTCTTTCATAGGGTTGTTGTGAGGATTAAACGAGTTAATACACAAAAAAGTCCTATAGCAGTGTCTAACACCTAGTAAGTGCTCACTCAAAAAAAAAAAAAAAAAAAAAAACCAAAACAAGAAAACAAAAGGGCATTACTATTGTATATCAGCAAGTGTTTAGCTAGGCATGAAAAAGGAATCTCTGATATGTAGGATATTCTGTGTACACGGCCAACATAGCCCCCACTTTATGTCACCTAATTCAGCCCTGGTAGAAATGGACAAGCACTTCTGATTTCCAGTCTCAATTTCCCAAAAGAAAATATGGGATTGGCTCCAACTTGTGCTGGACTTACACCACAAACTGAGCCTATGTGGCCATGAGGCCAAGGTCCTTTAGTACATAAGTAGCTTTAGGAATCTACTTTTTTTGGAGATAGTTCTTAGCAAAAGGGGAGGTACGAGTTAAACCGACCCTCAAACAGCACCTGCTACATTATTGTAGTAATATTAGCCTTCTCGAGTTGCCATAACAAAATACCGCAGATAGGTTGGCTTAAACAACAGGAACGTTTCTCACAGTTTTGAATTCTGGAGGTAGAAGATCAAGGTGCCAGCAGGGGTCGTTTTTTCTGAGACCTCTTTCCTTGATTGCAGGTGGCCTCCTTCTCTCTGTGTCCTCGTATGGTGTCTCTCTCTGTGTGTGCGCACTCCGCTCTTCCTCTTCTTATAAGAACACCATTCCACCGGATTGGGCCCCACCCCGTGACCTCTAATTACTTTCTTAAAGGCCCTATCTCCAAATACAGCCAAAATGGGGGGTTAGGGCTTCAACCTGTCAATTTCAGGAGTATAGAATTCAGTTCACAACAATTACCTAGGAAAGACCATGTGTGTTGGTATGTGGTTTCTGTCTTGGAAATTGGTGAAGATCAGGTCTGTCTGGCTGCTAGTTAAGCCTAACCTTAAATTCCCAGGTGACCATAATACTGGGGGTGGTAAGGCAGAGTATTAAAAACTCTTAAAGCTACTTGAAGGTGGTTAGAGATTCTTAGTGGCATCGAGGACTTCTAATAAATATATCACCAACTGTTGCTGAAGCCATAGTTGTTCAGTAAATGACGTTGGTTAGATATTATTTAAATATGTATTTGGTTAGTGATTAAAATTATATGCATATATATTTCATGTTTTTTTAATGTAACTAATGTTTACGTGCTTTAGTTCTTGATACCATGAATGTTCTGATCCAAGCTGCAGAGGAGACTCAATAATGTAAATGAATTCTACAAGGGTCTAGCCCTCTCCTAGGTTTTTCTTGTCTTGCTGCTTAAAACTTTTCTTATAATTTTTCATTTATCAGAAAATAAAAGCCTACATGTCCTTATTATGTTGGGAAAGATGTCCATTCTCCAGGTCATTAGGAGGCCTTTCCTTAAATAGAATGAAGCCTCAGTTAAGCAACAAATAAGAAAAGACAAATGTCATTAATACCGGGAGAAAGTTACATTAAAAGAGACCAAATGAGTAAATTTTAAATTCCTATAACAGTTCTTTCTTTTTTGGAAATTTTCTTTTCCTTCAAACCATAATTGATAGTGTCTCCTTGGAAACAATCCTAAGGGACTAGTTGGATTACTAGAAACCATGCAATTTAAACTTAAATTATAGCAATGTGTTGCCTCTTCCTATTAATGCCAGCCAGTCTTGCCGGTAAAGAAAATTTGAGTACTTTTCTATCATGTTGTAGGCTGAATCTGATGGAAAGATGCTCCAAGTCAGAAATGTGAACTGAGAAAGATGTGTGCACATTTCTCATGGTAAAGTAATATATTAATATTTTTTATTTTACTCACTGGTTTCTTGAGCTAAGTTAACATATCTCTGCACCCAAAATAGATAGTTAGCTTCCTAGGCCTGCAAAGGTTTGTGGGAAATTCTCTAAGCTCACAGCATGAGCTAACATCTCCTTCTTGATAGCCTAACACTACTGTTGGCAACTTTTTAAAGCAAGGTTAATAGCAATTTAGTTCTATTTCACAAACTCCTTCCCCACGTTCTCTTTTAATTACGCAAGGCACTGTCCTAAGGTTCTTAAAGATGAGAAAGTAAAATAGCCTTGGTTTCCAAGGGATTCACAATTCAGTTAGGGAAATTTAAATTGACTTCACTACTCACCACAATGTAATTTATTAATATTATACCAGAGATACAGCAACCATATGGGAGCACAGGAGGAGACAAACCAATCACTGGTTGTCCAAGGCTTGGTCTCAGCTTAAGAATCTCCCCAGCAGGGGAGCAGGGGAGCAGGGGAGCAGGGGAAGTGATTTTCCACCAAAGCCCATGAGTGACTTTGGGATGTTCAAGTAGGAGGAAGGGAGAAAAACATTCAATTCCCATCTCTCTAGAAGTCAGTATTAACTCTACTATTAATAAAAAGTTTATTTATTATTTTTTTGCTACCTGGAGGACAACATGTTTGGAAGCAAAGAGACTTGGCTTCCTGTTCCTGCTTTAGGATGGGAGCTTAAACCTGTGGAATGTGACACCACTCTGATCAAAAACAGAATGGTTAGCAAAGAAATCGTTGATGTTAAGGTAAATTTATTAAATGTGAGTTCCTCTGTTTCTCACATAATTAAACCATTACTTATGGTGAACAAGCTTATTTATTAGCATGTGTTTACTTTATGATATTGTGTTTTGCATATATTATAATTTAATATGCATGGCTGAACTGATTTTTGGCACAGTCACTAGAAATTTAGAGTTTAAATGCTCCTTTTTTACTGACAAAACATATGTTTTCTATGGAGAGTGTTTTATTTTATGTTGGAATTTATTTATTTATGTATTCATTTTTTAGAGATGGGGTCCCATTCTGTCACCCAGGCTGGAATGCAGTGGCACGATCACAGCTCACTGCAGCCCCCAACTCCTGAGTTCAAGGGATCCTCCCACCTCTTCCCTCGAAGCACTGGGATTACACATGTAAGCCACCGTGCTCAGCCCCTTATGTTAGAATTTAGATATAAAGTCTTCATTGTGCTAATATTAATTATATTTTTTTGGCAAGCTCCTATGACTTAGTAGATTCACTGGTCCCTATGATTTGAATTGGAAACTCAGGAAATAGAGTTGATAGCCTGTAGGGTCATGGTAATAGAATAACAGCTGCCTAGGCCTGGCCCTAATCCTTGGTGACCATTATTTCTTAAAATATGCTGAAGAGTTTGCAATTGAAATGGCATGGGTGATGACAAGTATTTATTCCATAAGTACTTGGTGGCAAGGCTGTCTTGAGGGTATCTATACAGAAAGTGAATAAAGATGGATCCCTCAAGTTACCACACCTGCTCCAGCAATGAACCAAACACCATGTGAAGAGAGAAGCCCTAAGACCTCCTTCTTCTGAGCTATTTTCTTAGTCTGTTTACCAAAAGAGATTTTGTTCTTTACTAGTGACTTCAAGGATTTATTCTTCCATTTCCTTCCGTACTTTGTCATCTGGTCTCAGAGCTCATTTCTCCCACTGTTATCTTGGTTCCTTTCATAATAATTCTGCTTCTTTTCTTCTCCATACTGCTTTAGGAAACACCTCAAATTACCACCATATAAAGACATTACTAACAAATAAACATACTTTTAATGTTTTACGCTATTTTCATGTAACAGCGAGGCAGCTTCCTAGCTCTTCCTAGGTTTTGAGCTTTCCAGTTTTGAACCAGCTTTCTGATTCAATTTAGAAGAGTAAATTTGAAAGCATAAATGCAGCTTACCCATTAATAACCCAAATACATTATTCCTATGTTAAGAACACCATGCCTCTAAAGTTGAGACTAATATTAAAACTTAATTTTGGCCGGGCGCGGTGGCTCACGCCTGTAATCCTAGCACTCTGGGAGGCCGAGGTGGGCGGATCGTTTGAGCTCAGGAGTTCGAGACCAGCCTGAGCAAGAGCGAGACCCCACCTCTACTAAAAAAAATAGAAAGAAATTATATGGACAGCTAAAAATATATATAGAAAAAATTAGCCGGGCATGGTGGCGCATGCCTGTAGTCCCAGCTACTCGGGAGGCTGAGACAGGAGGATCGCTTGAGCTCAGGAGTTTGAGGTTGCTGTGAGCTAGGCTGACGCCACGGCACTCACTCTAGCCTGGGCAACAGGGTGAGACTCTGTCTCAAAAAAAAAAAAAAAAAAAAAAAAAAAAAAAAAACTTAATTTTAATGGGACTTTCAGCTACATAAAAATAGCATTTGAAATGCTTGCAAGTTTATTTTAAAAACCATAAAGAAATAAAGTACATGTGATCTTTTAATCACTTTCTACTTTGCCTGTAGTTATGGTAAAGCATAGGACCAAGTTGACAATAAGCTGGGATGATGATGATGATAATGTTGACGATTTAGTATCCTGTGGAACTATAAAACCTCATGTGCTAATTGTGGACATTCAACATGCTGACTTTGTCCAAAACATTTTGACTGTGTCAAGGGATTTTTTTTTGAATACCATAAAAGAAAAATAAGCATATTATGCCTATGTATGCTAAACATCTATGGCTGCGTATTGCTCTTCTGAACTCTTTTAATACTTCTTTTGTACCTTTATTGTTATCATGATTATCATTTTATTCCTTATATTATAGTTATTTGCATAACTTAGTTCCCCTAACAGCTTGAGGGCAATGATATATATCTGATTCATCTTGAAATGTCCCCATAATACCTATCCCAGAGGTCAATGAATGAGAATGACAGATGTTATTTTTATCTCATCATTCCAGAATTAATATTGACAAATTCATATTGACATGTAACAGATTTTGGGAACAAAGTTCTATGCATGCAGAGGCCAAAGAAAATAATACACATTTCTGAATGAATGAAGGATAGCAAATAACTTCAAAGCCACCAGCAGATCATGTGCATTATCTGGGATCAAGGATTCTACATGGATAAAAAGCAAAGGAAGTCATCCACCTTGAAAAAAAAATTTTCTGAAAATAGAGGTTTGCTATCTAAAGCTCCTTTAATTCCTGGGTTCAGCCCTATGAAACATTTTCATTGAAGTCTAATCATCCCAAATCCCATAATAACAATTTGAGAAAAAATAGATTGCTATGGAAAACATAGAGCATGGTAGAGTTATAAGTCTAGCATTAGGAAGATTTGACCTGGTTATGAAATTCATTCATGGAAGCACTGTGGTTAGAATTGGTGGGAAACCACCCAGCTCTGTGTTTGCTAAAAGGAACTAACAGGATATAGGAAGAGAAGCCTTTAAACAAAGCTTTTGTAAATCTGCAACGGATAATCACAATACCTAGGTTTCTGAAACTAAAGCAGATGTTTCCATACATAGTAAGTCTGATATTTTTGCTTTTTGTTTATTTGTATGTTTTGGTTCAGGAAAGAAAGCAGAGACGATGGAGGAAAGTATACAGACTATTCTACGCATGTTTTTCTTAAGAAAAGAAATCTGTAATAGGGGTGAGGAGTGGAAATAGTCCACTGTTGATCAATGTCATTCCTCCAGACTCTCTCATTACACTGACCTTGTCTCTCTTTTTTGCCTCAGATTTGGCAGCTGTAGCAGGGATCATGGTTTATAGGAAAAAAAGTAGACTTTTTTTTTTCTTTTTAAATGTATATATATCTAAAGATGTAAAAACTTCAGAATTTCAAAATATGATTAAAATTTTGTCACTTTATAGGTTTTGATTTAATTTATTTTAAAAGCTTCACTATACTTTTGATAGTAGCTGACAGATCCAATCCTGTTCCCATATGCTTTCTGCTATTTTAAAAGAAACAGTACACAATTGCCTCAGAGAAGCACCATGTGTTTCCAAAGTGTGAATCTGAAAACTATCCATCTGGACGTGCTGGCATCTTTCTGAATTGTATGTGATTGAAAGAAATGTATTCAACATTTTGCAACTCTTTGGCTAGACGAGGAAGAGAATAAAGTAAAGGAGATTTTTTTTTCATTTCTAGTTATTGAAAATCAAGTCTGTTTCTTCAGCCTGGATGTCCCCAATCCTCCTTTAAAGCCCAACTCACCTGTTGCTTCTTTAGTGGATTCTGTGTAGCCCTAGCTTTGTATTTGCCACACGACTCGACTCATACTCACATGAAAGTGATTATTTGCAACTGATTAACATTATTTTTTTAAATGTTGCTTCTTCTATAATCTGTGAGCTCCTAAAATGGAAGGCAAATGGTCCTCAATGTAATTCAACAAAGTCTTATTACAATAATGTTGTAACAATGGTCCAGATATGAATTATACATCTTCTATACCTGTTACTATTTTTTTTTTAAATTTTACTTGAGTTAAATTAATCCTAAAAGTAAAGGTTTTTTTTTTTTTTCAGATTGTTTAAGAAGCAGATAAATTATATTGAGTTGTTATATCTTCAAATATACAATATTAAAATATGTCCACATATTAATTAAATAGGATTGATCACCTTATGGTAAACTAAGAGACTGAGACACCTTACCAAGAAACACTGAGGGCAGAATGACTTCCTATATTTTGACCATGTTAGAATTGTCTTAGTCAGTTCAGGCTGGTATAACAGAATATCATAGACTGGGTGGCTTAAACAGTAGAAACTTATTTCTCACGGTTCTAGAGACTGCAAAGTCCAAGATCAGAGTGCTGGCAGATTCAGTGTCTGGTGAGGGCCTTCTTGGTTTGCAGATGGTTGCTTTCCCATCAGATTCTCACATGATAGAGAGCAGAGAGAGAAAAAGCAAGCTCTCTTGTGTCTTTTAGAAGGGTACTAACCCCATTCATAGAGGCTCTACTCTTTCGACCTAGTATCTCCCAAAGGTCGTACTTCCTAATACCGTCACATTGGGGATCAAGATTTCAACATATAAATTTGGTAGTGGGGGGATGTGGACTCAAAATAACTGGTTTCATTGTTAACAATTTGGTAAAAAAATTATTCCATCAGATTTTGGTTAAATTGATTGTCACAGAACTCAGATCATTAATGAAATGGCCTGTTTCTGCCCTACATGGGGATACTTTGATTATGGTTCCTATTAGAGACCAAATTCCTGAAGACAAGCACCATTTCTACTTCTTTTGAACCTTATGACAATATGTAGATTGAGATTTTTGCACCAAATGAAAGCTTAGTCAAGGTTGAATAAGTCAACTTGGAATTCTTTTCCTACTATTAAAATATAATAAATTTCATTAATAGATATCCTTTTATCCATACAGGTATCCCCTGCCATCAGAACTCTTTCTTGTAATGGGAGTTCTTTTGCTATCTGAACTCTGAATTGAAGTATTAGTTTCAGACTAGAAAAGAACCAAAGAATATGGATTTCAGGCACTTTGGAGGTCTGGTGGTCATGTACACTGTTAGTAGGAAGAAACTGCCTACTCTTCAGCAGAGATGGGAAAAAAGGAATGTTGTTACAAAATTAATATGGGACCAGCTTAAATGATGTGTTGTAAAGGAGAGAAAAGAAAGATTAGAATACCAGCCAAGAGGCAATAATATAAGTTTTCATTTCTTGTCCAAAGGAAATGTCTACTTTTTTCAAACTTTTTCAAAGTTTTTTTATGCTGTATTTTAGAAATAAATTTGAACTCCAAATTATTGTCCAACAATACTGAGTATATTTGCTACTCTGATCAGTTTTTAGAAAGCTCTGATGAAAGTTGTGTGATCTCCAAGTTCATGTAATGAAGAGAAAACCCTGAAAATCTTTTACTTTGTCATGCCTGTGCTGAGGACAGATGACTCACTGTATGAATTCAAGTTAAATCACTTAACCTTTTTCTCTTGTTCAATCCATCTGGGAAACTGAATACAAGCACTTCACTATGAAACAGATGGTGCGACAAAGCTAAATTTTCCCAGATTAAAAAAGAAGAAAAATGTGTTATAAGCACTAAAAGAACCAAATGTGGAAAAAGACCAAGGATTAAATGGAAAAGAGCTATAAGCTGGATCAGACCTTTTCCCCTGTAAAAAATAACGTGATCCTTAAAAAATAAGTCATGTGAAATGATTTGGGGACAAAGTTAGTAAAATGTTTCACAAGCACCATATGAATAAAGGGGGTCATGAATGATGGTATTTATGATAAATGAAATGCTTTGTTAATTCATCTACTTATATGTCTCAGATAACAAGTTTGGTTACTTTAGGGTACTTTTAGGTTATCTATTTGATAACTGTAAAGTTAAATACTAATAAAAACATTTCTTGAGAAAATGTAGGAGGCCCATCTGAATTATAGCTCTGAATTTAACACTAGTTGACAAAAACCAAATTCCAAAATGTTCTGCATAATTGTTTTCTAATCTATTTTTACAAAAAAAAAAAAAAAACCTATGCATATACATTGAAGAAAGGCAAGTTATTGCCCCTTGCTAACTTTGGATTTTAATTTTATTGCATATAAAAGTGTATTAAGTTCAAGTGTATTTATATGCCAATATTTACATCTGTCATTTTATGGAAGAAGATATGTCCTGTTGCAGCTACAACAAAGATATTTTGATGAATAACATAGAACATAACAGAAAGTATCTGTACCTTCTTATTTCCTGAATGGTTGTGATAAACTTGGGGAAAGTTAGCATATTATTTAAAAGACATAGTTTGTAGATGAGGCTGGATATGAAACCTGAGAAATTCACATTGCAGACATCCAGATGCCACAGTATAAAACCCAGATTGGTCTTTGGGTCCAGGGACTGCCTCCAAGGACAGGCTCCACTGTGTTTGAGGCAAATGCTCCCCTCACTAACCCAAAGCAATGTTCCTTTGATTAATTCTCAAAATCTTCTTTATAAACGAAATAAAAATATGTTATGTTTTTTCTTCAAAGAGTCGCTTTTTTATTGAAGTTAGGTCATAGCCCTATTACTGAGAAATACATTTGAGGCATGGCTAAATGCTAAGAAGCAATGAAAATTGAAACGCAAACACTGCCTTTCTTAATAAAGGAGGGTTTCAGATGTCTCTTGCCCTAATTTCTTTCTGAGAAAAGGTAAAAGCATTGAGTATAATTATGGCTTTTAATGTTCACAGTAATGAATATCCAGATAAAGATAAATTTCCAGTCTAACATAGTCCTTGTTCAAAGCAGCAAATGCAAGCTTGGGAATGTTTACATAAATAAATCTAATATAAGCCAATTCAGTCTCTTGAGATTTCCAAACCAATCTGCAATTCCTCCATTATTCTCTTATGGTGATATTTCATTCATATATATATATATATATATATAAAATGTATGTATATATATGTATGTGTGTATATATGTACATAAAAGCTATATTTTCACTATTCTTTTCTCTTAATAGTAAAAATAGTGAGGGGGAGTTGAAAATTAACAAAGGATAAACCATTGAGTGTAAGGAATTAAAATTCCCCCCAAAATTGAATTTACGATTCAGTTTGATTTGGAAGAAATGGGGCTTGTATGCTGATTTTGAAAAGAATATTTGCAAAGATGTGCCTGTACACAGACCTCTCAAAGATTAGCGCTGGCTCCTTGGCCTGTAAGCGTTTCTCATAGAAGGGCTCCAGCTGTACATTCTGGGGGCTCATAAACGAAAATGTCTGGAATGTGTAGGATCATCTTGTTTACTCATAGGACATCATATCCAGCAAGTTTCTAAGCTTTGGGTAGTTCAGGCCAATGTTGTGTTCAATAGAGAGACTTTGGCTCTCTTAGATGATCTATACTGGCTTTTCAATCATTATCTTTACAGTACCTTCATATAGTCTTCCTTCTAAATATGAATACTAAGAGATTTATATTTCTTAGTTTTCCTCTTCCTTTCCCTAAGCTAATCCTGAGACATGGCATGGTATTTAGTTTCCATGTAGGTTAAGAATCATTTCCAATCCATCACCATAACCAGGAGTACAAAGCTAAGAACAGTGTATTTATATTTATATATTGATTGTCCATAATGGAATATGCAGAGCATAAGATTCATATAAACACTTTCAAATCATTTTCACTCTATTCATAAATCTAATAAAAGCATCTTTGTTGCTGTGTCTATGATTAATGTTAAAAATGACTAATGTCCTCTTATAGAGCCATTCTTACCACTTCTCTCTGAGTGTCAATTCTCTCTATATAAAAATCACACATTTTTTTCTTTCCATACTGAGCAGAAAGAAGTGCAATCAAAAGTGGATGTAATATGAACACATCACAAAACTCTAATTGACTTCAAGTTTTATGTATTCCATAGTTGCACTCACCTTGTAGGTCACAGTAGTTAGAAATGGTCTCCAAACAGGTAATAGATTAAGAAGGAAGATGCGGAACATATCTATTTAAATAAGAATTCTCTAGATTATCATCAAAGCTCAAATTTTATTTCAACTCCACTATAGTATAATGTCATTTAAATTACAGCAATTTGGAATAGCTAACCAAATGTGTGGTCAACTACAAATGGCTGACGGATACATCAAAAGAGCAAGTGTGCATCTTCATGGTTATCCCAACAATTGTTGGTAGCATTCTCTCAACACACCATGAAAAAGATAAAGAAAAGGAAACAAACTTTTTTTTGTTATACCTTCTATTTTCTAGGCACTATGTTAATAGCTTTTATTTTATTATACGATTTAATCTTCCAAACTCTCCCTTGGGTGGATATTTTTATGCCTGTTTTACAGATGAATAAACTGAGGCACAATAAGTTTAAGTTACTTGCCCAGACGCTGGTCTTCATAGATCCAAAGGCCATGCTCTTCACCCTGCATTGTGTTGTCTGCCATAAGAAGGAGAAACTTACAGCTATATACACCTTAATAATTTTAGGCCACTTAAGGACAAATTTTTAAAATCTCAATATAAGTACCTAGTACTCCAAGGACTTCAATAGTCCCATTCAATTCCGTGTGGTTTATAAGGGAGAGTTAGGAT